>NC_064644.1:283467816-284762816 GCF_023864345.2 Schistocerca serialis cubense | reverse complement strand
ATGTGGGCGTAAAATTCTCATATTAGCTCTATTAAAACGTACTTCCCTCCCTTGTCCATATGATAGTCAGGTTGTTTTGTCTGCAGTATACATAAATAAAACTTCATAATCCGTGAAAATATTACAAGGCAAAAAGGAAGGTACCATGTTCAGTTAGTAAGGACATTAGTTTATAAAAGTTCCATTACAAATAGTGCGACATAAATTTGCAATAGCTCTCCTCATATGACAAAACTTAATTCGTCGTTCTCACATTTTAGTATAACCCTAAGATCATTCATATTTGATCACTGTTCCTCCTCCGTGGCCAAATAGCTATATGTGAACTAAAAAACTTAAAAGAAAAAAAGGGCAAAATATCTTACTGCAACTAGTGCAAGGTGCCACGTAGATTAAGTCAATCGAACAAACTCATCTCTGAAAAGGAGCACCCTTATACTTACATAATATCGAATGTCATAGTACAAACTTATATTACACTGTATCAGAAACTATCAGGAAAGCGAAGGTTAGAAGAAAAAATATTTGAGTTACGTGGTATCCGAATAACCAAACGTTCAATACGCTAACGTTCAGTTATGCATGTTAGCACTGTGTCTATCTTGTTACATGGCCTGTAAGCTTTAACTGCATCCATACCACTAATTGAAATATAAATATAACAAATTTTACCAAGATCAATGCGTTTTTAATGGATCCTCAACACGCTGTTGACTTCAAGTGGCCTACTCTCATAATACGTAAGTTACAATAATCTTTCTTCATGAATATGACGTTTCTTGTCATTTTACTACAACGAATCGTACAATTAACGGCAGGTTTCCAAGAACTCCCCAGTTTGCTGGTGCTCAGAAACGACATCTATATACACGGTTTAACTGGAAACCAATATGGCGCCTCACAACACTGCGCCGAAGTGAGATGGCGTGCAAGTGACGTAATAGGCGTTCTCCCATCTCATTGATCAACGTTCAACCGCACGTTCAGAATATCTGACATGGTGGATATAGCTCTCCACGTTATGAATGACTTTCCAACGTGCTACCCACTCTGTGACGTCAGAAACACGGCACGGTCAACGCTCAACGTTCGAATGCACGGTCCGTGTGCCGACTGCTTTACGCAACCCACGCTGGGGAGGGGGTTCTGTTGGAAGTCAAAATCTCAAAAATTTCAGCAGAGTGACGATGGAATTCCTCCCCCCCCCCCCCCCATACTGTGACCACTGCTGTTTTATTTTACTCTTTATAGAGAATTTCTGAATCGAGCGTGAGAACGTTGTGACTACAGTAAAGTTTAGAAAGAGAAATGTTCATTGTACTAAACGCAACGACGTCAAAAGGTTGGCAAGCATATAATGTAACAACACACATTAATGGTCAGAAATTTGTTTCGTTTTGTAATACAGACTCTCTGCACTGTGCCCCGCTCTATGTTGTTAGAGGCACGCAGGAAATGATAGAGAATGGGGGGATGTAAAGTTTCATAATTTCCAAAGCCAGAATCTGAAGTCTTTCCATCGCTCATTTCCGTCCTTTTACACCCTTCAGCCGTCTCCTATTTTCTGAGACAGACACACTGCTTTACGAGATTAATAAGCGTATCTCTGTCTGGCTGCCCTGGTAACGGACAAGACGTATATCTGCTTCGAAATTAGCAAGTGAAGGCCATCCATCTGCCTTAGTACACAGCTAAGCAGACAGTTTTCTGTTTAAACTTGAGTTGTGGCAGACTCAAGCCAGCCTGTGGATGGTTTTTCAGGCGGTTTCCCATCGACCTCGGTGAATGTAGCTGGTTCCCCTTATTGCGCCTCAGTTATACTATGTCCGCGATTGCTGCACAAACACTGTTTCCACGTAAGCGTACTCTACCACCCTGGGTTCAGTGTGGGGCGGCGGTGGGGTGGGTGAACTGCTGTGGCCTGTTGTGGGGTTGTGAACCACTGAGGGCTATGGCGGGACGAAGCTTCTCCGTCGTTTCTAGGACCCCGATTCAATACAAAAGAAAGCTCTGTTCATAACTGCATGATTTGACAGTCTGCTGGTCTTGATCGCGGAAAGTGGATAGGTCTCAGGAAAACGTTCATTTGCTGATCCATGTTAGGTGAGCTTTGACTCTAAGTGCGTCTTTATTCAAGAACTTCACTCAGGTACCTTTGTTTTACTCTTCCGTGAGAAATTATTCTTCATTTTCTGTTGACTTTTGCACAAGTTCACCGTCGTTCACTTGAACTTATATTGTGATGGTTTTTTTCTTTCTTTTTTTTTTGAAACATTTTCAAGAATAGGGCAGGTACAACCGTGTTTCAACCACCGCCAGACGAATCTGTAAGCCTAGACCGACATGCGAAGCCAGCCGTCGCGGCCATGGCGCCGCTGTGCAGCCTCTCGCTACTTTGACAATTTCTCTCGAGTCTATAGATTTCTTTTCTCTTCATTGCACGAACCATTTCATTAAGGTCTGTAATGCATATTCCTTGTTATTCTTGATCGACAATTTGTCTCGTGAACGAGAGGTACGAAATCTATTGGTTTCTACACCTCCTACTCCTTCTAGTCCAATCACAAGTCACGTAATGCCACTAAATTGATTCTTATTTTTCTAATCTAGATTACCCTTCGTGTTCTGCGTGATCAACAGTTGTTGAAGTCATGTTCAGTGTCCATTTTTATGCAGTGAGTATAAACGGTATTCATTTAACGCAACATTTTGTTTCAAGAAGCAGCACCATTAATTCCTGAAGTTTGTATGTTATGAATGCAGTTGAAGGAGGAAACAATTTCAAGTGACATAGGTCACATGAGATTACAGACAGGAGCAAGAGTAGTATGTGTTAAACACCAGGCTTTAACTGTGACAGGGTCAAATCATTCCTTTAGATGTTGTTTTTCAGTTCCCTGCACGGCTTTATCAGACGTTCAACCTGAGGGGAGCAGTGCGGCATTTCACATTCGCACACACGATTCAGATAACCATTACAACCGGCATTTTGAACCTATTACGAATAATCGGAAACGATTGTTTGAAACAAAATAAGCAAAGAGTAAGAAAAGACGGATTTTTTGATACCCGTGATAAAAGTAAGTGAAGTTCGAACTTAGAGAGACACTCCTAAAGAAATCATACTATTTTTGTAAAAATACAGTTTTCATTCTGCATGTGGGAAAGTTTTACAGTGTGTAGATACACCATTTCCGCTTGTTTCCAATCTTATTTCAACCTTTTCCAGTGAGTGGTGCAGTCACGGCATGTCCCCAAGGTGGCTGATACACTTGACGTTCGTCATAAGCAACGTGCTGTCATAAAATTCCTGTGCTGTGAAAACGAGACATTGGGAAACATCCATAAGAGGTTGAAAAAGATGTTGATCACAGTAGACTTGGTCAGAGGGCAAGCAGGTTACTTGATTAAAGCGGGCACGGCAATATTGAAGATTGCCCTCGGAGCAGCAGGCCACGTACTGCACACACTCCAGACAATGGGCAGAGAGTTAACGAATTGGTGACTGCCGACAGACGCATCACAGCGAACGAATTGTCACGCTACGTTGGGATAGAGGAACGAAGTGTTTGCAGAATACAAAAAGTGTTGGCGTTACAAAAGGTCTGTGCCAGGTTGGTTCCCAGGATGTTGACAGTGGCTCACATAGAAACTAGAAAATCGGTATGCAGCGAACTTCTGGCAGAGTTCGAGAATGGTGGAGATGAATTTCTTGGAAGAATTATGACAGGTGATGAAACATGGGTCCATCATTTTTCACCAGAGACGAAGTGGCAATCAATGGAGTGGCATCATGCAAGTTTACCCAAGAAATAATTTCAAAACGTCACCTTCTGCTGGAAAAGTTATGGCTACGGTGTTTTTCGATTCCGAAGGACTCTTGCTTGTGGACATCATGCCAAGTGGAACCACCATAAATTCTGATGCATATGTGACGACACTGAAGAAATATCAAGCTCGACTGAGTCGTGTTCTGCTACATAGGCAAAAGCAGGATGTTTTGCTGTTGCCCGACAATGCACGGCCACATGTCAGTCAAAAAACCATGGAAGCGATCACAAAACTCTGATGGACTACACTGGAACACCCGCCTTTCAGTCCTGACCTGGCTCCATACGACTACCATCTCTTTGGGAAACTGGAAGACTCTCTTCGCGGAACAAGAGTTGAAGATGATGACTCCCTTGTGCACGATGCCAAACAGTGACTCCAACAGGTTGGTCCAGAATTTTACCCTGCGGGTGTACAGGCGCTGGTTCCAAGATGGCGTAAGGCAGTTGAGAGGGATGGTAATTGTGTGGAGAAATGAAAATATTGTTCCTAAAAGATGTATCTACACACTGTAAAACATTGAAACATGTAGGATAAAAGATGGATTTAAAAAGAATAGTGTGCATTTCCTTTGGAGTGACCCTCGTACCAACGTAACATGAGTGGAAATAAATGTTTCCAGAGATGTTTCGAGCAACGGCACGAGTGAATAAATTTTAACGGCTTACGAGTATATTTAGAGAGACAATGAAACGGTGTGTGTCAAAGACGTCTTTCTTTCTTTATCTGTAGAAATTAAAAAAACATGTTATTATAAAGGACTGTGCTGATAAATCACTTCTACACTTCAACATACCAGCGAGGCCAGCTGCAAAAGTGTCCACTGGAGCAACATGGTGTCACAAGCGGCCCCTCCTTCCTGCCCTGCCCCGTGCTCTGCAGAGAGTGTGTGTGGATGTGGTTAATCGGAATAGCCAGCGGCACTCTCTCATTTAATTAAAGGCAGAACCGTGGAGGGGGATATCCACATTTACGTCTGATGTGCAACGAACAATGAAATGAGCTACGGACGTTTATTTCTTGGGAGATGTTACGAGCGTATAATTTCCTGAATGGCGTCGACTAAATGCCAAAGCTACGACATAAACTTTTATCAAACGTCAGGTTCTTTAATCATGTAATAGGTCACCTACAGTCATTATCTAGCAGATAGTTAATCTACACATAACTGAAAATATTGAATCCGTATAGCGATTTGCAATAGTTTTTACGCGAAACGTGTTCTTCACAAAAAATTTAGTAGTTTCGTAACTTTATCGGTTTTCCGTTGCTCATTAGCTGCTTCACAATTCGTTGAATTCCTTCTTTGCATTTAAATGAATGGCAGTTGGTTATTTGCCATACGCCTTTCGCTTCTTTTATTTGTAAAGCATTCATTGGCCCAAGACGTATGTTTGCTTTATGTACATAATAAATGCTTGATATAGTTATTACCACTGTGATAGTATATTATATGTTCTCTAGGTATTTTCCTCATTTTTAGATTAGAAACAACTTTTTCAGCACAAGTATCGTGAGGTTAAATTGTCATTTGTTGTTACCTACGACTTCAGATGTCAGTGCATGTATGCTGTCCTGAAGATGTGTATAATTACTCTGCAAGTTCCCAACGGCCCATTTTCGGCGTTTTCTGGAGCACATATACTTGAACACTTCACCGCCACCTTCCAATGTGTACTGAATGTATGTGATTACAGTCTGCAGTGTTGCCAACTGTCGTAGTGCATTTACTTTCCAGCGTTTGATTTGGTGTTGCGCTATGTATATGTGGTTTGACATTTGTTGTTGTGTATGTGTCTGTGTCTATTTATTATGATATGTGAGTCTGTTATTCATCGTGTGAATGGACTGGTTTTGTGTGTGTGTGCGTGCGTGTGTGTGTGTGTGTGTGTGTGTGTGTGTGTGTGTGTGTGTGTGTGTATGTGTGTGCGTGTGTGTGTGTGTTTGTGTGTGCCTGAGAGAGAGAGAGAGAGAGAGAATGAAAATTTATTATTTTGTCTCATTAAATCTACATCTCTGTTTACCAGATTTTTAGTGCTGATAAGTATTTATGTATCAATTTGATCATCTATTATTTTGTTGATCATTGCAAGGTCTCTTTGTACATGAAAGTTTTAGTGTAATGTGTGTAGGTTTTTACTGTCATTGTTCACACTAGTAATTCCATGCCCCATTCCGTGTTGGATAGTTGAGGTCCACGTTTCATCATGTTTCACCAAAGATAAAATGACTATTTTCATACATCCAGCTTCTTATAAGGTCTTCACACCTAGTTTAGAATTTTATCCCCGACTCTCATTCTCCACTATCTGACTGCGGTTTGCTGCTCCTTGATATTTATCTTGTTTGTCTACCTCTGGTTGTATGTGTGATGGGAGTGTATTTTCTTTTCTGTAAGCTATGTGAAATCCTTGTTTCTTCAGTATATTTAGTATTCTGTGTGTTAATTTGCTGAAGTGCACCATTTGTCTGTCTGTCTGGCATGTCAATAGTGGTACTGTTTTATGTTTCTATGGGTACTGTATAGTGATTTTGTATTCTCTAATTATTTTAATTGTGTTGTGAATTTGTGGCTGAGTCTTTGTACTATATGGTTGTTTAATCATTGTTTTTGGATCATAATTATATTTTTTGTAAGCATTTCTCATAGTTCCATCACTGAGTGGGACATCATTCAGTCTGTGTGAGATTTGTCAAGGGCCGCATTTTTGGAATTTGTAATTGCTTCGTCGTGGCTCTTGTAAATTTGTCTGTTACTGTTAGGTTTTTGAAGATGTCAAATATGTGCTTATTGGTGCCTCCCTTTATTGTTATATTAAACGACTATACTTCTTTAAGGTATTTTCTTATATGGTGAACTGAATGGTTTTGATCAATACTGTAATTTTACCTAATGAAGTGTGTGTTGCAAACATGGTTTCCAACATTAAAAACAAGATAAATGTTGTAGTTGTGGTCTTCAGTCCTGAGACTGGTTTGACGCACCTCTCCATGCTACCCTATCCTGTGCAAGGTTCTTCATCTCCCAGTATCTACTGCAACCTACATCCTTCTGAATCTGCTTAGTGTATTCATCTTTTGGTCTCCCTCTACGATTTTTACCCTCCACGCGACCCTCCAATGCTAAATTGGTGATCCCTTGATGCCTCAGAACATGTCCTACAAAATGGTCCCTTCTTCTTGTCAAGTTGTGCCACAAACTACCCTTCTCCCCAATTCTATTCAATTTCTCCTCATTAGTTCTACCCATCTAATCTTCAACATTCTTCTGTAGCACCACATTTCGAAAGCTTCTATTCTCTTCCTGTCTAAACTATTTATCGTCCATGTTTCAATTCATACATGGCTACACTCCATACGAATACTTTCAGAAACGACTTCCTAACACTTAAATCTATACATGATGTTAACAACTTTCTCTTCTTCAGAAACGCTTTCCTTGCCATTGCCAGTCTACATTTTATATCTTCTCTACTTCGACCTTCATCAGTTATTTTACTCCTCAAATAGCAAATCTCCTTTACTACTTAAAGTGTCCCATTTCCTAATCTAATTGCTTCAGCATCACCCGACTTATTTCGATTGCATTCCATTATCCTCGTTTTGCTATTGTTGATATTCATCTTATATCCCCCTTTCAAGACACTGTCCATTCCGTTCAACTGCTCTTCCAAGTCCGTTGCTGTCTCTGACAGAATTACAATGTCTTCGGCAAACTTGAAAGTTTTTATTTCTTCTAATTGGATGTTAACACCTAATCCGAATTTTTCTTTTGTTTCCTTAACTGCTTGCTCAATATACAGATAGAATAACATTGGGGAGAGGCTACAACCCTGTATCATTCCCTTCCCAACCATTGCTTCCCTTTCATACCCCTCGACTCTTATAACTGCCATCTGGTTTCTGTACAAATTGTAAATAGCCTTTCGCTCCCTGTGTTTTACCCCTACCATCTTTATAATTTGAAAGAGAGTATTCCAGTCAGCATTGTCAAATGCTTTCTCTAAGTCTACAAATGCTAGAAACGTAGTTTTGCCTTTCCATAATCTTTCTTCTAAGATAAGTCGCAAGGTCAGTATTGCATCACGTGTTCCAATATTTCTACGGAATACAAACTGATCTTCCCCGAAGTTGGCATCTACCAGTTTTTCCATTCGTCTGTAAAGAATTCGCGTTAGTATTTTGCAGCTGTGACTTATTAAACTGATAGTTCGGTAATTTTCACATCTGTCAACACTTGCTTCCTTTGGGATTGGAATTATTATATTCTTCTTGAAGTCTGAGGGTACTTCAGCTGTCTCATACATCTTCCTCACCAGATGGTAGAGTTTTGTCAGGACTGGCTCTCCCAAGGCCGTCAGTGATTCTAATGGAATGTCGTCTACTCCCGGGGCCTTGTTTCAGCTCAGGTCTTTCAGTGCTCTGTCAAACTCTTCATGGAGTATAGTATCTCCCATTTCATCATCATCTACATTCCCTTTCATTCCTATAATATTGTCCTCAAGTACATCGCCCTTGTATAGACCCTCTATATACTCCTTCCATCTTTCAGCTTTCCTTCTTTGGTTAGAACTGGGTTTCCATCTAAGTAGATATTCATACAAGTGGTTCCCTTTTCTCCAAACGTCTCTTTAATTTTCCTGTAGGCAGTATCTATCTTACCCCTAGTGAGATAAGCCTCTACATCCTTACATTTGTCTTCCAGCCATCCCTGCTTAGCCTTCTAGCACTTCCTGTCGATCTCATTTTTGAGACGTTTGTATTCCTTTTTGCCTGCTTCATTCACTGCTTTTTTATATTTTCTCCTTTCATTAATTAAATTCAATATTTCTTCTGTTACCCAAGGCCTTCTACTAGCCCTCGTCTTTTTACCTACTTGATCCTCTGCTGCCTTCACTACTTCACCCCTCAGAGCTCCCCATTCTTCTTCTACTGTACTTCTTTCCCCCACTGCTGTCAATTGTTCCCTTATGCTCTCCCTGAAAGTCTGTACAACCTGTGGTTTAGTCAGTTTATCCAGGTCGCATCACCAATTTTAATCTGCAGTTCATAACGAATAGATTGTGGTCAGAGTCTACATCTGCCCCTGGAAATGTCTTACAATTTAAAACCTAGTTCCTAAATCTCTGTCTTACCATTATATAATCTATCTGATACCTTTTAGTATCTCTAGGATTCTTCCGTGTATACAACCTCCTTTTTGATTCTTGAACCAAGTGTTAGCTATAATTAAATTATGCTCTGCGCAAAATTCTACCAGACGGCTTCCTCTTTCATTTCTTTCCCCCAATCCATATTCACCTACTATGTTTCCTTCTCTTCCTTTTCCTACACTCGTATTCCAGTCACCCATGACTATTAAATTTTCGTCTCCCTTCACTATCTGAATAATTTCTTTTATTTCATCATACATTTCATCAATTTCTTCATCGTCTGCAGAGCTAGTTGGCATATAATCTTGTACTACAGTAGTAGGCGTGGGCTTTGTGTCTATCTTGGCCATAATAATGCCTTCACAATGCTGTTTGTAGTAGATTACCTGCACGCCAATTTTTTTATTCTTTATTAAACTTACTCCTGCATTACCTCTGTTTGAATTTGTATTTATAACCCTGTATTCACCTGAGCAAAAGTCTTGTTCCTCCTGCCTCCGAACTTCACTATTTCCCACTATATCTAACTTTAACCTATCCATTCCCCTTTTTAAATTTTCTGACCTACCTGCCCGATTAAGGGATCTGACATGCCATTCTCCGATCCGTAGAATGCCAATTTTCTTTCTCCTGATAACAATGTCCTCCTGAGTAGTCCCTGCCCGGAGATCCGAATGGGGGACTAATTTACCTCCGAAATATTTTACCCAAGAGGACACCATCCTCATTTAACCATACAGTAAAGCTGCATGCTCTTGGGAAAAAGATAAAAAGAATACAAAATGTGAAATGGTAGCAAAAAATACTACACAATTTTTTTATTACACACAAAGTACAGAAATACATTAAAGCCAGTGAAGATGACTCACAAATAAAAAAAATAAACACTTATGAAGAGATGGGAAAATCAGCCAACCAGTTGCAAATAAGGGTTTATTAGCCCTTCACCATCAGCCCACCAGTTGCAAATAAGGGTTTATTAGCCCTTCACCATGGTTATGGTACTTGTAAAAATATGTTCTTCAGAAGTGGTGACCTTATTACATCACATAAGGCCACTACGTTTGATGAATATATTTTTACGAAAATCGAAACCATGGTCAAGGGCTAATAAACCATTATTTGCAACGGGCTGGCTGATTTTTCAGCTTTTTCTGATTTACATAGTGGCTGTCCCACAGCCATTTTATGGTTATAAAACACATATGAAGAAAACAAATTGCCTTTCACTTAGTGCCTAAGACCGAACACAACTCTATATATAATTGTTCAGCTGAGAAACGACGAGAAATTTATCAAATGACGATTATATATCCATATGAGGCATTTCTCTTAAAGTTATACAAAAGTTTTAAGAACATTCGTATCAGACTCCAAAGCACCACCCAACACATCAGATTCAATCAAATGTGCAAAAGCAATAATGTAATGTCATGGTATGTTGGCAGCACAAAAAAATGAAATAATTTACAGAAAAAGCTTGTTTAGAAAGTGAAATCAAATTGATTTTCTCCAAGAAATTCATGAATAATAAAGAGTTATATCATGTACCTTTCACTTTATATGCATTTATCGACAACTAAAAGGTGATAAGTAACATAATACAGAACATTCTACACTGCACACCAAGATGACTGCAGTACATATCAAACAAACTCATGCAAAATATAGAAACACTTACTAAATGTACAGCTAGAAAGAAAAGCACAACAAATGAAACTAGATCCATCACCACTAATTCTACTCAAAACTACTAAACCTTCCACATGCCAAAGTAACAGAAAAACATACATAGCAATTAGAAAAATGGCTCAAACGCAACATTAGCACAGAGATACATGACCACTACATAGAAAATCTGACTGTAAAAACAGAAAGCATTCTCATAGAAGAAGAGAAAGCAGAAAATAACACTGCAAATTTTGGGCTATTGCCAGAACTAGTTAATAAGCGAATAAAGAACATGGACACATTGTCAAAAAAGAGCAAAACAGGGTATCACAATCAGATAACACTACCTTTGAGAAATTAAAAGGAAATCATTCACCCTAATAACATCATAGTCACCAGATATGATAAATGGAACACCACAAGGGTGATTAGTAAAGATCGATATACCGAAAAATACCAAAGAATTCGTCACCTCTAACACCATCACAAATCTGATCCAGTACCATGTTTCCAGGTGCATATCAGGAACAACCTCAAAGACTCAAACATATATTCACAGATGAACAAAAAGAACAACTCACACAGAAGAAGAGAAAAGCATGAACACTCCAAAACCAAACGAAAATTCACAAATCACATATTCCAGTGATGAGGGTTATTAATTGTGGAATGAACCACAATACCATGTGGCAAAGTACTGAAATAATGCTACACTGTGATATGAAGTGCTGTAAAACAGTCAAAATCATAAATTAACTTATAATACAAGTAAAGGACTTAATCATTCTACAAACAGGATCACTCTTTTCTTTTGGCACAGAGAAGATGTAGACCTCAATAACCACCACATAGGCAATGAAACCAGCTAAATAAAACCCACTAAGGTATAAAAAACACCTGCAGATAATATCAGAGTAATAATCAAAATTTTAAAATAATCAAATACCAAAATTACCTCCAATTTGAAAACAAACTTTACTTAAAAAATATAGCCTACAAACGGCACCAGCAATAAAAGGAACAATGGCAAACATATTCATCATCCAAATAGCAATTACAATATTTGATTCAATTACAGCAAAGGGAAAATACAAAATTATTTACTGACACAAATTTGAGGATGATACAATCTATATGGTAGATGAGAGAACAGAGAAAATAGATAAAGTCCCCAGAGTTATAGATAGTATACAAAAATACATTAAATTTACCAAGAAAAAGGACCTCAAACTCAAACAAATTTCATTGGTAAGACCATACAGTGAAACACCAATAAGCCCATTCAGAGATCTTCAGTAAGTCAACAGCAAAAGACAAAATGACACATGGAAAGTTAAGACAACCACAAAATAAAAAATTAGCAACACAATGAGAAATGTTACATGGACTGAATAATTTTGCAGTCAACAAGGGAAATATGCAAAGTCTCTATTTAAAAAATACATTTTCAAATGCAATAGTTAGTTAGTTAGTTCTTTGCATGTGCCATTGATCAAACACACGGTACAGTAGCCGAACATAATCTGGACCGTGTCAAGTGCACAACAAATGCACATATGAAACAAATTTTTTTAATATATACATACATATATATTACAATACAGAGTTAAAGATTAATATTTCTATTATTTACCCCATTCCCTTAAATGGCGAGGAGATATATTTCAGTTTATTTGTGAAACTACTACTGTGGTCTGTCAGACCTTATTTCATGTGGTAATTTGTCGAAAAATTTTATAGCAGTATATTTTACCCCTTTCTGTGCCAAAGGTAGGTTGAGCAAAGGATAGTGCAAGTCATTCTTTTTTCTGGTATTATAATCATGAATATCACTATTGTTTTTAAACTTATGGTTCACACAGTAAAACGCTTTGGACAAGTCACAGAAAATTGTGTTACAAAAAGGTATGGCCAAACCTTCAGGAAACATTCCTCACACACAAATAAAGAAAAGATGTTATGTGGATATGTGTCTGGAATCCTTAATTTCCATGTTAGAGCTCATTTTAGTTTCGGCAGTATGTACTGTACTTCTTCGATTCACCGCCAGTTGGCCCAATTGAAGGAAGGTAATGTTGACTTCGGTGCTTGTGTTGACATGCGACTCATTGCTCTACAGTACTAGCATCAAGCACATCAGTACGTAGCATCAACAGCTTAGTGTTCATCGCGAAGGTGGTTTTGCAGTCAGTGCAATGTTTACAAATGGGGAGTTGTCAGATGCCCATTTGATGTATGGATTAGCACGGGGCAATAGCCGTGGCGCGGTACGTTTGTATCGAGACAGATTTCCAGAACGAAGGTGTCCCGACAGGAAGACGTTCGAAGCAATTGATCGGCGTCTTAGGGAGCACGGAACATTCCAGCCTATGACTCGCGACTGGGGAAGACCTATAACGACGAGGAAACCTGCAATGGACGAGGCAATTCATCGTGCAGTTGACGATAAGCCTAATGTCAGCGTCAGAGAAGTTGCTGCTGTTGAAGGTAACGTTGACCACGTCACTGTATGGAGAGTGCTACAGGAGAACCAGTTGTTTCCGTACCATGTACAGTGTGTGCAGGCACTATCAGCAGCTGATTGGCCTCCACGGGTACACTTCTGCGAATGGTTCATCCAACAATGTTTCAATCCTATATTCTGTTCAAATGTTCTCTTTACGGATGAGGCTTCATTCCCATGTGAAAAAATTGTAAATTTTCACAATCAACATGTGTGGGCTGACGAGAATCCGCACGCAATTGTGCAATCACGTCATCAACACAGATTTTCTGTGAACGTTTGGACAGGCATTGTTGGTGATGCCTTGATTGAGCCCCATGTTCTTCCACCTACGCTCAATGGAGCACGTTATCATGATTTCATACAGGATACTCTACCTGTGCTGCTAGAACATGTGCCTTTACAAGTATGACACAACATGTGGTTCATGCACGATGGAGCTCCTGCACATTTCAGTCGAAGTGTTCTTACACTTCTCAACAACAGATTCGTTGACCGATGGATTGGTAGAGGTGGAACAATTCCATGGCCTCCACGCTCTCCTGACCTCAACACTCTTGACTTTCATTTATGGGGGCATTTGAAAGCTCTTGTCTACGCAACCCCGGTACCAAATGTAGAGACTCTTCGTGCTCGTATTGTGGACGGCTGTGATACAATACGCCATTCTCCATGGCTGCATCAGCGCATCAGGGATTCCATGCGATGGAGGGTTGATGCATGTATCCTCGCTAATTGAGGACGTTTTGAACATTTCCTGTAACAAAGTGTTTCAAGTCACGCTGGTACGTTCTGTTGCTGTTTGTTTCCATTTCATGATTAATGTGATTTGAAGAGATGTAATAAAATGAGCTCCAACATGGAAATCAAACGTCCACATAACATATTTTCTTTCTTTGTGTGTGAGGAATGTTTCCTGAAAGTTTGGGCGTACCTTGTTGTAACACCCTGTATATTGGTCTGGTACTGAGTAACAGGTGTGAAGTTTGTATGAAAACATATATATATATATATATATATATATAATATATTCTATTGATTTAGTGGCTCACATGATCAGTGAATTAGTGTTTGTATTGACTTAGCCATTAACTTTTCTCTGGTTCACTGCAAGAGACGTTTGTTCATTCTAATAATTTTCATGTCCTTTTCCATGTTGGACGGTTCATTTCCATGTTTTATCAGGTATTCAGTGAACGTAGAATTGCTAAATTTGTACTTCCAACTTTCTATGTGTTGAATCTTCCCAACAGTTTATAACTGTGTGTCGACAGAGACTCGAACTCGAGACCCTTGCCATTTGGGGACAAATGCTCTACCAATTGATCTACCCAAGCACGACTCACGACCTGTTCAAACAGCCTGACTTCCACCAGTACCTCGCCTCCCACCTTCCAAACTTCTTATGCGTTGGTTAACCCTAGTTTTTAAATTTCTGCCTATCATTCCTTGATACACTGATTTTCATTCATATCATTCTAACTGAGGTATTCCTGCTTCTTAACATTTATCTGGTTTGTCTCTTGCTGGTTCTAAATATACGATATTCAAACATTGTCACAAAGGGTAACATACTCAAGCATAGCAACACATGCACACAAATAACAAATGAAGAAATACCAAAGCACCCATACTCACCATAACGTGAACAAACGATGATAAATAAACACACAACGACAGTTGGTAGCACTACATGAAGTAAACACATGCACTCAGTAAAGAGTGAAAGGTGGAAGTTAAATGTTCAAGTGGATGTGGTCGAAAAACGCCTAAAATCGTGCATTTTGAGTACGCTGAGCATGTAAATTTATCTGCAGGCCTACACACATGGATTCATAACATCATAAATCGTAAATGACACCAAACGATAAGTATACTCACAAAACCTGTCTTGTAAAAGTTGTTTCTAACAATAAAAACCAGAAAAATATGTTATGCAGTAACACAATTGTGGCTACTGCGTAATCATAATTAAACAAAAATAAGTATTACGGGCCACTGAAGACACTTTGCAAATAGAGGGAGCGAAATCTGTATGGAAAAAACGAACCTATCACCTAGTGTGTAGCTACAAATATGAAATACATCTGCATGAATTTTTTTACTTGTAATTGGTTGTCAGAGATTCTACAGTTCACTATCAAGAAAACATATACCTGACAGTATGTGTTACAGACGTCTAACAAAACAGAATATTACTTTTCCCACTCTTTTAAGTGCCCAACTCCCTTGCTGTACAGTCAGCACTTCTGACTGCACTAGTAGATGTAAGTGTAGTCAGCACTCAACAGACTTTCACCAGGAAACAAACTGCTGCAAAAAAAAAAGTAGAACGTAGGAGAAAAGTTCTGTTGTTAGGTAATATCCATGAAAGAGTTGGGGGCCACATTTTGCGGGAAAAATTAGATGACAGGTACCAGGTCACAAGTATTTTCAAGCCCAGTGCATGTCTTAACCAAGTGATAGAGTATTTAGGATCATTGTGCAAAGGTTTAAAAAAGCTGGATCATGTTGTGGTAGTGGGTGAGGCGGGAAACAGTGTCGATAGGGATCAGGGCTACCATATTGAGTGTGATTTGGTAAAAATAGTATCTGCAACGAACCATTCAAATGTTAGCTTGGTTTCTGCTTTCATGTGGTGTGACCGGCCCTAATTGAACAGCTCTATGAGGAGGGTCAATATGGAGCTAGATCAGCTGCTTCACGTGGCTGCTTTGTCAGGTACAGGTTTGGTTCCAGTTGATGGTATTGGTAGGTGGGACTTCACAAGACATGACCTGCATATCATTAGGAAAAGGAAGGAATCTGGCTGGGATGATACCAAAATATTTAAGGGGGGCACGAAACTCATGAGAGTACTTTTTCAAGCTAAGATCAGTATCCACCCATCCTACATTGATTGAAATTAAGCTTAATGAAATGTTCAGACAGGCAGGTACTAGAGATGTGAAAATATCACAAGACCCTCATAACAGTACAGTGAAAAAGAATGTTAGTATGCCACAAGATTCAAATAAAAGCACAGTGAAGAGTGATGTTAATATATTGCATCAGAATATCATGGGATTAAAAAACAAAGTAGATGAGCTTCTTGTTTGTATATAAGATTTAGAAACTGAGGGTGGAAGAGATGCACTATGCCTGTCTTAACATCATATAGTAGTGGGTATAGAAATGGTAAATGTAGGTGGATATACGCTTTCAGCATTGTAAGTAGAGACACTATTGACAGAGAGGAATTGCCATATGTTAAAATCCGTCATAGTATGAAAAATTTGGAAAATACAAAATTTTGCTTAGAGCAACACATAGAAGCATGTGCTTGTGAGCTTAAACTAAATAAAGGTACTTTTATAATTGCAGCTGTGTATAGGTTCCCATTATGAAATTTTCAACAATTTTTGAAAACTTTGGACTCTCTGTTGTGCTAAATGTCAGACAAAGGAAAACAAATTATTGTCTGCGGTGATTTCAATGTGGGTTTTCTGAAAGGGTTAGATAGAAAGCTTGACATTGAACTATTACTTTGTTCTTTCAATTCGAAATTTGACGTCAGTTATTGATTTTCCTATCCAGGTTGTACAGGAAAGCAGCACACTGATAGATAACGTTTCCATAGACCAAGTTAAATTTAATCAAATAAAAACTTTTCCTGTTATGGGCGGTCTGATGCACAGCTACTTAAAGTATATGATATAGCTCCATACAGTAATGCAAAACAGTCGTCAAAAATAGTGCATTCCATTAATGATTCAACACTTAAAACTTTTAGGGAAAGCATGCACCAGTTAGACTGGAATGAGATGTACAGGGAATATGATGCTAATTTAAAATTTAACCTATTAAATGATACGTTTGTGAGTGCATTTGAAAACAGTTTCCCCAAGAAAACAATTAAATATAATTGTAAGAAACCATGTAAAAAGACATGGCTTAGTAAAGTAATAAAAATATCTTTTAAACAGAAAAGGGAAGTGTATCTTGTAGCTAGGAGGAGTAATGATCCAGAAACAATGAAATATTATAAAAACTACTGCACTGTATTAAGAAAAGTTATTAAAAAGCCCAGCAGTATGTGCATTAGGTCTGAGCTTAGCACATCGGATAATACAATTAAAACAATTTGGAATATTGTGAAAAGGTAAGCAGGACAATCGAGAGCACAGGAAGACTGTATTTCTATCAAACGTAATGAAAAGTTTGTTAACAAGTAGTCAGAAGTAGTAAACACTTTTAATAATAATTTTTAAGTGAAATGCAGTTTTGTCATATGATGACATGATGGAGACCGTGGCTGTTATTTGAAGACAAATGTTGATGGTGTTGGGACAGCAGTACATGTATCAAAACATGTGGTGCGTGGTAGAAATATTCTCAGTGACAAATCAAAAGTGTTCAGTGAGAATCATTTATGAGTTCAACAATAGTAATGCAGTGGGAATGTATTCACATCTGTTGCTCGAATGTTACGAAAACAAACAGTCTAAACCGGCATTTCACGACATTCACGACAATTAATCAGTAAAAAAACACAACACATGTCATAAGGAAAGCGTGTAAACCGTCTGACGATGAATCACAACGGTTCGAAACCGGTAACGGTGCCCTTTGAATAAAGGAACCAAAAGTAAATTGGTGGCTGGTTTCTGTCCCAGTACCATCAACATTTTTTAAGTGTTGTAGAGGAAATAGGTTCCAGCTGTTCATTAGAAAATGCAAGGCAGTACATGGAAGAAGCAGTACCTATGCTATTTGATAAAATTGAAATTCAACCCAACTCTCCTAATGAAATTAGGAAAATAATAAATTCACTCAAAAGTAAAAGCTCGCATGCAATTGATGGCATTTCGAACAGAGTACTAAAAGCTATTTCCAACAAATAAGTAGGGTTGTCAGCCACATATGTAGTAGCTCACTGAAACAGGGAATTTTGCCAGATAGACTGACAGATGGTAATGTTAAACCATTGTATAAAAAAGGGGGTAGATCTGATGCTAACAACTACCGCCCAAGCTCACTTCTGACAGCTTTATCCAAAATTCTTCAACAAGTAATGAATTCAAGAATAGGATTGCATATTTATAAAAATGAAGTATGAACAAAATGTCTGTTTGGTATTCAGGAAGGCTTTTCAACAGAAAATGCTATAATGCTATCACTGATCAAATATTACATGCAATGAATAACCAAACATCACCCATTGGGATATTTTGTGATCTCTCAAAGGCTTTTGTTTGTGTGAACATGAAATTCTTCTAAACAAGCTTCAGTATTGTGGTATGAGTGGGACAGTGCTCATATGGGGTTAATTCTTACTTCACTGGAAGAATCCAGAGGGTTGATATTAACAGTACAGATAGTCTGCAAAAACCAGCAGAGTCCTCTAACTGGGAAGGTATCAAGAATGGTGTCCCACAGGTTTCAGTCTTGGTTCCTTTATTGATCTTAATATATATTAATAACTTGCCACTATGTATTCATGAAGATGCAAAGTTAGTTCTTTTTGCTGATGCTACAAGTATAGTAATCACACCCAAGAAGCAAGAATCAGCTGAGGAAATTGCAAATAATGCCTTTCTGAAAATTATTAGGTGGTTCTCTGCAAATGGACTCTCACTAAATTTTGCGAAAACACAGTTTATACAATTCTGTACAGTAAATGGCATAACACCATTGATAAATATAGACTGTGAACCGAAGTCTGTTGCTAAGGTAGAATGCTCAAAATTTCTGGGTGTGTGCATTCATGGGAAATTGAATTGGAAGAAACACATCCATGATCTGCTGAAACAGTTAGGTTCAGCTACTTATGCTATTAGGGTTATTGCAAATTTTGGTGATAAACATATCAGCCCACGATGCCCATTTTCATTCACTGCTTTCTATGGTATCATATTTTGGGGCAGTTCGTCGTTGAGGGAGAAAGTATACATTGCACAAAAGTGTGTAATCAGAATAATAGTGGGAGTCCACCGAAGGTCACCTTGCAGACATTTATTTAAGGAACTCGGGGTATTCACAGTACCTTCGAAATACATATATTCACTTATGAAATTTGTCATTAATAACCCTGCCCAACTCAAAAATAAAAGCGAAGTGCATAGCTACAACACTAGAAGAAAGGATTATATTCATTATTCTGGATTAAATCTCACTTTGGTGCACAAATTATTATGCTGCCACAAAAATCTTTGGTCATTTGCGAAATCGTATTAAAAGCCTGACAGATAGCCAACCAACATTTTAAAGCAAATTAAAAGATTTAATTAATTAATTAATTTGTGTAAAGAAAACTTAAGTAAAAGTGACATGTTCCACATCATTACGAAATGTCGCATTCATGATCTATGGAACAAAGATTAATGTATGTATATATGTATGTTCTGCCATGTGCATAGGGATCTGTGTTCGACTCACAATTTCCCAATATTGCCAGCTGTTTTTTCTTGGTGGTAGGACTTTATTGGGTACACTTACCGTCATGAGGCCAACTGAGGAGTTGACCGACCAATCAAAGTGACTGCAAGGTCAAGAAACCCTACAATAACAGGGAGAACGATCTCCTGACCACATGACCCTCCATACCACATGAAATGGCGGCATTGGCCAAAGACACAGCTGTCACCTGAGCGCGACCGACATGTCCAGGGTCAGCCCACCTTCACTTTTCCCTTCTTAAATGAGCTGACTGTTCATATTCCAGAACTGTAGATGCGATACAAGGCAGTCCTATGACCACCCACTTGGGAATACGTAGTGGGAGTGAGACGGTATGTATATGCCAGTCACTTGGATGACATCAGCAGAGTAAGGTTGATATACATGGAGATGTAACAGAATTGCAGGGACGAACCAGTGGGTTTATGTGCAGTTATGACAACACTGTCATTGCAGTTACAGATTTAATGGGATATCAGTGCAGATCTTGTTAAGTATCTAGAAACACTGATATACCACATGTCGCCGTTTAAAGTGGTTGTGACAACACCATTGATGCAGTTATCTGACGTACTGATGTATCAGTGTGGAATGTCCAACACGTCACCAATAATAGACATGTACAAAGACTTGAGAACTGTAGTTCCAGATCGTGTACAAAGAATAATATCTCTCCTTGTCAATGACAATCGTTTTCTGCTGTCAGTGAATGCATTTCTGTCCTATTTCGCTATGATCATTGGGAAATGCACTGCAGAGAATGAGTGTCAGCAGTCATATACTTCACAAAAAGCTTTTTAATCATAGTTACACGTAAATCTACTCCTTTTCAGTTGTCCAGACAACACACAAGGTTAATCGCAGGTGAGGAGATGCGTGCAATATAGACTGGTGACTCGTAATTTGTGTCTTTTCAAGTAGCAATACCATGTGGTGCCAAGATGGATCTTGCTTCCCTCTGTGGACGTGATAATTCTGACTGGTTCACTTCCTGTGCATGTTTGTGTCTTGCTGCTTCTCTATCGGTCTCCGTTCACCATACTGTTGTTGTTCTCCCCTTTTCCTGTTTGTGGTTAGGTGGTTTGATGGATGTGACGCTCGCATCAAGACATTATAGCTTCAATTTGGTAATTTTCATGTATTTTCTTTCGGTTTGATTCCTCTTGAAGCTTCAAGCAAAAGCATTCTACTCGAGTCCAGCACATTCTATTAGCAACTTTCAACATAATGAGTGGACTGCAATAAAGTGCGACCGTTTGGACTTTATTCACGAGTCTAAAGTTAAAATCAAATTTAAATCACGTTCTTTTCGGGTTTCTGTTGAAATGTGTTATGTCATTGTTCTCATTTATGATATCGTTAAAATATGTGGTGATCGGTAACCGTTTATGAGCTAAACGTTCCTAAATTCAAGTGACGAAGTGATTCTCTCATTCGAAGTCTAGTTTTCGAAAAATTTGTTAATTATTTTCAACACATTATTTTGGTATGTAGTTAAGAGGGGATGTTAAAGGTGTTAAAGGTACCGCTCTTTGTTTTTACTCATTACTGTTAATTTGGTATATTATTGACTATTCACACATTATACGTTTTCACTCATTACAAGTTCAAGAATACGCTATATTAAACTTTATCCTTCGTTTGCGAACTCCGCCACCTGCCCCATGTCTCCAGGCATCAGTATTTAAGATTTACTTCATGCAAAACGCGCTTAAGGCACTTATATTCCAGCTTTCCACTTATCTTCCAGCAATTCAGCACCTCAAAATACATAGCAGCAGACACAGCGTCCTCGTACATTGTTGATTCCACCAAACAAGCTCTCAGTTTTGTGACTATTAGGAATAGTGGGGCCTGATGACATACAAACTCTTCCTGGACACACTGAGTCTATAAGCACACTTTTAACACACTTAACGCGGTACAGTACAATGTTTGCATTTTAGCACCTTCTTCAAAATGCAGCTGGGATCCTTACGTGTACCTCCTTCTCCCCCTTTGATTGTGCTTCATGCTAGTTTTGGCATTTGGAAGTCAGGGAGCGTTACGAACCCGAAATAACTGTTTGTCGAAATACGAATTAAAAATGTTTCAATCAGATGTTCTCTAGCTATCAGGGGGACTTCAATCAGAAGATTGCCTTCGTTGTAGCTTTGTTTATTACATTGATATGAACAGTTGTATGACTTTTTTAAATGTCTCTCTGTATTTCTTATTCGGTAATTCGTTTCCTATCCTAAAGACCTATTAAAAATATATATCACAGTATACCATTCACTGAAACACAAAGTTGTTAATTACATAACACAGCACTGACTTTGAGCCTGGCAATACAAACTCGTCCACTTACAGGAGTTGTCGGAAAACAAGTGAAAACCAAATAAAAATATAACATAAATTTGACTTTGACTCACTTGTGCTATTGCCTAGGAGTAGAACATTCAAAAGTGCTCAAAGTGGTGACCCTAACACCGATAAACTTGTGTACTCGTTGAATGAAATAGTTATCTACTGCTTCCAGTGTTGCCTGCTGAAGAGGATTATAAGCAAGCAGGAGACGTTCCTGCATGTCCTCCGGAGTTAATGGAATATCGCGATGGACAACGTCTTTAATGCATCCCCAAAGTAAAAAGTCCAGAGAATTAAAATCAGGAGACCTAGCAGGCCAAGTACCTATTCCTCCTCGACCAATCCATCTAGTAGGCTACCTTCGAGTCAGAACACAACGTGCACGAAATGCTTTATGTACTGATCATCCATTGTGTTGATACCACATAAGCATTCTCGTTCTTAGCGGCACTTCATCCAGAAGAGGAGAAAGTTGGCATTCGGTGTGCCATTTAGACTACCTTTGATGAAATAAGGGCCAACAATTGTAGTACCAAGCATCCCGCACCAGATGTTAACTGTCCATTGACGCTGATGTTCCACCTGTCTAAGCCACAGTAGGTTGTCGCTGGACAAGTAATGCATTCTCCTTGTATTTACCTGTCCTTTGTTTGAGAAGGAACATTCATCGGTAAACATAACACTGGAGTAGAAGTGTGGGTTGGCAACGGTTTGCTGCTGTGCCCACTGACAGAAGTGTACACGATTCTGGAAATCAGTCCCTTGCAATTCTTGATGTAGGTGTACATGGTAGGATTGGAACCGGTGACGAGTAATACGATGTACACTGGTGTTAGGAATGCCAGTCTCGTGTTGAAGCTGTCGGGTGCTCACATGTGGATTCATAGCACGGAAGCGAGAACATTAGCTTCATCAGCATCGTCTGTGCGAGTGCTACGACGATTGCGTTGTCGTGGGTTGAAACTTCCCGTTTCCTGAAGCGCCGCAACAAAACATCCGCCGGGAAGGTGGGTTCTTGTCAGGATATCGCTCTCTGTACAGTTACGCTGCTTGCGTATCATTTCGCCTACCTTCAACAACAACAATAGAAGAATCGATATGTCGATGCAGTTTGTAGGAAGGACAGCTTTTACCGTATGCCTACTCTACACAACAGAATTTAAAAGAACTAAACTAGTGTATTAAATGTAACCGTACATAAGGAAACAGTATTGCAATTACAGTTCAGCTTACATTACCCATAGATGAGTTGCATTTCTACTTCCTCTTCGTTGGTGTACATTCTACTCACACAACTCTTCAACTGACGATGGTTGACGGAATGACGGGTGTGAATTCTACTTATGTTTACATTTGTCCTTTGTCAACGTCAGCACGTGGATGTGTTCCATTACCCCGAGTACCTACTCTAAGCGCTGGAAGCGTCAACGTCAGTGTTGTGCTATGTAAATAATAACGTTGTGGTTCAGTTAATTGTACACTCTGATACGTTTTTGAGTAGGTCTTTAGGAGAGGAAATGGAGTACCGAATAGAAAATAGAGGGTGCCATTTAAAAAATTCATGTAACAATTCATAACTTTGTAAAAAAAAAAAAAAAAAAAAAAAGCTGCAATGAAGGCAATCATGCTGACTGGTATAGCCCTGACGGCTAAAGAACATTTGCTTGAAACATTTTGTAAGTTGCATCTGTACATATAGTTATTTAGGGTGGTTAAGATAAATGGGATACCCTGTATATATATATATATATATATATATATATATATATATATATATATATATATATCCAAAAGGGTGATCAAAAAGTCAGTATAAATTTGAAAACTTAATAAACCACGGAATAACGTAGATAGTAAGGTAAAACTTGACACACATGCTTGGAATGACATGGGGTTTTATTAGAACAAAAAAAATAAATAAATAAAAACAAAAAAAAGTATTGCTAGACGCGTGTAAGATCTCTTGCGTGCGTCGTTTCGTGATGATCGTGTGCTCAGCCGCCACTTTCATAATCTTGACCTCCCAGGTCCCCAGCCCTCAGTCTGTGCGATTATTGGCTTTGGGGTTACCTGAAGTCGCAAGCGTATCGTGATCGACCGACATCTCTAGGGATGCTGAAAGACAACATACGACGCCAGTGCCTCACCATAACTTCGAACATGCTTTACAGTGCTGTTCACAACATTATTCCTCGACTACAGCTATTGATGAGGAATGATGGTGAACATATAGAGCATTTCTTGTAAAGAACATAACCTTTGCTTTAATCAGATGAAGCGACATCTGTCGGACATTTTTTGAGCGTTTTTATTTTGGTTCTAATGAAACCCCATGTCATTCCAAGCATGTGTGTCAATTTGTACCTCTCTATCAGCAATACTCCGTGATTTATTCACTTTTTAAATTTATACTGCCTTTTGGATTACCTGGTATATACAGGGTGCCTCACTTAACTCTGCCACTTCAAATATTTCTGAAACAACAATAGATATTAAAAAACGGTGTTCACCAGCATGAATGTACGGCAGGGGGCTAGGAAACCAAATACTACTTGAAATTTCAAATGTAGACAAATACTATTTTCTACACAAACTTATGTATTTTTAAAAGGACACCCCCTTTTATTTCGTATGCAGTCAATGGCATGAAAAACCACAAAAATAATGGCGTTGGTTGCATCGCAATACGTCAATTACATACCGAGAAATTGCGAAGCGAAGCTGACACTTGAAAGAAATAAAAGCACAGCTAGCTCACGTCCTGAGACTCATCCTAGTACCTCACGCTGCCGGTAATCGTAATGTGATTGACGTGCTACGTCAGTGGAGTCTTAATGTATGGTGAGGTATTGTACGACAACATATCATTGGCCCATATTTCATTGATGGTACTGCTAAAGGGGGACAGTTCAGGCCCTTCTTGAGCTCTACCTTACTTGAACCGGTCCATCTCATAATGTGTCAAATAATGCGGTATCAGAATGATGGATGTCCTCGGCATAATGTTTATTGTTGTGAAATGACAAATAGAGGTACAATTAGTGCTAAACCACTTGTTTTTACGTTTCTAAACCCCATAAGTTCTGAAATATGTGGTTTGTAAAGGACAGCAACGGCGTCACAGTTTCTAACGTAATGCATCGCATGTAGTACTGTGCTCAGAGCAGGGGCTGCATGCACTGGCGTCTATTTCCTGCCGTAAACATATCAGTATTACCACGGAACGCTCTGCCTTCAGTGTACCAGTGTCTCCTGATCTCGTCTGCTGAACTGCTCTCACACTGTAACGTAATTCACATACGTTGGCACATTAAAACTGTTTTCTTGTGGCTCGTTAAATTTGTCGTCATCTAGTCGAAATGCCAGCCTTCAGTGAGAAGGTAAACTAGATATTATTTTAATTTATGGCGAATGTCACAAAATTGCAACCGCAGCTGTGACACTGTATGCTGAACGCTACCCAGATTGGCGGAGTCCATCCCATCGAACCATTGGCAATATCGGTAAGACACGGAAACAGGAAGCTGGGCTCCCACTAAACGTCGACGTACAACCCAGCGATTGGTAATGGAAACTAAATTGCTGTTTTAGCTGCTGTAGTGCACGATACTCAGGTAGGTGTACGAGAAATTGTACAAGGTGTACCAATAAGCCACAGTAGTATGTGCAGAATCGTACATCGGCATCGGTTTCAGCTTTAGAAATTGAAAGAACCAACAGATTAACAACTTCAGCATTAATTATCCGCCTATGAATGCACAAATGTAAAACCAGTAATAAATTCCGTCAGCCTCAGGATCGCTGTAAAAGAAAAATATTCCCTAATTCACTGCTAATTTTACCTGCTCCCGATTTACGGGTTTGGTTAATTTTATAGCGGAACAATTTTTTAAATGTGCCGCCGCTGCAAATCGTTCGGTCGCGGCACAGCCCAGCAACACCAACGATAATCGCTAAAAATGATGAAAATTCTTTAAAGAAATATTGTAGACGACATGGGCAAGCTAATTTACATTAGTAACACACATTTTGATAAATTATAATGTATTTAGACCATAACAATAATTAATATAACACACCTTTATAATTTTTCCTCTAATGGCGGCTAAAGATAGATACAGACTAAAGAAGTCTACTCATTCATATAATGCTACGTCACAGGTTCCTCTCTCTCTCAGCTCTCGAGGAAGACGACAAAGAATGCACATTATGTGGTGCTTTTTATACTGCTGTTGATTTTGAATATCTCTTTGTAATCTTACAACATTATTTTCCTCTGTGGCTATATTTTACATTTTTTCATCGCAGATATTAACATATTTCGTAATTGCATTATGAGTATAGAAATATTACAATCATAAATACATCGAGAATATTATTACAGAAAATATTACAATAATAACGAACATCCTTTATACAAAATTAAATAATATTTTTTGTTATACAATTACAGTATATACGAATTGCTTCATAGCGGCGTACATAGTACAATTAAATGTCATTTAATTTTATTAATAGTGTGTGTGCTGCCAGGCAACGTTACATTGCCCCCTGGCAGCATTTGGCAAAGAGTTTCTATACTTTGACACAATGGTGCGAGTAATGTTCTTGTTCTTTACAATTCTGTTTTTTTTATGGAATGGTTCTTTTAATTAGTCCCAGGGTTATATATGTTCATGGCTCCTCCATTACGGCGAAGGCAGACAGGAAACTTGGGCAAAACTGTGCCGGAGCCCAGCCATCCCAGTTGGTTCATGATTACTCTTGTCTCTTTAACAGTCATTGTTTTGAAATGATTTAGCAGTTTGTCATCAACGGTTACGTAACATCACAGTTACATACAGTTCAACGAAAGTTTGTTGTGTGTGTTTAACAACTTATAATTATCATTTTTGCGATATACTGCAAGTTCACTTGTCCTAGGATATATCACTTAGTTTTTTGAAATCATTTAGTACAACATCACTTTTCATAATGTTCTCACTACCTAAGTGTTACAAATCCATCTCCTACACTTGTCAATACACGGTTTACATAATAAGTGTTCAATGTTTGTCAAAAATCGAGTTCATTGACATGTTACGCAGTTTGTGTAAATATTTTGGAATATGTCAATAATGCTGTAGTTGGTGAGCGATGCGGAGTGATTGTTGAGCGGCGCTCGGCGCGGCAAGTCGGCTCCGTGTAGGTCACCGCCCCCGGTGTTGACAGCTACGGCGCGGAGAGGCGTGTGGCTGTCTGGTCTGCTACGGGTTGTTGCGGCCGCTGCATGGCTGAAGTAGCCGGATGAGCGTTGTACATCAGCTCGCCCGTGTGACATCTTCTTGAAGTGCTCCAGCAAACATGCAACAAGTTCACAAACAGTGTACTATCCTGATGGGCATTTTTCCTGCTGTGGGAAAGAATGCACAAAGTTATTGGCAGTTATTATTCAGTAAGCCTTCACTAGTCTAGTTTGCACAATGTTTCGTTGTCACAGTAACGCGTTTTATGGGCACAGAATATTTTCTCACCATGTCATGACTTGTCATTAGTCACACGCAAGTTTTCACCTTAGAACAAAATGTATCTCTGTAGTCTATGCGCTTTCCTGGCGTCCCTTGACACACAAAGAGTATTTTTTTTTTTTTTTTTTTTTTTTTGCACACACGCACAGTGCAAGTTATAGTTTGACACTAGCTTGGTCCACCGTCTGTTATCGGCTTACTGTCCGTGTCGTGTTAGTTCCTTGTCCACTTGCACACACACTGATGATGCAGTTTCTTATTGCTTGTTCAAAACAACCTCGTGACGTATTGCTGCAGTTTTAACAGTCACTGTCTGTCTCTGCCACACAATACTGCACTTTTGTTTAAGTTTTTTCGATTACAATGTCCGTTGTGCAATTTTTTGTAACAGCACATTCGTAACTTCTTTGTTCGCTCTTTACCAAGGTGTGTGATAATTGCGTAAATGGTAACAAATATTAAAATTTCGTATTAGTTTGCCCAAAAATCATCTATATTTATGTTCGAGTAGATTTTATTTGTGCATTCCAGTCAGATTCAGGCATATTGTTCAATAACTCCTTTGAACTTATGTCTCACTTTACTTGCAAGGTCCTACGTAACTACAGTTTAGTCTCTGTAGGCTAAAATTGAATTGGACTGTATCAGGCTAGCTCTTTTTACTGATTCGGTCTGCACATGCTTCAATTGAAGCTTCTTTGTGCGTAACTTTGCGTTACTTAAATTTGCAATGAGTTTGCCTCCCATGGTGCCCTCAGGTCACTACTGGGCGCATTACTCTCTTTGATAATACTGGTTTGAAAATAAAGTTCTCAGGGTCTCATATTATTAATATTATTCTGGGTTCGAACCTATCAATCTGACAGCTAGACATATATATACATATTTATACGTGTAATGGAAAAGACTGTACCTAGAAAAATTTCAAGTTTCACACACATATACAATATCATGCAGTACACAAACTAATCACTACTAAAATGTTCCTCCTGACTGATCTCTGTCACAATTTAGCACTACAAATAATTGCACTAATCAGGTGCAGACATTTAGAGCATGTTTAAGCTAACACTAATTAAAAAGAAGACATAACACAAATAATCATAAACAAAGGAGAAAGTCAATCATATTCTTATAACTAAATACTTCTACACCAGTACATTATCTCTACAGATCACACATCATCAATGTTCATTCATTCCAAAAGAATGGAGTACCTTTTTACACATAACACATAGGACTATTAGTCATTTCACATCCTTACGCGGATACAGTCCCCGTACTGTCCCTGAGTGGGGATCTGCTAAGAGATAGCTACTATTTCCTTCTTGGACAAAGGAATGGAGTATGAGGCTCGACAGTAGGTTTTGTGAGGCTTCACCTCGATATTGTATTGATATCCCTTAACAATACCTGGTCGTTCTGAAAATACATCTCCATATTTAGATAATAACTGTACCAAATCCTGCTGTTTCATTGAGTTCAAATTTTCGGACTGTGATACTTTGTTCACAAGTGCGTCCACA
Source organism: Schistocerca serialis cubense (assembly GCF_023864345.2). NCBI lineage: Eukaryota > Metazoa > Arthropoda > Insecta > Orthoptera > Acrididae > Schistocerca > Schistocerca serialis. The sequence continues at coordinate 284,733,838 of NC_064644.1, read as the reverse complement.
TTTGCTTTTAATTGATCACCTTGTACATCTGGATAATAGAGATTTTGTCCTAGAGAATGATTGTCTAAATGTAGTATCCACTGATTCCTACATTTTATGTTAATAGTATTACAATTAGGCACAGGTACCTCTTCGGATCTGAGCATGGACAATTCTATCCTCCTACCCGTGTTCATCAAACTTAATTGTCCCCAAGAAAGGTCGATTACTGCGTCCCTTTCTCTCAAAATATCTATCCCCAAAATGCAGGCTACCTTTAACCCTTTACTACCAGGAACGAGCACGCTATGGCTTCTCCCCCTATATACATCTCTACCCGCACTTGGAGTTTAATTATTTGTCGCTGTGTACTGATGGCTCCAGTGACTTAGCAATTGTTCACAGGGAAAGTCAGCATACGCTTTTCTTTCCCCAGTACTCTGAATAAGTCCATACTCATGACACTGACAGTAGCACCTCTATCCACGATTGCTTGCACATCAATATTGTTAATTTTGATCTCTATTATCGCCTGTACTTTGTCTTTGTGCTCCTTTATGCACGTGGGTGGTTCAGTTATTAATTCATGTCCCATCTGTACCCCATCATTGTACCTGAGGATACAGATTTCCGATGTTTTGTTCTGTGTCGGGCTGCTCTCACTCAAACCTCAGCCGACTATGGAGAGCGTATTTCGGCCGAATCTAGTTTGTTGGATTATTATTGGTGGATGGGTGTGGCTGCTCTGTGTCGCTGACCACCACTGTCTGAAAGTTGTGTTGCGTCGGCCGCCACGGTTGCACAATTGGCGCATTTTGAGGTGGCGGCTGGTTATTGTCATACCTTTCGCTGTTTTGCCGATCCGGACTGGGCCTCTGGTTCTGTGGCCAAGTTCGGTTTGCATCGTTATAGGTATTGGTGTTCCACGGCCCCCTGGCATTTTTCCATCTTCTATTGCTTGGTGGACCTGTTCATATCGGTCATCGAACCTGCTTTTCCGGTCATTATTCACCGGCGGACTACTGCCGTTCCGATCTCTACCTCTATTCCCGTTTTGTACATAATCTTGTCTCCTATTGTCACCTCCGCCGTTTCCATTATTTGGTGGAGGCGTGTTATTTCGACCATTTCTGTAACCGTTTCCGTTACTTCTAGCCTGTTCAGAGGCTGCCTTAACATCCTCCTGAATCAGGTCAATTTAGTCCAGAACAGACAAGAAATGTTCCGTGTCGTTCTCCGGTACGTGTATGAGTTTTTCCTTTACGTGTATCGGCAAGTGTGATTTCAAAAGTCTGATCAAATCCCGGGATGAAATCTGCTCGTCCCCGTAACGGGTCTTACTGATGCATTTCTCAAAATATTTTCGCAAATTGCCTAATCGTGGAGAATACGGCTCTGTATTATATACCTCTTTCCGTAATCTCTCCTGAATACATGTTAACCAATATTTGGCCAAGAATGCCTTTTCGAATTGCTCATAGGTGTCGCAACTGTCAGCTGCTTCGGTTGCCCATAATGCAGCATCTCCTTGTATGTAAGACATAACGAACTGTATTTTCTGTGTATGACTCCAAACGCTAGGCAAAATGTTTCTAAATCCCTTGATAAATACTACAGGGTGAACCAATTTGTTCTCCGTTGTAAAGATCCTAAACTGTCGGTATTTAATCAGGCTTTCTTCAATCACTATTTTGGAGTGACATTTGTTTCTGTCGCTAACGTTGGTTGCCGTTTCTGTCTCGCAGTCGCAATTTTTCACTGCTGTATTTATATGCCTATGTTAAGGCTGTATTGTAACATATCACCCCGGACTACAAGTCCATTTAAAATAAAAAAAAAAACTAAATTTTTCTGCCTCACTCATGTAGTACTGCCACTGTCAGAGGGTGGTACGGGACCACAAGTCCCACTGCCACACCACTAAAAAAAAAAAAAAAAGGACCCGTTTTGATTGTATTCGTCAGAGGGTGGTATGGGACCACAAGTCCCACCGCCACACCACTAAAAAAAAAAAAAAAAAAAAAAAACCGACCCGTTTTGATTGTATTCTCTGTGCCCCCCCTGAAGGCTGAAGAGCGGTGTACTCAGCTGCTTACAGCCCGCCTTGTGTAAGGTGATAAAAATCACAATAAAGAAAAAAAAATTGGACCGCTGCTGACAGCCCGCCTTGTGTAAGGTGATAAAAATCACAATAAAGAAAAAAAAATTGGACCTGGCTGGCGTGACACACGCCTGTGCGTCGCCGCACAAAAACGGACCCGTCTTGATTGTACTCTCTGTGGCCCCTGAAGGCTGAAGAGCGGCGTACTCAGCTGCTGACAGCCCGCCTTGTATAAGGTGATAAAAATCACAATAAAGAAAAAAAAAATGGACCTGGCTGGCGTGACACACGCCTGTGCGTCGCCGTGCAACAAGCTGTTTTCCAGCTCCGCAAGACGACGAATGACCTTCTGCTGCCACCGCGGAATGTCAGTGTGTACCGCCCCTTTTAAGTCCTGCACTTCCACACTCGAGCCCATGTCTTTGGCCTCAATCGCGGCGTGCACCTTCTCGTCTATTGTTTGATTAAGGTCGGTGTTTTTTGCCTCCAACCAGTTCGTAAATTCCTTTTCAATTTTGTTCGCCTGTTCGGATATTTTCTGCTCTATTGCTTGATTTGTGTCAATTTTTAATTTTTCCATCGTGTTAGCCAGTGCACTAACTTCATCTGCGATACTGGCGTTAGCCACCTGGATATTACCGACTCTTTCGCTCAGTTCTTGCACCGCTTTGGGTACGGTTTCATAGTTTTGTCTCAAACTAAACAATCTCACTTTGCATCGCTTCCAAAGATTGCATTAACTGCAAGTCTCTCTCATGCTGGTATCGATCACGCTCTGCTTGTTTAGCATCATGTTCAGTTTCTCGTTCTGCATGCATAGCATCACGTTCTCTATCGCGTTGTGCTTGCATACGTGCAAATTCAGCTATCAATCTCTGGTCACGCTCTGCTTGTTCATGCAGAAACGTAGCTTGGAAATTGAGCATGCGCTCTAACATAACTCTTAATGATTGCACTTCTGACACACACCACTCTCTGTTCCGTGTCTAGTGCTTGTGGGTGGTACAGTATTTCTACTTTCAACTGAATGACTGGCTGGCAGTGGCAACATTTGTTGCCCTTCTACCCCCAGATTCTCACATTGTACTTCCTGGACTACGCCACTAACATTACTTTGTGCCCCACTTTCTAACTCGGTATCACTGCTTGCTAACTGTTGTTCATTATCCATGTTTATATTTTTCTGACTACGCAATCTAACCATACTCAATAAAAGAAACCAAATCTGAACTAAATATCCTAACACTCAGGTTTCACTGACATAATCACACAAGAAATGGTCATTTGTTGAAACAGACTTATTATATACTACGATGACTAACTACTCAAATGTCCTGTTATTTTAAAAAAAGAACACTAACAACATGCACACCACTAATGATCCGAGAACACCGCACTGATGCTACTTTACTACCCAAAGGACAACTACACTGTAGTATTACCTTTTGGTGATCTATCTTGGGTGCAGCTGCCCCCTGGTATTGTGGTAGGTAATTAATTTTTTGATATAATGAGCTCTCTTCTTCAGCTTGCCTCTGGGTATATAGTGTTCTCATGCAAAAAATCATATGCAGGTATTACCACACAATATTGGTTAGGCAATACATACAATACATGAAAAAATTATTAATTGTTCTCCAACAAAGTTCGACTACAATAATTTCCTAATTATCTCATGGGTATTTTGTGGCCACTGCTTATCCGGGCCCCACGTTATTGGGTGCCAGTTTCATGAAAATAAAATATATATATATATATATATATATATATATATATATATATATATTTATTATGTATAAAAATGAATTGATGAAAATGAGGAAGAAATGGCTTTAAATATTTTTGTTGTTTACTCTTTTGGTACGAACTTTGTTGTAGAACCCCTTATCTATGGGTGGTAATAAAAATTCATTTAGACAAAATTAAGCACATTTAAAATTACGTGAACCTTAGCAATCCTCTCATGCTGATAAATTCATACTAACTGATTAATAACATTTATGACTTTGAAAATTGTATACATTGAATTTTTTACGTATTTTGGCCTTGGCACACATCTTCTAAATGCTGTGGTTTTTTAAATATTTACTGAATTCTTTCCCGGCGTTAGCTATGGAACACAAGACTGTCTCTGTTAGCATAAAATGGTTAAATATTACCAAGCCGGCCTGAACGTTTAATTATCATTGACAAAACAAACTTCACTATATGTTTAAGTTATTTGCTTTAGAAATTGGAAGAACCAACAGATTAACAACTTCAATGTTAATTATCCGTCTATGATTGCACAAATGTGAAACCAGTCATAAATTCCGTCAGCCTCAGGATCGCTGTAAAAGAAAAATATTCCGTAATTCACTGCCAATTTTACCTGCTCCCGATTTACGGGTTTGGTTAATTTTATAGCGGAACAATTTTTTAAATGTGCCGCCGCTGCAAATCGTTCGGTCGCGGCACAGCCCAGCAACACCAACGATAATCGCTAAAATTGCTGAAAATTCTTGAAAGAAATATTATAGATGACATTGGCAAGCTAATTTACATTAATAATACACAATTTTGATAAATTATAATGTAGTAATATTACACACCTTTATAATTTCTCCTCTAATGGCGGCTAAAGATAGATACAGACAAAAGAAGTCTACTCATTCATATAATGCTAAGTCAAAGGTTCTTCTCTCTCTCAGCTCTCAAGGAAGACGACAAAGAATGCACATTATGTGGTGCTTTTTATACTACTGTTGATTTTGAATATCTCTTTGTAATCTTACAACGTTATTTTCCTCTGAGGCTATATTTTACATTTTTTCATCGCAGATATTAACATATTTCGTAATTACATTATGAGTATAGAAATATTACAATCATAAATAAATCGAGAATATTATTACAGCAAATATTACAATAATAACGAACGTCTTTTATACAAAATTAAATAGTATTTTTTGTTAAACAATTACAGTACATACCAATTGCTTCACAGCGGCGTACATAGTACAATTAAATGTCATTTAATTTTATTAATAGTGTGTATGCTGCCATGGAACGTTACAATGCGATATTTCCAAATAGGTCGATGGGGGGGGGGGGGGGGGAGGTACTGTGCGATGCCCAGCACGGTCCCCCGACTTGACGCTATTAGACTTCTTTTCTGGGGCAGAGTGTATCAAGAACCCCCAACGACAGTAGAGCATATGCAACATCGTATTACTGCGGCGTGTGAGGCAATATCTGTAGAAACTCTACAATCTGTGCGACACTCTCTCGTTACACGTCGGCAAACGTGTATTGATGGAAACGGAGGGCACTTCGAACATATGTTGAAGTTACACACTTTCTTTGGTCAAGTTGTGGGTGTATTTTCTATGCTGGATGTAATGCACAACCATACAGTTTCTGTGGGCAACAGGGCACTAGTAAATGCGTTTGGCAAAGCGTATTCAAGCGTGTTCTCTCTAATTGTAGCTCTAGTTGTCATTTCGCTAGAATAAACATACATTTACAATTTGAAAAACGTAAGTTTGCGTTGGACGTGTTACTTGTTTATTTTTGTGGATTGTGCATACCTTCCCATTGTGTGAGTCCCTGACATAGCGTGAAGTGCACGCTTGAGTCTCAGGACAAGTACTAGCCGTGCGTTTCGTTTATTTCAGTAGTCAACTTCGCTTCGCTGCTTCTCAGGATGTAACTGACGTATTGCGATGCAACAAACGCCATTATTTTTGTGATTTTTCATGCTATTGATTGCATAGAATAGGGGATGTCCATTTAAAAATACACAAGTTTGTGTTTCAAATTGTATTTGTTTACGTTTTAAAATTGCGAATAATATTTGGTTTCCTAAGCCCCTGCCGTACGTTCTTACTGGTGGAAACCGTTTTTGAACATCTATATATCTATAGTTGTTCCAGAGATATTTGAGATGGCAGAGTTGGGTGAGACACCCTACACACACATATATATATATATATATATATATATATATATATATATATATATATATATAGGGTGTCTCACCTAACTTGGGAAGGTAGCAGTTCAGATACTCACCCCCCCCCCCACGCCTATATATATATCTATATATATATATATATAGCCATTACAATTATTTCAGTACAGGTGCACTCTCTCACCTGAATTGTCGTGGCTATCCAGTGTGACACGGCGAACAATGAATATTACGGACAGGGGCGCTACGGAAGTTGTCAGACAGGAAACATGCTTGAATAGCCGACGCGGTTAAGTGCACCACTCGTGTAGAGGGTGAAATTTGGTTTTGAGTCCAGGTCCGGCGCTAAGTTTCACTTGTCGGCACCGAATTCATTTCAGTGGCCAGCTGCGGGTGATGTCAGAATTTTTTTCTTTTCAACACGTGTATGTACGGTTGCAGGTTCAAGAATGAAATCTCTTTCGGACATGTCCGAAAGAAGAGACACCACACATATAAATAGGCCTACTTCGCACTCGATTAGAAACCGGGAGATCCATTAACAAAATAATGACACTTCAAGAAACGATTATATTTAAATTTTCCAAACATGTGAAAATTTGGTACTTGTATATTTTGGAAACGCGCGGGTGTCTAAACCAAATAAAATACACATGTTCAACAGTTTTCAACGTTTAGTTACTAATTATAGAAATTTCTATAACTCATTGAACATATTTATCTTTGATGTGTCTTCCTCTATTAAGGTCTTTGTGAGCTTTGATGTTATTTACCGGATAGGATTTTGAAACATAGCCACGCTCAGTGGAAAACATTCCATACAAATGGGTGTAAGTGCAACGAGAGGCGGCCACTGTACAGCAAGCGTCTTGTGTAAATCGCAAGCCATGTGCCATGCAGAAGTCATTTCTCACCTCAAGACGCTCTAGCCCCCGCCACTCTGGCGGTTTCGTACTTGGCTAGGACGGGGACCCAGCCTTTTCAGCATCCGTTCTCTTCCGTGCTGCATGTCTATCTTTTTCCTATTCTTTTTCCCTCCATTTGAGAGCATATCTGGGGTGTTATTGGGGATGTTTCACATTGTCTGTCGCTGACATAAGAACAGTCTCACCATTGTATATGCTCCATTTCCCCTCCTTCCTTTCCCTTCTCCTCTCGTTGCTCCACTTCGGCGTTTGGGGTTCCTCCTTGTGCGCTCCTGACGGCCGTCTCACGAGTCTGATGCGTAACAGGTGACTTCGTAACGCGTAATTCCCAGCGCCGGGTCGACAGGTAGTCTTTACATGAACCCCTGGTACAGGCCAGGCCCAGGGGGGGGGGGGGGGAGGTGATTATCTGAACTGATACCTTCCCAAATTGCCGACTGGTTCCTCTGTCAGTGTCCGGGAGGTGTGACCTGAGGTGTGAACAATCACCTAAGCCGGGTGCGCCTCATTGTGAAGGGGTCCCCAGTTGGAAAGAGCATGCCATCAGAGACACTGGCAATCTTGGGCGATTTTCTCGCAATGAGCCAATCATCTTCACAATCAACTTCTACGAAACAAAAACGTTACGAGACTAATGATTCAAAGTCCCTTCCAGCTGCATAACAGTTCCTCGTGGTTTCACATAATGAAGACGGTCAGTCCTACACAACGGTAAATCCGTTTATTATCTAGAAAGGTGTTGATGCCATTGCCGGACCTGTGAAATCCTGCCCTCGTTTACGGAATGACGCTTTGCTTTTGGAGAATACTCCTGATTCTCAAGCACAACTACGTCCCACATCGCTTCTATATAGCTATCCTGTTCGTGTCGAGGCCCATGGAACTCTGAATTCTTCCCGTGGTGTTAGTTACACTAGGCTGCCCGACGTTCTGACCAAGGCCAAAATCTAATCTTATCTCCTTGATCAGCGTGTCATTGCTGCCCATCATGTGATGGAAAAGGAAGATTACTCGTTAGGGCCCACATGCACTTTTTTCCTCACTTCTGATAGAGTGGTGTTTCCGTCCAAGATCAAAGCAGGCTATGAAATTATCACAGTCCGACCATTCGTACCGAACCCGATACGCTGCTACCAGTGCCATTGTTTCAACCACACTGGAATATCTTGTAGACAAGTGGTAGGGATGTGCATGAGGGCGATTGTCCACCTCTTTCTCCTCACTGTATCAACAGAAATGGCGGCCATGCCGCTTCCTCTCGGGATTGCCCCGTGTATCTTGATGAGCAGGCTGTCCAGGAGATACGGGTAAAGGAAAAAGTGCCTTACTCAGTCATTCGAAAGTTATTGGCTAGTCGCAAAGACTGTGTTCTCCCATTTCGCACTTATAGTTCTATTCTTGTTACGTCTCGCTCAGTGAAGGATGTGGCCACGCAGACAGGCGACCTTAAATTCAGCTTTGCGGTTGTGAAATCGCCCAGTGTCATGATATTATCGCCATCTCCCCATTTAGCTTTGCAATAAGCCATGAAACTCTCACCTCAAGGGGCGAAGCCACCAGCCATACAACGGATAGGCCGGAAAGGACGGAAGGAGTGCTCCTGTGTAGACTTCCTACGTCCCTCCAGCGAAACAACACCTGAGTCTTCCTCTGCTAACCAGAATGGGTCGACGGAGTCCAGCAAAGGTGAACAGCTTCTTCTTCGCCGACTTGAAGATCCTCTTCGGCGGTGTTGCCACGTAATACCTTAGCCCAGCCAGTCTCCATGTTGCCAGTGCGCACCACCAACCCACCATTTGCTTTTCTGCATTCGACTCCACAGACTGACAGCATAAGCAAATTGATGCCTTTGGTCCCACAAAGAGGATTTATGGCTGCTTTAGGATTGCAGTGTCCCCTTGCCCTCTGCCGTCAGGAAACAAAATTTCGTCCTCACGGCCACTTTGAGCTTCTACGTTTGTTCACAGTTCGTTTTGATCTTTCCCATGAGGATGGCATTCCATCTCATTGGGGTGTCATGAAGCTTACATGGGATGATGTTCATAGTAAACCTTTCTCCCTGAGTACCAATCCCCCTGACTACCCACCTTCATGTACTTACAGTTCGTCATTTCCTTCCTCACCTTACTTAATCCCTCTGCACCATTTATGTCCTTCTGTCATTCGATGACACCAGGGCAGACGTCCTTCAGCTTATTGGGCAGCTCCTTCCACCATTTCTGCCACTCGGTGACCTTAATGTGCATCAAACCCTTTGGGGTTCTCCCAGAACCTGTCAGAAAGGTGCCCTCTTGGCTGATCTTCTTAATCAATTCAACCTCTTTTGCCTTAACTCTGTCGCACCCACATTTCTTTCCGACCCCTCGCACAGCTATTCCCATTTGGACCTATCGTTCTGCGCTGCTCAGCTTTCCCATTGCTTGGAGTGGTCCGTTCTTTCTGACACCTACTCGAGCTACCATTTCCCACGTGCTATCCGTTTGCTGACTCCTACCCCACCTTCATGCACACCCAAATGGCAGTTTACTAAGGCTGACTGGCAGCTTTACTCCTCCACGGTGGCCTTCGAGGAACAAGATTTTCTCAGTTGTGGTAACCAGTTGGGGTATCTCACAAACGTTATCCTTACTTTTGCATACCGTTCCATACCTCGCACTTCCTCTACACCATGCCATGTCACAGTCCCTTGATAGACTGAGGCATGCCGCGACGACATTCGTGCGTTGACACGTGCTCTCTGCTTTTTTAATGGTCGTCCTACAATGGAAAACGGCATTCGTTATAAACAGATGCGTGCAAAGTGTCGTCTCGTTCTTCGAGATAGCAAAAAATCTGGCTACATTTCATTGACTAGATTTTTTTAACAGTTCGACCCCCCTTCCTCTATCGTTTCGGCCAGTCTCCTACGGCTCTCTGGGACCAAGATCCTTTCGCTAATTTCCGTCCTGACAGTAGCAGACGATGTCATCGTGGACCCTGTTCCTATCTGAAACACCTTGGGCCGGCATTTTGTGGATACTTCGAGCTCTTTGCGCTATCACCCTGCCTTCCTCCATCGGTAGCAAGCGGAGGAGACTTGGACGATACCCTTCTCTTCTCAGAATGTGAGTGCTACAATGCCGACTGTACTATGAGAAAGCTCGATCATGCTCTCAGTTCATCCCGATTCTCCGCCCCCGGACCAGATGCTGTCCACATTCAGATGATAAAGCCACTTTCTCTTGCGGGCAAGCACTTTCTCCTTAATATGTATAATCACATCTGGGCAGAGGGCACGTTTCCCGGACATTGGCGTGAAGCCACCGTCATACCCATACCCAAGCCCAGTATAAACAAAAATCATCCTTTTAGCTATGGCCCCATCTCTCTCAACTGCTGTGTTTGCAAGTTGATGGAGAATATGGTTCTTGCCCGGCTGGTATAGTGTCTCGCAATTTACTAACGACTGCATTGTGCGAATTTGGAGCACGCCGTTCTGCCGTTGACCATCTCGTTACATTGACCACCCATGTCATGAATAGTTTCCTGCTGAAATCCAGGACTGAGGCCGTGTTTTTCGCTTTGGAGAAGGCCTACGACACCTGCTGGAGAACTTGTATCCTCTGTACTCCCTACACGTGGGGCTTCTGTGGCCGCCTGCAGAGTTTCCTTCTGGAACTTTCAAAACACCGAGTTTTGAAGGTGCGTGTGGGTTCTGCCTTGTCGGATACCTTTATCCAGGACACCGGTGTGCTCAGAATTCTGTCGTTAACATCGTCCTCTATGCTATCGCCGCTAACCCTATAATAGCCTGTCTCCCTTTGGGCTTCTCTAGCTCCCTTCTTGTTGAAGATTTAGCCACCTACTGCTTTTCTCCATGGACTTGTCTCCCTAAACGGCGTCTTCAGAGACGTCTTGATCGGCTTGATTCCTGGAGCATCGATAATGGTTTACGTTTTTCCACTGACGAACCGTTCTGTATGAATTTCTGGCGGCGTAATTGGTTTCTCCCACCATCTTTACATGTTGGGTCTGTTGCTTTTCCGTTTCTTGAAACTATGAAATTCCTGGGGCTCATGCTCCATGGAAACTCACTTTGTCTTCCCATGTGTCTTACCTGGCAGCCCGCTGTACGCGGTCCCTCAATGTCCTAATTGTCCTCAGTGCCACTTCCTTGGGCGCAGACCGAACTGTGCTCCTCCGCTTGTACCGGTCCCTTGCCCATTCGAAACTAGGCTATGGTTGCTTTGTTTATGCGTCTGCAAGTCACTCTTTCTTACGTCGTCTCAACACAGTCCACCCTTGTGTATCTGTTTGGCCACTGGCGCCTTTTACGCTAGCCCAGTTGAGAGTCTGTATGCTGAAGCTGCTGAACTACCACTGTACAACCGTCGTGACTTTCTCCTCAGTAGGTATGCAGGCCGTTTGTGTGCCATGCATGGCCACCCATCCTACGTCTCCGTCTTTGATGATTCCTTTGATCGCCAGTATGGGGCACGTCTCTCTTCTCTGTCAAGTCATGGAATCAGCTTTCGGCACTTGCTATGGTGGCTTAACTTCACATTACCTGCAATTTGCTGGTTGGTGTGAACCCTTCACCACCTTGGCTTTGTGAAGCGGCCTGTGTTAACCTCGGCCTTCATTCACTTCCTAAGGACGCTACTCCACCCTCGACCTATAGCCTTCAGTTTCACGACCCTCTCATGGAACTTCGCGACAGTACCTTTGTGTGCGCTGGTGGCTCTCGGACTGACCACTGTGTCGTGTGTGCCTTCGTCATTGGTGCCCACGTATTGCGATATCAGCTTCCGTCACGCTGCTCAGTATTTACAGCCGAGCTCTTCGCCCTGTATCTGGCCACAGAGTACATCCAGCGACACAGGCTTTCCAATTGTGTCCTCTGCTCAGACTCCACAGAGTACATCCAGCGACACAGGCTTTCCAATTGTGTCCTCTGTTCAGACTCTCTCAGCGCCCTTCGAAGTCTCTGTGCGCTGTACACCGCCCATCCCTTAGCGTAACAGGTCCAGGAAAACTGTCACTTGCACACTGTGATGTTTGTTTGGGTTCCTGGTCATGGCGGACTGCCAGGAAATGAGGCTTCTGACGCTGCTACCAAGGCTGCAGTCCTAGTACCTCAGCCCACTAGTTCCTCTATTCCCTCCGATGATCTCTGTGTTGCCGTCTGTCAGGAGGTGGTGTTCTTTTGACACCGCCATGGGTCCTCCCTTCGTCGGAATAAGCTTCGGATTATTAAGCCTCTCCCAGCGGCTACGACGACCTCCTCTCGGCCCTCCTGCCAGGAGGAGGTCATTTAAACTAGGTTGCGTACTGGGCACTTAGCCATCGTCATTTGTTAAGTGGCGCTCCCCGCCACTTGTAACGCATTGCGCCCAAGTTTCAACTGTCTGCCACTTACTGACGGAATGCTCATTTTTTAACCGTTTACGTTTCCGATTGGTTTTGCTGTCTGAATTATCGGCCGTTTCAGCAAACGACGCGTGGGCTGTCGACCTTGATTTATTTTTAATCCGTCAAAGCAATATGGCGAAGGCCATTTAATTTTTAGTTTTGGGCCCCGTTTCTGTATGGTATCTTTTGCACCCCTTTCTCCACGTCCCTGTATTTAACTGCCTTCACTTAAGTCGATTGGGATTGACACATTGTCATTCTTAGCTCCTCTCTGTTTTCATATTCCATAGATTTGTTTTTGGTCCGTGTTACCCCAGTTGTTTTTGTGCATTAAAACAAAAGAGACAAACCAACAGTCACGACGACCTCTCACTAACCAGACCTGTCTGTCTGGGTAGTACATCTTTGCTAGTAGGAAAGAGCCCATTTCTCTTGTGTAAACGCCAATACGCCAAATCTGCAGACGCTTCACGCATTTTTAAGCAAAAGTGAACTATTTCTCGGTAGCACATCGAGCGGATATGAATTACACTCTTGTCTTGAGCTTTTGATATGGATACATTGGGTCAGAGATATTCAGCTTAGCAGTGAGCAAGCTGTGAGTATTCACGTTTTATTCACATGACTGGAAATCATGGGATTATTTCAATATTGTAAAATTGTGCTATTCTCTCATTGAATTGCCATTGAGACCCGCGGTGGAAAACGATGTACCTTTGTTGCCACTTTTAATCTCATTGCAAAATGTGGTGACCGGTATCCGCTTCTGATTTCACCATCTATAAATTCTAATTTCATGGACAATTGTGTTGTGGCATTCGAGGGGCTTGTTCAGTGTTCTAATCAAATGTTTCTGTTTATTTATGACGCTTCATTTTATTTAAATTAATTACTCACACGTTATAAAGGATTTACGATACGTTTATCCTTCGCAGGTACATCATTTTACACCTTTTTCTTTTTTAACAAATTCCATCACATCTACTTAAACTCCATACGTAAATATTTACGAGTTGCTTCATTTACATTTAATGCAGCGGCACTTATCTTCTGTAAGAACTTATAACCAATTCAGGTAAGGCGTTGTCGATACAGTTCTTCCCTGTATGGGTTGGTAGAGACAGCGTCATTTCACCAAAAAAGTTCTCTGTTGTCTGGTTATAGGGTAATGTAGTGCACTGATGAAAAACACTTTTGTCCGGCATAAACTGAGCCAATAAGACCTAGCTTTAACACATTTTCATGCAGAATAGTGTGATGTTCGCAGCCGAAGTCCAGAACTCATTTTCATTACATCTGAGGAACATGCCCCCTCTTGCTTTCGCCTTGCTTAAGTCCTGATACATCTGACTCTTAAAATACTAGAGTCAGACCGTGCTATTAATGATTCATGTGAGAGATTGAGGGCATATTTCGAGACAATTAGAGAGTTCACAGACTTTTATGAACACTCAAGAACAGTTTCTCACTAATAAATAAGATACAGTGTGATTTGAGACGATTGTTACAAAGTCAATGGAAATCCACAAACTGTAAATAATAAATATTAACGTTGTCTGTAAAAATTATTGGAAGTGCAGTTGTTGAGCAAATTAAAGGGCTGTGTATTTTCTGCAATAGCTGAGTAGCAGGCGTTTTCTAGGCACGTACTTGTGTGCATTCCGGTCTTCTGGTACTACATCTCCTTCATCCCGCTCTCTCCCTCCATTTCCTCCCCCACCCCCTAACTGTCGTCTCCTCCACCCCCTCCATCTGCCGAACACCTCCAGCTCCACTCTCTTCCCATCTCCTCTCCTCCTCTTCTTCTCCCTGTTCATCTACGTCCACTGCTCCTTCACCATCTGTCCATCAGCTGCATCCCCCTCTAATGACATCTCCTCCTCAACTTCTCATTGTCCATCTCCTCTTCCCCCCTATCAGTCAATCTCATCCTCTTTATTTGCGTGTCCATCTCCTTCTCACTTATCTCTCTGCCCCTGTCCACCCCCCCCCCCCACCCTCCTCCTTGCTCTGCCTACCTGCCTCAGTCTGTTCCCTCGTCTTCCCTTTCTCTGGCCTCTCCCCTCTCCCCTATCCCTGTTCATGTCTTCCCTGTTATCTGTGCCCACTCCTTCTTCCCCATTCCCTCTCCATGTTATCGCTCTCACTCAAATAGGAGGCTGATGGTTATTACCACCCCTCCCTCCCCCACTGTCACAACAACATTTATTTCCAGATTTGCTAGAAATCGTTCCAGGGGTTTAGAATGCGCTTTTCACAAATGGATTTGCCCGCGCACGCGCATTTCAAATATGCATCGCATATATTTAACACTTTTCACATGTACTTGTACACATATTTCACTCGTATGTGTAGCGAATATCGTCCTGTGGTTTCATTTTCACCCAGTTAAATGTTTATAACCTCTTATCTCCTTAAATATGAGAAGAACAATGATATGATTTTGCTGGTCCATCCCGTGTTATATGAGTGTATCGTCGACTGAATGTTTTGAGAACAGAATAAATAGTGAAGACATAATAAATTTAGACGTTACGCATAGTGCAGCAGTTTTTCACGACTCTGTTTTCATTACATCATATCTCCTGAGCAATGTATCCTACAATGTGTATTTTTCTAGATACATTCAGCAGCATATGGGGATAGTGTGTCCGAAATATGTTCCAAATAGAGTTAGTAGTAAATGAGTAATAAATTAAAACGTCATTCATGATGTGGAATTTTTTCGAGAATCTCAGTATTTTACGTTAGAAGCCTATGGTATGTGTTGTACAGTAACATAATTTTGCTGGCATTTTCTATGGTACATGCGAATGCCGTCTGCAGAATATGCCACGATTGCAGTTAGCTGTAAAGAAGTAATAAATTAAAACGTCATGATGACCAACGACATATTGTGCAGCTACATAATATATTAGTTCATGATTATGGGTTTTACCAAAGAAGGCACCACCTTAACTATGATTTCAAAAATCGTAGTTGAACGTTGACTAATGTAGTAAATCATTATGGTAATTATGCCTCTAAACAGTCGTTCGACTAAAAAGTAGTGTAATTAGCCATTCTAATGGGTTAATGTGTGTATCAGCCGAACAGGTAGTCCTGAACAGTAGAGCTCGGTTGTGGAACATACGCTGTAATGATTTTGAGTGAGATGAAATGTAGTGGGATCAAGGCTTGTGATCCAATTGTAGCTTCAATATTTTCATTTCCTTCCATGTATTCACATAACCTGTCTAGCAAATGTTGGATAATTACTCTACGAGAAAAATTATTTATCGGTTAACCGAACTGTTACGTACGAACAGATCGTACATGGCAGCTCGTACAACATTTTATATCAGATGACCTCACACTGAGATTCACCGTAAAGAGGTTTTCGGTATACGCTATAGTAATGGCGTACCTTCTGTTAATGATCACTTTTTCAAATCAGGTTGAGCGCTGCAGCGCTAGTGGGTTACAATAATCTAGACTATGTGGGCGGATATTTTGCATGCATGTGTTATGAATAAGTTACTTTCTGAAATTCAGGAAACAAGGAATAGCAAAGTTTTCACAACAGATTAGGACCGCTTTTCAAGTGTGACCTCCTGTTTGCCTCTCTACACAGTATGTCAAAGATATGTACAAATTACCTTTCCCAACAACTTTCTACAGATTCATAAGAACTGCAGTTAAAGCAGGGAGATATAATATCATAAAAAGATTAGAAATACCCTGAAATTTTAGAGTGGATTTAAGACTGGTTGTTGAATGAGGGATTACGTAACATTTCCGGTGGAAGAGTTGGAACTACTGTTCCGGAAGCTCAGCCACAAACATTTCATTCACAAGAGAATCTTCAGCGTGCCCGCAGCTGAAACTGCATAGTGACCTAACCTATAATCTTTGAGGGACGATGAGTCTCATAATTTAAAATATTCCTTTTTCATGGTTTTGCTCACTTGTAATTATATGTCTCTGTGAACAGTCGTGTGCAAGTTCCAAGTGTATGCCTCCTTAAGTTTGTGCGAAAGAATATGAAACACTGTACAAAACTTTCCTAATTTTTCAGGACGCATTTCTCAACAACATTTCAACAAGAATTCTAATAACGGAACCCACGTCCTCTCAGCCATCACAGTCATAATATTTTCAACACGATATCGATTTGTTCTCTGGCGTCATATGTATCAAACTTTCGGAGTGTCATGGCAGAGCTGTTGGCAGATGGAGTCATGTAACCCATAATATTGAACGCTTCTAAAAAAAAAAAAATCAAGCACAACTTGTTGAATCAGATAAATTCATAGGCAGTGCAACAGGACCTGAGTGACTCGTTCAATAATCTCGAATTCGAAAACTTGCTGTGGCCGTCAGTAGTGAAATATTGTAACTGTAACCGTACGTCTGTAGACACAAAAGCGAAAAGTAATTGATATACATTAGATATCTACGTGGAAAAGCAACTAAGCCGCAAAAAATATGGAAGATCAGTATCTTCGTGATCATACGGTGACCACCCCGAATTTCAGCCCTCTAAAAGACGTGTCAGCCGACAGCTGTTACCCACGGCTCGTGTTCGCGATTGATATGATAGCTGCAAACATACTGGAGCTCTTTAACAACAGCTAGATAAAGAAAAAGATAAAATGGAACGCATTTTTCGATTCCTGCGTGGGAGGAATGCTCACTCCCTTTGCCGTAAGTTGAAATGCGCAGAACAGACCATGGATCCAATCGGGCCTCACAGTTTCTCTTCTCTGCTACAACACAGCCATTACTCAAAATTGAAGTAAAATTAGGAACACTACAACGCAAATTTCAACATCTATTGGAAATACCGAGTACTTCAGACATCTCATCTGACGACGTGCCTTGATATGCTCTTCTATTTCTTGGTTTTCGAGAGACATTTGAAGAAATTTTCGTTCCACTATTGTCATTCAGTTACTTCTGCACCTTGTGATCTAATGGTAACCAAAGGTAAAATAGGACCAGAGACGCTTAGATACACACATGTAGCTACGAGGTGCAGGGGAAACATGAAAAGTCTCGAATAATATAGCTGTAAATCTATAATGACTTTAAGAGCTGTCTGCACACCTTTCCAGGAAATACAGTAAGTGATACTCATGCAAACGTTCTCCCAATCCGATACGCTTCAGAGCTGATTGTGGTTGAACTACCATTATTGGCTGCATATTGATGTTATAGGATAAAATTTCGTGTGTTTGTGGCACGTCAGTTTCTTCCACGTGGGTATTGTACATTCCACAACCATTTTTTTAACTACAATTTTTACTTGACAAGACAACAATCGTTCTCCATTTCTCTTGAAAAATATAGCCTTTGCCACTCACTGACATAGTGATCCATGAAACAGTATTTGACCAACAATGAATCATATTCCACTGTTATTTACGCAAAGCAGATAGTAGCTTTCACATGAAAACAACGCTCTACAACACGCATGGATAGCTGCTCACAGCTATTGATTTGCACTGATTTAACAGTTAACTTCCTTCCGCCAGTAAGTAATTATAATCTGCCTGTTATCTTTGATACATAGAATATTTGTCGCTGAACACATAAAATAGCGATTATTACCTTCAGCATTTCAGTTGTTACCATGACAATTTTCACATCCGTTTAGTAACCAACTTAGGATCTCTTATCATTATACTTTCCACGTGACGAATCATTATGTCGCTTAAATTGAACTACGGACGTCCTGATCTTCTGCTTCCTCTTCTGATGACTCCTTAATATTCTCGTAGAAAGATGAACGTAATGCTTGATATCATGTACCTTCAGCAGAATTCAGTCATCATTCTATTCAAACATCTACAACGGTAGTTTGAAGCTTCACGTACTGTTATTATTAGTTTTCATTAGAAAAGGTAAAACAACCGGTTTTCTGAAGCATGCTTTACGTTGTAAGCATATCTACTACCAGATAACTTTCATTGTTGACATTAGAATCTTTAATACGCAGGAGAGCTTTTTTTCTTATGCATGTTGGTATGCTTATGGATTTTTGTTTCACTCGCTGCTTACTAAGCACATCACACTTTGTCGCAATATGCACTTCATACTCTAAATAGTCGCAAAAATGGCTCCAGTTATAACTGTGACGATATTTCAAGTCTATGTTTTTCCCCTTTTGATTAAAGGCGATTGGAATTGACGATAAAATTTCCTCGTTGACACAAAAGTTGCCTTAAATAACCTTACTATATCATATATTGCAGGTAAAAAAACCAAAGTATTATGGACTGCTGAGTTATTTTCTAGAATATTGGCATGTGCTCCTGGAATTCAACGCACCCTATATGCGCTTCCCAAATGCTTCTTTTGTATGAATTATTCTTGATCTGACAAATAATATGCTGCAGATCGAAATAAGCTTTAGCAGTACAAATGCAGTTTTCAGGATACCTTTTCTTGAAGCAGCCCAACACTAGATACTCATCTTCTAAAAGTAGTGATTCCCCTTCCGCTTAGAGTTCTCCTCAGAATGCGTCTTGCCACTCCAGTGACAGTCTCGGAACTACAAACAATCTTCAAATAGTTTCTGATACATAGAAGACCTCACACTTGAAGCACAAAAGCGAAGACCTTTTTTGGCTGATATTGACGATATTCATAACAAGTTCAAATATGTATCGAACTGTAATAAATCCAACATAGCTGACATACGTTTAATATAAAACACTGGTGTAATATTCTACAATATGTATTACTTTACAAACCGGTTTCCGGCTGTTAAGGTATCTTCACATACCGTAACAGTAAAAAACCGGTTTCTAAAACAACTGGTGTTGTAATATATTACAGTAGCAGCATTCCTAATGTATAAAATATTTTACTGAGAAACGAAGGAACAGTCAATTAATGCAGTCACCTAGATTTATTTTACCGACTGAAATGTAAATGTACGTTTCAAGCTAAATTTCAAGCGTCTGCAGCGCTAGCCTGGCCGTTTCGGGAACTACATCCAGTTAGTCCCTGTTACCTACTGCGAGGTGGCATGAACATGCATGCATATTACCTTTCTAGCGTACAGCGCGACCGTCATAATTTTATAAAACATTCCTCACCCTACTTCTAAATGACTTAAAAACAAGATAAAGCGCAAAATCATAGGTACGTTACAGTCTCCTGGACTGTATAATGCATTATTAAATACTATGGTTTAGAGTTAATGAGGTTTCAATGAAAGCTGGTGAAATCTTCAATAGACATGAGAATGATATATGTTCTCCTCTCTGACGAACATCTAACAAAAGCTTTTGTGCAGGGAGATATAATAAAGAACAGCATATGATGACGTATTATAGATTTCAATAGTTGCACTTCCTTTTTCACAAGCAAGGTAGAATTGTTTCGAGGAAGCAGACTCTACAGTACGCCAGCAGATGTAAATAAATATGTTAATATGTGGTCACGAGCCTTGATCATCATTACTTTTGCTGTGAATTACGCAAATATGTAGCCTATGTTTTCTTGTCCTATCGTTGTTTTCACGTGTCCCTGAGAAGTTTAAAGTGAAGGTAGTTCCATAATGTCTTTGCCAGTTTGCTCAAGGTAGTTCGACTCTGTGGACGGAGCAACTGAGGCGAACATTTCCAAAGGGTTCCTTGTCTACTAATTTAACAATTTGATGTTTTGGTTGCAATGGCTTCGTTTGTGCGCTCTACGCTGTATGTATTATGTCTTACACTTCCAAAACGCTCTAAAGCCCGCCTAAAGAACAATGAAATACTGCATGCAGTTCCAAAGTGGCCCTTGGTCAATGTCACGAATCCAGTATGGCAAACATAATAATGTACGGCAAAAACTGGTTCCTTGTCCTTTGCAAGGATAAGCATTATACAATACTGAGTTTCAATGAGACCCTCGTCCATCAAGGGCGGTATCTTTCATCGGATTGTACTCAGAGGTAAATTCTTTACTCTTTGCGTTAGTGCAATGCAGTAATAGATATTATCCTGTTAATAGCAGTGCTTTCACAAACGATTACCACCAAAACATTGGAATTACAACGCTCAAGAAGCACACAATACTTACGTGAATTATTGGCTCGAGCACGGCCGTGGCTAGACACAGGTTAGTAATCGTATCAGTTTTACATGGTGATTCAGTATATTTTAACATCTAGCTTTTTGTGATTTAGAATATACATTAATTCTTAAAGGTCATCATGAAAGAAACAAAACGTAGAGAAATTGAAGTTAGGCGAGAAGGAACCGTGACACTGAGTATTGAAGGAAAGGGCAGAAAGAAACAACGAAATCCAGCGTTGAGGAAGAAAAATGTACAGAAAGAAACTCTTTATACCTACAAGTGCCTCCCAAAACTACCAGACTGCCAGAACAAGGATCGGAAGGATCTCCACTGTTCGAAGGTCACTCTAAAAGACGTTCGTAAGTCCCACAACATGTTTTAGCGGAGGAAAATGGATTATAGTTCAATAAAAATAGAGCAGGAAGATACCAATTTAAAATATATATTAACCGAATCTCCTGAACGTCAACGAGCTAGAGGAGAACGTAAACAAGTAAGCAAATCCTGGCATAGATATTATATTCCTGTAACAAAACATGATGAAAAAAACAATACCAATTCTGTCAGAAGGCATTTCTGAGCATTTTGAACATATCGTAGAAGAGAGTTCAAAAAGAGTGCCAGATGCATTTTGAACCTTGTGCATTGTGGTAAGGAAACTGTGTTGGTAAACATGAGGCTACTTATGAGTACGTAACTTTCGAAAATATTCCTAGAAGATGGTAGGAAATCGGACGATGATTATTGGAGCCTATCTTGTCTTCTTTCTTATAAAGAGGTTTAACAATGGCATTCTTTAATCAATGTTCAAAAATTCCCTGTGCCAGTGATGCATTAAAAATTTCACTGAAACTACTACTTAGTTTGAGCAACTATTTTGAATACTGTTTGAAATTCCATCAAAACCATATAACCTTTTGCTTCTGACAGTTTTGACAGTTCTATTAACTCCAGTGAAGGGTGATGGTGGTACTTCTTGTTGCTTAAATTTTGTGTAATGGTATTTTTAACATGATCTCATGCTTCTTCCACTCAATCATTTAGTTCTCATTTTGAAAGGAAGATCCTTGGAAATCATGCTGAATAATCGAATGGATAGACATATACAACACAGAATTGTATATATTGTTAATTAATTTGTGTCCACCCCTGATAAGTAAAGTATACATCTCGTTATGCTTAATGTTCACATCTGTGTCTAGCGGAGAACTATATATTCGAAAATGACATGTTTTCTCACATATTAAAATGGTACTAAACTGAGCCTAATGTTAATATGTGACAAAAGCTGTCATTTTCCTATTTATAGTTCCACACAAAGTTCTAGAGCATACAAAACACCAATGTTTATTTCTAATGTAGGTTGTAGAGAAGAAGGAAAATAGTGTAATTGTGATGTACTACCTATAGGTGGGAAACTCTCCAAAAAGAATTTTTTGAATTAAAAACGAACTTAATACACACTGGGCACTGCAATAATTTATTTCTTAATTTGTATATGATCACTGTAGATATGCAGCTAAGTACCAGGCCAGTCTATTATGGATTTCGTTTAATTTAGTATAGTTATATAACAAAACAGTGTTCTGTTTGTTGTACTGGTCTTCAATACGAAGACTGGTTTGATACATCTCGCCAAAGTAGTCTATCCTATGAAGGCGTTTGAATATCTGTTTAACTACTGAAACCTTTATCCATTTTAACCTGTTTGTGATTCTAGCTTTAGTGTCCCTTCTGTGTATGCAGGACAAGACTTAAAATTGCTCCAGATATACTGCAGGGTGGAGTTACAAAACGCTTAATGTGTTGAAATAACTGTGCTTCCCACAGGGTGGACTTCAACTATGAGTACTGAGGAATGTCTGTCGTGATTCTCTAGAACATCTTCAAACAGAAAGCATGAGCAACATCTGGCTTTACGATCTTCAGAGTGAAAACATGAAATTACAGTATTATTCAGCAGGTCGCGTTGTTCTCCATTATACGAGCTGAACGCCACCTCCCATCCGTGCTGCGTGGGAGATTCTGCTGCCTTCAATTTCAAAATTTAGTCCAGCCAATAGTATTCATCACTCAGCATAGCATTCGTAGCACATTCCTGCCTTCATGACCGTCAACAGATCTCTCAAATGAAATACAAAGACATAAAAAAATTTGTAACTTTTACAGTAATGCACAAAACATTACATATGGAGATCCTCAAGGGTCAGTCCTTGGGCCAATTCTTTTCATTATTTATGTTAATGATTTGTCAGAAAAAATAACTAAAGCGACAACAGTACTTTTTGCAGATGACACAAATATCCTAATCAAATCACATGATGAGGAAAGTCTATGAAAAACAGCTACAGGTATAATACAAAATTTGACACCTTGGTTCAGAACAAACAAGCTAATAATAAATAATGAAAAAACATTGACAGTCAATTTCCACAAGTCACAGAAACTACATCCTGCAAGACCAATTTTTAAAATTGACGTAAAAACTGTGTCATCTGTGAGCGACACAAAATTTTTAGCTATACATGTACAGCAAAACCTAAAATGGGAGACACATCTTACCCATGTAAATAAAAAGCTAAACACACTTACATATGCAGTAAGAGTCCTCACACAAAATACAAGCCGTGCGTCTGTGATCACAATGTACCACGGCAGTATTCAGTCACTGCTGATGTACGGCATTATCTTTTGGGGAACTCCGTAAGTACAAACAAAACATTTAGACTACAGAAAAAGATTGTTAGAATAATAAACCATGCTAAGTACAGAGACTCCTGTAGACCAATATTTAAAAATCTCAGTATACTGCCTCTTCTTTGCTTGTATATGTATGAAATATTAAATTTCACAAAAGGAAGTATTTTAAAAGATAGAAATATCTTCAAGTATAACTGTGATTACCACCCTCATGATAATATGCCGAAACATTACTTGCATGTCAATACAGTAAGTACAAACATTTGTAAGGGAGAAGTGTATCATACTGGCATAATGCTGTACAATCACATGCCATCCTATCTGAAACATATGCTAAATTTACAAAAGATTAAAGTGAAACTGAAAGAGTACTTGCTTGACCACTGCTTCTATTCTGTTTCCGAGTTTTTAGAGTACCAAAAAATTGTAGTGTAATTGCTCCAATATTCTTAATAAGTCTATCATTTTATTTTATTATATTAAATTTGTCATTAGTATTCAACATGTATTAAATAATTTTTAATTATTTATCCTTTCAAAATAACCATGTGTATGATGATATATATACTGTACCAGCCTGACTTGTCCTACACCGTTTGTGCAAAATATGTACCTAAACACGATTTACAGGGCCAATAAAGAAATACAAATACAAATACAAATACATAAGATGGACCGTCATGAAGACATTGCTTCATCCCAGTACCAACTTCGTGTTAGAAATACGTGTCTTGTACAGAAAAAGAGGGTAGCTACCTGCTCGTTAGCCTCTTTTTTCACGAACTTTGTCACATGTGTTATCCAACACATTGGCAGCCACTCAGAGACGTTACCTCCATGTAGACATTCTTGACTGAGAAGCGGCAGGGGCCGTAAATTTCGATTCTGGACTTCTGCCATTCGCAGTGTGGGAATAGTCTCCGGCCGCCGTCTCGTACTGAGCAGCGCTCTCTGTTGTTTAGTTCAAGAAACATGGTGAGTTGTGAAGGCTGAGGCATGGGCAGGATGACAGTGTTGCCGTTTCCAGGCAACAGTTGCGGTGTGCTCATATACATGTTTCGCTCATTAGCCTTGTCGAAGAAGATTAAAAGTGGTACAAACTTTTATACTTTGACACGAGGGAGTGATGTCAGTAACTCTTCCAAGATTTCTATTTCTGATATGTAAGGGTGGTGAGTTTACTTTTTATGTTTTTATTGAATAATTAGAAAACCGCGACCTGTAGCAAAAATTTATACCAGTACAAAACTGAGCTACACTACACTTTTTTCTACAACAAAGGTCTCATTGTTTTTTTCTCTGGTGCTAACAGTTTCTGCACTGCAGGGGATGGAAAAATTGCAGATTATAAAAAATAGCTTTTAATGGCACAAATTTTATGTTTATGGTTAAATGAAGAGGTTTAAGAATAAAGATCGAATGCTAGTACCTTTCCTAACTGCAGTATAGCCGTACTAAGGGATAGATGGTGTTCTGAGGGTGTAACAGGGTGAAGGTGACAGGGGTCGAGAGTACAGGAGCGAAGTGAGCATGCACTTTCCTCCTTCAAAGGTTTGCACACTGACGAGCGACCAAGTGATTCTCCACTACATCTACCTCACAGCGTCAGAAGCAGCAACTACAGGGTGTTTCACAATGTTATGCAGACCCTCCACAGTGTGCCTTCTGAATCACTGGCTGCCCAGTGTGCAGACATGGCCGAAGGTGTGTTTAATTTGCATTAACACTACATGGAATAGGGAAAAAATTTATTAATAATACTTTCTTAGGAAATACGTAACAACAAAATCTGTGTAAGCCTTTGAGTTCTATTATAGACAACTAGGTGTGAAATTGATTCTCAATCATCCTACAAGGCAGCTGCAGTATTCTCCCAGGAAAACCCACTTCACCCACCATGGGCGCTCCTCGCATTTCATTTCGCAGACAGCATGTTCTTATTCAGAGTTTCCTGTCCAGTTCTCTTACGTATGTAGACGAATTATTTCACTTAGCTCGTATTTATATACAGAAGTTATTTAGAGTTTATTGAATAAGTACTAACATGCTCTCGTTACTAGTACTGTTCAACAGCTGCACCTGTAATTTGTCTGAGGAGCCTGTCCCAAGTATAACATGCTATCAGTACGTACGCGACCATTTCGTTCTCAGTGAGTCCACTATCATTGGGTGGAATGCTTTCCACACCGTGACTATTATCAAATATATTACCTAAGCCTCAGATCTCGCAACATCTGAAGAGGCCTAGAGGCTTAAACTGTCTCAGGAATAACATGTAACGTTAGTGTTACGAAGATTCAGGTATTTCAAAATAAGCAAAGCAATGCTTTAAAGGAGATAACTGCTCTAGACTTGGACACGATCGTGCTTCACTCAGTAGAGCCACTCTACATGTACCAGCAGTTCGTAAATGAAATGGTTTTATGCAGCCCGCGAGTAGCACAATTAATGCTAAAAGGATTATAGCAACTTACTGCTTCTTTAATAGTTGATCAGAACTGCACAGCTTAAGAATTCGCCGCCAGCGATAGACAGCAGGATGAGAGATTTACTAATCCAATCCCTTTCTCACGAACACTATGAATGTCACTGACAACGTCATATACATTATTACAAATTGTATGCATCTCAGCCGTTGGTTCTAGGTATTTACTTTACGTATAAATGCAATTAACAACTGCAAATTGTGCCCATTTAATAAACTGCAGAAAACTCCATTACACAAACAGGAGCGTATGCAGAACGAGAAGGGAGTGAAGCTCTTGCTGTGGGAAAGCGGTATTTCCCGACGTAACGCAACTACACCGTACACGTTGACTAGGAATATATTTCCCGTCTGGTAGTGTAGAGCAATGTTCAGAGACTTAGGTAGGTCCTGTGCTTATGCGTTTCTCGGGTCACTATTATTAGTACCTCTTATCTGTACTCCATACATTGTTTTTGGAAAACAAGCATTCCCGCGGTGTGTGAACACTGCGTTACCACTGGTTTGTAACGAGCGTTGACAGGATCGATATGACGTTGTGAAAAACCCTGTTGTTTTTCCTTGTGACATTTTGTGACAGAGAGATTTAGGACTCAAATAAGCAACTGTCAATCACAGTCCAGAGTTGCTTGGATATCAAGATCTTTTAACTTGTCCAGAAAACTGTCCTAGTTAGGCGACATATCAATAAATAAATATAACCTGTCATTACCAAATTGGTTCATTGCACTACGTCGGGGTTGTCTCTGCCCACACTTGTCAACAGAAAGGATAGTGTGCTTATTATTCTGTGGAAGCATTGGTATGATCTAGTTTTACGTTATATCTTGTATTGTGTCTAGACAAGACAGCCTAGACACAATGAGAGGAAGCCGAAAGGCACGCGCTAAGTTAAAGCAGGAGGGCGTGAGATCTGAAACAGGATACGTAATGAATGCTATAAAGAAAAGTACGTAGCTTCTGGAATACTTAACTTTAATCCATCCTTTTGGTACATCTGGAGATTGTGGCGATACAAGTGATACTCTTTAGATACATGCAATGTTACTAATGGCGCCTTGCTAGGTCGTAGCCATTGACTTAGCTGAAGGTTATTCTAACTATCTGCTCGGCAAATGAGCGAGGCTTCGTCAGTGTAGTCGCTAGCTACGTCGTCCGTACAACTGGGGCGAGTGCTATCCCGTATCTCGAGACCTGCCTTGTGGTGGCGCTCGGTCTGCGATCACACAGTGGCGACACGCGGGACCGACATGTACTAATGGACCGCGGCCGATTTAAAACTACCACCTAGCAAGTGTGGTGTCTGGCGGTGACACCACATCTTGTGTCAGCAAAGATCATAGCACTCGATCGTCTTCTATCCCTTCGAGTCGTTTTCTTTAACCAGGGGCTGTAGCTTTGCTTAGTCAAGTTCAACATCAAAATTTTTTTGTGAGGGACATCATCTTTCGGTCATCGACTGTAATCTTCAAGTTTTAAGTATCGGAATTCAGGCAACTAGAAAGATGCTTCAAACGGTGCCTTACCATGAATCAGAAATATATCCCGTTATAAATGCAATTGTACATTCAAAGCCGTTACGGACAAAGTCTGGGTGGAATCAGATTGGACCGTTAAATAAAAATTTTGTGAAACAGGTGTCTCTTTATATTGTAACCTAAGTGTCGAAAGTGCAGTCGTGTGTTGCAGAATAAATAATCACTCACCACATCAGAAAAATCACGTCCATAAAAATTTTATTTTGACGCTAGACCACGTTATCATACTGAATTTTCACTCTGCAGCGTATCACTCAGTGATCTGAAACTATGTGTCACATTTAAGCTACGTGCTGCACCGGAACTGGAGACTGGGTCCTCCATGTCTCAACATCACCCCTTCTTCCAAGTGTGCTTATTCCGCAGGGTATGCAGGAAAGTTGCTGTGGAATTAGGAAGGTGCGAGATCACGATATTTATTTTCCAACTCTTTGTTTGCAAAGCGTTTGTTTGTCAAGTTGGTATAGAAGTTACTACAGCGTTTGTTAATCTTTCAGTATTCGTCACTCAATTTTGAATCCTGTTTTTCACCGTGGCCCCCTCCCCATTCCTCACACAATTAACAGCTTAAAGTGTTGGTATATTGGTGACTGATGACAGTTTATTGAACAACATTATATCAATTGTGGACAAATATTACAGACGAATCTAAAATCTTCTCTGTTGTTTGTCAACGTCATATTCCTTCAAACAATCGACGTTTCGTCCACTCTGCTGTGATTTCTCCAGCATCTTATGGTGTCCACTGTAGGTTTTATAGCTATTAAGAGTAGTATGTTTGCGAGGTCAGGGATTTTCTCTGCCTCGTGATGACTGGGTGTTGTGTGCTGTCCTTAGGTAGGTTAGGTTTAAGTAGTTCTAAGTACTAGGGGACTGATGACCATAGATGTTAAGTCCCATAGTACTCAGAGCCATTTGAACCATTTTTTGAAGTAGTATGTTTCTAGGGTGGTTAGTACCTCTGAGTACTTGTGAGAAGGCCAAGCCAGCAATACTTATTTCCCCCTGGGCAATAGGTTGGTATTGAAGTGTGACTGTATGGACGTGTAGACGCTGAACTTTTAGTAGATGTTGATAGGTGTATTCCAGTTAGTTATGCATTTACTATTATGGAGAACATCAAGCCGTAACGTTCCGCAAAACTGATTCGCTACATTTACAATTAGAATCGATGGTTTTCTGTTGCTCTCAACGTCCCACGTTAGAGAAACCAGTTAACCCCCTTCGGAAATGATCTGCAAGCCACGCCCATGGGAATCACTAATGATTATTGAATACGTGTTTAGTGTCGAGAAGTTAATTATTAAGTATATTGTGCAACAATGATAGTCATATTTATAACGCAATTATACCAATGTAAATGTGCTTTTTAGATTTTTATTATGTCGGAATGTATTTTGCTTTCCTCATCTTGCCGCTCCCCCTTAGGAAGGCCGCACCCCACTCATTCAGAATCCCTGCTTTATTAAATATTAGGTTCATAGGTTGTCTGTTAAAGTAGTTTGTTGACTCTGAGCGGATCCCTTTCATGTCGCCGTACTGAAGCTGCTGTCAGGGGAACCAGCCTTTGACAGTCATCATCAGTAAGATCAAACACTAAACACAAAAGTACGAAATCAGGTAGAAGGACCCTTAGAATGAGCAAAACACGTCGGGAAGTTAAAGGATACAGAGTGGACCTGTGGAAAAATAGGCTTTTATAATGTAGAATCTAGGGTTGGCAAATAGCAGTTACACAGTACTGAGGAATTTGGTAATCTTGTTGAGAAAAATGTCTTGGGCTTGATCGTAAGACACAGTTAAATGCTGCGAATATTTTATTTCAACACAGTGAGTTGACATGAATTTGTGATGAGAATGGGAAGTAGCCCAAATTTAGGTCATAGTACTAAATTACCTCTCGCTAGTCGCTTCAGAGCACTGGTTACTCATGTCAGGACATTCAGCCAACATTGTCTCACGTTTTCATCAAATTTAGGAGTAGATTTACATTCACGAGGTACGGTGAAAACTGATATATGAGTTGATTAATTCCAAACGGAGACGGAACTGTGAAGAAGTGAGTTTTCAGCAAGAGGTCGCCGCGTCAGCCAAGCCCGAGCAACTGGTTGACCTTCTCCGCCGCCGAGCCCAGCTTCCGGACAACGGTGCCGCCGCCCGAACCGGCCACCTCGAAGGCTTTGGCGGCGGCGCTGCCGGCGGCCGAGAGCGTCTTGCCCGTGAGGAGGCCGACGGGCCCCGCCACGCCGCTCAGCTTCTCGCCGCCGCTCTCCGCCAGGTAGCGCACCTTGTCGCCCGCCAAGCTGCCGGCCATCTCCAGGACTGCGCCCACCATTTCGCCCTGGACGCCCGGACCGGACTTCGCCAGCTCCACGGCGCTGCCCGCGATGTCCATCAGGCCACGTCGTTTCCTGCGAGCTGTGAGCAAAACGCATAATAACATACACTACTGGCCATTAAAATTGCTACTCCAAGAAAAAATGCAGATGATAGACGGGTATTCATTGGACAAATATATTACACTAGAACAGACGTGTGATTACATTTCCACGCAGATCGGGTGCATATGTCCTGATAAATCAGTACCCAGAACAACCACCTCTGGCCGTAATAACGGCCTTGATACACCTGGACATTGAGTCAAACAGAGCTTGGGTGGCGTGTACAGGTAAAGCTGCCCATGCAGCTTCAACACGATACCACAGTTCATCAAGAGTAGTGACTGGCGTATTGTGCGAGCCAGTTGCTCGGCCAGACGTTTTCAGTTGGTAAGAGATCTGGAGAATGTGCTGGCCAAGGCAGCAGTCGAAAATTTTCTGTATCCAGTAAGGTCTGTACAGGACCTGCACCATGCGGTCGTGCATTATCCAGCTGAAATGTAGGGTTTCGCAGGGATCGAATGAAGGGTAGAGCCACGGTCGTAACACATCTGATACATAACGTCCACTGTTCAAAGTGCCGTCAATGCGAACAAGAGGTGACTGACACGTGCAACCAATGTCACCCCATACCATCATGCCGGGTGATATGCCAGTATGGCGATGATGAGTACACGCTTCCAATGTGCGTTCACCGCGATGTCGCCAAACACGGATGCGACCATCATGACCCTTAAACAGAACCTGGATTCATCCGACAAAATGACGTTTTGCCATTTGTGCACCCAGGTTCGTCATTGAGTACACCATCGCAGGCGCTCCTGTCTGTGATGCAGCGTCAAGGGTAACCGCAGCCACAGTCTCCGAGCTGATAGTCCACGCTGCTGCAAACGTCGTCGAACTGTTCGTGGACATGGTTGTTGTCTTGCAAACGTCCCCATCTGTTGACTCAGGCATCAGACGTGGCTGCACGATCCGTTAAAGCCATGCGGATAAGTTCCCTGTAATCGCGACTGCTAGTAATACGACGCCGTTGTGATCCGGCACAGCGTTCCGTATAACCCTCCTGAACCCACCGATTCCATATTCTGCTAACAGTTATTGGATCTCGACCAACGCGAGCAGCAATGTCGCGATACGATAAACCGCAATCGTGATGGGCTACAATCCGACCTTTATCAAAGTCGGAAACGTGATGGTACGCATTTCTCCACCTTACACGAGGCGTCACAACAACGTTTCACCAGGCAACGCCGGTCAACTGCTGTTTGTGTATGAGAAATCGGTTGGAAACTTTCCTCATGTCAGCACGTTGTAGGTGTCTCCACCGGCGCCAACCTTGTGCGAATGCTCTGAAAAGCGAAGCATTTGCACATCACAGCATCCTCTTTCGGTCGGTTAAATTTCGTGTCTGTAGCGCGTCATCTTCGTGGTGTAGTAATTTTAATGTCCAGTAGTGTAGTATACCTTTTGCATCCGCAGGGCGTAGTTGTGTATGAGATAAAGAAATTGGTTTAAATTGGTGGACTTTTGATCCGAATATGAGTAAAAAACACTTGACGACTCAGAGACAAATAAGAGAAGGAAATAGGAGACAAAGGTATCGTCAGGAGTGCTCCAGTGAATTGTTGCACGACCGGTCTTTATCTCCACATACAGTGAAGCGCCAAAAAAACTGGTAGAGGCATGCGTATTCAAATACAGAAATACATTATGTGCTCAAAAGTATTAGGACACCTGGCTGAAAATGACTTACAAGTCCATGGCGCCCGCCATCGATAATGCTGGAATTCGATACGATATTGGCTCACCCTTAGCCATGATGACAGCTTCCGCTCTCGCAGGCATATGGTCAATCAGGTGCTGGAAGATTGCTTTATGAATGGCTCCCATTCTTCACGAAATGCTGCACTGAGGAAAGGTATCGAAATCGGCCGGCGAGCCCAGGCATGAAGTTGACGTTCCAAATCATCCCCACGGTGTTATACAGGATTCAGCTCTGGACTCTGTGCAGGTCAGTCCATTATAGGGTTTGTCGTGTAACCACTCCGCCACAGGACATGCGTTATGAACAGCTGCTCGATGGTGTTGAAGATGCAATCGCTACCTCGAACTGCTCTTCGACAGTGGGAAGCAATAAGCTGCTCAAAACATCAACGTAGGCCTATGCTCTGATAGTTCCACGCAAAACAACAATGGGTGCAAGACCTCTCCATGAAAAACACGACCACATCATAACACCACCACCTCTGAATTTTGATGTTGGCACTACACACGCTCGCAGATGATGTTCACCGGGCATTCGTCAAACCCGCACCCTGCCATCGGATCGCCACGCTATGTACCGTTATTCGTCACTCCGCACAACGATTTTCTACTGTTCAATCGAGGTTTCGTTTGCCATTTATCGACGTGATGTGTAGCTTATGAGCAGCCGCATGAACATGAAATCCAGGTTTTCTCACCTCCCGCCTAACTGTCACAATACTTGCAGTGGATCCTGATGCAGTTTGGAATTCCTGTGTCATGATCACGATAGATGTCTGCCTGTTACACATTACTGCCCTCTTCAACTGTCGGCGGGCTTTGTTAGTCAACAGACGGGGTCCGCCTGTACGCTTTTGTGCTGTACGTGCCCCTTCACGTTTCCCCTTCACTACCACATCGAAAACAGTGGACATAGGGATGTTTAGGAGTCTGGTAATCTCTTGTACAGACGTGTGACACAAGTGACACCCAAATATCTGACCACGTTCGAAGTCCGTGAGTTCTCCGGAGCTCCTCATTCTGCTCTCTCACGATGTCTAATAACTGCTGATATGGAGTACCTGGCATTAGGTGGCAACACAATGTACCTAATATGAAAAACGTATGTTTTCGGAGGTGTCAGGTTACTTTCCAGACCACAGTGTATGTAAACAGGCAGGATGCGGTGTTCCGGTCGGCAACGCCTAAATAAAGCAACAATGGTCTGGCGCAGTTGTTGGATCGATTACTGCAGTTACAACGGCAGATTATCAAGATTTGAGTGAGTTGGAGCGTGGTGTTATAGTCGGTGGAAGAGCGATGGGACACAGCACCTCCGAGGTAGCGATGAAGTGGGGAATTTCTCGTGTGACCATTTCACGGGTGTACTGTGAATGTCATGAATCCTGTAAAACATCAAATCTCCGACATCGCTGCGGCCTGCAAAAGATCCTGCAAGAACGGTACCAACGACAACTGAAGAAAGCGAGGTGGCGCAGCGATTAGCACACTGTACTCGACGGTTCAAACCCGCGTCCGGCCATTCATAATTAGCTTTTCCATGATTTCCCTAAACCACTTCAGGCAAATGTCAGGATGGATCCTTGGAAAGGGCGCGTCCGACTTCCTTCCCAAACTTTCCCTAATCCTATGGGACCGATAACCTCGCTGTTTGGTCCTCTCTTTACAAATCAATCAACCAAGGACCAAAGAGAATTGTTCAGCGTGACATAAGTACAACTACACCACAAATTGCTGCAGATTACAATGGTGGACCATCAGCAAATGTCAGCTTGTCAATCATGCAAGGGAACAGTACCGATATGGACTTTTGTAGCCGAACAACCATTCGTGTACCCTTGATAACTCCACGAAGCAAAGCCTGTCAACACCGGACACTGGACTGTTGATGGCTCGAAGCATGTTACCTGACCGAACGAGTCTGTTTTCAAATCTTATCCAGCGGATGGACGTGTAATGTTATGGAGACAACCTGATGAATCCGTGGACGCAGTATAACAGAAGGGGAATGTTCAAGCTGGTGGAGGCTCTACAATGGTGTGGGGCGTGTGCAGTTCATGTGATATGGGAGCCCTGATACGTCTAGATACGACTCTGACATGTGACACGTACGTTAGCTTCCTGTCTCATCAGCTGCATCTATTCATGTCCATTGTGCATTCCGACGGACTTCGGCAATTCCAGCAGGACAATGGGACCCCACACATGTCCGTAATTGTACATAGTAGCTCCAGGAACACTGTTCTGTTTTTAAACACTTCCACTGGCCACCAAACTCACCAGATATAAACAGTTTGAGCCCATGTGAAATCCCATGCAACGTGCTGTTCAGATGTCCACCCCCTAGTACTCTTACGGATTTATAGATAGCCCCGCACGATTCTTGATGTCAGTTTCCTCCAGCGCTATTTCAGACATTAGTCGAGTCCGTGCCACGTCGTGTTGCAGCTCTTCTGCGTGCTCGAGGGGGCCCTACACCATATTAGGCAGGTGTACCAGGTTCTTTGGTTGTTCAGTGTGAAAAAGATGTCCTGACTCATTATCGCCCAGAGCAAACTGATAATGATACAAACTTGAAATTTGGAGAGGGTTTTGATATTTCATAACAGACTTCATTCCAGAATGCCTTTTTCGAAATTTCACCCCCGAAGAAGTGAAATGTGGATTGAAAGGATTTTTGAAAATTTTTGGTAATTGAGGAAATTTGAAAGCTAGAACCATGGAAATCGGTATTCCGTTTCCCGGTCGGTTATAAAAAATACGTGATTCAGTATTTTCAGAAATTGGACTCCTAAGGGGGTAAAAAGGGGATGAAATATTTCATTAAAATATTTCGTAACGAAAGCAGAATTGGTTTTACGTCAGAAGTACGTTCAAAAAGGCTATGCTTGTATGGCTTTAGTTAGAGGGTACAGTTTAGAAGTTGTTGCAATTTGAGAACTAAATCAAATAATGTTATATAACCCAGAAAATCGGTTTCCTCAGAACCTAACTTAAAAAGAGTCAGATCCCTAATGAAATAATTTCTCAGTAGGTTATGAAGACTTTTTACCGTAACCATTATGACATGCACTGCATAGTTATAGAACCTGAAACATGGTCACATTCGTTGGACCTTGCTCGATTTACTTTAAGTAGTATCTGCACAAAAAGTGCCATTAATTTTAGCTCAACATGCAGCAAAGCAATACATCGTTACCATTGCAGACCAGAGCTGAACTTCGTTATCGTTGTAGCGAAGGTAAGAAGTATTATGAAAGTCATACTGACAAAAACATTGTTTCGTGTATTTAGGGAACAGCGTATATTTATCTATTTCTATATAAATTCAGAGTACATCAATAACTTAACATCGATGCTTTCTACTTATGTCACTACCAAATTTTTGAAAGTTGAATAGTTATCAGTCACACATACTTGTTTCCATTCACTATTAGTTTCATAACATTGTCATTAGAATCTCCTGTGCCAACGTTCATGGTGTTACACAGGCACATGGTGTCACACAGGCACATTCCATGTTCAGATATTACCACATCCATTACGCAAGAACATTTCACATTTAAATATGGAGCTCATATATTAGAAGTTCAAGCATAAAAATTACACAGTTGTGGGCACAATGTTGTCAGACGTCAATTCTGTATGCAAAAATTGTTGTGCCTATGACTAAAATGTTCCTAAGAAACCTTTATTAAAGACGCTCTCAGATGCTGCTTTCACCACACCGATGTGGGGTATATCAGAAGCTGTATGAGTACTGTTTTTCACTGTGATGCAAGTCTTTGAGAACACTTCCAAAAAATTGCTCCATAACGTAATTAATAACTCACTACTGAAATTAGATTACCAAGACATTTCAAAAGCCAAGCGATACATGAAGGTATTTCAGCAGCTAAAGCCAACAGCAATATATTTGTGAATTTCATAAATAATTTTTCATTTAATTTCATTTCAGTACAGTGGCGGAAGTTATGTGTAATTGGTTTCTCAGCTGAGTCCTCTGGGTGTCTGTGATACCATGAGAGCCACAAAAGTTGAACAGCAACCAGGTTTGAAAAACTGTTTTGAAATAACTGGCAGATTCCAGCAGAGGTATACACAGGGCGATAGGCGCCGTCTGGAAATTAGCTTCGCGCCCCAGTGGTTCAAAACTGGTTCAAATGGCTCTGAGCACTATGGGACTTAACATCTATGGTCATCAGTCCCCTAGAACTTAAACTACGTAAACCTAACTAACCTAAGGACATCACACAACACCCAGTCATCATGAGGCAGAGAAAATCCCTGACCCCGCCGGGAATCGAACCCGGGAAGCCGGGGGTGGGAAGCGAGAACGCGACAGCACGACCACGAGCTTCGGACGCACCAGTGGTAGCTACAACAGTGTACAACAGGCCGAACTCGGCCAGTTGTAAACTCGCACTGTGGTAAGAAATAAAAAATCGTTTTCTGAAAAGATAATGATATGAAAGGGGATGGGAAAAGATGACACACTCCAAGTGAGAAGAACGCACTGTCCTCAAAGGTGGTCAGCAGTAATATATATGTAAACAATATAAAGGAACTCATCATTGGCTCATCTACATTATTATTGAAGTTAGCATGATAACTCATGAGCGCCTAAGTTTAGCTGTTACTAGTGGCGGAAAAATGAAAACAACCTCATATTGGAATAAAATTTCTGATTTCTATCCCACTGTAAGAGAGATATATGTTTTAAAGGTTAATCACAGCATTTTCTACATGGGGGGGGGGGGAGGGAACTGTTAATATTTTTAAGAATTTATCATGCGATGAAACTCGAACGCCCCACTGACTGAGTTCAGACATTCCGGCGAAAGCAGAACCTACAAGATTTTGAGAAGCAGTTCACATACACACTTGGTGCTAGAACTACTGAAGGACCACGCTCTCTTCGCCAGCGCTTCCCACAGACAATGCGTTAGCTGATGGTTATTTAGAGACTCCGTCTCGGAGCCGGTAACAGATACAAGGGCACATATTGCAACTTTCAGCCACCACTGCTGCTGCATCTGACTTGTAGAACATTAGTTAGCATGTGTTGCACGATGTGACGACGTGGTCGTGAAGCTATCTGGTTTATGTTAGAGTCTTGGTTTTCTGAATAAATTCACACATTCACATCACATGGATTTTGGCAAGGGAATTGGTGTATGTATGTACTTTTCTGGATCTTTCCTTTAATCTGTTGGCTAATCCAAGAACCATTGTCAGCAATTGTGGACATAGCAAATTATACACCATTATTATAATTTTTCGTCTAATTTTAGCCACGTTTGCCACTGTCTTACCGAGTCTGTACAACAATTCACTTGAAACATTGCGCGCTTAGCAGTTACTTGTTTTATCTATTCCATGTTTGGAGTCAAGTCCATGAAATTTAACAAAAGCAGGACTTAACTGCAACCATTTGTTTCTTTCTATGTAGGAAACCCTACTTATTCTACCTTTATGAAGAATGGTAACCCATAAACTGGTAGGTCTGAGCCACTTCTGTTTAGAATCAGGTTTACGATTTTTGTTTAATTATTCATATGGTATTATGTGGAGCTATCTGTTCACCGAAAAGGTCACCTGGTTCTGTTCTTAAGAGCATCACAGGCATATGCTTAAAGCTCAACCGTACCACAAAATTTTGGTAACACTCTGTCAGGTTTTTTCATACACTGAGATTTGCGGTTTGAAAAAAATTAAACAGTTTAATTTTACGATCCAAGCCCAGAAAACAACACTAATGTATCATAATAATCATTAACTTCATGTTTCGAAAATAATACTCAGTTGCTGTCTCTGTGTTAATTTGTACTTTTCTTTCGGCAAGAAGAAGGAGGTAGTCAGTCGTTGTCCTGTGTCTCAAAGTCGAAATTATTGGGTTTATATTTATTCGAAACTGTGCTTTTGGAACGGTTTCACTTTGTTTCGTTGCGTATATGGGACTAATGACTTTCGTGGGAGGCGAGAAGTATTTCTTCGGCTTCAAATCAGACTATGTCGAAGTTATGCTGCGTTCATGCACGCAGTTTAGCTACAATAAATAAAGTTGAAAGGAAAAAGCATTTCGTCACTTAGAAACGAAAGATATTGACTTAATCATGGATATCCAGTAGGATAGTACGCAAATGAGCTAAGCAAATTCCGAATAATAATTTACATTGAACTGGTGACGTAAAAGTTGAACAAGTAACATACACAGTAGGGGGTCCAGTTTGAAACTGGGTCTACGCATGAGGAGCCGGCCTCAGTGGTCCAGCGGTTCTAGGCGCTCAGTCCGGAACCGCGCGACTGCTACGGTCGCAGGTTCGAATCCTGCTTCGGGCATGGATGTGTGTGATGTCCTTAGGTTAGTTAGGTTTAAGTAGTTGTAAGTTCAAGGGGACTGATGACCACAGATCTTAAGTCCCATAGTGCTCAGAGCTATTTGAACCATTTTCTACGCATGAGGAAAATGTAAGATGTCATAGGCGACGGAAATTTTCGAAGCCGCTGGCTACATAGAACGCTACGATTCACATAATAAATCCTCCTACACTGATGAGGTTGCATTTTCTTACTGGGATGGAGTTCGAAAATAAACAGCGAAATTAAAAATAAGAAGATAGACGGAAATTACTAAAAATCAGAAGAAAATTTCTCATCCTCCGCAATGGAAAATACACAGCAGTGTTAAAACACAGTAGAAAATGGCGAAACAGTTGAACAGAACCTACCGGTTCAGGCAAATAATTGCGATAACTTCATCACCAAACTAAATACAAAGACCGAGAGAAGGGGTTAAGCAGCTAAAAGTCAGATCAATCTAGAAAGTCGATGAAAAGCTCCGTGAGTGGGAAACGAAAGTAGGTATAGTGGAATAAGTCTAGACTACACGATGATGAATTAAGTGAAGTCGACACAATCAGTAAATAGAAAGGTGAAACCACAGAAGAACTGGATAAGGTCAAGGAGCAATTCGAACAGCTATTGCTGTGAATAGACATCTGATCAGATAGGTCCAAGGCGGCTAAATTGAAAGATCAGGAAGGAATAAATGTAATATTTCAACTCAAGTAAATTCCGGTGGATGTTTATCACACAGCCCGTGACGCATTGGTCGAACACTTCAAAGAAAAAAATCTTAGTAACAACGCAGGCATTAATAAAAACGATAACAAACAACCATAGGCGGAGAGGAACGGTGAAAGTACGAGGAAGAATAGCGTAAGGTAGCTGACAGATTCTGCTGTATACATGCTAAAACAAATCACTGAAGCTTCAGTGATTTGATGAACACCAGCTTGTACGGGGTGTCAGTAAATATAGGAAGACGAGATCGGAAGCTACTTTCTTTCTGTGCTAAAACACGCATTGTTCCCTGACAGTCGAAACAGTTATCATCCAAACATTTTGACTGAACACTTTGAAGACTGACTGCTGACGGGGTGGTTTGCAGGGTAAAAGATATGTTTCATCTGAGGAGAACTCAGGAAGGAATCAACAGAAAATATGCAGATAACAGCAGTCAGGCTCAGAATGTATAAGGAGCTTATTTCAGCATTTTTAAATGAGTACTAGCCGACAGATAAGCAACGGCGCGTAAAATGCAACATCCTAATCATGGAACTGCATGCCGACTCGCAACACCAACATCTGATTCAGTGTTTTAAAGATATATTTGAGACGCAATTTCTGCACGCATCTTACAAGCAGAAGGGACTGATTAAAATCTGCTAAACGTAATTTCCGTTCAAAAATGGTTCAAATGGCTCTGAGCACTATGGGACTTAACTGCTTAGGTCATCAGTCCCCTAGAACTTAGAACTACTTAAATATAACTAACCTAAGGACATCACACACATCCATGCCCGGGGCAGGATTCGAACCTGCGACCGTAGCAGTCGCGCGGTTCCGGACTGCCCGCCTAGAACCGCTAGACCACCGCGGCCGGCGTAATTTCCGTGCCACATTCAGAGAGAAATTATGATCACAGGCCACGGTATGCACCATATTAATTCGATCCAGTACTTATTACAAGAAATTGGGTTCCATTGCAGAGCCAGATTAAAGGAGCCTGTACAGTTCGTACAAATGCACTTCGAGCCCGAACAAAATGCTTCAAATAATTTGAACAGGTAAACTGAAACACCTGCACAGTAAGAATGGAAAATAGACGATGGGGATTACAGTAGTGTCCACAGTAATGGCGTAATAATGGAGGACAAAATGATCAGCTTAGTAGGCATAGAAATTGTTGAGGTTTGAAGTCCTCATCCATGAATAATCCATGTGATTAATGGGGAAAGTAGAAATAATATAACTGACTGACTTGTAACTTCTGCTCTAGAAAGCACAAGGACGCAATTAAACTTGCATGTCTGTTTTCAGAAGATTGAGAAGGCTCTATTGGGACAGGAGGACGATGTAGTTTGTTCTCACTGCGCATCAATCAATGTAGATATAGGCAACAGAATTGATCACTTTGTTACTTGTCCTTGAAGTCAAATCTCAATGCTAGATAAATATATGTACGATGTATGTGACCGAGAATGACATTGGCCGGATTTGAAGCTGACCAGTAACAAGATACACGGTGCTCTTAACAATTGAGCTGCACATACAAAAAACATCAAATAAATAAATAAATCAATAAAAATGTAAAAACAGATTGGCGACGATTTCAAGTGTCAGAGGTAAGAGTTCAGTGGGGATTTCATGGTCATAGACAGACTTAACGTAGTTTCCTTATCAGCCCTTACTTTCATGAACAAGCACGATATGGTGCTCCACTTAGCTGCTATGTTCGTGAGAGGGATGTTGCAGTTCAAGAAACGAACTTTTATTTCAATTATTACATTG
Source organism: Schistocerca serialis cubense (assembly GCF_023864345.2). Taxonomy (NCBI): domain Eukaryota; kingdom Metazoa; phylum Arthropoda; class Insecta; order Orthoptera; family Acrididae; genus Schistocerca; species Schistocerca serialis. The sequence continues at coordinate 284,693,713 of NC_064644.1, read as the reverse complement.
TCTGTATCATCCTGTTAGTCTTAATTGCTCTGGGGTTTTGAGAACAACCAGAAGGAAAACTCAACACATTCGCAATGACATTAACAGAGAATTAGAACACTTTAAATGAACTGACGTCAGGGAAGATTTAAAGTGTTATGATCACATGCATGTATATTCACAGGTATACTGATGTCATTTTGCACGTGTCTGTACCAATTAAAGGTAAAAGAACACTGGAGATTCTTTGTAAGAAGTGTTCAAATATGTGTGAATTCGTAAGGGGCCAAACTACTTAATCTAGCCTAAACTAAATTATGCTAAGAACAACACAGACACACACACATACTCATGTCCGAGGGAGGACTCGAACGTCTAGAGGCTGGGGGCGTGCAGTCCGTGACGTGACGCCTCAAACCACGCAGCCACTCCGTGCAGCAGATTCTTTGCAAGGCCATACCAAATCTCTAGTGGTAGCATCTTTGATTCATTATCAAAACGTCTTCGGTCCTGGGTTCGATCCCCGCCAGTGCCTAAATTTTGATAAATAATCAGCATTGGCGACCGAAAACTTCCGGCATAAGAAGTCAGCCTGATTCTGCCAACGGCCTTGTCAAAGAGGGCGGAGGAGCGGATAGAGGTTCAGGGCACTCTCTTGTCCTAGGGGTGGAAAATTCCCCCAGAGGGGGAAGAATCAGCAGTGATCAACGACATGAGGATGCAGAAGGCAATGGAAACCACTGCATTAAAGACACGTAACGTGTATCCACAGGACATGTGGCCTGTAATTGAAGAAGTGTCATGATGATCTCTCCATTGACAAAAGATTCCGGAATAGTCCCCCATTCGGATCTCCGGGAGGGGACGGCCAAGGGGGAGGTTACCATGAGAAAAAGATTGAATAATCAACGAAACGATAACGTTCTACGAGTCGGGGCGTGGAATGTCAGAAGATTGAACGTGGTAGGAAAACTAGAAATTCTGAAAAAGGAAATGCAAAGGCTCAATCTAGATATAGTAGGGGTCAGTTAAGTGAAGTGGAAGGAAGACAAGGATTTTTGGTCAGATGAGTATCGGGTAATATCAACAGCAGCAGAAAATGATATAACAGGTGTAGGATTCCTTATGAATATGAATGTAGGGCAGAGGGCGTGTTACTTTGAACAGTTCAGTGACTGGGTTGTTCTAATCAGAATCGACAGCAGACCAACACTGACAACGATAGTTCAGGTATACATGCCGACGTCGCAAGCTGAAGATGAACAGATAGAGAAAGTGTATGAGGATATTGAAAGGGTAATGCAGTATGTAAAGGGGGACGAAAATATAATAGTCAAGGGCGACAGGAATGCAGTTGTAGGGGAAGGAGTAGAAGGAAAAGTTACAGGAGAATATGGGCTTGGGACAAGGAATGAAAGAGGAGAAAAACTAATTGAGTTCTGTAACAAGTTTCAGCTACTAATAGCGAATACCCTGTCCATGAATCACAAGAGGGGGAGGTATACATGGAAAAGGCCGGGAGATACGGGAAGATTTCTGTTAGATTACAGCATGGTCAGACAGAGATTCCGAAATCAGATACTGGATTGTAAGGCGTACCCAGGAGCAGATATAGACTCAGATCACAGTATAGTAGTGACGAAGAGTAGGCTGAAGTTCAAGACATTAGTCAGGAAGAATCAATACGCAACGAAGTGGGATACGGAAGTAATAAGGAATGACGAGATACGTTTGAAGTTCTCTAACTCTATAGATACAGCAACAAGAAATAGTGCAGTAGGCAGTACAGTTGAAGAGGAATGGACATCTCTAAAAAGGGCCATCACAGAAATTGGGAAGGAAACCATAGGTAGAAAGAAGGTAGCTGCGAAGAAACCACGGGTAGCAGAAGAAAAACTTCAGTTGATTGATGAAAGGAGGAAGTACAAACATGTTCCGGGATAATCAGGAATACAGAAATAAAAGTCGCTGAGGAATGAAATAAATAGGAAGTGCAGGGAAGCTAAGACGAAATGGCTCCAGGAAAAATGTGAAGACATCGAAAAAGATATGATTGTCGGAAGGACAGATTCAGCTTACAGGAAAGCCAAAACAACCTTTGGTGACATTAAAAGCAACGGTGGTAACATTAAGAGTGCAACGGGAATTCCACTGTTAAATGCAGAGGAGAGAGAAGATAGGTGGAACGAATACATTGAAAGCCACTATGAGGGCGAAGATTTGTCTGATGTGATAGAAGAAGGAACAGAACTCGATTTATGAGCGATAGGGGATCAAGTACTAGAATCGGAATTTAAGAGCTTTGGAGGACTTACGGTCAAATAAGGCAGATGGGATAAATAACATTCCATCAGAATTTCTAAAATCACTGGGGGAAGTGGCAACAAAACGACTATTCACGTTGGTGTGTAGAATATATAAGTCTGGCGATATACCATATGGCTTTCAGAAAAGCATCATTCACACAATTCCGAAGACGGCAAGAGCTAACAAGTGCGAGAATTATCGCACAATCAGCTTAACAGCTCATGCATCGAAGCTGCTTACAAGAAAAATATACAGAAGAATGGAAAAAAAAATTGAGAATGCGCTAGGTGACGATCAGTTAGGCTTTAGGAAAAGTAAAGGGACGAGAGAGGCAATTCTGACGTTACTGCTAATAATCGAAGCAAGGCTAAAGAAAAATCAAGACACTTTCATAGGATTTGTAGACCCGGAAAAAGCGTTCGACAATATAAAATGGTGCAAGCTGTTCGAGATTCTCAAAAAAGTAGGGGTAAGCTATAGGGAGAGACGGGTCATATACGATATGTACAACAACCAGGAGGGAATAATAAGAGTGGACGATCAAGAACGAAGTACTCGTATTAAGAAGGGTGTAAGACAAGGCTGTAGCCTTTCGCCCCTACTCTTCAATCTGTACATCGCGGAAGCAATGATGGAATTAAAGGAAATGTTCAGAAGTGGAATTACAATACAAGGTGAAAGGATATCAATGATACGATTCGCTGATGACATTGCTATCCTGAGTGAAAGTGAAGAAGAATTAAATGATCTGCTGAACGGAATGAACAGTCTAATGAGTACACAGTATGGCTTGAGAGTAAATCGGAGAAAGGCGAAGGTAATGAGGAGTAGTAGAAATGAGAACAGCGAGAAACTGAACATCAGTATTGATGGTCACGAAGTCAATGAAGTTAAGGAATTCTGCTACCTAGGCAGTAAAATAACCAATGACGGACGGAGCAAGGAGGACATCAAAAGCAGACTCGCTATGGCAAAAAAGGCATTTCTGGCCAAGAGAAGTCTGCTAATATCAAATACCGGCCTTAATTTGAGGAAGAAATTTCTGAGGATGTACGTCTGGAGTACAGCATTGTATGGTAGTGAAACGTGGACTGTGGGAAAACCGGAACGGAAGAGAATCGAACCATTTGAGATGTAGTGCTATAGACGAATGTTGAAAATTCGGTGGACTGATAAGGAACGAGGAGGTTCTACGCAGAATCGGAGAGGAAATGAATATGTGGAAAACACTGATAAGGAGATGGGACAGGATGATAGGACATCTACTAAGACGTGAGGGAATGACTTCCATGGTACTAGAGGGAGCTGTAGAGGGCAAAAACTGTAGAGGAAGACAAAGATTGGAATACATCAAGCAAATAATTGAGGACGTAGGTTGCAATTGCTACTCTGAGATGAAGAGGTTAGCACAGGAAAGGAATTCGTGGCGGGCCGCATCAAACCAGTCAGAAGACTGATGACCAAAAAAAAAAAAAAAAAAAAAAAAAACAAACCAAATCTCATTGGCGCACAAACATAAATTGCAGGAAGAGATTATGCACACAATGCACAAAGACGTTACTGAAGAGACAGTCGGCTCTTACAGTTACTACCCATGGGGTGTCGTTGAGAAGTATGGCACTATTCAGTTAGTATTAGAATGAAACTGTACCAGTAACAAGATTGAGAATGAGACTGATAGACCACAAATATTCGAAGAGATGCAGCAAGATCCTTTGGGTTGCCTGTGATCACGGTAGTAGACTTATGGCTAGTTATCGGCAGGCAGAACTACGCCATATGTGTCGACAGTACAGGTGGTGATACCAATTTCGGAAATTACTGTTCGGATTGAGCAAAGAGGAAAATATGGTTACACTGCGGCGTATGCATAAAATTTAGATGATTTCTAGCTGTGTATTCTACGTTACTTCTGTATTTTCCTTCACTCACAAAGGCTGTATTTCCTTTGTATTAAACAATTTTAATGTGTATTTTCGTCAGGTATGATTTGAGTGACGTTAATTTCACGGATTGGCTACACTTTTGACTGAATTTTTTAAATATTGTTTATTCTTAAATTCATTATTACTTTTTTCTATCAGTTGAATGTTATTTTATTTTATGTTTTTATGTAACATCAGTCATGTATAGAACCTTTAAGATATCGATGTTGTAATTTGATTACCAATGAAATACTTAATGGCAACTTACTTCTATTCGATCAAGTTGACCTTGAAGTTATTGGACTTGTCTTGCTATACATCTCATGTTGTCCTCTTTTCAATGTACCATTATATTTTAATGTTGTCACTATTTTTGATTTTTATTGGCAATTTTGTTTCCTGTGGTAACTTACGTCAAATCATGTATGACATGTTATACATCTGTGATAATTTTTGCGAGTATTTCGATCGACTTAATGATATTTCCTTTTTGTCCTTATTTCGTTCATCAGTCCACATTTGTATGTAGTACAGCTACCAATAATGATGTTCCACAACCGAAACTGGTAGTAAAATAAAATAAGATTATCACACACAGCACACTCTTACACATTTTGTAAATGTTCGCAAATTGACTGGTATAACTTGGGACTCTCAGCGTAAATTCAGAGAACGACGACATGTGCAACATGTTACAGTGTATGAATGCCTCATCTTACTAATTCATCAACACAGACGATGTGGAGAAGGCGCTATATGAATCATGTAGGCTTATTACAAGTGTTCTGAAATACTCCCCCCGCCCACCCCTTGAAGATCTCTGCCAACAAGCAGATACAGTGCTACCAGATATTCACCGAGACGTAGCTACCAACGCAATGATAAAGATCATGTTTTTTTTTTTTTTTTTTTTTTTTTGGTCATCAGTCAACTGACTGGTTTGATGAGGCCCGCCAGGAATTCATTTCCTGTGCTAACCTCTTCATCTCAGAGTAGCACTTGCACCCTACGTCCTCAGTTATTTGCTTGACGTATTCCAATCTCTGTCTTCCTCTGCAGTTTTTGCCCTCTACAGCTCCCTCTAGTACCATGGAAGTCATTCCCTCATGTCTTAGCAGATGTCCTATCATCCGGTCCCATCTCCTTATCAGTGTTTTCTACTTATTCCTTTCCTCTCCGATTCTGCGTAGAATCTCCTCATTCCTTACCTTATCAGTCCACCTAATTTTCAACATTCGTCTATAGCACCACATCTCAAATGCTTCGATTCTCTTCTGTTCCGGTTTTCCCACAGTCCATGTTTCACTACCATACGATGATGTACTCCAGACGTACATCCTCAAAAATTTCTTCCTCAAATTAAGGCCGGTATTTGATATTAGCAGACTTCTCTTGGCCAGAAATGCCTTTTTTGCCATAGCGAGTCTGCTTTTGATGTCCTCCTTGCTCCGTCCGTCATTGGTTATTTTACTGCCTAGGTAGCAGAATTCCTTAACTTCACTGACTTCGTGACCATCAATACTGATGTTCAGTTTCTCGCTGTTCTCATTTCTACTACTTCTCATTACCTTCGTCTTTCTCCGATTTACTCTCAAACCATAGTGTGTACTCATTAGACTGTTCATTCCGTTCAACAGATCATTTAATTCTTCTTCACTTTCACTCAGGATAGCAATGTCATCAGCGAATTGTATCATTGATATCCTTTCACCCTGTATTTTAATTCCACTCCTGAACCGTTCTTTTTTTTCCATGATTGCTTCCTCGATGTACAGATTGAAGAGTAAGGACGAAAGGCTACAGCCTGGTCTTACAACCGTCTTGATACGAGCACTTCGTTCTTGATCGTCGACTCTTATTATTCCCTCCTGGATGTTGTACATATTGTATATGACCCGTCTCTCCCTATAGCTTACCCCTACTTTTTTGAGAATCTCGAACAGCTTGCACCATTTTATATTGTCGAACGCTTTTTCCAGGTCGACAAATCCTATGAAAGTGTCTTGATTTTTCTTTAGCCTTGCTTCGATTATTAGCCGTAATGTCAGAATTGCCTCTCTCGTCCCTTTACTTTTCCTAAAGCCAAACTGATCGTCAGCTAGCGCATTCTCAATTTTCTTTTCCATTCTTCTGTATACTATTCTTGTAAGCAGCTTCGATGCATGAGCTGTCAATCTGATTGTGCGATAACTCTCGCACTTGTCAGCTCTTGCCGTCTTCGGAATTGTGTGGATGATGCTTTCCCGAAAGTCAGATGGTATATCGCGAGACTCATATATTCTACACACCAACGTGAATAGTCGTTTTGTAGGCCACTTCCCCCAGTGATTTTAGAAATTCTGATGGAATGTTATCTAAGACAATGTTAATCAGCAAAGCAATCCAGCAACCCGAAGATGTGGTCCAGTATAATTTCCTCAATACCACTTCAGTCGGGCAAGCAGTAGCAGCTACAGCAAAATAACAGTTGGGGATCTCTCGAGAATAACTCCACCTTGCAGTCCACTGAGGAAACTTTCCCACCTGGGTATCAACAGAAGTAGAGAGGTCAGTCAACCTTATTCGTTCGTGAAAGGTCCGTGAGTAACCATAAAAAATGATACATAACCATGAATAGCATTAACTGTGTCAATGGCTGTGCCAGGGCGGAAACACCATTTGCCATCAGGTCACTGGAGTTAGCACTACCGGGTGTGGCCAGTACTGGGACGGGTGACTGCATGGGTATGCTGTGTGCTGTTGACTATTTTCCTTTTACTTTAGGGGAGGGGGGGACAGGCGGGGCGGTGTCTGTGACCGAGAATGGCACTGGCCGGATCTGAAGCTGATCAGTATCAAGATACATGGTGCTTTTAACAATTGAACAGCACATACAAAAAACATCAAATGAACAAATAAATAAATAAAAATAGAAAAACAGATTGGCGACGATTTCAAGTGTCAGAGGTAAGAGTTTAGTGGCGATTTCATGGTCATAGACAGACTTATCGTTTTTTCCTTATCAGTCCATACTTTCATGAACAAGTACGATATGGTGATCCACTTAACTGCTAAGTTCGTATGATGGATGTTGCAGCCCAAGAAATGAACTTGCATTTCAATTAATTATTGATTCTAGCATCCTGTTAGTCTTAATTGCTCTGGGGTTTTTGAGAACAACCAGAAGGAAAACTCGACACATTCGCAATGACATTAACAGAGAATTAGAACACATTAAATGAACTGACGTTAGGGAAGATTAATGACAATTGTTATGATCACATGCATGTATATTCTCAGGTATACGGATGTCATTCTGCACGTGCCTGTACCAATTAAAGGTAAAAGAACACTGGAGATTCTTTGTAAGAAGTGTGCAAATGTGCGTGAATGCCTAAGGGACGAAACTACTTAGGTCATCGGTCCCTAGACTTACACACCACTTAAACTAGCCTAAACTACACTCCTGGAAATGGAAAAAAGACCACATTGACACCGGTGTGTCAGACCCACCATACTTGCTCCGGACACTGCGAGAGGGCTGTACAAGCAATGATCACACTCACGGCACAGCGGACACACCAGGAACCGCGGTGTTGGCCGTCGAATGGCGCTAGCTGCGCAGCATTTGTGCACCGCCGCCGTTAGTGTCAGCCAGTTTGCCGTGGCATACGGAGCTCCATCGCAGTCTTTAACACCGGTAGCATGCCGCGACAGCGTGGACGTGAACCGTATGTGCAGTTGACGGACTTTGAGCGAGGGCGTATAGTGGGCATGCGGGAGGCCGGGTGGACGTACCGCCGAATTGCTCAACACGTGGGGCGTGAGGTCTCCACAGTACATCGATGTTGTCGCCAGTGGTCGGCGGAAGGTGCACGTGCCCGTCGATCTGGGGCCGGACCGCAGCGACGCACGGATGCAAGCCAAGACCGTAGGATTCTACGCAGTGCCGTAGGGGACCGCACCGCCACTTCCCAGCAAATTAGGGACACTGTTGCTCCTGGGGTATCGGCGAGGACCATTCGCAACCGTCTCCATGAAGCTGGGCTACGGTCCTGCACACCGTTAGGCCGTCTTCCGCTCACGCCCCAACATCGTGCAGCCCGCCTCCAGTGGTGTCGCGACAGGCGTGAATGGAGGGACGAATGGAGACGTGTCGTCTTCAGCGATGAGAGTCGCTTCTGCCTTGGTGCCAATGATGGTCGTATGCGTGTTTGGCGCCGTGCAGGTGAGCGCCACAATCAGGACTGCATACGACCGAGGCACACAGGGCCAACACCCGGCATCATGGTGTGGGGAGCGATCTCCTACACTGGCCGTACACCACTGGTGATCGTCGAGGGGACACTGAATAGTGCACGGTACATCCAAACCGTCATCGAACCCATCGTTCTACCATTCCTAGACCGGTAAGGGAACTTGCTGTTCCAACAGGACAATGCACGTCCGCATGTATCCCGTGCCACCCAACGTGCTCTAGAAGGTGTAAGTCAACTACCCTGGCCAGCAAGATCTCCGGATCTGTCCCCCATTGAGCATGTTTGGGACTGGATGAAGCGTCGTCTCACGCGGTCTGCACGTCCAGCACGAACGCTGGTCCAACTGAGGCGCCAGGTGGAAATGGCATGGCAAGCCGTTCCACAGGACTACATCCAGCATCTGTACGATCGTCTCCATAGGAGAATAGCAGCCTGCATTGCTGCGAAAGGTGGATATACACTGTACTAGTGCCGACATTGTGCATGCTCTGTTGCCTGTGTCGATGTGCCTGGGGTTCTGTCAGTGTGATCATGTGATGTATATGACCCCAGGAATGTGTCAATAAAGTTTCCCCTTCCTGGGACAATGAATTCACGGTGTTCTTATTTCAATTTCCAGGAGTATATATTATGCTAAGAACAAAATACACACACCCATGTCTGAGGGAGGACTCGAACCTCTAGCGGGTGGGCCCGCGCAGTGCGTGACATGACGCCTCAAACCACGCAGCCACTCCGTTCTTTGTAAAGCCATACCAAATCTCATTGGTGCACATAGATAAGTTGCAGGAAGAGATTTTGGACACAATACACGAAGACGTTACTGAAGAGACAGTCGGATCTTACAGTTACTACCCATGGGGTGTCGTTGAGAAGTATGGCACCATTCAGTTAGTATTAGACTGAAACTGTACCAGTAACAAGATCGACAATGAGACTGATAGACCACAAATATTCTAAGAGTTGCAGCAAAATTCTTTGGGTCGCCTGTGATCACGGTAGTAGACTTATGGCTAGTTATCGGCAGGCAGAACTACGCCCTATGTGTCGAAAGTACAGGTGGTGATACCAATATAGGAAATTACTGTTCGGATTGAGGAAAGAGGAAAATATGGTTACACTGCGGTGTATGCATAAAATTTAGATGATTTGAAGCTGTGTATTCTATGTTACTTTTGTATTTTCCTTCACTCACAAAAATTGTATTTCCTTGGTATTAATCTATTTTGATGTGTATTTTCGTCAGGTATGATTTGAGTGATGTTAATTTCTTGGACTGCTCAATAGCTTGTATTTTACTTACTTACATTTTTTACTGGATTGTAAAATATTGTTTATTCTAAAATGCATAAATACTTTTGTCTGTTACTTTAATGTTATTTTACTGATGTTTTTATGTAATATCAGTCATACGTAGAAACCTTAATACATCAATGTTGTAATTTGATTAACCTATAAAATTTAATGACAACTATCTTCGATTCGATCAAGTTGACTTTGAAGTTATTGGACTTGTCTTGCTATACATCTCATGTTGCCCTCTTTTCAATGTGCCCTTATATTTCAATGCTGTCACTATTTTTGATTTTTATTGGCAATTATAGTTTTCTGTGGTAGATCTCTCGAGAATAACCCTACCTTGCAGTCCACTTTGGACACTTTCCCACCTGAGTATCAACGGAAGTAGAGAGGTCAGTCAACTTTCTTCGTTCGTGAAAGATCCAGGAGTAACCATCAGAAATGATACTTAATTGTGAATAGCATTAACTGTGTCAATGCATGTGCCAGTGCGAATACACCATTTCCCATCAGGTCTCTGGAGTTAACACTATCGGGCGTGGCCAGTACTGGGACGGGTGACTGCATTTGTATGCTGTGTGCTGTTGACTATTTTCCCTTTCTTTTTAGGGGAGAGGGCAAAGGTGGGGCGGTGCCATAAAACTCTCATCAGTGTCCAGAGTCCAGTTTTAAATTCCCAACCGCTCCCCAGTGTCTCAAGAAGTGAGGGCACGCGACACTGTTGTAGTGACCCGTCTGTCGGATGGGGACGTTAAGCTCAATGGCTCTATTGGTGCTGTTGGAGAAGAGTAGGCAATCAGCCGACACCGGTTTCACCCTCTCTTTTCTCACATAATCACCAACACGAACATGACTCTACACACACACACACACACACACACACACACACACACACACACACACATACGCACACAGGCACACACACACACACAAACACACACACACACACACACACACACATCACAATCAGCTGGAGACGACACAGTCTTGTACGCATGCAGCTCTTGTACTTCGCGAAGGAAAGATGCCTGCGAGCTCAAATTATAGGGACAGCCTTCCCAATTTGGTAGATGAACCTACTCTTTCGGGTCGTCCAGTCATTCATGCCATACAACTTTACTTTTTTACTACGAAATATGATTGTGAAGGATGGCGAACTATGGATAAACTTCTGAGTTGCCAACTACACCCTTGAACTTGCAAGGACGGAAATCTTCTGATCGCTACACAGGTAGCAGATCATGATTTTGGACAGGGATGGTATAGCTTGATAGTTCTCTCTTATATTTGTCTGTAATGGTAATCCCGTGTATTGTGCTTGTTGCTGATACAAATAAATATTTAGTTAAACTATCAGCAATTTAGACAATCCGTGCATGGTGCAAGAGTTGTGGAAGGTACTGGTGCTGTCGATACTTGATGTTAGTCACCATGAGCTCCAACTTGTTCCGATGTCAACTTACTAGCGTTCGTGGCCGTTGTAGTCGGTGGTGGTGGTGCTCCTGGTGGACCATCGGCTCCAGGTTGTGTGTTGTTTACTGAACCTGGAACGAGCGACAAAGACTGCTAGTAGTAAAGCAAATGTGGTTAACCGTATTGGAAAATTAATGGAATAATTAACTATTATCTTTACTACGTAATAGATGGTTGTTTCTGTCACTTGAAAACAGCGTACATAAATTGACAGTGCGCTTCCGGATGTTACGTCTACTTGTTGTTACCACTTTATGCTGAATATTTCGACAACTGTCGAAACAGTGTTATTTGGGTACTGCTATTTTTGCTATTTGTACTAGCTTCCCAGGCTCTAACCAGACTGTGAACAACCATACTTGCTATTTGTAGCCAAGCTAAACTCCCGCCGTCCACTTCGCACATTGATGTTCTTTTCTCTTTCGGAACTCACTCTTATGCTCCGTGAGACGCAAATTCTCTCAACGTCTTCCAACTCTGTTGGACATGATGGCCAGAAGTCTTTTTTATTTCGATAGGTTCATTAATTATGCTGTTCCAGAAACTTAGTGTTGTCACTGATATACTTGTCTCATCGTATTTCATTTCATGGTTATAATCGAGGTAGTGCTCCGCGACAACTGATTTGCTTAGACGGGTGAGTCGCTGACGTTCCCTATATCCGTCCTCGACTGTTCTTGAAGTCCGACCCAAGTCAGAAATGCCATATTTTCACGGATTACTTTCCAGCTTTTAAGCTGACATGAAGGTGCGCGAATGTGTAATGTGTGGGAGAATCTAGGTCTCAGAAAGTCGGGTGTGTATCGAATTCCATGCGAATGTGGCATGTCTTACGAGGGGAAGACTATGGTAACACTCGAGGAGAGATGTAGGGAATACCAGTGACATAAAAGTTAAACTCTTTCCGAACAGGCCATGGAGGCTCAATGACACCGACCAGCCGCCGTGTCATCCTCAGACTTCAGGCGTCAGTGGATGCGGATATGGAGGGGCATGTGGTCAGCACACCGCTCTATCACCGTATATCAGTTTACGAGACTGGAGACGCTACTTCTGAATAAAAGAGCTCCTCAGTTTGCCTCACAAGGGCTTAGTACACCCTGCTTGCCAACAGCGCTCGGCAGACCGGATAGTGACGCATCCAAGTGCTCGCTCTGCCCGACAGCGCTTAACTTCGGTGATCTGGCGGGAACTATACCAGCGACATATCCGACTAAAGCAATCAAGCAAGTCCGATTTTGCTGAGCACTGCCACAAATATAACCATTAAATGAAACACTATGATAAATCGTGCTGCGAATACCAAGTTTCTGGAATAGCACGATTAAGGCGTTTAACGAAATAACTATGTCACAAGCCTTAGTAAAGAGGGTCGATGGTTTCAATTTAAATAACGCTATGGGTCCAGAAATCAGTTTATTGGAATCTCGCCTGACATTAAGTGCACCATAGTTGGAAGACACTGAGAGAATCTGCGTTTCACTGAGTATCAGTACGTGCTTTAGGAAAAACCGAGCATTAAACGGTGTAGAGGGCGGCGGGAATCTAACTCTGTTACAAGTATTGTCGCTAGACCAATTATAGTTTACAGTACATATGTAGTCCAGAGAGCGAGTACATGTAGCAGAAACACTCGAAGCACCTGTAGAAGATTGTAGAGATGATGGTGGAAATATTGTGCATAAAATGGAAACAACATATTCACTGAAAACCGAGAAGAAGACTATTGCTCAATTCTTCCGAGATAACTTGCGAGATTACAACGTAGTGGTGTGCAGGAAAAGCGGCCAGGCTAAGTATTCCTAATTTTTAAACTGAGTAGCAAAATGGCTCTGAGCACTATGGGATTTAACAGCTGTGGTCATCAGTCACCTAGAACTTAGAACTACTTATACCTAACTAACCTAAGGACGTCACACACATCCATGCCAGAGGCAGGATTCGAACCTGCGACCGTAGCAGTCGCACGGTTCCGGACTGCGCGCCTAGAACCGCGAGACCACCGCGGCCGGCAAACTGAGTAGCAGTAGACGGAAATGGATAGTGTGGTGTCACCGCCAGACACCATACTTGCTAGGTGGTAGCCTTTAAATCGGCCGCGGTCCGGTAGTATACGCCGGACCCGTGTCGCCACTGTCAGTGATTGCAGACCGAGCGCCACCACACGGCAGGTCTAGAGAGACGTTCTAGCACTCGCCCCAGTTGTACAGCCGACTTAGCCAGAGATGGATCACTGACAAATACGCTCTCATTTGCCGAGACGATAGTTAACATAGCCTTCAGCTACGTCATTTGCTACGACCCAGCAAGGCGCCATAGCATTTGATAATTAATATTGTGAAGCTTGTACAGTAACGAGAGATGTTCACCAAGTGTGGATTAAGGTTAAGTATTATATCAACTACGTACTTTATTTGCTACTATTAATTCCCTTAACTGTTCCAGACCTCACGCCAGTCAGCGTGTAATTAAACGCGTGGATTTCGGCTTCCTCCAGCAACACAGTGTTGGCTCTTCTGCCAACACTTCAGATAAAAATGGATGATTATAATCTGCAACTATTGGAGTGAAATACGGAATAATTTAATTACCTGAGGATTAAATAAAATACTTTAAACAATTTACTTTTCACAAAGTGCCAAAATGGTCATTTTTCCGGACATGAGCGGGCAGAATGACCGCCTAATTTTAAGCCAAAACACTAGAGAAAGAAATAGTTTTATCATAAAACAAAATATTTTTTTATTTCAAACCTTGTTTCAAATTAAGTCACTTACATTTTTAACAAATAATACCCAAATTGTGCTCCTCAGCTCTCGTACAGTATTCGGGGATCCAGAGGAAGAGAAATTAGCGCTAAATACACTCTTCGTCTGTCCTTGAATCTGAATTTTTTTTTTCCGCATTACATGCACTCTCACTGTTCATCGTTGTCAAGAAGAGCTCTTCTAGGGATGGGTGTCCTTCAATTCAAACTCCTCTTTTTGGTGCGTTTCTTGTGTTCGGCTGCTTTCCGTGTTTCCTTCTTTTTATTTTCTTTCTCTTCTCTTTCTTTATTTGTTACTTCTGGGTCACTTTTATGAGGACTTCATGCAAGTAAGGTTTTCCCCCTACACAATTGGTGCCTAGCAAGCAAAGCGGGCAGAAGTCACCGCTAAGACGGCCAGTATCCCAGAATTGACGCCATCACGCAAAAAGTTGTGTACTACCTAATAGCATGACCCAAATTTCAGTAACTAAAGTAGATTATCGAGTCAAGATATGACACTTCCACCCAACTTCATTAGAAAGACATAACTCACACTTCCTGTCCATAATAAGTAAATAAATTGATCATATATGTAACGTCAGGGAAACCTAAATCCTCAAAAATCAGTATATCTCTGAGGTTCGGGGCTGCAAACAGGTTAGAATTGGTGATTCCTTAATTAGAAGACAAGTTTGAAGTGAATACTGTCAATTCCCATTGCTATTGAGTTGCCACGTCCTACGCTGGTTTCTGAGACACAGCGTTCTTCCGAGTAGCATAACTCAGTGCAAGGTGTCGACATTTGTGATTCGATCCTGAATTTCTTGTGAAGAAGGCTCAGCATGTTGTCTCGGATGAAGACTCCTATACAATTGTAGTATACATCTGGATGATCTGGAAGGTTTCTGATTGATTACACTATGCTGCAACTGAAAATTCGAAACTGCAAAACTTTTACAGAAACGTATATCTGTGCTCGCATTTTATTCTTTACGAATTGCAAATTAAAATTGAGAAATTTGCACAATGGTGGGAAATTAAGAATACTGGATGATTGTAAATTAAAAAACCAGAGGTTGTTAAGTTTTCAAAGAGAGCATTAGGCAATATACGAAAAGAGTATAACAGGACAGGAATGATTAGCTGCGAGATATGAAACTGTAAATGCAGCAAAAGGTCAAATAAAAAAATGGAGGAGATCCTATAGAACCAAGTGCAAGACATGGAAGATATTTAATTTAGGTCACTTAAAGAAAAAAACACATTGAATAGATGAAATTATCTAAGAATTACTTACGATTACTTAGACGTAATTACAAAACAGTTCCATCGGAGATTCAAGATAGAGGAAACACCATTGGTCTTCGAGCACCATTTAACTGTCCCAGTTACAAAAATGCAGCAGCCGACAGTTGGAATTATTACTGAACCATCAGTTGGATATGTGATTGTAGCCCAATGCTAAAACGAATAATTTACAGAGGAATGGAAGTATCTTGCACAAGCCGCCGTGGGTTACAAACATTTTGGGCTTTAAAAAAAGGAGAGAAGACACAATGCAATGCTTACCATAGACTGAGGAAAGGCAAAGAAATACTTATAATATGTGTAGATTTAGAAGAAAACTTTTGACAGTGTGAAGTGGAACAAAAACCGAAATGTTGAAGTTACTGGTGATAAAAGACGTAGAAAGATAGTTACCTTTAACTTCAAGGAAATTCAACATAAATTTTATCTTATCTACAGAATCCGAAAGAAGTAAATCAAAGCAAAGGCAAATTTTAAAAGGGAACTGAGGTTCATGTACAAACAAAGGTCTTTAAGTGTGTCGATTACATTGTTATTTTCCAAGGATACAAGATGATAGGTACGCGGTGCATTCAAGTTCTAAGGCTTCCGATTTTTTTTTCTCTGGACTAGAAAGAGATAGAAACATGCGCATTGTTTTAAAATGAGGCAGCGTTCATTGTCAATACGTCCCAGAGATGGCAGCACCGTATGGTAGATGGAATTTTACCGCCAGCGGCGACACTGAGAACAGTTTTAAATACTTAAAATGGCGACGTTTTCCTTAATTGAATAGCGTGCAATCATTCGTTTTCTGAATTTGTGTGGTGTGAAACAAATTGAAATTCATCGACAGTTGAAGGAGACATGTGATGATGGAGTTATGGATGTGTCGAAAGTGCGTTCATGGGTGCGACAGTTTAATGAAGGCAGAACATCGTGTGACAAGAAACCGAAACAACCTCAGGCTCGTACAAGCCGGTCTGACGACATGATCGAAAAAGTTGAGAGGATTGTTTTGGGGGATCGCCGAATGACTGTTGAACAGATCGCCTCCAGAGTCGGCATTTCTGTGGGTTCTGTGCACACAATCCTGCAAGACGACCTGAAAATGCGAAAAGTGTCATCCAGGTGGCATCTAGCCAAGCAATGTTGACGCGCAACGACAGCATGAATGGGACTTTCCTTTCCTCGGTTGTGACAATGGATGAGACGTGGATGCCATATTTCAATCCAGAAACAAAGCGCCAGTCAGCTAAATGGAAACACATAGATTCACCACCACCAAAAAAATTTTGGGTAACAGCCAGTGCTGAAAAAATGATGGTGTCCACCCACTGCGTTGCAAAGGGCACTACGGTAACAGGTGCATCCTACGAAAATGTTTTGAAGAACAAATTCCTTCCTGCACTGCAACAAAATCGTCCAGGAAGGGCTGCGTGTGGGCTGTTTCACCAAGACAATGCACCCGCACATCGAGCTAACGTTACGCAACAGTTTCTTCGTGATAACAACTTTGAAGTGGTTCCTCATGCTCCCTACTCACCTGACCTGGCTCCTAGTGACTTCTGGCTTTTTCCAACAATGAAAGACACTCTCCGTGGCCGCACATTCTCTAGCCGTGCTGCTATTGCCTCAGGGATTTTCCAGTGGTCAAAACAAACTCCTAAAGAAGCCCTCGCCGCTGCCATGGAATCATGGCGTCAGCGTTGTGAAAAATTTGTACATCTGCAGGGCGATTACGTCCAGAAGTAACGCCAGTTTCATCGATTTCGGGTGAGTAGTTAGTTAGAAAAAAAATCGGAGGCCTTAGAACTTGAATGCACCTCGTAGAACTGAAGATAAGGGCGTGCAATACAATTTTTGTGGAAGATAGGTTGAGCTGAAGATAAACTGAATGAATCATAAGCTGAAAGGAAGATAAGTTAGAAGGAAAATAAGTTGGAAGGAAAATAAACTGAATGGAAGATAAGTTGAGCGAAAGGGATATTGTCCAAAAGAGGTGATAAGGAATACACCAACAAAAAAACGAGATTTAAGGAGTGCAGTGCAGTTTCAATAGAAAAGGCTGGGATAATTAGGTTGGGGGATGAGACACTTAAAGCAATGGATCAAGTTTCTCATTTGATCATAAAAATAACTCATGGTGTCTAAAGTGGAAAGGAAGCAAATATGCAACCTGGCAACATAAACTATAATAAGACTTCAGTTTTGGCAACAATTCTTTCTTAATACTTATAAAACCTTCGGGGCTGCACCATTTCTAAAGGATCTAAACATAAAATGTAGCATACATGAGAAACAGAGCAACACATTGGACAAAATATAACAAATACATTGTGAATAAGTAAAAAAAAATATGTAAACATTTTAGAGCTGACACCTACTCAGTGCCGGCCGAAGTGGCCGTGCGGTTAAAGGCGCTGCAGTCTGGAACCGCAAGACCGCTACGGTCGCAGGTTCGAATCCTGCCTCGAGCGTGGATGTTCGTGATGTCCTTAGGTTAGTTAGGTTTAAGTAGTTCTAAGTTCTAGGGGACTAATGACCTCAGCAGTTGAGTCCCATAGTGCTCAGAGACATTTGAACCATTTTGAACCTACTCAGTCTTTATAGATACTCAGTTTCTCGTAGGTGCTACTACCGTGAAGCATAAGTGCACGTTCATGGGAATGCTCTCATGATGGCGTAAAGAATGCAGATCCACTAGATGGCACTCACGTATGTGATTGTTCTGATTTACCCCTAAGAGTCTTCGGGCGCACTTACTCTGTTTCAGGAGACACATTAAATTTCATTGTTGTAATGAGTTGCTGGATTTAACCCAAGCATATATTGTTTATCACAGCTTCCATGTCACGTCTAGTGACGAAAAGCATCCGCTTTTTTCCGGTTACAAACAAAACTATTTTTGAAGCGGAGCTATACGTGCCCATTCGATAGAGTGGTTCCAAAATAGTTTATTGCCATATTTCCTTTATCGATGTGCACTAAAGTAAAGCGTAAAACACTTAGAATAAATAATACTCTAGCAGTTACTCAGCATACTGGTGCATGGAGGTCTACTGAAACATTACAGGAAATGCTCTAACACCTCTTAGGAGGACCACTCTGTATTACGATTATGTTACAATTTTGTAGACTGAATTTGTACCACAAAATGTTACAAAAACATTGTAAAATTTGTGCAAGTAAACCGCCGTCTTTTACAACTGCTATAAAGTTCTTATTAAAACCAAGTAATTTCCGCTTCATTCTAAAGCATCTTCAGTGATTACTGTAAGAATGTGATATTTTTCTCTTAGAATTTTGTTTGTTATGATCATGAACAGCTCACATGCTTCGTTTATAGCTGTGAACAGTGTTTGTTCTTTCCGTTACTCATGATATTTTTGTTGGGCACTGAATTCTTCTCGTTTCCCACATGTATGTGCTGAGTTTTTGCACAGCAGTTTCAATACACTAAATATATTGACATTTCTGTGTTGGAAAATACCAGCGTAGTCTCGCCATTTGTTGTGTCTGTTTTGCTGTTGCGATTGAGTTCGTTTCTGGTTCGTTTTGGTTGAGGTGGAAACGTGTACTATAGCTCTGTGACTAACGAGTCCCGCAGTAGGAAAACAATACACATGAAATGTAGAAATAACAGTAATGCTTCCCAACACAGAAAAGTGAATGCTTTCGGGGCAATGAAATGAGTGTGTGCAAAAATTCAACATATACACCAGAAAGACACAGAAGAATGCAGTAAACTACAACACAAGACGTGAGTAACGAAAGGAGTAAAAACTGTTTCTATTAGTAAGTGAAGCATACGAATTGATTATGATCATAACAAAATTGTATGAAGAAAAATCGTATTGTCAAAGCGACGAATGAAGAAACTTTAGAATGAAGCGAAAGGCATGTAGTGCTATTAAGGCACATATTACAGTTGAAAAAGACATCAGTTAACCTATACAGTTATATGTGCACCTACTGAGAAAAGGGGAAAAAACAAAGCAGATAACGTGAGATGGCCACATGTCAAAATTTTGCAGCATTTGAAGTTTTTCACGACACAACGTGACGTCACTTCCATGACTTGCGCGTCGATGAGGATGAAATGATGATGATTAGGACAACACAACACCCTGACCCTGAGCGGAGTAAATCTCCCATCCAGCCGGGAATCGAACCCGGGCCCTTAGGATGGACATTCTGTCGCGCTGATCACATTTTTTTTTTTTTGCTTGTAGTTCGTTGTTGATCGTAGTTTGGTCGATGCGGTCGTCACATGACACCCGTTCTAGTTCATTTGTTGATCCTTCTACTCAGTTTCTTATTACAGAGGCCAACCAGCTCTCTGACCGAACACGCCGAGCTACCGTGCCGGCACCACTCAGCTACCGTGGGTGGACTTCTGGTTGGTAGTCTCTCTTAATTGGAGCTGTTATTAAGGAATGCCTGCTTGTTTTCAAATTGGTGATTGTGTTTAACTGAAGCTGTTATAATTGAAGGCGTGCCTGTCACTTTTGATTAAATTAAGAGCGATTTCACAGTTTTAGTTAAGTTAAACTATTATTAATCAAAGCCTACTCGATTTGTTGCCCTATTATTGATTTCATATCTTATTCAGCCATGGCAGCGGTCGAACATTTTCTGTATCCAGAAAGGCCCGTACAGGTCCTGCAACATGCGGTCGTGCATTATCCTGCTGAAATGTAGAGCTTCCCAGGAATCGAAACAAGGGTAGAGCCACAGGTCGTAACACATCTGAAATATAACGTCCACTGTGCAAAGTGCCGTCAGTGCGAACAAGAGGTGTCCGAGACGTGTAACCAATGTCACCCCATACCATCAGGCCGGGTGATATGCCAGTATGGCGATGACGAATACACGCTTACAATGTGCGTTCACCGCGATGTCGCCAAACATGGATGCGACCATCATGACGCTGTAAACAGAACCTGGATTCATCCGATAAAATGACGTTTTGCCATTTGTGCACCCAGGTTCCTCATTGAGTACACCATCACAGGCGCTCCTGTCTGTGATGCAGCGTCAAGGGTAACCGCAGCCACAGTCTCCGAGCTGATAGTCCACGCTGCTGCAAACGTCGTCGAACTGTTCGTTCACATGGTTGTTGTCTTGCAAACGTCCCCATCTGTTGACTCAGGGATCGAGACGTGGCTGCACGATCCGTTAGAGCCATCCGGATAAGATGCTTGTCATCTCGTCTGCTAGTGATACGAGGCCGTTGGGATCCAGCACGGCGTTCCGTATTACCCATCTGAACCCACCGATTCCATATTCTGTTATCAGTCATTGGATCTCGACCAACGCGAGCATCAATGTCGCGATACTATAAACCGCAATCGCGGTAGGCTACAATCCGACCTTTATCAAAGTCGGAAATGTATTTCTCCTCCTTACAAGAGGCATCACAACAACGTTTCACCAGGCAACGCCGATCAACTGCTGTTTGTGTATCAGATATCGCTTGTAAACTTTCCTCACGCCAGCACTTTGTAGGTGTCACCACCGGCGCCAAATTTGTGTGAATGCTCTGAAAAGCTAATCATTTGCATATCAGAGCATCTTCTTCCTGTCGGTTAAATTTCGCGTCTGTAGCACGTCATCTTCATGGTGTAGCAATTATAATGGCCAGTAGTGTACTTCAAATTATACCTAATATCTAAATATCAAATGTTCGCTGTCAATAACGAGAGAAATGCGGTCTTAGGTATCACTGACCTAACGGTGGGCACTGGATATCTACTGATTTGCGGTAACTGTTAAGGCCACATTTGCAACAAGTTAAATATTTTACATATTTTAATCCTTCATAAAAGTGATGCATTTTTGGAGCGTATGTGTAATAAGGAAAACTGTTTCTGAGTGGAATGTCACCCTACAAGGGTACGCTGAGGGCTAGGTTGATAGAATGTATATCAAATGCAGACGAACAGAATCCTATAGTGGAGAACAGAAATTTATCGTAAAACTTGTCTTAGCCGGCCGTTGTGGCCGAGCGGTTCTAGGCGCAACAGTCTGGTACCGTGCGACCGCACTGGTCGCAGGTTCGAATCCTGCATCGGGCATGGATGTGTGTGATGTCCTTAGGTTAGTTAGGTTTAAGTAGTTCTAAGTTCTATGGGCCTGATGACCAAAGAAGTTAAGTATCGTAGTGCTAAGAGCCATTTGAACCATCTGAACTTGTCTTAAAGCAGTTTTGGTTGACAGTACATATCCGGAGGCAACAAGGCGCAGTAAATTATCTGACAGAGGGTTGAGTGTTAGGGTGACTACACTCATGTAGCTACAAAGAATCTTGTCTATTGCAGACCGTCGTGCAGTACAGCACCAGACATGTTTTCGGACTGAAGACCACAAAAATGACACAACGTATACATGGAAATCAGGTGAAAAAATGCTGTTTCGGCAATCTGGTTTACTTTTAAATTCTTACTATGCGAACTTTATCAAAATTTCATATGAGAAAGAAAAGAAATTTTCACACACTTTCTACTGTGATCCATTTGCAGTTCATATTGTATTTCTTTAAGAAGAATGACGACTTGTCTGGTGAACTAATTTCAATATTATCCCTATGCATTTCCCTTTTTCAACTAATACCACTGATGGAGATACAAGAGATCTGTTGCTGTGGCACATTCTTTCATTTCTTGTATCTGTAACACAGATGCATCATTACTTTCGAAATCGTAGTTAACTAAGATGAAATTTGGAAACTTGTATACTAACTGGCTGTGGGTTGACTTTGTTCTTCGGAAATATAGGCGTGATTTCCTTACCATCTGTGACATCACCACTTCCTGACCCCGGTAACTTGTTCTGCTGGATCTCGGTGGTCTGTAGTCCTGCCGTCACATTAGGCGGACTGGAAGGCTTTCCAGGCAGTTCCACGAAATGACTGTTTTTGCTCAGCGTGAACGCGACTGATACATTTTTGTTGGTTCGGAGCTCTCTGAATTTTGAAAGTGGGCGATGTAGGAATGGGATTGGCCACCTCAAAGTCAATCCTGGATGTGCTGAAACAATTAATACATGAAACATAAGATTTACAGTGCTGTTATTATTCTTATTGGTATGATGCGTTCTGGTATTTTCACAAAGATAACAACTAATATGTAAGGCATAGAGGTGAACTGACATGTTCATGAAGGTAAAAGAAGGGGTTGTCATTACATCACACGCTAGAAGCCGACGTGCACCATCTTAAGTAGCCCAAAAGAATAGGTTCACAGCATTCATACTTCCATGGTTTTTAACTCCGTCAGAACAGGCCATGCAGGCCTGACGGTACCGACCAGCCGCCATGTCATCCTCAGCCCACAGGCCTCACTCGATGCGGATATGGAAGGGAACTTGGCCGGCACACCGCTCTCACGGCAGCGGTTAATTTCGGTGATCTGATGGGAACTGGTGTTACCGTGAAACGTCCTCTTAGAACAATTTCACACGACTGTCCTTAAACTGACACACAGTATTTTGTTAGCGCAACGCAATCTGACTTTCAATAATCCCTACAAAAGAATGGGCCCTGACTAACATTAAACTATACCTTTCACAAATCACTTACCTCACAAAAATCTTCGCTACTCAAGCTACTGCAATACAGTGAGCGCCACTACTGCCAGCTAAATAAAAGTTTCAAAGTACTGAAGGCACTAACTACTCATAGGCATAGTTTGCAAATGAAAGATTTTGATAGAGAACAAACAATGTATTTACCTCAATAGTCATAATATATATAGCAGTTCATGACAAATATCAAAACTCCGCCATCTCTCTCCCCACATCCACCACTGCTGGCGGCTCACCTCCAACTGCGCAACGCTACGCGCTGTTCACATCCAGCTGCCGTTGCCCAACACTACAATGGCAGACAACAATGCAAACTAGCCACAGACTGCACACAGCACAACAGAGCGCTAAGTGGCGTTACCAATAAGAAAACCTAAGCAGCCTACTTACATAGCCCCCATGCTCCCCACAAAAAATTTTAGAAATTGTATTGGGCAGTGGCCACTAATGATTTGATAAAATTTTTCATAATTACAATAACAAAGAAATCAAATGCACATACTTATTGATACAAAATTGGTCAAAAGCTAAAATTTAGTCACAGCCCATAAAGACAGTCCTGATCATTCATCTTAATAGTAATTACAGTTTTTTTCACAAAGTCTCATTAGTAAAAGAAATTGCACACAGAAGTAGTGGATTTCCATGCAGTCTTGAAGAAGTAGTGGTGTCCTTCCAACGGAAAGACAGCAGAGCAAACCCACAGCAGAGTCAGTCGAAGTTTTGAAGAATATTGGTAGGTAGGTCATCTCAGAGCAGACCACTGTAGTCCTGGTAGAGATTACGATATTGGTGGGCCACCAGAGATGCAGACCCACTGCAGTCCTTGTAGAAATAATGATATTGATGGATCATCAAAGATGTAGACCCACTGTAGTCCTTGTAGAGATAATGGTACTGGTGGGTCATCAAAGATGCAGACCCACTGTAGTCCTTGTAGAGATGACCAGTAGCCATCTGTTGTGACTGTTCAGGTGCACAATCACCACTGAAGAGTCTTGCGGATAATATAGCAAGTCCATAACCACCACTTGTGCACTCACAAAGTTTTTGGAATTGTCCTTAGAACCAGCAATGCTGTTATCCAGTCCCTTGCTGAATTATTAACACACGTGCAAACACTAGCAGTCCCTACTGCTCACATATTGTCCATATACTATGACCAACAGAAATGTGTGCAGTGAAATGTAACTTACAAGTTAATAATATGATGAACTGGTGACAATTTTATAACATGAGAATACACTTACAAAGGTACAAAATACATCACTAAAGAACATAGCAATACAGATAACATTTGTAGGAATACAGGCTTTACAAAAGAATCGAAATAACATGTACATCAGTGTTACAGGAATTATGAGATGAGTACATACATAAAAGATCAGAATAACTTTTGAAACATCAACTTCACATATGAGCAACAAAACAGAATAAATAATGTCTCAACATCTTTACAAAGTAAATAACATAGTATTAGAAAAATTCTACAACGTAACTCTCATCAGCTAAACACATAAAGACAGGAAAAACACAAATACACAAGGGTACACAAACATATAGAGGGATGACACAAAAGGAAAGGACAGGGTTTGTTTTACTGCAGTATTTTGCATGGAGATCTCCCTTTGTTCATCATTATTCCCAAAAGTACTATCTAAGCCTGCTTTCTGTATTCTGTTCACATCCTCTTTCAAAATAGTTTTCCTCCACTGTACACAACTTTTTTTTTGTCCAAACCATTTTCGTATATGTTCTCAATGCATTTCTTCCAATTCATCATAGTTAGTTTCTTATATAGTCTACCCCCTCTTGAGCTAATTTAAATCTACTGAGATCAGATGCTAAACTAAGGGATGAGGCAATGCAGCAGCACAAAACAATTAACACAAACAGCAATGATAAAAAGTACAAAAGGCAAAGCAAGCAGAATAAATTACAAATAATATAAGGCAATGAGCAGCAAACAAGAAAAATAAATGCGTAGTAAAACTGGCTTAACAGCGTAATACAAAGTCAAATTCAGTAACATTATGCCTGGCAACCAGCAAAAAAAGAAAAATGAAATAACTTATACCTAAACATGACAAAGCTCACGCAGAAAAAATAGTACACTAAAGACAACCATGCATATAAGGGAAATGTCTGTTCATATCTTAATGTCTATGTAATTAAAGTGGTGCCCCACAAAAACTAATTCTACAAAAAATTACAAAGTACTAGAAAAGAAAATGATATATGCAGTTACTGTTATTAGTCCCTTCTTA
The DNA here is from genome assembly GCF_023864345.2 of Schistocerca serialis cubense. Lineage (NCBI taxonomy): Eukaryota > Metazoa > Arthropoda > Insecta > Orthoptera > Acrididae > Schistocerca > Schistocerca serialis. The sequence goes on along the minus strand of NC_064644.1, from coordinate 284,668,602 downwards.
TTGTTCTTTCCATTCCAAGAGCTCCTTTTTCGAAGAATGTGGGTCATAAAATAATTATTTAATAGATCTGTTGACAGAAAGTGTTCACATTAGCAAATGCATTTAATTTTATTTTATGAAACCAATGCTGCAAGACAGCTAGAAACTAGATATCAAATGAAATAAGCAACTATGTACAAAGTAAAGCATAAAACAATCATTCAGTAGTCATGAGGCATTTCATAAGTTAGTAGAAATTCTCTCAATTCTCATAGATAGACACTTGTCCCAATCAGGTGTGCAGATGTAAGAATGTTTCCAAGTTATGAGCGTGTCGTATTTGCGATGCTTTCTACAAAGGAATGTCAATAGCGAGGTTAATGGCCTCCCTTTTTTTTCCACCTGTACCTCTGAAAGGCACACGCTAATGGCTTTTTTTTTTTCAGGCAACTGTCGCCCAGCTGGGTGCCCACGACGCATTACGTTCAGGTGGTCACTTAACTTTCTTATGGAAATATTTACAACAGCAGTTTCCGCTACAGTGGTAGTCTCATATAATAAATTTCAGAGGTCGAGAATTTGCGTTGCAAATGTGTAGATACAAAATCTTATTGATATAACAGTGTCCAAGAAATTTTCGTCGACATTGTAATACACACACGCATTTACATACATTTCATAACTCTTAAAGTACGATTCTCGGTTTCCAACATCCTTTTTCACAAACCAGAGTCCCTAACTTCTATTCATTATTCATATACATATAAGCACGTAATCACATTCCTTATATAGCATCAGCTTATTGATCATAAACATACCTCAACAGCATAATACACCTCGTCGTCGTAAAAATAATATCATAACACCTCAGACAAATCTCGAAAACGTCGTAGCTTTCTGCAGTAATGTCAAAACCCAAAAAAAAAAATTCTCTGCTCATTTCAATAGTGTCATCTACCTCAAACGTACTTTAAAAATCATGATCTCATACCAAATACACCATTCAAAGCTCTCATAGTATCACAATGGTTCCGAAAAAGTATGAACAGTTCAGACAGTACAGACAAAATACAATTTCGTAAGTGTGAAGTTACCCAACTATGTAATTATGTAAACATCTGTCACTGACGTAGTAAAATAATGTTTGTCTCTCTCAGTTAAATGATCAGATAGCTGTGTAATTCTGTCTTAGAGAAATATGGTACCGATGTGTAAAGTTGTATAAGCAAATACCATATTAGCTAGGGCTCCTTGTGCTTGCCAAACACATGGTACACAAAGTAAGCGTGTACGCCTCTGAGGATGAATGTAATTATACCCTCAGGTGTTACAGATCACAGCAACGGAATGAAATGTATCACGGAAAACCATTGTATCATTGTACTTCAAATATCTCTAAAAAATAAATATTTTAAGTACAAAATTAATCACTCAAATGCGTGTCCTGTAGCATAAATGTGCGTCTTGCTGTAAGATAATTCTGTGGAACTGTCGTAGTTATCGTCCTCTGTAAGCAAAGTTCTGCTGAAGTCAATGTACTTACCTCATGATAAACAAAAGTGAAATGCTTTGTGTACAGATATCTTAGTTATTACGCTTATTGCCGTGATGAAGAAAGTACTGTGCTGTGACGTATTGTTGTGCTAGGGAAAAGGCAGTCTCATTGTAGCTGTACCACAAAAGTTACTACTAAGACATGTTTTACTTTCCGGAATAATACAGAAGAACTGTGCAGATATAAATCAGAAACACCACAAAAGCAACATTGTAAATTGTCACTCATTAGTAGTGTCGTGATAAAATCGTGTAGCTGTCATATAAACTAACCTCTGTGTCATCTGGTATCTCACAGAAAGTACTTTAAATCCAGAATGTATTTTCAAGTAAACCAAAATGTTGCATTAAAATCTCATTAGCAGTACTGGTAAATGTTCAAAGTATGTAAGCCTTATAGTCGTTACATAATCGTGCAACTAACAAGCAAGATTGTACACACACAATAACACTGTGATGTCTGTTCACTATAACAATGCATTAGTAATTTCTGTTTAAATAAGTTCTCTTGGTTCTTGATTGGGTATTTAACTTCAAACATTGTTGTATGTTAACAGATTCTAAGTCTGACAAAGCATACTAGCAATGTAAAGTGAAAAGTTATATGGCAAAGACAAAGTTAAAAAGCAGATTATCTTTCAATAAACGGTTTTACATGTGAAATGTGGTGTAAACCTTTACTCTTCCTAGTACGCAGAGTTTCTACTTCAACGCAATTATCATGTGGTATACGTCGGATTCTATAAGGTCCATTGTAAACTAGAAAGAATTTGTGACTCAAGTGTTTCTTCTTATGTGACAATGAATGAGCTTTAATGAGAACTTTCTGACCAATATACAATTTCTTAGCATTTGCTTTAATGTGTAGTTTTCTCCTTTTGTCTGCTGCAGATTTTATATTTTTAAGAGCCAAATCAATTATGTCTTTGTGTCGAAGTTTACGTGTATTCGGGAAAGGTACAAGCTCTCTGATTCTGTTCGGTGGTTTTTCATTCTTTAGTACAAGAGTAGGTGGTAAAGCAGTGGAATCAAGAGGCATTTCATTCAGCACATTTTGAAATAAGTGTAAATATCTGTCCCAATGCTGATGCTTTCTGTGACAATAAAGTCTGCAAAGCTTATTGATTTCTTTCATAATACGTTCAGACGGGTTACAATGTGGTGAGTACAATGAAATAAAAACAGGTTTGACTTTATGATTCCGAAGCATGCGTGACCAAACATCAGATCTGAATTGAGGTCCATTATCTGAAATGACTTTGCTAACGTGTCCAACTTCACGTAAGAAATTTTTAACAAAGGCGTTGGATACAGACCGTCCAGTGGCTTTACGTAATGGTGTGAAAGAAACAAATTTTGAAGTAGGTTCAACAGCGACTAGAACGTACGAAAATCCATTAGATGTTCTGACAAGCGGTCCCAAGAGATCAACAGCAGCAAATTCTTTTAATTTAGAAGGAATGATAGGAAACAGCGGAGCACGATGGGTGATAGTAGATGGTTTCGCCTTTTGACAAAGTTTACAAATAGACAAGACTCTTCGAATTCTCTTTTCTATATTGTTAAAATAACAAGTCGTTCGAAGAATATGATAACATTTTCGTGGGCCAAAATGTGCATAGCTGAAATGAATGTACCAAATCAGCTTATTAACAAAATCGCCAGGAATGCAAAGTACCCGTGCCTTGTCATCAACAGTGCAGCGTTTGACCAGTATGTTGTTTCTAACCAGATAATAATGCTGAATCTGTGTGTGTGTCTTTTCATGCCATTTGCTCTTGATGTCTTTCCAAATCGGATCTTTATCTTGTTCATGAGCAAATATCCTTTAAAGATGTGGTGATGAAGTTTTCAAAGGCGACTTTCTGAATGTAAACAATACTGAAATTTTTTTCGAGGTTGCCTTCTGTGTTACTTTTCTCCAGCCCAGCCGGTGCGCGTGACAGTAAGTCCGCAACAATGTTCTCCTTGTGCATTTTCAACTTCTCGCGGCATAATGAATAATCCATTAAACATCGGGCATGTAGCCACGCAAATAAAATTTCTTCTACTGATATTTCGGCCGCTTATCGTCCGGCCATCTTCAGAGCGAGTTCCAGTCTTGGAACTCGCTCTGAAGATGGCCGGACGATACGCGGCTGAAATATCAGTAGAAGAAATTTTATTTGCGCGGCTGCATGCCCGAAATTTAATGGATTAACGTTCTCCTTGCCGGGAATGTAAACTATTGTGAAGTGGAATTCTTGCAGAAACAATGACCAACGTTTTAGCCTGTCATGATTTAATTTTGAAGACATAAGAAATTGTAATGCACGATGATCACTGTATACTTTTACGTGCTTACCAGAAAGAAAGAAACTGAATTTGTTAAATGCCCAAACGATAGCTAAAGCTTCTAATTCAGTAACGGAATAATTTTTTTCAGATTTTGTTAGCACTCGGCTAGCAAAAGCAATGGTTTTCTGAATGGTAGTGTCATTTTCTATGGCTTCTTGAAATAAATGGACACCAAGACCGACTTTAGAAGAATCCGTGCTAAGGCAGATATCTTGTGACAGATCTGGATGAGCTAGTATTGGCGCGTTAAGTAGCGATTCTTTCTAAGAATTGAATTCCAATTGTGCTTGTTCGTCCCAGTTCGAAATAGTATTTTTTCCAGTGAGAGAACAAAGTTTTGGTGTAACAAGAATTTGCATGTTCAGAAAACGACGGTAAATATTTACGAGACCTAGAAAACTGCTGACTTGCTTTTTGTGGATGGAACTGGAATGGCTCTGATTGCTTCTAACTATTCAGGATCCGACTGAATACCTTCAGAAGAAATAATATGTCCCAAAAACCTCACCTTTGACCTACCGAATTCAGACTTTTCCAAGTTAACTGTAATTCCAGATTCTGCAAAAATACGTAACAAACTGTTGAGGATGCGATTATGTTGTTCCCGTGAAGCTTCTGCAATTAGAATATCGTCCACATATAAGGTGATGTGACGTTTTAAGAACTCAGGTAATATGGAATTTAGCCCGCGAATGAATGCTGCCGACGAAATGTTCAAACCAAAAGGAAGTTTCCGAAACTGATAACAAACGTCGAAACAAAGGAAAGCTGTGTATTTTCTACATTCTGGATGAAGTTCGATCTGATAAAAGCTGGATCTGAGATCAATGGAAGACAACACTTCTACACCATTAAAATTTTGAAGAAGTTCTTCCAACGTTTGCGGCCTGTCTGTTTCAGGAATAATGATAGTATTGATTTGTCTCGAATCTAAGACAAGCCTGATCGATTCATTTTTCTTCTCCACAACATGTAATGGATTGTTGTATGAGCTTACTGCAGGCTCAATAATGCCCTCGTCAAGCATAGATTGTATTTCTGTTCTAACACGGTCCCTATAATGTGCTGGAATTACGTATGGCCTAACACGTAATTTAGTATGCTCACGAACACGAAATTGGTATTGAAATCCCTTGATTGTTCCTGTTTTGTGAGTAAAAACTGTGGAATGTTCTTGTAAAATCTCAAAAAGGTCCTGCCTATCAGTGTCATTACAATTCTCAATTGTTTGAATTTTATTCTGAATTAACTCATTAATTTCAAATATGCCGTCGATATCATCCCTGTCAGTACTTGCAGAGTGATTGTTAGTGTCTAGTTCCGTAGAAAATTCCGAACTGTTGTCCAACAGAAGGTAAAGCCGATTAATTTCCTCGTCATGGTTTGAGAGCCAATCTTCAAATTTCAAAGCTACAGACTTACCTTCCTTCTCTAAACTTATTTCAGCATCTTGAAAGTTTAAGATTGCTTTTTATTCATTCAAAAAGTGTACTCCCAATATAATTTCCGTCGACAATAATGGAACAATAAGAAAGTTCATAGAGAAGCTGTGGCTTTGGCAAAAGAATTCTAAATTGGTTTGTTGGCGTACATCTACACTTTTTCCAACGATTGCACATTGTAATTTAATCTTACGTAACGGAAGTGTGGGGCAATCGTTCGATTTGTTTCATTTGCTAAAAGCTGTTTCACTAATTATTGAAATGGGACTGCCAGAGTCAAGTACTGCCGTAAATTTTACGTCATTTACAGTAATGTGAATCACAGGATACGCAATGTTGTTATGTTTTACGTCGTGTTCCTGGAGTAAGATGTCCCTAATGTCTTCCACTTTTACGTAATTACTAGCTGTGGCAGTTGCGTCGTCAGTTTCATAAGTACGTTTTGTGGCTGCCAGCGGTGTGAGTCATTGCCTATTGTCTCTTTGTTGGCGCGCGTCATTATTGGGATTTGGAGACCTAACTTCTACAAATTCACCTCCTCAAGAGGGCCCTGCTCTGTTTGAATCCCGCCAGTTCTGATGCAATTCAGGTCTGTCGTTACGATCATATCGTCTGTCGTCATGTCGGTAGATGCCATAGTTTCTTTCTTGTCAGTCACGTGGTGGAGAATTTCTCCCTGAATCGTAACTGCGCGCTGGACCGTTGCGTCTCAAGTTATTCTGTCTCTCTTGATAACAATTATTTTGGTTCCCAAATTGTCTGTTTCTCTGATTGTCTCTGTGATAGTCACTACCGCGGAGAGGTGATCTTTCCCTGTAATTATTACAACTCTGCCAACGGTTGTCATACGGGTGGTGTCTGTTTTGGTCACGATATGTGTTGTGAGAATAGCCTTGTCGTGTCCAGTTGTTATTTCTTTCATCGCGGAATTGTGACAGATGTGACCTGTAATTGTTGTGATCCTGTTTCCGCGTTCCCCGATTGTCAGTGTCAATTTCCAGTTCTTGTAACAGTCCCTGAAAAGCCTCAATGTCTTCTTTGCAACGTCCTGCTAAAATAATATGTCGTAAATGTTCAGGTAATTTGATTAAGCAAATGCGGATGAGTTCTGAGGGGCTGTATGGGTTTGACAGGTACTGATTCTTGTGCAACATGTCTTCAAAATATTTCACAAGACTGGAGAATTCAGATTGTTCGAAATGTTTCATCATTATGATGCCGTGTTTTACTCTGTCTTGTGTGGCTTGAGACCAATATGCTAAGAGGAAGGCATGGTAAAATTCTCCTTCACTGTGGCAATCGTGAATGACCGATCGCATTCTTACAGCTGGTTCATTCTCTAAGTAGCCACACATAAATTCTAATCTGTGCTCTAATGACCAGTTGGGAGGAAAACAATGAGAGAATTGATGGAGCCACGCTTGTGGATGAATGTCCTTGCCAGAATTCTTAAATGTTTTGAATTTACGTGTAGTAATGAACAGCTTATAGACAAAATCATCATGTCGGCGAGTAGCATATCGGTCAATGTTACGTCGTGTCGGCGGTTCCATCTCAAAATTCGGTGCACCTTGCCAATTTCTTTCATAATTTCCGAAATGCCCTGTATTATTGTTTTGTGGCTTTTCCGTATTTCTAAGTTCCTCTTCCCGTGTTGGAGCGCGAGTGTCCTCTGAAATATGAAATTTTTGTATTACTTGTGCCAACTGATCTTGTACTTCCCCGATTTCTCTTTTGTATTGCGTATTAATTTTATTCTGATTTTGTTTGAATTTCTTAATTTGTTCATACTCTTCTGTGTCAGTGATGGCTACAGGTCTTGTGTCATTCAGATCATCATCTACCTTTGCAGATAAGTTAGTGAACTGATCTGAAAGTTCGGCTACTTTCTCCGATAGTGTACTTATATCCTCAGTGTGTTTTTCTGAACCAAGTTTCAGAGTGTCCATTTGTGTTGAAATCGTATCTACTGTGTCCTTTAAGTTTTCTTGAGTTTTTGCAAGTTGCGTAACCGAATCGGTAGTTGCAACTGAGTCAATTTTAGCTTGCAAGGTGTCGTGATTTTCATGAACAATAGCTTGCAGTTCTTTTATGGCTGCTTCGTGATTCTGTAATGCATTTTCATGACGCGAAAATATAGGTTGGAAATGCTCACAAATTTGTGTTTTTACGTCATTACAGACTTTTTGACATTTCGATTCGATGTTATGTAACTCAGTAGTTAAATCTTCACGTGTTTGTTCAAGCGTGGTGTCTAACTTTTGAAGATTTTGTTCCATTGTGTCTAACTTTTTAAGATTTTGTTCCACTGTGCCAAACTCTTGAAGATTTTGTTCCATTGTGTCTAACTGTTGCTGTGTTTGTCTCTGGTGTTGTTCCATTGTGTCTAACTTTTGAAGCCTTTGTTGTGTTTGTCTCTGATTTTGTTCCATTGTGTCTTACTTTTGAAGATTTTGTTCCATTGTGTCTAACTGTTGCTGTGTTTGTCTCTGATTTTGTTTCATTTGCTGCATTAATTGCAGTAATAATGTGTTAGTGTCTGGAATCGGTTCCTCTATGCTTTTCGGCACTGCATTTGCACCGGCAACATTTACATTTTGACGAGCAGAAAATGTGTCTTGACTTATTTGAGAGAACGGTGAGGACCCAAAACCTGAATCTGCAGTATTTGCAAGATTGTGTCCTGTCATTTCGTATTCCTGAGGCGAGCTGTTGCCGACCGATCGATCGATAATGCTTCCCTGTTCACTACTTGTTTCACTGTCTACACCATTATTTGACGCCCGCTCCATTTCCCTATGCACAGTTACCAAATTACTACTTTGAACGTCTGTTAATTCATTACACAGTGGTGCTGGCAAGCTACGCTCGTCGTCACTATTATTTCTCAGTTTACTTTGGAGCCTACTGTTACGTTATTCACACGCCATTATTGTCACAATATTTCACACGATAACACAGAAAAGCACAATTTGAAGAGCAAAAATAAGAGAACACATTAACATAGCACTGAAAATAATATCTCGTTAATTGCAAGCGCAGCAGCGAAATACTTGGTGCAAATCTACATGCATGCCAAAACTGTTTTACTGTACAACAATGAAAGGCTGCAACTATAAAGGAGATTCTCTCTACAATTACGCGCTAGCAATAAACAATAGCTACACTAATTACACAAACTACAAGAAAAAAATCAGAAGATTCCAGTGAGGTATCCTCGGCTAAGGGTCGACATATGAAACGTCCCCATAGAACAATTATACACGACTGTCCTTAAACTGACACACAATATTTTGTTAGCGCAACGCAATCTGACTTTCAATAATCCCTACAAAAGAATGGGCCCTGACTAACATTAAACTATACCTTTCACAAATCACTTACCTCACAAAAATCTTCGCTACTCAAGCTACTGCAATACAGCGAGCGCCACTACTGCCAGCTAAATAAAAGTTTCAAAGTACTGAAGGCACTAACTACTGATAGGGATAGTTAGCAAATGAAAGATTTTGATAGAGAACAAACAATGTATTTACCTCAATAGTCATAATATATATAGCAGTTCATGACAAATTTCAAAACTCCGCCATCTCTCTCCCCACATCCACCACTGCTGGCGGCTCACCCCCAACTGCGCAACGCTACGCGCTGTTCACATCCAGCTGCCGCTACCCAACACTACAATGGCAGACAACAATGCAAACTAGCCACAGACGGCACACAGCACAGCCAGTGATTTTCACACAGAGCGCTACGTGGCGTTACCAATAAGAAAACCTAAACAGCCTACTTACAACCGCTGCGGTATAACCACCCTTGTGATAGTTACCTGTGGCGTCAATATGACCTGCACGTGCTTAGTGTCGACCGCGTTGATTGCTTTTATAGTGAGAAGACGTAGTTCTTTCACCAGAAACGCCATCTTACGTTTTTTGCGGTTATAATAATCGAACCGTTCGTGAAGTTTAAAGGAATCAAATTTCATTCGTAAATGGAGACGTTCAAGCAATATTATCTCTGGTACATATGATTTACTACTGCACTGTTTTCTCTTGTTGTAGTGGTTATTTCTGTTATTTGAGCCGGCCGGGGTGGCCGAGCGGTTCTAGGCGCTACAGTCTGGAACTGCGCGACCGCTGCCGCCGCAGGTTCGATTCCTGCCGCTGGCATTGATGTGTGTGATGTTCTTAAGTTAGTTACATTTAAGTAGTTCTAAGTTCTAGGGGACTGATGGCCTTAGAAGTGAAGTCCCATAGTGCTCAGAGCCATTTGAACCATTTGTTATTTGATTTCAGATTTACCTTACTTTACTTATTGTCCGTACTTTCTCTTTCCTATGATTTTTCGTTGCCTCCCAAATCACAAACCCTCCGACATCCGAGTCACACTGTATCAAGGGGTCTCGTCCGCTCAGAACACACGGTTGCGTACGTGCTCTGATTCTTGGTGTAGCATCTGATGCCGTAAATTCCTCTCGCCGACAATTACTCGTTTCCTCCTCTTTTAAAAAGGATTTTGGCTAGTGCAGTGGGAGACAGCGGTCGTGAGCGTGAGAGTTTTGTGTGTATGATTGTATGAATGTGTATGTGTGCTTTACTTCCTTTCTCAAAATGTCTTAGGCTGAAAACTGATGTTAACGCTCTTTTCGTGGTGGCCACCTGCTGCTCGACGTGTGATTAGCAGTCTATCCGTTTCAGAGGATAGTTATTCACCAATGAAGTTTGTTGTAAGCAATTCACTGCACTTCAACAATGATGTACATAATTACAATATTCGAAGAAAAAATAACGCTCGTTACCTCACAATAAGGTTGAAGGTAGCACAAAGAAGGGTTCACAATGCTCCAACGAAACGTTTTGATCACTTATCCTTTGATATAAAATACTTGACAGAATGCAAACTAAAATTTGAAACTAAACTGAAAACCTTTCTCTTTGACAAACCTTCTTCTTCCATAGAAGATTATCTATTACCGTAATGCGTAAATAGTGATGGGTAGAAGTTACTAAAAGTTATCTATCTATAATTAGGAAACGAAAAAAATAATAAAAGATCAGTATGCGGCCATATTTATAAGAACTAATTAGTTTTAATATATTATGAATCGTTCCACACCATTATGATTTATCTTGGAAATGATACATGGAAAATGAAACTAACTGACTGACAATAAGTAACTAAGTAATTATTAGTATATCACAAAGCATTATAGAGACTTGCACGATTTGAAAACCTCAAAATTAACTTCAAAACTAAAACAAAGCCAACGATCAAGGTAGAAGTATATTCCAATTGTTCTATGTTTAGTTCTTTCAGAAAAACCGACAGTTACTCTCGAGAAATATTCCGGGAAAAGAACCAAATAGTCTACTGTTGGATAGACAGGCCTACGTTGTACTACAAAGTTTATACCATCGTTACTAAAAAAAGGTATTTGAGTACATGTTGTAGCAAAATATTCATTTTATAGGGTGTTGAGCGTTTGAGACCATTTCCCTGATTATATTTACAGCATTCCAAAATGCTGGAAAACGTTTAATAAATTATATCAGTTTCTTTTACCCTGTTATTGCTATTATTGGTCACAAATACAATGACCTTTTAGATAAGATCTCAAACTGAGAAGATGTATAAACTACAATGAGATTAATGCACTGACAATGTAATAAAACAAAAAGTCTGTTCTGTATGGATGTATGCCTCTATGCACTTTTATTTCTTTGTGATTTCAATAATCGTCCACTTTGCTGACATGCACAAGATGTGATGCAATGTCTTGCTTCTTTCCTCATTGCTCACTTTTGTTAGCTATCAAAAAAACATTCAGGTATGTTTTTTGCACACGTAGACATTAAAAATGTTGTGCTTAAAAGTTGAAAGTTGAAAATGTGACGAACAAGAAGCTGTACCAGTAAGTAAACAAGCACTGATTTCGAAAGAACAGCTCTAGTAAAAGTAGTTACTCGAAATGTATCAACAACAAAGTATATTAATAAGGACAAATGTGTCGTATCACTCCAGCAATACGCATTATAGAACAGAAAATCGTTCGAAATTGCCTTCCTTACATTATTGGGACCTCATCATCATCACACTATATTATTTAACTAAGCACTTTATTTTTTAGTGTTCAAAAAAGCTTATGTGTGCACATGACAGAAACAATGAACAAGAAGCAAAAGCAATCGGAGACAATAGTCTGCTAATGTTCTGGGCTACATAAGATGGCGGCAGACACTGCACACTCTGGTTCCAAAACAACGTACAGCATAAGTTAGTGCCATCTCCATCTTCTTTTACCCCCATGTTTGTTATACAAATTGCTCCTGGTTCATCTGTTCTTTTTGTCTGTTACATACCGACAAGGAATCTCATATTTACTAATCAGTTCAAGATGTCGACACAAATATTCTTCCAAGAGGAATGAAAGAACAGTGTATCTTTGCTGGCTGAGGGAACCTTAGTGGTCGTTCGTTCATCTAATCAGGAATGGGTTTCACCCTCCGCATAAAGCTGGTTAATTCCTCTGATTGAGAGTTCTGATTCAAGGGTATGCCAACTTTGTACAAACGACGGTGCGTAAAGGGGGGTGTGAAAACCGATGCCGGCAGGTACCTTACCCCTCTCGAAGAGTTCGAACGCTACAATACGACAATAAGTTGGACGAATTACCATCAACCAGATCACATTGTCTGAGTTCATCAGGCACATAGGAGAATTTTGCAATTTAGTTGAGGACACTGACACAGCCTGGTGATCGGGAACTTAATGCGATCAGCTCTCCTTGAAAGAAAGCCTTGTGGTGAAAATCCTTTACACCGCCAGGGATCGAACCGGGTACCGACGCCTCGAGCGACATCAACTGCTTTATTTATTATTCTTTTGTTTTGATTGTTACACCTTTCTTCTACAAAGACAACCCTGTTTTGAACTCGACAGTAATACGTCATTGTTTACCGTAACATGTAACTTAACGTAATTTTTTGTCGTCGAAAATCATAAGCTAACTATTGTAAAAAGTGCCTATATAGAAGGAAAAGTAGTAATAACCACGAGTAACGTCTTTAGTTATCGTTTACGTTAATCAATTTGAGAGAACATGAAAGTGGTCTTTAGAAATTGTAAATATCTTTGAAAAACATTAAGCCCTGTCGGTAAAAGACAATCTTCTTGAAAAATAATGAACGTATTCACTCAACCGAGTAAGGCCTTTCCATGAACAAGTACATCTTAAAAAATAAATAAATCCATTGTTAGGCACTAAAATTCCTCTTGAATTCCAAAGAAATACTGAGAAAACAACAAAAAGTTCTCCTGAAGAGTGTGAAGCATTACGACTGTTACGTCTTCCAGTACAATCCGGAGAAAGTGTTGGAAATTTGTATGGTAATTATTGCAGGGTTTATTCTGTAGACTCCATTTTTGTTGCCGTAGATAGTCTCGCCAGTACCTATCAACGTTTCTTTAAACGTAACGTGGAAGTGACTAGATATCCTCTGGGACAGGCGAAAGCGTCATTTGTGAATGCCAGGTGGAAAGGTGAGCCTGGAGTCTATATTATCTACCGTAACGTGGATAGCGGCTAACGGGTTATACAAGGTGATAAAAAGCCCTGAAGTGACGTAGAAGTGGTGATACAATTAATTTAAGATACAAGGAGTGGCAAGTGTCGGGAAATACCACAAGAATGGATGACAATTGATGATCATGTGACTTCACCAAATGACGGACCTCACCATTGTGCGATGTTTGACCCTATCGGTCTCTCGCTACTGATCACTCCGATCCCAGGCAAGTACTACCGTCGGTGAGGCTCTGGGCCCACGTGCACGACTTCAGTGCGTGGGGCACAGGGTTCTTTATTGCATTGCGTTAAAAAATAATGTCTTTACATTGAGGTACTGTTTACTATTTTATTTGCTGGTCCTGCGGTCTCCTCCAGTTTAGTGCAAAGTACAGTGCAACAAAAACATCCCATATTGGTCAAAAGCAAATGAGTATAAGCTTCCGAATAGCGTAGTTACCAGACTTATACTTTGTCTACTAAACAATGCTTTTAATGAAAAAAAAGAAGGGTAAAGGGAAAGAAACATTAAATAAGAACAGCTTCAACGTGGTTAGACTGCGGGCAATAATTTCGTAACCTCTAGGCGTACGACAGATTACAACTCTCTCAGTTTATCTGCCTGCCCCCATCTTACTTTTCATTTGTACCTACCCCTCTTTCTGTTCTACTCCTTCACCCTCTGTCCATCTCATCCTCTCCCCCTATCTCCACCACCCATCTCCATATCCTCGTCAGATACTCTGCCTCCGTCTCTCTCTCTGCCCATTTCCTGCTCTTATTTCCATGTCCATCACCTCCTCCCCCTCATTTCCACTCTCCTGTTCACCTGATCCTTCACCCACATATATGGTCATCTCCTCCTTCCACCTCCCTGTATGTGTCTCTTCCTCCCCCTTCTTTCCCTACACCACCTCAGATGAATAGGAGATAGTTGATTCTGACCCACAAAGTATTTCTTTCAGCATAATAGGCAGTATGTGTACCAAGATTTGTTCAAATCGATTCCAGCCTTTCCAGTTCTCACACGTATTCCAAATATATTAAACATAATTCACTCATATTTGTACACACGTCATCTGAATTTCTAGCACATTTCGCCCTGCAGGTACGTTTTCGCACAACTCAATGTTTATCACATCAAATCTCCTGAACAACGAGTGATACAATGATTTAATTGTGGAATTACATCCATTGGTACACGTAGACAGTAAGTGATTAACGTTTTCCCTTTGATCTTTTTGTGGAGGCTGTGCGTCAAAAAGGTCTCGCAGATATTTGGAATTATATGTCAATGTTGTCGCATGTTTCTAAATGCTCTCATTTTCAATTAGTGAATGAATGTCATGAGGCTATTTGCTCATCGTAAGCTACATTACGGTTTCATCCACAGCCCCACTGTTTTGAAGGGAGATGGTTCTTACCTCCACAGCCGTGATATATTTACCAAGTTAGGTTGAAATCAAACCAGTGGCTTAGGAGGACATGTGGAACGTAACGTACATCCATGTGTACATATACTCTCTTTTTTAATATGAATGAATTCCTTCCATTTCGTTACTCTACCAGCCTACCTTAGACCAAAAGCACGCATCAAGCTGACGGTACGCGGTCGCTAGAATCAATACAAACAACAGAAGGTAGTGGTACGTCATTTGATATTTAGTTACAGTGCTGTCAATTCAGTGTACCTAGAAGAGCGGTATCCTCTTCGCCTCAAAGCTGGATGAGTTTTCATCTGAGTTGCTACGGATGCGGGTGTTTTGCAAGGGGTTGTAGACACCATGGTGAATTATTTGATCTTCCGTTAGGACTGACATTGAAAGTAATACACTTTGTATCTACCAGAGTACTGACATATTTGTGAGTTTAGGTTACCTCGAGACTACAGGGGCGCACAGGGTAATTTTCGTTATCAAATCGTTTCGCAAAATTAACCAGAAAATATATTAAATGTGTAAGCCACGGCTGTCAATGTGGCATCGTTTCTGTAGTAAATATAATTAAACCGGATTGAGACGCTGTTACATTTGCAGACTTCATCCTCCTACTTAAAACATTCCCCCTTAACATTTCTCTTCTTCAAACTGCAAGGAAATAACACTGTAACGTAATTGTTTGTTTTCGTCCTTGCCGAAGCACTAGTTCAGAAGAGTTCTGATTGGCCTCTGGATACCGCAGTCTCATTCCACTTTTATTTCATTTACAACAACGTTCTTCCGAGAGCGCAACCGCATTTGATGGGACGAAACTAAGACAAAAAAGAAAACGATTGTACTTTTAAGTTACAGTATCAAATCACTTTAGAACAACACGTAGAATCTTCCACTCTATACGAGAATAAACGTCAGACGTACAGAAAATGACTAGGTTACCTAAACAGCAGTCATTTAAAATTGAGGTAAATGAAGTAAAATCCTAATTGCTAAGATATCCGTCGCATGGTTGGTCTACAATGAATGAACAGTTTAGTTCAGTGTCGTATGTTTTAGGGAATAAAGAAGGTTATTTGACAAAGCAAAGCCGGGTAGATTATTGCTTCGAAGGCCCTTACTGAATAGAGTCCCACGGCACTGAACTGAGCTGCGTCAATTTGGTAACGTACTTCTGCGTCCTACACTCACGTGGTTCGTGTTTATTATGTCTCCTTATCTACCTGGGAATCGGCTTCATACCAAGTTATTATGTGGGACGTGAGTGAAGTGTGCTACCGTCCTTGAGAAAAGTAAAACAGCAAAGGAGCCACCACCAAAGATTTAGAAAAGGCGTTGGGAAAAGAGGGCTCTCAAAATAAGGAATTAAAAAAGAAGATTTTTAATGTCAAGTTTCCTTTCCTAGTCAAAAGCAATGTATACTCCTAGATGGGTATCGATACGAAGGAGCTGCACCTGTACTTTTCCTACGATGAAAGTAAATTGAAACTTCCTGGCAGATTAAAACTGTGTGCCGGACCGAGACTCGAACTCAGGACCTTTGCCTTTCGCGGGCAAGTTCGAGTCTCAGTCCGGCACACAGTTTTAATCTGCCAGGAAGTTTCATATCAGCGCACACTCCGCTGCAGAGTGAAAATCTCATTCATGAAAATGATTTGTTTCCACGCATAGATTTGGCTGAAAAGCCTTCTTGTGAATGCGTGCTTACCTCTTCGACAAGTCCGTTCTCGTACTCATCTTCTCCTTCAGTTTAAACTTCCTGTTCAGTCTCTTCGAGAAGAGGCACTGTGGCGCGATTTGTAACCTTAATCGCCCTAAACCCCTTCTGGATCACCCTGCACTGCAGAAGGCACTAACAAATCGTACCTAATATCTTGTTTCTTATAGAGACATTAAACCTATCTCCATTAAATGTACTTACTTTTTTAACGAAGACAGTTATTAAAATTTCGATCAATGTGTAAACACGTCAAGAGCAGATAAGGGGCAGCACCAGACCGCCACAGTGTAAATACCATATTGCTATTAGAGATCGTGGTAGACAGTAGCTGGTGTAATATGGACTGCTATCTTAATTTCTACAACTAGACACACCGTGTCTTTCAGTATTCCAGCAATAACAGTGCAGTCGAATTCTTCTTCGAATAAAGTTTGTGATTCATGAATAAGAGCTTGTATACTAAAGGAAGTAACTTCATATCAGATTCCTGATGAATAGCAAGTGCATATCTGAATATAAATAATTACAATTGGATTGCAGTAAGGTAAAACTTGTAAATTAGTACATACCAATGAGGAAAAGCAACGTTCCCTGAAAAGAATAGAAAAATATTGTTAAGATCCGTAACAGTTATTTTTTGATCACATACTTACAGTAACGTAACTCGTGTGAAAAAAATACACAAATGTAAGACGTCTTGATTTAGGCAGATTTAGCAACAGAATAGCTGCTACCTACAGTAATATTTTAATACTGAATAAACATTAAGTTCTTGCTGTCTCCACTTTACTGGTTGAGCTGAAATACTGGAAATTCTAGCTATAAGTGATCAAGAATTTAAGTGATTAACAAATGATTCAAAATGGTTCAAATGGCTCAGAGCACTATGAGACTTAACATCTGAGGTCATCAGTCCCCTAGAACTTAGAACTACTTAAACCTAACTAACCTAAGGACATCACACGCATCCATGCCTGAGGCAGGATTTGAACCTGCGACCGTAGCAGTCGCGCGGTTCCGGACTGAAGCGCCTAGAACCGCTTAGCCATCGCGGCCGGCAACAAATGGTTCAAATGGTTCTGGGCACTATGGGACTTAACGTCTGAGGTCATCAGTCCCCTAGAACTTATAACTACTTAAACCTAACTAACCTAAGGACATCACACACATCCACACCCGAGGCAGGATTCGAACCTTGCGACCGTTGTGGTCGCGCGGTTCCAGACTGTAGCGCCTAGAACCGCTTGGCCACCCTGGCCGGCAAAGGATTAACAACTGGATAGATAGACTGCATCAGAAATATGACTTAATAGCATTTGTAGCAGAAGGTAATGACGGAGGAGCTGTGGT
Organism: Schistocerca serialis cubense; assembly: GCF_023864345.2. Classification (NCBI taxonomy): domain Eukaryota; kingdom Metazoa; phylum Arthropoda; class Insecta; order Orthoptera; family Acrididae; genus Schistocerca; species Schistocerca serialis. Next base: position 284,651,223 of record NC_064644.1, on the reverse strand, counting down.
AGTACCGGTCTTATAAGGGGCTGAAACGATAAGCACAACACAAAAGATGAAGATAACCTGCTAATCTTTCAATGGAAAATTGTGAGCAACGTCTTTGGACTAATCCGCGAGGATAACACATAGAAACGTAAAAAGAACTAGGAGTCGTACGACCTAACCAAACAACCGTAAACTTCTCCCGAACAGGACATGAAGGCCCAAAGGTACCGACCGGCCGCCGTATCATCCTCAACCCACAGGTGTCACTGGATGCGCATATGGAGGGGAATGTGGTCACCACACCGCTCTTCCGGCCTTATGTCAGTTTACGAGATCGGAGCCGCTACTTCTCAATTAAGTAGCTCCTCCTGAGTGCACGCCGCTTGCCAACAGCGACCGACAGCCCTTAACTTCGGTGATCTGACAGGAATGAAACAACCGTACATCGTGCGGAAAATGAAAGAGCCATAAACTTCCGAGCTTCAAATGGTTCAAATGGCTCTGAGCACTATGGGACGAGGTCATCAGTCTCCTAGAACTTAGAACTACGTAAACCTAACTAACCTAAGGACATCACACACGTCCATGCCCGAGGCAGGATTCGAACCTGCGACCATAGCGGTCTCGCCGTTCCAGACTGTAGCGCCGAGAACCGGACGGCCACTCAGGCCGGCACTTCCAAGCATAATCTGTACTGAGGGGAGAAAGCGGTGGAAATCATCCACCTCGATGATCGAGGAAGCGATGGGAGGATGAACTGCAGAAGGGCTTTCAGCGCTAACGTGTCCATAAGAAGTGGATTTGTAGTGTACAAGAGAGCGATTTATGGAAGAACATTGTAAGGCCGGTCCTTGATCTTCAGTGTCCGTGATCACCAAAACTTACGTACGTACGTACTCAGTCAAAGATTCTAAGAATGAAATATCGGAAATATGTAAGATCTCTGTAGTGTCTGATCGTCTCGAGAAGCTATGTACTAGCGTAAAAAGAAGTTTTGGAATTCATGGAGTAACCTAGGTTAGCAGTGACGGGGCAATACATTATTCAACCACATATTAGACTACAGAAGTTGAAATAAAGGGAAAATACTTATATTTTGGGTACAAAAGTACAGTTTATCAACTCAGTTATTTTCTATAGGCCTAATGCGCTATTCATTATACTTCCAGTTATCAGTTTTCAAGAATTTGAGGAACTGATAACTGGGTAGAAAGACTGCGTCAAAAATAGGGCTTAAAGACAATAATAGCAAAAGATACCGAGGAAAGAGCAGTAGAAACGAGAGATTTAGATGCAAAATACGAAAACTGGAAAAAAATTTCTACATCTTGAACAGTTCTGAAGACGCATTTGAAATTGGGCTAGAGAGTAATACAAGAAAATTGAGAGAATGTAGGAAATGAAATAGTTCTATGAACAACAGTGAACGACATATTATTATCAGAACCGTTTGTCCTTAACTGGGACAGATGAATTGATAAATGTTTGTTTGATATGAACATTATGTGAAAAATATTAGTTAAGATATCGGAAGTAGTTGATATAGAGCGATAGAACTAATGCCCCAAAGTAAGAAGATATTGATAATGAAACTGAACTATTTAGAAAACGGTTAATTTTCAAATATGCCAAAAATAAATAAAAAATACAACTGAAGAAAAATAGACAGTTAAATGATACGGTGAGTCTAATAACAGTTTTTTGTGCAAAGAAACTTGTTTTTTGTAGCACACAGATCTGTTATGAGGTTACATATTTTTATCTTTTTGCAGAAACGGAAAAACACGTGTAGGTGCTATAATTTGTTGCAAGCGAAGTAGACTAACCCGTTTGTGTAAAGCTGGGGGCGTAGATATCTGTCAGAAAGACGAAGAGGAGAAGAAAGCAAATCATGTATAAGAACCCAGTTTCAAGATGATTGACTGTCCTTGCACAGTCTGTGACCTCGGAAGATTCGACAAATGAACAAGGTGATCTGAGATTTAGAAAGTAGAGTGGATAAAAGGCAACCTGAACATATAATAGACTCAAGTGAGGACAGACCTTCAAAAAGAACTCCATCGGATGCTTTATGATTTAGCAGTGATTTATAACTGATAAATCGTCTGTGATACAAGATTTAATTTAGTTTTGTATCATCAGCTTGTAATATATCTTGCGCCAATAACCAGACAGAGTAATAAATGTATATAAATCTACGATAACAGCAAGGGATCTTAGCTAGAAGTCGCACCTGCGCTAAGAGGTACGTAACAGCCGAAGGTGCCAGCATCGCTGCGTGCGTTACTGTGAAAGCGGCGTATCTCCTGACTGTTCTTTAATAGTCTTTTGTTTCGTTTATGAGATTTCTGTGTGCATTGAGAGCTACTCTGTTCATAATAGATCACACATCACGAATATGTTGGCAATCTTACCTTTCACGTTCGCAGATAGTAAGCCTCAGTGACGAGTTTCGGATTTAGTGAGGCAGCTTCAAGCAGTATCTTCTGAATCAATCTATATGAAAACCCATCGTTACTATTCCACACGGGGCAGCAATGACACTATAAGCTATCTGCGCTCTGAGTTGGCGAAAGTAAAGCGAGTGTCTTAATTATTGGAGTTATTAAATGCAGCTGAAATGGAAGTGTCCTGGGAGACGAAGGAATTGTGCAGGGAAAATTATTTAAAATTTGCTTTGCTACATGCCAGACATTTTACGGTACTTAGCAAATGACCAAAAACTTTAGTTGCAGTATACTAAACTCCATTCTCAGCCTCTGTCGGCTTTCATAATGAGTAATAAATATTGTTCTCTCTTCTAATGTTACAGGCATCGACGTACCTTTTTTAAACAATGACTGATTATTTGTGACAAATATCGTCAGGGAATATGTATACTTTGATGGTATATTCAAAATTCTTAAGTGCAGGAAGTTTTGCATTCATGGTGACCAGAGCTGAAGGCTACATATTATTTAAGTGTCTCCATGATGACCGAGGGGGAAGACCACATATTATCCTTACTGTTCGCTTTTGCGCAATCAGTATTGTCTTTCTCAGTGATGAGTTATCCCAGAAAACTATTCCATAAGGGACTATAGAGTATAAATATGCTAAATATGTCTTGAGGTTGATTACTTGTTACCAAGAGCAGCAACTATTCAAAGAGCAAAATCAGATGTACTTAGTAATATGTCTGAGCAGCAGTTCAATGGTTCATCCCTACGTGTAATTAAAAAGTTCGAGTATTCTACCGTACTTGTTGCAAACTGTTCAAATGCTACATCAATTGTTGGTGTATCTGTCTTGGTTGTACAGAACTGATTGTAGAGTGCATTCATAGAAAGGAAGAGGGCATTTTCAGAGAACCACTTAATAAATCTTACAAAACTATCAGTGAAGAGCTCTTCAGTTTACATGTCTCTAATAGTTTTTATTATAACGCTGCTACACTGTCTGCAAAGATCACTAGTTCTGCTTTATGAATGTTAAGTGGATGGTCTTTCACATGTAGAAGAAATAGGATTCGGCTCACTATCGAACGCAGTGGGATCTTCTTCATGATTTCTCATCTTTCACCAACAAATTCTTTGAATTATTTAGCACAAATATTTGAATTCCCTTTGTTAAGTGTGATATAAAGCTTTTGTGTCTCAGACCATTATGAGTTCCGGCCGTCATTCAATCATAATTAGGGGCATTGTTGGATTTCCTTATGACAAAATATGCTTTACTTTTTTCTAAGAGAGTGTAATGATCTCCTCAGTTATACAGAGATAACAATATATATAAACTGGCGATATTACTTGATTTTAGGTTTGCGAAGAGGAAAAAAACACTTGTGGTCCGATGAGACACTAAAGAATGTGCTAATTCTACAAATATGACGAGGATATAAATTATGAGAAGGCTCTCTACGATTCAAAAAATGTACGTAGGTTCAGAAACAGGCTGATCGTTAATCTAATCTCTCCGCACAATGTGCCGGAAACTTGGTAGTTAATAGCCAATTTAGAGCGGTAATTTATATGAAACTACTTAGCCTTATAGCGATGCTTTATGGTTCATAACGTCACAGTTAATGTGCTTACGACTGTGTGAATCCCTTTGTAAAGCTGAAGCAATTTTCTGGGTAAATGAAAGACAGTTTAAACTGATTCGTTCCTGCACAAAGCACCTCTCATAAGTATACGCCAACTGCACTGAGAGTCCTGGAGCTCACCTGTCTCAAGTGCTTTCCAATGATTGCCCTTTGTCCGTTTTACGAGGGTCTCGAGACACAAATGAATACAAGTGAGCCACTCCCAGATCATTGATTGTAAAGGACACCGGCTCCATTTAGTCATTTATATGAGTCCATAAACAAAATCAAAGAAACAGTGCATCACATGTATATTCTACAATATTAAAAGAAAATCCAAAGGCGTCAAGCATCCCAGGAATTCTGCCAGTTAAGCTGCCCACATCTCTGGCATGCTTTCTTATAAGAAATGTAGACTCAGAGTTTCGGTAAGCTAAGTAGTAAGAGCAAAGGAATATCATTTTTATAATACAGGCTCAATGGCATTAGCTTCTACCGTTGCGTTGTTACATGCATCTACTGACACTGATATTTATAATCAAAATGTCTTCATTAAACACTTGAGAAATAAGGCGAAAGGAGTTCTTTGTACACAAAAAATTTCCTAGTTTACAACTTCATTCAATTTTATTTTGAGCCCCATTACGAGTGTTGACGGTCATTCCATCATAATCAGGTGCATATCGGATATACTTGTGGCATAATATATCACTTCTATTTATCAGGCAGCGAAGTTGTAATAAAGGAGGCAAACCATTTGTACTGGTGACGAAACGAAAGCGTTATTGGCAAAACTATAATGTATCCAGTTCTATGTAAACTCTGTACTTACGGCAAATGTGAGATCTAATACCTACTCTGATATATTAATTTAGATGAATGTAATTATATTCGGAGTGATTTTCTAGTTCTTTGACACAATGACAATTTGGTGAACTAGATTCAAAGTTAATTTTAGTGAGCGAAGAGTGAAAATTCAGATAATAGACCACATGGAAATTTTAAAAAAATCAGGAAGATGTTCTCTGTACGGTCAGTCACATTATTTTCGACATCAAGATGGCATCTCTAGCAGTAGACTGAACATGAAGTGGAGATTAGTGCAGCCGTTGTCGTCATGCTGAAATGGAGTGATATAATTGACTTCCAAAAGGACATACTCATTGTATATGGGGCCAAAAGTCGAAGCATGACCGAAACGGCTAAGTTGGTGAACTGTTTGCGTGTGGGCGTGATGAAAATATACCGTGCACGACAACATGGAGCTATCCAAAACCGGCGTGTAGGCAACTGTGGTGCACTCTGGGCCACATATCAGAGATGTTAACGACTGCCGCTGTGTTATGTAATGGCAATAGAAGTCCAAGCGTTGAGCCACTGACTGCCCAGATGAACCAGGGGGCTACCGGCAGCGTCTCTTCAACGACCAGTCAATGAACGCTGCTGCGTATGATGCCTCTGCAATAGGTGCCTGGTTACATCTATGTTGACTGCTGTTAGTCGCGGATGAAGGCTGGGATTTAGACGCCAGTACCGCAAGTGGACGTCCTCTGAATGAGGCCGATGGCCTTCTCACACTAATCGTGTTCTGTGCTGCATCAGACAGGTGGACGTTGGTGCGTACTGTGCGCAACGTCTGAAAGCACACACTCTGCTACGAGTAGGGAGCATTATGGTCCGGGGTTTGTTTCCATGGCATTCTCTGGGTTATATCGTCATCCTGGGAAGCACAACGGAGCAAGACAAGTATGCGTCGGTCATTGTTTTTCCTCGCCACGATGGAGTAAATCAGCAGTACACTCCTACATCTTACACAGCTCGTATTGCATATGTGTGGTTCGACGAGCACAAGGTTGAGATCACCGTACCACGCTAGCCAGTTAACTCCAGGAATTAAACACAGTCGAGGATCTGTTGGAAGACCACGACATGGCTATTCGCAAGATGGATCCTCAACCGGGAAACACAGAAGTGCTGACCACGGCACCAGAGTCGGAATGGCTCGAAACCCCAGGCTCTGACTGGTATAGTTTCCATGTGAAACTTGGATTGGGCAGGCAGTTTGCAAGATTATGAGTGGTCCTTTTGTCCAGTTGTTTCACAGAAACTCTCACCTCATTCCAGAACTTTTCATACTAACTTCACACCTGTTACTCATTATCATACCAACATATACAATACCATTTGTATGGTTTTTCAAGACGTATTCATCTTTTCTATGAAACGTTCCATTTATCGGCTTTTAATCGCAAGACATTGTGGGAAATCTTCACAACGCTGTCATAAAACATAAAGATCTTTCAGTATTTTAAACATAGCTGCGCAACAGCAACGGTTCCACGTAATAATACTAAAAACAGCCGACCAGTTGCAATGGATAAAGTAATCTTTACGACAGTGATACATCATTCCATATTAATGTAATACTGCCGCCTTCTGAAGAAGACAGGTTTAAATCTGTCGAAACCTAGGTAAAGATTACTTTATCCATTGCAACTGGTCGGCTGTTTTTAGTATTATTATAAAAATCTTTATCACTGTTTGTTTCATTACGCTGTTGTTAGTTAAGGCTACCTGATCTCCTGCCATCCTATGCGTACAATATTGTTGACGGCATTTAAGATAAAATCGAATGGATATTTCGATGCTATTTTACCTATATACACTCCTGGAAATGGAAAAAAGAACACATTGACACCGGTGTGTCAGACCCACCATACTTGCTCCGGACACTGCGAGAGGGCTGTACAAGCAATGATCACACGCACGGCACAGCGGACACACCAGGAACCGCGGTGTTGGCCGTCGAATGGCGCTAGCTGCGCAGCATTTGTGCACCGCCGCCGTCAGTGTCAGCCAGTTTGCCGTGGCATACGGAGCTCCATAGCAGTCTTTAACACTGGTAGCATGCCGCGACAGCGTGGACGTGAACCGTATGTGCAGTTGACGGACTTTGAGCGAGGGCGTATAGTGGGCATGCGGGAGGCCGGGTGGACGCACCGCCGAATTGCTCAACACGTGGGGCGTGAAGTCTCCACAGTACATCGATGTTGTCGCCAGTGGTCGGCGGAAGGTGCACGTGCCCGTCGACCTGGGACCGGACCACAGCGACGCACGGATGCACGCCAAGACAGTAGGATCCTATTCAGTGCCGTAGGGGACCGCACCGCAGCTTCCCAGCAAATTAGGGACACTGTTGCTCCTGGGGTATCGGCGAGGACCACTCGCAACCGTCTCCATGAAGCTGGGCTACGGTCCCGCACACCGTTAGGCCGTCTTCCGCTCACGCCCCAACATCGTGCAGCCCGCCTCCAGTGGTGTCGCGACAGGCGTGAATGGAGGGACGAATGGAGACATGTCGTCTTCAGCGATGAGAGTCGCTTCTGCCTTGGTGCCAATGATGGTCGTATGCGTGTTTGGCGCCGTGCAGGTGAGCGCCACAATCAGGACTGCATACGACCGAGGCACACAGGGCCAACACCCGGCATCAAGGTGTGGGGAGCGATATCCTACACTGGCCGTACACCACTGGTGATCGTCGAGGGGACACTGAATAGTGCACGGTACATCCAAACCGTTATCGAACCCATCGTTCTACCATTCCTAGACCGGCAAGGGAACTTGCTGTTCCAACAGGACAATGCACGTCCGCATGTATCCCGTGCCACCCAACGTGCTCTAGAAGGTGTAAGTCAACTACACTGGCCAGCAAGATCTCCGGATCTGTCCCCCATTGAGCATGTTTGCGACTGGATGAAGCGTCGTCTCACGCGGTCTGCACGTCCAGCACGAACGCTGGTCCAACTGAGGCCCCAGGTGGAAATGGCATGGCAAGCCGTTCCACAGGACTACATCCAGCATCTCTACGATCGTCTCCATGGGAGAATAGCAGCCTGCATTGCTTCGAAATGTGGATATACACTGTACTAGTGCCGACATTCTGCATACTCTGTTGCCTGTGTCTATGTGCCTGTGGTTCTGTCAGTGTGATCATGTGATGTATCTGACCCCAGGAATATGTCAATAAAGTTTCCCCTTCCTGGGATAATGAATTCACGGTGTTCTTATTTCAATTTCCAGGAGTGTAGAAGTCTTCGTGAACATGACCATTATTTTTGATCCTCCGTCCAGTTTCTTCACGTACCCACATCAACTGGCTTCCGTGTTCAACTGAATTAGGTACGTGTTCTCTTTTATATTAATACATGCTTTCTTGGAAATAAACACTGCTTGTTGAATCTATTATTTCCGGTATTCTTTTCTGTCTTAGTCTTAGTTATTTGATATCGATAAACAGCAACCTGCAGTGGTTGGACAATGACGAGAAAATCTTGTATTCTTTGTGCTCTGCAGCTTATATTTGCTAAGAGACATGTTGCTGTGCACGCCGAGCTGCATGTAATATATTTAATTGCTAGAATAGGTGGGCATAGAGTGTCATCCAATATAGACAGAAACAAATACGTAGATGTAATCAGATATCTACAACATAACGTAACACTCAAGTTTTGCCATACAGCTACGTACATATCGTGCCCGTTCTTATCAACTGACATGAATCTCAATTACAAAATCTCAAAGATGACAGTTATGGATGTGGCTTTAGATGTCATAGATCCTCAGTGATATTTAAAATAATTACAACCATGTCGAAATGCTGACCAGATTCAGCTCACTTTTAGACACGGTGAAGGTGCAGCACCCCCATTTCCACTTGATATTGTCGATAATTTTTAATATGATACATTTCTTTAATCTTTTTTGTACTTATAAAGTATGTAATCCTTAAGCGTAAATTCAGTAGCCATTTCCAACGTCTACGAAACAAAAAAAAAAAAAAAAAGAGCTTTGTATGGTACTGTGAACTTCACAGCTCCAGCGGCATGATGTCCAGCATTTGTGCGTATGCACCCATATGCAGCTGTGCGCGGAGCTAAGAGGGAAGATAACGCACTACTACTCATGCAGTGTCGACTATGGTGTGTTTATTGGCGTTTTTTTCTTCTTCATGTTTTATGGGGTGAAAAAATGCGTATCGTATTCCTTAATTGACAAATTGTAGAATTAGATTGCTGTCTGTTTTCAGATATTCTGTTTGATTCTCTTTCTTTTCCTTCAATTATTTTACAAAAAATCTTGAAATATTCCCTTGCATTCCGAAGAAATACGTTCTGTGACTGTATATCATCATCAACAGCTCGGGTTCTCACAGATGTCTCTCCATGAGACAGTTAAAATTAAGAATATCGTTCAATACCTGGTAGTTTAATATTTCAACCACTCTTGTTTAATGACAAGAGACATGTTTGTATCTTTAATTTTGAACTGTACCAAAGAAAAAGTAGACTTTTCGGCAGTGAACCACAAAAGTGCACTCATTTGTAATTTTTACAAATGAAAAGAACTATTGACAATTTACAGCAACCACCCACAAACTTGTTTTAGGTTACTTTACTCGGAAAGCACCGTTACCGGTTCCGAATTTTTCACAATTAATCATCAAACGGTTCTTCATGTTTTCAATATGGAAATGATACATTGATTTCCTGTGAGTTGCCGTGAAATGTCTATCTGGCACATCAGTCATTGCAGTTTCCTTCCAGAGAAGTCTATTTTCAAGGATGTTCGTATTTTCACAATCAAAGACATTCATTTGAGCTATAAAACACTTTAGATTAGCAAAAAAGCGAATTTTCAGCGTGCTTCACATGTTATGGTTCACAACATACGAAAAAATTTCAGAGTTGGCAAAGTACATGAGTGTCGAAGATGCTGCGACGCAATAATACAAAGATATGTCGCTTTTTGAGAAGGGAGGCGTAAATCACAGCTATTTTTCATTGAATAACTATTTTACACTAAATGTAGGACATTAAATGGAGACAAATAACCATAAGTACTTTAGGTTTGGTGAATTACAGCGTTACAAACTTACTTTATATAACGGCAATGAAGTAAATCTGTCACGAAAGAGTGTAAAATCCGTATTGGCTGTATGAACATTGATAACGATAATACATTCATTATTATTGTTTAATGACATGAATAATAGAGACTGTTGTAGATATATACAGTGACGTAAGCTTAGTTGCATGTTGTGCAGGTATGGGCACTAAAATTATTTGTGCTGATGGAAAGTTGTTTCAGAAGTATTTCAGGAAGTGAGTGTTAGCCTACCCAGTCTGTACGTGAAGGATATCATCAGGGGAAGTGTTTCTCTATGTATGTATGTCTATTTCTTCTAACAGATTCTTAGTGACTCCTTTTTCTTCTAAATAAAATATTTTCATGATGCTCTTAATGGATCTTACTGCTGAATTGTATCCTTCTACAATGTGGGTTGCCAATATATATATATATATATGCATATGTTACAGTTTCCAATCCTTAAGGCGTGAAGGTGTTCTTTTCCCTAATCTCGAACCTACTGCCTGTTTGACGAATGTAGAATTTAGGACATGAATCACATGGCTGGTTATATATTCCTAATTTACGGTGGGGAGCCTCGGAAAAATTTACGTCATGGAGGTCTTTGTACTGTAAAGTACTATTAGTAGAGAAGCTAATAGTAATCTTTTTTTTAAAATAAGTTTGCAATTTGGTGTGATATTGGGCTTATGTATGGGACAACGGTATATTTAGGCTTGGCTTCTGAATGAGGATGATTTGTTGTGAACTGAATGCTGTGTGAACAGTCACTCTTGTTTTTATTTAATTTTGGAGATGGTCCTTTTTATAAGTTCATAACCATTATTATGAACTACTGTTTCGATTAAATTGATTTCATTTTGTTGACCCATATGACTCATAGGTACTTCTGTTTTCTGTTTTCCCTTTGAAGGTGATGTAACGTTCACAAAAGATGATTTTCAGAAATATAAATAAAATTAAAGAAAAAAACTGAAATGTATGAGAAGTCAAACAAGCAGTTTGATAATGAAGTCTCACTTTTAGGAACAGAAATGATTAAGGAGAATCAAGTATCAATCAATGGGCATCATCTATAGGTGAAAAAGGACAGTAAAATTTTATTCAAAATAAGAGACTGCATTTTGTTTTGTGGGTACTTCGATAATGAAAGAGACGAATCAGTATATGCAGGAGTGTTAAGAGGACTGGTGATTTTGGTATCAGAACTACATTCACATTTGAAGAATGACTTAGAAAGCACCACATTCTTCAGAGGTGTTACTAAGACCATTCAGACTGAGATAATTGACTGCCTGCTACAAAGATACCATGAGGTGATAAGGGATGAGAGTAGAAAACCGTTCACGGTGGCTGTCATGAGTGATGACACAATAAATGTTTCAGAAAACTCTCATATTGTCTTTGTGCTATCATACATACTGAATGGAGAAACAATGAGCATTTTTGAGGATTCTTTGCTCCAGAAAATGAAACTGCATTTATTAACGTATTTTAGAACTACTGAACATTATCGTTCAAGGAACTGAAGAAAAGTTCACATGCGGGACAACCGATAGTGCAAATGTTGTGAAAGGCTAATACACAGACGGATAAAAATCATAATACCACGAAGAAGTTATGGAGTACAAGCAAAACCTGGTGGGTCTGATTCTAGATCGCAGAGAAGATGTCTATTCAAATTTGTGACAGTCGGATAAGAATCGCACTAATAGCATTAATATGTGGACGCAAACCAGCTTTTGTTTAAACAGACGTTGTATGTGTTGTGTGCTTTAGTTACCTTTGAAATTGGATGTGGCGAGTTACTAGTCAAGAATGCCTTCAAGACGACAAAGGTACCATTACCAACACCTCACTGAGTTTGAAAGGGGGCATGTAATATGGGTACGAGAAGGTGGTCGTTTCTTCTGAGATACTGCAGGAAGACTTGGCAGGGATGTGGCATTGTACATGATCACGAGAATGTACGGTTGCAAAAGGACCGGACTCTGGGTGGCCATGTGTCACTACCAAGTTGGAAGGCCATGGTCTTCAATGTATGAATCTGTGGCATCGTACTACATCTGCCGCACAAATCTGAACACAAATTGGAAGCACCATAACGAGCTAGTACAAACCGGTTACTTCAAAGGCAGCTCCAAGACAGCTCCAAGAAGATAGAGTGCATTCCACTGGCCCCAAACTACCATCTTTTGCGACTTCTGTGGTGTCAAGCGAGAGCTCACTGGAGGGTAAGGTGGGAGTCTGTTGTGTTTCCTGACAAAAGGTGGTTCTGCCTTGGTGCTAGTGATGGCCGTGTGTCAGTTTCTAGGAGGCCAGTTGAGGGCTTGCAACCAACCAGTCTGCATGCTAGACACAGTGGACCTACATCTGAAGTTATGGTCTGTGGTACAATTTCATATGAAAAAGGAACACACACGCAACGCATGCTGACAGTACGTTTGTACGCCAGTCTGGTGATACCACCTTTTGAACTGCCATCCATGATGACAAGGGGTGTTATCCAACACGATTACTTTCACACATATACCGCTGTACGTAATATGTGGCCTTGGCCTGTCTCCAATCTAGCACATGTGGATCATCATCAGAGAACATCTCCAGTGCCATCCTACCAAGAGCAATAGTCATGGACCACTATCCCACAAAGTGACATCCTGCACCTCTACAACACATTACATGCACTTTTGCATGCTTGCACCAACATTCTGGTGGTTGCACCGGTTATTAATTTAACAGCAAAATTTCACATGTCCAATAGTTTATCTCGTTCTTACATTAACTTGAGATCTTGCAATGTTAGTCACTTAAGTACGTGGCTTCGTTAAATGTATTCTTGCAATTTCGTTGCTCTACTTTTATTACCTTTTGTTGTTTCGATTTCTTTCCGTCAGTGTGGAATGAGTTCAACAAGAAATTAGAGCATTTCTTTGTAATGCGCGTTTTATTCCTGTTTTCCACATTACCTTTATTAAATAATAATAAATGCAGCAAGTATTAAATGGAGCGCAAGAATACATTTCTCTAAATTATAGTAATCGCACCATTCGTCTTCAGTTCTCATCAACATGTGTCTCTTCTCAAACATCACATGGATGTTAGCACTCCATGTCTATCCTCTACGAGGAGTTCATGGCAATTTGCAACTTCTGAAGAACTATCCTACCGGAATTCGGTGAACATCAAATGCAGATGAAACCATTGCAGAAGCGAAAGGAATTTTAAAACAACAGAATGATGAAATTTTCAAGTTTTGGTAAGACGTTTTCATCATATTTTGATGTTGATATATTTTACAGCCAAAAGCAAACTCGAGCAGTCCGCCTGTATAATAATAAGTGCACAACACGTTTCAAAACCGCTACTTTATAATTAAGAATGTCTACAGTCAGAATCCTCGAAAAGTCTTTTTGAGAGAAGCTAAGGAAGTGTGTCACTATATATGCGTAGATATAATGAACAGACTTTCTTCCACTAAACGATACCTGCTAAATTATTCAACAACAGATGCCTCACCTGTTTTAAGATTGAACATCCTTTGTTAGAGATAGGAACACTGAATCAGAATCTGAATCAAAAGCTTGAAACTGAACTAAGAGTGTTGTACTGCATTGCGAAGCTAATAAAAATGTTCTTGACTGTGCTGTAGCAAAGTCGGATGTGTGGGGCTGCTTTGGTGTCTAGGCAATAGAATGCTGGGTTTTGGAGGTGGTGGTGCTGCCATTGATGGTTAAGAAAACCAACTCTGCAGGATACAATTTTTTTAAAGTAGTTTTGAGATCCGTATACGCCTTCTGCAGGTGTGTGGTCTATCATCGGTGTCACTGACGTAGGAGAGCGGCAGCAAGGGGATGGCCGTTTGATGTCTGCATTCTGATTTGCTGCCACTGATTACCCTACCGGCAATGGTACATATATGTTTCTGATTGAGCATTGCCAGTGGTGTGAATGTCTGCCAAATTCTCGGAGGTGTTCACATGTATCACATATGGATACTATAGAAAACTGTGTATGGTGACAAATGCTGATATTGTGCAGACTCGTTCTTGAAAGTTTATTGCTTTGAAACTAAAATCACGATTCTGTAATGTTACTCAGTTTTTTTCGGAGGAAATGATATCATGGTGTTACTACTACCACTGTATTAAGAAGAGGTAATACCTATTTTCATATGTAATGTTAGTACGCAGTCTTCATCATCACTTTGACAAGAACAGCAGCCACATCCTTTACGTTAAGACAACTCTACCATTAGTTTTGTGACTATCTCCAGTCCAGTGTAAATCATAAAAGATGTTTAGAATGCCTATTTATCATCCATGGCTCTCATATCCGAGGTATCATGCAATGAATGTATATATTTGTGTACCATCAATACTACAATTTATTACAGGAACATTTAAATTATGTAACAAATCTATGGCAGACACCACATCTGCCAGTAACTGAGAGAATTCAATTAATTTTTAAACGGATCCAACTGAGAACAAAGGGTTATAAAGCAATTTTGTTCGCTTATCATCAGAAGTAGTTAACACCCACAAAGCTATTGGTAAGTACATCAGCATGTGATAGCATTCCACGAGTGTTTCCAGTAAGGCACACCTTTTGCATTTCCTATTTGCATTCAGAGTATTTCTATTATGAGTTGACAGCTAGTCGAGGAAAGTTTTCAGAAATTGGTTAAAAAACTTTATTTCAAAGGCTCCAGTCAAGTCTTTATCTCTCCTGCAGTAACATCGGCCGTGTCTACGTGACCAAAGCTGCCTGCTGCTCAGAACCATGGAAGTTCCATCAAATTAAAGGGGCTGATTAAGGACGCTTTCAGCCTTCTGCTGAAGTTACTGACCGATTCACGCCATCGGTTTAGCTAATATGATGTGTGAGAGGCCGGTCACTTGAGTAGGTGCAGGAGGGTAATAGAGAGGGAAGATTGGCCCTTCTCTCTCTTTCGATCTAGACCTCGAATAGAACAGCAGTCTTCCATTGGAGGCAGAACATCTGGTTCGGCACTCCATGACTTGCCACCAGCAGAGATTCATACAAACTGTCACCTCACCTGCTGCAAAACTTGTTTAGTTTGTACATCCTCCTACACTGGCCCATACCTGCTAACTTCCTGCCCTAAACACATACCACGTATCCTGTATACTGACCCACTACCTGTTCTCATTTACCATCGGCCCTGGATGCCCACTCCCGACTTCTCTACTACTTACACATGGGTGTCTCAACCACAATCCCTCCCCAGCTTTCGGAGCATAGGGTGGCCATCAATTTTCAGTTCATGTCCGATGCTTCATGGTCAGTGAGAAATATTATGCACTTTTAGTTCACTGTGAGCCAAGTTTAGGTGCTGCAGCGTGGCAGTTCTGCTCCTGGTCAGATGGCGACTGTACACATTCTGACAGCAACAACTGACAGTCCAGCCCGCTGCTGGCCACACAGCTCTGTAACATGTCCGCCATGCCGCTCGTAGCAGGAGCGACACATGTGCACCATGTGCCAGCTACGCCATGCTTGCCGCAGTTCACTGCTGACACAATTGTGCCATGTCGTCACAAAGTTGTCCGCATGAACAGGGAGTGCAAAACCAAGAAACACTCCGTGCCGCTTCCATAGCTTCACCAAGCTCACATGTGCGGGTAATGGTTGGTCGGGTCCCCTACACTGCCACTGCCTGAAGATGGCGCCACTACAGTTTCATGTTGCCCACCCACTGTCGTCGCCTGTCCACTGTGTACCACGTGGCTGGCCACACTGCTTTGCGACAACACGGCTAGCCAACCCTGCCAGAACAGCATCCAGGGCCACACACTGCAGAAACGGAGTCTCGCAACTCACACGTTTCCTTTACAGGCACTGCTTTTGCTGCCACCCAGTTGTGCGGTGCACCTGCGGCAACACCACACACAGCCGTCTTTCCTTGTTCGCCAAGTGGCATCCTCAGGCTGCATCTCTTTAAGGGCCCTGGTCAAACCACCAGGGTGCCTACCTTTACCATCACTCAACCGGCTACTGTGCACCCATGCTCGCCGTTCCTGCTGCCCCCATCTAAGCACTGTGCCACATGGAATTGTATATATACGAGGGTTGGAACTCAAATAGTGGCAACTATTTATTCACAACCGATACGATAGAGTTAAGTATTTTCACCTGTTACTGTCCTTCAAAGTAGTCACCAGCGTTGTGTAGAACCCGTTGAAAGCTATGTGGAGGCGTAGTAAACCGTTAGCAGAACCTGTTCTGTTGGTGGTGCGAATGGAACGGTCTAACGCCTGGCGAATCAGTGGAACAGCTCTGAAGCGAATGCCACGAAGTGGTTGCTTCATCTACGGAATCAAATTAAAGTCACAAGGACTAAAGTCCGGGGCATATGGTGGATGGTAGAGCAAGTCCCAGTCCCAACGACCGAACAGAGCAGCAGCAGCTTGCGCTGTTTGCGCCCGCGCATTGTCGTTCAAAATTATGGGTGGGTTGCGCAGAATGTAACGCCGCTTCTTTCGCAAAGCTGGTCGCTGCTGATGCTCCAAAAACGAACTGTATTAGTGTGTATTGGCGGTCTGCTGTGGAGGAACGTAATGCGTCGGTGTGTTCACAGCAGTGTTGCCAGTATTTAAGTTCCAACCTACGTATTACTGTTCGTTTTGGGAGAATAAGCTGCGACCAGCTTTGCGAAAGAAGTGGTGACACTTTCTGCGCAACCCACCCACAATTTTCAACGACAATGAGCGGGCGCATACGGTGAGAGCTGTGGCTGCTCTGCTCGATCGGTGGGACTCTGAAGTACTTTACCATCCACCTTACTCACCGGACTTAAGTCCTTGTGACTTTGATTTGATTCCGAAGATGAAGGAACCACTTGGTGGCATTCTCTCCAGAGCTGAACCAGAGATTCGCCAGGCAGTAAACCGTTCCATTCGTACATCAACAGAATAGACTCTGCTAACGGTATATTACGCCTTCCACATCGCTGCCAGTGGGCTCAACACAACGCTGGTAACTACTCTGAAGGACAGTAACAGGTGCTCACATGTAACTCTTTTGTATCGGTTGTGAATAAATTGTTGCTACTATTTAAGCTCCTACGCTCGTAGTTGTGTATTGCAGCAGCTACGGTCAATGTCGACGGTAGAGACTGCTTCCTCCAAAGCAGACTTCTTCGGTTACGAAATCTTTCCATTTTGAGAGCTTAAGAACATTGGAAATTTGCATGTAGACCTTGGGAATAGAGTTTTCATGAATGATATTATACCATGTTGTGGCTTTACGCTTTATTACTGCTGTTGCTTGTGTGGATCTTACCCCTTTCAATATGTAGAAGTACAGAGGGGAGTTACATAACTTTTTTATTTACTGCATTTTGTCTTATCTTTACCTAGTAACGTTTTGATATGCGTTAGTGGAATTATAGGTACTACCTTCTGTGGCGTTTTCCTTGATCGGCCAGCCGTTGTGGCCGAGCGGTTCCAGGCCCTTCAGTCCGGAACCGCGCTACTGCTACGGTCGCTGGTTCGAATCCTGCCTCGGGCATGGGTGTGTGTCATGTGCTTAGGTTAGTTAGGTTTAAGTAGTTCTAAGTCTAGGGGACTGATGACCTCAGATGTTAAGGCTCATAGTGCTCAGAGCCGTTTGAACCATTTGAACCATCCTTGATCGGTTTATTGTTACGACTGATTTTATTTACAGTACCTTTTGACATCTGTACATAGTTGTAGGAGTGTTTATTTAACACATCTCAAAATGATTCTCGTTGGTCTGATATCTACAGACTACACATTCATTATGGAGATGATGTCTCCATTTGTGGCAAACCGTCTCCTGAAAATGTTTTCACTTCCCATCACTGAGTTTGTCCTCAGTTCGTCATCTAGTGGGCAGCGTTGCTGCCTCTGGACCACAGGGTCCCGGGTTCGATTCCCGACTGGGTTGGGGATTTTCTCTGCCTGGGGACTGGGTGTTTATGTTGTTCTCATCATTTCATCAGCATCATCATTAGTGGCCAGGAGCCTCATTGGATTGTGAAAAAATTGGACTGTTTAAAAAGTACTTTGTATGTGCGCTGACGAAGCGCAGTTGAGCACCCAACATACCAAACATCATTATCACCACTCCGTTTGACTTTTGAAAAGGTTTAGCTTAGACAATCCATCAATTTGTCTTCAGACTGCCCTGGTTCTTGGAGCGCCACCATATGCCGTTTCTCCGTTTAGGGTCGGACTAGTGTAGGCAGCTTCCTTGCTTCCTTTTAAAATGTGCACCAGTTGTATCATCGGAATTTATATTGAGTGCTTTCAACTTCACTACCACTGTGTAATTGTTAAGTGATGAAGAGAATTTTCCGTAGCTTTATTTTGGAGTTATGCTCTAAGGAGGCCATAGGGTACAGTTTTTAGGTAACCTCCAGGGATCTGCATATAGCAAAACGTTTCTGGCAAGCAGAGGGTCTCACAGCTGCTCAAGGTATTTTTTTCCGTTTCGCTTTCGTGTAGTGATTCATTCTACTTTCTTTCAACTATCCTATAAGCACCACTTCTGTGCCCATGATGAAAGTATATCACTAATGTTGCTCCAGACATGAGCGCCTTAAGGGCTCTGTAACCGCCTGTGGCTACGTATCCCATCTACAAGGCTTCCAAAATCATTCGGGAACTAATTTCTTTGTACTTGATAGCAGTGTGTTTTTATTGCTCGACCAGGCACAGACACGAAATCCACATCGGGAGTTTCCAATAAGAGTGGCAAAGCATTACATTCCGACCATTCTGGTATTGTCTGTCAGATTACTAGCAGGATAGGCGGGTTCAGGCTCCAAGGACATACACAGTCGTAGTTAGATGATTAGCACTTGTGTAGCTGAAACTGCTAGAACGCTGTGTGACACGCCTGACAATGGAACGAAATGACTGAAGTACTTTCACCTTCTCTTTATCTTCTTTCTGAGGACCGCTGCTTCCTCTCTCCCAATACGGTACTGTTTGTTTGTCCAAGCTTTTTGTTTTTGACCAGTGGTTGTCACTTAACTTTTTGACAAAATGCACCAATCTACGATGAATTGAGTGATCTAATATGTGATTATTAATGATTTGTTATGTGACAGTGGTATGGTTAATGCGTAGGTAATGACGTATAACATGAGGAGAGTATGGGGACTTTCTGTGTTATGTACACCGTTTTCTGTCAGACAGATTATTTTGCGGTACTTGTAAATGTTATCTTCCCCGAGGACAGCGAAAATTTCTTGATACGATGATATGTAGGAGGTTACTAATATTTGTGTGCAGGCGACAGAGCTTGTGGTTAACGTGACTAAATGTAATTACGTGAGTACAATGATTCCTGAGTCAGTTGTTTTAAGTGATGTGGTCTCATTTGCGCAGATTACGTTTCGTGGTGGAAGCTGAGGAGGATGCAATGATTGGTAATGAAGTGAATTTACGTTTCTAATCATTAGAGTGAAGGTGATTGAGTGATGTTTATTGGTCTCTTTTCTGCTCCTCCCCCTACAAGGCCGAGTGGAACCGTTTACCATGTTCCATTTGAACGTGCACCAAGTTTCCAGCTGAGACAACGATATGCTGTTGGACTCATTTAAGTTACAACGTTTGTCACGTGTGAATCCTTGCTATACTCAAAAACTGCATGGTGTGAACATATGAATAAGCACAGCTGTCGCCTTGTGTTTAGTGAGCCATGCGTAGACTTATAACTTTAATTATTCACTTTTGCTTCAGAATTTTGAAATTGTGCTGTATTTCCCTTGTAGAGGCCAGGATATTGTTGTTCTACCACATCTATTTTGTTGACAAGGAAACAGCTGTGTCGATTTTGGGGTTGCTTTCGAATGAATACATTAAGTTCAATTTTCTGCCTTCGATCTTCTACAATAATGCGTCTTACAGTTTCGCTTTATCGAGTGTTTCGTCTTGTTGCCTAGACAAAAGTTTACAGCTTCTCTTTGCGGAATCTGTCCCTTTGTCTTGTATTGTTTGATGGAAAGTAGCTCTGGAGATGAGCTAAGGTCATTGTCGGTTTAGAAGCATCGGTTTCCGTTATCAAGGCGTCAGTGATAAGGTTTAAAAATATTTGTGCATTTTTAATTCTTTTGGCAGTTGAACTCATCTTTGCCTTTCATCCTCTCTTTACAAAATTTCCTGAACTGTTCAGAGTAAAATTATTATGCCTTCTTTTCTTACCTACTCGTTTTACATCGTATCTGAAGTCCTAACTCCTTATAACATTCCTGCCCTAACGTACGCTAGGTGATCAAAAGTATCCGGACACCTGACTGAAAATAACTTACAAGTTCGTGCGCCCATCATCGGCAATGCTGGAATTCAGCCCACCCTTAGCCTTGATGGCAGCTTACACTTTCGCAGACATACGTTCAATTAGGTGGTGGTAGGTATCTTGGGCAATGACAGCCCATCGTTCACGGAGTGCTGCACCGAGGAAAGGTATTGATGTCGGTCGGTGAAGCCTGGCTCTAGGTCGGCGTAGCAAAATGTCCCATTGGTGTTCTATAGGATTCAGGTTAGTACTCTATGCAGACTAGTCCATTGCTCGGGTGTTATTGTCGTGTAACCCCTCCACCACAGGCCGTGCACTATGAACGGGTGATCGATCGTGTTGAAAGACGCATCGCCATCCCAGAATTGCTCTTCGACAGTGATAAGCGAGAAGGTGCTTAAAACATCAAAGTATGCCTGTGCTGTGATAGTGCCACGCAAAACAGCAAGGGATGTCCGCACCCTCCCTGAAAAACACGACCACACCATAACACCACCGCGTCTGAACTTTCCTATTGGCACTACACACGTTGGCAGATGACGTTCACCGGGTATTTACCACACCCCCACCCTGCCATCGGATCGCCACATTGTGTACCGTCATTCGTCATTCCACACAACATTTTCCCTGTGTTCAGTCGCCTAATGTTTTTACGCTCCTTACATCAAGCGAGGCGTCGTTTGCGATTTCTCTACGTGAGGTGTGGGTTATCAGCAGCTGTTCAACCGTGAAATCCAACCTTTCTCACCTCCCGCCTAACTTTCATAGCACTAGCAGTGGATCCTGATGCAATTTGGAATTCCTATGTGATGGTTTGGTTTGATATCTTCATATTAGGAATTACGACCATTTTCAACTGTCGGGGGTCTCTGTCAATCAAGAGACGAGGTCGGCCAGTACGCTTTTGTGCTGTACGTGTCCCTTCATTTTTCCACTTCACTATCACGTCGGAAACAGTGGACCTATGGATGTTTAGGCATGTGGAGATATCGCGTATAGATGTATGACACAAGTGCCGCCCAATAACCTATCTACGTTCCAAGTCCGTGAGTTTCGGGGACCGCCCAATTCTGCTCTCATGAAGTCTAATGACTACTGAGGTCGCTGATATGGAGCACCTGGCAGTACATGGAAGCACAATGCACCTAATATGACAAACGTATGTTTTTTGGGGTGTCGGGATACATTTGATTATATAGTGTATCTAAATTTCCGTGTCTTAGAGCAGATTTGTTGGTTTTTTTTACAGACAACCAAGTCTTAAAACAGATGGCCAGCGTTTTTGGAGCCACACATACTAGTACTCTATCATCCTATTTCTGTTTCAAATTATTACAAGTACTGTACTAACGATCTGAACTCAGCCTCATTAAACTTGTTTCCTGTGCTGACTTGCATTTGCTTTCCGTGATACAGAAGTAAAATATTATCATGTCCAAATTCGTGTCCCTCTGTGCTGAATGTTATTGTTGTTTAACCAGCTGTCAGATATCATTGGATTAGTCTGTTTTCTGTGTTGCTGGCGACAAAGAGCCCATACGTGCCATCAGCTATCCATTAAACTTATGTCTTGTTCAAGGCCGATTCTATCAACTCTCAATCATCTCTAGCATGCTGTTGTGCCACCTAACCCCTCCTCATCTCTTTCTCCAAATCCCCGTCTATTTTCCTTCCTATTTCCTCTTCATGAGTTTTGCCTCCTCTTCTTCTCCTCCGACCGCTCCAGCAATACCGAGATCTCCGCTCTAATTCTCCATCTGTCCTGCCGCCCAGTGCTTTACCTGTGCCGCCTCCTCCTCCTGTCCATCATGCGTCATTATTATCTATGCAGTGACGTCACACTCTTACCTATCCTTCCTACCTTGCTGCTCACTTGGAAGCTGTACGTCCGTCAGAGGAAGTTCGTTTGCCTAAAAACATACGCTTTTGTAGCTTTCTAACTGCATTCCAACTGTGTCCCTTTTGTATCTTAAGAATTAATTAAAGACTCAATGTATTCTTTCCTCTGAAGTTTCATGAATAAGATCCAAACTTTTCTGGTTTTATACCGTGAACAATTTCATTTCATTTACCTTTCCTAGAGTATTGCCTGTGTGCTTCTCTCTGCCTATGCTCTAATACCTAATACTATCCTGGTGAATTTCAGATGATACTTCCTTACATTAATGGAAATTACTAATTTGCGATCTGAAGTTTTCCAGGCGTATTTCCAATTCGAACAGTTCTGGGGTATCCGACCGCTACCTGGAAGGTTACCTGAGAGCTGTTCGAATTACTAATTTGTCATTTCGAGGTCTTGGGGCAATAACATGATAATGCACACAAACCAAGTTAAAAGATAATTGAACTTTATGTGTCCTAAAATGAACATTGTATATTTTAAGCGGGATAATTCAGAGATATCATAATTTAGTGTAGAGAAGCGTTTTATCAGATGACGATAATGTCATTTAGTATTTTCTAAATGTTTTGTGTAGTCTACCATGTTTTTTGTAGGAAAATTCATCTGAAATGTTGGTTACCATGTTTTTTTTTAATATAAATAATTGTGTTATATCAGTATAAAGGCTGAACTATATTTATTATCCAATTTCAGAGAAAACTATACTGTCATACTATGTAATACATAATTGTCTCATTCAAATATACTTATCAAAATAATTTTCTTAACATGAAAAGTTATTTCTAATAATGTAGATTCATCTGTTCATTGTTTAGTAAACATCAACTGAAAATCCCATACAGTCCGAGACATATATGAAAATAATCTTAATAACAGGTAAGTTATTGTATGTTTAACATCACATAACTCTTAAGGAATAATATTATCTGTTAAAAACATTACACATAAAACAAACAATATAGTTATGACAGTATCTTAATACTGGTGTAAAGGATGTACTGAATACTAAATATTTAAGAGTGTATGTACTTTTCTCCTCTAAGAATTTTCTGATACCAGATATGAATCTTAAGTAATACTCATAAAAATACTTTGCATAATAATAATTCATGAATTTGAGTTCCTTAACACATTCTGACATGTTTTACACACTTTTATATTTAAAAGTAGGGTAAATACAGTGAAGATTTTTACTGAAGTGTATAGGGATTTATAATATTTATGTATCTTCAGTTATCAAGGCAGAACAGTTTTCTTCATGTAACTCTCCTTGTGGTCTGTGACGTATATTCACTTTATTGTAATATTGTTCTAAGAAGGTGTTTGACATGTAATCTTTCTGAGATAAAATGTCTTTCATTTTTTATGGGTCTACTCTTCTTGGTCCATTGTAATTTGAGGGAAAGTCAGCATTTGCTAGTGATCCAACTTGACCTCTCAGGCAAAGATTTTTTGATCCCACCAGGCCACTAAATTTGAACTTAATGTTTAATTTCATTGGGTCATGCATTGAACATTAGAAGATAATGGCATCTTTCAGTTGGATGGGTTCCTTTTGGTCAGTCTTTGTTCTGATGATAAAATATTTCCTGAACTTCTCGGGACTCAAGAAATCCTTCATTATCATTATCATGAACTTCTGTCCTTGAGAAGATTTTCCCTATTTTCTACTCACTGTTGTGGAATGTACAAAACCTGTGCTTGTCTTCTTACATAGCTTTCTACATGGCCAAACTCTTGGTCTGAAGGAAGCATTGTACGGCATGAAACATGGAAACGAGGTTGTACATGTTCAAAGTGACCAGAAGCAGTGAGATCTGATGGAAAAGCAACCACAGATCAATTTTTCTTTCGGCCACTTATCAAAACAAGTTTCTTTCCTCTCACATCTAATTTCTCGATATACTTTTTTTAAAGATCTCCTCTGATTTGCGGCAAGCAGTTGGTTCATCCCAAACGTGGGAGTAATCTAGTCGAGGCTTGCAGTCATGTACACTAAATTGAGCCACCACAAATTCCTAGAATAAAGCGCTGGGCTAGTACTCAGTTTAGGAACAGACAGAGCTTGTTGAACGTCGAATGGCAACATATAAGTATCTTCTTCAGCTTAGTCTAAATCTGCATTTTCTTTTAAGTTTGTAAATCTAGCTTGTGCTGATCCACAGTGCAGTTTCTGTTCAAATTCTAACTCACTGAGTTCCATGATACAATTTTTAATTTGAAGTCTTTAATTTTCAAGGATAATGTCATATGTTTCACATGTGTCTCTCTTTGGTTGCTCGAAATGTATATTCAATGTTCCGAAGATTTTTCTGTACTTGTAGAAGGAAACTGTCTTTAATGCATTTCCTTGAAATATTTCACTTAATCCTGATAAATAATACTAATTGAGTGTTCCTGTCCAATATGAAACTTGTCTGTGTTACCTTTCTAGCTTAATGACTGTATCTCGGAATTTCGTTAATGTGGTCAATTACATGTTTAATTTTAATTTTTTGATAATGAATGTATTCAATTCCACCATCTGTGATTTGTTCCTGCAGCTAAAATAATTCTGTCATGGTTTGTGTCCTTTAAAGATTCGTCTGTGTTTTCCTTCTATTTAAAGGGAACTCAAATTATCAACAATAACATTGTGATAAGCCTATTAACTTCAGAACTGTAATCATTTGCAAGCATTGATTTTACAAGAGCACAACACGGTAAGCGAATTAAATAGCGATAACAGAAAATACTTCAACAGTTTTTAATGCATAAAAGATAGTTTAACTATGTTTTAAATCGTACTTTTTATTCTTAATGTGCACACAAAACACTTGATTAATGTTCCAAGAAAACATGTTAACCGGCATTACCTAAATAAATGCTGAACCAAGTACTTGCATTGCTGATATTATGATCCTCATCGGTTTCTTCGTCATTGTACGAATTAACATTCACTACCAGTTTTTCAAACAACATATTACTATCATTAAGATCTTCAAAATTCCATTGCATTCTCGTTTTCCTTTGCGTTTTACAGGAACAAATCCACTCGAGCCTGGCATTTCGACTTTAGGATACCAACGTATGAATTTTAGATACTGCAATTGTGGCTTAGGAAAATGGGTATTACTTTGCCATCTGTTCGATCTTTCCTGGAACTATGTGACATCTTAGCGACTTGCAACAACAGTCTCAGGATTACAGTATGTATCTCTTTTTTTTTTAACAAAATGGAGGTTACCACGTTTTTGCTCTCAGCCCTTTATTTGTTGTCCTGTCAGAGGTACTTAGAGTGGTATGGAATTAGTTGAGATGGTTTTTCCTAATGTTCACTGACGAGGTACTGACTAGTGTTCATACAATCATAAGATACCCGACATGGAATGAGTGTAGTAGCTTTGTATTTGGTGGACAGTAACGATTTCCCACAGATTAGTACCCACAAGTACTTACCATTTACATTCTTATTGTAGCTGTGAAATAATGAGGAGACACATGTTGATTTTACTTTGCGGTTTGGGATTTCGACAAGCATTCAAAGGAGTATGTGTTTTCTTCGATTAATGACAGATTTAAGCAGTAATTGCGTGGTGTCCAAGCACTAGGTGCATGCGCTCCTCTAATGTTGGTCGTTCCAGACCTTCATTTCCCAACTGGACAATATCGTGTCGAGTTTTAAGTCGCAACTACTCGAGATTGTGATCAAATGGCACGTACTCATGTGAGGTATACAGTTAGCCGTTCAGGAAATATGCGTTATTTGTTGTGGGAAACTCTAATCACGAAGGCGAAAACTTAGTCACACCCCAACCTCATTAACTTTCATTTGTGTCACTTATATCAGATGAATCAACTTGTAAAACTATTTTTAACATTTTAATTAATTTATATGCATAAGGATTATTATTCCATGAGGTAATTTGAGATGTTTTTAAGTGAAAAGGTATAGCTTTTCTTCTGTTTTATATTTTCTCCAGCTCTTAATTTGAGAGTTTGGAATCAGTAGTTAAGCCCTAAGTAATATTCTAGTGGAATACTCTTCAGGTTGTTCTTTATGCTGAAGAATGTTATTAGTGTTACTTTTGTTTGAAGTATATCTGTGAAACACATTATCCCCAGACGTGTACGCTTTTAAGGCACCATTAAGGGTACAAACACTGCTTATAACAAAGAGTCTGTCATTAAGCCAACAGTGGCCTTCATTGTTGACAGCTGTCCGAAACTATTGGAGATACCCTCACCATTCCCTAAGATATAGGTTACATTAGGGTATCTGAAGACAGTATGCGTGACATGTATCAGTTTACCCGAGATTCAGTATACGTATTTCATGGTGTATCCTTCCTTTGTCTTCACAGCCGAATTCTTTGGTTTTATTGTAATTGTGTTTTGTAGTGGCAAATCCCTAGTGGATGTACTGTGTCCAACGCCCAAAAATGTTGGTTCTAAAGAACTTTTTCACTGTGAATATTTAGAAAATTACTTTTGTTGTGTTTATATTAGTATTATTTGTACACACTCTCCTGTGACTTTTCATTGGCTTCATTGTCATAGTATACGGACAAGCTTTATAAGTTATTAACTTTCAAGAATGACTGGGAGCTGCTCCATTCCCTATTTGTATTTTGATTTTTCAATGTTTTGTTCATCAGAGTTATATAGCCAGAAGGATATTCCACATTCAAAACGTTTGAGGCCCTGTAGAATCTTATTTGTAACAGATAAACAAGCCATGGATTGCGTTGGTTGTATCCATCTCAGAGTACACTAATAACAGAAATTTGCGATTTTACTGTACAGGCTAGTGGTTTTAAGCCCTTGATCTTTCTCTCATTTAACAGTATGGTCTAGCAAGAAAAGAGAATGTATTTTACCTTTATAGTTTTGAAGGCAATTACATACTTCGATGATACTTTGTTGTAACATTCTGTTGGTTTTCAACCGAAAATTGGAGGGTAGCTTGAGAATTCCCGATGACACAGCTTAGTCACACTATTGAGAAGGTCGGGCCACAATCGACCGTTCTGCCGATATCGGTGGGGATCGCCATTGGCGACTGTCCACTTTGCATCCCCCCACCCTCCCTCCTGATTATTATCCTTCTACTTTCTGTATTCTTCTGCCAACGAAAGGTAGTTTAGGCTGAAAGCTCCGGTACTATAGGTTTTATCGTCACAACTTTCCACCTACGATTTTGTGTTACCAGAAATCACTTAGTGCAGTGTCTGATAGCATCCCTCTCGTAGGGTCTTCCTATTGGTGAACTTCTGTAACCAATATGAAGTTATATTTTCTACATTGAATCGTGTTTACTTTCCTCTCTGTTCGGCACCTTTTTTTTTTTTTTAAATTTAAACCCAAAGTTACCCCGTCAAGTGGAAAATTGTATCTATCTTTCGTAACTTATTATTTTATCAGTACAGCACTTCATCAATGATACATGAGAGTACAAGTTCAAGGTATGCTATTGAAATCAACCACCTGTTTGTATCTGGCAAATGGAAATTTTCCTATTATTCCATACACGAATGGGCTAGGTAACATAGGAATTGATAATGTACTTCGGTGTTAATATTTTGTAGCCCTTGGAACTTTGAGCTGCTACTGACTAAATAATAGACGGAGAATACAGCAAGATTTAATCGCTGTTATTACACTTCTTAGTTAGTAGAGTTTTAATTCAAGGCTGGTTTTAACATTAGGTAGTAGGTGTGTTTGTTACGTTTGTCACCCAAATATTTTGATTTTCCTCGAATTAACTATTCTGTTACGTTGACCTTGCGTTTTATATTGGTGTCATTGGTTCCAGTACGTAGCAATGACATTAATATTTATCTGGATAATAGAAACGTCTAAAATCTATTAGGGGCACCTGTAAACCATAACAAGGTCGCTGCTGGTTTACTCCGCTGCTGGTTTACTCCGGCCAGTATCTAATACTTTATTACTCATAGTTTAGCACTGCAATGCTAAAATGTTTGGAGCAATAGTTTTGATTCATCTAAGCTCATTTCAATATTTTACTGAACTTTTATTTTACAGTTTTCTGATTATTCTACTTTTGTGAATAATTTTATTTACTAAGAGTAAATGTACTAAATTTTGAGTATTTAATGTCTTACTGTCTAATTATCTGATAAATTTGGAATGGAATAACATTTAAATCCCTTACCATTTAAACAAAATATATAATAATCCCTAGTTCTTAGGTTTTTAAGCCCCCTCTTTGTACAAACCGTCTTTCTGGTGCGAGTATGACTCTCTTCCATAAGTCACCACTCACGTGAAATGGGGAAGGAATATACAGGGTAGCAGTCAGTCAAAGAATATTTTAGGCGATTGGTTTACAAAATTTTATTTCAAAAGCTCCACCAAAGTCTTTACTAGTTTTCTCGCTGAGTAACTTCGGCTGTACTTACGTGACACAGGCTGCCTGCCTTTCAGAACTTAGGCACTTCTGTCTAGTTGAAGCTGCTGAGAATACACCAGTCTTCTGATGAAATTCCTACTAAATTCACGCCATCGGTTTAGCCAGTAGCATCTGTGGGAGGCACGTTATGTATGTGGACGCAGGAGGGTTCTGAAGATCAGAATAGTTTCTTCCCTTTTTTGTGAGACGTCTTTCTTGGCAACAGAGCCTCTGGCTGTGTACCCCAAGAACAAGTCTAGCGGAGCTTAACGTGAACTGCCACCTTTCCCGTTGCCCGCTTCTTTAGTTTTTTCATCCTCCTAGACAGGCGTACACGTTGTAACGTCCTACCTTAGGCGTGCCCAATGTAGCGTTTGACACGGTGCCCCACTGAAGGCTGGAAAAAGGGCACGGCCATATGGAATATGTACACAGAGATATGAATGTCTCGAAAACTTCTTAAGTTATAAAACCCAGTATGTTGTCCTTGACGTCGAGTGTTCATCAGAGACATAGGTGTCCTCAGGAGTGCCCAGGGAAGTAGAATGGGACCGCTGATATCCTCTTTATACAGAAATAATCTGGTGGTCAGGTTGGGCAGCAATCTGCGGTTGTCTGTTGATAAAGCTTTGCTGTACGGTAAGGTGTTAAGAAGACTTAGAGCCACTCACGTTTCTGTGAACATATTCCATATGCTCGTCCTTTTCTAACAGCCTGCAATGGGGAACCGTGTCAAACGCTGCATGGGGCACACCTAGGGTAGGACGTTAGCAGATGTACACCAGTCTAGGAGGATACAATATGACTTAAACAAAAAATTTTAGTTGATACGAGGAACGACAGCAATCTCAAAATGCAGAAAAGAGTCAATTAATGCGGATGAGTATGAAAAAGAAACCCATCATGTTAAGAGACAGCATTAGTAGTGTCCTACTTGACACAGTCAAGTCGTTTAAATATCTACGAGTAACGTTGCAAAGCGATATGAATTGCAAGGTGCATGTAAGGATTGTAGTAGGAAAGGCGAATGGTCAGCTCCGGTTTATTGGGAGATTTCTAGGAAAGTGTGGTTCATCTTTAAAGGACACCGCATACAAGGTGATAGTGCGACCTACTCTTGAGTATTTGGGATCCGTACCAGGTCACATTAAAGAAAGACATTGAAGCAATTCACAGGCGTGGTGCTGGTTTCGTTATTGGTAGGTTGGTAAAACACGTAATTGTTACGGAGATCCTTCGGGAACTCAAGCAGGAATCCTTGAAGGCAATGTAACATTTTCCGAGGAACTCTATAGAGAAAATTTATAGAATCGGCATTTGAAACTGACTGCATTACGACTTTGTGGGTTCCAGCGCACATTGAGCGTAAGGACTACAAATAAAAGATACGATAGGGCTCCTACGGAGGCATACAGGCGGTCGCCTAACCCTCGTTCTACTTGCGAGTGGGACAGGAAAGAAATGTACTTGTAGTAGTTCGGAGTACCGTCCGTCACGTGTCGTAAGGAGGATTGCTGAGTATCGATGTAGATGTATTTCCTATACTGAAATATATGCTCTTTTTTTGCCCTAATTGATTGTTCTCGCTTAACGTCAGTCCTGGATGCCCACATCTATGTCCTGACCACTCGACTGTGCTCGACAATATTGTACTTAACGCAATTTATAAAACCCGTTTGTTCATTGACTATGAACTACTCATTTTCGAGTAGCATCGTATGGTTTCCCTTTGTGACAACTGTTTTCGCTAAGTAACCTGTAACAACAACGACTCTGTGATATTGTACATATAAGTAATTCTTCCCATCTGATTTTTCAATTAACTTGAGTAATTGATGTTCTGATTTCAATTTTTTTTTTTTTGTTTCACTCCGCTGTGTTTAAAGAAATGTTTCGTTAATGAACCAGTAAATGAATAACGAAAGTCTAACGAAGTTGAAAGATAACTTTAATATTGATACAGTAATGAAGTTTAATTATTTCGAGACAGATATAAAGGTATTTAAATGAGCAGTAAATAAGATGAAAAGTGTAGTAACTTATATACTGGAAATCTTGAACGCATTATAAATTCAGTAATCATTTTTATAACACAGTGATCATAACAGTCTCAGGGACCCCCCCCCCCCCCTTTTAATTCATTTGAATTCTGAAGTGTTCTAAATTGGTTTGACCAGCAAAAGTTAAAGTCAATATAAAAGTCAAAATTTATCAGTGTTTTATCTTTATTAAAATTGACATTTTGTGTGTGATACGAAAGTGCTATTTCTAGGGTAACCTATGCCCGATTTTAATCAGATTAATGGACAGCATAAAGTTTTGTAGTATACATTATAGTGTAGTGTTACGTATTCATGGTTTTTCCATATTAGTACAGAACGTGAAACTACCAGTTCAATAGATTTTCTGGTTCTAAATTTCTACTATATTATGCAGTGTTACTACTTTTTGTTTTGCATGAATATATACCAACTTGTACAGTGAAGAAAATCAGTTAATGCCTAATTAGGCTGGCGACCGTATTATTGTCACATTGGTAACATCTTCTGGTTTGCTTTTGGTCCATCCTGACGTGTAATTGCATTTCGAACTTACTTGACGGATGATTGCTATTACAGAGTGGATGTAAGCCTGATTTGCCATCATTCAGGTACACGCGGTCGATAACTATACGAAAAACCTTTCCCATAAGGTGAACCCCGCTAACTTACCATAGTACAGGCATTAAAGAGCTCTGTGTGTCACGCGGAGGTTACAAACCCAGGTCGTATTTTTCTTTATTTTTTACCACAGTATCCTCTATTCCATGTTTCCATATTAACTGCCCTTAAACAATTAGTTTCTTTTATAAGTATTGCCTTAAGTGAGAGAATTTTCTATATTTGTCGCCTTTTCTTTTGTGAAAATAATAAAATTTCTGGGGCCAGTAAAGGAGTATTTTGCATTTTCCATAAGATGTCGGTAATACTAAGGTGCAAAATGTCCTGTCCAACACATTTTGATGAAATAAAACGATCTTTCTATAAGCACATCCAGATAGGAATGGCCGTCAATTAAGAGTTTTCGTATGTCCGCTGATGTAGTAAACACTCTTGAATCCATAATTCGTCTGCACGTTCACCACTGTGTGACCATCTTCCATTGCTATCGAGAGGAAAATTCACACATCCTCCTGTCCCCATTTGTACCGGGATTTTTTCATCCATATTCAGAGTATACATCTACATACAATGAGTAATGAAGTTTTTTGTACAAGGATATTTGCATTTTTAATCCTTACCCTACCAGGTTGTACTTGGTTTCTTTAGCATCCAATTGGATTAGAATTCCCCCGTACCTCCAAAGTATCTATAAAAGTTTCGCAGGAGCGTCTGTTCTTGTTCTTCCAAAAGTCTATCCAGAAAATAACTTCCATCAACACAATGCAGTCAAAGCGAGCCCTTATACAGGGTGAACATTAAAAAAAAACCAGGCAAACTGTAGGAACGGATTCCTGGCTGGAAATGGAGGAAAAATGGTCCTATGAACGCGTGTCGGGAAATGCATTGTTGCCGTGGTAGATGGTGCTGACGAATTATAGCACCTCTGACCACGCGGCTTTTGTTTCTTGCATGTTACAGGGTGTGCGTTTGACGCAACCAACTGTAGGCAGCTGAATGCTCTGTTATTCATGACGGAAACAAGCCGGGATGGTGTTTGTGTAATACTACGCAGGTGGAAACGGTCGAGAGGCAGCACGGCTGTACCAAAACAAGTATCCTGAGAACCACCAAAAACATCACACAATATTTGAAACCCTTTTTTGGTGTTTATGTGATTATGGGTCTTTTCAGGTGGGTAAACGTGCGGAGAGGAGGCAGTCGGTACATACATCAAATTTTGAGGTCTGTGATGTCCAGTATATTGAAACGAACTCAAGGACAAGCTCTTGACAAATCGCCCACCAACACTTGCAATCCCAAGGAGGCCAATTTCAGCATATATTGTGACTTAAATACAGTGCTGCCACACACTGTATTCCAGGACGAATAGTTGTCATTGCATGCACACCGTCCATTTATGGACAGATGTTCATAGGACCTCTTGTGCTCCATTTCTAGTCACGAATAAGTACCTGGAGTTCGTCGATTATTGTTCATCCCGTATACACTAAAGGTTATGGATTGTCGGGTCGCTCTAAAGTATTATAATGTTATTTATCACATCACAGGTCGGTCTTCTGACTTCATAAATCTTAAATATCGGTCTACGATTACTAATATTTTTACGAAGTCTAAACCAAAGACCACCTAACAAAGGTAACACCAATTATTTACGTTCTCACGTGCTGATAACACAGACTGGTTATCAACTGCAGCTATCAAAGCTTCTCATATAGCATGAAGATCAAAGATGACTGTAACAGATGCAAATTAGATTCGAGGCACTTAGTCTGTTGTAAACGTCTCGCCCAATTTCGCTGTTTTCTGTGTGTGTGGAGATATTCCAGTTATAATATTAGAGCCTGTTTAACTGTAACACTCGTGGCCACTCCATCCACACAGCGTTTGTTTATTTGATGCCCTAGCACGTTCTGCGGTGGCTCAGACAGACACATCTCATCAGATATAGTGCAAACACAAATTTAATTGGGTTAAACATGTGCCATTTCCCCTATAGGCATGTAACAGCAGTCTACACTCTGTCAGTAGGAATGCAAGATGGCTGGAGGCTTCAGCAGCAACACGGAGGGCTGCTATCAGGGGCAAAGTGTTGCCTGCCCCGGCAGATGTGCCATGGCATGTGGCACTGTGAGGGTAGCACAAAGGATGGCACAGTATCTTTTTTCCATTAATTAAAAATGCAGTTATTCTCATCCTATCTTAGAGCACACAAACACACACATTGGTCATTGCTGAAACGTGGAACCGTAGGAGATCAGCGTAATTTACACGTCAGCTGCAATGTCATAATGGCTGACTTTCTTTGCGTAGGCAAGTTTTGATTCTGGTTGCCAATTCGAATAGTAGAGTACACTAATAAAGTGACCTTCTTGGGTCAAATATTAATGTAATTAAGATAAGGCTATCGTGGGAAACCGTCCCGGGTAATAAGTTATAGCCACTAAGGTAAGTGGAAATACATGCAGTGTCCATCGTGGGTATTAATTAAAGGTCATTCAGATGGATAATAAATTAGGCTGAAATGTACATGACAAGTCTGGAAAACCATGCAGGCTGTGGCAGCTCTCCAAGCCTATAGGACCATGCCCCATCTCACAATTTTTTATTTCCTGCCATTGATATGGAAGACCGTTGGCCCCAAAAGTGGGGAAGAGGAGAGGAGGAGATATTGCCACAACGAAGACTGCGCCAAATGTCCCTTCTTTTCCTTCACTGAAATATGTCATAAACACAACTCGTTTTATCTTAAGTTTTGCTTCCGATATCAGGTGCAACCTCGTACCCGCATCTCTGGTACCTCTACCTTCCTTGGAGCTGAGCTGACCATCATCTACCACAACTAATTTTTTTTCCATTCGTCTGTGTATTATTCTTGTTGACGTCTTCAATATACGAGCTGTTGAGCTGATTGTGAAATAGTTTTTACACTCTTGCCATCAATGGGATTGTGTGGATGACATTTTCTAAAGTTATGATGATATGAATTCAATCTAATAAATTCTATGCACAACAGCTTAAAAGAATGTTACGATAAACACTCTGTATATGTTTCCTAATTTTGGCTCCCATTTGTATCGAGGATGCAGTACATGCAAGGTGACTAGCTGCTTTCACTGCTCTGGGTGAAATACATGGGTTTTTAGATTAAGTTCACCAACCTGCAGCTTCCTATAGGTGTTCCCTCTTCCGGAAGCAGCATATAGGTCGTTGTTCCATTGGTTTTTCTAGTAAGGGGCTGATAGTATTTAAACGTGGTATTCTTTCTCTTTTTTAGGCTGCTGCTCGTGTTTATTTTAGCGGAACACGAGAAACTGCGAATTACAACCTTTATCAATCATCTACTTAACAATTCAAACGTAATTTATAATTTCATAAGTTCTACCTCTAAATACTAGTAACTCATCAGGCATATACTTATTCGTTTATTAAACTGAAATTCACCCGATTGTACCAGACCACTCGTCTGGGACTCATGACTCAAGTTTTGGACTGCCTAGGCAGCGAAACCACTTTCCTCTGGCGCATAGTATAGGCGGGACGTGAAGAAACCCAAAGTGCTTCGTTTGCCTTTATGTTTAACATTTGTTACTATTCGCTTATTTTATGACTTTCAATATAAGTCTGTGATTGCCTGCTATTTAGAGATGCCTCTAGTTGAATGTCAAGGAAATTTATGCATAGTATTTTCATAACATTAATGGTAGAAAATTAGCCTTTTAGCCCGCTGCCTTCTAACATAGCAGCTAATTACAGTGATAGACTACAAGTCGAGCGGCCTTTCCTGGGAAAGGGGTGCCCGTTGTACCATCGCCTAGTAGTACCTTACATTATTTACTACGTCATGTGCATGATGCTACAAGCTCAGTTTCTCTGAGGAGAGAATCTTCGAGCTACGAATGATGGCGGGTAAGACAATAAATACTCCTATTACACATCCCCTTCCTCCTGAGATTTCCTAAAACTGGGATGTTCTCAAAGGCAACGGTCGATTTTGATGTAAGTAAACTAGATCAGTTTTGAATAAAGTTAAAAACAAGTGTATCACAAGCTGTGCTGTCTCACAAATCTGTTATTTTGATATTAGTTTTTCAAAGATAAGTTTGTTTTGCATATGTCCATTTTAATATTTATAGAAAATTTTCAATAGTCCTTAGTTTTTAATGAGTCAGTCACTACTGCATTAATGATTTTGCAATAAGAAAATTTATAGCTCGCAGTATATCGTATAGCCTTAATGGTATATCCCTGAATAATTAAAATTGGTCGTCTCTACTATTACTAATAACACCATGTTATCTCAGTCGCATAAACCAAGTAATACAATTTGTAGGGTTAGAATTATGCAGTTCTCGTACGTTGTCTGCAATCTCTTGTTAACCTACTATTTCATTTAGTTACTTATAATCCCTGCTAGAAATGTACAATAGGAGTTCGTTGTGTAACTTAAAACAAAATGTTACAAAAGAAATTTTATAAATGTACGGTTCCTATTTACGTATTGCTGTCCTCTGACCTTTAGTAACGAAAAATATTTTCATCATTCTCTAAACACTTATCACAATTTTTAAACAGCTCTATACACCACTTCACATGGATGTGAGGACGAAGGATCAGATTGCACTCACACAATTATAGGAAACAGACACAGGCAGATCATAACAGCAACACATTGCTGTGCATCCGTTCTCTGAGGTGTGGTCTAGCATTCCGTGACCTCAGATTTTCCCAGCTGGTACTAGGTTCTGTAAATGTCAGTACTTCGTGGCATCTCCCAATTCAACATACAAGAGCCGCACAATTTCATGGAAAAGTACTAAATAGGTTAATTAGTTACCTAATGAATCTAAATAAACACCTGAAAAACACAGATGGTTATATTACATATTAATGTAAATACATGCTTTATCATTACTTCGGCTAAGCGTGTGTGATGGAAATCCAAACAATACCACTTGTTGTTTATATGGAGACAAAGCTCATAACATTCTCAGAGTGCTGTAGGTAGTCAACAACCATCTGTCACTAATGATCCGTTATGGTGACGACTCACACACCACGGAACGTACCTTCTTTTACAATTTTAACTTGACTGACGTGAGTCACGTATTATCTGTTTTGCCATACATCATTATTTGTCTGCTTCACTAATCATTTCTAAAGTATATTTTACCACATTTTATAGTAAAATTTCGCATTATTTCGTCACATATTATGTCAAGTATTGAGTACTTGTCTACAGGTTTGACTAGAGGATGTTCCTTTTCTTTCTTTAGACGTATAACTGCGATTCAAAGATACGTTGAGAGAACAGTTTTGAGGCTTTTCTTCCGTTAAGCATGATGTAATAGTTCATTATAAACACATAGTTTCACTCGGTAGAAACAGCTGTTATTTCAATTCTAGTCGAGTGTAACTGTTGTCGTCACGAACAAAACAATGCTACTGGAGCTATATTCATGTGCTACCGACGTTTCTATAATGTTATAATGTCAACCGCCATCTGTTAGTATCTAACAAACCAGAGAGGGCTGATTATATTTTTCATTGTTAGACTCTTACTTCCGTTCCTATTATTTCAGCCAAGACCATAAAGTTGCCTTGTACACTTCGTTTAATGTGGCTTCTTACTTAAATATTATATGTACTACGTTTATGTCTTGAATACTATACGTACTACGTTTGTGTCATGTGTGAGATCTTCAAATTTTAGTGTTGTACTTCACATATGACAATAATACGTCTGCTTCATTGTATAAACCACTGGTGTAAACCACCTCGTCTATAAACACTATTTCTTGTTCCGCATAAATAACTGGCCGACTTATACATCGCCTTATACGTCTCCTTCATCACCCTTCATAATGATTTACTTTCCCTTTACCTAGTAATTACCCTTTATTCACTATTAACCTCAGTGGCAGGACCATCCCATGTCTATCAGCGTGCAATAATTCATTTCAGCGGAACCACTTCACCTTATCAGCTTAACAGTGTAATATGTATCAATGAAATACTGACGCAACCTTATCTTCCTCCCCACAGGAATTCGTCATGTGCACTTACCTTGTTTAGTCGAGTTTTCTTCTTATGCTGCTTTCTTAGCATATTTCATTCCTTGCATTTCATTACGAATGTCCTCATCTCTGCTACGTTGCTTAACATATGTTCAAAAATTACTAATACTCGACAGTAGTTTAAATAATTTTTAAGAAAAGTATCCAGCTGTGCAGTTTGAGCAAAATTCCTGGTATTTCAATCGAATAATATATGACTATTTCTTAACACAAAAATAAAGACATGTCCGAAAGAACAGACACTACTCACATAAATTTACGTAAATAGTGAAGGCTAATATGTTCATTCAGTATAAGGTTCTCTTCACCATATCTCTTGCGGGACTACGTGTAATGTGAAGAGCTCGGGTAGTTTGCAGAAAATGGGGATTAGTATTACGTAGGGAGGTTGCTAGGGTACTCCTTGCAGTTGTGTCTAGCTACTGTGCCGAGCGGAAAGGTTGTCAGTTTATCATCTCACCAAAGCGTCGAACGCGCCTGGGAAGTTTTGCTCAGTCTTGTTGTGTCTTTGTGTGTGTCGCATTGTTGTTTCGTCCTAAACGTTGATTGTTGTGTGTGTTCGTTAACAACGGTGTATTTTGCTCACAATTCCCGTCATGGATTCCAAATGTGTTCCAAGGAAAGTTACAGTCAGCTTTAGTTATGTTATATCCAGGCATTCCCTGCAGCCCGGATCTTTGGAGATCCGTGATTGGCTCGTTGAGACAATTAATGTAACATCTGATAAAGTTCCTACTGTCTGTTTTCATCCTGATAACTGTGTCCTTATCGTAAAGTTTTTGGGTCCACTACAAGTACATAGCCTGCTTTTGCGTCATGGTTCTCAAGTTCTCTTCAAGCATCGTTATGGTCCCATATGTATGGTGATTCCTGCTAAAGCGGAGCAGAATTATATCAGTGTCCGAATGGTAAGTCTCCTGCCGGAAGTTGACTACAGTTTACCTAACTCTTCGTTGCCTGACGGTACGTAAAAGTACCTGTAAGTTCTTAGTCTCATAAGCTTCCCACACTGTGCGTGTCCGTTCTTCATCATTTATCCGTTGCTGGTTTTGTAAACCTAGACTAATGAGAACAATAACTATCGCTTTGCTTTTTTTTAAGAACTGAGTAAGAGGTCTACACTGGCTCAGCCTTAGGAACTTTAGGAGTCTATCTCTCTACACAGTGTCGTAATATGCCGTTAAATCAACAACAGTACGAACATTCTCAAACATTCGTGCTAACCAGCGTCTGATGAAACTGTGAGAAGGAAGGCCGGCCGGAGTGGCCGAACGGTTCTAGGCGCTACAATCTGGAACCGAGCAAACGCTACGGTCGCAGGTTCCATTCCAGCCTCGGTCACGGATGTGTGTGATGTCCTTAAGGTGGTTAGGTTTCAGTAATTCTAAGTTCTAGGGGACTCATGACCTCAGAAGTTAAGTCCCATAGTACTCAGTGCCATTTGAACCATATGTGAGAAGGAAGACTGCCTTAAAATTTATATTTCATTGCATTAAAAGTACTGTTGCCAGCACTTGAGTATCGTAGGTTATCGATTCTGCCGAACTTGATGTCTGGAATATTTCTGCGGGCGCGAGTGAAACTTTGGACGTGAATGAGGAACCACCAGACCGTCGACCAATATAGACCCCCAGGACGATGTTGTAAGGGGCAGCCACCTGGGCGCCAGTCTTCTTCTACTGCTACTTCTTCGCTTAGTTCCGTGCTTCTAGTAGACTTCCGCATTGCTCGTTGGTGCCGAGCGTTACTCCAAGGTGTAAAAAGTTTGCTCTAGCGGCAAACATTCAGGGTATACCGGCGCACGTCCGTGCGAAGCTTCTGCTTAAGGCCAGCCAATGCTGTAACAGGTTGTCGACAGTTTAGTAGTTCTTTAGAACAAGTTGACTACAATATATTTATTCGAACAGCATTTGTGACATCTAATGTTTCGCTTGTCCGTCCAGAATTCAACGGCGATAGATCTTTTGGCCACCTTCCACCCATTTGTCTTGAGCAACGAGCGCATAACGTTTGCAGACGCGTAACGCAGCAACTATACTTAACAGACATTAATTAAAATCCTGCTGACAGTTAATTCCCGTTTGTAGGTTTCATTTCAGATCAGTAGCTGAGTTTTCTTGCTCTGTGAACAATTGTCCTGTCTTTTCTTAAATAAAATTCACACTGATTTGAGCATTGCCACTCTATTTTCTGAAACATTTTAATAAAATTCATATAAATATCCATATTTGAAAATAAAGTCAGTTTTTACTTCCCAAAATACTTTCTAGTATTCGTGTTATGAAAGTTACTGGCAAAGCCGATTTCTAGTAAACTCACGAATTTACCCCTACATTTTTCATCGGCGTTTCGTTCCTTAGCGGCAGCGTCTTTGACTACTAATCAAAATGTTGTCGGTCCAGGTTAGAACCTGACCACTGCTTGAATTCTGATTAAAAATCATCAGCAATGGCAGCCGAAGACTTCCGGCATAAGAAGTGAACATCGTTCCGCGAAAGGACTTATTAAGGACGTTGGAGGAACGGTCATAGGTTCACAGCATGTTCTTTCCCCTGGGATGGGAAACTACCACTATAAGAGAGATGAATCAGGAATGATGATCAACGTCATGCTAGAGTATACAAGAGGCAATAAAGGCACATAATTTGAATCCAGAAGACATGTGACGAGTACCTGAAAAAATGTCACGATAATCTCTCCATTGGCAAGATTCCGGACTAGAATCCTATTACTCCTATTACGACGGGGCCACCGAGTGGGACGAGACAAGGAGAAGTGGACTGAATAATCAGCAAAAGGGTAACGTTCTACGCTCTCATGTCACAAATTAGGATGTGTTAGGGAAGCTAGAATATCTTAAAAAGGTAATGCTACGGCTCAGTCTAGATACACTGGCAGTCAGTGAAGTGAAATGGAGAGAAGACAAAATTTGTAGTCAGATTAGTGTAGGGTAATATCAACAGCAGCAGAGAAAGGCATAACGGGGGAAGTATTCGCTAAATAGGAAGGTAGGGCACAGAGCAAGTTACTGTCAACAGTTCAGTGATATGGTATTTCTTATGAAGATCCACAGCAAACCAACACCAACAGCAATAGTTCAGCTGTAGATGAAGAGAGATGGAGAAAGCATTTGAGGATATCCAACACGTAATTAAGTACGCAAAGGGACGTGAAATTGTAATAGTCAGGGCGATTGGAATGCGGTTGTAGGGGAAGAAGAGGAAGAAACGATTACGGGAAATATGGTGCCTTGCTAGGAATGAGAGAGAACCAATTCCGAGAGAGTTCGGGAACAAATTTCAACTAACAATAACGACTACTCCAAGAATCACATGAGAAGTAGGTAAAATTGGAAAATTTCGGGAGATACGGAAGACTCCAGTCGAGTTACATTATGTTCGGGCAGAGATTCCGAAAATAAGTACCGAACCGTAAGACGTACCAAGGAGTATATATGAATTCAGATCAAAATTTAGTAATAAGGAAGATCTGACTCACGTTTAAGACAGTAGTAAGGAAGAACAAATGCACAAACTAGTGGGATACGGAAATACTAAGGAATGAAGAGATATGCTTGAAGTTCTAAGACGCTAAAGATACTGCGATAGTGAATAGCTCAGTAAGGCAGTTTAGTTGGGGGGGAATGGATATCCCCAAAAAGAGCAATCACAGAAGTTGAAGATGAAAATGTAGGTACAAAGAATGTGATTCTGAAGAAACCGTGGGTAACAGATCAAATACTTCATTTGATCGATGAAAGAGGGATATAAAAAAATTAGCAGGGAAATCAAGGAGTACAGATATGCAGGGAGCCTTGGAATGAAATAGGCAGGAAGTGCAGGGAAGCTAAGGCGAAATGCTTATATGCAAAATATGAAGAAATCGGAAAGTAGATGACTATCGGAAAAGAAAAAGCAACCTTAGGTAGAATTAAAATCAAGGTCGGCAACACCAAAAGTACAATGGGAATCCCACAGTTAAAAGCAGCGATGACTGAGGATACGTGGAAAGAGTCATTTAAGGCCTCCATGGAAGGGAGGACTTGTCTGATGACACGATAGAAGAAATAGAGGATTCCATATAAGAATCAGAATTGAAAAGAGTGTTGGACGACTTTATATCAAATAAGACAGATTGGACAGATAATATTCCACCAGAACCTACAAAATCATTGGAGTAAGTGGTATCAAAGCGACTATTCACGTTGGTGCGTAGAATGTATGAGACTGGCTATACAACAACACACACTCGTAACACCGCTATCCACACAATACCGAAGACAGCAGGAGCTGACACTTGTGGGAATTATCGCTCAGTGATCCTAAGAGCTCTCACATCCCAGCTGCTAAGAATAGAAAAGAAAACTGAGATTGTGTTAGATGACGTTCACTTTGGCTTTAGGAAAGGTAAAGGTTCTAGCCTTGCGGTTGATACTGGATGGAAGACTGAAGGAAAATCAAGATTCTTTTATATAAGATGAGTCGACTTGGAAAAAGCTTTCGACAACGTCATATAGTGCAAGATGTTCGAAACTGTGAGCAAAATAGTAGTAAGCTATAGAGGAAGATTGGTAGTATACAATATTAGCTAATACCAAGAGGAAACACTAAGACTTGAAGACCAAGAACGAAGTGCTCGGATTTAAAAGGGTGTAAGGCAGGAATGTAATTTTTCGCCCCTACTGCTCATTCTACACATGGCTTGGAGCAATGTCGCAAATAACAGAAATCTTCTAGAGTGGGATTACAATTGAACGTGCTAAGATATCAATGATAAGATTAGCTCGTGATATTGCTATCCTCAGTGAAATGGAAGACAAATTACTGGATCTTTCGTCTGAAATGAACAGTCAAATGAATGCGGGGTATGGAATGAGAGTAGATCCAAGAAAGATGAAAATAATATAAAGTAGTATAAGTGAGAAAAGCGAGAAACTTAATATCAGAAGTGGGGGTCACGAAGTAGACGAAATTAAGAAGTTCTGCTACCTAGACAGCGAAAAATCTATGACGGAGGGAGCAAGAATGCCATGAAAAGCAGATTAGCACTGGCAACGAAGGCTTTCCTGGCCAAGAGAAGTTTACTAGAATGAAACACAGGCCTTAATTTGAGGAATAAATTGGAGTACAGCGTTGTTTGGTAGCGAAACGAGGTAAAATCGGAACAGAAGAGAATCGAAACATTTGAGGTGTGGTGCTAATGAATATTGTTAAAAATTTGGTGGACTGTTAATGTAAAGAATGATAATGATCTCCCCAGAAGCGGCGTTGAAAGAATTATATGGAAAACATGGCCGGCCGGTGTAGCCGTGCGGTTCTAAGCGCGTCAGTTTGGAGCCGCGTGACCGCTACAGTCGCAGGTTCGAATCCTGCCTCGGGCATGGATGTGTGTGATGTCCTTAGGTTAGTTAGGTTTAAGTAGCTCCAAGTTCTAGGGGACTGATGACCTCAGTAGTTAAGTCCCATAGTGTTCAGAGCCATTTGAACCATTTTTTCGGAAAACATTGACAAGAAGATGGGACAGGCTGATAAAACATCTGTTTAGACATCATGGAATTACTTCCGTGTTATTTGAAGGAGCTGAAGGGAGTAAAACCTGTAGAGGGAGACGGGGATTGGAGTATATCCAGCAAATAATCGAGGGGGTAGGATGCAATTAAAAGTTAGAGGAGAGAAATTCCTGGCGAGCCACATCAGACCAGTCAGAAGAGTGATGACTCAAAAAAAAATTCACTTTGGTAAATCAGTTGTAAATTTTGTATAGTTTTATTGTATTATTAAGTATTACTAACTGATTATCAGCTGTTCTTGGTGTGTTATAGCAAAAGCTTTTTACCATAAGCAACTGAAGTAATGACATAGTTCATTCAGTCGCAGGCAGGTATTAATTTTCTTGCACTAACTTTCTTCTAAGAAGATATTTTAATTCGAGATTCTAATATCTTATCCTCTCACGTGGGCAAATGGTTGATACGAAGCAGGTTTTTTCTCTGATAAAGAAATCAAATTATTTACTTTTCTTCCATACGCGATACACAAACTTTGACACTAATTTCCAGTCTCAGACAGTTTGCTCAGACGAAGGACGCCTAAACAGCGTTCATCACATTGCACTGATAGCAACTGAACGACGGAACATTTCAATTACAGTTGGTCCATCGTGCAGCCAGTGGAGCGGTAACGTTGTTTGGTCCTTTTTGTAGGTGGCGTGGTTGTTAGGCAACCAAATGCTCAGAAGCTTATTTCTTAGTTTTCTTCAAGGAAATGTGCAAACCGTCGTTAATAGTAGTTAGCTTCACGAATCTTTATCGGTTAACCTGGGCAAGAGACACCGAACACGTTTTATGGAAAGCTCATAACTGTTTTATCTATGAAACGTCCGTAAGAAGTATGTTTTTGGACAAGACGATGTTTGCATGTTGAGCGCTATTGAAATGATCCTCACAAATACAAACTACTGAGGCATTCGTAGCTACTGAAGTTTTCGTAGCCAGTTGTTGACTTATTGACATTTGGCTTTTGTGCCGGGCTATTGGGCCGATGTATGTTAAACGATATTGTGAGGCCTGCCATTAGCAATGGAGATGAACCTACGAAAATGTCAGTCACTCATGCTGCTGAAACGTAAGAAAAATCAGCTCCCGAAACAAAATGCTGCCCTAGAGTCTCATAATCCTTACTAGACGGGTGTAACAGATTATGTTTCCATTCTACAACGCCTGACCACTTGGGCACAGAGGAGTCATCACGTAGACATCATATATGAATTTTAGTTGTATACATAATCATTAAATTTTCCTTTATTCATTTCGTTGTCCAAAATTTAGACAAATACAGTTTTCCGAATAAGAGACACTATAAGTCCAAAGTAAACTAGAGACTAATTGGCAATACGATCTAGATGAACTAAAAACAGTAGTACAGAAGAGACGAGACTGAATAAGTTTTGGTTCAGCAGTTTATTAAAAAGATGAGTTGACAAAATTGGTGGTGTTGAAATAAGAGAGGCTATGGGCTAGGTCTAACTTGAAGTAATAATGAAAGATACCATGAAGAAGCTGCTGTTGACCATATCATAGGACGGATGATGTGGCTGGTTGTTCACATGAAGTAGTGGTGTATTACTGCTCGGTGTGAACTTGTTGGCGACCTACTTGCGGCTCGGTGAGTATTGAATTGTACAGCGTGTTATTAAAGGGATAACAGATGTACGATTCGCAAGTCGGATCTCTCAGAGAAAGATGAATGATCAAGGCATCAAATATTACGTGCAAAGCTAACAGTTCGCAGTATATATTTCAGTAAGCAGTGTTACCGGAGTGAAATGTCTACACATAGGGTTTTGGAGATATAGGAAGTGGATTCGTGATACGAGTGTCCCATAAAATAGCAGTCTATGCAGCTAGTAAAGGTGGTGCAGAGCACAAAAGATAATGGAGTGATAGGCTCCTGCACTTTACTACTTCCAAACAGTTCCTGAAAGAGAGTGGCAAAACTGGCAGTTTTATGCGGTACTTTAGATTATCACATCCACCGCGTGGTATCTTACATAGGATTTAAGGGGAGCGCAGAAGTCGACAC
Source organism: Schistocerca serialis cubense (assembly GCF_023864345.2). NCBI lineage: Eukaryota > Metazoa > Arthropoda > Insecta > Orthoptera > Acrididae > Schistocerca > Schistocerca serialis. The sequence goes on along the minus strand of NC_064644.1, from coordinate 284,606,346 downwards.
CAGCATTCACACTTCTGCTGGTCACGTAGTTTAGCAGGATACTGGCCGGCAGGGTGGTTGCGGCTCTCCTGCGAGCATCACTGGTGTATGAAGAACGACTCAGAAGCGTGGATGGAGCAGCTGGATCCACAACAGATTTTTAAGTTTAATCTTGAACCACAGTCAGCTTCTGCTGGAAAAGAACATATGTTTCAGATGGTTTCCGATCTGGTGTCCCTGCAACAGTCCAGTATATTTGCATTTTTGTGTTCCACTTACCTCATAGTAGTGGAATCCAGTACTTATCAGACAGTAATAACGCTTTTGCTCTTTACACGCGTCGACTTTCGCATATGAGTCTGAGTTGCGCTGCCTTGATCTCGAGCAGCGTCCTCCTTTTTGATAATGTCTAATATGGCTTTCCTCAGAGCCGCCTTTTGCTCGTTGGATGACCCTAACGCGCTACCAACCACGGTACGAAGAACGTAGCTTTTTTCGTCTTTGTCATGTGTGTTTGTGTTTGGGCTTCCCTTGCCGACGATCGTGAGCTGCTTTGGAGGCTGCTTGTTGATAATCACGTGTTCTTTGACACTTCTGGGACTCCTCCTGTTCCTTAGAAGAGTACCAGCTCCGACATTTGCTAGTGCACCTACACCTGGAAGCACGACATGAAGCTATGAAGCACCAATTGCAAATATTATGGTAGTAAAAGAATAATCTAAGGCATCTGCAGCTTGAGGTGCATAATTTAATGATAATCGAAACCAAAGTTGATGTAATAGTACTACGTAATGGAAGTAAACGTTATTTCATAAAGATTTAATGCATTTATGATTACAGAGCGAAAATAGCTCCATAACAATAAGATCCAATGACGGAAAAGTACAATACAAAACGGAGAATAGTGAAACAACCCTCGTAACATCGTCGGCATGCAGCAGGAACAGCTCAGCATAGTGCTGACGTGCTGTTCTTCCATTGCATTCAGCGAATTCACACTAGAGGTGCAAATCAGCCCAATATACGCTAGTAGAACTGTCGAATTTAGCTTCCTCTGCCAGAAAAGTAGCGCTGTCAACACTAAGTAGCCTGAGAGGACGGAGCTGTTTCCTTTCCAAACATCACACTTAGCACATACCGTCGACATTTCCGTTTTTTTCGCGTAAGTTTTCAGTGTTTTGTACGTAAATATAAATTAGGGAAATAGTTAAAACAACATGTAGTTGCTCTGTAACGAAACATTAGAGGCAATTCAACTCCCATATCAAAAAAATCCATATTATATTCTTAAGGAACCTCCGAACATCTGACGGAGGAATTCGCTTTTACCCTGCATAATATCTGACAGCCGAAAGGGAATCCAAAATAACTAATAGAGTTTTAGCCAAAATATATACTTTCCAAAAGAAGACAAAATAAAATAAAATGGTGATCAATGTGATCGCTTACAGACTTTTTTTTAAAGCAATATCTTCTAACAGTAGCTATCGACTTTCTAAATGTCCTGATGTCGCCGCAGTTACACTCCTGACAAAGAAGAGATCATTGAAAGATGTAATGTTAATTACGAGCTGACACAGTTAAAAATCGATTGCTTCGTAAAGTGATCCGCTAACAGAAATATTTCACTAAACTTTTCTTCTCAGTAGGCCTGCCCTTTGGGGAAGAACTGTTGCATGCATCACAAACCTATTTTAAAATACTTGTACGTAAATTGAGATCTATCTTCATAGACCTCAATTTTGTATCTCATTTTCTTCTTTGGCAGGTATATCGTGGATTTTTCTTCTCCCCCCACTCCCTGTCTTCCTCCTCCTCCACACTCTCCGTCCATCTTCTCCTCTGTGCGTGTCTTCCTCCTACTTCTCTCTGTCCATTTCCTCCTCCTTGTCACACTGTCCATCTGTTTCTCTACTGTCCTCTTCCTCGTGCCTCCCCTCCCACCTCTTCTATACTACACCCTTGTCCTACACCAGCTTGTCGTTGCATTGTCTTTGTCCATATCCTCCTGCCCTTTCTCTAGTCATCTCGTCCATTTCCATCATTATTTCCATACACTACAGCCCCCACTTACTTTTATACCTTCCCAGTGCACCTACTCACCTCCCTCTTGATTCCTAACTTCCAGCTCCTCGCCATCTCTCTGATAATGTACTCCTCCTCTCTCTCTCTCTGACCACCATCTATTCCCCCTCTTTATCCTTCCCATTCAACGTCCTCTGCCCATCTCCGCCTCCCTTCTCTCAGTCCTTCTACTCCCTCTGTTTCGCTCCATCTCATAATTTCAATTCGATTTCTCTAGCACTTCTTCACCCTTGTCTGTCTCTCCTGTTCCTCTTGAAACTCTCTCTCCGAACATCTCCTACTCCCACCTCGATCTATCCATTACGGCCTCTCCCCTTCCTCTGTCCATTTCACGTCCCCCTTCCATCATCCATCTTCTCCTCCTGTCTCTCTGCTTCCAGCTTTTCTCATCAATGCATATAACCCTGGAACATTGCCCCTAAGTAACATACTTACCATGTTTGGGGTTGCCAACAATTTTCATCTCATCCCTAACCCTACAGGATCTAGGTGGAACTTACTTCCAATGTTGCTCTTCCCACATGGTAAGTAGTCAGTGTACAGTTTCACTGAAATCAATCCAGAAGTTGAAATGTTGAACTTACACATACACACATTCATTCGACCATTTTTGTATTTATGTATAATGATAAGCCAAGAAATCAGCACTCCCCACCACAACTTTGGATGCCGCCTGGTCTCGTTGCAGGCACGTGACACGGCAACGAAGGTATGTAAGTAGAGCACACGCGCATGAGGAATCACCCTATCGAAGATATGGATTGCTAATCGGAAATTTTATTGAGGTAAGTGACTTTCACAAAGGGCAAATTATTATTATGCAGAGCCTGTGAGTGACTATCTCAAAAATGGTGAAGCTGGTAGAATGATCACATGTTACTGTCATGAGTATCTGCGGAAAGAGGTAGAGGGTCGGTGAAATTTTTACTTGACGCTAAATGGTAGCACGTCCGCGACTCTTCACAGTACATCAGTTTCGGAGGCCTGTATGCTATGGAAGTGCCGGCCGCGGTGGTCTAGCGGTTCAGGCGCTCAGTCCGGAACCGCGCGACTACTACGGTCACAGGTTCGAATCCTGCCTCGGGCATGGATGTGTGTGATGTCCCTAGGTTAGTTAGGTTTAAGTAGTTCTAAGTTCTAGGGGACTGATGATCACAGATGTTAAGTCCCATAGTGCTCAGAGCCATTTTTTTTTTGCTATGGAGGTAGGATAGATGGCGATCTGTGGCAACTCTGCCGAAACAGTACAATGCTGGAAAGCACGCGCAAGTGTTGCAGAGCAAACCATTCATCGTACATTGTCGCACTTGGAGCTCTGCAGCAAATCACCCCTACATGTTCACTTATTGACCCAACGACATCGTCAGTTACAACTGAAGTGGATACGGAACCATGATTCGACCGCTGATCAATGGAAAAGCTTCGGCTCTTTGGATGAAACACATTTTTCCTGCACTAGTTCAATGGTATTCGCTACAAACGCTTGAAACGTGCGTCACGCCACGGAAGCGGATTGGTGGGAGCAATATTAAGCTGTTGCAGATATTCTCCTGCGCTTGCTTGGGACCTGTGTTACTAACCGATGACACGCTAACAGCTGCGAACAACCTGCATCCATTCATACTTGATGTCTTCCCCGATGTCGATGTCATGTTTCAGTGGTATAACTATCTGTGTCTCGGAGCCACAATTGTGCTACAGTGGTGTGAGGAGCATTATAGTGAATCACGTTGATTTATTGGCGACCAAATTCGCCTTAAGTAAAGCCTATGGAACCCGTTTCGTCAGCTATCGGGCGCGATCATCGCGCTCTCAAAACAGCGACCCGTTATTTACGCGAGTTATATGGCCTGTGCGTACGGTTTTAATTCTGCGCACCTCCTCAAAGCTACCAGCTTAAGGAGTTGTTCATAATGTTTTAGCTCAACAGTTTATTTAAATTGGTTCCTAATTAAACTGCAATGTTCTCTGATGAACTGTTTCATATTTATTAAAGTAAATCGTACTGAGCGAAATCCATAGTCTAGTTTTGTATGTTCTCTTCCATTGTACAATGATCAGTCTAGATTTTAGAAGTTAGGTACAAATAGTGCCTGCCAGAGCGTGTGCGGTTTCTGCAGTACTGGCGATATCTTCCGCGACTGCCACAACGCGTCAAGCACCACTCACATGTCCGTAGAACAGACGTTAAAACCGGTCTCCGTGAGCCTCCGTTATACTGAATGGTAACAGAGGAATAAAAGCTGAGTGCGCGACCAGCTTCGATACAAAGGTTCTCCCATTACAGACAACGTGGTAATCATTGACAGCATTTGGAAGTTTCTTGTCCTCATAACATTACCATGACATATTTAGACTTACTAAATAAAGAATCACGAAACCAGCAGATATCCCCTAACCATAATGACGACAGGAGCTGTCGAAGAGCAGAACTTCCGTACAATTATGATGCGACAAGAAGTCCGTGAAGCATTTACCCAAGAATATCGCTCTGATAACCACCTTGTTACATTGGCTCTCAAGCTGGATTTCCTGGAACAACAGAACATGTGGCACGAACGAGGTCATAAAGGTCTAATGGCACGGAGCCTGTTGTATATGTCTATCATTTATAGTTACCTTAATACTGCAATTAGACTCTATTCACCCGATGTGTAGTGTTTATTACTGTGACGATAATGTCGAAAACGATGATTACGAGAACGTTGATAGTGCCGATGAGGGTAAGAGAGGTTTATCGAGGATTGGTAAGTGGAATAGGAGGCTGAGGGTAAAGTCTGCAAACCATTTATAAGTATTGGTAGAGCTGAAATATCTAGATTTCCGCTTCAGTTCGAGATACATATTACAAATGAAGGTAGACTACGAACCATTTCGGCCGTAGATTGTTAACCTTTGGATAGCCGCTGTTTCCATACTGTTCGTGGATTACACTTTTGGTAAATTATGTCAAATTTAGCGGTTACATTTGACAATAACCCTGTTAATATTTTATTATTCGACATATGTTCGAAATACAAGCTAACGGATTACAGACGTGATATAACTAGACACATAAAAAATCTGCTCACCAAGTGTCGGCAAGCGTATAGGGTACATAGGAGTTACGGAAATGCGAAATATTTCGAAAACAGTGGCAGCTTCTTTTAGCAGGAGACTTCAAGGGAACAGAAAAACGATGAAGAAAGGAACAGGCTAGGTTCAGAAAGTGGGAAGAGCTACGGGAAACCGCCCAGAAACACAAGTTAGTGGCGAATTATAGCATAGGATGAAAAGGAAAGACTACTTGTTGGGGACTGCATCGCTTGAGATTGATTAACCAGACAGACCTCAGGTGGAAGATGGGATAATATGCAAGGAAGTGATTAGTGAAAGAACATCGTGCAACAGTTTATAAGTAAATTACACGTGGTACACAGGTGAAGGGGGAGAGAGGGAGGAATCTATTAGACAGATCATAAAATAAAAGATGTAGTAAATTAAAAGGAAGTGATGGAAAGGGAAAGATACTGAAAGGAAATGCTGATGCCACAGAAATTAATGTAAATTTAGTCCAGTGGATGGCGAGAACCAAGCGCATTCTGTTACAGTTCCTACCTGCGGAGTTCTCAGAAACTGGTGTCAGGAACGAGAATCCAGATTGGCATGTGTAGTGAAACAGGCACCAATGTGCATCTGTCATGTTACAGAACATGGTCAGCAACAGGAAATTTGGTGTTGCCAGTATACATCCAGTTTCCATCCCCATTCATCCTGATAACTTGGTGGTAGTAACGCCAATGTAGAAGGCAAGAACAAATACTACTGCCTCGAATGCCAAGGCTGTATCGGTGGGAACGTCTGACATGGAAAAGACGGCCACTGTCAGAATGTAAGTTACGTTGATTGTGTGAAATTTTGATGTGAACATAAGTGCGTAGCTGACCGTCGGTATGGATGTCGTCAACATCAAGGTTGCAAAGATTAGGAATGGGATCATGTGAAATTTAATTTAGAGAATCAAGTTAAAGACGCCAAATATTTTAGCAGGTTGTTCACATGAACTCATGGTGGGGCTGACACGCTTGAATTTTTGGAATCTGTAAGAAAATCCTCCATTTAAAATTTTGCATGGTGCTACTCCGATTCCTATTAACACTTTTCTTGATGCTGAGGTCATCCTTACGGTCGGCTACAAGCTTCATTTCACAGTAAACCTACAAACAAACAACAGTACATATATTCCGAGCATTGTCATCCTATCCATGCGAAAAATTCCCGAATTTTCAACCTTGACATTCGAGGTAAGCATACTTATTCAGATGCAGACCGTTTACAACGTTAGACTATTCTCACCTCGACGTGGACTTAGTTACCTCAGCTGCCAAGTTCAAAGGCAAATTTCTCATGTCAACATATCCAACTCTGATACTACTGATCACTCTGAAAGCAACTTGGGAATAAACATCTCTTCATTCAGTACTATCCTGGTTTTGAATCTATTAATCAGCTACTTGCGCAAGGCAATGACTTTTTTAAATCCGGCCCAGAAATGAGGTCCATTCTGTCTCAAATTAAGCCCATCACACCGAGAATAGCTTTCCCTCGCTCCCACCACCTCATCCTCCCCAAAACTTTGCACTATCCTGCTCGAACCCCATGCTCCGTCTGCACGCACTTCCCAACCATATGGCTCCTACCTCTGTGACTGTCCCCACTGAAATATTTGCCCTATGTACTCCTACCACCACCCATGCCAGCCCCATAACTGTCAAAATCTATAGTAGAGTGCCAGCTGTTACGTACACATTGCTCGGCTTTCTACATTGATATGACAACAACCAACTTATGACGTACAGCAGTGATTGGCCACAGTCAGTGGGTGTACACTGGCAAAACAGAATATCCTGGTGCGGAGCTTGCTCTACAAGGTGACATTCGTTACCCTTGCGGTTGTTTCACTACACATGTCATCTGGGTTCTCCCTCATTACACCAATCAGAACTCAGCAGGTACAAACTTGTGTTACAACATGTGCCTGGTTCTTGTCGTCCACCACGCCTAAAATTGCGTTAATGTATTCGGTGGTAGCAATTACTATTAGTAACAATTATTTTTCTTCCCACCCTGTCAGTAATCTATAACTTTTATTTTCTGAGCTGTCTTTTCCTTGCCTCCACTTCCATCACCGGTGCACCACGAGGAATGCACTGAATTTCAACCCTAATTAACTCTCGCACAGTGTTTCTTCGGTAACCTCTTTGTTGCATATTTTCCTGGCTTCCACCTTTCAGTTCCACCGTTTTCAAATCTCGGGTGCTGTAATTTCCAACAATCAATCTTTCCTTGTCATCACAGGAGGTATGTCTCAACTAATCCACGGTTCAAATCAAATTCTCTGTGACTCAATCTCTTTCCTAAACCTGGCAGTCCTTTACATTCATCCCAGTTACTTATTTCCCCCTTTCCCTTCAACCCTTCATCCAGTAGAGGAAGCTTCTGGCTCTAAAAGCTTGCACATTTCAATGGCATTCATACATGTTTTCTCCTGCTGCAGCTTGGTGAGCATATTTTCTTTATCCGTGCAGTTGCATTATTTTCAGTAATTGATTACTGGTGAGGATATATGAGTACATAAATGAGCAGCAGTCATAGGCATATACAAAGTTCAGTGCATTGTGTAGTGTTGGCATAAGAGCCAACACCGTGTTGCTAGAGGAGGCCGAAATACAAGCGTTTAGCTCACGCAGACTGGCGTGAGGTCTGGAACAGTTAAGGGAATTAATAGTAGCAAATAAAGTACGTAGTTGATGTAATACTTAACTTTAATCCATAATTGGAGAACATCGCTCTTGTTGATACATCAATAATAATCTCAATATAAACTGGTAATGGCGCCTTGCTAGGTCGTAGCAAATGACGTAGCTGAAGGCTATGCTAAAAAACTATCGTCTCGGAAAATGAGAGCGTATTTGTCAGTGTAGCATCGCTAGCAAAGTCGGCTGTACAACTGGGACGAGTGCTAGTAAGTCTCTCTAGACCTGCCGTGTGGCGGCGCTCGGTCTGCAATCACTGACAATGGTGACACGTGGGTCAGACGTTTACTAACGGACCGCGGCCGATCTAAAGGCTACCACCTAGCAAGTGTGGTGTCTGGCGGTGACACCACACATTGCATCGCTTCTGTGGAAGAATGTTCAAGACCAGATGGGTAAATCAAATAACTGATAAGGAGCACTGAATAGAACTAGGAAAATAGAAATTTATGTTTCAGCATACATAAAACAAAAAAGAAAAATAAAGTAAATGAAATAATCTGTCAGAAAGTTTCTGAAACTACTTGCATAAAAATGAGAAGTAGAAACAGATTAGGTATTCTCCCTATTCTTCAGCAAAGAAGCAGATCTACTGTTTGTATCTGTGCACAGAGCAGAATAATCTAAATCTTCCACTAATTAATATTCACTTCTTTTATTGCACATAACTTCAAGTATCAATCAAAGGTACATCACACGTTCTCTAATCTATTTTATTTCTGATATTTGGACAAATTACTTTACAAAGACCTGGACGATTTGATTGCTTATAAATTTTGTTTATTTTTTTCATTTTCATGTTTTCGTCAGAAAGCATGACCCCATTAATGTCTCATTTGCTGTCCTTCTTTCTTCTGTTATCTGACTGTTCACAAATAAGTACGAGTACTTGATTCAGTAACATAACTGGTATGTAAGCGGCTTGGTCGATAACGGAGAATTAGTGTGAGGTGAGTTGGTTTTTTGCGGCTGAGCGCTGGTTAGTCCGTGGCTCGGGGAGCGCCGCAGCTGGCTCTGCCGCAACGACTGTTGCTGTGGAGTACAGGTGCTGGTGCAAGAGCTAGACAGGAGGTTGGTAAATTCAAATACGGGAAATGTGAGTGACGGTCAGACGCTTGAGAGGACAGGCAGTGCACAGGTAAGACAAGCTGAAAGATGGTTTCTTACAGTATTTACAAATTCCAGAATAAATCACAGTCATATAATAAATCAAATCTGAATACGTCCATTAACTCAGAAAAATGAGGCGCATCCAATGGCACAACTATATTTTTAGTATCTTTAGATCTAAAGATTTTAATATTTTCCTGCAGACAAAAATTTTCTCAGCGATCATCAGAATTAACAACTAGCCTGGCGTACAACAGCAAAACTGTCTTAGGACTAAAGACTTGACTGACAACAGTAGTTGTTACTGTCTAAGGTATATGGCCGGTATACAGGAAACGTATAACCAGCAGACCCGGTGACAGAAGTCAGATCTTCCTCACTGTCACACAAAATCAGTTCCCTACAGAGACACAACATTATTTTGTCTGCTTCAACCGTAAATACTATACACATTTAGTTATTACTCGTTTGCTGTCCTCGGTATGATCCACGTTATTAATGAGACATCGTTTTAATATTTAATTCGAAGCAGACATCGTGTATAAGTAATCTTTGGTTAGGAGGTAACAGAAGCATATATCTACCACAGCCTGAACGCTTTCCTCTTTTGTTCAGAACGAGATATCGAAGAAAAATTGATTTCCACTATTAAATGGAACGACAGAAGAAGATTATTAAGATTCAACATAAAGCGAGTCAAAAGTTATCAACATTATATTCGTATGAAATATATTCATATTTCTCTATTGTCGTTACAGGTGAGAGGCCGCTTTAACCGCACTTTTCTTCAGCAATCAGTGTTTGGTTTCTGTGACATGGCAATGAGAAACTGACGAAGGCCTTTGTAGGTTAATTTAGGAATCGAGAACGACTATTTCTGTAATCTAGTATAGTGCAATATTATCAGCTATCCGAAAGTCAGTCCAAAGTAAGTTAAAATGAGCATGTCCTCAGCTATCCTGCATTACCACATGTCCCTCGTAGAACTTGGCCGCATTGCCCACTTTCTCTTCCCGGTGAATGCTCACGTGAGCAGCTGGCATCGGCAGGAGAGATCCGCTAGTCGGCGTTTCATGGGAATAACCGATTCCGATCTCCTTGCCTTTCCATTTGGGCATTTTCTATGCTTATTTTTCCGATACTTAACAGAGCTAACATTCTTTATCTTAGAATTCAGTCCATCCAGTTAAGTCTCCGTTGTACTCAACTTTTGGCAAATTTTAAATTTTATGTTTTGTTACACTTTGCAGTTGAATGACCCTCCTATCACCGCAGTGACAGTTACCGTTAGCCATCGGTCCATGCATGTTCATTTGGACGTTGAGCGTCCCGAGTTTCTGACGTCACACCGTGGAAACAGCGCGTTACGGAGAGAGTGTTTCGGAACATGTAGAGCAATATCCAACTTGGCAGGTGTTCTGAACGCGTCTTTGAAAGTAGACCAACGACGTAGAATGACGGCACCTGGGTCACATCTACATGTACGTCTACAGACGCCACACTGGGTTTTAGCTGAGGACCATATTCGCTGCGTCTTACGCTGTAGCTTAGGTCCTACTAATATATGGCGTTTCAAAGCACCAGAAAACTGATCATTTTAAAATTCCGTCGCTTAATAGTACAATTTTTTGTGACAAAATGACGGGAAACGTCATAATGGTGGATAAATAATTCTCGAATTTAGAACTTGGGTCTTATGAAAGTATGCTCTTTCAAGGCAAAGGAACATTGAGAATGCATCAAAATCACATTTTTCGTGCTACGTTTTCTTATAATTAAATGCTAATTGAGAACGTATCTCTGATGAAATCTTTCAAAACATGGTAACATACAAGAAAAATGCGAATGTTACGGAATTTCGTCGCAGGGTAACAGAAACTCCAGGTAGCAAGATGATGTGTGATAAGTTACAGGTTCTTGTCGCACTGCAGCCCAAATGTTTTCCACTCACCTTTGTGTATTTCAATAATTTCTGAGACGTTCTTATTAATTTATGACACGCATATGCAATAATCGCTCAGAACTGTGTGTGAAATTGTCTTTATCTACAAGAGACTTTGCAATACCTGCAATAAAATATTTTGCACTCTCTCGTTTAGTCTTTTATTTCACATGCTCTAAAGTTCTGCCACTAAATAGAGACAGTGATCAAATGAGACTGACCTTACGATTTTGCTAAAAAAAGAGAATGATTAAATCATTTTTATCTTATGTGGAAGACTTGTATATTTGCATCCCATTATTTGTGCACTGACTATGTATAAAACTGGCGTCTTTGTCTGATACCATGTTCATGGACACAAAAATTTTTATTTATTTATACTACATGGCTAGCTTATGGACAAGGGGTTGATATCGGCTAGGCATTTTACGCCCATCTGTTTCGAGAACACACTGTGTAATTTGAGAACCAAATACAGCCTCTGGCAGCTCTGGGATCGCGTACACCACGTTGAGACCCGCATAGTGTACGACAAGCAGAGTCAGTTCACAGCATTCAGGAGCACGTCGAACGCTGCGTGCTCAACATTAACGTTGGAGTGGAAATCGAGGGCTAGGCCTCTTTGTGAATTGTGTGAACTTCTTCTGCTTATGATCAATGCATGTTCCTGTCTCGCAAACCGGCACGCTGTGTATTAGCAAGCAGCTTCCGACGCTAACGTAAGTAAGGGTTATATCCCTGAACTCGTAGTTTCGACTGGTTTCTAAGGCCTTAAACAAATAGTTCGAGATAAGAAATATGAACCTGAGTCAATACCACTGTTGCTACAAAAGTGAAGAAAATTAAACGTGTGACAACATAAACTACCTCTCTTCATACTGTCACGCAGCGAAAACTTCCTTTCGGTATCTTGAAGCATTCACGATAAAAATGGCTTATTACGTCTAAGAAAATTCACGTTTTACGTATATGAAATGTTTCTCTTTGGAATATAGTCGTAGAGTGTATTAAGAGAAAGTTGGAATTCAGAGACAGTCTGTCAGACGTGGGGCGCTCCGGCAGTTGATGACGTACTGTCAGTGACAGAGATTCTGGTTAGAGTTCCAGGTCGGTACTTAGTTTTATCCTCACATATATATCGTTTCCTCGATCAATGTTTTTTTTATTGTTTTACTGGCCCCTGTACAAATAGACGAAATCATCAAGCTTACGAATGAATGCAAATCTGTGACGCAACATCAACTGTCATTAATTAAAAATATTTAACAGTTCATGTGCATTAGTAAAAAGTAAAACAAGAGAGATGTTAAATACAAAGACGCTAAAGTAAAATACATGAAATACCAACAAAGGTCACTGTCAGCAGTTATGTACCTACTTACAGTATTAATAACACCACAAAATAAAATAAAAAGTGCTATATTGTAGTAATTACCAAACAATTCATTGAAAATTACGCTGAGTCATGTCGTATAAAAACAGTATCACTTACAGTGGTCATAATGTCACGAAATGTCTTGAAGACAGGAGATGAGTCCTGAAACATTAATAAGGACAAGTCCTAAAACCTGTTAGTGAAAGCCTGATTAAGAAAGAAGTCGAATAGTTTATAACCTTGGAATTGGCTTGTGAAAGGATGCAAGAACCGCTAAAAAGAATAACTAATGAGAACCAAAAGAAGGAGCCTATGTTAGAAAAATTTATGTTTCTTGTGTTGTGCATTTTCCTCTAGCGTCATTGTACTTCATACCTTGTTTTTTTTATACTTTATACAAATGCAAAAGTATTTCAAATTTATTTTAAATAAAAACATGTTGAATCACAGATTTGTACCTGTCGTAAGCGTGACGATTTTGTTGATTTGTACAAAGGTGTTCCCAATGAGTTGTACCGAGGTGTTGGCTATGACGCACAGAAACTAGTAGCATAATAACATTTTGCTATAATTTAATGACCATTAGATATTTGATTTCTATAACATATATTTAGGTAAATTATGAAATAACTATTATGAAGTTGAAGCTCTCCATTCCATGTTTACCTCGAAATAAATTTGTTGTTGGAAGGGGTCCGACTTGAGAAAAAGAAGGAAAGAAAAATACTGGGTTTTCCTCAAGGCGGACCACTTTCTAAAACAAAATTACGTTATGAAATATACTTGTTATCATAAATTCTAATAAAAATGTCTCTGAGGTCTAAAACATCTTTCTCCTAGGTAAGGGTTTTCTTTTTTTGAGCGGGTTTCAAGCACAAGTAAGTAGCATTTTAACCTGTAATACATTTAAACAGTAGCAAAGTCCTAGGTTGTGAATCCAATCGACAGATGCTAATATCTGAAGCTGAATGCTGCTTAAGTTGTTCAGTTGGGGCTCATAGCCGCCACATTGAGATGTGAACATTAGCAAATGACAGCAGCTAGCTTAAATCTAACTGCACCCCTAGACTGGGTTAGGAAATATTAGCAGGAAAATAATTTTTGTGTAGTAGTATTTAGTTCACAGTCTTTGTAAAAGTCCTTCATTTGAAAGTGCATCAAGTAGAGCGACATTCGCGATTAACTCACGCTGAATCACGGTATGTCCCGTGAATACTGACGAAGAAAACAACAAATAAATTGCATCGCATGCACTGCATACGGAACTAATACCTACTAGACGTCTGACATGAAGGCACTTCGGCTAATTCAACAACTGTCCTTCCAATTACGGAATATTATGTGACTATGAAACGTTTCAAGCTTTTAAAGGTAGATAACATAGCTGTTACATCAGTATGCAGAAACTATGTACCACTTTCATTCTAAAAGAAATGTTGTTTCTCCCAAAATAAAGTAAGTGTAGAGCAAATGCAGTAAGGATTTCTTTATTGTGTAACAGCATAGAAAAATACAGTATTTCGTTCTGATGAACACTTCATTCAAATTGGAGGGTGGTTAACAAATGTCCGGACAAGTTTTCAGAAGTATGATTATTAATACAATCTATTCCTCATGGCAGTACATTTCTGCATCTGTAACTTTATTACTGGAGAAAATTCATCAGCTGCAAATAACTTTTACTGCATTCTACTACTTTTGACAAATTAATTCTTCATATTCGGAAGTCCGCAAATTAGGGATATTATAAATCATTAGAGCTTGTCTATCATTTATGTGACGTATAAAAAGTGTACTAGAGCAACATACTTAATATTTGATTAGGAGATGTCAACATATACTGCATAGAAGCATAATGCTATGGTATGTCCAAAAATGTACATATTGTATGTGATTATTTTAAACAGTGAATGAAAATTTACAGTAACTAAATCCCACAAATGTTTCTCCTGTGATAGCATTAAGGAACATACATAAAAATATAGCCAAAGTATGGAAAGGTAGTTATAAGTAATACATTAGAAAAACTTGACACATTGTTCTAATATATCAAAGGAATGGCCTAATTTTCGCATTTTAAAAAGGATGATATGTAAACAAAATATGGTCTCCTTTTAATAAAAGTTTATCATTCAACAAATCTTTCTAATTAGGTGAGAACATGTATATATTTCTAATACTTCTGAAAGGTTCATATTGCAGCCCTTGACAACTATATGTCAAATTTCCATGTCAAACGAGGATGGAGAAGGGAGCGTGTGTTTCTCTGTTTTGAGATATTCTGCAAGACATGAGTTGTATGAATTCTCGCCAACTTTGTTGAGCAAGTACTCACAAACAACTCAGATATATATATTATTGTGTTTATACACTTCCAATTGGACAAATTTGTTAGTTCAACGTTTCCCAGTATATATAAAGAGCAACTTGGTGGCAATGTTGGTCATAAAGTACACACGGATGTCACATTTTTGGTGTAAAATCACTATGCGATATGAAACGTTAGCCATCAATGGGATTATAATGTATTTCTTAATATTAAGGCGACTTTTATTAAGTGTAAACGAATCTATATTCTTGTTGGTTTCATTATCATAAATTTTTATTATGATGTCTGCTTAGTATCCATTTTTGGCTGCATGGATGTCAATGTATTGTATTGTGTAGCAATATCAGAAGGAATCAGGGACACCTCAGAGATACTGTCGATCTTAGCATGAAAGAATGCCAATTTGTCCTTAAAGGGATGACTAGAAAACGCATGAATGTCCTTATGAGTTGTTGAAGGTTTCCTGGAAATGTCAAAATTATTTTACCACTTACTGAATGTTTTTGCAGGTCCAGAAAGTTCATTTCAGTGCGATGATTTTGTATTTCATTAATAAATTCCATTTTAGGATGAAAGTAGTTAAATGACTCACTAAGTGATTTGACACCCTTCACATCTCCTTTTAATAGAATGATGATTTCACCAACATAACGTCTACAGGAAAAAAACACTATAGGCTACAGTGGGTAGGGAATTCAAATTATTTATCTCAAAGTTATTAAAATCCCCTATAGCAATTCCTTCATCTTGTTTGTTTAGCTGACTATTCAAATAAAACAGTTGAACTTTATACCGTTTCTCAAAAATCTTATAAACCGATTAATTTCAGTTCAATTAAATTTCTTGTACTTACTTAAACTGTCTTCAGTAATATGGATTGTTTCCCCTATAAGAATGTTTTTGTAGGAATTTGTAATAACAAAAGATGTTAATATATGACAAGGAGGAAATGTGACTTTTTTAAAGATTTATTCATCTCTTCTCTGTTTTTCACACAGAGTGACATTGTATAAGTATAGTACTTCTTGAGAAGAACTAGTAAATTCTTGGAAAGGAAATTTCCAGGACTACTAATTCCATTAACTACTGGACGAAATAGGGAAATTACTTCTACGAATCTTAACTTTCGAATGTAAAGTTCGTGTCTAGGGATTCATGCTTAGTAATCTAACATGGTGTTTTGGAGGGAAGAAACAGTTAGTGCAATCAAAGGTCTCTTTAAGCTCTTTAGTGAAGTTAGGTGTGGAGTCCTTACTGATAATATGAATCCTGTAATCAGAAAAGTATTCTAATGTTTTACTAACATAGTCATTTCTATACGAGATCACAGAGGAATTGCCTTTATCTGATTTTATGATGAGAGGTATTTCTTCTTCAAGCTTCCTATCAATGGTCTTCACTGTAAAAAGCGAACTATTTTGCTTTCTCTTTCGACGACTGCTGTTACTACTTTCTTTTATTATAAGCTCATTAACTTTACAACCTACCTTAGCTTGTTCACAAACGTCCATCTTAGCAATACAAATGGCAGTTCTCACATCAACGATCAGTTTAGTCACAGTAGTCTGATCTAGTAGAGTTTCAACATTATATTAATTTCATTCACAGTGTTAAGTTCTGTTGTATCAAGGGATATGTTGGTTTCGTTAATAACCCTATATTGGAAAGGAAAATGTGGATCATTATAAATTGATATCTTTTTAAAACAACATACTAAAGGCGTAAAATTTTTTTATGGTTAACGTGGAAATTTTACATATAGTGGATAAGGGCTACAAAATTTACCTCTTAGAAGAATCTGAAATATATTACCATTCTGACCTAAACTCCGAAAATTTGCTGGATGATCAACTTGCATTTGAAAACAGATAATATTTGGATTGCATATCACCATACAATGTGAAAATTACCCCATTCTTTTGATGTATTGAAACTATGTGTCGTATTTCTCAAATGTATTACACAGAAATTCTTCTTCTGTGTCAATTATGTTTTTGATGTATGTGCTGCTAGCACAACAGATACATAGTGATTTAGTTATTGTAAACTGTCAATCACTGTTTAAAATAATCACAAACAATAAGAACTGTTTGGGGCATACCAAACCATTGTGCTTTTGTG
The DNA here is from genome assembly GCF_023864345.2 of Schistocerca serialis cubense. NCBI lineage: Eukaryota > Metazoa > Arthropoda > Insecta > Orthoptera > Acrididae > Schistocerca > Schistocerca serialis. Next base: position 284,589,610 of record NC_064644.1, on the reverse strand, counting down.
AAGAACATGCCAACATCTCCTAGAACAATACAAAGTCAATTCCTCTAGCATACTTTTTATGCTTGACATAAATGTAGAGCAAATGTCGAAGATTTTTTATACCTATAGTTTATTTGTTCCTAAAGATAACAAATTAATTTGTCAAGATAGATGTAATGCATAATAAAATTTATTTTCGGTTTATGACAAACTTTTTCCTGCAAAACAATTAGTAATAGATGTTAGTGATACTGTACTTCACTCATGTTTTATTGTCCTAAAGCTAAATCGGAAATGGAATGAAACACATCTGGCAGCCAACACAAACAGTACACAATGGGTCCAGTTAAAGCGTTACAGATACTTTTTGTTACAGATACTTCTCTAAACTGCACCACTGTGATAAAGAAAATTTAAGGGGTGTTCTGAGTGAATGCCACTTGAAATGATATACAATAGCATTATCCTCTTCGGTCTGGTGGATACACATACGCGGATTTCGAGATTTTCCTTCGTAAAATGAATAAACAGGTTTAACCGACTCAAGATCTGTAGTACACAATTGTGCAGGCTGCATAGAATCAGCTTTTGCCGCTGGATAAAATGCGCATAAAAAGCCATTTACTAATTTTAGGAAGCTGATGCTCGAAGTCCACATGTGTGTTCCCATGAGACTGAAGATATTGTTTATGATCGTCGTACATGGACTTTAGATACTGAGCAACTTTGTTCATATTGATGTAAATGTAGGATAAATGTCGATCTCGTGTTATGCGCTATGCCTTCAACATACAACGAATGAAACAGCTTACAGAAGACATGCAACAAAGGTCAAGATTGCAAACTGAATGACTTTTTTTAATTTGAGACACTAATTCAAAAGTTGTCATTAGTAACTGATGTACATTGAAAGCCACCCTGAATGGCAATCTAAATTTTAAGTAGAAGTAAGGAAGAAGATTTACAGAGAATAAGATAATGATATAATATTTAGAATTTTAATTAAATAAATTATTTAATATAGCCTACAGAGAATGATGTTTGGCGAAAATAGTTCCAGAGCTTGTGGAAGCTGGTTCATGATGTAAAAAGTTTAGCACTCTAGCTAAGGGAAACAGTACGTAAAGGGAGCGTTGGAGGTTTCCCTTTTATACAATATACAGGCATTTTCTCTGTGTCTCGAAATTCAATATTAAAAAGAAAATAAATAATAATGTATTAGATTTACCGCCAAATCAACAAAACATACACTAATTCCTGGAACTTCTTAAAATAAACTAAAAGTTACGAAAGTTCGACATTTACGTAATGCAGGTGTCCCGTGTTTCTCCACTAGACTGCCGCCATTTTATCATAGTTCAGAGTCACACTTTATTACAATGATAATGGTTTTCGCTCAATTCGAGAACATTATATCATAGTACTTCTTTTTAGGTATCGTGTTCAGTTCCCACGTGCCACAAAGGGAAATGGACTTTATCACAGCACTTGGAATAATCCGTAATAGCTTTCCAACAACTGTGATCTCTTCAACGGAACGAAACTGATACTCATTGCGAAAAATTTTCGACATTTTACTTCAGTAAAAGATATTTCAATAATAACACCAACAGTCACTGAAGACATAAATGATTTAGTGTAATAAATCCCGAAGGCTTGAAAGAAGACTTGCTGTCACAAGTTCTTCAGAGTCCCAGCTGCTCCACCATCAGAATCAATAACAATCAGGAACATCCGGTTCGTCATGTTTTTCCTGGAGCCCTGGAGCTGAAGACCCAACCATCACTTTCACTTTCATTTTTAGACTTGAAAGAAAGTGTGGCTCCTTTCCGACTGCTGCCCGTTGGGAGTCTCATCCAGATCTGTGTCTTCTCCAGGAGTGGCGAAGTTTTGAAGCTGTTTGGCGGTGACATCATGCACTCGGTGGAAGAAGTTTTGACGAGGCGTTGGCGAGGAAACTGGTGGAATTTTCTCTAGAAGTTCAGCTTGTTATACAGTTAACTGGTTCACACGCCATTGAATGGAAACTGTCCAAACTGAAGTAAATGAGGTAATTTCCATGTCTTTGGATGTCTGCTCAAACGAAGACTACATTCTACCCATAGTTCGTTCCGATTTATTTTCTTTACTTTATTTACGTACATAACTTTATAATGTACTATACTCCGTTATTTTTATGAAAAGATTCCCGGCTGATGCTAAGAGTTGTTATAACAGGACGTTCCGCTTTTGCACGAGATGCTAAATTTTTCTCTTGGCCATTTACCGTGTGTACTGTTGAGTTAGCAGTACCGATAAATCTGCAGCTGGTGTGTCGTTGGGCTTCTTTCGTAATCATATTATAACTCGACAGACGATTTGGTCACTTTAAAGTAATATAACCATAGACAAAGGTTGCTCCTAACTAGATGAAGTAATTGAGCTGGTCCGAATGAATAATTAATTGCCTCCTTCTCAAAAAGTAAGAGAATCGTAGACGTCTTGACTGCAGTGTTTGCGGTGGGTGCTGACTGATGACAGTTTTGTCAAGATATTCAAATTTCCTGAACAGTGACTGCTCACGCCACAGGAGATCGTTCCCTCCATCAGTGACTCACCTGGTAAGGACATCATCAGGCACGACCTTCTCATGACTGGAATGTTTATAACTGTGTTTCACTAGCCCTCCACTGAACGAGGTATTGCATCGACGCCCTAGATCTCTTTGAATTTCTGTTCGCCTTTGCCTATAAAATCCAAAAGTACAGAACTACTGTCAAGCTCTCTCCTCCTCTTTGCATATACATTTAATTCATTTTTTGTTGTTAGGTTGTAACCAGATGTGAATCGTTTCTGACGCCCATTGTGGTCGAATCGTTGAAGTGCCGCACTTCGGCAGATATTCTGTTACGATGCCTGCAGACGACAATTGTAAATGTGCAATCGTGTTCAGTCGAGGGCGAGTGATGTATGATGAGTAATTTTAGGTATGTAGTTTGAATAATAAGCTGCCAGAATAGTTGTATTCAGGACCGTGAGTTAACGAAAATCTTTCAAATCAAACGCTTGATTATTTAGATGACATTGAGGGTTAGCTTCTTAAACAATGTTCCTGTTGTGCCATAAGCTTGATAACTCGTACGAGCGACTCATCTCTCCCTAGATATTATTTAGTAATGCGGTCACTGATTCTTTACCTTTTTCTAAAACGTTAACTTCCTGTCGTTTTGGTCGATATGCACCATTACCAACATTCACTAAAGATGCGTCTATCTCGGTTCGCATTGCCTTTGGTGCTATGCGATCGAGAACAGTTTCTGCGAACTTCAGAATTGTTTCGATATGAGAAGGAAGGTTAAGGGGTGATATAGTTTTTACTATTTGTTGTGCCTGTTTCAAAATAGAATCTAGCGCGCCACTAGGATCGATGCTTTTTGCTTTCATGATGCTTGTATCTATCCAATCAGGGATGTACTTAATATACTCCACTGGTCCGACGAATAGTTTCAATGGGTTCTCCTTGCTTAATATGACAGATCTCTTCAGACGGTGAGGCCACAGTCCGAAAAGCATATTTGGCTGCTGCGCGTCGGTCCCCGTTGATATTTCTTCCATAACGGTATTTAAGTTACCATCCGTAACCGTGTCCGCGTTTTCAGCAAGCTGTGTACTAAACCGGGTTGAATGCAACAAATCTGCTGGCAGCACAGTTCTGAGGGCCTCATAACTCGATCTGCCGAGTTTTAGAAGGGGACCAAATGCTGAAGAGTCCAAATCCCGGTACAACTGCCTCAGGGAGTCACGAATAGGAAGCGAGGTAGCCTCCTCCAGACCATCTACCAATTCGTCCAAGAAATTTACAGTCACCGAAATCCGAGCTAACAATGGAAAAACATATTGAGCAACCTGTTTAAATACCTCATTGTATGTTAGCTCAGTTTTTTGTGCGGTACGATCTAACTTTGATACTCCCACAGTCTCTTCAGGAGTCTGTCGTACCTTGCGAATCGATCTCTTCACTTCCTTCAGTCCGATGAAATCATTTGGAAAAAAATCGTCACGTTGTTGATGAAACACACTGTTGTAACTTCTATATGCATCTTGCCATTTATACAAATTTTTCGTATTCCTCTTATCCGTTGCGATGTTATCAGTTAGTGGAAGGGTCGTATATGTCCTAGGATCAGCGTAAGAATGTTCCACCGATGGCAGAAAGTAACCAGCGCCATCACTAGTAGGCGGTGAGTCTCCGACAGCATCCTCACACTGGGCAGCCTCCTTCAGTTTCTGAGCCAGCCAAGGTAGTGCAAGGTGCTGGTAGGTATCGTGATAGATGTCGATAAAGTTCTGAAACTGTACTTTGGCTCTGTAGAACGTATCATACAAATACTTAAGTCCATTCAGAAATTTCCAGCACAGATTTGATAAACAACTTCCGCCTTCACAACTTTGCACACGATCAGTGGAGCCACTGAGGTGAAGCTTGGGGAATATGAGTCTCGAAAGAATGTGTCCAATTGGAAGTCTTCTTTCTCGAGGAGAGTCACTAAAAAACACAGTTGAGGAATGTCTTCTTGGTCCGGAAACGAGCCCGTGTGGAGTATCCGCTGCTGACTCCTCGTTAAAAACGCCGGGAGACGCGGCGAGGTCACCGGCAGCTTTCGCGTCGACCGTTGCCCGGAGGACGTGGTCAAGCAACCCTTGGGCATCAGGGACGTGTTGTTCAACGCCGCCCAGCGCCTCTGCGCTGGTCTCTGGCCTCAGGAACAACGCGGCATGTCGTAACTGGTAGACACCTGCAAGTGAATACCATTGCAAGTACTCCCAGACAATAGAAGGAAAGCAGCGGAAGTATTAAGGAAAGCAGGATTGAAAAAGAATGTGAAATCTGACGTGTACTCTGAGGCAACAATAGTCATGTGATACCTCCTTACATCCTTCTGACCTCCTTTTGTCTGGCAAAGTGCAGCAGCTCGACGTGGTAGGGACGCAACAAGTCGCCAGAAGTCTTCTGCAGGAATATTGAGCCATACCGCCACTACAGCCGACCACAATTGTGAAAGTATTGCCGGTGCAGCATTTTGTGCACGGACTGTACACTCGACTATGTCCCATGATTGTTCGATGGTATTTATGTCGGGCGATTCTGGATGGCCAAATCTCTTACTCGGATTGTCCACAATGTTCTTCAAACCAATCGCGAGCAATTGTGGTCCACTGATAGGTGCACTGTCATCCACAAAAATTCCATAGTTGTTTGGGAACATCAATCCACGAATGGCTGGAAATGGTCTCTAGGAGCCGAACATAATCATGTTCAGTCAATAATTCTTTCGGTTGGACCAGAGGACCCAGTTTATTCTACGAAAACACAGCCCATACCATTATGGAGCTGCCACCAGCTTGGACAGCGTGTTGTTGATTATTTGCGTCCATGGCTTCGTGGGGTCTGCACCACACTCGAACCCTACCGTCAACGTTTACCACTGAAATCTGGACTCATCTGACCAAGTCACAGTTTTTCGATCGTCTAGAATGAGACCGATATGGTCACGAGCCTAGGTGAGGCGCTGCTGGCAGTGTGGTGCTGCTAGCAAAGGCACCCCCGTCAGGCGGTTGCTGACATAACCCATTAACACCGAATTTCGCGGCACTGTCCTAGCGGATACGTTCTGCCTACGTCCCACGTCGGTTTCTGCGGTTACTTCATGTAGTGTTTACTTATTTATTGGCACTGACAACTCTACACAAACGCCGCAGCTCTCGGTCGGTAAGTGAAGGACCTCCGCCATTGCGTCGTCCGTGGTTAGAGGTAATGCCAAAATTTTGTATTTTCGGCACTTCCTTGACACTGTGAATCTCGGGTTATCAAATCCCCTAACGATATCCGAAATGTTCCACGCGTCTAGCTCCAACTATCATTCCGCGTTCAGAGTCTGTTAATTCCCATCGCGCGGCCATAGTCACGTCGGAAAACTTTTCGTATGAGTCACGTAAGTACAACTGATAACTCCGCCAATGCGCTGTCCTTTTATACCTTGTGTACGACATACTACCGCCATCTGTATGTGTGCGTATCGCTATCTCATGACTTTTGTCAACTCAGAGCAAAGCAGCGAGACATTGAATACGTGGAACACTGGAGACGAAGGTAAATTCTGGAACCGTGAAAGATTTAACCATCGTCCATAACAGTCCGACTCGCATCGAAGACTGCTTGTTTCAAAATATTGAGGGCACAAAAAATGCACGTGACTCAAGGAACTATAACAAGGTGAGTAATACTGTTTCACAAAATTCACGTATGAAAATGAGTGATTATGACGTACTGTTAGCTCATCTTTTCATATTATTGTTGTTAGAGTCTGGTTTGATGCATCTGTTCATGCTTGTCTATCGTGTGAAACTCTCTTCATCTCCTAATGACTACTGTAACCTACATCCTTCTGCATCTCTTGTCTCCGTCTACAATTTTTAACCCGACACATCCTTCCAATACTAAATTCGCGATCCCTTTAATGTTTGAGAATGTGTTCTGTCACCCTAGCCCTTCCTTTTACCAAGTGAACCACTGATTTCTTTCCTCCACTACTCTGTTCAGAACCTCCTCACTAGTTATGCAATGTTCCCATCTAATCTTCACCATTCTTCTGTAGTCAGTTCATGCTTCTCTATCGTGTGAAACTCTCTTCATCTCCTAATGACTACTGTAACCTGCATCTTTCTGCATCTCTTGCTCTCCATCTACAATTTTTAACCCGACACATCCTTCCAATACTAAATTCGCGATCCCTTTAATGTGTCAGAATGTGTTCTGTCATCCTAGCCCTTCTTTTTACCAAGTGAACCACTGATTTCTTTTCTCCACTACTCTGTTCAGAACCTCCTCACTAGTTACGCAATTTTCCCATCTAATCTTCACCATTCTTCTGTAGCATCACATTTTAAAAGCTTCCTTTCTCTTCTTGTCTAAGCTGTTTATCGTCTATGTTTCACTTCGATACACGGCTACACCCCAGACAAACACTCTCTGAAATTACTTCCGAACACTTACATCATCTTCAGAAACGCTTTTATTCACATTGAAAGTCCCCATTTTATATCCTCGCTAGTTTGCCACCACTAGTTATTTATCAGCTCAAATGGGAAAGTTCTTCTACTACCAGTAATGCCCTCAAGATCAGCTGATTTAATTCGACTACATTCCGTTAGCCTAGTTTTGCTATTGTTGATGTTCATTTCATGTTCTCCCCTCCAAACGGTATTCATTCTGTTTAACGGCTCTGCCAGACCCTTTGCTGTCACTAGCTGTCACTAGGAATACAGTGTCATCGGCAAACCTCGAAGCTTTTATTTCTTCTCCCTAACTTCAAATCTCACTCGAAGTTTTCTTTGACATTATTTACTGTTTGCTCAATGTATCAGTACTTCCCCTGATGCCCCTCCACTCTTATAACTGCTGTCAAGTTTCTGTACAAGTTGTAAATAGCCTGTTGCTTCCTGTATTTTTTCCTCTGCCACCTTCAGAACTCCGAAGAGAGTTTTTCAGTCAACATTGTCAAAAACTTTCTCTGAGTCTAGTTCAACAGACGTATTATGCCTTTCCTCGACCTCTATTCTTGCTTTCATAAGGTTGGTTTTATGAATGTATGTGAGAATGGGATACCATCTGACACTATAAAGGTAAGAGAACATTGCTGTAAAAAGAGCTCTTGACCCGTCATTAACTGGAATGAACGGAAGTGGAATTCGTTCGGCGCAGGGAGGTTCGTCCTATTAAGCGTCATAAGGCCATGAGTTAAGACCTTTATCTTTCTCTCTCCATAGCCTGAGCAAAATCTAATCATATATCGTAGCACAGAGTGCTAACTTGCGAGACACGGAGGTTAGTCAGACTCGGATCGAACCCGCGAGCTCCACTGACGGCTCTTGATGTGGTTGGACAGACATGCTAATTATGGTTCCACACTCGTTAGGCAAAGGCTGGCTGGTTCCCCTTCTCCTCTTCAGAAATGACTTGGTACAAGCAGTCAAAACTGACAGCAAATATGGAATAGGTTATGTTGTACAAAATCGTAGAGAACAAGATCACATTCTACTAGGTTAAATAATGACGGGGTAACAGGAGTGGCAACTAGTAACATATAAATCTGGAATCGCTAAAAACAACAGACCCTGTACCGTGAGATAAACGCTAGGAAACAAATATCCAGACATTTTAAGTACGACAAAAAATCGTTCATGTGGTTTACGACTATATTGTTACTCATGAAAATCCCGATCAATGCTGATAACTCGTTAATAACAGTCGTAATACGTTAGTGGACTTCTTTGTTGCATTATTGCATCACATTTTTTGCTATCATGAGGTACTCCACACCAAGTCATAATACAAATATACGTAACATATCACAACAAAGAATGTACAAATAATAAATACCAAAATACAAAGTAGATGCAAAAAGGTTTAGACGCAAACAATGTTATACATACAAAACCCCCAATAATAAGAGAGTAGTGTCAAGCGGTCAACATCAACGTCACTGCACAAGAGAAGCAATTTATGCAGGTAAAATTAACACTATACACACCGGGTGGCGTTCAAACTATTAGAAATATTTTACGCTTTGTCATTACAAATACACCACAACTGTTAACAAAGAAGCCAATAAAACGTAAATACAAACGGTCAGCAGTACGAAACAAATAAATAAGAAAAATTTCTGAACTACAGTTAAAACGTTGTTATATAGGCCATAATCAGGTGGCAAAGAAACCTACGTTCAAAGGATGAAATATGACCGTTAAATGTAGAGAGCAATACAAAATAACAAAGTGCATAAAACAACATGAGTTCTATAAGACAGAAATGAACTTGGCTATGTACTGCTTTCGCTTATGTACAGCGATGCGCTTGAGCCTACCAATTGCTGCAGTGCATACATTCAGATTCGTTTAAAATAAAGGGACATTATAGCAGACTGATGCTTTTACAAACCTAATGAAATAATAATGACAATAAACACAATAAAAACGTAAAATAAAAAATGAATACCGTGGAGATTTTATTGAAGTTCCTATAATATTACAAGAATTATTACAACAAATATAGAAAACATAAGCCCAAATTAATTGCTGGGAGATATGATACAAGTAAAGGAGAGATGGAAGACGGACCGGAGAATTAGAAAACCATCAAACATACAGGGACAAATGTCTACTACTAGCCACTTGCCCATTGATGATAGCCTCCTGATCGGATCAGCAGTCCAAAGACCGGAGAATTAGAAAACCATCAAACATACAGGGACAAATGTCTACTACTAGCCACTTGCCCATTGATGATAGCCTCCTGATCGGATCATCAGTCCACATAAATTCCCAACTCTTCAAGAACGTCGAGTTCCCTACTCTTAGGTTCAACATGCAAGATATCTAAAGCATTGTTAATGGGATGGAGGGGGGGGGGGGGGGGAGGCTATAGACCTTCCCACAGTACCAACCGAAAAAAGTCGCCATACAGTATTTGTCTTTACAGATAAAAAGTTGCCGATGATTATGAGTTTTGTTGCCGGCTATATTAGATTGTTTCGGTGTCAAGAGAAGTGATATTACAGTGAATGAAAAATAAACGAATACCAACTGCACTAGTGTGTTAGAAAAATACCACTATTTGTGTACATCGCGAAGCATAAGTGTATAACGAACAATCTGGCAGGGAATGAAGTGTAATCATACGTACCTGAAGGCAAGGAATCGACACCAATCACCTGCAAAAAAAACAAGAAATAATGTTAGTACTATACGTAACATGTAACAATAAGCGGTTATTTGTTTCTAATTTATGGCTTCTGCCTGACCTAATTGGTAGTCAGTATTTAAAAATTAGTTAATTCTGCAGCTTCTGCACTCATTATAAATAATAACATTAATGTCTTTGTAATGCTTACAGTTTTATTCTTCAGCCACGAAATATTGTTCATTTTCATACAACATCTTCAGACATATAAATGCGTAGAGTTAATTTGTTGCTGCACATATCCAGATACTGCCAAGAAACCTAAATTTCAATAATCAAAGATGCGAAGGTAAACGTTTTTCACCGAAAGAACATTTTATTCCACGTAAAACTTCAAGATACTAACATCGCTATCACACAGGAAAGGGAAGAAGGGAAAATCTCTTAAGAATTGTCAATCAAATTTAAATTGCATTACGCGTTAAATAAATCTGTAATTCTGATTACAGTAAATATTTTCGAAGCTAGGTGTTTGGTTTTATCTCAATAAACAGCATTGTTTACGAGAAACGATGAAGTGAAATGTGATAAACATTTGATTCAGACTCAGCAACTGTTACAATGCAGAAAGAAGGCAAAGAACTGCTGCGAAGCGATTTTTCAGTGCCCATTTTCTTTTCTTCGTGAGAAATATCCTCGTAGGACTGCAGATGAAGAATGATATGGGAGAACAAACACGCAGTTCCGTTCTGTTTTGTTATTTAGTGGGTTGTACAATGAAGATAGCATCTCAGTTTTCATTGCTTTCGTGAATGATTTAATAGTACTAGGCACTGATAAGTATGGGCAATGGTAAATACTTACGTTTAAATCGTAGCACATGCCTTGTCGCCTATATTTATCGTTTCGTGAGCTTGTCTGGGATAGAACGACAAGTCGATACAAATGAAGGTCCAACTCTGTTCATTCTTTTCGACGATCAAACAATGTACATATGTAATGTTTTAAATGCTACCTTTCTTCTTTCTCAAAAACGTGTTTGCAGCTCTATTGTGCTTTCGGTACTCTGTTGCATGTCGCCAGACTGGTTTCAAGACTGAAATCATGGAGTAAATGTTCCAAACATTCATTATCTGTAGATACATCGTCTTTGCGCCGAGCGGTGCTTTTCTCAAGAGTTCCATCAGCTAAAACTATCCACCCAGAGCGAGTAATTCCAATCCATACTACTTACTGACATCTGTGATTTCAAAGAAGCCGCTGGAACATTATTGTCAATGCAGCAGTATAGCATCTCTCCACTAAGTTCGATCGAAGTGTATCACACTTATCCATCTCAAATATATATAGAAAGTTATTACTTTGAAACTAAAGAATGGCATAATATTAAACCTAGGGTCTCTGTATTAATGGCAGTTGGAATAACATCTCTGTTATCGGCACTGAGGGACAGCCATTTTCCGGGCGTAGTACGTAGAACGCTCTTAACAATTTACATATTTTTTAATTTGCCTCATTATATTTTGCATTGATGACCAATACACTCTCGCGGGGTTAGCCGAGCGGTCTCATGCGCTGCAGTCATGGCCTGTGCGGCTGGTCGCGGTGGAGGTTCGAGTCCTCCCTCGGACACGAGTGTGTGTGTTTGTCCTTACGATAATTATTTTAAGTAGTGTGTGAGCTTAGGGACTGATGTCCTTAGCAGTTAAGTCCCATAAGATTTCACAAACATTTGAACATTTTTTGAACCAATATACTCTCAAATTTTTAGATACAAACAAGTTTTGTACAGAAAGGAATACACTGTTTTTGTATTCCCCTGACAAACGTGAGATTTACCACTTAGAATGTTCAAATGGTTCTAATGGCTCTGAGCATTATGGGACATAACGTCTGAGGTCATCAGTCCCCTAGAACTTAGAACTACTTAAACGTAACTAACTTAAGGACATCACACACATCCATGCCCGAGGCAGGATTCGAACCTGTGACCGTAGCGATCGCACGGTTCCAGACTGTAGCGCCTAGAACCGATCGGCCACACCGGCCGGCAGTTAGAATGTTTTCAACTGTTTGTTCAGTTGTATACTCACACTAAATTTCGGATATAAAATGAAAGGAATATTCTAGTTTAAGAAACCCTGAGAAGTACACACGTCAGTGTGTTTGCATTAATGAATTTCATGAATAACCAGTGGCTTTTTCTCTTTTATGTGAGAGCTTAAAGTGGTATTTTTCCCCGAAGCATGTGCGGTTGTGGCAGTGAATACTGTGAAAAAGGATGATTCACAGAATGATCTCAGAAGTGAGTTTTTTTCCATGTCGTGAGTTCGAATTAGATCTGAAAATATGGTACATGAATTAAATCTTAGTTACATGAGTTGACGTGACTGATGTGATATCGATGGTAGGGGTGGGATGGTAGGAATGCAGTAAAATTATGTAGTATCCCAGGGAATAGACTCTTAGAAAAATTTGTGCTTCTTAGCAGTGAATCTCAGAACTGAAAAATCTAGCTGTAATGTATGAAATGAACTACGTTTAACCATATGAAGTAGTTTTATATTTATGGAGTATTCTATCGGTCTTGGAAGAGCAGGAAAATACTAAAAGTGGAATGCTTAGTGTTAATGATGATGATGATGATGAAGTTTGCTTCCTGGGGCGCTCAGTAGTACGATTATCAGCACCCGTACAAATTTTCAGTCTTTTCACAGTCCAGTCAAGTGACATTTCCCAAAATGATGATTAAAGAATGAGGACATCACAAACAGCCAGTCTCCGGGCGTAGAAAATACACGACCCCGCAATATTAATGTTCTGCAATAATATTTACATCTACATGACAACACAACAATTCACACTTGAGTGTTTGGCACACAGTTTATCGAACCACCGTCAATCTATTCCTCCACTGTTGTCGAACGATGGGCTGGAAAAACAAAAACATAAATTCTGCTGAGGCAGTTCTGATTCCTCTTATTTTATTACGAGGATCATTTTCCCCTATGCAGGATCCTGAAGAAATTAGTTTCGCCGCCGAGGGAGAAAGATGACGATGGAAATTTCGTGCGAAGATCTGGCCCCTTTGTTTTAATGATTGTCACCCCAAATTACGTATCATGTCCGTGACACACTCTGCCCTATCTCATGATAATACAAAACGCGTTGCCTTTCTTTGGACATTTTCTTTGTGCTGAATCAGTCCCATATGGTATATATCTCAAGACATCGCAGCAGTACTCTAGGACACACAAGCATAGTGCAGTGACAGTATCTTTCGCTGATCTGTTGTTCTTGGAAATGGTCTACGAATAAAATGCTGTCTCCAGTTCGCGTTCCACAAAACATTTTCAGTGCGATGCTTCGATGAAAGTAGTTCGCAATCATAATAATTATTTTGTAGAGTTTACAGCCATTTGCTTGTGTGATTTATCATACAACCAACATTTAACCGATTTCTGATAACAGTCATGTGGATGACTAGGCACCTTTTATTATTTAGCTTATGGTCACCTTTTACTCTACACAGATACCTTGTCTAACTGACACGATTTTCCAGTGCCTGTGTTATTCTGATTACGATATACAAAATTCCTTCAGACATACACGTCGTAATGCAGGATTAAAGACATATGGAACTTTGGATGGCCGGGAGTCGTGCACGAATAGCCAAATGGTGCCGATAAGGTAGCTCAGCGTGTTCGGTCAGAGGGTTAGCTGCCATCTGTAACATAAAACTGAGTGAACGGATCAACGAGAAATCCGAACAGGTGGCATGGGACGTTCGCCCCGAAGGAATGCAGCGAACTATAATGAACAAAATGAGATCAGGAAAAGAAAATGGTAAGAGGATCACTTGATACAACCGAAAAATCTGAGTTTGAGTCCCGGTCTGGCAAAAATTTTCATTGTCATCATTCGATTGAGCACCTAATGGTAGTCCTTATTCGCGATTGGAAATTCATATGATGATGTCTAAATAATTCTGCAATTGGTTTTGATCTCCTAATGACTTTGCGTGACGTAAAACGACAGCATCATCTACAACGAACCTAAGACGTTGAGATGTTTTCCTGAACCGTTTATATAGATTAGGAACCGCAAAGGGGCTTTAACAGATCCTTTGGGAACACCGTCGACGACTTTGCGTCAGTTAGTGTGATATATGACCTCTCTCACCAAATTTATGAATCCAATCGCGCAAAAGAACCGATACTACCTAGACATGCAATCTGATTACTAACAGCTTATGAGGAACTTCGTCAAAAGCCTTCTCGAAATCTAGAAACACCGAATCAACTTCAGATCCCCTGTCGATAACACTCATTACCACATGTAAAAGAAAAGCTAGAAGTTTATCAAAAGATTGACATTTTCCGAGTCAGTGGTACGTGCCAATAAATTGTTATCTAGGTGACAATTCAGAATGTTCAAACAGAGTAAAAGTCCAAATTCCTACTGGAAATCGATGTCAATGGTACGGTTATGTAATTCAGCGGTTTCTTTTCTTGTTTTCTGATGTAACACCTCGTAACATTCCTCGAAGGGAAACATTGTACCTGGTTCCTCAGTATGGTGTTATTATACACACATCAAAATAGGTTTGTATCACCCCAGTTGCCACATGTCCTGAAGATAGACGTTGACTGTGGCTAATGTATCACAGACACACACCCTTTGACTTTTCAGAGATGTCACTCAACCTGCCCAAAGAAGTAAACAAGTGTGCATGTGCAGCGCTTATTTGACGGAGTGGGTTCGACATGCGATCAGTTACAGTCATTCCACCAGGAGGAAGGTACACGGGTCGTGTTGTTTGTAGTTCAACCATGCCTAGACAGTCAATACCGTGGTTAGATCACGTCCGCATTGTTACTTTGTGCCAGGAAGGGAACTCAAAAAGGGAAATGTCCAGGTGTCTCGAAGTGAACCAAATCGACGTTGTTCTGACAAGGAGGAGATGCAGAGAGACAGGAACTCTCGATGATATGCTTCGCACAGGCCGCCCAAGCGCTACTACTGCAGTGGATGACCGCTACTTACGGATGATGCCTTGGAGGAACCCTAACAGCATTGCCACGATGTTGAACAATGCTTTTCGTGCAGCCAAAGGACGTCGTCGTATGACTCAAACTGTGCGCAATAGACTGATTGATAACCGTTTTCACTCCCGACGTCCATGGCGAGGTCCATCTTTGCAACCACGGCGCCATGCAGCGTGGTACAGATGGGCCCAACAACATGCCGAATAGACCGCACAGGATTGGCATCACGTTCTCTTCACCGATGTGTGTCGGATATGCCTTCAATCAGACACCCGCCAGAAACGTGTTTGGAGGCAAGCCGGTCAGACTGAAAGCCTTAGACACACTGTCCAGCGAGTGCAGCAAGGTGGAGGTTCCCCGCTGTTTTGGGGTGGTATTATGTGGGGCCGACGACGCAATAGCGGCTGTACGATAAGTGAATGCCATCCTGCGACCGATAGTGCTACCATATCGGCAGCTTATTGGCGAGGCACTCGTCTTCATGGACGACAATTCACGGCCCCCTCGTGCACATCTTCGGAATGACTTCATTCAGGGCAACGACATCACTCGACTAGAGTGGCCAGTATGTTCTCCAGACTTGAACACTTTTGAACATGCCTGGGATAGATTGACAAGAGCTGTTTATGGACGACGTGGCCCACCAGCCACTCTGAGGGATCTTCCCCAAATTGTCGTTGAAGAGTGGGGTAATGTGGACCAACAGCGCCACTGTGAATACAAGCATGCTTCAACGCAAGACGACGTGCTACTGTGTATTAGAGGTACTGGTATATACAGAAATCTGGACCACCACCTCTGACGGTCTCGCTGTATGGTGGTACAACATGCATTGTGTGGTTTTCATGAGGCAAAAAAAAGCAACAAAATAAAATAAAATAAAAACAAAAGGGGAGGCCGAAATGATGTTTATATTGATCTCTATTCCTAGTTTCTTTACAGGATCCGGAACTGTCGCAACAGAGGTGATGCAAAAGTATTTTTTATGTGTGTGTTAGCACACTCTGAAAGGAACCTAGTTGGTGTATAATCTGGACCATTAGAGTTGCCCTTATTCAATGATTTCAGTTGATCCATTACAAAAAGAGTATATACGTTTACGCTGCTCTCATTGGAAGCTGTTCCTGATTCGAATTCTTGTGTATTTACTACATCTTCTATCTTCAAGATATTTCGGAAAGTTATGTTTAGTAAATTCGCTTTAGTGTCGCTGTAATCGGTAACATTATCATTGCAGTGAAGGCATTGATTCGGTTTTGCTGCTGGTGTGCGTTACATAGGACCGAAGTCTCTTTGGAATTTCCGCCAGATTTCGAGAAAGAGTATGGTTATGGAAACTATTATCTCGCAGTGAATTTCTCACTAATTTTAGAAGATAAGTAAAACATAAAAAATCTCGAAGACTTTGCGTCCTTTTAAATGAGGCATGCTTTTTTAGTTGCTTCTCCCTCAGTGTTCTGTTTTGTGCAGCATGGGAGAGCTGCTTCGTCTCTTCCTAATTTATATTTGGTTGTTACTTGGCTTTCGGCTTTATGATCCATCATCAGGCAAACTAAGTCCAAACAGACAGTCCGCATAATGTCAGCGAGTGCTTCTAGCTGCAAAAAGACTTTAGCTAGGTGACGTATGTAGATTATGCATCACCGTCAATGTAAAACGTGTAAAAGGTAAGAAATGGAATAAAATGCTAGTATGGCATCGATGTTCGGCAGTCCCCACCTGGGTTAAGTTCGGCCACCGAGATGGAAGTTCTTTCTGTTGACGCAACAGCGGGCGGCTTGCGTGTCGATGATGAAATGACTATGAGGATGACACAACAAGCAATTCACAAATGGTGAATGTGTCCGACCTGGGCTCCCTACTTAACAGACGCCCTGGCCTAGGGGGACGTCCTCACTTGATTTCATACTGGTCTGTAGTGTAATGGGTAAATTTGTATTCGACGTTACTATGACGAGCAGAGCATCAGTACTACTGTATTCCAAGATTGCCGGATTCCTTTTTTCCTGCTCTTCTGCGTTAACTTACGTTTTCCTACATTTAGAGAAAGCTGACATTGAGGACATCAAATGTAAAATCGGTCTATGTCATCAGTGTCTTGCTACAGTCACTCAACCACGTCGCTTCCCGATACACTAAGGCGTCATCAGCAAACAGCCACAGATTGCCGCTCACATTGTCCGTGAGATTATGTTTCTGTCTAGAGAATAAGAGGGGCCCTATTGCTCCTGGCGAGTCCCTCGCCTGTGATGAACACTCACCGCCCACGCAAACGTATCGGGTTCTATTAAGACATCTTCGAGCCACTCACTTATCTGAGAACATATTCCGTAAGCTTGGATCTTCGTTAACAGCCTGCAGTGGGGTACGATGTCAAGCACTATTCGGAAATATAAAATACAGAATCTGTCCCTTGCCCTTCAGCCAATGTTCACAGAATACCTTGTGAGAAAACGGCAAGATGAGTTCAACGCGAACGATGCTTTCTAAACCTACTAGCGAGGTGGCGCTGTGGTCAGCACACAGGACCCACATTCGAGAGGACGACGGTTCAAAACCTCCTTCAAGCTATACAGAAAGAAGTATTCCGTAATTTCCCTAATTCACATATGCAAATGCTAGGTTGGTTCTTCTGCAAAGGACACGAAAGGTTTCCTTTCCCCTATAGCACTAAACTGCACGAAATTTTCTTTAATATTCTATACGGTCTGGTCTGTTTACATGGCAGTTCCCTGCACTCGCTGGACAGTGTGTCTAAGGCGTTCAGACTGACCGGGTTGCCTACAAACACGTTTCCGACCATTGTCTGGTTGAAGGCACATGCGACACTCATCGGTGTAGAGAACGTGATGCCAATCCTGAGCGGTCCATCCGGCATGTTGTTGGGCGCATCTGTACCGCGCTGCATGATGTCGTGGTTGCAAAGATGGACATCGCCATGGACGTCGGGAGTGTAGTTGCGTATCAATCAGCCTATTGCGCACAGTTTAAATCGTAACACGACGCCCTGTGGCTGCACGAAAAGCATTATTCCACATTGTGACGTTGCTGTCAGGTTTTCTCCGAGCCATAAACCGTAGGTAGCGGTCAACCACTGCAGCAGTAGCCCTTGGACGGCCTGAGTGTGGCACGTCATCTACGGTTCCTGTCTCTCTGTATCTTCTCCATGTTCGAACAACATCGCTTGGTTCACACTTAGACGCCTGGACACTTCCCTCGGTGAGAGCCCTTCCTGACACAAAGCAACAATGGGGACGCGATCGAACCGCGATACTGACCGTCTAGGCATGGTTGAACTACAAACAACGCGACCCGTGTACCTCCATCCTGGTGGAATGAGTGGAACTGATCTGCTGTCGTATCCCTTCCGTCTAATAGGTGCTGCTCATGCATGGTTGTTTACATCTTTGGGCCCGTTTTGTGACATATCTGCAAAGGGACTGTATCAGTGATACAACATCCACAGTCAGCGTCTATCTTCAAGGTTTCTGGGAACCTGGATGATGCAAATCGTTTTTTGATGTGTGTATTTGCTAATGTTACGGACTGTAAAATAAAGAACTTTGAAAATGTAGTTGTTGTGTATTTATTAGGTTTATAAACGATCAAGTTTCTTAATGCTGCGTAATTTTAATGATATTGTACCGTCGGAACATCGTTTAGTTTAAATGAAGAAGTCACTAACACAACCGCTTGGATGGTTTCCTCCCATATTATTGCAGAACTTCTAACTAATATTTATCTTAGCCCACTGATTCCCTTCTATTGCGAAACTAGGGACAACTTACGCTTTCTGACCAACATTTTGCATGTGCCATTTTCTTTGTCAATGTATGTACCTAGATGAAGAAGCAGTTATTAATGACACTGCATACAACATGAAACATTGCAAAAGATCCTGTTATTTACTTATGAGTTTTCCTTGGGTTTGACGTCATATACCTTACGATAAATTGCTCTTCTTTCTTCTGAAAACCCTTTAGTCTTTTCATTTACTGTCTGAACGACTTGTTTTCGATGAAATAAGTAGAGTTCGTGAGAAAACAAAGTTCTCACTTATACATCTGTTTCTTCATATGTTCATGTTTGTTAAATTGACCTTCTCTCCATTTTTGTTGATCTTTTGCATTACCTGATTCTGACAGGTAATTCACAAAAGCTGACGCGGTAACCAGTCAATATATTTTAAAGCACATCAAAAAAAGATAAATTCACAATAATAAGCTTTTCAACGTCTTGTAGCAGGCAAAAATGAGAGCCACTCATGTTACTTACTTAAAAAATAAATGACAAAATATATAAATGGTATAATTTCACGTGTTAGAGGAAACAATGTTGATGCTTGTAGATTTCAAGTTTTTTGGTTCTGAACGACTGTGATTAGCAGCTCTCATATCACAGATTTACTCTCTCCAGTCACATTAATCCGTCTATTGCCTACGTTCGATGTCAGTGGGCAATAACAACTTATATAAAGCAGGTGGCAGCGCTAAATTGGGAGGGTATACAGTGCGTGTAGGGAAGACAGGGCAAGCAGTGGATTCCTTCTAGTAACGTGGAAACGGATCGATTTATCTGATGTCCAAAAGGTTACGAGCATTATATTTCGGGCAAAGGTGGAAGTATTCCCGAAACTGCTAAGTTAGTTAACTGTTTGCG
This sequence comes from Schistocerca serialis cubense, assembly GCF_023864345.2. Taxonomy (NCBI): domain Eukaryota; kingdom Metazoa; phylum Arthropoda; class Insecta; order Orthoptera; family Acrididae; genus Schistocerca; species Schistocerca serialis. Next base: position 284,570,206 of record NC_064644.1, on the reverse strand, counting down.
TGCCGCCGTGGTACAGGTATACCGCGCATGACGCAATGGCGCTGTTCAAAACCGGCGTCGAGGCAACTGCGGTTCACAACTGGCCTCTGATGACGGGGGTGAATGAGTGCTGTGGTGGTGTGTATGGAAGAATACGAGGTCCGGCTAGAAAAAGACCGGACTGATGCTGGAGAAAACATTTATTTACAATTATTTACAATTTCATGTTATCTCCTTCAATGTACTCTCCTCCTCGGTCTCTACACCGCTCCATACGAATTTTCCACTGTTCATGGCAATGCTGCAGATCATTTTCGGTAAGTCCATACATTACTTCCGTCGCTTTTTCTTTTACTGCTTCAACAGTCTCAAATCTAGTTCCTTTCAAAGCTGGCTTGACTTTAGGGAAAAGAAAAAAGTCACAGGGGGCCAAATCAGGTGAGTAGGGTGGATGATCTAAGATGGGAATGTTGTGTTTTGCCAAAATCGTCTTCTCTGACAACGCACTGTGAGCTGGGGCATTGTCTTGGCGAAGGATCCATGACTTTTTTCTCCACAAATCGTTCCGTTTTCTCCGTACTCGCGCACGTAGGGTAGCCAGGACGCTAATGTAGTAATGCTGATTCACTGTTTGTCCCTCTGGTACCCAATCAATGTGCACAATCCCTTTGATGTCAAAAAAAACAATCATCATTGCCTTGAATTTCGATTTTGACATTCGTGCTTTTTTTTGTCGTGGAGAACCAGGAGTTTTCCAATGCATCGATTGGCGTTTAGTTTCGGGATCGTAAGTAAAAAACCACGATTCATCGCAAGTAATAACATTTTGTAAGAAGGTGGGATCACTTTAAATGTTTTCCAGGATATCAGAACAAATCATTCTTTGGCGTTCCTTCTGTTCAGTTGTGAGACACTTTGGAATCATTTTTTAACACACTTTGTTCATGTTGAAACTTTCATGAAGAATCTGCCTAACACTTTCCTTGTCAACTCCTGTTAACTCAGACACTGCTCAGATTGTTAAACGGCGATCTTGTCGAACAAGTTTACCGATTTTTTCAATGTTTGCATCAGTTTTTGATGACAATGGTCTGCCAGTGCGAGTGTCATCACTGGTGTCTTCGCGGCTATCTTTAAATCGTTTAAACCACTCAAACACTAGTGTTCGCGATAAACAATCTTCTCCGTACACTTGTTGTAACATTACAAACGTTTCACTTGCAGATTTTCCTAGTTTGAAACAAAATTTGATGTTAACACGCTGTTCTTTCTGTACACTCAACATTTTCCGACGCACAGACAAAACGTCAACTACTTAAACCAGACGCCACGGGCAGACTGAGTGCAGGAGGCAGATGAAACTCGAGCAGTAGGCGGAGCGAGAGTCACGTGACAGGCCACGCGACTTTCAGCCTTATTGCATTGGTTTTATTGTATCACCAGTACTAGTCCGGTTTTTTTCTAGCCACACCTCGTAGACGTGCAGCTATGGAGTAACTGACGGCCTAGGTGAAACAAATGGCTGCCAGTAGTGTCTTCTCAACGACTGTTCACAGCAGTTGCTGCATACGTGCCTGCGCAGAAGGAGCCTGGCTCATTCATGCACGCTGAGTGATATTCATCAGCGACGAAGGCTGGACTGGGCACGCCGCTACCGCAAATGGACGTGAATGGCGACGGGTGGCCTTTTCAGATGAATGGCGTTATTTGCTGAATGGGACAGACAGCTGTTGGCGTGTACAAGGTGAGACGTCTGAACGTAAACACACTCTTTTGACAAGTGGTCGCATTAATTTGCAGGACAGTTTACTTAATACTTCTTTTGAGACAAGTGTAGAAAATTTACAATGAAAAATTGAGGGTCTTATTTATGGGAGCTTCGACACTGCAAGTGAAGCGGCTACGTTTCTAAATTGTTCACGTACCGCTGTGGTTAAATGTACCGTGCATGACAAAGTACCGCTGTAAAAAATATGTACCGAGGCAAGTGTGATGCTCAACGGGCCGTAAAATATTAAGGTAAAGAAATATGGAGGGAAAACTAAAGTTCCAAAATTCATTACGCTAGTGAATAACAAATACATTAAATACTTTGCCCTGGAAAACGTGTGCTTTATTTTTCAACAATACTGCTTCCATGTGCTCTTATACGTTTTTGTAATCGCATGAACCAAAAACTTGGTCAACCATAGGAGACACCACTCTAACATCGCCTCTGGTCATGATAAAGGTCTCAGTCCGTCGATAGAGGTTCTTAAGGTGTGCCATAACAGTCTACAACAAGTACCTGATGATTATGTGCCGTAGAGCTACCAAACTACGGGAATGGTTACTGTTAGTTTCACTCGGTTCTCCAGTTAATACATTCAGATGTTTCCAATGAGACTAAGATCGATGCTTTACTGGGCCTGTAGTGCTACCACACAGTGCCACAGTGTTCGACCAAATGTGTTGTTATCTTGTGTCTACAGAGCACTCATCATGAAGATCTAGAAGAAAGGACAATATTTGGTCACCGAGGAGTTAGAGAACTACCAGGTTGATTTTCACCTTATACATAATGCAATATTACAGTGCCTGTGTCATTCCGAATTATGATGCAAAGTTCCTTCGGACATGCATGAATTGTAATTGAATGGTGACAGCGAAAATTTCTGTCGAATCGGGAATCGAACCCAAATTTCCTGCATATCTCGAGCGGCCACCTCACCATTTTTTATAAATCTCATTTTGTTCGATTCATTTGCTCAAGCGGACGTCACAACACATTCATTCAAGATCGTCGTTGGTCTATTGACTCTGATTTATTATTAGAGAGCGCAGATAGCCCTCTCACCGAACACACGGAGCTCCCGTCCCGGAACCATTTGGCTACCAGAACAAGACTCAGGGCCAGACCAATGCTTCCATATGTCGTCAACCACGTGTCTACGACCAACATTTGTACATCCAATATGTATACCCGGATAGGGGAGATATTTTGAAAACCGTTTGCCTTATGTAGGTGGATACACAAGATTCATGTCTCCTGCAATACAGGAACAGGTTCTAGATTTACAACCAGTGGTAGCAACAGGACATTACTACAATACACAGCCAGTCTCTTTACTGGTGTTTACAAGCTTTGTAGGGCTGGAAACAAGCAGGCAGTTACTACACGGTCCAGTCACATTAATCTCATCACTGACTTTGTTCGATGTCAAGGTGCAATAACCATTCTGATGGCAAGTGGCAGTAGTAGCAGTGGATGGTACACAAAGGGTGTCTGGGGAGAGGTGAGGGAGAACAGTGCAGTCGTTGTCGTAACACGACAAAGGAGCGGTTTATATGTCGTGTAATTGGGCATGATTATCGCTTTTCAGGACAAAAGTTGAAGCACTTCCGTAACGGCTAAGTTTCAAAATTTTAAGCGTGCCGTCGTGCTTAAAGTACACCGTGCTGTTAAAAACCGGCACCGAGACAAGTGTGGTGCACCACAGGCCATAGAACACTAGGGTCAACGACGGCTGCGGGATGTGTGCAGGGGAACGGATGTGCCGTTTTTGAACCAATGACTTCTCAGATGAACCAAAGACTATCGACATTGTCTCCTTAACGAGCGTTCAGCAAACGTTAATTCGTATAGGCCTCTGCAACCGGTGCCTGTTTCATACACCCATTCTGACTGCTGACGGCAAGGGTGGCTGTAATCAGCACACTAGCATCGCAGCTGGACGCCCGCTGAGTGGTGACAGGTGGCCTTACCAGGTAAATCACAGTTTTATCCTCCACCGCGTACGGCGTGAAACGTCTGACAGCAAATACCTAGCAAACAGCAAGGAGCGTTATGGTTTGCGGAATGTTTACGTGGCACTCCCTGGCCGATCTCCTCATTTTGGAAGACATAGTGGATCAACGCAAGTATGCATTTATCCTTCGGGACCATGACTCCACCCCTACATGCAGTTTTTTTCCTCGGAACGGTTTCATCCATCAACAGGGCAACGCAACGTGTCACGTGTCTCGCAGCGTACATGTGTGGTTCGAAGACCACCGGGATTGGCCGTCAAACTTACGGGACTGAAGGCCAATCGAGAGTCTGTGGTACCACCTCGGTGACGCTGTTCGCGCCATGGATCCTCGACCAACAAAACCAGGGCAACGGGTCACGGCACTGTAATGTTACTTAAAATCCGTCTTGACTGCAAATTTTTTATTCATATGACCGGTTTCGGTTCATTCAGAACCATCTTCAGATCTGATATTTCAGTTACAAGAGTAACCCGTCCAAATCCAGCAACTTTCACATGCTATGTCACAGATCTGAAGATGGTTCTGATTGAACCGAAACCGGTCATATAAATAAAAAATTAGCAGTCAAGACGGATTTTAAGTAACATTATAAAATCACTGATTGCTGTTATCCCATAAGACATTATGTTTGTTTTTGCAAAATCACGGCACTGTAGTGGGAATGGCTCCACATTCCTGTCGGGGCCTCCCAGAATCGTATTGGCTCACTACCGCAGATCTCGCATTTGGAAAGGTAACCAGACATTTTAGGGGTGGCTACGTTAATGTGACTGGACAGTACAATAGAACTGAAAGTGCATAGCCGGGTTACACCATTCGGCACATTGGTTCTGCAAATGTTTTCACAACGAGTTTATTCACGTTTCTCCGGCCGTCGTACTTCACTAACCACTGCACCAGTACGAATGTAAGTTTCGGGTGCTCTGTAATATCATCGAAGTTATGCGTTTGCACGCTGTCATCGTCGTCATCTTCAGCAGTGAGATGAAATTTTCAATGCAATGGTTTTCATTTCCGAATTAGTTTTAAAACAGGCTAGTTTTATACTCACGTTTCAGTGCCTTTCTCACTGTAAGAGGCTTTCAGAACAATGTGCTACGCCACTGCACATCATCGAGCTTGTTAGTGCTTAAGACACACTGCTCAGGAATACTCTGAATCCGAAAAGAAATTGATGATGTTCAGAAATAAATAATTTTTTGTAAATTTTTACTTTTAGGAAGCTCTGATTATCTCTGAAGGGTTTGCGTAACACTAGATCATCTTTAGTTCCAACATCTGTAATCCAATACGTTTAATAATAATTTTCGCGTTATTTTAGTATATTATGTCACTAAAACCAAGCCGGTCGTGGTAATGAGTTTCTCCATTTTAAGGTAATCTGTGATACTCAACCTACAATTTAACATTTTGGGACGATTATCACATTAGTTTTCATAATGCTATTCCAATTCTTCCCTGTTGGCAGAGAATTGTTGCACTGTATTGTGTAAACAACACCATTACTTAGTTCTTTAAGCTACACATGACGTACATCTACCGCAATAGAAGATATCTTTAATTCAATTGTCATCTTTGATCTTTTATTACCGAGAGTCATTTTAACTTTGATTTTAACCGTAAATGACAAATATTTTATCCGTGTCACTGCATTATCATCAGATTTTGGCTCTGATCCCGGTACTAATCCACCAAAATAAAATGAATCAGTATTCTGAAACACTTTGTTCCCCACTCCACACAGTTTCTCCAAATCATTCCAATTAGAAACGCTATCAATACCGACAGCTTTCTTCGGCTTTGAACAGATGTTGAAAAATGTCGATTTCTACCATTGGACGAAAGCCGCGTGGCACCTGCTGAGCCAGCAGCTTGAAGACAAGTCTTCCCAAACTTATTACTAAATGTAGAAACTGTATCAATACCGACAGCTTTCTTCGGCTTTGAACAGATGTTGAAAAATATCGATTTCTACCATTGGACGAGAGCCGCGGGGCACCTGCTGAGCCAGAAGCTTGAAAACATGTCGTCCCAAACTTATTACTAAACGCGTTCTGTTGCTTTTCAGTACTACCTGTTTCTTCCCATATTACCTTGGGAGCCGATGTGCCTGACAGATTATCTCACTGCATTAATGAATACGATAAAATTATACTTCACGTATCAACAATTGCCTTGTTATACTTGCTCTTAAAAAAATCATCCTTAGTACTACACTGATCAGTTCTACGAAAATTAACAGCACAACTATCTAATGAAGTGTTTCCTTACTTCAATTCGACATTAAAAGTGTTAAAAAACTGTGTAACCCATTGGGCCATTGGACCAAATCTAGGTACTGGTTTCATTAATGCCAGTAAGTCACCAGGTAAACATTTTGCGATCAATACGGTTATCATCTGGGTGATGAAGAAGCTTGCACAGGATACAATAGCATGGAGAGCTGCATCAAACCAGTCTCAGGACTGAAGACCACAACAACAACAACGGTTATCACCTTGTTTTTCAAATGGTTTATATGGCCCTGGGCACTATGGGACTTAACACCTATGGTCATCAGTCCCGTAGAACTTAGAACTACTTAAACCTGATTAACCTAAGGACATCACACAACACCCAGTCATCACGAGGCAGAAAAAATCCCTGACCCGCCGGGAATCGAACCCGGGAACCCGGGCGCGGGAAGCGAAAACGCTACCGCACGACCACGAGCTGCGGACCTTGTTTCTATGATGCTATAACTACTCTTTCCCGTTAACAGAGATTTGTTGCAGTATGTTGTGTAAACAACTCCACTAATTATGTTCCATGGTACATTTAACAGGTACAGCAGAAAAATTGTTGAAAGAACCATGTTTGGTTTTAGGTATAATCATAGGACAAAGGCGCGTCCATTCGACGCTAACGACGTGCTTTGCCGTCCGACCTACCTGTATGGTCGTAAGGACCAAGAGAGCAGTGAAGCCCAGCGTTTGGCTGCTGTGTTTGCGGCGCTGCATCTCTGCCACTATCAAACAAGAGGTCGGCTCTCTGTTTAAGAACGGCTATAAACTTACAAAAACTAATTAAAAGTTGATCGTAATTTTGAGAATGTTAACGATCCAGCGAATGCCACAATGGGTGACTCGCCTCTTAACGCGTACTTTACGCTCTCGAATATTTCCTTTCCCTTCTATAACTCGTACTGGGTGCCACGCTAACGACTGACGACACGCTGACCTCGGCGTTACCGAACCAGACGCCATTTGCCATCATGAGACGAAACCGAGCGCACTGAAATACCGCTGTATCGTCCCTCACGTTATTTCAAAACATTTTTGCTCTAATGCAGATTCTCATATCTTATAATGCATTAAAATGACTTTATCTGACTGCCGAAATAATATCCAAACACAATCAAATATTCTAACGTCTCTTCTACCCAAATTGAGGAGTGGTATAGGTATTTATACGCGGCGATCGAAAAGTTTCCGTTCAACGAAATGATAGATCAGAATAGATGTTCCAGTCAGGCTACATCGCCGTGAGCATTGGGGGAATCATCCCACCGACGCACGTGGCTGAAGATAACGGTTTGATAAGACGCAGTGTCTGCTGCGTGAAGAAGTCCTTAACTTCCTGTTGCACGTCCTCGCCCAACAGAGATCGTCGAATCTTCAAAGCTTTTTTAAGGGACCGAAAGCATAATAATCGCATGGGGACGGAGCAGGAGTATGAAGCACGTGCTCGAGTGTCTCCCACTTGAGTTGGCGTAACTTCTAAGTCACGTTGTAGGTACGTGCGTTACAATAAAGCAAAAACAGCACCCCATGTCACAGTTTCCCAGATGTTTCCCCTAAATTGCAAGTCGTAATTTCTCCAGCTTTGCGCAGCATATTTCCACAGAGATACAAACAATTATTCCTTGAAATCCACAATTAATAGGTTAATTTTTTTTCTTTTTCAATGGTCACAAAACTTTCGGTCACTGGACTACTGGAATACCGGATTCAGTGAGCAATTACCATCTTCAGATCTACAGAAAAACATGGGAAATGAGCTACTAGTGAACAAAAATGGTTCAAATGGCTCTGAGCAGTATGGGACTTAAAAGCGGAGGTCATCAGTCCCCTAGAACTTAGAACTATGTAAACCTAACTTACCTAAGAACATCACACACATCCATGCCCGAGGCAGGATACGAACCTGCGACCGTTGCAGTCGCGCGGTTCCGGATTGATGCACCTAGAACCGTTACTAGTGGGCAGATTACGTCTTAAAAAAATACGACACAACGAATAATTATTACTCTCAAGGATGTGGAAACATGCTCTTAAAATAAGACTAGACATAATTATTTTATAACAAATCCTAATATAAATGTACTATAGCGGCATCGCCACAAGATATATACAAAATCAGCTTAGCATCATCGCACATATTTATAATATAGTGTAAACACATCCACAATGCCGGCGGAGTTGTTCTGTCAATAGCACTACTGTTCATATCATATTACAGTACAGTAGCCACAACATATGTTTGTGACATCACCTCGATAGATGTCGCTATTGTAACTCTACACATATTGTTCAGATAAAAAATTGTACGGAATGCAATAAATGAAAGGTACAATAGGTGAAATCTATAGCGGTTTGCCAAATGTATAAATTATTTCAGTGATAAAATGTAACAATTACAAACACACAAAAAAGATAATTTAAAATTGTTAAAATGAGGTGATTAACTAATAATAAGGGATTCTGAAACGCTGTTCTTGTCACTTTAGATAAAAATAATAACGTAGACAAGAAAAAGCTGTGTAGCTAGATCAATAATATAAAGGTGCTATAATAACCTGGGAAAGAAGCGAAAACGATAAAAACAACACTGAATCAGCGTAGCCGTCAGAATGCTGCATAGCTGAGGATTTAGGAAACCATAACCGCCAGAGGGCCTCAGGTAAGATGCGACACGCCGTTCAAAATAGTGTAATAACACTTTGTAATAGTCACTTTATAAGGTTGTCTTGCAAATGAAATGTATTGCCTGGTGTGAGGTCGTAGTGGTGACAGCGGGTAAATGTTCACTGTCTTACAGGCGAAGAAGCATAAATCACACCCAAGGGCGGTAATGCTTCGGGGCTCGGCGCGTACAGGGCGACATGTCTTACCAGGGGATCAATGTGTCACAAGTTGCATCTCCTTCCAAGTGGCTCTTTCCGCCTTCTAGTGGAGCCGAACCTTAAACTTGGCATTTCCCTGGCCCTTCCGGACATTGTCTTGTGACAGAGCGGATTTCTGCAATCCAGCCTGAGGCGACACAGGGAGTGCGTCTTAGGGAATGTGTAATAATCTAAGCAAGTGTTGGGCAAATCACCCACATCAGGTTAGTGATGAAGGAGCTACGAAAGGCGGTGGAGTAGAGGGGCTGGATGTGCTCAGCCTGCAGGAGCCATACTCCCTTCCCAGAGGATTCGCTTCCACGGCTGCTACATGGCAAATCATTAGCATTAACTAACAGAATGATGCCGTGAATAAAAATTAAGGTTGCCCGTAACAAATTGACACACGTACTCATAGAAGGACAACTACTTAGAAACCGACTGTCATAATTGATGGCTCATAATTTCTTAAATGTCGTGAGTCTCGATACTCGCAAGTCATCTTAGACTAGAAATGGAATTTTGCCTTGCGCATAGATACCGTAACCCAGAGGTCACCGAAATTGCTTAACCACTTTATTGGGATTAGTCACAAAAGATTCCATCTACCAGCAAACGGTAATTAATTAAACTGTATCATACTAGTACACTTCCATATATAGAGTGTTACGGTTCAGGAGTCTGGGCACACAGGTTTTGGGGGGTCATTCCTGCCATGACTGTGAGAAAAGTGCTACTTTGCTACTGAGTTCTTTTGGGGCACGTAGTACATGTGTGTGTGAGGTCTTGTTGGTGTTACTGAGGCTTCGTCCCCTTAACATGCAAATAGGGGAGCAGGCGGCTTGGTATTGGGTAAAAAAGGGGAAAACTGAGAGGACAGCAGTAATTTTAGGAATGAGGTTTAGGTTGTAATTATGATTAAAAGGCGGCGAGCAGAGTAGTGGCAGGAATCCTGAAGGGCTGAAGAAACGTGATGCAGGACATATCAACTGGTGCCTAGTAATAGAGAGCGATTACAGTAAAAGTATTTTCAGTCTAGTAGACGATTTTCGCGCTTTCTCACACGACATAGACCATATCCAATGTAGCCGGCTGGGGTGGCCGAGCGGTTCTTGGCGCTACAGTCAGGAACCGCGCGACTGCTACGGTCGCTAGTTCGAATCCTGCCTCGGGCATGGATGTGTGTGATGTTCTTAGGTTAGTTAGGTTTAAGTAGTTCTAAGTTCTAGGGGACAGATGACCTCATCATAACCAACATGGATTCCGCAAACAGAGATCATGTGAAACTCAGCTCGCCCTATTTGCCCAAGAAATTCACAGTGCCGTAGACACTGGCGAGCAGATTGATGCCGTATTCCTGGACTTCAGGAAGGCATTTGATACGGTTCCGCACTTACGTTTAGTGAAAAAAATACGAGCTTACGGAATATCGGACCAGGTTTGTGATTGGATTCAGGATTTCCTAGAAGAAAGAACACAACATGTCATTCTTAACGGTTCAAAATCTGCAGATGTAGAGGTAATTTCGGGAGTACCGCATGGAAGCGTGATAGGACCTTTATTGTTTACAATATACATAAATGACTTAATTGACAACATCGGTAGCTCCGTGAGGCTATTTGCAGATGACACGGTTGTCTACAAGAAAGTAGCAACATCAGAAGACTCGTACGTACTCCAGGAGGACCTGCAGAGGATTAATGCATGGTGCGACAGCTGGCAGCTTTCCCTAAACGTAGATAAATGTAATATAATGCGCATACATAGGGGCAGAAATCCATTCCAGTACGATTATGCCATAGGTGGTAAATCATTGGAAGCGGTAACGACCGTAAAATACTTAGGAGTTACTATCCGGAGCGATCTGAAGTGGAATGATCACATAAAACAAATAGTGGGAAAAGCAGGCGCCAGGTTGAGATTCATAGGAAGAATTCTAAGAAAATGTGACTCATCGACGAAAGAAGTAGCTTACAAAACGCTTGTTCGTCCGATTCTTGAGTATTGCTCATCAGTATGGGACCCTTACCAGGTTGGATTAATAGAAGAGATAGACATGATCCAGCGAAAAGCAGCGCGATTCGTCATGGGGACATTTAGTCAGCGCGAGAGCGTTACGGAGATGCTGAACAAGCTCCAGTGGCGGACACTTCAAGAAAGGCGTTACGCAATACGGAGAGGTTTATTATCGAAATTACGAGAGAGCACATTCCGGGAAGAGATGGGCAACATATTACTACCGCCCACATATATCTCGCGTAATGATCACAACGAAAAGATCCGAGAAATTAGAGCAAATACGGAGACTTACAAACAGTCGTTCTTTCCACGCACAATTCGTGAATGGAACAGGGAAGGGGGGATCAGATAGTGGTACAATAAGTACCCTCCGCCACACACCGTAAGGTGGCTCGCGGAGTATAGATGTAGATGTAGATGTAGAAGTTAAGTCCCATAGTGCTCAGAGTCATTTGAACCATATCCAATATATATATATATATATATATATATATATATATATATATATATATAACGGCAGTCGGACAGTCGACACCCTAGCGGTATGGGATGGGTGCAATATATATATATATGTATATATATATATATATATATATATATATATACAACTTCACGTATCTGTGGAGTGATGGACGGCACTCCTGGCCACGTGGTTTAGGAGTGGCCCATACATGATGACGTGGCAGCTAAACTCCGATAACCGCCTACAGCAATCTGGCTAACACGGTATCATTTAATTTCAGGAATTCCTGAGAGATAACGACGAACTGTAGGACATATAAGATGAAGCACAGACGCACCCATCCCATACCGCTAGGGTGTCGACTGTCCGACTGCCGTTATGGTCGGAATACGCCACACCATGGAACAGAGGGAAGGTGCGCCACAAACTGATGAAGACAACAGCACTTAGGTTTTAGTTGTAGAATTAGACTAGCTAATACTACGGACTAGTTAAATGATGATGGTAAATGTAGTAGTAGATAGCAGTTAAGGTCTACGTAGTAGGGTTATAGATCCATTGTACAATGTGTAATGCTGCAGGTCATGCTGTGAGAGTAGAATTCAAGCAGCTTCTTTAGACTATAATTGTAGGTTGCCCATTGTAGGCTTAACTGTAGTGTCACTATTTGTATAACAGCTACACGCAAAATGAAAATTGTATAACATAAGAGATACTAATTACTTAAGTGTGGGTTGTTATTGTATGATTGCTGATAATAAGAATAAAGAACTTCTTTTTAAAAATTGTGAAGTATTATGTAGAAAGAGACGGAACAATCAAACACCATAGCAAAACGAACAACGTAGGAAAATGGAGCAATATGTGATGTACTCTATATGATGTAACAACAGGGCAAGATATATATACGAGAGGTAATTGATGAGGCTACCGCACAGATGTACCGACGTCTCATGTCGGATCGCGATGGACATGGTACTTGGTGCACGATTTCACTGTGGTGGATTTCAACAATCATGCTACCCCTACATACGTTCTTCAGTCTCCAGAAAACGTCTACTGGTGTTTGTCCAATGGTAGTAAAGAAAACAATAACAGTATGTAGGTCCCATTTCAACACATTTGGTAGTAACTTGATAGTCCACGTTTCTTCATTTATGGCATGCACCTCGGAAACAAAGGAATGGCACACAAATCCCTTGTTCATATTGTAGAACTTATATATCCGCATCAGAGACGCACTATGTTGCTGATGCACTGGAGCTTTGCTTTTTGATCGCTCATTACACAACATATTTAATAGTTATGGAACCAGTAGAACGAAGTTGAATCAATGAACTCGTATCTGGAAGGAATCGAGCTTAAATCTTAGGCTGACAGTCCATCTACATACCTCCCATTGCTTAAGTCATTTCAGGCTAAAGCTACGACTGTTTATTCCGTGTGAAGAAACTCTTACGCCAAGGATAATGTCCCCAGCGGACACTTAAAATTCGTCGAAGTTCTACGTTGGAAACTTCCGGGAGCCGAACCCAAACCACCTGTGTCCACAACCTGCAGACTGCCAGCTCAGGGGAACTGCTGAGGGAGTTGCGAAGAACGTGAAAACTGTTGCAGCATCAGGGAACGACCGAGCGCCCAAGTCTGCAAGCGAAGTATAATGTCGTAGTAGTAGCTTAGAGACACCGTCTTACTGCTGTCAAAGCAGAGTGTCGCAATGAAGGTTCAGTATTCACGTGCCGAACCAGAAGAGAAGAGGCTCTGAAAGATTAAGCTGCGAAAATCTGAAGCCACTAGCAGGGGTGACAACGAGAGAAAACCAAGACACCCAATGTCATTGCCATCCCCACCACCACGGACTGCATAGGAAGCACCAATATTAATACCCTATATTTCGTAACATATTTATGATTTAGTGAGTGCTGCTGCTGATTGCCCAGTGCACAGTCTCAGCCCATGCTTCTTTTATCTATCCAGTGAGAAGAGAGGCTGTGGGAATCGACCCTAGGTACGTCTGGCTAACTTTGATCATCTGAGGAGCCACAAGTCTCGCTAGAAGGACTCAGCTGCTGGCAGCAGCAGTGACAACTTCCAAGGCAACGCTGATGTGATATGTAGACTGCCATCACCCTGCAGGGCTGCTGGAGGCTTGACCTGCTTGACCAGGGCGCTGTCCCTCAGCTACTTTCGAGATGCAGGGCCACGGTTAGTGATCCTGTACCTGTGACTGACATCGATGCTGCCGGCTCCTCTCCTTTCAACAGTGGCCGAGGGCTGACCCCTGCATGACAGCGAATACTCCAGGTAGACCTGAGTGAATATCTTGGCCAACGAGAGCAGTTTGGAGATGGATACACAGAGATGGAGGCATGGCTCGACAGCCGCCCAGTGATGTAATTGCTGCTGCCCGGCACCTTACTTCACTGGCGGAATTACAAATCGAGCGCATGCCGACGAGGCCGCTGCTCTGCCAGCCCGACGGTGGGGCGACGTCTTGGCAGACAATCCTTTAATGTTGCTTAACAAATTTGTTATTATCCCACACTTAAGTAATTAGTGGCTCTTACACAATTTAAATTTTTCATTTTGAGTCTCAGCCCGGAACACAATTTTAGTCTGCAACGAACTTTCATATCAGCGCACACTCGGCTGCAGAGTGAAAATCTCATTAGCCGGCCGGTGTGGCCGTGCGGTTCTAGGAGCTTCAGTCTGGAACCGCGTGACCGCTACGGTCGTAGGTTCGAATCCTGCCTCGGGCACGGATTTGTGTGAAGTCCTTAGGTTAGTTAGGTTTAAGTAGTTCTAAGTTCTAGGGGACTGATGACCATAGATGCCCTAGTGCTCAGAGCCATTTGAACAATTTTTTTGAAAATCTCGTTCTGGAAATTTGTTATTGACAATAATGTTTTCTTGGTGATCTCGAGTGAGGCTAGGTCCTCACCATCGCATTCTGCCCGTCTCTCTCCTGACGAGGCTACGGGTCCTTTATTCCTACTTCTTGTTTGTGCCCAGCTGGCTCCTCGCTGGACGCCAGTTATGCAGTGGCCCTCTTCTCGTATCAGTAATTATTAAAATATTTTAGGCTCCAGCATTTTGTGCATATATCAACAATAATTTCATTTACACGATTGTAAACAGAACACAGGAACGAGTAGAAGGTAATAGGAAGTTGAGATACGATATGTGCGGTAGTTGCGTATGATGATAGTCAGTATGTTCTTTAATATTCGTGTACATTATAATGACAGGAGAATTTACAAAAAAAAAAAAAAAAAAAAAACTAGTACTGAGCAACCAGTAATCAGTGATACTGTTTGTAAAATTATGTTACAGAAGCTGTTAATTGCAATTTTTTTTTTTTTTTTTTTTTGGTCATCAGTCTACTTACTGGTTTGATGCGGCCCGCCACGAATTCCTTTCCTGTGATAACCTCTTCGTCTCAGAGTAGCACTTGCAACCCTACGTCCTCAATTATTTGCTTGACGTATTCCAATCTCTGTCTTCCTCTACAGTTTTTGCCCTCTACAGCTCCCTCTAGTACCATGGAAGTCATTCCCTCATGTCTGAGCAGATGTCCTATCATCCTGTCCCTTCTCCTTATCAGTGTTTTCCACATATTCCTTTCCTCTCCGATTTTCAACATTCGTCTATAGCACCACATCTCAAATGCTTCAATTCTCTTCTGTTCCGGTTTTCCCACAGTCCATGTTTCACTACCATACAATGCTGTACTCCAGACGTACATCCTCAGAAATTTCTTCCTCAAATTAAGGCCGGTATTTGCTATTGGTAGACTTCTCTTGGCCAGAATGCTTTTTTTGCCATAGCGAGTCTGCTTTTGATGTCCTCCTTGCTCCGTCCGTCATTGGTTATTTTACTGTCTAGGTAGCAGAATTCCTTAACTTCATTGACTTCGTGACCATCAATCCTGATATTAAGTTTCTCGCTGTTCTCATTTCTACTACTTCTCATTACCTACGTCTTTCTCCGATTTACTCTCAAACCATACTGTGTACTCATTAGACTGTTCATTCCGTTCCGCAGATCATTTAATTCTTCCTCACTTTCACTCAGGATAGCAATGTCATCAGCGAATCGTATCATTGGTATCCTTTCACCTTGTATTTTAATTCCACTCCTGAACCTTTCTTTTATTTCCATCATTGCTTCCTCGATGTACAGATCGAAGGGTAGGGGCGAACGTCTACAGCCTTGTCTTACACCCTTCTTAATACGAGCACTTCGTTCTTGATCGTCCACTCTTATTATTCCCTCTTGGTTGTTGTACATATTGTATACGACCCGTCTCTCCCTATAGCTTACCCCTACGTTTTCAGAATCTCGAACAGCTTGCAGCATTTTATATCGTCGAACGCTTTCTCCAGGTCGACAAATCCTATGAAAGTGTCTTGATTTTTCTTTAGCCTTGCTTCGATTATTAGTCGTAAGGTCAGAATTGCCTCTCTCGTCCCTTTACTTTTCCTAAAACCAAACTGATCATCACCTAGCGCATTCTGAATTTTCTTTTCCATTCTTCTGTATATTATTCTTGTAAGCAGCTTCGATGCATGAGCTGTTAAGCTGATTGTGCGATAATTCTCGCACTTGTCAGCTCTTGCCATCTTCGGAATTGTGTGGATGATGCTTTTCCGAGAGTCAGATGGTATATCGCCAGACTCATATATTCCACACACCAACGTGAATAGTCGTTTTGTTGCCACTTCCCCCAATGATTTTAGAAATTCTGATGGAATGTTATCTATCGCTTCTACCTTATTTGACCGTAAGTCCTCAAAAGCTCTTTTAATTTCCGATTCTAATGCTGGATCCCCTATCTCTTCTAAATCGACTCCTGTTTCTTCTTCTATCACATCAGACAAATCTTCACCCTCAAAGAGGCTTTCAATGTATTCTTTCCCCCTATCTGCTCTTTCCTCTGCATTTAACAGTGGAATTCCTGTGGCACTCTTAATGTTACCACCGTTGCTTTTAATGTCACCAAAGGTTGTTTTGACTTTCGTGTATGCTGAGTCTGTCCTTCCGACAATCATATCTTTTACGATGTCTTCACTTTTTTTCTGCAGCCATTTCGTCTTAGCTTCCCTGCACTTCCTATTTATTTCATTCCTCAGTGACTTGTATTTCTGTATTCCTGATTTTCCCGTAACATGTTTGTACTTCCTCGTTTCATCAATCAACTGAAGTATTTCTTCTGTTACCCATGGTTTCTTCGCAACTACCTTCTTTGTACCTATGTTTTCTTTCCCAACTTCTGTGATTGCCCATTTTAGAGATGTCCATTCCTCTTCAACTGTACTGCCTACTGCGCTATTCCTTATTGCTGTATCTATAGCGTTAGAGAACTTCAAACGTATCTCGTCATTCCTTAGTACTTCCGTATCCCACTTCTTTGCGTATTGATTCTTCCTGACCAATGTCTTGAACTTCAGCCTACTCTTCATCACTACTATATTGTGATCTGAGTCTATATCTGCTCCTGGGTACGCCTTACAATCCAGTATCTGATTTCGGAATCCCTGTCTGACATGATGTAATCTAATTGAAATCTTCCCGTATCTCCCGGCCTTTTCCAAGTATACCTCCTCCTCTTGTGATTCTTGAGCATGTATTTGCTATTACTAGCTGAAACTTGTTACAGAACTCAATTAGTCTTTCTCCCCTTTCATTCCTTGTCCCAAGCCCATATTCTCCTGTAACCTTTTCTTCTACTCCTTCCCCTACAACTGCATTCCAGTCACCCATGACTATTAGATTTTCGTCCCCCTTTACATATTGCATTACCCTTTCAATATCCTCATACACTTTCTCTATCTGTTCATCTTCAGCTTCTACGTCGGCAGCAATAGTAGGTTAAATTACTCGTACCTGACAGCCATCGTGTAGGATGCAACGTCAGCATGACTGTTCCAGTAACCAAATAACGTCGGGATGACACTGCTGCAGAGTATGAAGATGAAATGAATATTTTTATATGCCAGCCCCTATGCACACTTGCGAGATTGACATAATGGTTCAAATGGCTCTGAGCACTATGGGACTTAACTTCTGAGATCATCAGTCACCTAGAACTTAGAACTACTTAAACCTAACTAACCTAAGGACATCACACGCATCCACGCCCGAGGCAGGATACGAACTTGCGACCGTAGTGGTCTCGCGGTTCCAGACTGTAGCGCCTACAACCGCTCGGCCACACTGGCCGGCATTGATATAATATTATATTTTGCGTCAAGCTAGTCTTTTAACGAATTGATAATGGACTGGAATTACTTGAATTGCTTAAAATGCATTTAGGGAAATATGGTGCACTTCATGTATCTGTGTTTTCTGAGTATTTGCAAAAATTACTTACAGCGTATCTACTCATGTGATTGGTATATCTACGCTGTTTGGGTGCGAGCAAAGTTGGTTGCAGCGATTATTGTTTCAGGTGTGTAATTGGAGTTTTTTATCTAATTCAGTTAGAAGAAATAGCCACAAAGGGTTCTAAATGTTTATTCCTTGTTTCTCATAGAAATTCTGAGGAACTGAAAGTTTTTGCTCATATGCGAAGACGAAATTTAATTTATTGTACTCAGATGCAGAAAATTTTAATCGCGGCAATGATTTTTATTATCTATTGCCAATTCACTGTGGACATATTTTAGGTCCCTACTGTGCTTGATCTCAACTGGATCGGACTTAAAATAGTTGCATATACATGACTGGGAATGTATGAAGGTAGATAGACAGTACAGGAACATTCAATATTCACCTCCCAATAGCAAATCGTCAAATCGCTTCCCTATCAGAATAATTCTGATATTTATTAATTCCAGGTGGATTTTAGCTTGGTAGTAGGCGAGTATGTGATCAGCGATGACTGCGGTGATGCTGGAGCTGTTGCTCTATTCATTCAGATGATGTGGCACTAGCCTCTTGGGCATAAGTATGAAGTTCAGCAGTGTTGTCTTTGCGGAGGTGTAGGTGTTGCACTGGCTACGTTCACAGAGTGGGTAGTGAGTGTATTTGCTTAGTGACTTGTTGCTGCAGTAAGAATGGGTTCACGGTGTATCTAGTGGATCCTGTAACTACAGTGTGGCGACCTGCTAATGCTTGTCATCAGGTGTGCTGCTAACGTGCCTAGCTGGCAGCAGCAGCAGATGGAGGCATCTCGCTCAGCAAAACTATGTTAACCTATTACTATGATAAGTTGATTTCAAGAACTAAAGTGTGAGTTAGATGAACTAAGAAATTAGTAGTCTATTGGATTCTGATAAGAGAGAATTTAATTATAATTTTGACAATTTACATTTTGAAGATAGTGTGAGTTGTTGAAATTAACTCTAATCTTAATGAAAAACTGAAATTGTTATATCAGATGATAAGTTAGATGCTAATTGTAAGGATCTGAATTGTTATTTTGGCAAGTTGCACAGAGTTAAGAGATGTGATGACAAATGAATTTTGTATATGTAAAGAAACATTGAAATCTGAAGGCAGGCAAAGGGGACAGTTTGTAAAGCAGAAATTAGTTATTTTGATAGAAAAGATTCAAGATTGGTTTAAAAAAGTTCGTATGGCCATCCTCTGCAGCTAGCCGAGAAATATTAGTTTTGTAAATAAAAATCACCAGTTGTTGCTGCACTGTATTCTCTGAGACGCATTTCACCTTTCTTACTTTAGGCATTTTCAGTTGGATCTATAATGACGCCGTTTTGTTTTGATATGTGTTATTTGTAGATTATAAATCAGTTCAAATCTCCTTTTTTACATAAATAGTTAATTACTTACAGTTGTTTGCGTTTTATGGTTGGCATCTCCGTTTTCTCTCATCAGGCATATGCTGAAGGTCACACTAAGAAAATACAAGCTGGTACACAATTACATGAAAACACAACTTCATATATAAAATCACCAGCTTTTTCAAAAGAAAGGACATAAATTAAGCACACACAACAGAACGTTTCATCCAAAAATATACCATAAAACTGACAGAAAACAGAGACATCTGCCAGATACTAGGTATATATCAACTGCAGTGTAACGCTTGTGGGGGAAGATAAATTGGACAAACAGGCAGAACAATTGATGTCAGACACAAAGAACACTTGAGAACCTGGAAGCATGGAACAAACGACTCCACATCTGCTGAATGCCCAAGAGAACACTATCACAAACAAACCACTAGAGAAGAAGACATGTCAATAATTGGAATCAACAATAAAAAAGACCTCTTAACCCTGCAAGAAAACTACCACATGCAGAAAACCGAAGAAGAAAAGAAAGTCATGTGGAATGATCCCGTACACGTGCCAAGAATCTCATGTTTAACTAACAGATAAAATAATAGAGTAACACTTCTACAGAGAATTATTATCATAATAATAATAATAACAATATCAACCAACCTCTTTCCACTCAGCCGCCCAGGAATCCCTCCTCATGACATTTAAACTAAACTCACATCAGCTGAAGAACAAAACATTCAACCACGCACTGACAGCTGTTACATTCATATTCAACATTCTACAACTTGGACTGAATAGCCAACAACCCCTACCTCCTCCCCAACATCCCCCCAGCAACACACACATGTACACACACAAACCTACATATATTTATATTCGAACAAATAAGCCCTCGGTCACAGATATTAAGTCAAAATTGACCAGGTTTCGATGCTACTATGAGCGTCGTCTTCAGAATTAAACAGTTCCAAACAGCTACGTTTTGGTCCAAAATATTAAAAACTTAGTATGCAGTGCTGACACCAAGCTCTTTTCCTTAGATATTAAAAATCTTTATACCAATGTCAGGGTACATGAGACGCTCATCATTGTGGAAGAAAATTTACGTCAATTTAAAAATGATCTTTCAGATGAACAAATTAACGATTTTATGACTCTCATTAATGTCGTTGTCAAGTAAAACTACTTTGAATTCAACGGACAACTGTACCAGCAATCAGATGGGCTCGCTATAGGCAACCATTTAGCCGGCATCCTTGCCGACATATCAGTTCCTTGGAAAAATAGCTGTTTAACCGTTTCTCTGCCGCTTCACTAGGTGTCCCTTCTTACATAAGATACGTTGATGATATTCTAGTCATCCATAACGGACCCGCCGATAGCATTGATCATATATTTAAACTTTTTAACGACATCCATGAAAAAATTTCTTTCACTATTGAACTCGAAAACGAAAACGTCCAATTACATTATTTAGACTTGACGCTTACAGTAGAAGACAATAACATCACTTTCAATATTTTTCGAAAAGAAACGTATACTGACCAAATCGTGCCTGCTCCTCTTTTCATCCACAGTCTCAAAAAATGGCGTTTTCTCACTCTGCCGTCCACCGAGACACCTCCATACCACTTTCAACACAATAGTTTAATGAGGAGATTAATTTACTTTAAACCATAGCAGTCAGTAATGAATATACGCCTAACATGGTGGACGATATCCTCAAAAAGAAAACTGCAAGAACTACTACGCTCAACACCTGAAGCGCTGAAGTTAAACCAAAAAACGTTTTTCTATTCCTTTTGTAGGACCCATTTCCTATCAGATTCAGCGCATGCTTCGCAACAATGCAATGTTGCCTTCTCTACTAATAACAATCAGAAGAGAAACTTCATTCATAATTTGAAATCCATTCGCTCCCCTACAGAAAGTTCTGGCGTTTATAAGATCATTTGTGATACCTGCTCCTCCTATTATATAGGGCAAACTGGACGTGCTTTCACCATCAGATATAAAGAACATCTTTTGAGAAAAAACGGCACCAGTTCCATAAATTCATCCTTTGTCGATCATCTCTTAATTACTGGACACGCGCCTAAAGCCATTGGCGATAGCAATATTCTGCATACCGAAAAGAAGGGGCATAGGTTAGATGTTTTAGAGGAATTGGAGATTTTCAAACATCTATCTCGTCATGATGGCCTCATTCTCAACGAACACCTGTAGCTGCGAAATAAAAACTTTTTCGACTGTATAAAGCCGTTGCTTGACTTTTGATTCAGATTTACTCATGCTGTTTGCCGAAATGTTATGTTCCTGTTACGTCTTTGCTGCTTTCTTGTATGTCATAACTGAAGATTTAAGATTTTTTACGTTACAAAATGTTTCTCTGTTTAAAGCAGATAAATATGTAACTACATCTTATTATTTTTAGTGCTTTCGTTATGCCTGAATCAGCTTCATTACAATTTCAGGTGTCTAATTTTGAATGTACAGTAGCCTAGTTGTTTCTACGGCTACTAGATGGCGCTCGTAGCAACACCATGTTTACTTGCCCAAACTTTCTAACGTGGGCACCTCAGTGATGAAACCCGTGTTCACTCAGGTACGAGCAGCCCTTAGCGGCTCGTCATCTTACGTTACTTACAACTTTTCATGACGTCGCCTTTCCGGATTAGATTTTTTAGAATGTCACTTGTAAGTACTGCATCTGTTTCCAGTCAGTGCATACTTTAGTTTATTAATGTCTTATATACCTTTTATGTTTTATACCAGTTTAATTCTGAAGACGACGCTCATAGTAGTGTCGAAACTTGGTCAGTTTTGACTAAATATTTCTGACAGAGGGCTTTTTTGTTCTAATATAGATCTGACACGCTCACTGAACCTTAGCAGCTATGTTCAAAGTTTTACTACATATATTTTCTTTCTCTCACTTTAACACAAACAAAACAATAAACTATATGTATAGACACTCTTCGTTCACACACACACACGCACACACACACACACACACACACACACACACACACAAATATATATATATATATATATATATATATATATATATATATATATATATATATATATACAGAGTGAGTCACCTAACATTACCGCTGGATATATTTCGTAAACCACATCAAATACTGACGAATCGAATCCACAGACCGAACGTGAGGAGAGGGGCTAGTGTAATTGGTTGATACAAACCATAAAAAAATGCACGGAACTATGTTTTTTAACACAAACCTACGTTTTTTTAAATGGAACCCAGTTTTGTTAGCACATCTGAACATATAAACAAATACGTAATCAGTGCCGTTTGTTGCTTTGTAAAATGTTAATTACATCCGGAGATACTGTAACCTAAAGTTGACGCTTGAGTAACACTTCTCCGCTGTTCGATCGTGTATCGGAGAGCACCGAATTACGTAGGGATCCAAAGGGAACGGTGATGGACCTTAGGTACAGAAGAGACTGGAACAGCACATTACGTTCACATGCTAACACCTTTTTATTGGTCTTTTTCACTGACGCACATGTACATTACCATGAGGTATGAGGTACACGTACACACGTGGTTTCCGTTGTCAATTACGGAGTGCAATAGAGTGTGTCCCGACATGTCAGGCCAATAGATGTTCAATGTGGTGGCCATTATTTGCTGCACACAATTGCAATCTCTGGCGTAATGAATGTCGTACACGGCGCAGTAAATCTGGTGTAATGTCGCCGTAGGCTGCTACAATACGTTGTTTCATATCCTCTGCGGTTGTAGGCACATCACGGTACACATTCCCCTTTAACGTAGCCCACAGAAAGAAGTCCAGAGGTGTAAGATCAGGAGAACGGGCTGGCCAATTTATGCGTCCTCCACGCTCTATGATACGCCCGTCGAACGTGTACCTCACCCCTCATGGTAATGTACATGTGCGTCAGTGAAAACGACCAATAAAAAGGTGTTAGCACGTGGACGTAATGTGCTGTTCCAGTCTCTTCTGTAGCTAAGGTCCATCACCGTTCCCTTTGGATCCCTACGTAATTCGGTGCTCTCCGATACACACGATCGAACAGCGGAGGTGTGTAACCAGAAACCATGCTTGTGTTTCGCAAAAGGGGTTACAGTGCGACCTCCAGCATGTGATAAGATGAGAGGAAAGGCAGATGGCAACTAAAAGCGCTAAGAACTGTAAGTAATCACTTATTTACGTAGAAAACGAGATGTGAACTGTTTTATAATCTACAAATAATATAGATCAAAACAAAACTGTATCATTCTATATTCCACTGAACACACCTTGAAGTAAAACAAGTAATACACGTCTGGGAGAAATAAAATACAGTGCAGCAAGAAAAGGCGGCTTTTATTTAGAAAACGGTTATTCAAGGTGTTAGTCAACAGACAGTGGCGACATAAACATGATCATACAAGAGACTAAAAAATAAGTAAAACGAGACAGGAACTAAAATCACTCCACAGGAAATTGTCACTGGATGGCCACTTACGTAAAATACGGCCGAGCCAGTCACCCTGTGAACAAATTAAAACCCTCTCCCTAAAACCTTAGTAAAAACATTGGACAATTCACAAAATTTTAAAACTCGAACCCCATTCGTTTGATTATTACCTACAAGTGATGCCAGATCCATCGGAAAGTCAGCCATGGCCCGCAGGTCAGAAAATAAAATGCACTCCAATAAAATGTGGCTCACAGTGATCTGTAGGCCACAAGCACCGGAGGGTCCCCTCGCCAGAGAATGAAGCCATGCGTCGTAGGCCTGTGGCTGATGAGAAAACGAGTGAGGAGAACCTCGTCCCAACTACGGGGCTGGAAGGAAATACACCACATACGCATTTTGGGCTTAACTAAACGCAGCTTATTGTCAGTCACTTCCAGCGACTCTTCCTCCAACTGACGCAAGACTCTTGACGTCAACAGCGAGGTGATCGTATACAGGGGAATGACACACTTAAATACCTGAGGATAGAGACGTGCTTCCTTGGCTGCTAGATCTGACCTTTCGTTCCCAGCAAAGCTGATGTGCCCTGGTACCCAGCAGAAAGGCCACCTTCTTCCCCAGACGATGGAGTTTGAGGAGGGCATCCAGGATGGTATGGACTCTCGTATCTTCTGGATACAAACGTTTCAACGAGTCAAGGA
This sequence comes from Schistocerca serialis cubense, assembly GCF_023864345.2. Classification (NCBI taxonomy): domain Eukaryota; kingdom Metazoa; phylum Arthropoda; class Insecta; order Orthoptera; family Acrididae; genus Schistocerca; species Schistocerca serialis. The sequence goes on along the minus strand of NC_064644.1, from coordinate 284,545,897 downwards.
CACTGAGAGAAAAAACAGACCAGAAATTTTTCACTTGAATAACGTCTCGTTAGCTCCAGTGTCTCCAAGATATCATATAATTCTACATCAAAGACAGTGAATTCTTGGGGTAGTCGGACCTCGAGGACACGATCCTGGAAAACAATAGAGCAACCAACAAAATCCCCTATTTTGATCCATCTGTAAAAACAGCTACATAGTTGCAGTGCCCAGACAAAGTGTCAGAGAAAGTTGCATTAAAAACGGAAGTAGGATTGCAATCTCTCTTGCACCACGCCAAAGCTAAAATCACTCTGAGCCTCTGCAGTAACCAGGGTGGCAGACGGTTAAAACCCTGGCTTTGGGGCCATACTTGCTTCACTCTGAGAGACTCCAGTGCACGTTCTACGCGGATCCCAAATGGCATCATGGCTCGTGGAGAGTAGAGAGAAGAACGTCCCAGAGGCAGATGAACAACAATATTGTGTGGAGTTGAAGTGGAGTTGCGGGAAACATACACGCCCGATGCACCGGGAGGAACAGTCGCCAGATTGGAAATGACGGTTCCCTGGCCTCAGCACAGAAGCTGGGTATCAGACTGCACCTGTGACCAGCGGGAGCCGCTAATGGTGGACAGCATCAATGATTTTCAAATAGGAAGGCCTCGCTGATTCATACACCTTGCACGAACGAAAGCCCAATAAAACTGGAGGTAATACTCTGATAACTACTGGGACATGTATGGTCTTTTCCTGGTTTGAGGAGAGATACCAAAATGCTCTCCACGAGATGGGGAAGTTACCTGTCTGCCATTTAATATTAAAACATTCAAGGAGGATTTCTTTCGTCGTTGCTGGCAAATGTCTAAGCATGCTGTACCAGATCTGGCGGTGACCTGGTGCAGTTTCATGGGTCTCAAACAGGGCTGAATCCAGTTACCACATGGAGAAAGAGTAGTTGTATCTTTCCGAATTGATGGAACCAAAGTCCAATTTTCTACCCTCTGCAGTCGTATGGCTGCGACGAAATATCAGATCCTGGCTGGAATTTTGCAGTAGTTTGCGCAAAGTTCTCCACCAGCGATGTCTCCAGGTGGTTTTTGGTGACATCTTCGTGTCAGCACTTCTGCTATTGGCGAACGACTGCGCTTACCACAAATCCTCCTAATGGCTTCCCATGCTTTCGTAGAACCTGCACAACGGTTGATGGAGTGCACGTACGCTTGCCATGATCTTTTCTTGCGTTCCTTAACCAGATCTACATCTACGTGATCACTCTGCTATTCACAATAAAGTGCGTGGCAGAAGGTTCAATGAACCACCTTCAAGCTGTCTCTCTACCGTTCCACTCTCGAACGGCAAGCGGGAAAAACTAGGTCTTAAATTTTTCTGTGCGAGCCCTGATTTCTCTTATTTTATTGTGACGATCATTTCTCCCTATGTAGGTGGTAGCCAACAGAAAGTTTTCGCAATCGGAGGAGAAAACTGGTGATTGAAATTTCATGAGAAGGTCCCATTGCAACGAGAAACGCCTTTGCTTCAATGATTGCCACTCCAATTCACGTATCATGTCTGTGACATTATCTCCCCTATTTCACGATAATACAGAACGAGCTGCCCTACTTTGCACTTTTTCGATGTCCTCCGTCAGTCCCACCTGATGCGGATCCCACACCGCACAGCAATACTCAAGAACAGGGCGGACAAGTGTGGTGTAAGCAGTCTCTTTACTAGGCCTGTTGCACCTTCTAAGTGTTCTGCCAATGAATGTCAGTCTTTGATTTGCTCTACCAACAATATTAGCTATGTGGTCGTACCAATTTAGGTTATTTGTGATTGTAATCTCTAAGTATTTAGTTGAATTTAAGCCTTCAGATTTTTGTGACTTACCGCGTAATCGAAATTTAGCTGATTTCTAGTAGTACTCATGTGAGAAACTTCACACTTTTTCTTATTCAGTGTCAATTGCCTCTTTTCGCACCATACATATATCTTATCTAAATCACTTTTCAAGTCGTTTTGATCATCTGATGATTTCACAAGACGGAAAATGACAGCATCATCTGCAAACAATCTAAGGCGGCAACTCAGATTGTCTCCTATGTCGGTAATATCGATCAGGAACAATAGAGGGCCCATAACACTTCCTTCAGGAACGTCGCATATACTTATGTTTTACTCGATGACTTTCCGTCTATTACTACGAACTGTGACCTTTCTGACATGAAATTACGAATCCAGTGGCACAACTGAGGCGATACTCCGTAGGCACGCAGTTTGATTAGAAGACGCTTCTGAGGAAGGGTGTCGAAAGCCTTCTGGAAATCTAAAAATATGGAATCAATTCGACATCCCCTGTCGATAGCACTTATAACTTCATGAGTATAAAGAGCTAGTTGTGTTTCACAAGAACGATATTTTCTGAAACCGTGCTGACTATGTGTCAATAAATTGTTTTCTTCGAGGTACTTCATAATGTTCGAATACAGTATATGTTCCAAAACCCCTACTGCAAATCGACGTTAGTGATATAGGCTGTAATTCAGCGGGCTACTCCTACTTCCCATTTTGGATATTGGTTTGACTTGAGGAATTTTCCAGTGTTTAGGTACGGATATTTCTGCGAGCGAATGGTTGTATATAATTGCTAAATATGGAGCTATTTTATCAGCATACTCTGAGAGGAACCTGACTGGTATACAATCTGGACCGGAGGACTTGCCTTTATTAAGTGATTTAAACTGCTTTGTTACACCGAGGATATCTACTTCTATGTTTCTCATTTTGGCAGTTGTTCTTGATTGGAATTCAGGAATATTTACTTCGTCTTCCTTGGTGAAGGAGTTTCGGATAATCGTGTTTAATAACTCTGCTTTAGTGGCACTGTCACCAGTGACTTCACTGTTGTTATCGCGCAGTGAAGGTATTGATTGCGTCTTGCCACTGATGTACTTTATGTATGACCTGAATCTCTTTGGGTTTTCTGCCAGATTTTGAGACAGAATTTCGCTGTGGAAATTATTAGAAGCATCTCGCATTGAAGTACTCGCCGTATTTCGAATTTCTGTAAAACTTTGCCAATCTTGGGGATTTTGCGTTCTTTTATATTGAACATGCTTTTTTCTTTGCTTCTGCAACAACGATCTGACCCGTTTTGTGTACCACTGGGGATCAGTACAATCACTCATTAATTTATGTGGTATATATCTCTCAACTTCTGTCGATACTATCATTTTGAAATAAAAATCCACAACTTTTCTGCACTTACATGATCAGATCGGAAGGAGTGAAGATTGTCTCTTAAAAAGGCGTTAAGAGCATTTTTATCAGCTTTTTTAAATAGATATACTTTGCGTTTCTTTTTGATGGTTGTAGGTGTTACGGTACTCAGCCTAGCAGCAACTGCCTTCTGGGCGCTAATTTCTGTATTCGTCACAATACTCACTAATTGTCCAGGATTATATGCTGCTAAAAGGTCAAGTATGCTTTTGAAGCCATTTACGCTTCGAGTGGGCTCATGAACTAATTATTCAAAATAATTTTATGAGAAAGCATTCAGTACAATTTCGGATGACGTTTTATGCCTGCCACCGGCTTTAAACGTGTAATTTTCCCAGCATATCTAGGGTAGATTAAAGGCACGACCAACTATAATTGTATAAGCGGGGTACTTACTTGAAATGAGACTGAAGTTTTAATTGCTCTGTTCAGCAACTATATCTTCTGAGTCGGTGGAGGGCGGGGGGGGGGGGGCGGGGGTAGGTAAAACGATCCAATTATTAGTTTAGTCCGATTGCCAAGTATAGCCTCTACCCATACTATTTCACATGAATTATCTACTTCAATTTCGCTACAAGGCCAACTACCTCTGACAGCAATAAATACTCCACCACCAACTGTATTTAATCTCTCCTTTCCGAACACTATTAGATCGTTTGAAAAAATTTCGGCTGAACTTATTTCCGGCTTTAGCCAGCTCTTTGTACCTACAACTATTTGAGCTTCATTGTTTTCTATTAGGGCTTGGAGCTCAGGTTCTTTCCCAATACAGCTACGACAATCGTTTCTACAACTACCTTACTGTGTTTTCCCTGTCCACTTTCAGACGGACGTCCCTTCTGTGGTTCCCTGAGACACTCTAACCTAAAAAGCCGCCCAGCCCCTTCCACACAGCCCCCGCTACCCGTGTAGCCGCCTCCTGTGTGGTGGACTCCTGACAGAGCGGAACCCAGAAACACACCACCCGATGGCGCAAGTCAAGGAAACTGCAGCCTACACAGTCACAGAACCTCCCTGAGCCTCTTATTCAGACCCTCCACCCGGCTCTGCACCAAAGGACCACAGTCGGTTTCTCATTTCCCTCCATTTCAATCTGAAAATAAGCAATAAGAAAAAGTTTGACACTGGAATTACTTCTGGCCAATACTGAAAGACAAAGACAATTTTGTTGCCAGTACTGCACCACAAACACTCGGTAGGATCTAGTCATATCGTACACTCTTTTCTAAAAACTATCATGAAACTTTTTTCATGTCATTCCTTACATAACATAGAGAACTGAAATATAACAACGAAATTAGTCATTTATCTTAAAATGGGTACCACAGGCCACAAAATATCTTCCGTTAGCTAAGAGGTACAGCAACTCATCAGGCACTCAGAGCAGATAAACCACTGAGAAGAAAGATGCACGACTACAGTACACATGGATACACACACAAGCATGCTCCTACTTACTGTACACTTCTGCCATTTGGAGGCGGAAAGGAAAGTCACAGCAGTGGCCTATAGTGTAAGCCAGCCAATACTCCACGTTTCTACCCTATCGTCTGGACATATTTAGCCAGATGAGTCTGAGATGAGAGGCAGATGCTAAGTGCCAAACAGCTCCGCTATACGAAATGTGATGTTCAGTTTTGTATCAATAAAATAAGGAACTGTTTTCTGGGCTTCCAGAAAGAATAACAGTTATACAGGTCAAAAGTAACCAATTACTGTTTCTTTTTTATGTCAGAAAAATGTGTGTGCATTTATTCAGAAGCCAACATCTAATTCATCTGCATTCTTGAATTCCTGCTGTAATAAATATTTAATGCTATAAAATATGTTATATGAACAAAACTAATATATGTTTTTTATCAAAATATTTTTATAGTAATCTTTAAAAAATAGAGATGTAGCACTTAACGATTTTTTGCCTTTATTCCTTAATATATCATTCCATTGATAGTTAGTTACTAATACAGATTACGAACAGGAAACAAGGAATTATTAAAGAACTAATTTTTGAAAATATTTCTCTTGGAAAAGATACTTTACTGGCAAAAGATACTTCAAAAAATTGACACAAGCGATCTCGTTCGAAAAAACATTTATTTTGAAGGCAATCGGGCTCTGTCAGATTTTGACATTCCTCAGATCCTCATACCGTTATGGTGGACGGTGGAAGTGAATGGATCGGGTATAGTAAATCCACGTGGTTGATCAGTTGACGTTCGTGGAGTTACAACGCCTGCTCAATTCACCACCACCGCCCGTCATCATGATACGAGTGTCTGAGGATCATCAAAAATTGACCGAAAGCGACCACCATCAAAAAACAAATTTTTGCTATCGAAACTGTTTGTGTCAATTTTTGAAGTATTGATGAAGTATTGTTCTTATTAAAAATGGCCCCAGCTGTTAAAATCAGTAATTGTCATATACGATGTTTCAGCTCAACTTTTTTGTTTTGATGGGAAACAATCCAGTCTAATACCGATCTTAGCGAAATTGGTACAATAACAACAGTGGTCCAAATGCTGATCAAATAAGTACTGGCTATGTTAATGTATTTGCTCATTCTCAATTATTGAACAGAAACCATGGACGTACCAGTGTTCAACTACACTGAAATAAATAATAATCAAGCCGTACGTTTAACTAACAGGGAGTTGGTATGTACTCTATGCACACGAACATGGCTCGTAACACCCTGCCTGTACCAATACGTGAATAGTAGCATAATGAATCGACTCTATGAGTAATAAGGACTCACTGGAGTGTATTATTCCGACAGAAGATGCACATCAAATGAATCAGAACGTACATTAAGTGGGAACCAGAGTTCACTGAATATGATTAACGTCTGTGACGTTCGCTGTCAAAGGTTCATGGAACACACATGAGAGGGATATTCTGTAACAATCAGAGTAATTACATTGCTGAAAGTAGCACTAATGAAAGTTGATGGGGATGTACACATTTTAGAACATTCCCTGGGAGGCAGGTTGATTGATGACACGTACCAGCTATGTAGTGTTATATTAATGTGACAAGCTGATACTGGGGTCCGCCGTAAATATCTAATTTTGATCAGTCTTATCCGGTCAAGTTACCGATGAGATTTAACATTCCAGACACAGAAGCTAAAATGACAGTGCCGAGAATTTACCAGATTTCTAATTTCAACGAATGTACAAAAAATTGTTCTAATGTTTCTTTTTGTTTGATTTTGGAATGCTCTGTACCTTTATCATATGCATCCGAAATGTGTGTCTTGGATATGTGAGCTTAAAAAAAACAACAAAAGCGGTGTATCAGGTAATACAGAACTTGTACAGGAGGAAGAAGTGAAAGAGATCCCGAAAAAGGCGAGATAAGGAATGACAATTTTTGTAGAAGCAGAACAAATATCTATAATTCGGAGAATATACCTCCAATCGTACGCAGGAATTGAAGTAGGAAGAAAGTTAAGAGAGACATTCCAGCCATCTAAAAGACTTCGACAGGGCTGCAGTAAGTCGCCAAACCTGTTTAAAATATATGTTGAAGATATGGTGGAACGGTGGACTCCGTTATGTGTAGTTAAAGGAATTCCTTTCTAGCATGGTATCGTCTAATTATTATTTACCGGTTGATTATTACCGACAGAATAAAGTAATGAGGATGTCATATGTATGATAAAATATTTAGTGGAATCATTTTTACATGCCGGGCTCGACATAAGAGTGAACATTACAAAATATCTAGTTGCAGGAAGAGATGGAAGGGTTACACTACTGCCGCAAGGAAGTTGTAAAGCAGTTAAAATATTTTGGATCGATTATACATTCCTCGGGAGTCTGAGAAGGAGATTCGGAATGTAAGAATCAGCAAGCAATAGAAGCAATTAAAATGCTTTAAATGAAACAACAAGTTTACTGTTACCAGTCACCGTTTAATTTTTTCCACGACGCGTTTCAAAGGTTTAAACCTCTATCATCGGGTGGATCTACATTAGTTAGTATTACATATGTGTGTATGTGTGTGTTGTGTTACGATTTTGGAGGAACTTGTGGCACTGCCTAATGGAGAAACAAGACACTATTTCAGAATATGGTTTTGGATTACTTTTGACAAAAAATTAAACTGATAGCTAATGGTAAACTTTAATAAGTAAACTAGAGTACCTCCAGTGGTCACAGGTTCCTTTTGCTGTCGTAACACATCACATGTATACTGCAACATTTGTGAACAAATATGGCGTCTGGAATCAGCTGGGTGCAAGGTTCGTATAGCAGAAGAGGAGACATAATCGCAAAGTGCAAAGAATATACATCATGACAACATTATTACAGAATAATTGCTTAAAGCATTTGGAGGTGTTTGTTTTGAGGTGTCGTATATACGTGTGAGTACTTCAGGTGGTATATAAATCCAGTTTTGAAAAGTTAAAACAGCTAAACTTTCGTACTCGTTTATACACTTAGGTGAAATGTTAAAATGGCTTAAACATCATACTTGATAATAACAATTAGGTGAAATGTTACAGACTTGATTTACAACGATCATATTGGCTACAGCAGTAAAATCATACATAGATGACACTCTCTGAAGACAGAGAGAGAGAGAGGAGAGAGTGATTATATGAGAGCAAACACTTACATGGCAAGGAGTCTTAAGATTACATGTTGCATATATTAGCTGCCTAAAGGTTGGGGTAATACATTGGTTAATGCTATAAAATATGCAGATAGATATACATTTGTGCCAGTAGTTGATGTGCATACAGTTTTAAGCTGATGGCTAGAAATGATTTGGAGAGACAATTCCGAAATCGTTGGATTGGACGGGGAAGAGATGTTTCGTTACCGGCTCGTTCGCCAGACTTGACGGCTCTGGATTTTTTTATTGTGGGTATTAATAAAAAACATTGTTTATAAAGACGTTCCAACCCCACCTGAAGATATGCGAGAGATAATAGTCACAGCATGTGCTTCGATAAGTGCCGAATTGATAAGAAATACCACTCAATCCATGATAAGAGGATTCAGCACTGCATTGATACCAATGGTCTTCACTTCTAACACCTTCTGTAAATGGACGTTCATGCCACCTTTTTGACCTTTGGTGACCTTCAAAGACCTTACTGTTCCACATCATTGGATTCGTCTCTGTAGCCGCTATCAGAAAATAAGTATCGAACTATAGTATCCCACTTAAAAAAACAAAGTTCACCTTCATGTCTCTGAAACGACTCCACTGAGCAATAAAAAACCAACGTCATATTATGGCCCCCGTTTTCCTACAAACTTATCAGCTCCTATCATACTTCCAGAGCTATTCTTCGTGGCAATAGTTAGTGACTCATATTGCATTTTATTGCGCGTGTTCTTTGTCAAGTAGTAGTTCTTCACATTTTTTCCTGGCTCTTTTTACGTTACTTGGTGTTTCCAGAGACAATTGTATGAGTTATTCTTCCCGTTTGCTTCAATCCTCAAACTTCCTTTGTTTTTTCACGGTTTGATTCCATATGTTTTGGTACATCCTTAACGTTGAAGGTGTGTACGGTTTTTTCAAACGAAATTAGTAATCCAGTGTTTTTCTGCCACTTCTTACAGTATGTATGACCCCTAGCCTCTGTGAATTTCTTTAGGGAAATCTTATTTCTACCTAAGCCATAAGATTTTGTAATTAATCACTATATCTCATGATTATGCTGTTATCTAATTACGTAACACTTGTGAGGGAAAATATCTAATAGCTAAATCATTAAATAAAGCAATTTATGCAGGAAGATGACTTCATTGAAGAAAGTAATATTGTAATCTGTTTTGAGGACATGGTTATTAGAATAGTGTTCCAGAACTCATTTATTCTCCTCTCTTATTTCTTTTTTCTATCCCATATTGTCCGTAACCTTTTCTTTTACTCCTTCCCCTACAACTGCGTTCCAGTCCCCCATGACATTTTGATCTCCCTTCGCGTACTGTATTATCCTTTCAATATCCTCATATACTTTCTCTATCTCTTCATCTTCAGCTTGCGACGTCGGTATGTATATCCGAACTATCGTTGTTGGTGTTGACTTGATTCTGATGAGTACAACCCTATCACTGACCTGTTCACAGTAAGTCACTCTCTGCCCTGCACTCCTATTCATTATGAATCCTACTTCCGTAATACCATTTTCCGTTGCTGTTGATGTTACGCTACTCTCGTCTGACCAGAAATCATTGTCTTCTTTCCACTTCACTTCACTGACCTCTACTATATCTAGATCGTGCCTTTACATTTACATTTTCCGATATTCTAGCTGCCCTACCACGCTCAAGCTTCTTGTATTCCACGCCACGACTCATAGAACAGTACCCTTTCGTTGTATATTCAATCTTATTCTCATGGTCAACTCCCCGATGGCAGCCCCCGGCCGGATAACGGAATGGGGGACTATTCCGGAATATTTTTGCCAATGAAGAGATCATCATGGCACTTTCTAAGTTACAGGCCCCATGTCCAGTGGATACACGTTCTATGTTTTTAATGCAGTGGTTTCCAGTGCCTGCTGCATCCTCATGCCGTTGATAATTGCTGTTTCTTCCACCTTTAGGGGTAGTAAACTCAACTTCTGTCTGCTCCTCCGCCGTTGGCAGAATCAAGATTGCTTCTTATGCCGGAAGTCTTCGGAAGCCAATGTTGATTATTAATCATAATGTAAGCGGTGATTGTTTTCGCACCCGGGACCGAGGACGTGTCGATCAATAATCAGAGACGCTACCACCCTTCTTTTATCCCATTTTGTTCGTTATTGTTTGTTGAATTTGTTCCGGGAGGACCTCCGATGATACTCATTCATGTTCACCGTTGATACATTCACTAAGTTTCTTTATTACAGAGGACAGCTGGCCCTCTGACCCAACACGCTGAGCTACGTTGCCGGTGACGTTTAGACCACGGGCGAAGCGATTTTACATTGGACCACCATTCTCTCGGGTTCTCGGCAAGACCTTTTCCTATGGTATGACGGCGTTAGTTGAACGCTGCGCACATAAATCCTTTCACAGATGCACGAATATCCACTATCTTTTGCCTGTCGTCATTTGCACGTTCTCTTTCCGAATTCCGTTCCTGCAACACGATGGTTTTTTTGCCGTATTTATTCCACTTACCAGACATATTCTTGTCCAAAGCACGAGTTACAACCTGTTTAAGCTTCACTAGAGTATAGAAGGTTCAGTGAACTTAAGCTGTAGGTTAAGTGATGTTTGTGGTGAACGTGTGCATTCCCTTAGTTCCACATTCCTGTGGGTTCGAGTGGGAGGGGGCCGCTTTCGAGTATGTGAAGAAGTGTTTTCCATAGTGGATCTTACCTACGACGGCTTTCTGGGTCTCGACTTCCTGACTGAACATAACGCCAAAGTTGATCTTCATTAGCTCACGTAAGAGCTAGGCGGAACATGGTTCCATCTCTACTGGAAGAAGCGAACTGTCACAAAGAACCCCCGAGACGTAGGTCCTAGCTCTATTCACACAAACACCAGCAGGGATCTGATAGGCCATAGCTGTTCGTTTCTCACGTTGATTGGCCATTACCTCACACACAGCCAACAAGCGATGACAGTGCTGTAAGCTTTGTCTAACAAATGGTTATTGATATTAAGTGCGCCAGAGAGGATAATAACTGACCAAGGCACGAATTCCATGTCAGCGCTATTGAAGTAGCTATGCCGACTATTATCCATAAAAATGTTACGAACTAGTTTACCCTATCCGCAAGCAAATGCCAGAACGGAGAGAGTTCGTACGACAGCGAGTAAATTTCTAATTTATTATGGTAAGAATAACAACGCGCGTTTCGTCGTGGCCACGTGCAACTCGAAAATCCATCACAACACGGGCCTTTGACCCTAGATGTCTGTCTTTGCTCCAAAATGCCCTCATCCTTCGTATTATGTCATTCTTCGCCGGGAAGGATAATAGTCTTTTCGGTACTTTCCAAACTGATAAAAAAATATACGTGGCGTTAGTCGAGAAAAACGAATACACTCTAGAACGACAAAAAATCACCCACAATAAAAAAAGTTGAACTCCTTAAGTAATATGCCGGGTAGAGGAGAGTGCTATCTACCCACCACATTCCAAACGAACTACTCAGAAATTTATTCCACAGTAAAAAGTACCTTATCATGCGTACGAAATGACATCCCCGGATAACGTAAATATACAGCTCCTGACCGGTTGAACAATTGCTCATACAGGAACAATTCGTCCATTTCAATGCGAACCGGAAGTACTGCCTCAGTTGGTAGTAGCTCTTCCGAATGGTAAAAGAAACGGGTTAGGGAGAACAAGAGAATGAATGGTAGAATTAAGCTACTGAAGCTTGGAGATCTAACGCTTGATACGGCGCGCCCACGCGCCTTAAGACCACTAGGTAGCCTTGTGAGCTGAATTATGTATTTGCGTATTAGATATTAGGAATACTCATGATTACGGAGTTATCTTCATCTTCAATGGAAAAATAATGCGTGATCTTTTTGCAGTTGGGCACCGTCGTGTGAAATGATAGAATCAAGATACAAGAATAATAGATTTCGTAAAAAATGGGCGTAAGAATTATATATATATATATATATATATATATATATATATATATATATATATATATATATATATATGCCCTAACAGTACATTATCTCTTTGCCACTATGGGAATATTATCACTACAGCTTTCTGCTAGAACGTTGTAGGTTTTATCAAAGCATGCAGCGTTATGTATAATTAGGCCATCCGTATTGATCTCGTAAGTTAAACTGGATAAGCACTAGGCGAGAGATGTAGTGGAAGATACACTCTTGGAAATTGAAATAAGAACACCGTGAATTCTTTGTCCCAGGAAGGGGAAACTTTATTGACACATTCCTGGGGTCAGATACATCACATGATCACACTGACAGAACCACAGGCACATAGACACAGGCAACAGAGCATGCACAATGTCGGCACTAGTACAGTGTATATCCACCTTTCGCAGCAATGCAGGCTGCTATTCTCCCATGGAGACGATCGTAGAGATGCTGGATGTAGTCCTGTGGAACGGCTTGCCATGCCATTTCCACCTGGCGCCTCAGTTGGACCAGCGTTCATGCTGGACGTGCAGAACGCGTGAGACGACGCTTCATCCAGTCCCAAACATGCTCAATGGGGGACAGATCCGGAGATCTTGCTGGCCAGGGTAGTTGACTTACACCTTCTAGAGCACGTTGGGTGGCACGGGATACATGCGGACGTGCATTGTCCTGTTGGAACAGCAAGTTCCCTTGCCGGTCTAGGAATGGTAGAACGATGGGTTCGATGACGGTTTGGATGTATCGTGCACTATTCAGTGTCCCCTCGACGATCACCAGTGGTGTACGGCCAGTGTAGGAGATCGCTCCCCACACCATGACGCCGGGTGTTGGCCCTGTGTGCCTCGGTCGTATGCAGTCCTGATTGTGGCGCTCACCTGCACGGCGCCAAACACGCATACGACCATCATTGGCACCAAGGCAGAAGCGACTCTCATCGCTGAAGACGACACGTCTCCATTGGTCCCTCCATTCACGCCTGTCGCGACACCACTGGAGGCGGGCTGCACGATGTTGGGGCGTGAGCGGAAGACGGCCTAACGGTGTGCGGGACCGTAGCCCAGCTTCATGGAGACGGTTGCGAATGGTCCTCGCCGATACCCCAGGAGCAACAGTGTCCCTAATTTGCTGGGAAGTGGCGGTGCGGTCCCCTACGGCACTGCGTAGGATCCTACGGTCTTGGCGTGCATCCGTGCGTCGCTGCGGTCCGGTCCCAGGTCGACGGGCACGTGCACCTTCCGCCGACCACTGGCGACAACATCGATGTACTGTGGAGACCTCACGCCCCACGTGTTGAGCAATTCGGCGGTACGTCCACCCGGCCTCCCGCATGCCCACTATACGCCCTCGCTCAAAGTCCGTCAACTGCACATACGGTTCACGTCCACGCTGTCGCGGCATGCTACCAATGTTAAAGACTGCGATGGAGCTCCGTATGCCACGACAAACTGGCTGACACTGACGGCGGCGGTGCACAAATGCTGCGCAGCTAGCGCCATTCGACGGCCAACACCGCGGTTCCTGGTGTGTCCGCTGTGCCGTGCGTGTGATCATTGCTTGTACAGCCCTCTCGCAGTGTCCGGAGCAAGTATGGTGGGTCTGACACACCGGTGTCAATGTGTTCTTTTTTCCATTTCCAGGAGTGTATTTAACAGTCGGTGGTGATAAGGTATTAAGTCATCACATTTCTAAGACATGGGAGACATGTACAATATTTGTGCTACCGTCGGTTGAAGTGCATTCACTTCGTTTCACACATCTGCGTTTCGATTTATAAAGTTAACATTCCTTAGCTGTGTACCATGCTCTACGCAAAGAAAATCTGCAAGAATATTTAGCAGATATTATTGCTGGCATCAGACATTCGTAGTTTACTGGGAGCAGTTCACTCAATATTTAATGGGAAGCAATAACAGAACGAATGTGTGTTTGATTTAATATTGCAAGAGCTTCTCCGTTTATTCGATCTCCCCCCCCCCCCCCCCCCCGGCCCTCATTCTACCCTTCACCTCATCTGTTCACATCTCTACAACGGTAAGTTTTTGTGGTGGTCCCCAGTAGTTCTGTGGGCTGTTGGTCAGCATTTGCAGTAGCCCTCAGTTTTCCGAAAGCAATGTGTGACTGAAAAATAAATTTTGCCCTGGATCTTACACTCCATTTCTCGCCTTCCCAATATTGGTTGTTAATTCCTTGGTTATGTTAATCTGCTTATTTTTGTAAGAATGTTCTCTCACATACAATCTTGAACGTGTCATAATTATGTACTTTGTTTTTCCAATTACTGTTTTGCAAGTTAATCGCTTTTCAAAAGTCTTTCTCAGAATATCAACAATGTTTTGCCACCTTCTTACATCGCTCCACTGTTTTAAAAGTCATTTAATGCTGTAGTTGTGTTCTGTTTATACGCATCTCTTATTAAGATGCTACTGTCCCAGTGCTTAACTCAATAGTATCCCCTACAGTCCTCGGGCTATTCCAATATCTTGATCTGCATGTCATTTTTTTAAGTACTTCCTCAAACTCTTCCTCATTCTCTGGTCACATCTTGGTGGCTATTTAAACAATATAAGTTCTTCACGTTTTTCTTTGACTAGTACTCTTCTAGTAATCCTGACATAAAGTCTTGAAAATACTCCTATTATCTAGTGCATATGTTCCCCAGTCGAACCTTTCTCACTTTAAGTAAGCTCACACCCTTCACAGCTAATCATTTTCTTTGAGTTTTGTAGTGAACTAACTCCTCGGACTAACCGTAAGAGGAAATAGGTGCACTTCCCAATAGGATCAAAAATTACGTTATTAAAGTGGTACTTTCTCTTACAAGTATTACAACAAATGTTTCCGTAAAATTTTCAAATTTAACTTCTTCAACTGCGTTTGAAACTTCATGGCAGAACTCCTGTAAATCTTACCCTACCTCACACTTGGCGTCAGAATTTGTCTTTTCTATTTCAAATTTTATTTGCTGTTTAAACTCTTTAGTTCTTCAATTTCTTTCTCTGGTCTTTCTACCTTTGCACCTTTATGTTTCGTAATCCTTGCTTTTTTCTTAGTATTAATTGCAACGTACTGTCTGTTCCAAGTTTTTCGCTTTCTTCCTTTTAAATATAGGCGTCTGATTTAATAACTAATTCTTATCCATATTTTCTATATTTAGTTCAATTCATTTCTGTTTTGTCTGCTCGTGTCCTCATGTTTGGGAACAAGATACTTGCTTTGCATCTTTGACCCATCAAAAACAATATAACCAAACTCTAATTAACTGCCCGCCAAATTTCAAATTCAGAAACCAGAAACTGCAAGGTTTCTAAAGACAGCACTGATAGCAATAGTGTCTAGTCAAAACAGGACATCTTATGTAACTAGAATTCCTTCATCATGTAATTCGTTCCTTACCTACGCGATAACGCGTGTAGTCAATTTTGCTTTCTCTTGTATGTACCCTTACGCCTTAGACCCTATACCATACCGTCTTTAATTCCACATTTGCATCTTCATCACTACTCTATACACCAATTTATGGTGTTTGATGGGAATAATAGTGTGAATTCGTACGATTTTATTCAAAAATGATTCAAATGACTCTAAGCACTATCAGATTTAACATCTGATGTCATCAGTCCTCTAGACTTAGAACTACTTAAACCTAGCTAACCTAAGGGCATCATACACATCCGTGCCCGAGACAGGATTCGAACCTGCGAACGTAGCAGTCGCGCAGTTCCAGACTGAAGCGCCTGGAACCGCTCGGTCACAGCGATTTAATTCCTTTCCGATATTAATGGCAGGTGGTGGGTTGAAAGTGCGTTCATATGCTTGTGTGTCAAGTCAAATTTGTCTAGAGTCATTGATTTTAGATTGTTTTTTTGGGAGTAGTAATATGTTTCTGTCTAGCAACGTCTGCTTATGTTGATAGTTGATTGTTACAACCACAAGTTTGCGAATTATTCTATCTTCAACATTCTAGTTCTCTGTACAGTGACGCCTCCTGTAAGCAGTTGCTGCAAAGAGTGCCCACAGCGGCCAGGGAGGGAGTCCTGTTGTGAGCCTACGGCCAGACAGATAGCGACCGCACTTGTTCTACCACTTGCCACTGAATTTCACTTGTACCGGAATCCAAATTAGCACAGAACACTTCATGAATTTTTCTTATCTAAGATACCTTGGAGTATTACACGAGTACAGCTGAACTTCCAAGATATGAAAATGTTTTGCAAGTAGATACACGGCATTCGATGGAATATGAAATACAAGCGGCATCTGTCTTCTGTTACCTAAATGGCTTGTTTAATCTAGACTCTATATGAGTGTATTCTGTCTTCGAGATTGCGGATTTTATACCGGCTGGTTTCAGATTTCGCTTCCGAACTCATTTGGTTGACTTGTAGAGGGAAATATGTCCCGATCTCGCAGGAGGCACCTACGGCTTGGTAATGGCTTTTACTTACATAACTAGCTAGTTCGGCTTTCTTTTATGAAGTCGTTACCACTGTGAGTGTAGGACGTTAACGTTCTAAGCCAAAATTAAAGTACAGGTACGTTGACGTAAGCTTTATCCTGGAGTTTGTTAATGGGTGCCGACGGCACTCAGTAGGGTAAATGGTGGCTGTGACGGAATGATGGAGTCCAGTAGATACACTGGAGACCCAGAAAATATACTTTATTAGCTGCAAATATGCATATATAGCGTTTGCAGCGAGCGGCAGACACTCCTCACTCCAACGACCCAGTCCGGCGAAGGCTCGCACGAGTCATCTTTCGCCCCGACGAGAACGAACAGCGTCAGTGCCCCACGATGCTGAGATCAGGAACAACGGTAGCTGATGGCCTTGCAGGTGCCAAGGCCTTCACGTTAGAAGTGCTCTGTGTTGTACTGCGAGGGGCTTCTGCAGTGGCAGACGCTCGCACGTAGGTCTCGCAAACTTTTTGCATACATTCTGCTATGATCAAAACGACCCAACACTATGCTTAGTGCCCAGCAGCAGCTTGACGGAATGCCATACTGTTCCAAGGGCTACTAATGCTAGGTAGTGACGCTGTATTAATCCCCTCCACAGGGAAGATTCGGCCTCTCGAACCTAGCTTAGCGCCAGTTCTCCACTGCGACCACTTCTATCCTTATAATAAGCTGTATACATTTACTATATTAACTTTACTATATTAACATTTTATGACTACTTTCTATGTTCTCCACTCCACAAAGTCACTCTTAATGTTTTCGTCTTCAGTCCACCAGAACCCGGATTACCCGCAGATCATACGTCTTTACGGTTCAGCATGTCAGGTAAACAAAATAAGAGCCACCTGGCGAGAGGAATTGCAACGCTCAAGGTCACAGTCACACTTTGCCTACCATCCCGATACTGCTACACGTGGTTCATTAACTGCTCTGCAGTGTTCCCCTCTCCTGTAAGCTATAATTTGAGGTAGTGAATGAATTACGCTTTGTTCTTATGTTCAAAAAGGTAAGGTGTCGATGATGGATCAACTCTAATGGCTCGTATGGCCAACATAGCTACGGTTGTGTTATATGTAACTGAGTAGCTCCCGTCACAGTAGCTGGTAAATTAAATATTGGTCCTGTAATCTCACACTTAGTTCCTTTTACCAATAACCCAGTACCTCTTAGTTCTGAGCGTCTAGCTCTCATTGTCCAAAAAACTCGCAACCATTAATACGTTGTGGTACACTGAGTACACACAACTTAGCTCTGCTCGTTGGAAGCGCTGTTTCGGTTACTTCACCTCTGCTAGCCCCTGAGAAATTTCTTGTTACAAGTGCGTCCTCATGTTTCACTCTCTTACGGCATACAGTGAACAGCGAAATCATTATGACCACTGCCTACCGCGACGCTAGATGACGTCTTATGCCATTGAGGGCACAAAGCGCGGTAACAAAAGTATGTAAGCGGAGCAGACATGGACGGGGGATCTCCCTACCGAATATATTAGCTACAAATGGGGAAATCCAGACTTGCGACATTGACTAAGGGCAGGTTATTATTACGCAGAGCGCGTAAACGAATATCTCGAAAACGCAAACCTGATAGAATATTCACGTGCATGTAAGGGAAGAGATAGAAGGAGAGTGAAACTAGCACTCGATGCTAAATGGATGGACGTCCACTGCTCTTCACAAAATGTGGGGTTCGGAGGCTTGCCTGTTCTGTAAACTAGGATAGATGGTAGACTTTGCCATCTGTGAAAAAAAGCGCAATGCTGGTCCACGCACAAGTGTTTCGGATCAAATCGCTCATCGTACATTTTTGAACGTGGACTCCGCAGCAGGCCATACCTATGTGTTCTCGACCTAACGACGGATTATACTAGGATTGTGGTGGGCACAAGACCATCAATATTTGACCGTCGATCAATGGAAACGCGACGGATCTTCGGGTGAATCACATTTCAGCTACTCTAGGTCGATGGTTGCCTCCACGAACGCCGTCATAGAGGTGAACGGCGGCTCTGAAGATGTAGCGTGCCGTGGACGCAGGCTGGTCGGAGCTGTGTTATGCTGTCAGACATTCTCCTGCGCTTCCATGGGACCTGTGGTTGCAATCGAAGTCAAGCTGACAGCTGCCAACCACCTGCATCCCTTCATGCTTGATGTCTTCTACGGCGATGGTCATGTCTCAGCAGTATAATTCTCCGTGCCTCGGAGCCAGGACCGTGCTACAGGGGTTTGAGGAGCATTATAATGAACTAAGGAACCCATCTGGGTCGCTGTTAGGCGCCGTCACCGGGTAAGCAAATCAGCAGCCCGTTGTATCCACGGATTATATGCCTTGTGCGTATACATACCCCCACAAGCCCACCAATGAACTGTCGGATCCCTGATAAGCAGAATCAGTGATACATTACGTTCTAAACATGGACAAACAAGCTGTTAAGCTGGTTGTCACAGTGCAATTTTGTCATATGATGACATGGTTGGAGACCGTGGCTGTTATTTGTAGACAAAAGTTGATGGTATTGAGACAGCAACCAGGCACAATTTTATTTACAGTTCCTTTATGCAAAAGGTCCCGTTACCGATTTCGAATCATTTCGATTCATCTTCAGACGGTTTTCATGCTTTAATTAGAACATGTAGTGCGTTTATTTACTGGCAATTAATCTGTATAAAAAGTACCACATGTTCTAATGAAAGCCTGGAAACCATCTGAAGATGAGTCGTAATGATTCGAAACCAGTAACTGTACCTTTTGAATAAAGGAATTGAAAATAAATTTGTCCCTGGTTGCTGTCTCAACACCATCAACAGGTTGTCATAATGTTTGGGCTCACCAATGTGTAGTATTAAACTTCCGACTCTAAGATTGCTGGGGCATTGTCACATGCCGATCTCTAAGTTCCGCTGCTAGTAATACCCAGTCACCAACACATAGAACTGTGCGTTATCTGTTTTAGCATCCACCGTTGCCTCCCGGTAATAATAAGACAGGTTCTGTCTCCTAGGCCCCACTACTAACTATTTCTGGCAGTAATTCTCCCCATATTTTTCTCAGCCACTTCAGACGTCGCTCGGGTGGTAATTTTGCCGGATTCAGTTACCGACGTAGTGCCTGGTGGACAGCCTGTTGCATGTTCAGAAATTTCACTTTTGTGTCGAGAATCCCTAAGTGACTACAACAGAATTGGTAATGTTACCATATCCGCCCCGATGGCTGAATGGTCAGCGTGAAGGACTGCCGTCCTAAGGGGGCCTGGTTCGATTCCCGGCTTGGTCGGGGATTTTCTCCGCTCTGGGACTGGGTGTTGTCTTCATCATCATTTCATCCCCATCAGGCATGCAGGTCGCCCAATGTGGCGTCGAATGTAATAAGACCTGCACCAAGGCGGCCGGACCTGCCCCGTAAGGGGCCTCCCGGCCAACGATGCCAAACGCTCATTTCATTTCAATGTTACCACTGCGCCTAATAAATCCATCTGCTCTCAGACTGCCTCTAAATCCCGATTTACACTGTTAGCTTTTAACATTCTATTACCTGTCTGGCTGGATGCCAAAGCATGTGTGGTTGTTTAACACACCGCTCTCCATGCGCATAATCTGCGGGGAAAGCCATTCCACAGTTGCGATATTCCATTCTGCCAAACCTCTTGCGGGTTCTGCAGTCGTACTCAGCTCATTTACGTCCCTTGCATCTGCTGTCCCAAATATTGTCGTAGCTATCCTGCCTTCGAGATTTGTACATCCCTTTTTCACACTTCTCACGCGGCACTACATCCACTACTTCTTGCACCTCCGCCTTCAGTCATGGATTTTCCGAGAGCAACTCCTTTGACATGGGGCCGGCCAGTGAGGCCGAGCGGTTCTAGGCGCTACAGTCTGGAACCGCGCGACCGCTACGGTTGCAGGTTCGAATCCTACCTCGGGCATGGATGTGTGTGATGTCCTTAGGTTAGTTAGGTTTAAGTAGTTCTAAGTTCTAGGGGACATTACCTCAGAAGTTAAGTCCCATAGTGCTCAGAGGCATTTGAACCAATTTTTTATTTTGACATGGGATGCCCTCTCATGACACGACTATCGTTTCACTGCTGTATTATTGAAACCTTGCAGTCTCCGGGTTCGAAAATTAGAATTTATGGTATTGGGTGCCTGATTTCGCTTTGCTTACACTGTTTGCTTTGGGTTAAAAGGGAAAGCAAACAGTGCTTTCAAACATGAGGACTAAGGCTTAGAACCTGTTACGGAAAATATGGAAAAGCTGTTAGTTACTAAATGAGAAGCAGATTTTTGAAAATAAGAAAGCGAAATAGTGGGGGTAGAAAGTATATTACAGTTAGTATTGAAAATGGTGAAAGGGCCACAAAAAATTTCGGTGGAAAGTAGAAAAAATTTGGAGAAATAAAGAGTCTTAACAGAAATTTAAGTCTGAAACAGAAAAGGAAAATTTTTCATGACAGGGTAGAGTAAGATTTAGAAAGAGTTCTGAAATGAAGTTTCAGACACGATGCAACACGTAAATTTGAAAGTTTTTCGGAAACATCAGTTATAATATATGTAAGAGATGCTATCAGCTTCAAGAATGTAGTTTTTGGTTCTAATGGGGAAACGCACTCTTTTTGTTTTATAAGTAGATAGAGGAGTGACTTCGCAACGCAACTGGCAGAGACAGATAAACAGAGAATGTAAGAACTTGATTAATGGGAGAAAGTTTCGATTGGGGAGCACATGCAACAGATAGGTGTGAGCATTTTGATATTTTTGTCTTGGGATTTCTGTAAGAGTAGAGGTAAAAAGAAAAACGTACAGTAATTCAATCATTTAAGATGGCACCAAGGTACAATAGGAGAAACGGGGAGTGTACGAATAAGTACTCAAGAAGTATGATATTTAGGTTAACATACTGATATCCAATAGACTGAAAGGGATACTGTTGAAGGTACCAATGGGAAAGTACACTCTTAGTAAGAAACGTCTATAAATAGGACACAGTTATAGCAAAAAGGGATTTTCTAAACTGTGAAGAGCCGTAGAAAGATGGCAAAAATTGGTGAAAAGTGTCAAAGACATCTCAGAAGCTGTTCACTTGGAAAACAAAACTCGAAAAATAAAATACATAATTATGACGCTCCCCCCAATGAATCATGGACCTTGCCGTTGGTGGGGAGGCTTGCGTGCCTCAGCGATACAGATAGCCGTACCGTAGGTGCAACCACAACGGAGGGGTATCTGTTGAGAGGCCAGACAAACGTGTGGTTCCTGAAGAGGGGCAGCAGCCTTTTCAGTAGTTGCAAGGGCAACAGTCTGGATGATTGACTGATCTGGCCTTGTAACAATAACCAAACCGGCCTTGCTGTGCTGGTACTGCGAACGGCTGAAAGCAAGGGGAAACTACAGCCGTAATTTTTCCCGAGGGCATGCAGCTTTACTGTATGATTACATGATGATGGCGTCCTCTTGGGTAAAATATTTCGGAGATAAAATAGTCCCCCATTCGGATCTCCGGGCGGGGACTACTCAAGAGGATGTCATTATCAGGAGAAAGAAAAATGGCGTTCTACGGAACGGAGCGTGGAATGTCAGATCCCTTAATCGGGCAGGTAGGTTAGAAAATTTAAAAAGGGAAATGGATAGGTTGAAGTTAGATATAGTGGGAATTAGTGAAGTTCGGTGGCAGGAGGAACAAACTTCTGGTCAGGTGACTACAGGGTTATAAACACAAAATCAAATAGGGGTAATGCAGGAGTAGGTTTAATAATGAATAGGAAAATAGGAATGCGCGTAAGCTACTACAAACAGCATAGTGAACGCATTATTGTGGCCAAGATAGATACGAAGCCCACACCTACTACAGTAGTACAAGTTTATATGCCAACTAGCTCTGCAGATGACGAAGAAATTGAAGAAATGTATGATGAAATAAAAGAAATTATTCAGATTGTGAAGGGAGACGAAAATTTAATAGTCATGGGTGACTGGAATTCGAGTGTAGGAAAAGGGAGAGAAGGAAACATAGTAGGTGAATATGGATTGGGGGACAGAAATGAAAGAGGAAGCCGCCTGGTAGAATTTTGCACAGAGCACAACATAATCATAACTAACACTTGGTTTAAGAATCATGAAAGAAGGTTGTATACATGGAAGAGCCCTGGAGATACTAAAAGGTATCATATAGATTATATAATGGTAAGACAGAGATTTAGGAACCAGGTTTTAAATTGTAAGACATTTCCAGGGGCGGATGTGGACTCTGACCACAATCTATTGGTTATGACCTGTAGATTAAAACTGAAGAAACTGCAAAAAGGTGGGAAATTAAGGAGATGGGACCTGGATAAACTAAAAGAACCAGAAGTTGTACAGAGATTCAGGGAGAGCATAAGGGAGCAATTGACAGGAATGGGGGAAATAAATACAGTAGAAGAAGAATGGGTAGCTTTGAGGGATGAAGTAGTGAAGGCAGCAGAGGATCAAGTAGGTAAAAAGACGAGGGCTAGTAAAAATCCTTGGGTAACAGAAGAAATATTGAATTTCATTGATGAAAGGAGAAAATATAAAAATGCAGTAAGTAAAACAGGCAAAAAGGAATACAAACGTCTCAAAAACGAGATCGACAGGAAGTGCAAAATGGCTAAGCAGGGATGGCTAGAGGACAAATGTAAGGATGTAGAGGCCTATCTCACTAGGGGTAAGATAGATACCGCCTACAGGAAAATTAAAGAGACCTTTGGAGATAAGAGAACGACTTGTATGAATATCAAGAGCTCAGATGGAAACCCAGTTCTAAGCAAAGAAGGGAAAGCAGAAAGGTGGAAGGAGTATATAGAGGGTCTATAAAAGGGCGATGTACTTGAGGGCAATATTATGGAAATGGAAGAGGATGTAGATGAAGATGAAATGGGAGATACGATACTGCGTGAAGAGTTTGACAGAGCACTGAAAGACCTGAGTCGAAACAAGGCCCCCGGAGTAGACAATATTCCATTGGAACTACTAACGGCCGTGGGAGAGCCAGTCCTGACAAAACTCTACCATCTGGTGAGCAAGATGTATGAAACAGGCGAAATACCCTCAGACTTCAAGAAGAATATAATAATTCCAATCCCAAAGAAAGAAGGTGTTGACAGATGTGAAAATTACCGAACTATCAGTTTAATAAGTCACAGCTGCAAAATACTAACACGAATTCTTTACAGACGAATGGAAAAACTAGTAGAAGTCAACCTCGGGGAAGATCAGTTTGGATTCCGTAGAAACATTGGAACACGTGAGGCAATACTGACCTTACGATTTATCTTAGAAGAAAGATTAAGGAAAGGCAAACCTACGTTTCTAGCATTTGTAGACTTAGAGAAAGCTTTTGACAATGTTGACTGGAATACTCTCTTTCAAATTCTAAAGGTGGCAGGGGTAAAATACAGGGAGCGAAAGGCTATTTACAATTTGTACAGAAACCAGATGGCAGTTATAAGAGTCGAGGGAGATGAAAGGGAAGCATTGGTTGGGAAGGGAGTAAGACAGGGTTGTAGCCTCTCCCCGATGTTGTTCAATCTGTATATTGAGCAAGCAGTAAAGGAAACAAAGGAAAAATTCGGAGTAGGTATTAAAATTCATGGAGAAGAAATAAAAACTTTGAGGTTCGCCAATGACATTGTAATTCTGTCAGAGACAGCAAAGGACTTGGAAGAGCAGTTGAATGGAATGGACAGTGTCTTGAAAGGAGGATATAAGATGAACATCAACAAAAGCAAAACAAGGATAATGGAATGTAGTCTAATTAAGTCGGGTGATGCTGAGGGAATTAGATTAGGAAATGAGACACTTAAAGTAGTAAAGGAGTTTTGCTATTTGGGGAGCAAAATCACTGATGATGGTCGAAGTAGAGAGGATATAAAATGTAGGCTGGCAATGGCAAGGAAATCGTTTCTGAAGAAGATAAATTTGTTAACATCGAGTATAGATTTAAGTGTCAGGAAGTCACTTCTGAAAGTATTTGTATGGAGTGTAGCCATGTATGGAAGTGAAACATGGACGATAAATAGTTTGGACAAGAAGGGAATAGAAGCTTTCGAAATGTGGTGCTACAGAAGAATGCTGAAGATAAAGTGGGTAGATCACGTAACTAATGAGGAGGTACTGAATAGGATTGGGGAGAAGAGAAGTTTGTGGCACAACTTGACTAGAAGAAGGGATCGGTTGGTAGGACATGTCCTGAGGCATCAAGGGATCACAAATTTAGCATTGGAGGGCAGCGTGGAGGGTAAAAATCGTAGGGGGAGACCAAGAGATGAATACACTAAGCAGATTCAGAAGGATGTAGGTTGCAGTAGGTACTGGGAGATGGAGATGAAAAAGCTTGCACAGGATAGAGTAGCATGGAGAGCTGCATCAAACCAGTCTCAGGACTGAAGACCACAACAACAACAACAACAATGACGCTATAAATATTGTAGGTGAACGTTCTTAGAAAAATAACCAGCAAGGAGGATGATATAATGTAATATTTGTAACTCAATTAGAAAAACTAAACGCTACTAAAGCAGCTGGCCAATAATTCATAATACCTGGGGGGGACGACAAAGATCAATGTACGTGTGTGTTCTTACCATGTCAGTGAACTAAACTTTGCGTCCGGAGGCAGGGGGGGAATGAAGTAATACTTGCCACGTTACATCAACTACAAATTCGAGTAGTCATCACTTCTCATTAATTAAACTGTTTCCAGTAAACTACGAAAATCTATTGCCAGCATAAGTACGTTAATTAATATAAGCTAAATATTATATCGCGAATTTGATATTTACGTTAGCAATGTTGACGCTATAAATCGAATCACAAATGAGTAAAGCAAAGTTAATGGTCTTCGAAATACATAAGAGTGATTAATGTACATTACGGGCACCTATATCTTAGATATGCGGTGACGTAATACGTTGTTGCCAATGAATGTTAAATATCTCCCTCGACACATTTCGGCAAGTATCTGAAGTGTCTGTAGACCTAATCATTATGCATCCAGCACATGCTTCAAAAACAATAAAAAATAAAATTAAATTAAATAAATAATAAAAAATAAAAAATAGCCCCTATAAACTTCTAAAAGAAACAAAGCTGTTTTGATAATGTTTCCTATATGATATAGGGATTATAGACTTTTATGGCCTAGACGTACAATTTCTACAGCCCGATCTATGAAACAGAATCTTCTTGTATCTTGTGTCCATCGTTCTTCACGACGGTGTCCTGCAGCACAATGATGATACACTAATAATCCGCTAAGCATAAAGTTATCTCCTTAACACTTCACCAATAGTCTGAAACTGGTCTGATCGGTTGCACATCTTTCATGAAATAGCTATAGTTGTAATCGGCCCTCCTGAAGTCGCTAGCTGAGCACGTTCCTGCAGAGTGGCGCCTCAAGCGGGAACATGTGATACTAGTAGAGCGTCGTATTTGAGTGTGCCGCTAGATGGTTCTGCTTGTATGTGTACTGAATCTTGAGTCAACTTTTACCGGAAGGCCGTGCAAAATATATGATTAAACGGAAGACATTTTTTAGCAGTGCCCAGTATCCCTGTTGATATAATTGTAGTATAAAATCATTTTCGTTTGTTACAATAACAGTGGGTTTCAGTCCTTAGGTGGATCTATCACATTATCAAAACAGCTTTATTTCTTTTAGAAGTTTGTAGGGGCTATTTTTTATTATTCATTTATTTATTTTATTTTATTTTTAATTTTTTTTGAAGCATGTGCGGGATGCATAATCATTAGACCTACAGACACTCCGTATACGAACTTCT
Organism: Schistocerca serialis cubense; assembly: GCF_023864345.2. Classification (NCBI taxonomy): domain Eukaryota; kingdom Metazoa; phylum Arthropoda; class Insecta; order Orthoptera; family Acrididae; genus Schistocerca; species Schistocerca serialis. Next base: position 284,519,800 of record NC_064644.1, on the reverse strand, counting down.
GTTTGACCACGGACGTTATATCTTCGTAAGAAGAGTTTGGTTTTGGGAGCTTGCTCTGTTTTATTGAGAGCTTTTGTCAAAAGACCTGGAAATGTGTCCTTTGGAACAGCTACCTATTTAGCGTGTTTCACCTTCCAATTTGTCAGCACTTGTCGCCAGGCTGTTTCCATTCGACTGAAGAACGCCAGATCCAGATGTTGCCATAGGTGAGTCGACTGTGGCACTAAAAATATAAAATCAACGTTATTTTCACCACAAATTTTAATACCTCGTCATCTAAATGAGGAGAAAGATTATCTCCAATAAGGGCTTTACGTCTAGGCAGTTATTGCCTGAGGCAGGAAACTACATACAAACTGATCTCTGAAGATTTGGTCGTCGATCCAACCACTACCTGTACCGTTATATCACAATCCTTTCATCAACAAAGCTGGCTGCAACATGGACCTCTGTCTTCCACGTGTCGTCAAAGTGTAGAATTTTGTATATGATGCAGGTTATCAGTCCCCTGGACTTACAACTACTTAAACCGGTCTAACCCAAGGACATCACACACATCCATGCCCGAGGCAGGATTCGATCCTGCGACCGTAGCAGCAGCGCGGTTCCGGACCATAACAAAAACTGATCACCTGCACCATAAGTAATAAAGCACAGCATCGTTGTTGATATTATACCAATCAAAGCGATTTCAAGAATGAGGTTGTTCCACTGCGTGAGTTGTTCGATACTTCATACGCCACAACACTGGATATGCCAGAATTTGTAGAGCTAAGTACATAAAGGAAAACATGAAAATGTAATTGATAAAAGGTATGCAAGTATCTTTCTATAGAATTTGTGTATAAAAATAAGACATAAAACTACTGTTAATACTACGCGGGAGCTTTACTTTCACTAGGAAGAAATCATTGCTCACTGTCTACAACTAAGTCTTGACCTCAGCGCAGATGGGAATTTTGCTAGATTAAATGTTTCACCACAAATGTAAGGGTGTGACGGGATTGGAATTACTTATTTTTGAAATTTGAACCAGGTGTTTAACACTATGCTTTCTAAAAGTAACAAGAGTAACTGTGTACTTCCAAAGTACATGATCTCAGACGGGAAATGGGCTCATTCTGATTGCCATCTATTAGCAGTATGAAACAATCTATACAGAATATTCAGTAGCCAGGGAGATGTCGTGGATTGGAGTTACTTTGATTCATGGGGTGACTCTGACAAAACCTTCATAATTTTTAAAAAGCGCCATTCCTTCATTATTAAACGAAAGTGTACTTTTTTTTCGTTTGCAGCACTGAATGTCATACTTTGTCACTGTCCAAGCGCTGCACGTACAGACGGATCGATATCGGAGATTTTCATAACAAACTTCGAGTTTTGCATTTTAACTATTTCTAAGGTTTAAACAACTTTAAGGGTACCAGATTGGATATGAAAGACGCTAGAAAAAAAATAGTAATTTATTTTGCAATGTCTTTAACTAGCTTGAGAAATGCGTCTTTTGTATTCTCAACTCAAACTTCATTCACTTATAGTTTTTCCCTTTTACGGGGTGTCATTCATTATAGGCATGCCGTTTCTGTAATCGTTGGTCAATCTCACACCCAGACAAAGCAGTTTTGCTGTTTCTGCTATTTTTAACATAAATCATCAAATAATGTGCAACGATGATTGCTTTATATGCCTTTTTCAACTTTCAGCGCTATGACAATATCCTATACAAACAGTTTCGGCACTCGCGCCTATCGAAATAATAACGAAGATGTGTGGCGCGAAGTGTAACAGCCGCTGCAGAAGTTTATATGACATTGCATCCGGCTTCTGATGAATTTAAGATATCTTATGGTACGGTATTCAGTAAGAACCATCAAAAATTTGTAAAAGAGGCCATGAGTTCTGCCAGCATTTTCCCAAAATGAAAACAAATCTGTTCAGAACGCTTATACCATATGTTCTGAGTATGTGTTTCCCCATAAAATCTTGGATTTCCGCATGTTTGCTAAAACTCTTTTAGATAGACAATTACCAAATTAAAAGGAACCTTTCTGGACAAAACTGGACATTCTCTGTACTGAAGTTTCACAAAAAACGAGTATTCTAAAAGAGTTGCTACTAACATTAAAAAGTGCTTGAGCCGCAGTATCCCCTGAAAGTATCGAGAAATATTTCAACAGTCTAGAGAAATGTTTAGAAGATGTCCCTGGTTCAAATATTTTCCAGTACGACACTCCTCATTTGAAAGCGATCAAGGAAGAAGACGAGGATATACTGTAGAAGTGTCATATACCCTGAACAGGCAATGAATTTTTCTAAAAGTGCCGCATCGATAATGATTTAAAGGTCTGCTGACGGTGTGATTTTAGCACCGTGTATCATATACAAAATTCTACACTTTGACGACACGTGGGAAGACAGAGATCCATGTTGCAGCCAGCTTTGTTGATGAAAGGATTGTGATTTAACGGTACAGGTAGTGGTTGGATCGACGACCAAATCTTCAGAGATCAGTTTGTATGTAGTTTCCTGCCTCAGGCAATAACTGCCTAGACGTAAAGCCCTTATTGGAGATAATCTTTCTCCTCATTTAGATGACGAGATATTAAAATTTGTGGTGAAAATAACGTTGATTTTATATTTTTAGTGCCACAGTCGACTCACCTATGGCAACCTCTTGATCTGGCGTTCTTCAGTCGAATGGAAACAGCCTGGCGACAAGTGCTGACAAATGGGAAGGTGAAACACGCTAAATGGGTAGCTGTTCCAAAGGACACATTTCCAGGTCTTTTGACAAAAGCTCTCCATAAAACAGAGCAAGCTCCCAAAACCAAACTCTTCTTACGAAGATATAACGTCCGGGGTCAAACAGAAGTTCGTGGACGGATTTTGTGCAACTGGCATTCAAAACATTCTTAGTCGTCTTCCAAGACATACTGAACAACCAAAAAATAAAAGAATTTTGACAGATTTCTTGAAGGAATAAAGATACAGAAGAACTTTAGACCACCCTCTAAGGAAGGGGAGACATACGAATGCAGTTCACAGAAAGAGTATTGCATCGTAAGAGGAAACGTTCTAACCCGAAAATCAGCAAAGTAGTATTCAGAAAGATGATTCCATTCACCAAGAAATAAAAACTCAAGCACTGAATCTGTTACATCTCAAGCCTAAAATGCAGGCGTAAACAGTAAAGAAACCCGGGTAACAACTGAATGAAAATGACGCTGACGAAGATGTGATGAAATACATAGACGAGGAGACAGAGTGCATTTCAGGAAGATTCTTATTGGTGAAATTCTTTTCCAGTCGTGGCAAAACGACCCAAAAATACACTCCTGGAAATTGAAATAAGAACACCGTGAATTCATTGTCCCAGGAAGGGGAAACTTTATTGACACATTCCTGGGGTCAGATACATCACATGATCACACTGACAGAACCACAGGCACATAGACACAGGCAACAGAGCATGCACAATGTCGGCACTAGTACAGTGTATATCCACCTTTCGCAGCAATGCAGGCTGCTATTCTCCCATGGAGACGATCGTAGAGATGCTGGATGTAGTCCTGTGGAACGGCTTGCCATGCCATTTCCACCTGGCGCCTCAGTTGGACCAGCGATCGTGCTGGACGTGCAGACCGCGTGAGACGACGCTTCATCCAGTCCCAAACTTGCTCAATGGGGGACAGATCCGGAGATCTTGCTGGCCAGGGTAGTTGGCTTACACCTTCTAGAGCACGTTGGGTGGCACGGGATGCATGCGGACGTGCATTGTCCTGTTGGAACAGCAAGTTCCCTTGCCGGTCTAGGATTGGTAGAACGATGGGTTCGATGACGGTTTGGATGTACCGTGCACAATTCAGTGTCCCCTCGACGATCACCAGTGGTGTACGGCCAGTGTAGCAGATCGCTCCCCACACCATGATGCCGGGTGTTGGCCCTGTGTGCCTCGGTCGTATGCAGTCCTGATTGTGGCGCTCACCTGCACGGCGCCAAACACGCATACGACCATCATTGGCACCAAGGCAGAAGCGACTCTCATCGCTGAAGACGACACGTCTCCATTGGTCCCTCCATTCACGCCTGTCGCGACACCACTGGAGGCGGGCTGCACGATGTTGGGGCGTGAGCGGAAGACGGCCTAACGGTGTGCAGGACCGTAGCCCAGCTTCATGGAGACGGTTGCGAATGGTCCTCGCCGATACCCCAGGAGCAACAGTGTCCCTAATTTGCTGGGAAGTGGCGGTGCGGTCCCCTACGGCACTGCGTAGGATCCTACGGTCTTGGCGTGCATCCGTGCGTCGCTGCGGTCCGGTCCCAGGTCGACGGGCACGTGCACCTTCCGCCGACCTCTGGCGACAACATCGATGTACTGTGGAGACCTCATGCCCCACGTGTTGAGCAATTTGGCGGCAAGTTCACCCGGCCTCCCGCATGCCCACCATACGCCCTCGCTCAAAGTCCGTCAACTGCACATACGGTTCACATCCACGCTGTCGCGGCATGCTACCAGTGTTAAAGACTGCGATGGAGCTCCGTATGCCACGGCAAACTGGCTGACACTGACGGCGGCGGTGCACAAATGCTGCGCAGCTAGCGCCATTCGACGGCCAACACCGCGGTTCCTGGTGTGTCCGCTGTGCCGTGCGTGTGATCATTGCTTGTACAGCCCTCTCGCAGTGTCCGGAGCAAGTATGGTGGGTCTGACACACCGGTGTCAATGTGTTCTTTTTTCCATTTCCAGGAGTGTATGTTTGCCAAATTACTGACGCCGATCCCTTACTTATTGAAGGTTTTAAGTCAATGGGAAATGAAAGGAAACGTAAAAGAATTCAGAATGATGTTTCTGAAATAGATCAGGACGATAATGCATCTTTTTTAACAGAAGCTGTAGAGGAGGGTGAGTTCGTTATCTTTCCATCTCAGATTAATACTCAAGAGATATAGTTTTAAGATGATGACTGATGTTAGCTCCTAATAATGTTTTTACAACTAAAACTTCAGATCTCAAGGAAACTTGGTTGATGTTATCATATCTGTTTAATCTTTCTAGAATTTTTAACAGTTTATAAGATAGAATATTAAATAATGAAGCAGATTTATTAAAAAGTAATTTTTAATATCTTTATTAATACCAGTCTGAAATTCTTAAAAATATATTCTCTCTTCTTGCCCTTAACCGGTTTTTTGGTTCTCTAGAAAAAGTACCTCTTAAGACGGATAATTTCGTTTTCCGTGAAAAAATAAAAGGTGTTAAAGCAATCCCATTTATTATGGTTTAACACTGATCATTCACATCTAAGCTTTTCTTCGATACGTTATTCATTTAAAAGTCTAATTACCTTTATTGGTTGTGTAGTAAAAACCGATTTTCTCCTTCTATCGCTGTCGGTACGTTTGTATTTTAGAAAACACGGCCATCTGAATGTCGAAAACTATCAATGACATCCCGTTCCCTGTTACCATAAATTAAACTTGTAGGTTTACTGAGAAGAATATTACATGTTCCCTTCACCTAGATGTCTGCTAACCGTAGCATCTTACGTTATGATGTAGTCGACATTAGTAAATATTTATACAGTACGAATTCGGTTTCAAGTTTATTGCTGATGTCTGCTATTAGATTTAACCTCAACACATAAAAATATAGTGGAGCTGCGGACTCAGGTTTGATTGTCCTTCTACAGCATATTAGTGTAAACATAAAATACTAGAGGCGAAAGAGCTGGTGAGACATTTGCCAAGATATCTAGCACAAACCTTTTAGTAATATTTCAATTTGTAATAGGGTGACCAATTTCTGAGGATTGTTTCCACTGCAACGGACAGAATTCATGCCCCCATAGAGATAGGCCTAAGGGAATCTTCACTACTGCGTTGATGGTGCTGTTGTAATCTTCAATACGAAGATAGATTTGATGCTGCTCTCTGTGCAAACCTATCCTGTACAAGCAAATTTATCTCTGAATAGCTCTTACAACCCACCTACATAAATTTGAATCTGCACCCTGTATTCACTTATTGGCCTCACTCTATAATTTTTACCTCCGCACTTTCCTCCGTTACCAAACAGACGTCTGTTACATGCCTAATGATGTATCCCATCAGCCGATTTCTTCTTTTAGTCTAATTGGGTCGCAAATCTCTTTTTCTTCAGTCCGCTTCAGTACCTCCTCATCAATTTTTTAAATTTTCTTTCCCACTTTTCTTCTTTTGTAACAGTACGGTTCAAATGCTTCTTTTTCTGTTTTTAGAATTGCTTATCATCTATGGTTCATGTAAGTATAAGGCTACATTTCTTACAGATACAGTAGTTGTACAAAAATATGGAAACGTCGCTATAAATGCATGATTAACCGTAAATGCAGGTGATAGCCAAAACTGCAGTTTTCACTGTAGTATTTGACCATGAACAGCACCTGTGAAACATCCTCACTACGTTGCCAATGTCAGTCTTGGTCAAAACTGTGGTTTGTATAGTTTTCATTGCATTATGTCGGAACTTCGTCACTTTGAAAATGGAGAAATTGGCTGGCTCTGAGCACTATGGGACTTAACATCTTAGGTCATCAGTCCCCTATGGAGAAATTGTTGATGCTCATATGGTGGGTGCTTCGTAGCCAAGGTAGCCGAACTATTTGGTACCAAGCTAGAGTGACTGTGTTATTCTGATTACGATGTAAAGGTTAAGATGCAAAGATTCATGCATTCACTGCGAGGCACTCCCGGCGCTGCCATATCGTATTTATCTGCCGGTACCGGGCAAGCGACTTTCAAGTACAACGGCTAACCTGTATGGGAATACACACACATTATAATAAGTTTAGCACCACCTCGGTTACGAGAGTTCCGGAACCTGTTCAGTAAATTGGAATAGAGATCAACATAAACACCATTTCTGCCCTTTTTATTACTAATAAAAACCACAAATAGCATGTTGAACCACCATTAAGTGAGACCGTCAGAGGTGGTGGTTCATACTGCTGTACACACCAGTAACTCTCATAACCAGTAGCACGTCCTTTTGCATTGATGCATGCCTGTATTCGTCGTGGCATACAATCTACAAGTTCATCAAGGCACTGTTAGTCCAGATCGTCCCACACTTCAACGGTGATTCGGCGTAGGTCCCTCAGAGTGGTAGGTGGGTCACGTCGTCGATAAACAGCCCTATTCGTTCTATCCCAGGCATGTTTGATAGGTTTCATGTCTGGAGAACATGCTGGCCACTCTAGTCGAGCGATGTCGTTATCCTGAAGGAAGTCATTCATATGATGTGCACGATGGGGGTGCTAATTGTCCTCCATGGAGACGAATGCCTCGGCAATATGCTGCCGATATGTTTGCACTATCGGTTGGAGGATGGCCTTCACGCATCGTACAGCCGTTACGGCGCCTTCCATGACCACCAGCGGCGTACGTCGGCTCCACATAATGCCACCCCAAATGCAGGGAACCTCCAGATTGCTGCACTCGCTGGACAGTGTGTCTAAGGCATTCAGCCTGACGGGGACACCTCCAAACACGTCTATGATGGTTGTCTGGTTGAAGGCATATGCGACACTCATTGATGAAAAGAACATGATGGCCGGCCACTGTAGCCGAGTGGTTCTAGGTGCTCCAGTCTGGAACCGCGCGACTGCTACGGTCGCAGGTTCGAAGCCCGCCTCGGGTATGGATGTGTGTGATTTCCTTAGGTTAGTTAGGTATAAGTAGTTTTAAGTTCTAGGGGACTGATGACCTCAGATAGTGCTCAGAGCCATTTGAACCAATAACATGACGCCAATTCTGAGCGGTCCATTCAGCATGTTGTTGAGTCCATCTGTAGCGCCCTGCAAGGTGTCGTCATTCCAAAGATGGACCTCGTCATGGACGTCTGGAGTGAAGTTGCGCATCATGCACATTTTGAGTGTTAACACGAGGTCTTGTGGCTGCACGAAAAGCATTATTCAGCATGGTGGCATTGCTGTCAGTGTTCCTCGGAGCCATAATAAGTAGGTAGTACTAATCCACTGCAGTAGTAGGCCTTGGGCTGCCTGAACGAGGCATGTCATCGGCAGTTCCTGTCTCTCTGTATCTGCTCCATGTCCGAACAACTTCGCTTTCGTTCACTCCGAGACGACTGGAGACTTACCTTGTTGAGAGCCTTTCCTGGCACAAAGTAACAATGCGGACGCGATCGAACAGCGGTATTGACCGCCTAGGCAAGGTTGAACTACAGACAACACGAGCCGTGTTCCTCTTTCCCGGTGGAATGACTGGAACTGATCGGCTGACCCCTCCGTCTAATAGACGCTGCTCGTACATTGTCGTTTACATCTTTGGGAGGGTTTAGTGACATCGCCGAAGTCAAATGAACTGTGTCTTTGACATAATATCCACAGTCAACGTCTATCGGGGAGCCGGGGCGATGCAAAACATTTTTGATGTGTGTACATAATGGATGTACGAGTACAGGTCGTAGACGCTTGGTTGAAAATATATAAAAGATTAGGTCTGGCCGTGAATCGCACATGGATACTCAAATAGTAAGGTTGCGCCTGCGATAAGCGGGAACTCCGAGTTCGAATCCCGGTCCGGGACAAATTTTAACTGTCGACATCCCATTCTATAGCTGATGGTTGATCTTATACGCAATTGCGAATTCATTTTTGGTGTTTTGTGTCTCGAGGCACGATTTGGAGGATTTATAACACATACAGCGAAAGCAGAGAAATGTGATTCACAAAGACAGAAGGCGAAAGTGTATGTTCAGTGGTCATAAGAGTCGGTGATTGTAGAGGAAAAATTAGTGGACAACAGCTGCAAAAATAATTCATATAGTGAATGTCGCACTCGCGAACATTGTCAAAACCGAAACAACAAGAAGGGACCTTTATATGCTGGGAATTGAAAGGCGAGCTGGTATTTCAAAACTACACACCACTGGGAAAGTGGCCGCAACGGGAACACGCTGTGTGCAAGCAATAAACCGGAGCAATAGAGCAATGGAAGAAATCTTTTTGGTCGGATGAGTGTTCTTGCACACTCTTTCCAAATTCTAGGGGCGGTTACGTCTCAAAAATGAAACATGGTATGTGTTCGACGATGATTCGGGCAGCCGTAGTATTCCATGGGCCCGACTGTTGTTCGGGAAGGCGCGTCACCGTCAAGGATTGACTGATCATTTTCATCCCATGGCGCCATATAAGCTCCCCAATGGTGATGCTGTGTTCCAAGGCGACAGGGGCCCTTGCTCACACAGCTCTCATCGTGCGAGGCCGAGTTTGTGAGCATAAGGATGAATTGTCATATTTACCTTAATTCATTTTTCTTAGATAATCATCTTTCAAGAGACTATCCAATCCATTCAACTGCTTATCCAATAAACAATTATGACCTTATCGGTAACTATCCTTTTTTATATTCTTCTCCCTTAACTTTTGTTTTCTCCATTAATAGCTCCTATGTTTCCTACTCACTATACCGGATGAATAACATCGAAGACCCTCTTCTCTACCACTGCTACCCTTTCCTGTCTATCGACTCTTATGACTTCTGTCTGGTTTCTTTACAGTTTCTGTATAACCTGCACTACCTGTATGTAACCTCATACCCTGAGAATTTCAAAGAATGTATTCCATATCACATTGTCAACCTTTCTGTAAATCTACAAACCTTATAATCATTGGTTTTCTTTTCTTTAACCTACCTTCTAAGATACGTTTTAGGGTTAGTACTGCCCGGCGATTTCCTTCATTTATCCCGAGCCCAAATCGTGTTTCATGAACTTGATTCCTGTCAGGTTTTCAATTCTTCTGTAAGTAATTAGTGTCAGTAATGAGTTATCAAACTGATGATTCAGTAGTAAGAACGCTTGCCAACTCCTGCCTTCTTTTGAAATGGAATTATTACGATGTAATTGAAGTTCCTCTGTATCCCAAACGTCACATATATCGTGCACGACTTGGGGAACACGTTGTCGTGAATGGTTCTCCCATGGGTCTCAGGGAGGGAATGTGGTTGTTCAGGACGCTTCTTTCTACTTAGATCTTTCACTGTTCTATCAAATTATTCTCACAGTATCACGTCTCTCATCTCATCTCCTTTTACATTAGATCTATACAAGCAACATACGCTCTCTAGCCACTTTAATGTGGTCATATGTCGAAAGAGAGTAACTGCCATTTGCAGCGGGATCGCAGCGAGGCTTACAGGCAGAGTGAATTTCTAGACGGTGGAGCCATGCCGACCCCAATGTTGTGACTACCTGCGCTGGGATTCTCGGTTTATCAGCCTTGGCCCGAGCAGCCCGATTGATACGATCTCACAGATTCACGACTTGTTTTGAATTCTGGGAACATGGCGGGCATCGGAGTACGGTAAAGTCATCCTGCTGCTGATCGAATCACGCACGTACTCTGCGAACTGTGTAACTCGCTGTATTGTTGTGCTGGTAGGTGTCATCCTGCCGGAAACACACACTAAATACTGAGGTGGGCTTGGTCTCCAAGGACACATTTGTACTTGTGTTCGTCCATTGTGCGTTCCAGAATGAGGACACCACCCTAGACCAAAAACGCTCTTTCCTTCGGCCCAGACCCTTCCAATGACTGCTGCTGCCTGCTTCATTTCAGACGACTCACGACGATGAAGCATAAAAAGGAATTTATTTGTAAAGGCCATATGTCCCACTCACTGGACTTCAAGTGGTGGTACTGGCGTGCAGATTCCAGCCTTCGTCGCAGACGAACAGCAGTTCAAACGGCTCAAATGGCTCTGAGCACTATGGGACTTAACAGCTATGGTCAACAGTCCCCTAGAACTTAGAACTACTTAAACCTAACACCACACAACACCCAGTCATCACGAGGCAGAGAAAATCCCTGACCCCGCCGGGAATCGAACCCGGGAACCCGGGCGCGGGAAGCGAGAACGCTACCTCACGACCATTGGCTACAGACACGAACAGCAGTCAGCTGGGTGGACGAAGTAGGCTCCTCTTGCGTAGAGCCTCAAGCTGCAACGTTCACTGAAAGTCGTTGAGGAGTCGCTGTTGCTCATTCTTTGGTTCATCCTGAAGGTCGGTTGCTCAACAGTTGCACGTCTATTTGGCCGTACACGTCATGTATGATTCGTGGGCACCACAATTTCCTTGGTGCTGGTTTTGGATAGCGCCGTTTTGCTATACACGGAATTCTTTAACCACGGAGGCACACTAATAGCTTAAAAAACATTTCTGAAATGATTCCAGTTATGGCCCGAAAGTCAATGATCATGCTCTTTTCGACATCAGGTAAAGTGCTCCGTTTCCGCATTTCGACAACAACTGCACTGTTTCCATCGTTCCCAGAAACGCTATACTTGCCCTCCGTCCTAGCGATGTGAGTGGTTATTGCACGTTGATGTCGAACATGGGCGGTGGTCACATTAATGTAACTGGACCGTGAAAATCGAACGTGTCACAGGTTCGAATCCTGCCTCGGGCTTGGACGTGTGTGATGTCCTTAGGTTAGTTAGGTTTAAGTAGTTCTCAGTTCTAGGGGACTGATGACCTCAGATGTTAAGTCCCCTAGTGCTCATAGCCATTTGAACAATTTTAGAATATGTCAGGTACACTCAGTTTGTCGATCCAACGATCCACTTGAACAGATATTCATAAACACAGACTAGGATTCACATTCTTTGGTGTTTGAATAGTTCCCAGCCCCTAGTTTTGCCTTAGTTGTAAGAAAAATGCCGGAACTCGAGATCGTCTCTCAAATAGTCACAATCGGAATATAATGTGCCCGGTCATCAGATCGCCTGGTGCGTGGCAGAAAATACGCTCACTCTTCAGCGGCTCATTACTTGAGAAGGCTGACCATTAGGGGTAGGGAATGAACAATTAATTTGAACTGATTCGTCGGAAATGGTTTGTGAAAGCCTGCGCTTATGAAAACAATGGGTTTGGTAATAAATCACTTTCCTTCTAGTAGTCATGATTTTTATTTTATTTATATTTTACAAGACGTGTTTCGGGAAATGATTCCCATTTTCAAGTGTGTGTTTCTCGGTGTACTATGCGATTACGAGGAGATGTTATAGGATTCGGAGAAAAACGTACTTGAAAACAAGAAACGTTTCCCGAAAAGCGTTGTGTAAAATATAAATTTAGAACCAAAAGGGAAGATTTTAGATAACCTTGAAGATCTGGCGAGCTATGAGCGTATACAGCACGCTGCCCACCCAGTCTCCACTGAACAGGCTTCCGGTGGGAAAAATTGTTTTTTTTTGGCGTGTTTGAATGAATACTATTTTGAGTTTGGTATCTGTCTGCCCCTCATAGTGTATTTTATAGGAGCTGGCGGTGTTCTGTGCACGTACCGTTAAGATAGGCTAGGTTTTTTGCTGAGTGGTTAGCTAGTTTAACGTCGTATGAGGAAAGTTAGATGGGTAGATAGGTTGGCATATACGGATTTGTTCAGCACCGTACCCTTTTGGTGGTCCATGGTGACACAATGGTTTACTTTACTGATTCTAGACTTTAAAATTTCAACACTTTTAATGTTTTGTTTTTTGATTTTTAAAAATCTAATACTCTTCAGTATACGGATAGCATAGGTAGAATTCGAGCAATTGTCGTGCCACTGGTTTATATAAGGAATGTATGAGGTATAACCCACGGGTGTGATTTGCGATTTTATGAAAATGTTCTTCCTCCACCATTAAACATTTTTCCATTTGGCAGAGGGGTGTAAGTTGTTGTTTGAAGGCTTCTATTTGGGCAACCATGGCCCATGAAAATCACATGGCTGTGATTAGATAGGCGGATGGCTGCCGCCGACGTGGTTGCCGTTGGCTCTAACAAATGGCGCCAAGACGTTTGCGTACGAGCTGATCAGAGGGTTTTAGTTTATGATGGATAACGCTGGTTATATTTAATTTCGTGGTATTCTTGTAGAGATTTGGGGGGGGGTAAAGGTTTATTATGAAGGAGATACCCCCCTCCCCGCATAGTATTTATTTTATATTGACATATGGTTTATCTTGTGCTTAATGCCACTACTGGCTATAGGAATAGCATGTCAATTTAAAAATTTTGGAGTTTTAAATTTTATTTAAAAAAGTCCTCTAGTGTTAAAGTGTACGGTTGCTAGTCGTAATTACACCCTGTTAGATGTTACATGCTGAGTATATTATTATTAAATTACGTGTGAATGCATGGAGCACATGACCATGCAGCGCCCCTACCGAGGGAGTTTCGCTGCTAGTTGACTTGTTTAGCGTCAGTATAAGCTCTGCTTCAAGACTGCTTGTGCAACATTTATAGTAATATGTTACTGGACACATTCTTTGAGTTGTCAAGGCTGTACGACTGGTTGATTAGGAAGGAGTTAAAGTTTGTGGTACGTAACTCATATGACCCTATCTCATTTTCTGTAACGTTAAGACGTGTTGAGTGGGCTGTTCACTTATGTTTTGTAGTTTTTTGTAACAGATGTCTGAAGATGGGAGTAATCCCGAAACGCGTAACATGTTCTAATAAAAGAGTCAATAGAACATCTCATGACTTTACTTCGATTATATAGCATTGGTTGCCAATCATTAAATTAAAGAAAATTGTCACTAGTAACAGAAAAGTGATTGATAAACAAATCCAAACGAAAAGTTAATTATGTAAATTAAAAAACATTTTAATATCTCATCCTTTTTTAAAAACTAACTGAAAGTATAAAACAATTTCTCCTAGCCCTTCTGTTATCTACTGCATGTGTTCCACTTTTTTCGATGTTTTTTGACAAGTGTTGCTGAAGGTACGGTAGCAAAAATTCATACGCACAAATTTTCGGGACTATCTGCATTTGTTTAGGAATCGGTATGGGGCTGGGAGAAACTATTTTATAATTTTTAGTCCGTTTAGAAAGGTTTTATATTAAAAACCTTTTCGTATTATTGCACACGTACTCCTTTTTAATCTTGCGTCTGTAAATTTTTTCAATCGTTTTCAAAGACTTTGATGAGATTACTACGCAGATACGTTGTAAATTTCAAGTCCATTTTAGCTTATCTTCACCTAACAATATATTGCTTACTCTTACACATAGAACGCGAATATTCCGTGAAGGTAAAAACTTGAGCCAATCGAGATCACGGGCGCTTATGAGCAATTGCTCCTGTCCCGAAACCGAATGAATATTAAATCTTTATCCAGTTCTGATCCACGCTGAATATTTCAAGTCTCTATCTTATCGGGAAATGACAATGGTAAACAAAGTACTTTCCGCCACACACCAAACAAGAAAGCTAGTTGATATTGCACTCTTCCCCGGTTCTGAGCTACAGTATGTTGAAAGTCTCAAGCCTCTAGTTCATCCGGAAGTTGGTTTACAATTGCAGAATTCATACCGAACAAACACGAGAAAGCGTCCTAGTAAAAAGGTTCAAGACATATGAATGCCGCGCGGTTCTGACGCTGCAGTCTGGAACCGCGAGACCGCTACGATCGCAGGTTAGAATCCTGCCTCGGGCATGGATGTGTGTGATGTCCTTAGGTTAGTTAGGTGTAACTAGTTCTAAGTTCTAGGGGACTAATGACCTCAGCCGTTGAGTCCCATAGTGCTCAGAGCCATTTGAACCATTTTTGAACTTATGAATGTTCTTTAACTTTTGTTATGTTGCAGACTTTACTTTAATTGAATATGTTAATTTTGAAGAACAAAATTAGTTCCAGTGAATACAGAATAAGGAAAACATCAAGTGATATTGTGTGTATTGCAAAACCTTTGTATTTTCTGACCATTATTGGAGAATCTAAATGTCCGATGCATGTATAGCCTTTTTATTTTTTATTTCACTGTGTTTTGCGGTCTGATGGTCAATATGAAAGTACTCGTAATGTACTTGTCACACCTTTCCATCGGGGAGATATATGAAATGTATTAATCTCGTCGCTGGAAACTGTGTCTACTATTTTTTTACCTAGCTGTTTTACAAGTTTAGGCTTTGACTTATCATGTTAATTAAGACTCCATGAAACAAGTGCACATCTGTTATTTCTGATACACAGGGAGAGGTATCTGCTGTATAATAGTTGGAAACGACTCCTTTATTCAAGTTTCCGTCAAATAAAATAAATTTACCAAAATCTCTGCAACGGTGCGCTATATTTAACAACCGCTGGCGTCCTATGGTGCTGCGTCTGTTGTTTTCCTGCACAGATGTGACCTGAGCACGTATTAAGCAGAGGGAATCATTTACAGCAATACAGGATCTACATGTTAGCTATAAAAAGTGAAGTGGGAAATATTTCCCCACAATATTTATAGCCACTAAGTAAGGGTTGTCCGATAGTGGTCGCTAGCTTTCTGAGTAACCGTCTTGCACATACACAAGTATTACATGAATAGATCAATGATTTATAGTGATTTGTAATAAAAATGGCTATTAGGAACTCACTAACACGGTGCTTTCTGAAAATAGTGGCAGATCCGTATGCGTGGGTACATGATAACTTAAGGCTGTGGATAGACAGCAATAATAGCCACAAATTCTTCAACAAGGCAGCTATAAGAGTCTCGTCAAACAATTTTAGCACGCGCGTGCGCTTAGTGTGTGTTTTGTGTGTGTGTGTGTTTGTGTGTTTGTCTGTAGTTCAACGTCGCTCAACAGTGTGGTTATCATCGACCTTACAAAGATTAAAGGAAACGAGTGCGCTTAAAGCAGCTAAAAACACAATGAGGGCTAAACCTGCAAAATGACACTGACTCACTCGACCTCACTTCATTCGCGCAAACCCACACAATTACGTGCCTTAGGACAACGGAGAAAGGGTGAAAGGTGCTATACCTTGATGTAAAACATAAGTAGGACGACAGAGCAACTGAAATAACAGCATAGAAAAATGAGAGGCTGACCACTTACAAGAAATGTGGGTGTGCTAGTCATCCTGTCACCACGTTAAGAACGTCGCCTCAGAATTTCACTAAACAAGTTGGATGTAACTCTAACCACATGCTTTTGAATGACACTTTGATTAGAGAGCAAATCTGTCGAAAAACCTGCCGCAGCTCACGCACCGTCATCTGTAGACCACAAGTGCTTTCCCTATATCTGCCGAATCCCAGAACCTTCTGGAGCCAAGGAGAGCCGCAAAGATTTTCTTATTTTTGATCGCTTTTCAGTAACTATTAGTGTGAATGTTGGCTGTAATTTAGACACTGGGGAGTGCGGTTAGGGCTGAGCTCAATGTTTCTTCCGTAAAGACCCTCATTCGTTTTGCAGTCTGAAATGATATTGCGGGAAGCCCCTCTTCAATGGATGACACTTGGAAAACGATGAAAGAGGTTTTCTAATTATATTGGTGAAATCTACCAATCTGTGAAAGAACAATTTGCTGATAAAATGAGCAATACGAGCTTCCCCAATTGACTGAAGCATATTATTTATGACCATTGGAGTCAAAATGGATAAAAGAATTGCATACCAGAATGTAGAGGAAAGTTAGGGCAGAGTGAAAACTGGCTTCACGTGCAAGGAGAGATGATTATCATACGTCTGTACCGATTATCCCTGATCTGCATACTCGTTCGAGATGACTGCATTCTTGATTGGCCACTGGTAGCCATCCCATGGCTGACTAACTACCTTGTCGCGGAGTTGCAGGGCAGCCAGTTACGAGTGACTAAGATTTAATGACTGATATCAACAAGGAGGTGAGCACAGCTGTGGAACTACCATGGAGTAATTCTCCCTTAGCTACTCCAGAAACTTTTCATACATTCAACTAAATTCCGGGGCCGACATAGTGTAATTAATGTACAATAGCTACTTGTGCACTACAAGAGGTGCCACACTGTTTGTAAATTTTCGGGTTCATTGAAAGGTATCAGCTGATAACCCCTTTGTTTGTTTTATTGTATGATAGCAACTATTACAGTATTCACGCCTACGTAGAGTCAATTATGGACAGGTTTTCTCACGAATTCAGTGTAAAGTCATAGGCCGAGTTGTTGTTGAGGTCTCCACTCCAGAGACTGGTTCGATGCAGCTATTCGTGCTACTCTATCCTGTGCAAGCTTCTTCATCTCCCAGTACCTACTTCAGCCTATATCCTTCTGAATCTGTTTCGTGTATTCATCTCTTGCACTCCCTCTACGATTTTTCCCCTCCACGCTGCCCTCCAATACTAAATTGCGTGATCCCTTGATGCCTCAGAATATGTCCTACCAACCGATCCCTTCTTCCAGTCAAGTTGTGCCACAAATTTCTCTTCTCCCCAATTCTATTCAATACCTCCTCATTAGTTATGTGATCTACCCATCTAATCTTCAGCAATCTTCTGTAAAACCACATTTCGAAAGCTTCTATTCGCTTCTTGTCTAAACTATTTATCGTCCACGTTTCACTTCCATACTGGCTACACTCCATACAAATACTTTCAGTAACTACTTCCTGACACTTAAATCCATACTCGACGTTAACAAATTTCTCTTCTTCAGAAATGCTTTTCTTGCGATTGCCAGTCTACATTTTATATTCTCTCTACTTCGACCATCATCAGTTATTTTGCTCCCCAAATAGCAAACATCATTTACTACTTTAAGCGTCTCATTTCCTAATCCTTCAGCATCGCCCGTTTTAATTCGACTGCATACCGTTATCCTCGTTTTGCTGTTGTTGATGTTCATCTTATATCCTCCTTTCAAGACACTGTCCATTCCGTTCAACTGCTCTTCCAGATCCTCTGTTGTCTCTGACAGAATTACAATGTCATCGGCGAACCTCAGAGTTTTTATTTCTTCGACGTGGACTTTAATTCCTAATCCGAATTTTTCTTTTTTTCCCTTACTGCTTGCTCAATATACAGATTGAATAACAATGGGGAGAGGCTACAACCCTGTCTCACTCCATTCCCGACTACTGCTTCCCTTTCATGCCCCTCGACTCTTATAACTGCGATCTGGTTTCTGTGCAAATTGTTTATAGCCTTTCGCTCCCTGTATTTTACCCCTGCCACCTTCTTAATTTGAAAGAGAGTATTGTAGTCAACAGTGTCAAAAGCTTTCTGTAAGTTTACAAATGCTAGAAACGTAGGTTTGCCTTTCCTTAGTTTATTTTCTAAGATAAGTCGTAGGGTCAGTATTGCCTCACGTTTTCCAGTATTTCTACGGAATCCAAACTGATCCTTCCCATGGTCGGCTTCTACCTGTTTTCCCATTCGTCTGTAAGGAGTTCGCGTTAGTGTTTTGCAGCCGTGGCTTATTAAACTGTTCAGTAATTTTCACATCTGTCATCACCTGCTTTCTTTGGGATTGGAATTATTATATTCTTCTTGAAGTCTGAGGGTATTTTGCCTGTCTCATACATCTTTGTCACTAGATGGTAGAGTTTTGTCAGGGCAGTCTCTCCCAATGCTATCAGTTACCAATAACCCGTCCTAAACCCAGTTTTGCCTATTAATTACAGAGGGATTAACAATTTGTTTGAGACAAAAATTTCTACCATCTACCCGTTTGATATCTTTTTCTTGACGCAAGTGTAATGAAATTTGTCTTAAGTAGTTATTGTAGGGAACGGAATTACCATCATATGAAATCATCTCACCCATTGTGTCTTCAATGCCGTCTTTTGCGAGGACTATTATTGAAGAACTGTCGTCACATTCTTGGAGCTGTGGGGATGTATTCCTAAATATCTGTGGGTATTTACTCCGTTTCACCATTTTCTGACAAATGTGCCAGTTTTGAGTGGGGACCAACTGAAACAATTATTTCCAAGAAAAAGCGAAGCTTAAATGCAGTAATATCAACGAGTAACTTGTTGACTCTTCTTTTAAGATTCTACATCCTACAGTGTTTAAGCATATCATCAAATAGTTCAAATGGCTCTGAGCACTATGGGACTCAACATCTTAGGTCATAAGTCCCCTAGAACATAGAACTACTTAAACCTAACTAATCTAAGGACATCACACACACCCATGCCCGAGGCAGGATTCGAACCTGCGACCGTAGCAGTCCCGCGGTTCCGGACTGCAGCGCCAGAACCGCTAGACCACCGCGGCCGGCAAGCATATCATCATAAAACTTACACACATGAAGTAAAAAAAACCTACTTACCTCAATTTCTCGTCTCTGGAGCGACTTTCTTGGACGGACTTTCGTCGAATAGTAAGTCACAATAAAACAAACGTGCGACCCGGTGGTCGACATCCGAATCGATGACTGTCAGTCTTACCGTATTTTACTGCAACAGTACGTGCACAACATCAAAGAAACATTCAACTCAGGAGTTCTGTTTTAGTAGAAGATCAAGGGATGTCATGCAGTTGTTTAGATATTAGTCTTGAATTACGGAGAGGCACGATCACAGTACATGCACCACCATTAACATCTAGATTGTCTAAAGTTTTCATAAGCTAATTTAGGTAAATACTGGGGCGGTGTCGCTATGGTTAGCAAAGGATTTCCTTTCCCATCAGTTCAAGCTTGTGATCTGCCTCTCATGAGACATACATCGACGGGATTCGTGGAAATCATCTACACTCCGCAAGCCATAGGTACGATGTCAGGCGAGACGAAGGGAATTGTGCATGGAAAGAACAACAGCCGGTATTCCTCTGAATGTAAAGTCTCTTATTTTTCGACGAGGTCATTTCGTGAGATTTGTATGGAAGGAACGAATATTAATCTAGTCTTTCACAATATTGATAGTAAATTTCTTCGTGATGCGTAACGTCCCTCTAACAGTGTCTCTCACTGGAATTTTATGAGCATCTGTCTGTACGTGCCGAGCTTGCTAAACGAACCCATGACAAAACACGCCGCTCGTCGTCGGATCTTTCTTATCTAGTGCGCAATATATCGAGGTTGCGTATTGCAAGTAATTTTTTTCGTGGAATTGTTTAACGTCCTTATCATGGTTTCAACGAAATGTAGTCTCGTACCCTGGCACGTTCGTAATTCTTTTATACGCCTTTGAGTATAACCATTACTGTCAAACATGCAAATAAATCAGAAATACGTCCGGCTGTTATACGTAACAAATTGGAAATGAAACACTGATTATGACTATATAAAAACAAATCATAATCAACTTGAAATCGGTACTGAGATTTGCAATAAAATATTTAGTTTCAATCAGTTATTTCCTGTCTGTTTCATTTGGGAATGAGTTAAGTTTCTCATGCAATTCAAAATCTGTAGTTGCTGATAATGTAGGCACAGACGTTAGTAACTGGTATTTCTTACTCACAAAAAACATCAGAAACTTTGACATGAGAATTCACCGGCTATGTTTTCCACTTACCACAGCCGGAAAGTAGAGTTGGTACAATGCTTATGCGGCGTAGGTGCTGTACAATCTGACCGAACTTCAACTGTGCTACCGTAGCTGCAAATTTCCCTCTACATGAGAGCCCACTGGACCGTAGGCCGGTTATAGTACTCGTGTTATATGGACATTGGATTTTCCTTTAACTGTCTGAAGTGTATGCCACTCTTTGTCCCACTTGTTCCCAGTACCCCTCCTGTGAATTGGTATCTGACACAGCTGGCGTCTTCTTTCCCTACTGATGGTTTTGTGTGAATGTTGAAAGCGCCCTTTAGAAATGTGTTTCGCGTTATTTGTAACTCCACGATTTGCAAAGTCATTTGGATGAGTCAGTGACTGTTTATTCACTTGTTTACGTCGGTGAGGGAACTCACACCTCCAGCTGTGTAGTGAAATATACTTAAATGCTGTATTTCCAAGAAAGAACCCTGTCGTACAATATGGTAAAGAAGCGGTTAGGATTGGTGCTCGCACGGCCCATTAGACGTGGAGAAACACTTCTTGGATTGCTGTTTGTGAAGCTGGACTTCCGTGCATGTCAATGCAGCTGTTCGAGTGCTCGGCGAAAGTGGCCGCTCTCTTAATATATGTGTTAAAATCAGGCCTAGAGTCCTGTGCAGTACTGGAATAGGCATTTCTAAATCCATTATCTTCAACAATGGAGAGACTGTTGATTGGTAACTTAACACTGGCTTAATTCTACATTACATGTCTTTCAACTCTGCAGATGTGTTTTCATTGTACGCGAGATTAGATCTCTTTGTTGCGATCGAGGATCTTTCTACTGTACAAGGATCAGTATCGGTGTATCATTAAGTCACCTGTGAATATAGGTAGTGTTCACGATGCCTTCCACACATTCAATAATAGTGCGGGAATTTTAGTAAATATGTGGGGTTCCTTTTCTATTGTTCTTTGAAAAAATATATATTATTGAATTTCCACGTCATGCAATGGAGGACATGTGTGACCCCTGTGTGTGAACTTTCGTAATAATTTTTTGAATAATGACATGAATTACTTCTCAAAGTCCAACTTTAAAATTTAGTTTTCCGTAAATATTTCTAGACGTTCCGATTTTTGTGCTCATTTTATGTGTGCTTACATGTCTTTTGTTGATACGAGTACAGTTCAGTGAAAACAATCTGCCTTCAGCAGAATTAATAGACCAAGAAACTGATTTCAATAGACAGATTATCTTCGTAATTTGCGCAACAGTATTACGAAAAGGACAAATTGCTACTCGTCATACAGAGCAGAAAGGCACAACATCTTAGCTTTCGATCAACAGGACTTCTTCTGTAGCAGAAACCACACACTAATTCACACAAGCATAGCCTACACACACATTACCACTGTCCCTGGCCGCTGTGTCAAAACACATCGGTCAGAGACAACTGTCCTTCAGAAGGAGTATTTTGGTCGCAAGCTATGGTGTATAGCATCTTTTCGTTGTGGCTGTCCAGGACTAAACCTCTCCTCTGTGTGGTGAGTAGCAATCTACCATTTTTATAATTATATTGTTATTCTAAACCTGGGCTTTCTTCTTTGTACGCAACTTTTAACCATTATAAGGAAGATCTGTACCGTGTGTTGCAGCCCTGAGTACACCAAAAGGTTGTGTTAGAATGAGTCAATAGTCGTAACTATAATTTTGCATTATTTTAATATATGGTAGAAGCCCCCATTGCGTGGCGTCATAAAAGCATGCCTACTATCTAATACTTCACTAACACAAAATAGATCACTTAACTATTCACTCATGGGTTAAAATTTCCTAAAACAAGACGGATATTTTCAGGGCGCTTGAACCAGACTCATATTAGTTATGTATCCAGTTCAAGGGCTAGCAGGTAGTAGGCAAACTTTCAGTGATACACGTTAGATTTTTCTAGGTTGTTTCTTCCAAATATCTCACGCTTATTACTGCTTTCGGTGCAACTCAACAGTGTTGGTTTTTCCGCCCTTTCATGCGCTGTATATTACTTCGTTTATGTTCACCTTGCTTTCAGACTCCATCTTCTGCAGGCCTTTTGCTCTTTTCTACAGTTTTCTGACATTTGTGACGTTCCCATGCACAACATTGTCACTCGTGAACGACCTCACGGTGGTTCCTATGTTATAAATCAGATCAGACCAACCGCCCTATTACAAAGGATTATTCACAACATTACTTGTAGATAAGACGATTTCATAAATTACTTCAAGATAGGACGATTTCTTCCCGTTAAGAATGACATATGCAGTTCTATCTGCTAGAATCCATCATACAGCTGGTAAAGTGAACCATGAATTCTTATATTGTTTCATAATTCACAGTGCGACAACTTATATAATGCTTTATTCAGATGAGGGAGCACGACGTTGTGGGCTTGCTTCCTTCCGTGTAAAGTGTGGTTCAGACGTCGCTTATAAGAAGAAGTGTACGACTGGAAGACGGAATAACGTGAAAGGTATGAACATAAAACGGAAACGGTTCTTACTTTCTTCTAACAAAACCTTATTTTGGCCGCTGGCATTATACCTCAATGAAGGATGCTGCAGGTCTCAAACCACTAGTTTCTTGTGGACTGCTTCTGGTTTCACGTGTGAGTCACGTGGCAGAGCTACCACAGCTCTGGGGGTCCAAGTATTGACCTCCAGGGTAAAGATCTGAAGTACAAATGGACCATATTTCGATGATAATCTCAGCGAGGAAATCGACTCACTGCTTTTCCTTTTTCCGGAGTGTTTGGGTGTTCTGTATACTGATCTTAAGCTGTGTCATCGTCGTTTGGTAGTTCAGTCGCAATCAAAAATTGTGATGGATTATGAGTGAACTCAAAGAAATGTAGAACCCTAGAAAGGTAGTACGTGTATTAATGAGTCAGGGTGTTCTGAACGCTCTTTCAGTGGAACAGTTTAGTTTAGAATATGTAATCAACAGTCTACAGTCAAGTGAGGTGTCTCTGACAAACAGCCACCTTGAATAGACGTATTTTTTGTATAGTGTTTTAGAGAATATTTTTCATATACTTACAGATTTTAGAAGTATTGTATTATACAGAAACGCTTCTGTGGACAGGTTACCATCGATATCGGTCGAGGAGGGAAGTATGAAACGAAAACAGAAGAAAAGAAACAGTCTATACTGAAATCAATTGAGGTGGGAGCGACGCATGCTCTTTGAGGGTTGGCAGGCACAGAGAAAGTAATTCCTTTCTCTGAAGGACAAAGTACAGGTGGAAATCTTTTGCGCCGGGAACAATTCTGTTTCCATAAGGAGAATCGACAGAACATCCTTCACAGTAGAAACAGAAATGTAGAGCTGTTCTGTTTCTACGCATTTTATAATTACAGGAAAAATACATGCCTATGATTTCCCAACACATTTCAATGGTTAAAGATTTGACTTACAAACATACAACCTTTGGTTGAAATGCAAAAGCTGCATTAGCAATAGACACACATGCGTAGACATCTATAACATTACCATCATAGTTAGTATAAAATGCAGACAAATAATAAAAATGAGTGGTACCTTCATGTGGAAATTGACTTTGATATGACAAGTACGGCGTGTGAAGTTACCTCCATTGTAAATCGCTGATGAAACAGAAGTTGGATACATCCTTATTATCTGGCACAAAAATAGTATGAATGTGTACAAGTTATTACTATTATTCCTATAATTATGTTTTTCAACTGTCCACGACATACACAATATTTATCAAAAATAAAATACCATACCTGTTGTTTCATTCTGAGTTCCATACAGTGTAAAACGAAATTTAGACTGAGTCTTAGTACTCCTCCTTTTAAGAGTTTGTAGCTTCATTGCCACGTTCGCACTCCTGACATTCCGAGAAGCGATTCATAGAATGTTACCCTTTTATAAGTTATCAGTCTCTCTCTCATGGTTAGGTGCCCTTTGGCAGTTCTCCCCAGGAATTCGAATGTTGAATCACTCTCGAATATTTATCCAAAAGAGAAATTATCATGGCATCTTCTCATTATTCCGATGATATTCGACTAAAGGCTTAGTGTGGCAAACATTCAGTCTTGATCCAGCGTCATGTAGGAAGCATGAGAACAACGCAAAAAGATAAGAAACTAAACCAAAGCATATAGAGAGTTAGTTTCACTGAACTCCATATCTCAGTGGGATAGGCCACTTCATCGGAACCATTTGCGAAAGGTGCTCTCCACATTCTCTGTTCCTTTGCTTTCGGAGTACGGAGGTAGATGGGCAACGATGACCTTGTTGTTGACTACTAATCGACATATCGTAATAATGTAAGGGCACTGATATCCACTATTCACGCTGGCACTGTACTCTCAGACGAAAAAAAAAAGACACGCCATGAACGATTTATCTCTATGGCTTTATGAGACAGAAATCTATAAGTCAATGTCAACTACCCATCAGTCCTCTTCTGCCTAGTAGTGCGTCAGATCGTCGAAATACAGTGTTGGTCGGAGGGCCCTACCATTAATGCTCCAAACGTTCTCAATTGGGGAGAGATCCGGAAACCTTTATGGCCAATGTAGGATTTGGCAAACATGAAGACATGCAGTAGAAACTCTCACCGTGCCTGGTGAGCATTACGTTGCTGAAATTTAAGCCCAGGATGGCTTAACATGAATGGCAACAAAACGAGTCTCACAATATCGTCGACCATTACACCCCAGACCATCACTCATGTCTGTCGGGCCGTATGGCTGGTGCCAGTCAGAATGATATTCCACGCGGTCCAGAGCGTCCCACACATGCGTTCACTCATAATCGAGACTCAGTTCGAAATGGGAGGCATCAGCGAAGACTCCAGTCAATGAGATTCCAAGACAAATCTGCTCAACACTACTCCAAACGGACATCTTTATGTCTAAAGACCAATGGTGGTCGGCGCTAGGGGCACCGTGAGCTCAGCCACTTCCTGTGAGTCTTCTCTGTAGGTCGACCGCTTTCCTGC
Organism: Schistocerca serialis cubense; assembly: GCF_023864345.2. NCBI lineage: Eukaryota > Metazoa > Arthropoda > Insecta > Orthoptera > Acrididae > Schistocerca > Schistocerca serialis. The sequence continues at coordinate 284,494,550 of NC_064644.1, read as the reverse complement.
TGAATTTGCGCTCGGCCATTGTTCACTCATTCCTGCCAACATGGTCGAACACTGACGTAGCCCCTGTTTATGTGTAGAGCGAAAGTATATGAATTGCTTTAACTGCATGGTGTACCGAAAAGGAACGATCCGGAGATGATGATTGTATCAACAGTACAATACACCCTGCAATAAACCAATATTTGTGGGGAAATCGTTTGTGATTAACATTCCTGAAATGGACTGGCCTGCCCAAATTCCCGACCGGAATCCAAAGGAACACCTTTGTGAGGATGTAAGTCTGCAGGCTTTTGTGGCCGTTCTCAATAAAGTTAAAATCTTCTGGGTTGTCAGGCCGTGTCATACGAGGATTCGAACTTTAATAGTGAGAACTATTTATCTACAGCTTGTACGAAACAGATACGTGCTTCAAAGTCTTACTGACCTTCAAAGTAATCAGAATTGTGTGTAACTCGTTGCCAGCGATGTGGAAGTAGTAGGATACTCTTAGCAGTGCCAGTTCTGTTGACAGTTCGAGCGGCGCGGTCTGTTGCCCGACGAGTTTGTAGCAGCTCTGAAGCGAACGCCGTGAAGTGTTTCCTTCAGTTTAGAAATCGAATTAGCCGGCCACGGTGGCCGAGCGGTTCTAGGCGCTTCAGTTCGGGACCGCGAGACTGCTATGGTCGCAGGTTCGAATCCGGCCCGGGGCCTGGATACGTGTGATGTCCTTAGGTTAGTTAGGTTTCAGTAGTTCTACGTTCTAAGGGACTGATGACCTCAGATGTTAAGTTCCATAGTGCTCAGAGCCATATGAACCATTTTTTTAAAAATCGAGTTGAACTTAAGAGGACTTGAGTCTGGGGAGTGCAGTAGGTGGTATAGCACTAAGCAGCCCTATCAGTCAAACAAATCAGTAACAGCCTGCACTGTACGTCCTTGAGCGTTGTCCTGCAAAATGGTGGTCAGGTCATGCAGAAAGTGTCATCACTTCTGTCTCTAAGCTGGTCATAGGTTGTGTTCCAAAAATGAACAGCATAGAGACAGAAGTGATGACACTTTCTGCAGGACCTGACCAACATTTTGCAGGACAGTGCTCAAGCAAGTTCAGTGCAAGGTGTTTCTGATTTGTTTGACAGATGGGGCTGCACTACCCTGACTGAAGACCTCGTAAGTTCAACTCTATTTCTAAACTGAGGGAAACACTTCACGGCGTTCGCTTCAGAACTGCTAAAAATTCGTCGGGTAACAGACTGCGCCGCTCGAACTGTCAACAGAACTGGCACTGCTAAGAGTATCCTACGGCTTCCACATCGCTGACAACGGCTTATACACAATACTGGTGACTATTTTGAGGGTCAGTAGAACTTTGAAACACGTATCTATTTTGCACGAGCTGTAAATAAATAGTTGCCACTATTAAAGTTCCAACCTTCGTATTTCCTCTAAAATTCTTCTGCTGGGATCTTCTTCAGGATCTTCCGGTGTCCAACACGGCTAGAATACTGTCAGGAAGCAATGTCGCGTCCTTTTATAAACGGGAGTTTTCCCACGTTGGCACTGGAGAAGTCTATTAGTTAAAATTCTTGTGGCTACCATTTGTGGGTTATCGTCGTAGGCTAATATTCCCGCGCTGATGCAAAAAAAGGGGCGTTATTTGCTAAATTCTTGTGTATACTATTGGTGGCCCATTGTCGTCGGATAGAAAGATACTATTCCACACTTTCGCTGGAGAAGGGTTATTGATTGAAATTCTTCCCACTGCTATTGGTTGGCAGTCATCACTAGCTAGATACGAAACGGACAGAGCAAGAGAGGGGAAACGTTTACCAAAATTATTATTGTTCGCCGAGCTGACTTGCTGCGCGTTGTTTATGTTGCTCGCACACAGGTGCCGCAGTCCGCCTGCTTACCTGGGTGGTAATATGGTTGCCTCCCATGCACTTGGCCCGGGCTGGATTCCCGGCCGGGTCGGAGATTCTGTGCTCCTTGACTGGGTGTTCATCATTTCATCCTCGTCCACAAGTCGCCCCATGTGGCGCCGAATGAAATAAGACTTGTACTTGCCGGACGAACACGAATGGGACATCCCGGCCAACAATGCCATACGATCATTTAATTTTTACGGCTGCCTTATATTCACTTCCTTGATGGCGGGAGCCGCGATGGCGGAAGCATATAGCCGTCGTCTCTATTGAAATTACACGAATTCTTGGAGATTTCAACAGCTTTTAGGACATTTCTTCTATAAATATTTGTTTTCTTAGCCAGCACACGTACTTTATTGAAGTCGGTATCAGAGCCACAGTTCTCATGATGTTCCGCTACTGCCGATTTTACGATTAGTTTCAGGCGCGTGTGGCTTTCCAGTCCTTAATACGTTTTTTAACAGTTCTTCCCGTTTCGCCTGTATACAATTTGCCGCAGTCACATGTCACTTGATAGACGCCTGCATTTTAGAGGCAATCAGGTGCATCCGTTTATTGTCGGAAATTTTTTTTATGTTATTTTGGCTAAAGAAAGATATCTGATGACCATTTTTCTTTAAAATTCTACTTTTGCCGTCAGAGACCCCAGAAACGAACGTTAACATAACCAAGTGAGAAGGCGGTTCCTCGTGATTCTCATTGCGTGATTAATATTCTGCCTATAGACTCTGTCGATTGAAAACTATCATACCCATTTGCCTTAAATTTCCTCTTTAAAAAATCCAACTACGATTCCAGGTTGTCGTCATCGCTGACACGGAAGACACGTGAAGGCAGACTGTTGAGCACTGCTAGCTTCTGGGCTGTCGTGGTGGTGCGAAGTGTAATCTATATACCTGTTTGTGTAAGTCGGATTTCTACGCGCTCTGTGACCTACAAGATTATCAGATCTTCTGTAGACCAACACATCCAGGAACGGGAGAACGACCTCGCTCTTAACCTCCAAGGTAAATTTAATTTCGGGGTGAATTTCATTTTAGAAATTGTTCAAAATGGCTCTGAGCACTATGGGACTCAACTGCTGTGGTCATAAGTCCCCTAGAACTTAGAACTACTTAAACCTAAGGACATCACACACTTCCATGCCCGAGGCAGGATTCGAACCTGAGACCGTAGCGGTCGTGCGGTTCCAGACTGTAGCGCCTTTAACCGCTCGGCCACTCCGGCCGGCTTAGAAATTGTGGAACGCATGAAGTTCTTCATCGCAGCGTGGCCATGTAACGAATGTATCGTCCACATAGTGCTTCTTTGAAGCGTTCTTGTTGGCTCCGCTATGTAGGCTACCCTTTATAAGGAAATTCGACACTGGTCTCTGACAGTGTTCTGCCAGTGTTGGACACCGGAAGATCCTGAGGATATCACAGCAGAGGGGTCGAAAAGTCGATTATTTCACAGGAAACATGAGGCGGCCAAACATCCCAGAAGATTTTAACTTTCGTTACCTTTGTGAGGATCTGTAACGTCGACTTCGCTTCAGACCCGTAGCATCCAGACTACATTTTCTATGCAAGATGGCCGCCTGATCTGTTGTATCTTCTTGTCGGCTCCGTGTTTTCGTGTGGCAAGTGCCGCTTTTGGGAAATGGTTCCTGTACTCACAAGTAGTGAAAGTGCCAGTTAATCGAGTGCGTGCTTTCTCGAACAGATATTAAGTACACTAGTGGCCATTGAAATTGCTACACCAAGAAGAAATGCAAATGATAAACGGGTATTCATTGGACTAATATATTGTACTAGAACTGACGTGTGATGTCATATTCACGCAATTTCGGTGCATAGATCCTGAAAAATCAGTACCCAGAAAAACCACCTCTGGCCGTAATAACAGCCTTGATACGCCTGGGCATTGAGTCAGAGCTTGGATGGCGTGTACAGGTACAGCTGCCCATGCAGCTTCAACAAGATACCGCAGTTCATCAGGAGTAGTGACTGGCGTATTGTGACGAGCCAGTTGCTGGGCCACCATTGACCAGACGTTTTCAATTGGTGAGAGATCTGGAGAATGTGCTGTCCAGGGCAGCAGTCGAACATTTTCTGTATCCAGAAAGGCCCGTACAGGAGCTGCAACATGCGGTCGTGCATTATCCTCCTGGAATGTAGGGTTTCGCAGGAATCTAATGAAGGGTACAGTCACGGGTCGTAAGACACCTCAAATGTAACGTAAACTGTTCAGAGTGCCGTCAATGCTAACAAGAGGTGACCGAGACGTGTAACCAATGGCACCCCATACCATCACGCCGGTTGATACGCCAGTATGGCGATGACGAATACACGCTTCCAATGTGCGTTCACCGCGATGTTGCCAAACACGGATGCGATCATCATGATGCTGTAAACAGAATCTGGATTTCTCCGAAAAAAAATGACGTTTTGTCATTCGTCCACCCAGGTTCGTCGTTGAGCATACCATCGCAGGCGCTCCTGCCTGTGATGCAGCGTCAAGGGTAACGGCAGCCATGGTCTCCGAGCTGATAGACCCTGCTGCTACAAACGTCATCGAACTGTTCGTGCAGATGGTTGTTGACTTGCAAACGTTCCCATCTGTTGACTCAGTTATCTAGACGTGGGTGCACGATCCGTTACAGCCATGCGGATAAGATGCCTGTCATATCGACTGCTAGTGATAGGAGGCCGTTGGGATCCAGCACTGCGTTCCGTATTACCCTCTTGAACCCACCGATTCCATATTCTCCTAACAGTCATTTGATCTCGACCAACGCGAGCAGCAATGTCGCGATACGATAAACCGCAATCGCGTAGGCTAGAATCCGACCATTATTAGAGTCGGAATCGTGATGGTACGCATTTCTCCTCCTTACAGGAGGCATCACAATAACGTCTTACCAGGCAACGCCGGTCAACTGCTGTTTGTGTATGAGAAATAGGTTGGAAACTTTCCTCATTTCAGCCCGTTATAGGTGTCGCTACCGGCGCCAACCTTGTGTGAATGCTCTGAAAAGCTAATCATTTGCATATCATAGCATCTTCTTCCTGTCGGTTTAATTTCGCTTCTGTAGCACGTCATGTTCGTTGTGTAGCAATTTTAATTGCCAGCAGTGTATAAACAGGGAAAGCGAGTGAATTAAACTGAAAAGTAGGATCTGTCGCAGGCAGCTTGAAGGGATTGTCGCTCTCCCGTTGGTGCAGATTGCGCGTCGGTGCTTGCATCTCTGACGTCCCGACAAGCCACACCCGACGCTTAAGGCGCCACTCTTGGCGACTCAGCGGTCAGCGGAAAGCGACGTAAGTCAGCGGCGCGGCTTGGCGTGGTGAGGCGGTGCACTGCAGCGTATTCCACATCAAATGGACAAACAGATGTAGTCAGTGTGGCTATCCGGAAAGGAACGGTGGCGACTGACACAGCTAATTCCAATGATAATGTCGAACGGAGAACCACAACAATTAAAGGAACAGTGAATACACAACAGCGATCCGATTTGATGACAAGTATTGAACATGAATTTTCTGGGCAAAAAGTGGGAGAGGCAAGAGCAAGCGAAAGAAAAGTCGAATTAAACGAGAAAATATCGCAATGTGTGATAGAGCAGGCGTTATTAGTTGCCAGGTTGGAACAAATACAAAGAGAAAACGAAAGCTATAGAAAAAATTCACAAAAACCAGCGAAAGCGTTTGCAAGTGCAATGCTAACTGTGAGTTAGCGAGCACTGCGCTCTCATTCAAATATATGGTCGAAAGCATCAGCCGACAGGAACTGTGAAACGAACAAAGTCGTACGGGACTGTGTGCCACAAAGGGCGCAGATTCACCACGAGGTGGGAAAAGTCACAGGTGTCTATTGTCTATTGAGGTCTAAGCGCTGTAGTGAGCAAATGAGACAGACGAGAACCTACGTCATACGGAAACACAGTAGAAGGCGTTTATAGCCAAGGAGATGTAGCAGTGCGAAATATATCGGACCTAACATCGGCCATAAACGGAAACATTTATTAAAACTACTTAATTCTGCAGTAATGCAAGGAATCAAGCCACAGTAATTTTAATCAGCCATCCTTTATAACTTTTCATGGTGATGCCAAAAAAATTTAATATTGATCATATCTATAATAGTTTAGGATTTGCTGTTAAAGTAACAAAGACCTGAATGCTAAAATCGGAATGCTTTCATATAGAACCGCACCATTAAAATGACAAATGTTGTAAATATCAACTCTGTAACTCTATTTGTATAAAAGATGTAGTAAATTTAAATTATCAGTATTTTCAGTTAAGCATCAGCTCATCATTTCCTCCACACAAAATACATTGAACGATGATAGCATCACACCTAATTGAATCATTAGGTAATAGAAATTTGTTGTAAAGTTTAGTGCATAACAGTTACTTTTGTTCTTTATTTATTCATCAGAAAGCACATTGGTGCAAGGCTATTGGCGATGACATTTAAAGTTAAGAAGGAAATTATATTGGTTTCATGTAAAAGAAGTTAACCTTTATTATGTAATGGCTATTATTGGTCCTTTATTTAGAACGGTAAAGTGTTAGAGCTTTGCTTGTTTAAATGTGTTGTAATGTAAAGTAATGTAGAATAAGCCGTAGCCCGTCAGATGGACGGCTTCAGGATAGGGAACTGCGCCAGTCAGTTGAGCGAAGATGTACGGCGCGTGGGGAACGCGGTCGGAGACAGGCTGTGTGCAGTTCTGGTCGAGACACCAAACGGGACAGTTCGGATGCAGACGCGAAAGCGGACGGCCAGTCTTCAGGCAGCTAGGAAGTGAAACGACTTAGAAAATTACACGTTGTGTGGTATCGCCGGACATAGTCTCTAAACGGTGAGCAGTCACGCACCTGGTGTGAACTCTTACCTTTTTGTGTGGATAACTTGTATTTCGCGATGAGATTGTGAATGATCGAACTGTGTCAAATGGATACGCGCTCGAGCGTAACAGTAATTCTAAATACGACCACTTTCGCTATTGGTTTGCTTTCTGAATAAACAGTATTTTAACCAAATCACAATTGTGTGGCCTAAATCATTTGCAGGTTGTTAATTTAGTTCTCGATATTATTATCACTGTTTTATATGTTATGTTAACTTCGTGTTTCGCAACCTTGCAATCAGCCAGACAATTTAACCAAAGGGTCACAAGTGTCTAATTTAGGGCTTCTGATGCGACAATTGCGGTTCAACACCTAGACGAGTTTGAACCAAGACATATCGACGAAGAGGAACCGAATGTGAGCCCGAACATTTTTGGGATGTTCGCTCGCATAACGACGCCACCTAGCAGAGATCCAAGGAAAACAGCTCCGACAACTAAAATAGCGGCAGCGCAAAAAATGCAACAAAAGTCAAGAACAAACGAAGAGGAAAAAGTAGTGGAAGAAGAACTAGCGATCCTAATAAACCCCACCAAAGAGAAAATTTGTATAAGGAAGATCAAGAAAAGCAATAATATAGTAATCGAGGAACCTGAAAGAAAAAATGACACGGAAGAGATAATGAACAACTAAAAGGTGGAAGCGACACTGAGCGGTGAACAGCCTAAGGAAAAAAGACCTTTAATGATACTTCACGACACCCCAGAGGACACAGATACAAAGGTACTAAAAGACACGATATACACGCAGAACCTTGAAAATGAACTAAGGAAAGCTTCGAAAGCGGCTGCACGATCCGATCCGGAACAAGACCCAGGGGAAGAAAAGTGGTCCATAACGTTACTGAAGTGAGCCCTGAGGCTAGAAAAGCTCTCATGAAGCGGAAAAAGGCATGTTTAGGTTTCATTAGGTTTCAGTGAAAGACTATCCAGTAGGGAAGCGGTGCGGTCAATGCCAAGACCTCGGTCATTTGTCAACATATTGCGATAAATTTGTGGGGGCACTGTGGACATTGTGTGGAAGTAGGCCATGTCAGGAAACACTGTAATAAAATCAAACAAGCGGCAGTGTGTGTTCCATGTAAACATAGGGGTAAAAATGCACAGGGAACAGAAAGGAATGCCACGTGTGTGACACCCTCCTAACAAGGTCCATTTTAAGAGGGGATTATACGCTATGTGATCAAAACTATCCGGAAACCAACAAAAACATACGTCTTTCATATTAGTTGAATTGTGCTGCCACCCACTGCCAGGTACTCCATATCAGCAACCTCAGCAACCGTTGGACATCGTGAGAAAGCAGAATGGGGCGGTCTGCGGAACTCACGGAATTTGAACGTTGTAAGGTGAGTGTGTGTCACTTACGTCATACGTCTCTACGCCAGATTTCCACACTCCTAAACATCCCTAGGTCCTCTGTTTCCGATGTGATAATGAAATGGAAACGTGAAGGGACACGTACAGCACAAAAACGTAAAGAGCGACCTCGTCTGCTGACTGACAGAGACCGCCGAGAGTTGAAGAAGGTCTTAATGTGCAATAGGCAGACATCTATCCACACTATCACACAGGAATTCCAAACTGCATCAGGATCCGCTGTAAGTACTATGGCAGTTAGGCGAGAGGTGACAAAACTTGGATTGATGGTCGAGCGGCTTCTCATAAGCAACACATCAGGCCGGTAAATGCCAAACGACGATTCGCTTGGTGTAAGCAGTAAATATTGGAAGATTGAACAGTGGAAAAACATTGTGTGGAGTTACGAAGCACGGTAGAAAATTTGTCGATCTGATGGCATGCTGTGGGTATGGCGAATGTCAGCTGGCAGTGTGTGTAGTGCCAACAGTAAAATTCGGAGTCTGTGGTGTTACGGTATGGTCGCGTTTTTCACGGAGGGGACTTGCACCCCTTGTTGTTTTGTATGGCACTATCACAGCACAAGCTTACATTGATGTTTTAAACACCTTCCTGCTTCTCACCGTTGAAGGTCAATTCGGGCGTTTGCATCATTCAATACGATCGAGCACCTGTACATAACGCACGGGCTGTGGTGGACTGTAATGGACTGGCCTGCACAGAGTCCTTACCTGAATCTTATAGAACACCTTTAGGATGTTGTGGAACGCTGACCTGCCAGGCCTCATCGACCGACATATATACCCCTCCTGAGTGCAGCGCTACTTGAATGGGCTGCCACTCCGCAAGAAACCTTTCAGCAACTGATTGAACTTATATGTCTGGGAGAGTGAAAGCTGTCATCCAGGCTAAGCGTGGGCGAACACCATGTTGAGTTCCAGCATTGCCGAAGGAGGGCGCCACGAACTTGCAAGTCCTTTTCAGCCCAGTGTTTGGATACTTTTGATCACATAGTGCAGGTAGGTGTCTCATAACAGTAGAAATCTATGAGGAAGCTAATGACTCCACCAAGTGACGTGTATGTAAGAAACGTAAATCACCATCCAGGAGGAAGTGGGACGCCGGAAGACCGAGGAGCTTCTGGCAAAAAGTGAGCAGTGAGACACAGACCGAAGAAGAGCATCATGCACCTACGAAAAACCAGGAACGAAGTTTACGGCGAAAATTCAGAACTATGCTGTTGAACAGAGGGGCAAGATCAGAGACCGGTTTAGGAGTGACATATGATACAGGCGAAAAGGACTTGGTGACACGAACTTGGCACCTGTACGCGGAATGTGACAGCACAGTCTGAGAAATACATTGCGTTACCTGCAGAAGTAAAAAAAGATTCGCCAATACAGGAAGGGGAAAACCTGGAGAAGTTATTGAAGCAGGTTTCTGCTAGAAGATGAAACATTCTCCTTAGATAGTGTTTACAAGCAACAAAAACAGTACGAGACACAGAGCCAGCTCGTACAGGCAGCAAATACCTTGTACAAAAAAGTAAACAATAAAACACAGACCAGAACAACTCCGTTATAAGTTTATGAAAGCAAAGAGAATTTTTTGCAACCCATTAGACTGGAAGAGAGGATAACGATTACTACAACGTTAAATCATCTAGCAAGGTATAAGCATCTAGGGTGGGAATCTATTACTTTTTCCATAAATGATTTCGTAGACAGAATCCACCTCAGAAAGAACATCCTCCCAACACAAGAGGGGAATCCGGAGAAGTAATTGAAGCAGGTTTCTACCAGATCAAATGAACCATAGTCCTTAGATACATTTTACAGGCACTTAGTGATGGCGCATGGTCATTCGATTACATGCGAGTAGGGCAAGACTGTTGAATATATACCCGTAAACCCTAAGGGAGATAAAGACAGGACATCTTAATGCCATGAGATGTGTCAGCGTATTGCGTGAGGCTGAAAGAGTGGCAGAGGAATTGCAATTATATGTATTATGCCTCCAAGAACCGTAAACGAAGGTCAATAACTGCCCAGGTAGGCATGCAAGGGCAGCGTCCTGTGGCAGCAATTATACACTACTACCCAATAAAATTGCTACAGCAAGAAGAAATGCAGATGATGAACGGATATTCATTGAACAAATATATTATACTAGAACTGACATGAGATTAAATTTCACGCAATTTTGGTGCATAGATCCTGAGAAGTCAGTACCCAGAACAACCACCTCTGGCCGTAATAACGCCCTTGATACGCCTGGGCATTGAGTCAAACAGAGCTTGGATGTTGTGTACAGGTACAGCTGCCCATGCAGCTTCAATACAATATCACAGTACATCAAGGGTAGTGACAGGCGTATTGTGACGAGGCAGTTGATCGGCCACCACTGACCAGACGTTTTCAATTGGTGAGAGATCTGGAGAATGCGCTGGCCAGGGCAGCAGTCGAACATTTTCTGTATCCAGGAAGGCTCGTACAGGACCTGCAACATGTGCTTGTGCATTATCCTGCTGAAATGTAGGGTTTCGCAGGGATCGAATGAATGGTACGGCCACGAGTCGTAACACAACTGAAATGTAACTTCCACTGTTGAAAGTGCCGTCAGTGGAAAAAAGAGGTGACCCAGACGTGTAACAAATGGCACCCCATACCATCACGCCGGCAGATACGCCAGTATGGCGATGACGAATACACGCTTCCAATGTGCGTTCACCGCGACGTCGCCAAACACGTATGCGGCCATCATGATAGTGTAAACAGGACCTGGATTCATCCGAAAAAAATGACGTTTTGCCATTCGTGCACACAGCTTCGTCGTTGAGTACACCATCGCAGGCGCTCCTGTCTGTGATGCAGCGTCAAAGGTCATCGCAGCCATGGTCTCCGAGCTGTTAGTCCATGCTGCTGCAAACGTCGTCGTACTGTTGGTGCAGATGATTGTTGTCTTGGAAACGTCCCCATCTGTTGACTCAGGGATCGAGACGTGGCTGCGCGATCCGTTACAGCCATGCGGATAAGATGCCTGTCATCTCGACTGCTAGTGATACGAGGCCGTTGGGATCCAGCACGTCGTTCCGTATTACCCTCTTGAACCCACCGATTCCATGTTCTGCTAACAGTCATTGGACCTCGACCAACGTGAGTAGCAATGTCGCGATATTATAAACCGCAACCCCGTTAGGCTACAATCCGACCTTTATTAGAGTCGGAAACGTGATGGTACGCATTTCTCCTTCTTACACGAGGCATGACAACAACGTTTCACCAGGCAACGCCGATTAACTGCTGTTTGTGTATGAGAAATCGATTGGAAAGTTTCCTACTGTAAGGACGTTCTAGGTGTCGCCACCGGCGCCAACCTTGTGTGAATGCTCTGAAAAGCTAATCATTTGCATACCACATCATCTCCTTCCTGTTGGTTAAATTTCGCGTCTGTAGCACGTCTGCTTCGTGGTGTAGCAATTTTAATGGCCAGTAGTGTAGTATCACAATACTGTTCAGAACACGTAATCTGCGTGGAAATGTTAACCGGAAGGGAGAGTGGCGTCCTGCTTTCCTTGTGTTTTCCATTCAGTGAGAAGATCGACGAGTATGTGTTAAGACGACAGCTTCTTAGTCACCTAGGAAGAACTAAACCTCTATCGTATTCCACTGATACTAATGCGAAATCAGTATTATAGCATAGTCGTCTGACTGACGATGGTGGAAGATAATCAGAAGAAGCCATTATGGAACTCAACCTACAGTTATTGAATGCACCTCACAATCCGCCATTGTTTAATAAAAATTACCTGGGAGAGGTACGCGAGTTATCCTGTCCTTCGTAGTCCTACGCGATGAAGTACAAAAGTACGTTGTTGTTACAAAGTCATTGCTACAGCCCTATTTCGACCAAGTAGCATCATAATTAAGCCACTGCCACCGAAATAGACCTGTATCGCTAAGACGGTTTATGTGGCGACAGTGCGCTTGGTTCCCACTGATGGCGCCTATTCAGCTTGGCTGTGCTCAACAATGGCGACCTTGTTCCTACTTCGCTGTGGATATGTGCGATATCAAAGGTCGACGCGCGTGTGCTGAAGCACATAACATGCTGTTTCAAATTTGGATTGATTGCTAGTTTCGGCTAACAATCTAGCTATCTTCAAATCATAAAATAATCGAGAATCTTTGTGATCTTAAGTTTACTAGATCTTAACTGATAATAGTAATCCACCCAAATAAAGAAAATTTGATGTAAAATCTAGACTTCATGGGTTTTCAATCTCTAACATAGATAAAGGCTTCCGATTATGGCCAATTTCTGCTGACTAAGGAGTGGAACGAGACACGACACTGGAGGAAACAACACAAATGACCCCACAAACAAACAAACGTATGACCCGCCATTGGTCATCGGCTACACAGCTCAATCACTTAGCGTCGTAAGCCCTCTGGAAGAAGACTTTACTTAGGCACTGGATATTTAGTTCTTATTCAAGCTAAAACGAAACTTCGATACATGCTGAAGCTTCGAAAGTCATTAATGCCTTTGCAAATGAATGAATGAATGAATGAAACCCACTTAACTCTTCTATCAAATCGCACTGACAGTCGTTTCCACTGTGCCTACCAGGCGTGTTCAAATGGATATGACGATACCAGAGCTAGCCAAGGCGACATGGCAGCGCTCTTAGAAGTTAAATTCGCCGTTAATTAGAGGGCTTTTCATCATCTGCAGACCACAAATATAAAGATACAGATTTTCTTTTAGCTTTTTTATTTTTTGTTTTGGAAAGTTTATACAATTTGTGTAAGTGACGGTCAAATGAAAATGCGACAGATGTAAGAAAAAGATAACCCTGTATTATTTCAGAAGCAGCCGCCATAACTGTTAATAAATTTATCTTACGACGAGACAAGGCGGTCAGTGCCTCCAGGGAAAAAAACTTTACGGTTGCCTACGGAGCCATAATTGTATGCACCTCTTCGTATGAGGCAAATCAGCGGCCCGAATCTCTTTCGTCATGGATCTACATCATGCAAATCCCATGGGGAGAAAGTTTGTAGTAAGTTATTACGGGACCAAACTGCTAAGGTCATTGGTCCCGAGGCTTACATACTACTTAATTAACTTAAACTACCTTACTCTAAGAACAACACACACACGCATGCCCGAGGGAGGATTCGAATTTCCGACGGGGAGAGCCTCGGGAACCGTAGCAAGGCGCCTGAGACCGCGCGGCTATCCTGCGTGGCAACCTCCTCCATATGAGGCGAGATTGAACTGTGTAGAGCGTGTGTAGGGCCTTCCCAGCCAAAAGCATGCAACTTAAACATCCTTGGTATCATGTTGGTGGCGATATCGCGCAACAGAATGATGTCGTCCATCAACATTCTTGGCCAAATGGACTTGATGGCGCGCATCAATTTTTGCAAAGTGTCCACGTATCACCCCGTGCGTTAATTGGGCCGTCCACACGTAGCCAACGTCGTTATATGCACGTTGCAGAAGTGTCACTGGGAAGCTCTTATACATACTCCATACCGTCCCTATCTCCGTCCATAAGATTTCCATACCTTTGGAACCCTGAAGAAATTCTTATCTGCCGATTTGCTTCGGAAGAAGAGGTGAACAATTTTATCTCTGTAGACAACTGCAAGGGTTTTTCCTTGAGGCCACTGATAGTCTCGTCTGACATGGGATAATTGTATTAAGAGTTATGGCGATTATTTTTGAAATAATGAACAGTTTGCTTGCGTTACATTTTTCTAGTTTTCGTCTGACTGCCCCTTACAATTTATTTGCTACAAGTTGATTATAGTTCAAGTTCAACATTCAGATCGCTGTAGAAATAACACTAATGGTCAGAATGACGTCAAACTGCAACGGAATATTATCGGAGAAGGGGGAAAACGTACGGCAGAAGAAAAATAAATAGTTACAATATGTAGCAATACATATCGCTGTGAGCATCATAATTTAATAGTGGTCGACTACAAGTGACAAATTGAGCCGTGCATGGCTCTCCGTCCCACCATTTGGTATTTTACACCCTGTTTTAACGTATTTCCATCTCACAACGTTGATTTAAATTACTGGCGTTACTGAGTTGCTGCTTTGCCTGACCGTCATCGGCGCTAGTAGCGCGTATCGATATATCCCCTCTGGTAGGATCTTTGCTCGGCTACTTCCCCGTTGTCATCTGTCGTGGAGCCAGTCGGAACGTGCGAGGAGAAGAGTTCACGGTGGCAGTTCGGGTCTTGAGTTGGGCCCTGGCAGTCAGTTGCAACGCGACTGGAGCGCAGCCTGGTCCAGCCAGTCACCGGCTTGCAGCAGCAGTGAGCCCTGCGTGGACATCGCCAGCCCCACCGTTGCCGCCACGCGTCACTTAGGCCGGGCCTGGCTTTTGGTGGAATTTTGGACGGTCGGTTGGTCCGAGGACATCTTCCCGCAGCGTAGTCGACTGGGACGCTGGCGGTCTCTGCGCAATGTCGGAGTCTGTCTGTAGCTGTTCCATCGGTACGAACATCGTTGTACGCCGATCCAGGAAGTGAAGGTTGAGTCGTTTGTAGCACTACAACGTTGGTTGCGGCGTTGCTGTTGTGGAGGTTTTCCTGTGAGCAACAACGAGTGAAGTGTTCGAGATATCAGCCGGCAGGTGGAATTGATCAGATTAATTTACCCATAGTCAAGTGCACCAGCGGAATTTTCTGCCTTGTGGCTGTTAGTATTCTGGTTACCTGCCGTGGCCGCTAACATAAATTCAGGCACTGTTCATTTTGGGTGAAGTTAACCGTATTATCATGTTTCATACTTAAGTCAACCAGTGGAATTTTCTGCCTTTTGGCCGTTAGTGTTCTGGTTACCTGCCCTGGCCACTAACCTAGTTTTTAGACAGTGTCTTTTCCTCACCTGTTGTTGCTGCTCAACGTGATGTGTAATTTCGGCAACTCAGTACATATACGCGTTTGTTTGGGGATAGTGATATTTGTAATTTTTTTGGGGTCTTGAATTCTCATGTACTCCATCGTGGCTAGCAAGCGGATGGTCGGTGCCCGCATCTCGTGGTCGTGCGGTAGCGTTCTCGCTTCCCACGCCCGTGTTCCCGGGTTCGATTCCCGGCGGGGTCAGGGATTTTCTCTGCCTCGTGATGGCTGGGTGTTGTGTGCTGTCCTTAGGTTAGTTAGGTTTAAGTAGTTCTAAGTTCTAGGGGACTGATGACCATAGATGTTAAGTCCCATAGTGCTGAGAGTCATTTGAACCAAGCGGATGGTCGGTCAGTCCGTGCCTGTCCCTTGGTGGGGTTCGCCTAAGTGAACGAGGGCAGACTGTTCCACTGGAGACTCCTGAGTGACGTTTTCTTAAATATCCTTTTGGCAGTCTTAATGTTGTTGTAATTTAATTGTATTTTATGTTTTTAATTTGGCAAGGTTAGTTGTGGGGGTTCAGCCCTGGAAACATATTGTCAGAGTTTCCTTCAAGTCCAAACATTATCACCTTCTGCTCTCGAAAGGTTCTTGTAATTTCCTCGGAAAGGTTTTACAAGTTATTGTGGGCCTTCCGCCGATGGTGTTGATAAAAGGAAATTTTTAAACTTAATGTATTGTTTTACCGATTTTTGCAATATATATTTCCTTAATTTGCCGAATTTAACTTTGCAGCCTTCAGCCATCTTATTGCATTTGGTTATCTCTTTCTGTGCACCTTTTGGGCCATCAGCCCTGTTAGCATCTTAAAACATTGTGGCCTTCTGTCTTCAGTAATCATCTTAGTAAATTTGGAATTTTGAAGATTTAATCTGATGGCCTTCAGCCACTCCGCATGCTGATCTCGTATATGTATACTATTTATGTTACTTGTAAATTTAAGTGTGTGTCATGTCCTTCCAAAATTCAATTTATTTTAAAGCATCTGTTTGCAGGCCTTCAGCCGCGAAGCAAATTTAATTCTTTCAAAAGTGTATTTGTGAACTAAATGATAATAAATTACAATTGTGAAATAAATCCGACCGCAACTCCCTTGGCCCTTTCCACAATCGTAATTACCTGTTAGTCCTGCGTGATTTAGCCGGTGTTCCACAAATGTATCATACAACAATGCCTACGGTGTACTTTTGACGTTAAACAAAATGTATTACTCAGTGTGCATGGCATGAGTGTACAGGTGTGATACTCTTTGGTACGTAAGCCTATCCACCACGGCAAGGTCTTATTACGTCTGATCGGAAAAATCGGTTTTTATTTGTGCCGAGACCAACAACCGCATAAAAGGCGTCAATCACATCGGTTTTTAATTGTCCTGAGGCCATAAATCACATAGAAAGCACAAATCAAAACCAAACCAGATTTTTAATTTCAGGGTGACTGGCGCAAAACTTGTTCAATATGCTATCCATCGTTTACTGCACCAAGTTGAAATCGAGAAACATCATGTCCCACAACTGATCGAAGTTCTTCTGGGTCACGTTCAGAATAACTTCAAAGTAGCTAAGTTTGCCATCGGAACACTGACCACAACATCTTTCAGTTAGCCCCAATGCCATAAGTCACACCGATAGAGGTCAGGCGATCAGGACGGCGAGGCTGTAGGGAAATGGCGGCTGATCTATGTCTACGTGATTGCTCAGCTATTCACAATAAAGTGCCTGGGAGAGGGTTCAATGAACCACCTTCGTGCTGTCTCTCTCTACCGTTCCACTCTCGAACGGGACGCGGGAAAAACGAGCACCTAAATTTTTCTGTGCGAGCCCTGATTTCACTTATTTTATTGTGATGATCATTTCTCGCTGTGTAGGTGGGTGCTAACAGAATGTTTTCGCAATCGGAGGAGATAACTGGTGATTGAAATTTCATGATAAGATCCCGTCGCAACGAAAAACGCCTTTCCTTTAATGATTGCCACTCCAATTCACGTATCTTATCCGTGGCACTATCTCCCCTATTTTGTGATAATACAAAAAGAGCAGCTCTTCTTTATACTTTTTCCATTTCATCCATCAGTCCCAGCAGATACGGATCCCACGCCGTTCAGCAATACTCCAGAATAGGGCGGACAAGCATAGTGTAAGCAGTCTCTTTGGTAGACCTGTTGCACCTTCCATGTGTTCTGCCAATGAATCGCAGTCTCTGGTTTGCTCTACCCACAATATTATCTATGTGATCGTTCCAGTTTAGGTTATTTGTAATTGTAATCATTAAATATTTAGTTGGATTTACAGCACTCAGATTTGTGCGACTTACCGCGTAAATTTTAGCACTCATGTGAATAACTTGACACTTTTCTTTATTCAGGGTCAATTGACACTTTTCACACCATACAGATATCTAAATCATTTTGCAAGTCGTTTCGATCATCTGATGACTTTACAAGACGGTAAATGACAGCTTCATCTGCAAACAATGTAAGACGGCTACTCAAATTGTCTCCCATGTCTTTAATATGGATCAGGAACAATAGAGGGCCTTTAACACTTCCTTGGGGACCGCCGGATATTACTTCTTTTTTACTCCATGACTTTCCGTCTATTACTAAGAATTGTTACCTTTCTGATAGGAAATCACGAATTGTAGCATTTCCGAAATTGCGCTACACTTCTGCTTCACTGGATCTTCAATGTGCGGAGGTGCGGCATCTTGCATAAAAATTATCCCATCCACACATCCACGCTCTTGGAGAGCTGGAATGACGTGGTTGCGCAAAAGACACTCACAGCGCTTACCAGTGACGGTACAAGTAACAGTACGGGAAGCACCCATCTGTTCGTAAAAATATGGCCCTATGATAAATGATGCAGTAAACCCGCACCACAAAGTAACCTTTACAGGATGAAGTAATACTGGATGATACGCGTGTCGATTTTCCTTTGCCCACATTCGATAATTCTCTGTATTAACATATTTCTTCAGATGTAAGTGGACTTCGTCTGTCCACAAATTCCTTTACGGCGAATCATTGTCCACTTCAATTGCGAGCAAGGAATTCCAAAGCAAGGGTCTCTCTTGCTGGCAGGTCAACAGGAAGCAACTCGTGCACGTGGGTAATTTAGAATGGATAGCAAAGAAGGATGTTTCGTAGAATTTTACGCACCGTGCTCACGGGTGTGTACGTTGTCTGGGGGATTCTCCAAGCACTAGACATTTGCATAGCACCACTTGTCTCCTCTTGCAATGCTATGGCCACTACTTCCACTGACGTCGAATCAATTCGTTTCCTCCCCCTACCAGGTTGCACACCAAAAAAGCCCGTCTGTCCGAATTTCCGAATCATTTTCTCCAGCTCCAGGGCAGTCATCGGAGCCACGCCATTTTTCAAATCCTTCAGTGTCCGGAACTTCTGCAGAGCAACGTGTGCACAGTCGTCATCCTTGTAATAAAGCTTTACAAGCAGAGGGCGATCCTGCGTTGAGACAGTCATGGCGGACGTCGCAGACGCGAAAGGAAGAAAAGCCGTGTACACAGTGTGTTTATACCAACTTCAATAAGTCGTGCGCATAACAGGTATTTTCATTTACGTATTCTGACACATACAGGGCAATCCATTCATCAGTTTTCACGCCAAGAGTTGTTCCCAGTCACAGGGACGATGGGGAATAGTATGAGGAAAATTCTCTGTGTGCACGTGCAAGAGGCCTAGCAAATTCCTAACAGAAATCACCAGCCATCTCATTAGTGTAATAGGGGGGCGAATTCTGGTAGCACAAGCTGTAGCGTCAGAAGCCAGCTGTCATACCTAAAAGCTGTTCCCCTTCTCTTCGAACACATACTAAAACATGACACTGACACATTCAAAACTCACACCTTTGCTCGAATCTAAAATTATCCACTGTGAACCAGTCCCGCCCACTTTGTACCATGTTGGCCGACTTGGACCCGGGCGTTAAAAACAGGATCACACTAGGCGATATGCATTTTGTGGGAGGTCTATTGTGTGTAGCATTTTTTTTTTTTTTTTTTTTGGGTCATCAGTCTACTGACTGGTTCGATGCGGCCCGCCACGAATTCCTTTCCTGTGCTAACCTCTTCATCTCAGAGTAGCACTTGCAACCTACGTCCTCAATTATTTCCTTGAGGTATTCCAGTCTCTGTTTTTCTCTACAGTTTTTGCCCTCTACAGCTCCCTCTATTACCATGGAAGTCATCTCATCATGTCTTAGCGGATGTCCTACCATCCTGTCCCTTTTCCTTATCAGTGTTTTCCACATATTCCTTTCCTCTCCGATTCTGCGTAGAACCTCCTCATTCCTTACCTTATCAGTCCACCTAATTTTCAACATTCTTCTGTAGCACCACATCTCAAATGCTTCGATTCTCTTCTGTTCCGGTTTTCCCACAGTCCATGTTTCACTACCATACAATGCTGTACTCCAGACGTACAGCCGGCCGAAGTGGTGGTGCGGTTAAAGGCGCTGCAGTCTGGAACCGCAAGACCGCTACGGTCGCAGGTTCGAATCCTGCCTCGGGCATGGATGTTTGTGATGTCCTTAGGTTAGTTAGGTTTAACTAGTTCTAAGTTCTAGGGGACTAATGACCTCAGCAGTTGAGTCCCAAAGTGCTCAGAACCATTTGAACCATCCAGACGTACATCATCAGAAATTTCTTCCTCAAATTAAGGCCGGTATTTGATATTAGTAGACTTCTCTTGGCCAGAAATGCCTTTTTTGCCATAGCGAGTCTGTTTTTGATGTCCTCCTTGCTCCGTCCGTCATTGGTTATTTTACTGCCTAGGTAGCAGAATTCCTTAACTTCATTGACTTCATGACCATCAATCCTGATGTTAAGTTTCTCGCTGTTCTCATTTCTACTACTTCTCATTACCTACGTCTTTCTCCGATTTACTCTCAAACCATACTGTGTACTCATCAGACTTTTCATTCCGTTCAGCAGATCTTTTAATTCTTCTTCACTTTCACTCAGGATAGCAATGTCATCAGCGAATCGTATCAATGATATCCTTTCGCCTTGTATTTTAATTCCACTCCTGAACCTTTCTTTTATTTCCATCATTGCTTCCTCGATGTACAGATTGAAGAGTGGGGCGAAAGGCTACAGCCTTGTCTTACACCCTTCTTAATACGAGCACTTCGTTCTTGATCATCCACTCTTATTATTCCCTGTTGGTTGTTGTACATATTGTATATGACCCGTCTCTCCCTGTAGCTTACCGCTACATTTTTCAGAATCTCGAACAGCTTGCACCATTGTATATTGTCGAATGTTTTTTCCAGGTCGACAAATCCTATGAAAGTGTCTTGATTTTTCTTTAGCCTTGCTTCCATTATTAGCCTGAACGTCAGAATTGCCTCTCTCGTCCCTTTACTTTTCGTAAAGCCAAACTGATCGTCACCTAGCGCATTCTCAATTTTCTTTTCCATTCTTCTGTATATTATTCTTGTAAGCAGCTTCGATGCATGAGCTGTTAAGCTGATTGCGCGATAATTCTCGCACTTGTCAGCTCTTGCCGTCTTGGGAATTGTGTGGATGATGCTTTTCCGAAAGTCAGATGGTATATCGCCAGACTCATATATTCTACACACCAACGTGAATAGTCGTTTTGTTGCCACTTCCCCCAATGATTTTAGAAATTCTGATGGAATGTTATCTTTCCCTTCTGCCTTATTTGACCGTAAGTCCCCCAAAGCTCTTTTAAATTCCGATTCTAATACTGGATCCCCTATCTCTTCTAAATCGACTCCTGTTTCTTCTTCTATCACATCAGACAAATCTTCACCCTCATAGAGGCTTTCAATGTATTCTTTCCACCTATCTGCTCTCTCCTCTGCATTTAACAGTGGAATTCCCGTTGCACTCTTAATGTTACCACCGTTGCTTTTAATGTCACCAAAGGTTGTTTTGACTTTCCTGTATGCTGAGTCTGTCCATCCGACAATCATATCTTTTTCGATGTCTTCACCTTTTTCCTGCAGCCATTTCACGTAGCTTCCCTGCACCTCCTATTTATTTTATTCTTCAGCGACTTGTATTTCTGTATTCCTGATTTTCCCGGAACATGTTTGTACTTCCTCCTTTCATCAATCAACTGAAGTATTTCTTCTGTTACCCATGGTTTCTTCGCAGCTACCTTCTTTGTACCTATGTTTTCCTTACCAACTTCTGTGATGGCCCTTTTTAGAGATGACCATTCCTCTTCAACTGTACTGCCTACTGCGCTATTCCTTATTGCTGTATCTATAGCGTTAGAGAACTTCAAACGTATCTCGTCATTCCATAGTACTTCCGTATCCCACTTCTTTGCGTGTTGATTCTTCCTGACTAATGTCTTGAACTTCAGCCTACTCTTCATCACTACTATATTGTGGTCTGAGTCTATATCTGCGCCTTACAATCCAGTATCTCATTTCGGAATCTCTGTCTGACCATGATGTAATCTAATTGAAATCTTCCCGTATCTCCCGGCCTTTTCCAAGTATACCTTTTCCAAGTATACCTCCTCCTCTTGTGATTCTTGAACAGGGTATTCGCTATTACGAGCTGAAACTTGTGTGGCATAAGAGACGTAAATAGCGAAATTAAAGCACAGGATAGCTTTGAGGTGATAATATTCTTCTCGGGTATGCAGGCGGATCATTACGTCTTCATGACACAATATGCGGCGAGATCGTGCAACAGCACTCTCACCTGAAGATGGCGGCCAGTTGGACCGCGGAAATATTGTGTCACGAAGACGTTATGATCCGGCTGCATACCCGAGAAGAATATTATCAATTATTACGCCGGAAAAGCCTTCGTAGTCATAGCTTTGAGGTGGTCTATTCTTTAATTATTTTAACTGATAGTTTTAATATATTAGATTTTATGAGTCATCAACTTTATTGGCGGTTTATTATTATTTCTTTTACTCTAGCCTTAGCTTGTTTTGCTTATTGTTCAGCTGAAACTAACCGAACTCCCTTTGATTTTGTTGAAAGGGAGTCTGAATTAGTTCATGGGTTTAATATTGAGTACAGTCTAGGTCGTTTTACTTTAATTTTTTGGGCGGAATATACTAGTATTGTTTTTATAAGTATGTTATTAGGCTAAATTTTCTTAAGAGCTGTTGGTAAACCTTTCGGGGTGTGAGACGGTGGTCAAAGAAACTCTTCTGCTCCTGACGTTTCGTCCAGGACTGCGCTGGACATCCTCAGAGGCGCTCCTCCGTTGAGTCTTGCGTGGTTGAAGTAACACGTGATGAGCACAGATAATCCTTGTCAAAGATAAAACTTAACTCTCGATTAATAAAATACATTTTCCTTTGACACCCATAGTTTGTGCCATCAATTTTCCCACGTACGAAATAACGAGATATCTGGCAACTCGTTTACAACCATATATTGGCAAAACTGACTCATATGTAAAATACTCGCGTCATTTTATGGAGGAACTTGAAGTACTTATTCTGGCTGCTGAAGATATTCTTGTAAGTATTGACATTGTGTACTTATTCACTATGATTCCATTTAATGAAATTATGATTTTCATAACGGACATTTTTCAAGGAGATTTGATTGCTCTTTTTAGACATTGCCTTACTTCGAGTCATTTCCAGTGGGACGAAGAACGTTATGAGCAACTTGATTGCATATCATTGGGTAACCCATTAGGTCCTGCGATCGTTAATTTATATATGCAGAAACTCGAACAGTCGGCTCTGGACAAAGCTAATTACAAATCATCTCGTCGGTATCGGTATGTAGATGACGCATTTGTGGTTTAGTCCCATGGTAGAAAGGCTTTGGACGAATTTTTTGATCATCTAAATAAAATTAATCCAAAAATCCAATTGACCATGGAAATGTAAAATGATAACAGAATATCTTTCTTGGATGTTTTAGTTATGAGACTGTCCGACAGAAGTTTCGAACATAAGGTTTTTCGGAAAGTAACACATACCGAAAAGTCTTGTCGTTAGAGCCGAACACCTGATCTAAAACACCTGAAGCAGGCCATCGAGAAATATGGCTGCTCAGGGGAAGAGGTAAAGAGAATTTTGCGACCAAGGAACAGAAGACCGAATGATAAGGATGGACCAGAAAGACGGAAAAATACAGTTTATCTCCCTTTTATTAAAAAAGTAATGGATCAGGTCGGTAGGATTTTACTGAAACATGACATCACACCGGATTTTAGATCAACAAAGGAATTAAGTACAAAGAAAATAAGTCAGGTACACTGATCTACGAAGGATAAACGCCCTCCTCTGTCGACGTGTTGTATACAAAATTCCCTGCACGTATGGTAAAGTTTACATTGGAACTACCGAGAGCAGCGTAAATACACGGCTAAAAGGGCGCAAAAGTCTTTGCCGACTAGGAAAAATAGATAAATCAGCTGTAGCAGAGCACGCTGTTCAGCCAGGAGACCACGAAGAGAAGACTTGTGAAACATAAATTTTATGTACAACGTCAGATTACTATCCACAACTGTGTAGAGAAACCACTGAAACTTATATGCATCAGTATAATTTTAATATGAATGAAGAGGCAATAAAACTTAGTGAAATATGGACAGTAGCTCTGCAGAATCACTAGACAATTTTATCTTTGACAATACGACAATCGACAGTTAAGTTTTTGGCTTTGACAAAGGTTATCTCTGCTGATCACGTGTTACTTCGATCACGCCCTCCTTCTCTACAGTATATATGTCGCTCTCGGACGTCCGACCGGTCAGTCGGCTAGACTCTGCGGAAGAGCGCCTCTGAGGATGTCCAGCGCAGTCCTGGACGAAACATCAGGAAAAGAAGAGTTTCTTGGACCATGACCTCACATCCCGGAAGGTTTACAAGCAGCAATGTCATTCCGTCGTGAAAGCCTTCACTCTATTTTTAGGAGCTGATTTTTATTCGTTCATGTTTTTTATTAAGCTGGCTATTATATCTTTTATCGCCTTATGGAACCTGTGGTAATGTCCAGATAACCGAAAGAGGGGAATGATGCCCGGCTGCAAGCATTCACCCTGCTGCAGTATTCCTCTGGTTCGGCAGACCTCGCCTGTCAGTGTAGTGGCGGCAATAGCCGCACTGCTCGTAAAACGTGGTCACGCCCGCCTCGTGTCGGGGCCGATGCGCTTTATTATTTATGGCCACGTCGCCTCGCCTGTGCTGAAGCACACATACACACACACACATATACCACGCAGATACGAAGAAGTGATTATACTGCGGACACACGCCTGAGCGAATAAGGATTTGATTACCGAGGCAGTGGAATAAACGTGCCAACAAACCGAATATTCGTAATTGTGGGTCTGTATGCAGACCTGATCTGGCCGTCTATGCAGACCTTCGTGGATATGAATCTAAATTTCTACAGGTCGATATGAATCTAAATTTTGACAGATTCGTAGTTAAATTGGTGACCTACATAGCTCTTATCTTTCAAATATATGGTTCGGTACGTTAAAGATGTTGGTGATCCGATGTCAGTGCGTAGGCTTTTAGAGCTAGAGACAGTTTCAGTAAAATCCTGTGGGGCATTAGGAAAAAAGCCTATATTTCAGAGCCGTCACGAAATCCAATATCGAAAGCCAATGAAGGATTCCACTTTCCACTCTGCAGCCGTCTGGAAATCTCGGCGTCAATGCGGCAACGTTTAAGTTGTGTGCTCTCAAGTGCCGGAGCATGAATACTAAGTTCTAATGGGGCAACTTACAATCGAACAGAACGTGGACTGTAGCTGACCTCTCAGTACCTCAGAAATCTGTGAGTTCTTTTCGACATTCAAAGATGCAGCAGTCGAAAGTTAGAGACTTTTTTTTTTTTTTGGTCATCAGTCTACTGACTGGTTTGATGCGACCCGCCACGAATTCCTTTCCTGTGCTAACCTCTTCATCCCAGAGTAGCACTTGCTATCTACGTCCTCAATTATTTGCTTGACGTATTCCAGTCTCTGTCTTCCTCTACAGTTTTTGCCCTCTAGATCCCTCTAGTACCATGGATGTCATTCCCTCAAGTCTTAGCAGATGTCCTATCATCCTGTCCCTTCTCCTTATCAGTGTTTTCCACATATTCCTTTCCTCTCCGATTCTGCGTAGAACCTCCTCATTCCTTACCTTATCAGTCCACCTAATTTTCAACATTCGTCTATAGCACCACATCTCAAATACTTCGATTCTCTTCTGTTCCGGTTTTCCCACAGTCCATGTTTCACTACCATAAAATGCTGTACTCCAGACGTACATCCTCAGAAATTTCTTCCTCAAATTAAGGCCGGTATTTGATATTATAGACGTTACTGAAATAATTAAACGCCTCCACAGCATGAACAGAGTGAGTATTCTGTGAAGTTTCGGGTTTTTATGCGGATAATGTTGACTTCTTGCCACACTATTTCTGTTGGCAACCGTCCTGTGTCTGCGACCACTTACCTGAAGATGACTAGAGAGCTACCAGGCGAAATATAGTGTCAACAAGTCAACATGATCCGGTTGCAATCCGGAAACTTCATAGACTATTCACTACGCTGATAAAACTTCAAGAATCACAACACAGTGCGTGGTTGAAAGCTGTCTACGGCTTGGCTGGCAGCAATTGCTGTCCAGTGGGTTGGGTGTGTCCGTCAGTCATCAGCTGCTCAAGACCAAGATTCTCAGGAGAAACAAGAAGCCACAAAAGAACTGCCGTGTGGTTCTGTCATTTCACTACAGAAAAACGCAGACATATGTTTTTTACCGACCAGTCTTTTCCAAGATTAGGAAAAGTAAATATCCTGCTCTACAGTCATCCATGTAGAGGCGTCTGTATTTTGAAGTTTACCGTTATTCTGCAGTATAGTGATATAGATTGTAACGTGACAACCGAAACAGAACAGTATAAAGCGACGATCATCGCCAGGCATCAACACTTTAGCGATGATGAAGGAGATAGCTGCAATGACAGACGAAACATAGTTTTAATAGCTGTTTTTGATTTCAAAATGATGCAGCCTAATGCCCAAAATGATTTTACACACATATTCATAACCTGATACACTCTAGGCAATGGTGCTTAGGAAACTATAAGTAATGTACGTTCTTCACTCGGAGAGCGTATGGAATCACTAGTTGTTATAAGGTGCGACCAAAAAGTTTCGGTTTAAGGATGTTGCTGCAGCATATATGCAAGACAGAGCGACTCCAATGAGGGAATATAAGTATGGACACATGGGCAACGGTTCAGTGTTGCATTCGTGTCTTTCCGACGTACGTGTGATAAATGCAGATCTATGGGCGACACCGACAGACATCCATATGACAATGAAGAATGTGTGATAACGAACGAGCCCATAGCGCTAATGCCGAAACATAATAGTTCTTATCTCTGCCCTTAATGCCTTCGGTCACTTGAAAATGGAAGGGTCGACGTTTCCTGTCGGACGAAGATGTGTAGCAGTTGGTTATGGTGTGCTTCATGCAGCAGTATACGGTGTTTCAGCAAACGGAGATCATTAACCTGTTGCATCGGTGGGATAATTGCCTCAAAGCGCACGGTGGTTTTTCCTGATTTGCATACCAATTACAGGCTGTACGGCCTTCTAACGGAAACTGTTTGAGCGCCCTTACACATATATTGAGAAGTCGTCACATTTACCGTCGACTTTTTCAAGCTACTTAATGCATATTTCGCAGTTAAAAGAGAATTCACTGTTGTACTCACGAAATTTCTATTAACAGCTGAAAAAGTAAAAAGAAATCTCAGGAAATAGCACAGCAGCCTTGAGTCCAATTAAACTGGTTAAATTTATTTTCGAAATAAATTCTATTGAGTGACAGCAATCAAAATCACGTACAGCGAGTGGCACGGTGTACATCGTACCACTAATTGCAGCGGAAAGTCATGACAATGAAAGCTGACAAAACACTGTTACGTTAGAGGTAAGTTACAAAGACAGCATTTTTATAGTTCTATTGCCGCGTGCGTTATTTAGTCTATTACCAGCAGATAAATGAGCAGAACTTTCAACTCCATGTTTAGTCTTAATGTCAGACCAAGAGAGAAACACATGTTCACATAACATGCTGTAACCAATAAGACCGTCATAAATTTTCATGAGAGCTTTCGCAACCATTGCTCCTACTGGTTGTTGTCTTTGCACATTGTGCGTTTTTATCTATCGTTACTGAGGTTTTCACCTGTAAAGTGAACATTTTTATACCCTTTCACTCTAGTAACGGATGTATTACAGATACTTTGTGTTATTCTATCGGTTATATGATTCGCTGTGAGCGCGAGAGGGTAATGAATTGAATGAACAGTTTACTGGAAGACGAAAGTATTAGGCAGAAGCTAAAATTAGATTAATAATAAATTTAATATAAAAATTGGGGGTAGCCTGGAGAAAAAATGAACGAGGTCTTCTACATAGGCTACAAAATAACGATTGACGAACGAGTTCATAAGAAGTAGATCAACACAAGATAATAGGGAATTTCGTGCCAGAAGAAGTCTGTTGAAGTTTAAAATAGGTCTTAACTTGAGAGACGTCTCTTACAATCAAAGTCTCTTGTATGAGAACCATACTCAAAGAGTTCGACATGTATTCCAGAAGGAACTAATATGTTAAAAGGGACTAACGACGCACGCTACTGATTTTGTCAAATTTCTTCCATTTCTCTGTCTGATCAGCAGATCACAGTATTTGATCTGAAAAAGATATGCAATTAGTTCCACATTTGACATCAAAAATTATTTCAATATTACGTCTAACTTCAACTATGTATTGTATTTTCCATATTCAGGGTGTGTCACTAAATTTTGCCACCAAGAATAACTCCGAAAGTAAGATAGGTGCTGAAAAGTCTGTGGGCCAAAAATTGCTTGGGACAACGTTGGCTATTTGTTGCTAGGTGGGATCGCTTCACACATATGAAGGACAATTTTTTTTTAATGGGATGCTATGGTTTGGTACTTCTTTTCTGATAGCGGCTATCAAGACAAATCCAATGATATGTAACAGTAAGGTCTTAGAAGGTCAACGAAGGTCACAAGTCCGCAACTCGTGGTCGTGCGGTAGCCTTCTCGCTTCCCACGCCCGGGTTCCCGGGTTCGATTCCCGGCGGGGTCAGGGATTTTCTCTGCCTAGTGATGACTGGGTGTTGTGTGATGTCCTTAGGTTATTTAGGTTTAAGTAGTTCTAAGTTCTAGGGGACTGATGACCACAGATGTTAAGTCCCATAGTGCTCAGAGCAATTTGAATTTTTGAAGCTCACAAAGGTGGCATGACGTCCTTTAACTGAAGGTGTAGAAACTGACCAAAGTATCAGTGCAATGCTGCAACCTTCTTATCATGGATTGAGTGGTATTACTTATCACATTGGGACTTATCGAAGCACATGACCTAACACTTCTCTCTCGCATATCTTCAGGGGTAGTTGGAACGTCTTTATAAACAATGTCTTTTACGAATCCCAAGAAGAAAAAATCTAGAGGCGTGAAGTCTGACGAACGAGCCGGCCACGACACATCTCCGTGTCCAATCCAACGATATGGGAATTGACTCTGCAACTCATTTCTAGCTATCAGCTAAAAATGTGCCGAACACCCATCGTGTTGACACCACATTCTTTTCCTTGTTCCTAAAGGTATTTCTTCCAATAACAAATCTAATGTTTCTTGCAGGAATGTGGTGTACTTCCTACCATTAAGATTTCCTTTGATGAAATAAGGGCCTATAATTCTGAGCTCCAGGATCTCACACCATACATTCACCGACCACAGTTTTCGTGTGCAACTTGGTGCGGCCAACATGAATTTCCAGCTTCGTCAGTAAATGGAATCAAATTAATAAATGTGTCATCCCACTGAACATGAAGTTGAACCCGTCGGCAGAATTCAATGCGATCCATACAATCCGTACCAGTTAATTCTTGATAGAGACTGGTCTGGTAAGGATGATATTTATGGTGATGCAGAACACGAACAACACTAATCTGTCTCATGGCAGATTCCCTTGTGATCTGACGCGAACTAACACAAGGATCTCGATCCACGGTGACAAAAGTACCAAATTCCGTTCTTGTTTGTTACTTTCCTTTGCCTGATTTGTTTCCAATGCGTTAAAGATCCAGTTGACTCAATTTATCATACACATACGTAAATGTACGACGTGTAGGGTGAGTACGTTGAGGATATCTTTCTCTAGCTCTCACTGAATTTCTTTGGTATTCTCTGTAAATGAGAAGCATATCGACTTGTTCCTCGAAGGAATACGTCATTCACATTCGCTTGATTTGACGATACTAGTCTTACCGTTCCTATTAGTGTTGTATTGTGAAACCATCTAATGGTGTTTTCTTATCAATGGCACGTTAGATGGATACTCCGTATTCAGCGAATGTTCATTATTTGCACGATATACGAGAGAGAAATGTCACAGCATGTGCTTAGATAAGTGCCAAAGTGATAACGAATACCTCTCAATCCATGATAAGAAAATTGCAGCGCTGCAATGATACAAATGTTCATCACTTTGTACACTTTTTGTAAAAGGACGTTCATGCCAACTTCTTAACCTTCGTTGACCTTCAAAGATCTTACTGTTACACATCATTGGATTCACCTCGATGCCACTATAAGAAAATAAGTACCACACTACCGCAAAAAAAAAAAAAAAAAATACCTTCATATCTCTGAAACGATCCCACCTACCAACAAAAAGCCAACGTTATCCCACGCAACATTTGTCCCACAAATTTTTAAGCTTCTCTCATACTTTCAGAGTTATTCTTGGTGGCAATAGTAAGTGACTCACCCTGTATGACTGTCGCCCTGAACAATTGCATGCTTTAGACGGAAGAATGTAAATCATTCAACACTTCCAAAATAGGGCTTAATTATTTCACTTTGTATGATCAATAACGTACCTCATCGAAAAGTGTACAGGGAATCCACATACCAGAGTACAGCATGAGACAAACTTTGCAAAGCTTCATGTATCTACCGCCGTTTTGACGAAAATATGTAATGTCCGTTGTTTTCTGCGGAAAAAACGACTGCTGTAATCATGTACCTAGTTGGAGATCTGGTTTTCTATCTATCTACATGATAATCCGCAAGCCACCTAACGGTGTGTGGCGCAGCGTACTGTGGTACCTCTAAGCGATCCCCCATTCTCTGTTCTACCCGCGAATGACGCGTGGGAAGAATAGTTGTCAGTAAGCCTCTATATTAAATACAATTTCTCGAATTTTCTTGTTGTGGTCATTTCGCGAGAGACACGTTGGACGAAGTAATATATTCTCCATCTACTTCGGAAAGTGGTCTTTTGAAATTTGAAAGCCATTACGTGATGTACAACGCCTATCTTGTAGCGTTTGGGACTAGAATCTTTTGAGCATCTCTGTAACGCTCTTGTACTAACTGAACGATCACGTGACGAAACCCGCAGCTCTTCGTTGGATTCGGAAAGCATCACTCGTGAAAATCAATTTACCCTTTTCTCACATGATATGCCGCAGTGCATGGATGAAGGGTAACAGGCAGGTACCATAATCCTAGATTTCCTAAAAGAATTTGACACGGTACCCCCAAAAATAAGTAGAAGGTTCCAGTATACGTTAGTAATAGTAACAGAACTCAGTGCGTAGTCTCGACAGAGATTGTTCACCAACAACAGGTGTACCGTCAGGAGAGGCTCAGATAATCCTATGTGGCCATAAAGAAATGATCTGACAGAGAGGATATGCAGGAAGCTGTGACTGCTCGCTGATGATGCTATGGTGTATGGGAAGGTGTCGTCGTTGAGCGACTGCAGGTGGATACAACATGACTTAGCAAAAATTCTCGCTGGTAAGACGAATAGCACCTAGCTGTGGCTGCAGAAAAGCGCAAGTTAATGCAGTTGAACGAGAGAAACAGTCCAATACCGTACGAATGCAATATTAGTAATGTGCTGCATGACATAGTCACATCGATTAAATATGTACGAAAAAAACTGCAAAAGATACGAAATGGATCGAGTATTTAAGAGCTGTTGTAGGGAAGGAGGTTGGTCGACTTCACTGGGAAAATTCTGAGAGACCTCTGGGTCATTCGTAAAGGACACAGAGTGTACAGGTTGTCTCAAACGTTTTGGGTGAAACTGAATCAAGTGATAGTAGCTCCGCAACCGATTATATTGAGAAAGGGAACCAACGTTCTCCAGCGCATATGTATTGCGTTACGAGCCTATACAGCGTACGCCGCAAAACAAGAACTCAGCTCATAGTAATTGTTCAAAGTGGTGACCGCCAGTCTTAATCCATGTATCGCAACGGTGCGTGCAGTTCCGCCGCACTCTCGCTAAGATGCCGGCTATGTGCTGTACATTGGAACAGGCAGCAGGTGACAGACCGCATACACACCTGACCACCAAACAGACATACTATACTGAGCTTACCTAATAGCACATGTGTCATGTGACGACCGCACGCATCGAACCGTCGCATTCACATGTGCCACACGCACGCTACTTTCCCTGGCGCCATTTGTCCATTGCACCAGGCTGCTTGCGATGTATCCATGGTGAGGTGGATTACTGTGTACAGTGCATGACACGTACACAAAATGGAACTTTACTTGTCACTAGAATTGGCAGACAGGCATTTAATGTACGATGCGGCAGTACAAATGCACAAAGAAAGCTTCCCCAAGAGGCGTCTTCCCAACTGAAAGAAGTTCATCTCCATGCATACCAATTTAGATACGGGATCTTTCACGCCACAAAGATCCGGATAAGGTTCCCGCCAGACACATGTCCGAACACCAGACTTTGAGGAGATGGTACTGAATCTCGTGGCCGGCCATCCAGCAATACGAACTCGTCAACTTGCCCGTGAAACGCACACTTCGAGGGATACATTGTGGAGTGTACTACTGGGACAGCTATTACACCCGTATTGTAAAAAACTTGGGCAAGCACTTCGAACATCGGATTTTGAGCCATTCGTTCACTTCTGTCAACGGATTATCCATCGTAGTGCGGAACTTGTACAGCTTGCATTGTTTGCGTATGAGTCCTCATTCACCTGTGCTGATGTGTGGAGTGATGACAATCCCCATGCCTCCTACACTGGCAGCGACCAGCAACGATACTGGCATTGTTTAAGGTCACCTAATAGGATCTTCTTCGCTGCCTCCCTGTTTGATTAGTCCATGTTACCTCGTTCTTGCGAAATGTGCTGCCACAGGTTTTTAAGACTGTGTGTACCCCATATTGTCTGCGAAACGATCTGGTTTCAACACGACTGTGCAGCAGCCCATTTCTATGTTAATATCCGCGAGCACCTCAACAATACGGACCATCGTCGTTGGCCTGGAAGAGCACGTTCTGTGCCAGCGCGATTGACGGATCTCACACCTGTGGACTTTCCCCTCTGGGGTTAATCAAGATGTTGCTATACAAAACTGCGGTAGAAACGGATGAACATCTGGTTGCAAGGGTCCACGCTGCCTGTTTCCTGGTACAACAGACACCAGGGCACCAGAGATCATTGAAAGAATGCGGCAGAACGTCATTCACCGTTGCCATACATGCGTTGAGACTGGTGGTCGTCACTTCGAACAATTACTATGAGCTTCGTTGTTGTTATGCAGTGTACGCTGTATATGTCCATAACAAAATAAATATACCCTTCTAACGAATGGTTTTCTATCTCAATATTATCGGTCGTGGAACCATTAACACCTGTTTCAGTTTGACTCAAAAGGTTTGAGAGACCCCGTAGAACACTAGCGCGACCCATTCGTGAGTACTGGTCGAGTTTTTGAGTTCCCTATGTGTCAGAATAAAGGAAGTCAAGGAATTAATTCGGAGACGCTACATTTGTTAGCGGTAGGTTTGGCTATGAGCACTATGGGACTTAACTTCTGAGGTCATCAGTCCCCTAGAACTTGGAACTATTTAAACCTAACTAACCTAAGGACATCACACACATCCATACCCGAGGCAGGATTCGAACCTGCGACCGTAGCGGTCGCGGGGTTCCAGACTGTAGCACCTAGAACCATTCGGCCACCCCGGCCGGCGTGGTAGGTTTCATCGACAAGCAAGTATTCCGGAGATCCAACGAATTCTTTTGTTTCCTATGCTGCTTGCTTTATGTACAGAGTGAAAAAGATGGTGAATAGACAATAACTCTGTCTCACTTCTTTGTCTGTCACTACTCTCCATTCATTTCTTGCTTCATATCCTTCGAGTCTTAGAACTGCAGTCTCATTTCTGTACATTTTTAGAGAAACTTTCGCTCCCCGTGTATCATTACTGACGCTTTCAGAATTGCGCATTGTTTCAAAAAGTGTCGTACTGATGTCGTTGCTGCAGAACTTACGTATCGTAGCGCGACTATATTGTGTGCAACGTAGAGCGGCTACAGTGCGTGCATATAAGCACCGACATGTTGACTGACTAGTGTGGCATTCTGTCGTTCTCGTGTCCGTGCAATTGCGACATTATTACTAATGCGTCCAAAAAGCAGCAACTTGTATTTATTCTTCTGTTGGGTGCCTAAGGAAAAACACCGGAAGACATAGTCTGAGAATGAAGATTGTGTATAGTCTTTCGGAAACCACCGTTATAAAAAGTTACCCCAGCTGAAGTTCTCGTGATCTCTCAACCTCGCGATTATCTCTCATTTGGTCCCTTACAAATGTCCTTGAAGGGTCGACGATTCCTGTCGGAAGAGGATCTGCAGCAGGCTGTCACGAACTTCTGCGCACGGAAGGACACGGTATTTTGCTACACTGATATCGTCGACCGCTAAGGTGGTTGCCTCAATGCTGACGGTGATTTTGCCTGAATGGCATGACAATTCCGCAACTCCGGACTGTACGGCGTTCGAATACGTTTTAGATCGCCCTTTGTACTTATAGCGGTGAGTCACGGACCATGAGGAGAAATTCGTTCAGGAACTGCAAGCTGGACGACAGCAAAGAAGAGATGCATGGTGAGAAATAGAAAAAGAATAAAATAAATCAGAAAACTGACTAGAGTGAAAGAGGTAATTATGAATGTAATGAAAATTACGTAGAGTTTACTTGCAAATTTAATAGGACAATACGTGTCTGTTGAGTTTTACCACTCTGAATGGGAATGAGTTTCTATGGCGAAGAGGGAAGCAAGTCCCGTTAAAGCCCCGTGCTGGCCTCATTACCTGGCGAAGAACGAAACCGCTGCTGAGTTTTCTGGGGCACGTGGCGGGCAGAGCTACGTGAGAGTCGCACGCAGCCGTGTTGTACGACCAGTGCTCGCCTGTCGTTCGCCGAGTGAGTTACACGTCGTACGTTAAAATCGTCTCATTCTGAAAGGTGAGTGGGCAAGTGCTGTTAACGTCACTGGATAACATATCGCTGTGAATCTCAGGGCAATGTCTCTAGGCAAACTGGCAAACTCTTTTCAGCTTTTCTGAGAAAAGATTTCTGCTCAGTCAGCTGTTAACGTCACTGGATAACATGTCGCTGTGAATCGCTGGACAACGTCTCAAGGCAAACTGGCAAACACTTTTCAGCTTTTCTGAGAAAATATTTCTGCTCAGTCGCTTTCTACTTTTGGAGAATTCCAACACACCGTACAACGTGAGTCGCGTAAGATGTAATTTCCCTTTTATTTCATGGTTTAAAGCATCTAAACTTAGTTTTCGGTAAAAGAGCTTCTGCAGAGTGAAACGAAAGTGTATTATATGGCACTACCCTTAACTCCTATATACGATATGTAGGAAAAATGTGGTTGGTTATTAATATGACGATATACTGTTTTTAACGCCATTCAACAACCATCGAAACGAGGAAACCAGAGATTGTAACGAGTCAGGAAGAATTTTCAATCTGCATCGAAGTGCGCACTGATTTGAAACTTCCTAGCAGGTCTGGATCGTGCTGGAACTCGAACCTTAGCGCTTTTCCTTTGAGAAGCAAGTACTCTACGGAGCGAGCTGTCCAGGTGAGCTGTCGGCGCGAATACTTCTCTAACATCTAAACGCCACAGAATTTCACCTACATATCTTGCGGGATTGGCACGCCAGCAAGAAAGGATATTGCGGAGAAATGGTCATTTCTCCTTCCAAGCTCTAAAGCAGTGCCGAAATAAAAAACTGTGACTTCATTTTACTTGGGGCGTGATGAGTATGTTCGTCGTTACCAGCAATGAGTTACAGAGAAACCTGTATCTTTCATCGTAGTGACAGCGCACCCATTTTATCGCAGTTGCCCAGATGAGTTCGATGTACGTCAAAACTGTCCCATCTGCGTCTACCATCCTTATCTTCCTCTCACTAAGACGCAGTAGCAGTTTATATTACAACGAAGGAGATAAAGATTTGCTATTCAAACTATCTTCCGAAACTGTAATATATTTATTTAAAAATCAGCAACCTGTTGCACAAAAGAAATTTAATATCCAGGTTCCTACTGCAATTCTCCAGAAGATTTGGCGAGGACATAGACGGAAATAACTACAGTGCCATGCTGCAAACAGTGCTTATTTTCGACTCTCGCTAATATACGATAATTCTAATCTTCTAAAGAAGCGCACTAGGTGCCTGAAACCCGGAAAGAAATAAAATTTATTTTATAGTTGAGACAGGAAACTTCGTATCAGAGAAGCGACCATAGTTGTATTAAAATGTAGTGCTGTATTGGAGGTGAATAAATCGCTTCAAAACATACAGCAGGTGATAAATTTCTTTATTTCTCCAACTGCTCACTGGACGCGATCCGGATTTGTTTCCATATTTTCAAATGTAGCAGATGAAGTAAAATGAGAACAAATTTGTACACGCAATATGAAAAAATATAACAGACACTAACAGAGTACATAATTCAATACATGGAAACCAACCGAAGTCCACCGAGAGTCACAGGATACGAGCGTCACAAGATGTATATGTAACGTAAACTAAGACACTACCAGCTATCGAAGAAAGACAGAGGAAGACAGAAGACATAGTTGGACATCAGAGGGCAGGGATTACATGGTGGCGTCAAACCACATTCACAAAGATTACAAACTTAGTGCTGGCAGGAAATATGAAATTTACAAATACCAACGGATAATTTTTTGACTCATAAGGTGTACATAAGCACACATAACAATCATATACAGATCTTAGATTCCACGTGGAAATGATGCTGGCAGTGAACAAATAGGAAAGAAAAATGGGTGGGTCAAATATTGCAAAGACGACTATGAGTTATTACTAACTGATATTTATACCCATTGCTAGGTAACTGATTTCCAAATGTAAACAAAGGTTGACTTTATAAGCACACAGGTGAAGGGGCTGCAGGAACAGGTGACGTAATTTTAGTAACAGTAATGAAATTATGTGAATATTCATATTTTAGCGGCTCAATGGCTGTTCCATAAATTATGTTTACATGATGAACGCATCTAGTGTAGAATAACAAAGACAAATTATCTACTGAAATGGGACGGTTTAACTAAAAAGTTGTTGTGACAGGAGAAGGTAATAGATGGCGTGCAGATATAAACCAAAGTGACATAAGATTGAGAGATTGAGGAATGTGTGTGTGAGGTGGAGGTTGGGGGGGGGGGGGAGGAGGAAAAGCGAGTGGAGGAACGTTAACAAACCAATTTGAGTCACACAGTCATTTTTCATCGGCTGTTTGAGTTTTTTGAAGTGACGTAATTAGCTCTAATACGGTACTGCCTCATAAAATTTATTTTGTGCAACTGGTTGCTAATTTTTTCAACAATTATAAACATTTACGTTAGCTGTGTGGTATATAATTCCTGATTAAGTGTTTTTCATTGTTTGCAACTGGCAAGAATCGATTACTTGAGCCATAATCATAGAAGAAATCGTTTGAGTAGATGCGTCTGATGTTACTTTCATCGTTTCAAATGCATGTTACGAGAACTGTCTACAAGGTAAAACCGGTAACAATCGATAAATTTTCGGAAGCTGTTCAGGTATACTTCCTAAGTATTTTCGTATTAGGAACTCTGTTCTCTTCGATGGCGCATTGTAGAGTAATTGCATTTTCTTTGATTTGTTGCCACTATGAACTTTGTACCTGTATTACAATGTATTACAAAAAACTGGAAATGTAGACGTCATATGCTGTGTGTATTACCTGGAAACAAACTAAGTCCTGTCAGTCACATTACTTGATGTTGGCAACAGAAATGCCCATTTTAGTCTTCATCCTCAAGTTAGCATGAAGTAGAGTACCGTCCAGGGTTTCATGTTTTGGCGTTGTTAATCGTACGTTAAGAGTTATATACAGCACTGTAGAGATGTTTACTGGTGAGGGAAGTTGGTCTCATGTACAGGTTCACTGAATGAAGGAAAGAGCGGAACAGCGGTGTCACAGTGCTCTGCTCCCACATTGACGGCAACCGCGTCATAGTACTACTTCATCGGTACCCAGACACACAAAAAATCAAAATTCCTCCCGAGTTAGAATGAGGGCATATTGCAGATTTATCCACTGACGTAAAGATATTATGACAGAAACAATAAATCATAATTTGATTATTACTCTATAACCAATACCCGGAAACGACAGTTCGCATGGACTAAAATGGTCAATTTCAACCTTTAAAACATAATGCACCTTGTATCCTTAGAGACAAAAAATATATTGTCTATCAGCTGAAACAGAGCACTGGTCACATCTGTCCATAATAAGTGTAGCAGAAATGATCTCCATGACTACCGTTCAATATAATAGACATTTCTTTGTTGTAGAATCTTAAAATACATTGTTAACTCTAACTCGACGATGTTTTTCGAACAGAATAATCTCCTACATGCCAGCCAGAATAGATACCGAAAACAGCGATCGTATGGAACACTGCCCGCACTTTTCTCACATTACATACAGAAAGCCACGCATCTAGGCTTCCAAAAAGCATCTGTCTCAGCAACACGGATAATATCGAAACAACGATCGTATGAGGTTATCAACCGATAACTGAGACTTGACTGACGATATCTTGGTATGATGGCGCATAGTGTTATCCTGGATACAGAGTCATCCAAGATGTAGAAATAACTCGGAGGGTGCCCCAGGGAAATGTAATGGGACTTTTGCTGTTCATACTGTATGTTAATGACGTCGTAGAAAATAAAAATACAAACCACACCCGTTGTTGATACGATTATCTGTAATAAAGTACTGTATGAAGAAAGCTTCACAGATATTCACATGGATCGTGTTAAGATGTCAACTTTTTTTAAATTGTAAGAAATATACAATTGTTCATTTCTTGAAACGAAAAGACTTGGTATACAAAGACAACAACATCACTGAGGGACGACTGGATTCCGTCAACTCACACGCATGCCTATGTGCAACAATTTGCTGGTACATGAAATGCAGTGATCACACACGTTCAGTCGTAGGTAAAATAGGTGCTAGCCTTCAGTTCCTTGGTAGAATAATGGAAAAATCCCATCGATTAGAGATTGCTTACAAACCACTCGCGCGATACATCCAAGAATATTACCCAGATGTGGAAGAGCATTACCTAGTAGTACCAAGAGGCGATACTGAAGAGCACTATGAATAGTCACAGAATTTTTTTGATTCGTGGGAAACGGTGGGAGCTGCCATATCCTTCAAGATCCTTTGATATTGAGAAAGCCTGCTTACAGTGCTTCAAGAAGAAGCTTTAAGTCATGAATATAGGAATAAACTCTCTAGGATTGTACTGCATAGAATGCCTATTGCCACCGCAATGATCGTAAGGACAAGATTAGGCTAATAACAGAGCGTACAGAAACATTTACATGTATTTAATGTGCCAGCGAAAAACCTAAATATGGCCAAAATCAATTGTTTGCGAGATGGAAGTAGATGGAAAAGATTTTCAACAGGTAATGATGTTTAAATACCATGTCACTTAACTGTCGGCGATAGAAATGTCCAGAAGGCTGTTAGAGAACAAGTAACGAAAAAGATAAAAGTGGCAGGGTATCTGAATGATAAAACTGAACCGCTCTTTTCTAAAATGGGACGTTTGACGACTGATAAACCATTCAGGAGAAGGAAAAAAAAACATTCCACAGCAACTGTTTACTAATTTAATGTCGATTTTCTTCCGCGGTGTGAAACCATTAATTTTCTGGATTCTGTAAATGTAATATTGCCTGTCCTCAAAACTATTTGTAACTGATATCGTGACTCTTATCACCGGTAGTTCTCCCCCTGTAGGAATAAATATTTAAGAAAATGTATTCTATTGCACTTACTGAAGTTACATGAAACTAAGAAGTTACAATTAATTACTTATATACTTTCTAGTGCAATACATGGAATCTAAAGTAAATACGTATGCCCTGAATGTAGTATTATGCAGGAACATGCATTATCACCACATGTAATTACCTTACGAAGCACTTTTAAACGGTAACTAAATAATCTTAAATTTCTCGATGCTTTTGAATTTAAAGCTCTAGATATTTTTAAGAATAACAATATAACTCTCAATTATTCAGAAAATTGTACTCAGTTCGGACACAATGAAAACAAAACATGCTACAAAAAGTGATAGGCCACTTGTCGACAAAACTTTCATACGTGTATACAGAAATCAATATAAAACATGTTAAAATGTGACAGACCACTTGCTGACAAAACTGCCTTAAGTTTATATAAAAATGAATACAGAACACATTACCAAAGACAACTGGGCAGTTGTTCACAACTCTGAGTTAATTACAGTTTACTACCAAATCCATCAACAGGTTAAGTATAATTCCAGAACTGCACCATGTTTATTTCTTAAACGTAATAACTCCTAGAGTTTTTCTGTGTTAGAAACAATTAGAAACAATTTTTATTGATCTATGAGTATGTCATTTATTTTCTGGTTTCCTATGTCTGCATTAATTGATAAATTAGACTATGTGGCAGTCCTAAGCTCATTGACTATACTATCGTAATATTTTTATATCTTCAGGTAAGATTGTATTTGTGCGTCGTTATTACACATTTTTGGTGACAAATGGCATTGTAGGCAAGGCACTCTTGACATAAATATTCTTCGAAGTTCTTATTTATGGTTATGTAGGTGTATACTCTTTGTTAATTTGATACCCTATTTGCAGATCACTTTTGAAGAATTATTATCTAATTATTCCATGTGATAGTCCACTAACTGGTCATACCTGTTCTTATCGTTTCACATTACTGTGACTATGAATAATTCTGGTTGCCTTTGTTGAAAGTGTTTCAGCAACTGGGTTTAAAAATTGGTGTACTACTGCGTTGTATTTTCCCCTATCAGTCTCTAAATTGGGTCAATTCCTTTTACCTGTGTATATTAGCATGAACTGGATATTTGCAGTGTGGCATTAACCACATTCTGATAGCTTTGTTATATTTTATTGGAAATGTGTTACTTTTCAGTCCTTCCAGGGATAAGGAATAATGTTACCCTATAGTAATTAAGTATGAAAGAAAAAGAAAAAACCATCCATAAAGTAATTTTAAATGTTTACTACATTGTCTTCTTGACAATATTGGTTAGTATACATATTTACTACAAGACGTTCAATTAACGTTACCTTCATCCACGGATGTAATATCTTTGTAATTGTTGACATATGGATTGTTTACTATGACTTCTGGTCCCGTAATGGCAGTGTATGTCTCGTGTTGGTGGTCTTCAGTTAGTTGCTCTTCACACAGATATCATACTTGTAATATTCGGAATGAATGATATTCTTAGTTTGGACTTGAAATGTTGACTGCACACTAATTTTGCAAGCTAATGTATTTTTTTGTTGTACTTTCGAAACACTCTTGTGACTGTTTACATCATCTCCTTTCTGAATATGACGTGATTTTTGATTTTTTATGGTGGATAGGACCACTAACATGGTCTATGGCCAAAATAAGTGTGAATAAAATATAAATAAAGTCACCATTTGTATTAGCCATTTATTCAGCAGTGCTTTCTCTTACGTACTCTCTAATGGAGTACATTTTGTAAAGCACGGTCAACTGAAAGCGAGACCAATGGATGAAAGTTGCATATAATCTTTTTACCATCAGTCAAGCCCTCACTTGACGGTGCGTTATGAACTGGACTCCATTAGTAAGTGCAGTAAGAGGAAGAACGAATGAAACGAACACATAGACAGGATAGATGAACAGAAGAGAACTCAGTGACCTGCTCGTATAAAGAAAAGAAATTATTATGTGTCTAAGGAAAGGATAACGTGACATCATCAAAACATCTCTGACGAACTGACGGAAACAGATTAGCCTATGAAGGAAGGAAGGAAGGAAGGGAAGAAGAGAAGACAGAGTGCACAGAGGCACTCAAGCAGTCAGTCTTCCCAAGCGCCATACTTGAACTGAAGGGGAAGAATCCCTGACAACTGCTACAATAGAAAATACCATCTGCCATGCACTTCAAAGTGGTCTGCTGAGTGTGGAATTAAATGTAGATAAAACTGTAGAACCGTTTCCGAAAATAAATACTTGAACTGAACATGAAGAAGCCCTGGTAACTTCTGTAATGGGAATGGCATGCGCTTTAGTGAGTTTTGCTGGATGTGTATTTAAATACAGATAAAGCTCTAGGATCAGTTCCGAAATTTTGTCGGTGG
Source organism: Schistocerca serialis cubense (assembly GCF_023864345.2). Lineage (NCBI taxonomy): Eukaryota > Metazoa > Arthropoda > Insecta > Orthoptera > Acrididae > Schistocerca > Schistocerca serialis. Next base: position 284,452,860 of record NC_064644.1, on the reverse strand, counting down.
ATTTCCGGTGCACAGCATACAAAGACACTGTGAGATATCTCAATAGCCACGAACTGGAAGACAGCCGCTTGTCACTGTGAGCCAGGACGTCTACTGTACACAGAACGGCTGCGGCTATTAGTGCCGCTTAGCCGGTGCCAGCTAAGTGGTCGGGTTGACTGCCGTCCCGTTGCCAGCGGCGGCCCTTCTTCTCGTCAGACCGTCAGGAGGGCTCACAGAGACGTCATTAGGGGATCCCGTTTCCTGTGGAGCACATCCGTTTGTATACAAGGCACACAGGAAGCGAAGGACCCTAGCGACCTAGCGAGCGCTACCGAACTGCCGAAGTGATTGGGCTGTTCGGAGCTAAGTGAATTTCGGAAAAAAATAATATTCACACAGTACAAAAGAAAACTGGCTGAAATATCTGTCTTACAGTAAGCTCAACAGCCCATGCATTTAAGCTGCCATCAAGAATAATACTTAGAAGAATGGAGAGGAAAATTAAGAATCTCTTAGACGATCATCACTTTGGGTTGAGAGAAGGTAAAAGCATCAGATGGGCAGTTATGATGTTGCACATGACTGAAGATATAGCAAGAAGGTTTACTGGAAACTAGCCTTTCCCCATGGCTTCACTCACGTATTTGTACTCACTCCCTCCTTCCCCATATGTGTCTACCTCTTCCCCCCCCCCCCCCCCCGTCTGTCATTCCACCCCATCCTGCCATATTAGTATATCTCTTTCCCCCACTCTCTCTGCTTCTTCATCTCTTGGATCATTTCCTCCACCCCCTCTCTCTGACTATATCTTTTTCCACTTCGCTGTGACCATATCCTCCTCACTTTCTCTCTTCTCATCTCTGCTTCCCCCTCTTTCCTTACCACTTGCCCACTACCCCTGTACACCATGCACTTGCCTCACGCATTTACCCCGCCTCCCCTCTCTCTGTCCATTTCCTCCACCCCATCACGCTGTCCATCAACTTCTCTGCCCACTTCAACCTATAACTGGCCATGCTCATCGGAATATGTAGCCCCTGCAATACAGTTCTGTAAAGTAAGTTGGTATAACTCCCACATCACACCTATCATTCACAGCACGTTTTACGTCAGGCGCTTGAAAATCATTTATTTGGCAGTGACTTACAGGTCTCTGCGTGAAGCACGTCAGTAAAACAGGCTAATACTACTATAACCCCCCTCCATGAACCATGGACCTTGCCGTTGGTGGGGAGGCTTGCGTGCCTCAGCGATACAGATAGCCGTACCGTAGGTGCAACCACAACGGAGGGGTATCTGTTGAGAGGCCAGACAAACGTGTGGTTCCTGAAGAGGGGCAGCAGCCTTTTCAGTAGTTGCAAGGGCAACAGTCTGGATGATTGACTGATCTGACCTTGTAACATTAACCAAAACGGCCTTGCTGTTGTGATACTGCGAATGGCTGAAAGCAAGGGGAAACTACAGCCGTAATTTTTCCCGAGGGCATGCAGCTTTAATGTTTGATTAAATGATGATGGCGTCCTCTTGGGTACAATATTCCGGAGGTGAAATAGCCCCCATTTGGATCTCCGGGCGGGGACTACTCAAGAGGATGTCGTTATCAGGAGAAAGAAAACTGGCGTTCTACGCATCGGAGCGTGGAATGTCAGATCCCTTAATCGGGCAGGAAGGTTAGAAAATTTAAAAAGGGGAATGGATAGCTTAAAGTTAGATATAATGGGAATTAGTGAAGTTCAGTGGCAGGAGGAAGAAGACTTCTGGTCAGGTGACTACAGGGTTATAAACACAAAATCAAATAGGGGTAATGCAGGCGTATGTTTAATAATGAATAGGAAAATAGGAATGCGGGTAAGCTACTACAAACAGCATAGTGAACGCATTATTGTGGCCAAGATAGATACGAAGCCTTACGACAGTAGTACAAGTTTATATGCCAACTAGCTCTACAGATGACGAAGAAATTGAAGAAATGTATGAAGAAATAAAAGAAATTATTCAGATAGTGAAGGGAGACGAAAATTTAATAGTCATGGGTGACTGGAATTCGAGTGTAGGAAAAGGGAGAGAAGGAAACGTAGTAGGTGAATATGGATTGGGGCTAAGAAATGAAAGAGGAAGCCGCCTGGTGGAATTTTGCACAGAGCACAACATAATCGTAGCTAACACTTGGTTTAAGAACCATGAAACAAGGTTGTATACATGGAAGAACCCTGGAGATACTAAAAGGTATCAGATAGATTATATAATGGTAAGACAGAGATTTAGGAACCAGGTTTAAAAATTTTAAGACATTTCCAGGGGCAGATGTGGACTCCGACCACAATCTATTGGTTATGACCTGTAGATTAAAACTGAAGAAACTGCAAAAAGGTGGGAATTTAACGAGATGGGAAATGGATAAACTGAAAGAACCAGAGGTTGTACAGAGTTTCAGGGAGAGCATAAGGGAACAATTGACAGGAATGGGGGAAAGAAATACGGTAGAAGAAGAATGGGTAGCTTTGAGGGATGAAGTAGTGAAGGCAGCAGAGGATCAAGTAAGTAAAAAGACGAGGACTAGTAGAAATCCTTGGGTAACAGAAGAAATATTGAATTTAATTGATGAAAGGAGAAAATATAAAAATGCAGTAAATGAAGCAGGCAAAAAAGAATACAAAAGTCTCAAAAATGAGATCGACAGGAAGTGCAAAATGGCTAAGCAGGCATGGCTAGAGGTCAAATGTAAGGATGTAGAGGCTTATCTCACTAGGGGTAAGATAGATACTGCCTACAGGAAAATTAAAGAGATCTTTGGAGATAAGAGAACGATTTGTATGAATATCAAAAGCTCAGATGGAAACCCAGTTCTAAGCAAAGAGGGGAAAGCAGAAAGGTGGAAGGAGTATATAGAGGGTCTATACAAGGGCGATGTACTTGAGGACAATATTATGGAAATGGAAGAGGATGTAGATGAAGATGAAATGGGAGATACGATACTGCGTGAAGAGTTTGACAGAGTTCTGAAAGACAAGAGTCGAAACAAGGCCCCCGGAGTAGACAATATTCCATTGGAGCTACTGACAGCCTTGGGAGAGCCAGTCCTGATAAAACTCTACCATCTGGTGAGCAGGATGTATGAAACAGGCGAAATACCCTCAGACTTCAAGAAGAATATAATAATTCCAATCCCAAAGAAAGCAGGTGTTGACAGATCTGAAAATTACCGAACAATCAGTTTAATAAGCCACAGGTGCAAAATACTAACACGAATTCTTTACAGACGAATGGAAAAACTAGTAGAAGCCGACCTCGGGGAAGATCAGTTTGGATTCCGTAGAAACACTGGAACACGTGGGGCAATACTGACCTTACGACTTATCTTAGAAGAAAGATTAAGAAAGGCAAACCTACGTTTCTAGCATTTGTAGACTTAGAGAAAGCTTTTGACAATGTTGACTGGAATACTCTCTTTCAAACTCTAAAGGTGGCAGGGGTAAAATACAGGGAGCGAAAGGGTATTTACAATTTTTACAGAAACCAGATGGCAGTTATAAGAGTCGAGGGACATGAAAGGGAAGCAGTGGTAGGGAAGGGAGTGAGACAGGGTTGTAGCATCTCCCCAATGTTATTCAATCTGCATATTGAGCAAGCAGTAAAGGAAACAAAAGAAAAATCCGGAGTAGGTATTAAAATCCATGGAGAAGAAATAAAAAACTTTGAGGTTGGCCGATGACATTGTAATTCTGTCAGAGACAGCAAAGGATTTGGAAGAGCAGTTGAATGGAATGGACAGTGTCTTGAAAGGAGGATATAAGATGAACATCAACAAAAGCAAATCGAGGATAATGGAATGTAGTCAAATTAAGTCGGGTAATGCTGAGGGAATTAGATTAGGAAATGAGACACTTAAAGTAGTAAAGGAGTTTTGCTATTTGGGGAGCAAAATAACTGATGATGGTCGAAGTAGAGAGGATATAAAATGTAGACTGGCAATGGAAAGGAAAGCGTTTCTGAAGAAGAGAAATTTGTTAACATCGAGTATTGATTAAAGTGTCAGGAAGTCATTTCTGAAAGTATTTGTATGGAGTGTAGCCACGTATGGAAGTGAAACATGGACGATAAATAGTTTGGACAAGAAGAGAATAGAAGCTCTCGAAATGTGGTGCTACAGAAGAATGCTGAAGATTAGATGGGTAGATCCCATAACTAATGAGGAAGTATTGAATAGGATTGGGGAGAAGAGAAGTTTGTGGCACAACTTGACCAAAAGAAGGGATCTGTTGGTAGGACATGTTCTAAGGCATCAAGGGATCACCATTTTAGTATTGGAGGGCAGCGTGGAGGGTAAAAATCGTAGAGGGAGACCAAGAGATGAATACACTAAGCAGATTCAGAAGGATGTAGGTTGCAGTAGATACTGGGAGATGAAGAGGTTTGCACAGGATAGAGTAGCACGGAGAGCTGCATCAAACCAGTCTCAGGACTGAAGACCACAACAACAACTACTACTATAACAAAACAACCCTCTTGTGCAGGGCATCCTATGCTTCAGGACCCAGAATACAGTTTTTTCAACCAGGCACATTATCTGCCCTGTGAAATTGGTTGCTTTGGTAGAGTAACAGAGTTTCCACACAATATTGCCTTGCTTCGGGGCAGCCTGTATGCCAGGTGCTTAAAGAAACATGTTTCAGTATGTGTGACCACTCCTATTGGAGCTAGGATATTATAAAACTCACAGTTCCGATACTCAAGATGTCGTTTCTGTGCCGAAGTTTGGTACAATTGATTCAGGGGGTCGCGAGGTGACCCCAGTTGTGCACACCAACATACATGCTGCTTTACATATATAACATATTACATTTACTTTAGACTATGTGAATGAAGTTTGAGAAGTAGATTCGTTCAACAACAGTTTCCACTAACATTTCTACGATATCCGTTCAATAAGCCTGACAATGCTACACCAACCTGACAATAAACGTCAAACTTACTGTGTTATAAGTAATAAATGAAAAGCACCAGTTTGCTTTTGTTCTACAATATTACTTTTATTTTTAACTGGTTTTCGCCTTACAAGTCCATCTTCTGACATTTACTGAGTATTATCACCAAAGAAATTAAATGTTAGCAAACAACGTTGGAAGAGAATTAACACATCTAGACTGAAGTAGAAACATACAGTAAGTAACATCTTTGCAATGAAAAAGTAAAAACTGAACATTACATAAACAACAATGGAATAGACTGGAAAACCTTTAGCACAAAATAGGAATAGCATGCCTACATAACAGTTTCTATTAATAAACAAAACTAATAAGATTAGTACTAGACGAGGCTGCATCAGGAGGTATGAAACATGGAGAGTGATACACAACCAATTAAAAGAGGAGACAGTTATCAATGTAAATACACAACAGATAAGGAACTTAAGCAATATTCATAAGATAAACAGAAATAAATAATTCCAGGAAAATGGAGGTGTTTGAGGGAACTTACAGTTTGACAGTGTAGTGGTATTGCATTTTAACATTAACATTATAATCAAAGCAGTGGCTGTGTAACAGTTTTCATTAAATAAATGAGCAAAGTAAAATATGAACAGTATTTGATGAGACAACTATAAGGGGTGTTAACATGGACAGTAATACAAGTACCTGTTAAAAGAAAGCCTTTACTATTGAAACTAAAGTCTTTGTGGAATACAAAGACAACTTCAACAAAAAAACAACTTAATGAACACAGGAAAAAATGGGAATATGTAGGAAGAGAGAGAGAGCGTGGGAAGTAGTGAACAACAAAGATGATTATATGAAGTTTATGAAAGGGGAAGTGTTGAGCTGTGTCTGGTCATTTAGGATGAGATCTGGACTGTGAGTAAGATGTTTGTTAATTTCCAGGGCTTCCAGCAGGTTGCGTTTCTGGCCTTTGTTTGGCAAGTGAAGTACATGGGACATTGGCTGGTAGTTGTGACTCTCACTCAGTATATGCTCAGCAAATGCAGAGTCAGAATTCTGCAACCTCCAGCTGCGTTCATCTTCAGCCAGCCTAGCTGATATGTCTCTGCCTGACTGACCAATGTAAAATTTGTCACAATCAGAACAGATGATTTTGTATACCCCACTGTTGGCTAATAACTGGATCTTGTCTTTGCTATTAAAAACACACTGGGCTGTCGTGTTCCTGACATAGTAGGAAAGCCTATACTTGCAGGATTTCAGTGCTTTGGCTACAATCTGTGATACCTGACCTATAAATGGTAGTGTACACCATTTCTTGCAGACAGTGAATGGGGGAGCAAGTGGGGCATAGAGGAGGGGTATAATTCTCCGTTTTTGTTTCCTGTGCAAGATGTGGTCTATAAGAACTGGATTGTAGCCATTGGCTGTGGCATTAAGTTTTATTGTATCTACCTCTGCTTAAAAATCATCTCTGGACATGGGGATGGATATGAGACGGTTTACCATTGAGTTGGAAGCTGCATGTTTGTGAGCTATGGGGTGTTGTGAGCAAGAAGGTATTACTGTGTCTGTAGTTGTTGTTTTTCTGTAAATTTTGAAATTATGTGTGTGTTGGTTGTGTGTGTGTGTACTGATGTCAATGTTGAGAGTTTATGGATTTGTTGCCAATCTCCATAGTGAACTGGCTATTTTTATGTTGACTATTTAGGTTTTTCAAGAATGTGTTGAGTTGTCTTGTAGTACCAGTCCACATACACAGGACATCATCTACATATCTGAACCAGTATTTGATGTTTGCACTCAAAGGTTCTGTTTTTAGAAACTTTTTTTCAAAATGGTCCATAAATATTTCAGCTAACAGTGGACTAAGAGGGGAACCCATAGCTAAACCATGTAGTTGTTTATGAAGAGTCCCTTGGAACTGGCAATAGTTCTGTGCGAGAGATGTCTGTCTGGCCAGTCTCAGGTCATTCAATTCCACAGGACTGACATTAGACTTGTGCATAAGCTCTGTCTGAATATCAATGCATTCTACAATGGGTATGTTAGAAAACAAACTGCTGAAATCAAAGGATACTAATTTATCACTGTGTGAGGCAGATATCCTTTTTTAACTTGTTTACTAGGTCCACAGAGTTTGAAATATCATGCTTTGGTTTGAATTTAGTCTTGCTCTTAATTAGGACATCCAATTTACTGGCTAGTTTGTAAGATGGAGCAGTGAATGATGATACAGCTGGACGAATAGGAACATTTCGTTTATGCAGTTTAGGAAGCCCATACATTCTAGGAGGCACTGGGTTCATACTAGTTAACAGTTTTGCTTCAAATTCAGAAAATATGCTTTTGCATGAATAGATCGCATATTTAACATCCACTTTGAACAATTTAGTTGGGTCTTTAGGAAGGACTTGGAAGCCTGTGGTATCCAGGAAATTATTAACTTTATCCACATAATCACATTTGTTCAAAAGCACAATACTGTTGCCTTTATCAGATGTTGTGGCAATGATACCTTGGCGTTGTAATTTCTGTTTTAAGGACTAGTGGGTGTGAAAGTCAATAGACCATGGGATGTTCCACACGAATTTGGTTTAGTGCACTAAAGGTATGCTATTCCTATTTTGTGCCAAACGTTTTCCTGTCTACTCCATTGTTATTTATGTACTGTTCAGTTTTTACTTTTTCAGTGCAAAGATGTTACGCACTGAATGTTTCTATTTCAGTCTAGATGTGTTAATTCCCTTCCAATGTTGTTTGCTAACATTTAACTTCTCTGGTGATAATACTCAGTAAATGACTGAAGATGGCCTTGTAAACGGAAAACCAATTAACAATAAAAGTAATATTGTAGAACAAAAGCAAACTGGTGCTTTTCATTTATTATAATGTTGTTCTACCAAAAACCGACGGAAGATTCTGTTAATAGAGGAATTTCACTTGGATTCATAGTTACTTTCGATTTTCTAATGGATATATTTCATTGGTTTACCGTTCCAACTTTTTTTAGTTCAAATTAGGCTGTCTTGATGTTATATTATTCTGTTCCTCCCATAGGCAGCCCTCAAGAATAAAAAGAAAATCAATAAAATACATGATAATGGGAAAACTACACCTAAAAATTTTTATGTGAGTTAAATAGTACAATGAATACTGAATAAAGTCAGTAGTAGATAGGCATTACATGAAAACTACTATACTAAATTCATATTCATTATTACTTCTTTAAATTGTCTCGGAGATGGATATAAACTCTAATGTGCGGTACATCTCAAGTTTTCTAGAAGGTTAAAAATGTGTGCAAGAACTATATTCAACAGAAACGTTCAGGTAATTTGAGTTCAGTCAGCTCCTTCTACAGCATATGTTAGTGACTGTACAGCATTAAATATGTCGGAACTTTCCTAATGTTCAATGTTCTCCCTTCAAGTACCACGTGCGTATCATCTGTATGTAAATACTACTAAATATAAAAATTTCAGGTTTTCTTTTTGATAAAGGGTTTGTTAGAAGTTATATCCAACAGTTGATAAATAAAACTCTTTTGCAACTATGTATCGTTAGCGAAGATGTCATTCAGGAAATAATTTTTGTATGTAAGGTATTGTGCCACGCTTTAATAATATCCATGGAAATATGTTGTTAATCCTCATGGAGGCACTTTTTCTTTCCTTCAGGCCGAAGATGTGTGTGTTGCGATGGATTATCTTCACCATCGCGGCAGCGCTGCTGTCGCTGACTGTAGGTCCTGCTGCTTCTAGCGAGAGGAGGTTGTCTCGTCACAGACGATATGCAGTCTTCCCTGAAGGCAGCACCTGGTCGGTAAGTCACTGTCATTGTTACTGACCTGCAGCTAAGTACTCTCTGTACTCTACTAGTAACTTTGGTGGTGAGTAATAGCATGACAGTGCAGGTGTGCGATAACCACGACGAAATAACGATGCTAAACACTTACTGGACTTAAACATTTGGAAGTACTTTAATCTGTTTCAACTGCCTATTTCTGTGTAACAAGAGAGACCTTCTTCTGTATGTTAAGAGAAGCTGCCGATACGCATAATTTTCGAAAATGTGTTCCATATTCTGTGTGATTTTTATATGGGCCAAACCAAGAAAAATAAATCATCTTAACAATGCTCAAAATGCATAGGTTGAGATCCTCGAGCAATCAGAACGTGAACATGTGCAAGCTCCATGTACGTGAAAGGTTGCGATTGGCTATATTTGGTCAAAAACTCACACGGAAGAAATTTTTATAGTTAGGTGCAATCCATTGTACTAGATATGAATGCACGTAATAAACGATAAAAACGGAATTCCTTATCACAGAGAAAAGTATACAATCCTAGTGAGGATTTATCACAAATAGGCAAATACGGCTTCATCCGAGGGTAAGTGCCTTTCTAAAACGCTTTATTAGGCCGCTTTCTTGTCCGCTTGGCGCAAATTTTGCAGTTGATTTTAAAATAAGTTTTTGATAAGCAGGAAACATGAAACTCTGAAAATAGCTCAGAAAAGGATGCCAATTCAATATCAGCTTGCTTTCTTTTTTGGTGTGTGGCGGAGGGCACTTTGTTTGCCATTATCATATTCCGACGTGTCGTAGACCTGAAACTCTCAACGTAGAAGTGGATAACAATTCAGCATTAACTCGCTTTCTTGTGTGGTGTCTGGCGAAAGGTGCTTTGTTTCCACAATCATTTTGTAAATGACTTAGAGCCTAGGTATTTTCATCATAGCTCAGAACGCGATATCAGTGCAGTATTAAATCGCTCTCGTCTCTCTTGTGTGACGTAGGATACTTTTTGTACCATCAGTGTTTACTCTTTTTTCTGCTCCACTTGTGAATGTTTCGTGGTAAGAAGAGTTGCTGTTAAGACATTGTGAGTCCGAGTCTGTCGTTCGAGGTCTTCTCGTGAGAGGATTGTGCGAGCACACAGTATAATGGTTGCCTCAGACGAAAATAAACTGAAATAATCCTGAAATTTACCACATTTCTCTGTTGTAATCTCATGGAAGTATTTGAAATCGATTAAATATTTGACACATACAAGACTACAAATCAGAAAATAATTTTTAAACAAAACCTTTTTATAATGATGCCTACTTAAAATGGACTAAATGGCATAAAATAATTTCCCCTAGACTTATATATATACACATACAAGACTACAAATCAGAAAATAATTTTTAAATAAAACCTTTTTATAATGATGCCTACTTAAAATGGACTAAATGGTATAAAATAATTTCCCCTAGACTTGTATATATTCTTAACCCAGTTCTGACAGTCTCGAAACTTTCTGCTTGTGAATTTTGAGTAGCTGTGAAAATACCTGTAGAATTTGAAACGAAAAATCTTGGGTGCTTGCAGTACCTAAGGGATGCTTGAATAGGTCGGTCACCTTCTTACTATCTACTGCATGCAGCCAAAGGTTTTCGTTTTAAATTCTAAAATTAATTTCGTAACCATTAAAAACTCACACGCACAAATTACCATGACTATGTGTATTGTGTTATAAATCTGTATGGGGCTCTGATAAACTGTTTTTCACTTTTAGTTCGGTTTAAAGTCGAGATATAAGAAAAGTTTTTAGTTTAAATAATTATTGGTGTTCACTCAACACAGTTTTTATTCTGAAACTTAGTGGGCAATGTTGTCTGTTGTGGTGTATGTGGGATGGGTTATCCAGTCCATCGACTATAGATGAGTTAATAATTCTAGAGAAATTTGTACTTTATTTAATGTCTGATTATTCCATATATCAATACAGTGGTTGCTGCCATGGTGGAGCTAGCGTCATTCATGACTACATTACGTCTAAATGGTGAAATGGTCTGCTGCATGCGGTTTGCAATACGCGCCGGCTTCCGGGGACATTGAGTCGGCCGCAGTTGAACTAAGGACCCTCAGAGACCGTCCGACGTGTCAGGTGTTGGCAGCCATTGATTGGCTTTGCTCTAATGAATCCCACTATACCCGCCGACATCGCTGCTCAGTGAGGGCCGGTGTGGACTAGCGGTATGTTTGATCGATAACCGTCCAGGAGACTGCGCTAGTAGAATACAGGATTTCAAAGAATTTTGCTGGCTGAGCCAAGAACTTTTGTGTTCTTCCATCAGTGTTCTGGAATATGGGAGTTTGACGTACCATCGATTACGAGGTTACTTAGAGACAGACCATGAAGCTCGATGTAGGAAAGGATGGGGAACGATATCGGCAGTGTGCTTCACAAACTAATCATCCTGGCACTTGTCTGGACTGATATAGGGAAACCACAGGGAACCAAAATCTGTATGGTCGGACAGAGATTTGAAACATTGTATTCCTCAATTGAAGTAAAGTGTGCTAGCTGCTGCTGCAGAAGGCAGGCTCGCGTCGCGTACTTGGCTGTGGAACTGCCACACAATGCTACACAGTGTAGTTGTGCGGCGAGTGAATGATAGCAGAATGTAGGTTTGCTGGTTTTCTGATGGCCAGACAGCAGCAGCTAATACTCATCTCACAAAACATTGCGCAGATGTGACATTTCGACTTACGAGCTGTATAGAAGACGGAAAGAGGTGTCTGTAATTCGTCCTGATAGTACAGTTCACAATACGTGAGGCTAACGTGACGTTTCAAAACCACACCATTCCATTCAGTTAGCGAGAACTGGAGGTTAACCATTTTCTTTATTGCAGGATGCGTTAACATCGAAGTTAATTGTTTATAAATGTGTAAAATTCAGCACTGGAGTGTAGCAGGTGTAGAAGTATGAAAACGGAATTAGGTTGCAATAATGACACATCTGTTGTTTGAAACTGATCGACTATATTTTATTCAAAATAATCTCCATTGCTGTTTGGTTCAAATGGCTCTGAGCACTGTGGGACTTAACATGTGAGGTCATCAGTCCCCTAGAACTTAGAACCAGTTAAACCTAACTAACCGAAGGACATTACACACATCCATGCCCGAGGTAGGGTTCGAACCTGCGACCGTAGCAGTCGCGCGGTTCCGGACTGAAGCGCCTACAACCGCTCGGTCACCGCGGCCGTCCCCCATTGCTGTTTATACCTTTCTCCCACCTCTCCGGCAGGCTATGTATGTCACTCCAAAAAGGTCTTCTTTTGAAGCTAACCAGTCAGCGTGCAATTTTCGTACATTTTCGTACTAATTGTAACGTTGTTGAGCGAGAGTGTATCCCAGTGATGCAAATAGACGATAATCGGACGGAGCCAAGTCTAGAATAAGCTGCATGCCCTAATATTTTCCATGTGAACGCTTCGATCGTTCCCCTGACCTGCTTTGCTGTGTGTAATGGGGTGTTTTCATGGAGTAATAAGACTTTGTGCTGCTTTTTGCACATTCCGCTCGTTTTTCACAGAAATGGTCGATTTAAAACGATCATTTGCAGTTGGTAGTGATCAAAGTTAACGGTTTCACCAGCTTTTAGCAGCTCATAATAGATTCTATCCTTTTGATTCCACCAACACAGAGCATTGTCTTCTTTCCTATGCGACTTGGTCTTGCGGTAGATGTCGATGGTTTGCCTGGATTCACCCATGATTTAGAACGCTTAGGATCCATTTTTAATCAACTGTCACCTATGCAATGCAGAAAGGACCTTCTTTTGTATCTGGCGAGCAGCATTTCACAAGAGGTCTTTCGATTTGCTTTCTGTCTTTCACTCAGTTAATGCGGAACCAATTTTCCCACTTTATGCACCTTCTCCTTAGCTTTCAACCGAAGAGAAACGGCTTCCCGCGTAACATTCAGTTGTTATGCGAGTTCCCGTTGAGTTTGAATATCATCTTCATCCAATAAACCCTGTAATCCGTTGTCTTCGAACTTTTTCGGTGGTTTCCTGCACTCGTCGTTTCTCCCGTCACAGTCACCACTTCTGAATTTCTTGAACCACTCGGAAGACTGTGTTTTCCCATGAGCATGTTTGTCGAAAAGTTCGACAAGCATTCGATGCGATTCTTTGGCAGCTTCATTCAAATGACAACAGAAAACCAATGTTGTTTGTAAATCGTAGTTCGTAGGCGCAAAAGTTGGCATGTTTAGGCGTTTGAAACAGATGCCGATGTATGGAACTTCCATCACTGTGTGCTGACATTCGACGGCAGCCGTGACAGGTAGCAGATAGCGCTACAAACGCGGTCTCACCGGCTTTACCCTGACGACTAGCACCATCTACAGGGAAACTCCGGTTTCATACTTCTATACCTGGTATTGGCCTGTGTATGATAGAATTAGTTTCGAGACTTGATGAAAAGCTATATTAACTAATTTTCCTAATACGCCTTCATCAACACCGAGTGTGAGAAGGCTCGCTGCTTCACAAGAAAACCCGAGTCAGCACTAAAGACAGTTAACGTATATATTCAAAGTCGTTCATTACGGTTGATTAACAACACCAGTTTATTTTTAGAAACTAGGAATTCTAGTCTCAGGCGTTCTACTGTAATCAAATATGGTAAACAGCCATTATAACGGACAAATTAAAGAAGTTTTTCATTTAACTTATATTCGGTTGATAAATGCTGCTTCAAAACAACAGCACTTTGAGGGTTTGTGGAAAACGCGTTGGAATTTATACCATTTGTTGTAATAAAGTGACGAAGCACTTCATACTAGTGGCTAAAGACGTACTTCAGTTGTAAACATTCTCGAAGTGTCCTAAACGAACTACCTCCTTAACTTTGTCGACGGCAGAGACTAAGTTATAATTTAATGTGTTTGCAACTCTATCAGTCTTTGTTATGCATGTGTCAGCCATGTCTCTGCTGCAGAATTGCGGCTGCGACAATTCTGTGTATAACTCGACTGGTTTTGAAGGCAAATCGGCAGACTGGACTGCAGAAATGTGTTTCCCACTTCCATTGCTGAACACCTGTCGTGTCTGCAAAGTCGAAGACCCGGGCTCAGCTCTCAATAGTGAAAGAGACTGATTCTTAGTTAGAGGCTAAAAAGGAGCACAACGATGGCAATTGAGAGATTACTTCAATACAGTGTAATGCACCCAACATCTGGAACTCTGACATTCGCTGGGCGATCATTGTGTTTATCTCATGCCCTTCCACTCCGAATGATGCCAATGACAGAGAATGTCCATAACCAATTATATCACGGGGCGTGGGGGTTCAAAAATGGCTCTGAGCACTATGGGACTTAACATCTGAGGTCATCAGTCCCCTAGAACTTCGAACTACTTAAACCAAACTAACCTAAGGACATCACTCACATCCATGCCCGAGGCAGGATTTGAACCTGCGACCGTAGCGGTCGCGCGGTTCCAGACCGAAGCGCCTAGAACCGCTCGGCGACACCAGCCGTGGGGAGAGGGGGGAGGGGGGGTTCACCCTCAGAGTGTTTCATAAGGGTATACCACCATTACGCAATGTGCCTTTAAAGCAGTGGACATAAAGTGGGCAGAGACGCCCGGGCAGTATATGTCTTCCAACGAATTCTTTAACATTTTACGTAATAGAAAAATTTGTAGCTACCATAACACTGAAGCACACGAACGAAATCTACGTAAATAACTGCGCTAGGATTGCACTGGACGGGAAAGTGGTTCTCAGCGCTCGCATTCGACAGTCCGGCAGAGGCTACTTCCCCGCAGCAAGTGGTAGTCGCTCTTCAGTTTACAGACAGATAGTGAGTTACGAGAAGGAGACGAATGCCACAACGTCATAAATAACATTGCAGAAGGGACCGTCTGCTCCTTCCTCTTTGGATTTAATGTATACAACTTGACAACAAGGATACACTGTCTTACTTTCAAAATCGTTGAACGCCTCTCTCATTGCGCTCCTTACGCTCATTTTAGCTTCCTTCAGCCTTTGTTTGTCAGCTACGTTTTTACTTCTCTTGAATCTGAGATGAAGTGCTTTTTGTTTACATAGCGCTTTTCTAACAAGGCTATTAAACCAGGGTGGATCTTTCCCATCCCTTAAAACTTAAAGCAGACCATACTTGTCTAGGCATATTGAACGATACCTTTGAATTTGTTCTATTTGTTCTCTACATCTACGTCCTCGTCACCGAATATTTGATGCTGACTGCTGATATATTCTGAAACCTATATCGTGTCAGCCCTGCTGAGCAAATGTATCATCCTATCTTTCTTAACATTCCTTGTAGGACCCGTCATCATCGATGCTGTCACACCCTTATGATCACTGATATCGTCCTCTACGTTAATTGATTCGATAGGTTCAGGTCTGTTTCTTGCCAGGAGGTCTAAGACCTTACGCTCACGAGTTGGGTCTCTAACTATTCGCTCAAGGTCATTTTCGGACAAGACATCCAGAACACGATTCCCTATCTCTGGCACCAGTTTTAATGGCATAACACTCCAAATCTATACCTGCCAAGTTGAAGTCACCCCACATTACAGCGGCATGATCAGAAAAATTACTAATAATGTTCTGCAAGCTCTGTCTGAAGCACTCTTCAACTACAGAACCTGACCCAGGTGGTCTATAAAAGCATCCGATCAACATTTTTGACCGTTCTTTGATACTCAGTTTCACCCAGATTAATTCACATTTTACTGCAAGAACACGCCGCCACCATTGTCCTTACGACAAACATTTCAGTCGGAACATAGGATTTCGTTGTCATAGACGTCTGGCTTCAACCAGCTTTCTGTTCCCAGTACTATCCGTGCATTATAACCTTCAATAAGCGATACTAATTCTGTGACCTTTCCTTGGATGCTCATGCAGTTTTTAAAATCATATTAATGTTTTCTATCTCTGATCTGCGAGGACGAAGATTCTATTAGGTCGCTGTGGCTGATTTAACAGGCAAATCGTGTTTGCTGCCAAGAGAGGGATCCTCTAACCCAAAAAAGCCCCATGTGCACGCCACAAGTACTCCGGTACCCTGCCGGCCGCTGTGGCCGAGCGTTTCTAGGCGCTTCAGTCCGGAACCGCGCTGCTGCTACGGTCGCAAGTTCGAATCCTGCCTCGGGCATGGATGTGCGTGATGTCCTTAGGTAAGTTAGGTTTATGTAGTTCAAAGACTAGGGGCCTGATGGCCTCAGATGTTGAGTCCCTTAGTGCTTAGAGCCATTTGAACCATCCGCTACCCTAGTAGCCGCTTCCTGCGTGTAGTGCACGCCTAACCTGTTACGGGAAACCCTACAGTTCTGTACCCCATAGCTGAGGTCGAGAAATTCGCATCCGATGTCGTCGTAGAGCCTTTTGAGCCTCTGGTTTAGACCTTCCAGTCTTGTCCAAACCAGAGGACCGCCATCAAATTTGGGAACGATCCGGTAAATAGACAGCTTAGCCTGCACCCCGAGTGCGATGCTAATTGTCTTCACAAAATCAGCCAGCCGGAGAAAGGAGCCGAGGGTGGCTTCAGAAACCAACACCGAATGTGTCACAGGTATTGTCACTGGCGTCCGAAAGTCACCGCAACTTCGAGCATTAGCTAGAAGCTTGTCGACGGTAGCCATCGCAGCTTCCAGCTGTTTACGGACAGCAGCCAACTCTGCTTGCGTCCGCTCACAACAAGCACAGTGTCTAGCCATATCGTACTGTGTATAAAATAGATATAAGGTCTCAAATTGCGCTTCTGAGTTTGAAAATATACCAAAGGATAAGAAAGTAACGCTAAAAGTTGGTGTGCACATTTGTCACTGAACTCTGAGACGAGTTATTAAACAGAAGTAAATCTCTCTACACGGAAAACTTACACTAGGAAGACGCCCTACACAAGAATATTCTCAAGACTTAAGCAAAAGCAAAAAAATGCGATTAATTCTCTAAGCACTAGTTTACACAGTAAAATACCTACTTATATTTAACTTCTTTGCAAAAGGATGTGAACAGAAAACAAAGACTAAATTAATTTACAGTTTATCACGCAAGTGCTGCTGCTGTTCTGCTGCTGGTCCTCTCGGCTCGGCGGCTGCCGCTACACTCTTATTCTATTTCTAGTGACTTTGAGCTTCCTGTTGCCAACTGGATCCAGCAGTTTTTCTTATGTTTCTGTCCCATATATCCGGTTGTCTTCCCCTCTCTGTTTTTTGGTAAACTGGGATCAAGTCTAGTATTTGTCTTGACCGTTTACCATCCTCTCCTCGAGCGACACGCCAACCCGCTGCCATTTCAAGGTATTTATACTTTTCATTATGTCACTGAACTTCGTTCTACATCTCATATCTACTGCTTTATTTCTGTCTTTCTATGTGTCGCCCAACAATGATAGCTCCATTTCTGTCTGCGCTACAATTAGTAATATAGCATTGAACTCACTTGCCCTGAACTCACTTAATGTCCATGCCTCACAGACATAAGTTATTACACGTAGTATAAGTTGTTCAAAAACTGTTTCCTGCGGGGCAGCCTAAGTGATTATGTCTTAAACGAACAATCATGATAATAGAATAAAACGGGTGACCCACCGTTTTTGGAAATCCCACCTGTTTGAGAAATATAAACCTGACGTACAGGTTTTAGAAGAATTAAATGATATGATTCGTAGTTTGTTTAACGCCAGTAATATTGGAAGCACAATAACTGTGGAGTGATCAGAATTGAGAATTGTCATTAATCAGAGGACTGAGACGTTTTCTACGTTTTGTCTGATAAACAGACAACAAATTGACTTGCCATAGCAGTAGATAATGGGAACACAGCCATGTGATGATTTATAGTTATTAATAAATTGGTCTCTGGCTGCAATGGTGGTTCTTAAAGTCACTTATTGCTTTGTTACCATACACGTTTGTTCATGACGAAGTAAATGGATGATGTTTGTGAAGCGTGGCATGCACACTCGTTCTCCACATTACATTCAAATATAATTAGTAGCCAACATTATACAATGACACGTTAAGGAACGTAAGACAGAAAAAATTACCATATTCATATTTTATCTGTGATTATGAATAATTGTAACTTCATATAATAGTACAGAAAATTTAATTAGATCCCACGACAGCTAGGGGTTCGGCAGCTTGTGACATACAGTTTACAATAAATGCTGTTATGCTGAATACGCAGTGTTGTAATGTACTTTTGGAATATTTTGCTGATTGAACTGGTGGATCTGAAGAGAGTGCTGATAGTTCTGATATCGGTTGTGCACTAAAGAAATGAAAAACCACCTTTGCGAGCAGAGGCTATTTTACTTATAATTAAAAGAGAACTATTAGTTCTGCGATGCATTTTTCTATAGGCTACGTATGTTAAAATAGTCGTATAGTTTAGACAAGTAATATAGTTATTAATAAACGCTATTTTTCTGCCTTTCAGTTATTGTGCTCCCAGGACTCTTCGCTATGTGCGCCATTACATCTGTCGTATGCTCCTTGTTGCCACGGTGTCCAGATTTCTTTGTATGTAAAAGATCAATGAGGAACTCCCAAAAAGCTATCGAAATTTACCTGAGGCATGCCTTACAAATTAATGCCTATAACTGTTGTGAGAGTGATTTTAAATTAAGAATCTGGTAATCAAAAGCATGAATTATCACCTAAAATTATTTGAAATAAATGGTTTTAGCTCCATAGTAAGTTGCTTTTGAGAAGTACATTTTTTTTATTTTTATTTCTTAGTGGTTAGTGTTGGACACCTGTGTCCATTTTCAAACCATCCGTATCGTATGTGTGACGAATAGAAGAGGCGATAGCCCTTGTACCAAAACTCCCCCTGCAGTCATGACGAATGCAGCACTATGTCAGACTCAAAAACAGTAAACACTATGTAAATAACAGTGGTGTATATTCTGTTGTTGCGTCTCACGTGGTGTCACATTGAACATCACTGTGGCACATGTCTCCGAAACCAGCCACCGTAAAGAAATAAAAAGAGATACTTCCCGATGCCACTTACAATGGAACTACAACAATTTACTTCAATTATAAGACAAGTTTCGGACCCAATTATCATCTGCAGCCTGCTGCAAGTACGTAAAACTATTGACTGAAACCGTGTCTTTGGCGGTTACGTTATAATAAATCAGTAGCCAAATGTACATTCAATTTATTCTTAATCGCTTTCTTAAACAAATGCAAGAATGACTGAGAGTGATGTTAACTTTTATTTGCTGTAATACTGAAAAATAACTACTGTCCACAGTTAGCTTGGAAATGATTCGTTTGGTATTTTGAGTGACCGTGAAAAGAAAAGCAGTTTTCTTTCAGAAGAATTGTACACAGAAATTTATCGGACTTCTTGCAAATAAATGAGTGCCGGTTCTAATGAACGTAATAAGTAAATGGAAATTATGCACAAAATGGCGTTTGAAATTATCTTGAACCAAAAGAAAACTACCTTATTTAAATATTCCACTTTCACTGTAAATACTTAAATTTTATTGTGATTTGGAAATGAAAAGTTTTCATGAAAATGACGAAATCGTAATGCAAGAAATATTTTTAGACATAGTAATGTGTATTTGATCTACGCCTGAAAATAAGCCCCACGTTCAACGACAAAGCACAGCGACAAAAGGCGTCGATCAGGCGATACGGAAGGAATGTCTCTTTTTCTTATAGCTGTGTCGTACATATAATAAATCAATTAACACCTCCTTTACAAACGATAATATTAACTGTCACAAAGTTCTCGCAGATAAAGGATTGCCAGTAATTACGTGTAATTTGTCATTACATAGATATTCAACTGGATAAATAAAATTTTAGAGTATGGTTGTGATATCTCAACCTGATTCAAAATTATGTTCGTTTCTCACGCCGTCTAATAGCTCAAGACATGTTGAAGCTATAAGCTAGATTTGCAGAGCTCTCTCTCTTTTCAGATAGCGTGGTGTCTGTCCGTCCAAGCACTCACGGGGGAGTACAGCATTTACACAGAGGGCTTCGCGTGGGCGGCAGCCTACGAACTCCCAAACAGCACCTTCGTGGAGCAGACGTATCTTAAAAAGAAGAAAAACAAGTATCTGTTGCCAGCACCAGGTATCTTTCGGCGTCACCGCAGGGATCTATACAAGACAATGGAAAAAGTCATAGAAAGGTAGGTGGCCACAGCAATAACGTTAGTATCGAATGCCTAAATTTCTGGTTTTTCGTTGACAGTTTTTTCAAGGTCAACAGAATATCCATTACACTGCGATACGAGGAGTCGTCTTTGATCTTGGTGTGTGTAATTATTTCTTTAGATTAGCATGTGTAATTATTTCTTTAGACTAGCACACTCCGCTTGTCGTAGAGATTTATGTCTCCTTCATTGCTTCAATTAGGTCACATTTGCGACTAATCAGCTTTTCTAAAATCCAGTCAATAATATAACATATATGAATAATATAATATATTAAGTCGCGTTAAGTTACTAGCAGTTGCTTGATGGAAATATCCTAGTGAAGTGCTCAGGACTCTCACTATGGAAGTATTACATACCCTTACGTTCAAAAACACTTAATTTTCTTTATGGGTACTCCATGAACCAAGCAAAAACTGTATTTAATTGCGAAACTGGAGTGACAAGAGTGAAACGTAAGCTCTTCCACGTACACGATGGTAGAGACAGAGCTTCGTTAGCAACGATAGAACATCAAACTTTTACGCTAAGAGTTACATTTTTACCAATTATTGGAACTTGACTGAAGACAGTAGATACTCTTTATCTACATCCATGGTGTTCCTCCTCTGTTTTTGGAGTCAAGTGGCTACCCCAGCTTTGGAATGTATCGATAAATATAATGTATGTCCTGCTGTTATTTTTATTTTTCAACTTCTAGCGTTTTCTCCAGTATTGCGAAGCATTCGCTTACTGTTTCAGTGTCAGTCTAGTCAAATCGCAGTTAATGTAACCTCATCTGACACCGATGGAAGGCAATCCAAAACCTCGTACTGCTTCTGATTCTACTGCTAACTTTTCATTTATTTACTTTTTTAATTCATTCGTTATCCGTTCCACTGTAGAGTACATACTGACTGCCGCTGTTTCTCATTTTAGAAAATTATGAAAAGATTATTAACACAAATGATATACATCTTATGATATGATGATGGTGGTGTTGGCTCTTTTGCTTCCAAGGAGGTGCTGATAGTGAGTTTGGTGTCGTAGCTGACATTAAAGTGGGCATGTCTACGCCACGGACTAGTCTGTATGTTGTTGTTGTCTTCAGTCCTGAGACTGGTTTGATGCAGCTCTCCATGCTACTCTATCCTGTGCAAGGTTCTTCATCTCCCAGTACTTACTGCAACCTACATCCGTCTGAATATGCTTAGTGTATCCATCTCCTGGTCTTCCTCTACGATTTCCACCCTCCACGCTGCCCTCCAATACTAAATTGGTGATCCCTTGATGCCTCAGAACATGCCGTACCAACCGATCCCTTCTTCTTGTTAAGTTGTGCCACAAACTCCTCTTCTCCCCAATTCTATTCAATACCTCCTCATTAGTTATGTGATCTATCCATCTAATCTTCAGCATTCTTCTGTAGCACCACTTTTCGAAAGCATCTATTCTCTTCTTGTCCTAACTATTTATCATCCATGTTTCACTTCCATACATGGCTACACTCCACACAATTACTTTCAGAAACGACTTCCTGCCACGTAAATCAATACTCGATGTTAACAAATTTCTCTTCTTCAGAAACACTTTCCTTGCCATTGCCAGTCTACATTTTATATCCTCTCTACTTCGACCATCATCAGTTATTTTGCTCCCCAAATAGCCAAACTCCTTTACTACTTTAAGTGTCTCATTTCCTGATCTAATTCCCTCAGCATCAACAGATACCCCTCCGTTGTGGTGGCACCTATGGTACGGCCATCTGTATCGCTGAGGCACGCAAGCCTCCCCACCAATGGCAAGGTTCATGGTTCATGGGGGTAGGCTAGTCAGTATACAAAAATCAAACTCGACGCTGAGTGCTCAAAATGCAGGGAGCGAATATTACGACTTCAGGAATTTGAGCCCAAGCAAAAACATTAAATCAATATTAAGACAGAGAAACAGATACCGAATTCTAGGTCCATAACAGACAGGTAGTAGTTGTACCCGACGACAATCAGCGGAACGTAGAATCCATCGACGAGAGAGAACTGCCGATCCTGCCATGTGCTTGTGTTTTAGCCTGTAGAGGGGTAACATTGCTCCCCATGTAACCTATTGAGACTGAAGAATGCAAAATTGCACGTAATGCAAATAATACCGCCACCATTCTTTCCCGTCGTTTCCTTATCACTGGAGTGACGGGATGTTAACATGAGAATTCCTGGTAACTTAAATCTTGGCAGGTAGTGAGGAGGAAATTTTAAATCTAAAGCATGATTTATGAATGTTCTACAGCTCTATTTTACTTCGTTAACTATTCCGGCTTACAAATCTGTCATCAGACTTTAACTGATTGTAGTCGTCAAAGAGGATTCAGTAATGTCTAACAGCTCTGAAGAGGGTACCCTAAAATATATTAAATATAAATATTGAGGTGCAAAGATGGGGTAAATATTATCCTAGACACTGCAATAGTAACGTCCTTAACGTTAATCGGTAAAAAATATAAACGGAAGAAAAAACGCAAGTATTAAGTCTAAAGATCGAGAAAACAGTGTGCATATGTGTGCATGTTGGTATGGATCTTTGGACGGGTAAGGGGATGCGAGTTTTAGTGGATGTAAGTGCATGCAAAAATGAGATGGAAGAGGAGGAAGAAAATATGAGAAATACCCTGGATTGAAGAAAAGATGTACATCTGATAAAACTACCTTATGGTCTATATCACAATTACTATTAAATATCATCTACATCTACAACTACGTAATTACTCTGCTATTCACAACAACGTGCCCCGCAGAGGGTTCAATGAACTACCTTCAAGCTGTCTCTCTATCTGTCCACTTTCGAACGGCGAGCAGGAAAAACGAACAATTAAATTTTTCTGTGCGAGTCGTGATTTCTCTTATTTTATCGTGATGATCATTTCTCCCTACGTATGTTTTAGATTACATCCGTCAGTCCCACCTGATGCGGATCCCACACCGCACACCAGTACTCCAGAATAGGGTTGACAAACGTGGTGTTGGCAGTGTCTTTCGTATACCTCTAGCACCTTCTATGTGTTCTGCCAATGAATCGCAGTCTTTGGTTTGCTCTACCCACAACGTTATCTAGGTGATCGTTCCAATTTAGGTTATTTGTGATTTTAATCCCTAAGTATTTTGTTGAATTTACAACCTCCAGGTTTGTGTGACTTATCGCGTAATCGAAATTATCACTACGAACTGTGACCATTCTGACAGGAAATCCCGAATCCAGTCGCATAACTGAGGCGATATTCCACAGGCACGCAGTTTGGTTAGAAGACGCTTGTGCGGAACGGTGCCGAAAGCCTTCTGTAAATATATAAAATTGGAAACAATTTCACCTCCTCTGTCGGTAGCACTCATTATTTCATGAGTATAAAGAGCTAGTTGTGTCTCACAAGAACGATGTTTTCTGAATCCTTACTGACTGTGTGTCAATAAATCGTTTTCTTCGAAGTAATTTATAATGTTCGAACACACTATATGTGCCATTACTCTACAGGAAATCGACGTTAGTGATATGGGCCTGTAATTCAGCGGATTACTTCTATTTCCCTTTTTGAGTATTGGTGGACTTGAGCAATTTTCCAGTATTTAGGTACGGAACTTTCTGTGATCGAGCGGTTGTATATAGTTGCTAAATATGGAGCTATTGTATCATCATACTTTGAAAGGAACCTGACTGGTATACAATCTGGACTGGAGGCCTTGTCTTCATTAAGTGATGTAGCTGCTTTGTTACACCGAGGATATTTACTTCCAAGTTTCTCATCTTGGCAGTTGTTCTTGATTGGAATTCAGGAGTATTTCCTTCGTCTTCTTTGGTGAAGGAGTTTCGGAAAACCGTGGTTAATAACTCTGCTTTAGTGGCAATGTCATCAGTGACTTCAACGTTGTTATCGCGCAGTGAAGGTATTGATTGCGTCTTGCCACTGGTATGCTGGTGTGTCTTAAGTACGCGTGAAGCGCATTTTTATCAGCTTTTTAAATTGATTTACTTTGCGTTTCTTTGTGATGGTAATAGCTGTTATGGTATTCAGCCTAACAGCAACTGCCTTGTGGTCGTTAATCCCTATATTCGTCATGACACTCCCTATTTGTCCAGGATTATTTGTTCCTAAGAGGTCAAGTATGCTTTCGGAGCTATATACAAGTTGAGTGGGCTCATGAACTAACGTTTCAAAATAATTAACGATCACAAAAATTAATACTAGATACTAGATAATATTAATTAATAAAATAAATTATTACATACACTCTCTGTCCAAAGTCTGCGAGAGTGAAGAGCAAGCAATGTCAGCGCAGAAACTGCAATGGCAGCTTGAAGTAATAACTGTAAACAAGAGACGTGCAAAAAAGTCCATTCTGCCTAGGCAGAGTTAAGTAGCGAGAGTGTAACCATGATGCGTCACCGTTCTTGTGTCACAAATCGCAATCCAGCATTATCTCCAAATCAAGGATTCAACACATTCCCCAGAATGTTTTTAAGATGAGAACAGTATGGGAAAAGTTTGAGCTGAACACTTTGATTCTGGAAGAAAAACGACGCGTGAGTATCAGCAGTCATCTAGTAAAGATTTTTGCTGAGAGGCCTACCTATGGACTTATATGGAGTGAATTGAAGGTACCACCGCTCCCCTCCCCCAAAACCAGCCCATGCACTTGAGGCGCTGTCAGTTCTGGATGGTATCAACCTTGAGTAACCGGTTACTTATTCTCTCCACTGACATTCCTCCCAGCCCCATCCCTATGGACATATAAGCTTCTGGCTAGCCCGTCCTCATCTTCTATAATTAGAGAAAATATGTGAGATGTGTCATTCTTGTTCTGTACAGCACAGTGAAAGGATCATCATGAGGCATCAGGGACAAGCCACCACTCCCAGGTAGTATGTAAGTGCAGTTACACCCATGATCTTGCGGTAATGTATTTGACTAATAATCAAACGACCTCAGTCACAGGTTTGAATCTCACAACTGCTCAAATTTTTACCATAAATGATAATAGAAATTATGGCCAAAGTCTTTTGGAGTTAGATGTCATCTTTATTCTGCCAGCAGCCCTGTCAAAGAGGGTGGAACAGAGAGGTCCTCTCTTGTTCTTGCTTAAGGGAACTTCCTCTGAGAGGCGTAATATTCAGCAGTGTTGAACGGCTTGATGATGCAGATGGCAATGGAAATCACTGCATTAAAAACACATGATGCGTATCCAGGACGTGTGGCCTGTAACTGATAAAGTGTCACGATAATTTCTCCACTGGCAAATGATACCGCAATAGTTGTCCATTCGGATTTCCAGGAGAGGACTGCCAAGGGGGAGGTGAACATGAGAAGTTCGTTATGAATACAGTGGTAGGGCAGAAAGTGAGTTACTGTGAGCAGTGTTATAGTTGTTCTCATGAGCAGCGACAGCAGACAGACACCGCCAAAAACAGTTCAGTTATACATGCCGACGCTGCGACCAGAAGATGAAGCGATGAGATATGAGGGTACCGAACGGGAGTTCAGAACGTCAAGAGACTAAAAGTCGTGGGAGATGGAGTGAGATTGTAGGGTAAGGAACGGAAGAAAGATTTATGAGAAAATATGTGCTTGGCAGTAGGAATGAGAGAGGCGAAAAACTGATTGACTTCTGCAATAAATCTGAGGTAGTAATTATAATTATTCTGTTAAGGAACCACAAGAAGAGAAGGTGTACATGGAGAAGCCCGGAAGGTACAGCAAGATTCCACTTTTATTAAATTACGGTCAGGCAGAGATTCCTAAACCAAATATTGCGTTGTAAGGCTTACCGGGGACAGATATAGACTCAGATTACAACTTCGTGATAAATGAGTAGTCTCAAGTTCAAGAGGCTAGCCAGGAAGGGTCAGTGAGCAAGGAATGAAGACATATGCTCAAATATCTCTGAGGCTATTGATACTTTGATAATGAGTAGCTCGGTAGGCAGTGCAGTTCAAAAGGAATGGAAATCTCTGTAAACGACAGTCATAGAAATTGGATAGAGAAGTGAAGCTGCAGAGAAAGTATCTGCGAAGAAAGAATGGACAACAGAAGATATACTTAAGCTCATAGATGACAAAGAGGAGTACAAATAGATGTAGCAAAATATAGAATTACAGAAATACAAGTCAATTACGACTCAAAAAAGTAAGAGGGGCTGGGAAGAAAAGGCGAAATTTCTGCACCAAAAATGTGAAGAAATCTAGAAAGAAATGATTGCCAAAAAGACTGACTCACCATACGTGAAAGTCAAATCAACCTTAGGTGAAATTAAAAGCAAGGGTGGTAAAATTAAGAGGGCAATGGTAAGTCCGCTATTAAATGCAGAGTTAAAAGCAGACAGGCAGAAAGAGTACACTGAAGGTCCCTGTAAAGGAGATAATTTCTCTCATGACGTGATGGAGGAAGGAACACGAGTGCATGGGGCAGAGATAGAGGCTCCAGTGTTAGAATCAGAACTTCGAAGTACTTCAGAATACTTAGAATTAAAGAGAGATGCTTAATAGTCCATCGGAATTTAGAAGAGTTGCTTAACAGTATATCGGAATTTAGAAAACAATTTGGGGGAAGTGGCAAGAAAACGTCTACTCACGTTCATGATGATGATGTTGTTGTTTGCTTTGTGGGCCCTCAACTGCGGGTTCATCAGCGCCCGTACACCTTCCCAAACTGTAAACAGTCCAATCTAGCCACTTTCATAGTGATGATGGAATGATGAGGACAACAAAAATACACGATCCCCGGGCAGAGAAAATCCTCAACCCAGCCGAGAATCGAACTCAGGACCCCTTATCCAGAGGTAGCAACGCTAGCTGCTATATCACGAGCTGTGACTACTCACGTTCATGAGTAGAGTGTAAGAGACTTGAGATTTACCAACAGAAATTCAGAAAAACATCCTCTTCATCATTCCGAAGACAGCAAGAGCCGACAAATGCGAGAATTATCTCATAATCAGCTTAATAGCTCCTGGATCCTAGTTGCTAACAAAAATGATATGCAGATGAATGGAAAAGAAAATTGTGTACCTGTTAGATGAGAAACAGTTTGGCTTTAGGAAAAGTAAAAGCACCAGGAAAGCAGTTATGACATGGCGGTTGATAATGGAAGCAAGACGAACCAAAAATCGAGGCACGTTCTTAGGATTTGTTGATCTAGAGAAAGCTTCTGACAACGTGAAATGCAGCAAGAGGTTCTAAATTCTGGAAAAAATAGGGGTAAGCTATGGGGGAAGACGGATTTACAAGAATCTAGGGGGAACAATAAGACTGGAAGACCAAGAACGATGTGCTCGGATTAAGAAGGATGTAAGGGATGTACTCTTTTGTCACTACTTTACAAACAGTACATCGAAGAAGCAATGACGGAAATAAAAGGAAGAATCAAGGGTGGGATTAAAATTCAGGGTGAAAGGGAACCAACGATAAGATTTTCTGATGACAGTGAGATCCTAAGCCAAAATGAGCAAGAGTTACGGAATGTACTGAATGGACGGAACAGTATAATGAGTGCCAATCATGGATTGAAAGTAATTTGAAGAAATAAGATCGTAACGAGGAATACCAGAAATGATGACAGCGAGAAATTTAACATCATAATTGGTGATCAACAAGTAGACGTTACATGATTCTGCTACCTCGGCAGCAAAGTAACCCATAAAACACGGTGACTGAAGGGCATTAAAAGTATACTAGCAATAGCAGAAAGGGCATTCCTGGCCAACCGAAGTTTACAGGTGTAAAACATAGGTCTTAATTTGAGGAAGAAATTTCCGGGGATGTGTATTTGAAGCACAGCATTGAATAGCAGCAAGAAATGGTATGTGGGAAAACCTGGACAAAAGAAAATCGAACAATTTGAGATGTGGTGCTACAGAACAATGTTGACAATTAGTTCGAGACAAAGATAAGGAATGAGCAGGTTGTCTACAGAATCGGCGACGAAAGGACCATTTGGAAATCGCCGACAATGATGGGACATCTGTTAAGATATCGGGGAATAACGTCCATGCTGCTAGAGGGAGCTGTACAATGTAAAAATTTCAGAGGACAGAGATTGGAATACATCCAACAAGTAATTGAGAATGTAGGTTGCAAGTGTTACTTTGAGGTGAAAAGTTTGGCACAGGATAGAAATTCTTGGTGGGTCGCATCAAACCTGTCAGAAGACTGATGACTCCAAAAAGTACAATTAACCTTTCGTCTCTTTATTAATTGCTGTTTATGACTTTAAGGTAATATTTTGCAACGTTAGTGGTTCTCCAAATACATGCCTCTCCATACTGAGATATGTCTGTAAACACAATGTTAGAAAATTTTCACAGTCCGTTATTTAACAGCAAACATACTCGTAGCGAATATTAACTGTTTAAAGAATTACAGCGATATCCCGGGTTAAACAATTTCTGCAATGTATTATTTGACAACAAATACATACTTGTTGAGAATCAAATATTGCACAAAATATGTCGATGTGCTGTTTTTTCCGCAATTCATAATTAACAACAAATACTCCATTGTTGACACTTCAAATATTAAACAAGTACCAGAACGAGATATTAAAATAAAAAAATACTAGCTACATGCCAAATCTATGTCATCGCAACTTTATTAGTATTGTAACGTCATACTGCATGTGTCATAAAAGGGCGAGTTGTCCTAAAGGCAGAAATACAGCAATATAATGCTGTCAGGACATATCTGCAAAATTCTGGCAAATTTTAATAAAATTCATGATGTTAGAGCATATGAGAATGCAGTGTGTGATGGAGGTTCAGCTGTGTTACTATTAGAAGCAATTAAAATTGTTTCTTTCGAAGACCATGCAGTCCAGAATCGGTAAGGCATTCAGTCAAAACTTCCGTGAGCATTGAGAAAATCATCCAACCGACTCACCACGTTAAAGATAGCCGTTTGATAAAGTACCGTGTCCTGCTCTGTGATGAAGTCCGTTACTACCTGCTGCGAAAGGAATCATTGACCATTCAAGGCGGTCTTGAAGGGACCGAAGGTGCGATTATCACATGGTGAGAGATCAGTACTACAGGGCGCGAGCTCGTGTGTCTTCCACTTGAGGTGGCGTAGCTTGAGGCTGAGCTGACACGTTGACCTGCGTCTAGTGTCGAATCCCGACCCACACGGTACTTGGCTCATCATTCCGCAACGGTAATTTTCGACAGGCATGCTATCCCATACACATTAACATACCATAACACGATATTTAAACAATGAACTCTTACTACACACTAAATGTCTCTAATTTTATGTTGATCGTCTTTTCGCCATCTATATTTAACAGGAAGTAGTACATTGTTTGACTCTTGTACGAACTTGCGCTCGCTGATGTTCAACAGCAGAGCACATCACGATGTAGAACGCATTTCTTATAGCGTTTGCCACCTGAATTGGCTGCATATCTCCTTCCCACTATCGTGATTCCTAGCGAACTTGCAATGTGTTACTATTCATTGGAACTTATTTATTTCCTCCTGGCTGATACAGATTCCATACCGAAGAGCAATATTCAAGTACAATTTCGTCAGGTACTTCCTTTGCCGATGGACTACATTTCCTGATGACTGTTCCACTGAATCACAGTCTGGAATGTGCCTTACTCGTGATTAATCATATGTGGTCGTTTCACTTTAAATTACTCCAACTGCTTACTTCCAAATGTTATAAGGAAGTAATTGTTTCCAGTGCCTGTTCTGCAATTTTGCAGTCAAACATTAAAGGGTATTCCTGTCTACATATTGGCAACTCGTTATATTCGTTTATGTTGAGGGTCAATAGCCACTTCCTTCACCAAGTGTCGAGTCTAATATACGGTCACATTTTGTTCGTTTGGCGGTAATGAGAAGTGCATAGATTGTTTTCTGGAGGCCGAGGAACACTGCATTTACCTGGGCGCGTGCACCTACTGTTCCTGTGTGTTGTGGTCGAACAGACCGATCAGGGTTCCACACGATAAGTTGGAATGTTTAATACAACAAGCAGTGCATTACTTAATTAACAACAAATACGGACTTGCTAAGCATCAGCTCTGCGTAATCCCCGCACAATTAATTTATGACGCCATAATATTAAAAATCAATGACTCAGGTAATCAGATGTACAAGCATCTTTGACTATTTACATTGTTTTGACTGAACTTTTCAAGAAGATGCATGTAAATGCTTGACTCAACAACTGTCACATGTTGCTATAAATAAAACTAATGCTACTCACCAAGTTCTGGTTCTAAATCAAGCAGCTGCCGTCTCCCCACAGCCGCAGAAGCAGCTGACTCGTGTACGCTGTATGCTGTCCGCCCCGTCACTCCTGTCTGAGAAAGAAGCCCAACAGCAAGTTACACAAGTTATAAGAATCGTCCAGGCTGTGTAGATTTACCGCAGTCTCAAAGCATGGCAAATTACAGATGTTGGTTGGCAGTAAAAGCCGGAAAAACCTTCTACACAAACCTGATCAATATGGTATCACTGATCTGTCTCGCTTTCGATAATGGTCAAGATTTGCTTTCTCCGACAGAGTAATCGCACCTGCTGGCTTCCTCTACGTAACACACACTCCAGCTTGTGGGGTGGCGTATTGATTTTAACGAAAATAAGAAATTATTGAATTTATTCGTTCGTCTATGTCTTTTACAAGAGCCTGAAAACTACTTTTGCGGTCAGCCAGAAAGCGATGGAGAACATGCTAACCATAGTTTCCAGTCTGCAAGTCCTCATGATTCTTTTCCTCACTAAAAGAGGTGTTTCTACTCTCTATTTACTCAGCAGAATCAGGAACTGTGATTATATATTAAAGTTTTGAGCTCTAACTGATTCATATATTTAATAAAATTTCACACGCGCAACACGGTAATGCTCCAGATAATAATAATAATAATAATAATAATAATGTCTCTATCATAAACAGCACTATGAGCATTCAGAAGGGACCTCAACGTAAGTTCTCATGAAATGATAGTTTGCCCTGATTTTTAGTAATCAAAGTTAATTGCTAGCCCAGTGGAAAATAATCTCACCATTGACGCGCAGTTTCGTTAACATTACGGGCGGCACACAAACAGTCACTTCCGCGAAGTCTGAGCCATCCAGGACGGTGTACAGTTCACTTCCTGTTTGTTCCGAAAACATGGGTTTAGTAGCAGAAAAGCTGTGACGTCACCCGAGGCAGCGCTTAAGCTGGCGTTTGACTCACGCAGACAAAGTGATAGCTCGTTGCGAAGTGTGTCTTTATTTCAGACAATCTAAGCGATCCAGGGCGGTGTGCAGTACTCGCGAGCTCACTTCCTGTTATTACCGAAAACATGCGTTTAGGAAGAACCTCACTGTGACGACATCAGAGGCAACGCATAAGTCCATGTTTGATAGAAGCGGACCGATTGAAAGCTGGGTGCGAAGTGTATGTGTATAGAAATCTAAACGATCCAGGAAACGATTTCACTGACGCAGACCTATGAGAGATGGGTGCGAAGTGTGTGTGTCCCTGTCTCCCAGGTGGTATTTATATACAGACGCAGCGGACGATCAAACGGAACATCTGCCGTCATCCGCTCTAGCCGTAGATAGCAGCATCCAAATGTCCGCTTTCTAGGACACGTATTATTTAATAACTTGATCATCAATCAATTTACAATTTTCGTAATTTTTTATATGAGTTTACTCCACCCCATATTACATACGAGGGGCTAATTTAGCAGATGCATCCGATTCTGATACCTCTCATCCAGTTTCTGATACCTCTCATCTATTAACACTCTGTCCATTATAAGCCGCATGTTGTGTTAAAGCTGTCCCATAAAATATAATACTGTGTACCTGAAAGTAGGCTACTCTGTTCACAGCAATACCATTGCCTGATTTAAATCTGAGGCTCCCGTGGAAGACCTGAACAAACATTCCGGATTAAATTTGCTTCCAATTGTTTTTCAGTAGATCAGCTGGCAATTCCGATATTCCGATCACTTTGCAACTGACTTTTATTCCTCTTTAAATTTCCTTAGTGAGGTCGATCATCATTTCTTTCACATTGCTTCTGATTTCATGTAGCCGCTTCCACGTGGGAAATCTTTTTCTGGCTGTCCTCATCGTCGAAAAATCTCTTCCACAGCCCATTTTCATTTATCCGGAACAGGTATTTGTAATGTATCATTCCGAATTTTTTTACATTTGAGCTTAGTCCCTCAGTTTCCGTATAAGATCACCATTACTTCTTTACGAATAAACTAAAGTGGTTTCAAAATTTTTGTTTCTGTTCCTCATCTCTTGGTTAAACTGTAACGCAATGCCAGCCGCAGTGGCCGAGCGGTTCTAGGCGCTCAGTCCGGAACCGCGCGACTGCTACGGTCGCAGGTTCGAATCCTGCCTCGGGCATGGATGTGTGTGATGTCCGTAGGTTAGTTACGTTTAAGTAGTTCTAAGTTCTAGGGGACTGATGACCACAGCTGTTAAGTCCCATAGTGCTCAGAGCCATTTGAACCATTTTTTGTAACGCAATGCTGCAAAATTGTTCCACACTTTTTTCCAATCTCCCGTCACTTTCTCAAGAAAAAATTAAAACCATAGACGCCCGTTTGGCCCGTTGAGTACATCACGTAAGAGTGATGACTTCCTGCAGTTGTTGGCGACTGTTTCAGCTGCTTGCTCCATTATTACTATTACTATTTTGCGATGTCTACTAATTTTATATTTTTATTCTGGAGAAGTATAATTTTGCTCACCGCTTTAAAATATTTCTCATACGTACCGTACTCCACGCCAAACAGTAATTACAAGTAAGTACAGTACACAAATAAATCAGGACATTATGATCTATGCTGCAAGTGCCATTACTGGATATTGGAAATGTTTTCCCATCCCACAGCCGTTAGACTACTTCTGAGATCGCTGCTCACAGAAACCATGAGTCGATTGCTCGTTGACAATTGCAGCTTCATATGCTGTACCTAGGTCCTGAAGGTTTTTGTCTTCCTTGACAACCAACAAAATACTAAACCATATTTCTTATCTCCAATAGACGCCTGACATGACTGATAACAATTTCACTTGTTCTGCTTCTATTTAATGTCAGTACCCGAGATGGTAAACAAAAATCTAATTATTCTCTTAGAATCTCCAGCTAATCTGCAACTACTACAATTCATGAACTGACATATTAGAACATTGACTGTAAACAGCGGTGAAGAGGCCTTTGTGTTTATATGCAGCTGCTTAGCTACGGCACATGTGCAGGAAATCAGGGTCGAAAACAACAAACACAGGGATGAAATAATTTAGTATGCCACATGTAACAACAAGGATATACCGGTTAACGTGTGTAACAGCTGCATAACGAAGTGACCGAGGACCAGACCCACATTGCTGTGACGGCCCTGTGAGTGAAGCCTTGAGATCTGTCATCAGCTTGGATCTGAATTACCCCTCTGTCAAGAACACGATCGCTTACTGTGGTGATCTGTGGGTTCGAACTGCAAACGGATTTGAAATAAACATCAAGAATGTGACCAGACTCAAACTAACTTCTTGTCCTTAACAGAGTGACTTTCCACTTGAGGGTAATGTGAACCTTAAGTTTCCTAACTTTTCCTTTGAGATACGGTTCGTTCTTAATTATGTAATATTTTTAGGGGACAGTGTAGTACCTGAAAGATAGTGTACCTGGTCGGTGTTTCAATCCATTGGCTGATTTTAGAATCATATGAAGGACCACTCGGTAGAACCACCATATGCAGTTTCCGACGTTTTCTATTGTCTTTGTGGTGGTGAGACGTGAGGCTATGTTTAGTGCAGCCTTTGTAAATTTTACGAGTTCTGCTTATTAAGTGATGTACAATATATGGAAGCTGCTTTGAGGATTTTGCTCTTCAGTTACAGAGTTTCATGATGATTAAAATACTGTATATAATTCTTCAGTCGTGCAGCATCTTGTGCCTTGAAACGGAAAAACTTTTCTTCCGTGGAAGACGTGATCTGTGCAAATGAGCAGAGATTTTTAATCTCTTATTAGTTTTCCTTATATCGAAAATGAACATTTGTGTTAGTCCTCTTTCAAAATGTTTTTAACTTCCAATTTGTTTTTGGTAATACTCCTGCTTCATTTTATTTCACTTACTGATTACTGACGTGTATCACAAAAATTAAGTAATACTGAGACCACTGAATACAATATCGTATTTCGACCGCAACATTTTTAAATTTCACCAGAATATTTTGTTTATAGGTACCTTTCCATGATGTATTTTGGAAAACTTTTCACATTTGTTAAAAAGTTATTAATTTATTAATGCGGTGTGATTTTTGCAAAAGCTGTATAAGACTGCAGAACACCTGAAGTGAACACTGTTATCTCAAAATGGAATAAGAAAATATATTAAACTGCTGCGACAGTACTGGCTAGAGGCAGAAGTCAGAAAAATTTATCAAGATGCAACAGTCTCTCCTTCGCTATATAAGATTTAGATTTTATAATCAATGCAGCTGGTTATGCAATAATATTTGTAGATTTTAACTGTGAGTGGGTTATATTTACGGTACAGAGATCAATAATGGCACTGTATCTCAAAGACATATGTAAAGCGTATTTCTACACATAAACCTAATTTCTTGATTGTTAGTTTACTTCAGTTTAACCTTTGCGCTACGTCTGTGACTTATATTTATTCATTACTTCCGTATAACACAGAGAGCGGAAGGAATATCAGATGGCTGTGAAACTGAAACAATATAAATTCGTGTTTTGTGAAATACCAACAGCTCTGTTTCTACATTATTGTCAAGTTTCTACATATTCACATAGTTATAACTCTACATTAATTTCAGTTTGGGAATTCAATGAAACGAACAGAGTGAAAAGGGGAAAGACGTATCATCAATCATGCTTTGTGCAGTGGCCTAGTGAGTATATTAGTATACATACTCCAAAAAAAAAAAATCACCTGAATTAGACGGAAATTCGTCATGTTATTACATGTACAGGCAAACAAATGATTACAATTTCAGAAAACTTGGTTGATTTATTCAAGGGAGAGAGAGAGAGAGAGAGGGAACTTTTCAAATTGAGCAAGTCAGTAACGCGTTAGTACACCTTTGGCCCTTACGCGAGCAATTATTCGGATGGAATTAATTGACAGATCTGCTGTATGTATTGCTGAGGGATATCGTGCGAAATTCTGTCCTTCTGTTCATCAAAACCCCCAGACGTATCGAGGGCACTGCCCATAATGGCCCGAACGTTCCTAATTGGGGAGGGATCCGGCAGCCTTACTGGACAAGGTACGGTTTGGCAAGCACGAAGACAAGCAGTAGAAAATCTCGCCGTATGTGGTCGGGCTTTATATTATTCAAATGTAAGGCCAGGATGGCTTGCTGTTAAGGACAATAAAACGGGGCGTAGAATATAGTCGACGTACAGCTGCGCCGTAAGGGTGCTGTGGATGACAATCAAAGAGGTTCTGCTACGAAACGAAATTGCATCCCAGACTGTCACTCCTTGTTGTCGGGCCCTATGTTGGGGGAAAGTCAGAGTGGTATCCAAGCACTGTCTGGGACGCCTTAACACACATTTTCGCTGGTCACCAGTTCCCATTGGGACTCATCACTGGAGGCAACACTACTCCAGTCAATGAGATTCCAGGCTGAAGACGTGTCTCGAGAAGCGCGAAGCAACAGTGGGTGTTCGGTTCGTTGGTAGAATTTTGGGAAGATGTGGTTCATCTGTAAACGAGACCGCTTATAAAACATTAATACGACCTATTCTTGAGTACTGCTCGAGCGTTTGGGATCCCTATCAGGTCGGATTGAGGGAGGACATAGAAGCAATTCAGACGCGGGGTGCTAGATTTGTTACTGGTGGGTTTGATCAATACGCGAGTGTTACGCAAATGCTTCAGGAACTCGGGTGGGAGTCTCTAGAGGAAAGGAGGCGTTCTTTTCGTGAATCGTTACTGAGGAAATTGAGAGAACCAGCATTTGAGGCTGACTGCATTACAATTTTACTGCCGCCAACTTAAATTTCGCTGAAAGACCACAATGATAAGGTAAGAGAGATTAGGGCTCGTACAGAGGCATATAGGCAGACATTTTTCCTTCGTTCTGTTTGGGAGTGGAACAGGGAGAGATGATGCTAGTTGTGGTACGAGGTACCCTCCGCCACGCACCGTATGGTGTATTGCGGAGTATGTATGTAAATGTAGATGTAGATACCAAATTTAAAATTTTGTGGTAAGATCTTATGGGACCAAACTGTTGATGTCATCGATCCCTTAGCTTACAAACTACTTAATCTAACCTAAACTAACTTAAGTTACGCACAACACACACACCCCTATGCCCGAGGAAGGACTCGAACCTCCGACCAGAGGAGCCTCGCGAACCGTGAAAAGGCACCCTAGACCGCGCAGGTATCCAGCGCGGCGGGATACCAAACAGTCCTTCACTCTAAGGCCCGACCACCATGAGCGATGGTCTGAGGTGTCATTCCTTGGCTGTCATCAGCGGTATTCATACAGCACAGCAGTATGTCGTCGATATTCTACGTCCCTTTCTATTGCTCTTGAAGGCTATGGGCTTATATTTCAGCAAGATAATGAACATCCTGCGCACGCAAAAGTTCCTACCGCTTGTATTCGTGCTTCCTACACCCTACTTTGGTCAACAAGGTGCCCGCATCTCTTCCCTGCTGAGAACATTTGGAACATTATGAGCAAGGCCCTTCAATCATCTCTGGATGTCCACGATGTATCACTCAAATTGGACACAATATGGCACAGTATCTCTCAGGAGGACATCCAACAACACTAGCAATCAATGCCAAGCCGAATAACTTCTTGCATAAGGACCAGAGGTTGACCACCTTGTTATTGATCCGCTCAGTTTATTATGCTCTTTCTCTTCAATAAATTATTCATTATTTATTATGAAATTTTAATGGTTGTCTGTCTGTACATCTGCATCATATCTATTGATTTCGGTTCCACTCGGATAATTCCTGAATTCCTTAGAAGTGCACTGTTATTTTCTTAAGAATGTATGTGGTTAAGGGAACAATCGGTAGACACAGAAAATGAACCTGTTACACTTGTTTCGTGTTTCCCTTTCGCCACCAACACTTCCTCAACATCTAATCGCATCTAGTGGTTCTAATTTTTATCGGGTGCACGTATTATCGCCTATATTTGGGAAAGATAAGAAATGCTAGAGTTCGTTTCGTAGAAGAATGGTAATTTTCTTTTCTTTTCGGTATTGCATGTAATATATGTACAGCCCACACTACGCATGTTATAATACGAGAAAGCAGAAGACTGTTCTTTACTAGTGATTCGTCGTTTTTCGTAAGCAGTGTCTGGTACTGCAAAACGTTAGCCTGCCACAAATGTTTACAGCAGCATACACTAAGCCAAACAAACGAAAATGTCAAATCTTACCTTCGACTCTATCCTACGCTGATAATATTATGATTTCTTCTTGTACAATACGGAATATGCACCGCTCTTTTCATGTAGGGTATATCACAGTTCATTTACACAAGGCGTGAATGTAGTAAAAACAATTATCAATTAGTGTCCATGCTTGGAATGTTCCAAATCGAGCAACAAAATCTAGGCGAGATGGAAATTTTCAGATACATTGGGTCTGAATACAGAGAAATGGTGGAAGAGCTGTCATTCAAGGGATGATGGAAATTGGAGGACAAACAATGTAAGGGCAGAGTGAAGGCAAAGATTTAGAAGACTGTCACAGAAATGTATGACATTCAGTATTCGCCACGTGAATGTGAATGCTCCGTTGCTTTACGTAATTTTACTTCTTGATCACTTTTTAGACAAGCCTATTAAGAACGTAAATATTGATTTTTAGGGCGTCATCGGAAAAAAGTGAATATCGCTGTTCGCTCTCCAGAG
Source organism: Schistocerca serialis cubense (assembly GCF_023864345.2). NCBI lineage: Eukaryota > Metazoa > Arthropoda > Insecta > Orthoptera > Acrididae > Schistocerca > Schistocerca serialis. Next base: position 284,415,030 of record NC_064644.1, on the reverse strand, counting down.
GAGGCAAGTGATTGCGAAAACAGATGTATGGCATTAGGAAGAAGAAGATCTTGTTAAAGCGAGTAATCATTTAGAGGAATGAAAGAAAGATGAATGCGTAGATGAAGGGCCGGTAGCATCCTGTTGCTTACTGTATGTAGGGAGTTTTCAGAAACGAATATAGTTGTGATTCTTATAGCTCTCCCGAAGCATCTACAAGCTCTATATACATGAACGTTCTCGCGGACAGGGTGGCCAGTAAACTGCGGCTGTTTCCTAATGATGCTGTGATGTACTGGAAGATGGCATCATTGAGACGACTGCAGGAGGGTACAAGACGACTTAGATAAAATTTCTAGTTGGTGTGATGATTGGCAGCTAACTTTGAAGTAAGAAACCTATGTAAATGCGGGTGAGTAGAAAAACTAACGCGTAATGTTCGGATACAGCATTATTAGTGTGCTGCTCGACACAGCCACATCGATTAGATGTGTAGGCGAAACGTTACAAAGAGATATGAAATGGAACAAGCATGTAGGGATTGTAGCGGGGAAGGTGAATGGTTGACTTCGCTATGCTTGGAGAATTTTACGAAAGTCTGATTCATATGTAAAGTAGACAGCACATAGGATACTATTGTTCGAGTATTTGAGGTACACATCAGGCAATATTGAAGGAAGACATCGAAGGAGTTCTGAGGGGTAGGCTCGAACAACAAGCAAGTACTACATGGATGCTTCGGAAGCTCAATGCAAATACCTGGAGGGAAGGCGACTTTCTTGCCGAGGAACAGTATTGAGAAACCTTACAGAAGCAGCATTAGAAGCTGGCTGTAAAAAGATTCCATCGCCGCCAATGTACATTTCGGGTAAGGAGCACGAAGATAAAAGAAAATAAGGCTCTTACAGAGCGATACAGGCAGTCGATATTCCGTCGCTCTATTTGTAAGTGGAACAGGAAAGGAAATGACGGTTAGGGGCAAAGTCACCATCAGCTTTTGGAGTATATACGTAGATCTAGACCTGTTCGTTGAACACGTCTCGGGTGCGCAGCCGGAACGCGCTGTATATATTTGCACTATATTTCTTGGAGACAATTGCTCTACTTCGTTAGGTGGTGGTTGCTCATCACCTCCTGACTGCTGGTACCCACTGCTGCTTCCTACCTACTTGCTGGCGGTGACCAACAGTGATGACGTCGAGCGGTAGTCTCGAAGAAATGTTGCGCTATTTACACAACGCAACCCGACTGCCGACGTAAGAGTCAAACTTCTTCTTTTCATTCTTCATGTTCTGCAGTCGATTGGTGATGCAGTTTTGCCTCTTCCGGCTTCAAAACGTATCTGTCCCTCGTATCCTTGTTCCTTTCGGACAACTTTTTCCCTAAGGGCTATAGTAGAACACTATTCTTTTGGACCTTCTTCTTTCGCGTTCTATCAATATGCTCTCTCCAGTAATTTCCATAGTTGATATATTTTGCTTCCAATGAATTTATTCATAGTTTTTGTCGTATTTCATCATTCAGAGAGGCTTATGGTAAACAAATACATTTACTACAACGGTAACCCTCCTGCAATTCAATCATGAAAAGATACGCGTGCAGATGGGCTGTGACCTAGATATCACGATCACGTCAATAATAACATTTCCAGTTTCTGAGAAAATTCATTTATATCGTTCACAATAAAACTTTCTAATTTTCATTATATAGTTAATGAGGTAACAGAGTGGTCGTGATATTGCAAAAGGAACATTCAGAAGAGGTTTTTGACAAGAGAGGTGAGAGACGATGATCTTCCATGACTTCACCCCGTTAAATATTGTGAATCAGGACTGGAATAATACAGGAATGATGAATGTAGGAGGAGAGAGAAAGAGCAAAAGTTATTAAATATGTAGTCGCAAAGCGGCTATACAAAGGATGAGAACAATATCTTCAGAAAATGGCCTACGCTAAGAGAAAACAGAGGAAAACTCAGATGTAGACTACACTTCAACCGACGAAGGACATCTGTACTGTTTATGATAAGGATGAAATGCATAGTTCGTTACCCGTAGTTATATGTTAGTGAGAGAGACTTTCGTATAGACACAACCTTGAGAGCTACAGTCATGACGCATGTGGTTTCAGCGCCGGTATCGATGGGCACTCATGCGTGCTGCGAGCTCTCTGTGAGGCCGCTCAGAGGTTTGTGCCGGGCGAGAACACTATTGGCGAGGAGATCGTCAGCACCATTTTCAGGTGAGTAACACAGCCAGTTGCATACAGTTCAGCCAGCCGTTGTGGCCGTGCGGTCCTAGGCGCTTCAGTCTGGAACCGCGTGACCGCTATGGTCGCAGGTTCGAATCCTGCCTCGGGCATGGATGTGTTGGATATCCTTAGGTTAGTTAGGTTTAAGTAGTTCTAAGTTCTAGGGGACTGATGACCACAGATGTTATGTTGCATAGTGCTCAGAGCCATTTGAACCAATTTTGTGCATACAGTTCAATCATATAGACCAGTCAAAACTTCTTGAAACACTTGGAATAATGGACAAATTCCTGCTTCGTTCATAAGAATTTTAAATCCAGATTGATATTGTTTTCTGTAGTCAGTTACCTATCTTCTGCATCCATTGACTAAAAACCGTCTGTACCTATATAGCGGGCAATACCACCGACATTATTTCGGAGATTTCTCGTACATATTTGCTGAATATAGTGGTTTTAATGACCTGTCGTCTCAGGTGGCTCTTTGTAGGGTAGTAATGTAATTATAGTTTGTATTGTATGTTAACCGTGGGCCTAGAAACGACGGAGAGGCTCCGTCTCCGCCATAGCCGCTGTGGTCCATAACCCCATGACGACCAACGCAGTCCACTTCACCCCTCCGTTGCCCCACACCGAACCATTCTTTCAGGTTTATTGTGCGGTTCGGCACCCGGTGGATCCCCCCTCCCCCCTGGGGAAAGTCTCACACTAGACGAGTCTAACGCATATGTTTGCGTGGTAGAGTAATGGTGGCGTAGGCGTACGTGCAGAACTTGTTTGCGCAACAATCGCCGACATAGTGTAGCTGAGGCGGAAGAAGGGGAACCAGCCGGCATTCGCAGAGGCAAATGGAAAACCGCCTAAAAACCATCCACAGACTGGCCGGCTCAACGGACCTCGACACAAGCCCGTCGGGCGGATTCGTGCCATGGACCAGGCGCTCCTTCCCAAAACGGAAAGCCGTCCATTAGACCACACTGAAAACCGAGCGGGCAATTACAGATTACCCGATTTTATATTCGAATTACAGCTGTTTCTCTGGAAACCCTCCACAGGAATGGAAAAGGCTGTGACATGTTATCACTAAAACTTACAATACAAAATTCAAAGTAACGCAAATTTGTTGAGGAACCAAAAGTACTACAATGTGGTTGCTATCGCTGCGACAATAACTCAGCATAGTATTGAAGCTGCATTCACTTAACCAAAAGAAGAGCTGCATACCGGAGCTGTAGACGACCATTACTGAAGGCAGTCTCGTGGGCGAAGAGCGAAGTGGGCTTAATGTTGCCAATAGCAAGTACTGTGAGTGAAAGAAAGTAATAAAATCTTCTCGGGCTCCAGGCACATCGGGTAGTTAAATTCCCTCGGGCTTCCTAGTGGTCGATGGCTGCCGTGTCGCCGTAGCCTTGTCGCCTTGTCACTGCATAGGCCCGCTGTTGGCTGTGACATCACTGGTGTTCTGTTCCTCGTCCAATATGGTAATATTTGAATGGAGCAAGTTTATTTTCAAAGTGTCGCTGGCATCACCTACTGTCGAATTTTGCAGTGTTGTGCAGATTTTATCTGTGCAATTAGTATGTAAAGATAAATGAGGGAAAACAATAAAACAAAATGCAGATAATCCATAACAAGTCAATGAAGGCCAGGGGTCCCACATAGCAAACGAAACATAAAAGATTTCCGAATAATGTACCAAATTTTGTTTGTGGAGATGGAGTTCACCATGCATTGGTCTGATTGGTCATGAGAAGAAATAGCGACTTGATGCGCCGGATCTGGATTAAGTGGGGTCAGCCTGGAGGTTGAGCAGACATGGGCTCAGTTTAATGACATTAATTCACTAAACGTACAATTATGTCTACTAGCAAAACAATAATACAACAACAGTAGTATAGAAATTAAGCTGCAGCTTCTTACAGTTTTTAAAAGCAGGAATCAAATGAGAGAATACAAATAAAATGCCTACAATACAAAAAAAAAATAAGAACTAGTACCATTGTAGGCGCCCTGGCGGTCCCGGTCGCCTACGGTGGACTGGAAGCCGAGCGGTGACCTCTCCAGGTGTCAGGATCCTAGGAAATGACTGTGGACGCGTCAGAAATGCCAAAGAAACAATATTAAATCATGACACCTTTTTTCATGGCCGGCCGAAGTGGCCGTGCGGTTAAAGGTGCTGCAGTCTGGAACCGCAAGACCGCTACGGTCGCAGGTTCGAATCCTGCCTCGGGCATGGATGTTTGTGATGTCCTTAGGTTAGTTATGTTTAACTAGTTCTAAGTTCTAGGGGACTAATGACCTCAGCAGTTGAGTCCCATAGTGCTCAGAGCCTTTATTCCTGCCGAGTACAATGTGGCCTGCATAACACAGGCTGGCAGAGCTTGGTGATATCAACGACCTTCCCCAAGTCCTCGCTGACTCGGAGCTATGACACCAGCTCCAGGCCGCTCCAGTCTTGCTAGCGCAGCGCCTCGTGCTGTGACGTAGCGGTGGAATGCCCTTACTTCGGCCGCACGTGGCTGGCGGCGCCCGGCTGGCCAGCCGGCTCGGCGGCGGACAGCAGGCCGCTGCGCGTAGGAGGCTCCGGGTTGGAGACCCGGCGCTGTCGGCACGAGAAGCGTTCTCGTGGTGCCGAGTGTACGCTATCCCACCCCGGCTTCTTCCCTGCCCCTCCTGGTGGCTCGTCCGCGGTGGACGAGCGGAACGGGCTGCAGTTCCCCAGCGCCGTCGGCTCACCCGGTTGTGACGGCGGATGCACAGGGCCTAGGCCCCACACGATCTCGTCGATGGCTCACTGATGTGGTCAGCATTGGCGGCGAGCGAGCCTGCCGCGATGTCTGCTAATCCTGGGTTGATGACTGACAGCGGCAGCAGAGAGGACCAGAGCTGGTACTGTCCCATCACGTCTGCTGCTGGATGGGCCGCCCTTACTGCAACATCTCCTTAATAAAGATTAACATGTCGATCACCGAGCTGAGGGCTATGCAGCATCCCAGTACACATCTATCTGCGAGTCTAACTGTGAGTGCCTTGTTGCTATCAAAGCTGGCGTATTTAAAGGAAGCACGAGCAACGTCCTGACGTCATGCTCGTTTGTAATGAACGCATTCGTTCCACTTACACTGCTGATTTATCTGTCGTATTCGCCCCTTAGGTGTTCTTGTGACACAGTTACATGTTGTTACGGCAGACTTACGCGAAGTTATTAAATGCAGTACAGTTGACGCTATACCTCTGTCTTACACTCTACGAAACTCTCCGTCTAATACAAACGTGCATGCTAAGCAATCCTCTCTCGCCTGTTGTGTGTAACCAGGACACTGCCCCTGCGTGACGACACATTCTGATAGGTGTGCAATCCTGTTACCTCTTGGCTGACCTACTGCCTCTGGCTCTCGGCATAGGCAACGAGACTTTGACAATATTCCACTTTTCCAACTCTTTACTATTCTGCGACACTACACCATACCTTTTCCCAGCACACAAAATCGGCCAACAACCTTAATAATTGCTGCTTATGGCCCTCTGCCACAGACAGGGGCTACAATATATATAGATTTTGCAATTATCCATGACACACTAAAGTAAATCTCAGACATTCTGAAGAACATCAATGTACCATATAACTGAATATTGGTCAACAGCTATTGACATCACCAACTAGTTATTACGACAAGTTACATATCAAGCACCCTATAAAAACACCCACACACAAACACACACTTATATCACGATAAACTCTTGGACAATAAAAGGAACAAATTGATCAGTAACACGAAACAAATTATAGAGTGACTTCCTTTGTCCGAAAGGCCATCAAGGATGCAGCCATGCCGTATAGCGTAATACGTATAAATTGCTGTCATGGCACGTAATTTAACAAAATCAAAATGCCTCTTAATTTCACAAAAAAAAGCCCAGATGCATAGTGTGCCATTAAACTACAGCCATACTTCGAACCACGCCAACCACGGACATCCATCCAAAACACTGCTTGTACTTAGCACTTTACACTGCACTGTATGACTCAGCCAACCAGCATAGAAAAATTTGTTACTGAAGTACACAGATAGTGCTCGTCTTGACACGCGGAAGCCTCTGTGTCTGCCACCACTGAGATCATTGCCCTCTTGCCCAGGCAATGACACCAACTGCTCCACTAGGTTTTTGCATCCACTCAGCAACCATCCCCCATGCTGACCGGTAGTGATGTCCCATCGACTGCACCATCAGCTGGTAAAGGTTTCCCATACATGGTTCTTCAGATAAATCCATATGCACAGCCTTCCACCAGCTGAATAACACTTCGTCCATAGCTGCTACTTCCGCCCCATGTGCTACAAAAGCCCCAGACTCCCACTCTGCTGTCCACTAGTAAGTGCAGTCTGAGCCCCAGATCCAGGTCACCGGCCTCAGTACATTCCACCCTGCACTAACTGATGACGAAGCACTGCATGCTATCCAACCACACTCACGATGATGGCTTCCAGGAGATATATCACGCTCGATGGGAAGAAGGTGACTGCTTCTTCTTGCATTTCACTGTTCCACCAAGGCCCGTATTGGCTCCAGAAGTACGAAAAACGCCGCCAGCAGCACGCCATGACTCAACGCTAGTGCTATAGCAGCAAAACGCTGCCAGGCGGATGGGTCAGGAAACTACACATATTACAAATTCAAGCTTATATCTCCTCCCGCCCACCCTCCCCGCAAAACCAGTCTCCAGCCCTCCAGCTGATGAGGACAACACACTCATATAGACTGCAGTTGAAACAAGAATAATATACTTACCAAGAGTAATGACAAACACGCATGGCAACAGAATGTCATGCCATCATGCAGGCGCCAACAGTACCCTGCCCATCCAAACATGCTATGGCAACAACAGCCACTGACAAACAAGTACTTTAAAACGATTTTACCAGTGACTGTGCAACAATTAGGAATACCTGAAGAAACTAGCTCTGAAAACGGTGCCACACTGCACGAAACAAATCCTGACCATACTGATACCTAGGAAGGTCTGTCTCGCTAGCCAACACTAAAGATGCACTTACTCACTACTAATAAAAACCTGTATCCTAATCAACCTCACTAACGGTACAAGCTTCGATCTCCTGACAGCAACTACCCTCAAAACCTTATAGCAAAACGCATACTGAGTGGCCCTAACCAGCGACATACAAACGAGGTCCTGACAAGGCACTCCACCTTACAGGAATAGCAACACTAACTCCCCATCAAGGATGACTAACCTAATGGAATAAGCCTTACTAGCTGTGTCGTTGCGCTCTCCCACCATCAACTGCGCTGGTTCACTCATTGCCTGTCTAAGCTCCTGGGATAGCTCTTTACTCCAGTTGCAGAAACCTAGCAGTGAACTGACAACTCATAAATGAACTACTCCCCATGAAGACAGGGCGCGCCCTACAAGTTCGTAGAAGTCATGACAGGAACAGCACACAGAAAAGCGAGAGATGATCTCTTATCCATAATCTAACGCAACCAGGCTATTCCCTCATGCCGACATAACGGACAACCACATTCTGCTACTAATCGTAGCATAGGATTTAGGTGGTCTTCATCAGGCTGAGGGTTGTGCATGCATGCCGTCAGTTTAGCAAATAGTTATTAACTATAATATTCCACTTAATAACATAAAAATCAATCGAAAAGGCGTTATTCTGCAGCCTCCATAGTTTTGAAAGAGAGGCTCAAACAAGGGAATTCAAATGAAATGACTTCAATACAATAAACAAAAATAGGATCAAATGTACATTGTGTAACTGAACTGGGTCGCCACAACGTGACATGCAGAAGTGGGCTGTCTCACAACGCCACAATCAAAGGAGTAGTCCAGTAGGAATTAATCAGCAATCAACCAGGCTACACATTAAGGAATTAAAGACCCTTTGGTAATGAGCAACTCACCTGTGTATCCATAATTTTCCAGTTAACTGCCGGTCGCTGTGGCCGAGCGGTTCTAGGATCTTCAGTCCGGAACCGCGCTGCTGCTACGGTCGCAGGTTCGATTCCTACATCGGGCATGGATGTGTATGATGTCCTTAGGTTAGTTAGGTTTAAGTAATTCTAAGTCTAGGGTACTGATGTCCTCAGATGTTAAGTCCCATAGTGCTTAGAGCCATTTGAACCATTTGAAACAATTAACTTATATTACTTTCCTTGAACATGCAGGTGCAAGTAAAGCCATTAACGAAATTTCCGAGAAATGAGGAAACAGAAATCTGGAAACAGATTTCGCGTGCCACCATTTTTAGAGGAGATGATAATTTACTCAAATTGGCGGCAACCGTTAAAAAATACTCCAGGTTTAAAAAATCGTTCTTCTTCCTGATGAAGGCGTAGGAATATTGTAAGAACTGTCTTTCTGACTGGTGGGTCTCAGGCGGAACAGGAAATCTGTGTCGGCAAAAAAAGACGTGGCCAGCTGCTATGTCTCAGAAAGTATACTTTGGCACCTGCCCTCTCACATAGTTCTCAACGACTCTAATTTGCGAAGTCGTAAACTAACAGGAGTGTACCACCAGCGAAGCTGTGGAAGGTCTGGTCGTCATGAGTTAATCCTCAATCAGTTTGATCTTCGAGACAGATCAATAGCTGCTCTTTCGTCACCGTCATAGACGCCCCTCGCTGGTAGTAACAGTTTGGTTACTTATTGCCTATAACAGTACGTAGCAATATCGCACCCGCACACGACGTTAAAGCAGCGAACGCAGGTATGTTGCTCTGAGACTGCAAAACAACAATACCAAGCATGTGGTAAAGATTACCGGCACTTCCCATTTGTAACCTTGATCTATCTCATTTAAGTACTATCTATCTCTCTGCGGCTTCATTGCAGTTCCGTATATCTTGCTACGGTTTCAATGCTGTGATCTGTGTCGTTTATCAATGTGTAACGCCAGTTACACAGAAGCTGCAGGAGGAATATGAAAAAAATCGGAAAAGAATTATCGTCCGAAGTACTGATTCAGCATCCAGAAAATGAAAAAAACTCTCGATGAAATGAAAGGCAAAGGCGGTAACATTAAGAGTACAACGGGAACTCCACTGTTAAACAAAGAGGAGCGAGCGAACAGATGGAAAGATTACATTGGTGTCTCTAAGAAGGAGGCGACTTGTCAAATGACGTGGCAGAAGAAGAAATTGCTGTTTATACGGACGACTTTTGAAATTGGCTTGCTTTATATATGAGACGGGCGACGCACCATCACCATTTCTGAAAGTTACCATCCACACAATTCCGAAGATAGCAAGGGCAAATTAGTGCGATGACTACTGCACAATATGTTTAACAGATTATTCATCCAAGCTGTCGTCAATAATAAAATACAGAAGAATGGAAAATAAAATTGAGGATCTGTTAAATGACGATCAGTTTGGCTTCAGGAAAGGTAAAAGCACCAGCTAGTGGGATTTGACCTTGCACTTGATAAATGAGGCAAGACTCAAGAAAATACAAGACACGATTTGTCGACCTAGAAGAAGCATTTGACAATGTGAAATTGGGCAAGATGTTCGAAATTCTGAGAAAAGTAGGTGTAAGCTACGGGGAAAGACGAGTAATGCACAGTATGTACGGATCTAAGAACGAACAATCAAATTCGATGAACAAGAACGAAGTGCTTAGCTTATAATGGGTGTAAGACAGGGCCGTAGTCTTTCGTCCCTGCAGTTCAATCTATACAAAGAAGCAGCATTGATGGAAATAAAAGAAAGGTTCAAGAGTGGAAATAAAATCCAAGGTGAAAAGATATCAGTTGTAAGTTTAGCTGATGACATTCCCTTACTCAGTTAAAGCGAAGAAAAATTAGAGAATCTGTTAAATGGACTGAACAGTATAATGAGTACCGAATCTGGATTGAAAGTAACGTGAAGCAGCAGAAAAGAAAGTACCGAGAAATTTAACATCGTAATTGGTGTTGACGAAGTACTGGGTGATCAAAAAGTCATTATAAATTTGAAAACTGAATAAATCGCGGACACCGTCATTCCTCAACAATAGCTTTATTCGAGGAATAATGTTGTGAACAGCACTGTAAAGCATGTCCGGAGTTATGGTGAGGCATTGGCGTCGGATGTTGTCTTTCAGCTAGAGGTGTCGGTCGATCACGATACACCTGCGACTTCAGGTAACCTCAAAGCCAATAATCACACGGACTGAGGTCTGGGGTCCTGAGAGGCCAAGCATGACGAAAGTGACGGCTGAGCACACGATCATCACCAAACAACGCACGCAAGATGGTTCAAATGGTTCCAATGGCTCTGAGCACTATGGGACTCAACTGCTGTGGTCATAAGTCCCCTAGAACTTAGAACTACTTAAACCTAACTAACCTAAGGACATCACACACATCCATGCCCGAGGCAGGATTCGAACCTGTGCCGTAGCGGTCGTGCGGTTCCAGCGGTAGCGCCTTTAACCGCTCGGCCACTCCGGCCGGCCGCCCGCAAGAGATCTTTCGCGCAACTAGCAATACTTTGGCTTTTTCTGTTTTTTTTTTTTTTCTAGTTCTATTAACAAACCATGTCATTCCAAGCCTGTGTGTCAATTTCTACCTCTCTGTCTACATTATTGCGTAGTGTATTAAGTTTTCAAATTTATACTGACTTTTTGATCACCCGGTATATAAAGTTAAGAAATTCTGTTACCTAGGCAGCAAAATAATCAATGACGGACGAATCAAGGAGGGCATCAAAAGCTGACTGTCACTGGCAAGGGAAGCATTTCTAGCCCAGAGAAGTCTGCTAGCATTAAACGTAGGCCTTAAGTTTACGAATAAATTCCTATGAATGTGTGTTTGGAGCATAGAATTGTATGGTAGTGAAACAATGACTGCGCGGAAACCGGAAAAGGAGAGAATCGCAGCATTTCAGATGTGATGCTACACAGGTGTTTTGAAAAACAGGTGGACTATTAAGTTAAGGAATGTGGAGTTTCTTGCAGAATCGGGCAGGAGACGAGTATATTGAAAACACTGACTAGAAGGAGGGACAGAATGATGGGACATCTGCTAAGACATCAGGAATCAGGAAAAAACTTCCATTGTACTAGAGGGAGCTGTAGAGGGTACGAACTGCAGAGGAAGACAGAGACTGGAATAAATCCAGGAAATAACTGAGGATGTAGGTTGCAATTACTACTTCGAGATGGAAAGGTTGGCGCAGGAGAGGAATTCCTGGCGAGTTGCAGCAAATCTGTCAGGAGACCGATGATCCGAAATAAATAAAACAAAATAAAATGAGATAAAACTTGATAAAAATGCTTTACTCTGCTGAATATCAATTTTTGCTTGAAATATATCAATATTTGGATTACTTGTTATTTCTTTCCTATTAGTTTGCGATGTTCACGCGCCTATCCTGATACCTACCAAATCAGTGTCATCTTGCAAGTAAAAGAGTTACCTATATTTTATACGATCGAATACGAAATATGTAACCAATTTAAAAGCCTGGTGACCTGTTAACATTTACCGCTCCAACAGACGGGGGAAAGCTGCGTTCATTTTTGCCTCATGGAATTGCTAGAGCTGTGGAGACACTAATGTGAAGGAGTCAGAACTTTTAACCCTTTCGTGGGCAAAATTATTGAGCAGTTCCTTTTAATGAATGGAGAGCAGATAGTGATTAACAGATAGGTATATTTATCATACAGAATACCAAATTTGCTCCAAGAGTGAAAGTGAGGTCACACAACAAGGTGGGAAGTATTCTTCCCACTGCCCTTCCTTGGAGTTAAATGACAAAAACAACTTTTTCAATATATGTCATATTTATTTGATAAATTTACTTCTCTTGTTACAATGCTTGTTCACAATTACTTGCCATGAAATTTTCGGAAACATGGGTCTATGCAAAGTGGTATTTGACAATATGTACAAACACAGCGAGTGCTCTTTTCCGCAGCTTTGGTACTACAATGACGGCACGCCCAGTAGGTTTCTCCTGAAATGGGTTGGTGCTCCCCTACAGCCACATGGCGAAAATCTTCAGGTCCTTTACCCCTTTTTGCCAGAAAGACAGGTTTTTGTCAATGCCTTTTTTGGGATGAGAAGACAGCGATCAATTGTCTGGCTACATGGATCCTGTATGGGAGCCGATCATGCTGTCCACTTTCTCTTTTGCATATTTTCCACAGGATAAAACTGTTCACTGCAGCAACGTCCACCAGGAAATAAAATATTCTGTGCCACCATTTTACGGAATGTCTGCCAATAGCATACCTTTCTCGTAATAGATCAAACTTTTTGACACCACCCATTAATTTGTTGTGTTCTGCCACAACTTCAGGACAAGAAATCTCTGTACTAGCACCATCCTTGTTTTTCCTTTTCACTGTGGCTGTTTCTCATGGGTCATGAATTGAGGACAGGAAAGTGACTGGACTGTTATCCATTCATTTTACTGCAGCAATGGTTCCTTTTGTCTCAAACTGGAATTCTCCTCGATCCAATTTTACGTTTTCCTTCATAAATTTGGGTAAATCAAAAGTATTTACCTGACACTATAGGTCTGAGGAAAAAATCATAAAATGTCACGCAAACAGCACTGAAACGCTCCTCTACAGAGCAACACTCAGGTATACAATGCCTCTGCGCGAAGGTACAGCAAAAACGGCGGGAACTTCCGATTGGAAGTAGTACCCTATACTGCTCACTAGGTGGTAGCATCGTACAGAGGTGGGAACTGTGAATCCCAGGGGTCTAAGAGCGAGTTCATTGTAGTGGAAGCATGTTTCCCACGGCTCACGAAAAGGTTAAGGAAGAAGGTGCATTCACCTCTTAATTTTATAGAATCAACAAGTGTTAAACAAGCACCTCACTTGACCATTATAATGTAGTTTCTAGACAGGAGGTTCAGCAAGTAAACAGCGCGTCGCTGTCGACAGGTGGCCTGGAGCGCGCACCGCCTCCTGGGAGCCGGAGGAGCACCACGCGTACGAGCGCGCCCAGCGGCGCGGCCGCTCCACGGAGGCCGTCGACTGCGAGCTGCTGTACCCGGCCTGCCCGCTCTCCCTCGTCGACGTGCTGCTGTACGGCCACATGGGCGACTAGGCCGCCCCTGCCTGCCGGACTCACACTTCTCTGCCGCGCACGTGCTGGCAGCTGCGCCACGACCTACTGGAACAATTTGGGGCGAGTGGAAATCGGACCAGTTTCTCAAACTTGTATCTTCACTGTCATTTGGAAGCCGCGACTGCTTTTGACATAAAAGCCAAACTGAAACATTTATTCGTGTGAGTTTTATTTTCCCCGACAATGAGTCTACATTCGCAATCCCCAAGTGGACATTCTCTCTGTCTCTCTCTCACTCTCTCTCTCTTTCTCTATCTCCTTTTTTTCTCCTCAGAGTAGCACTTGAAATCTATGTTCTCAGTTATCTGCACGATGTATTCAAATCTCTGTCTTCGTTTACAGTTTTTGCCCTCTACAGCTCCCTCTAGTATCATGGAAGGCGTTCCCTGATGTCTTAACAGATGTCGTATCATCCTGTCCTTTCTCCCTGTCAGCGCTTTCCATACATTCCTTTCTTCTCTTTCTTCTCCGATTCTGAGCAGAACCTCCTCATTCCTTACCTTACCAGGCAACCTAACTTTCAGCATTCACTGCTGTACCACATCTCAAATGCTTTGATTTTTTACTGTTCCGGTTTTCCCACAGTCCATGTATCACTACAGTGCGACGCTGTATTCCAAACGTACATTCTCAGAAATTTCTTCCCCAGATTAAGGGCTATGTTTGATAGTAGTACACATCTCTTCGCCAGGATTACCCTTTTTGCCATACCTAGTCTGTTTTTGATGTCCTTCTTACTCCGTACGTCATTGATTATGTTTCTACTTAGGTAGCAGAATTCCTTAACTTCATCTATTTCTGGACCATCAATCGTGATGTTAAGTTTGTCGCTGTTCTCATTTCGGCTTCTTGTCATTACCTTCGTCTTCCTTCGATTTACTCTCACGCTATATTCTGTACTCATTAAACTGTTCATTCAGTACAGCATATCGTGTAATTCTTCTTCAATTTCACCCAGGATATGAATGTCATCATCGGATTGTATTACTGAAATACTTTCACCCTGAATTTTAATCCCACTCCTGAACTTCCTTTTATTTGCGTCATTGCTTCTTCAGTATACAGATTGAAGATTACAGTCGAAAGATTGCATTCCCCTTTTACACCAATTTTAATCCAAGCACTTCGTGAACATCCATGTTAAGTTTCCCGCTGTCCTCATTTCTGCTACTTCTCATTACTGTCGCTGCCTTCGTTTTCGATTCTGATAAGAACAACGCTATCACTGATCTGTTCACAGTAACACACTCTTTGCCCTACCTTCCTATTTATGACGAATCCTACTGCCATTCTACCATTTTCTGCAGCTGACCAGAAGTCCTTATCTTCTCTTCATTTCACTTCACTGATCCCTAATATACCTAGATTGAGCCTTTGCATTTCCCTTTTCAGTTTTCCTAGTTTCTCTCTCAAGTTCAAGTTTTTGACATTCCACTCCCTGGCTAGTAGGACGTTATGCTTGTAGGACGTTATCATTTTCTTAGTTATTCAATCTTTCTTTCATGGTCACCTCCTCTTAGCGGTCCCATCCCGGAGAACTATTCCGGAATCTTTTGCCAATGGAGAGATCGACAATACACTTTTTCAATTACAAGCCACATTTCCTGTGGATACACGTTACGTGTCTTTAATGCAGTGGTTCCCATTCCCTTCTGTATTCTTATGCCGTTGATTCTTTCCCCTTTAGGGGCAGTTTCCCACCCTTAGGACAAGATAGTGCCCAGAATTTCTTTTTTGCCAAGGCCGTTGGCAGAACCAGGGTGACTTGTTATTCAGGATGACTTCAGCCGCTAGTGCTGATTATTAAAACTAATGAAAATTTAATTAGGGTTTCTTGAATTGTTATTTGTTCTACTCACCATGTAAAAGATGTGCCACCAGAGGAGAACACTGAGACTCGTTAGAAATAAGTATGTGTATCATCAGCAGCTCACAGACACATATCAAGATCAAAAACAGCGTGTGAAACGACACGAGCGGTGAAAGAGAATAAAAGTCACTCGCCCTCATAATACATAAATTTATTGCTTATCAACTGACAGGCCCGGCATTGCTAAGGTATCCAATTTGCTAATTTTTTGCTAGAAACGAAAACAAAAAAATGAACTGTGTTTATAGCTTAAAATCTAAAAGATTTCATTTCCATCTATTCATGATAACTTCTATGAATTTATGGAACAATCGTACAAGGAAATGAGCATAATGTACCAATCTATAAGTACAGTATCCAAATTAAGAAACATAGTATGCAAAATATAAATTCTCTGTATTGTTTGTTTATCTCACAACCTGATCATAAACAATAATTCTAGTGACATTTCCATGAAGCTGGATGCAGCAGCTTCGCGTTCTACAGCGCGATTCTCTAAACATCCATATGGCTACTCCTCTTCATAGCACCACAGACAATTATGTTCTTTTCACCCACAGCCGTTTATGCTTCGCAGCTGAAAGCTGTCAAAAGCGCTGCCAGGTGCCAGGGATTTTGTTAAGCTGACTCGACAGCAGGAGTGTCTCGGTATTAAAGAATAAATGTATTAAAGCTTCATCCATGATGCGGATTTCTTTCGCGCATCTGACTGCATATGACGTCCTATCTCTTGAAGAGCGTGTCATTCAGTGACATGTATGTGAACCTATATTCAACGGCGTGTGTGGATACTGTTGCCGAAATACGTTGCAAAAAGGGGTAATAAAATTAAACGTCTTGCCACTGCATTAGTTTTTCACGCATATCATTGTTTAAGACGTGATATCGCCCGAACCATGTGTGGTACTGTAATAGAATTTTGTAGGTGCATTTGGCAAGGAATGTGAATACTGTCTGAGAAACTTATTGCCAATGCAGTTAGTAGCACATAAGTAACAAATGTAAACGTCATGTACGATGGGCTTACTTTTTTCACATCTCAGTGTTTATGATGTCATATCACCTGAAACATGTTAGATAGGTGTTTCTTACCTACACAACAATTGTTGCCTGACAGTTAGGGATATGTGTACCTAGCTTGGTAGAATTCAGCCCAGTTATTTAGGAGAAACGTGGAACATACACACGTACGTACACCCAGTTCTATAGTAGGTAAGGATATCGACTTTCTGAAAATAAATGAGACAATAATCTTGATCCAGTACCTTGTGTGTCATGTAACTTATGTGTAATATATCAGTGTTTAACACAAAAACCCATCTGCTTTATGAAGAAATTACTTCAGTATAAGTTTTTAATGTTGTGTATATATGTAAGTGCCACTACATATAAATGATACAACGATGAGTTCTGTTACTAATTGCTAAGTATCGTGATCAACTTTTCTCTTTTTGCTAAGTGTTTCTCGCTTAACGTAAGCATATGCAATCTTTCTCAAACTTTTCCAGAAAATAAATCGTAGTTTTCGACAGCAGAAAGATTTTAAAAAGACTATTATTCTGTTTCTCAGATTAGAATTCATTCATCAGTAGCAAATTTACTTTTAGTGTACCTAATCGGTTTGGAAAAATTAATTTTTCATGTTCAAAAGCTTAGTATTTGTTCAGCAAATGTCAATATCTTCTTCATAGAACCATAATTCCATGATATCTCAAAAAATCTATATACTGTATGTCATTATTGTAAACACTACAATTTACAGTAACTGGATCACGTTTATGTGTACGTCAGGCTTCGCATATTGTATATGATTACTGTAAATTCATATTGACAGTGTGCAATAACTGAATCACGTCTATGAATATGTCAAGTTTGTATGTGATCCAAGTCAGGTAAATCGTCAATCTGAGATTGCAATACTGTCATAGATTATGTACATTTCAGAGTAGCATCATGCTTCTATGAAGAAGAAATTGACATCTACCAGAACCATACTAAGCTTCTGAAGATCATAAATTAATTTCTCAAAACTGATAAGGCATATTAAGATATGTTTGTCTCTGACGAGTGAGTTTTATTCTGAGAAATATATAAAACACCTGAAAATTATAGCCATGAATAAAATAATAAACTAATATTATATTTCACTACAGCAATATAATTCTGCACATAATAGTGTACAACACCAACGCTAAATTTTGAACGTGAGTAATAGTTAATGAATACCACAATAATCCAAACAATTTAGGACTGCACACTGATGAAAATTTAGTTAAAGTACTAAAAGATTCTGAAAGTTCTTAAGTACACCTGTGTAGGCCCGTTTGCACTTTGTATCACTGTAAGTGTTATAACAAACACACCAGAATGTGAACAAACTCTGGTTATTATCATTGAGTACTATATGGAATTATATTCAGCAGCAGGTCATCTAGATTAGCGAAATAACTTTTTTATTGGCAACTTTTATTACACAAAATAATTCAGAAAGATTCTTTTTTTGTAGTGATAGAGCATAGCATATCCCTGTTATTCAACAAAATGCTATTTATTATGCGCACTTATTGGTATGCAGAAACAGTTAAAGTAAGGCATACTATAAATTGTTCAAATTATTGATGCAACATGTAAGTGACAAAAAATAGACAAATGAAAAGTAGAATATAATATAGTGGCATTTGGTGAAGGTTACAGTTAAAACGTCTTCATATTAACTTGTAAATATAATTGACGGTTCAGTGTTAATAGCTGATTAAATTTGTAAGTTACTGTTGGGGTATTGTGGTCTATAGCAGGTTTCGGCTGTTATTGACTATCTTCAGATCTTTTGAGTTCTAATACAGTATAAGTTGTCAAGACCACTACTGCGTCCGAACGCTTCAATTTTAAAATATGAGTGAGCGTTTGTTGTTTTGCACACTATGCTAACTAATTCTTGAAAAACCAAACTGCAGAACCAAAGTGAAAACATTTTCTATAAGAGTCACGTAACAATTTGTTAATCACTTAGCACTGTCGAAGATTAGTATCATCCTTGTTCTCATGAAATTACAGTATCAAGGATCGATGTTCGACTCATACACAAAGTCTTAGTATCGATGGAATGTCGTTATGTGGGGAGGACAGTGACATTTGCATGTGTAAGTTATATGCAGCAGATCAACAATGAGCAAGCAAGTTCTTCATAGCCACTGTCCACACATTTTTATGTGTCGCACACCAACGAAAGATTCCAGACCTCTCAAACAGGTGAGATAATTTGGAAGTAGTATAAAGTAGCTACCTGTAACCTTCATTACCCTCTTGCATTTCATTTATGTTTGCTGCAAAAATACAGTGTTGTAACGGATAAAAAGATGTGCTTTTTGAGACCTAAGCTTAATTTGAATCCAGTAAAACTGAAGTATGCTGAATCTTGAAAGTTCGGATCGGAAGCAAGCCCATCTAAAACACACAGACAAGCTGCAGCTAGCATGTTTTTATGCTACAGTGTGTTACTTGACACAAACCGCAGGCCATTTAGATCAAAAGTAAATTTGCTCGCCTAAAAGTGGAAAATTCCGAATCCTCTTACATGCGCTATTTTATGCTGCTGGTGTACAAAAACTTACTCGAAATATAAGTTACTTTAGTTTTCAAGTCACTTTCAATTCAGTTTCAAACTTATCCTTCGAAATATTGAGTTCGGAAACGTCTATAAATATTCGTATTGTCCTCTCCAAAAAAATTACGGTTACCAAAAACGTCTGTTCGAATCATGTGTTTGTAGCTTCTACAATGTCAGCATAAACGGGAACCCACAACACACACTGCTTGGCAAAGACTGACCACACCAAGTGCTGCTTGGCATTGACTGATAGACAGCTCCACAACAATTTGAACACCTTTCATGGGGACGGCCATGTGAGGGAAACGTTTAACTTTCTCTCAGAGATGTTTACATTACTAGCTGAGAAAGGTCCCATATATAATACAAAACTCTAATTATCTGTCGAATATGGGGATTTATGCTATTTTCAAATTTCTCCAAACTCGAGTGAGATTTCCGTGAAAGTTCCTGGCACATTAAAAGAGTGTGGCCGGACCGAGACTCGAACTCCGCACCTTTGCCTCTCACGGGCAAGTGCTATACCGACTGAGCTACCCCAGCAGGCCTCACGACGCCTTCTCACAGCTTAAATTCTGCCAGAAGAGCTTCTAGTAAGTTTGGAAGGTAGGAGACGAGGTACTGGCAGAATTGAAGCTTTGAGGACGCGTCGTGAGTCTTGCTTGGGTAGCTCAGTTGACAGAGCACTTGCTCGCGAAAGGCAAAAGTCACGAGTTCCAGTCTCGGTCCAGCACAGAGTTTTAATTTGCGAGGAAGTTTCATATCAGCGCACACTCCGCTGCAAAGTGGAAGCCTCATTCTTGAGATTTTCTTGATACGAGTTTTGTGAGGATCCTCTACCACTACAAACCCGAAAGCAATAAATATATTTTTTAAATAGTACAACCACAGACACTGACATTTCACAACTACAAACTTCATTTAATGGCTTGGAAAATATTAAAGAATCATCAAACCCAGATCCCAGAAAGAAAATTTTTTACTCCAAAACCGTTACTATTAAAATATGGAACTTATAGGTTTTGTATTTTGGTAAAGCTGTAACACTCCGGTTTAATCTACTGACTTATCCCGCTCGATCGGGATCTGATAGCAGCCCAAATAGATATTAATTAATGTGACCGTGTACCTAATGGGCTGGCAATCGAATTGGACTGCTACGGAGATGTTACATTCCATTTTGTCCTTCTCGAATGCTGTAAATATGAATGTCTGGTGCCAAGAAGAACAACAACACAGCTTCATTAATCAACGAACTATATTCATCACAAAAACACCAAAATAAGGAGACAGCCACTGCTTTCGTCGTACAGAATTAATAACGGCTAATCACAGCACAGGCCTCTTCGTTATTTATTATCGTCACACGTAATTTCAATCACTGTAATCCAACACTGCAATCCAACACTGCAATCCAGATGACGCCGGCGCGGTAGACGCGTAATTACAAATATCGGCACTGAAATATCACTGAATCACACTAGTAATTATACTTTTCCACTTTCCCGTATATTTCTAACACAAAGGGGTTAAACCACGGCGATGGCCACTCCCTTTGTCGGTACGGTGTTGCATTCCAGCAACCGACCTCCACCCGGCTCGGCCCACAGCGCGTACCACACTCTACTGTCTCAACACTCGCTCTCGCTCTCGCAACCCGACACACACTATCGATTGTTTGTCCTGTCGACCTGTGCTGTCGCAAAACTTATAGTAAGGGCGTACGGACCCATTACAAAGCTCAAATTAGAAAAATCTCTATCTTCTCTTAAACCATTAATTTACTGTACTAGCCTCAAGCTTTTACATTTTAATACACTTGAATTAATTTGATTGCAATTTTTTATGTGTGGTAATTAGCAGAAAATTTTAATGATGCTGTATCTTGAAATACTTAACTGCAAAGCCAGAGATAAGTTCACACGTACGCTTCAACAAGTGGGCTGGGGTTCTCCGTTGTCTCAGCGAGTAAGCTAATTCATCGTACTGCTGTTGTGCAACAAGCACACTTCCTTCCTTACAACATGAAGAAAATGCTTGAATTGGAGGAATGCGTCGCAACATTTTCACAGGATACGTAGTGCCACGGATCCAAGAGAATACCAGCAGGCAGACAAAAGATAGTATACAGTAATGGTATACCATCGGCGGTACATACTGCAATGTGTCTAGCATGGCTGTATAGGATGTAGTGTAGAACAGGCCATCCAGCATAATATACAACAAAACTACCCGTTGCTGGGTGATCATCCTCTGGAGTTCTACATTTTGTGGACTGGCAAGACAGACAATCCACTAGGACGGGAGGCCGAAGGGCACGCGTTTAAGCTCACACAGGATGGCGTGAGGTCTGGAACAGGACAAGGTCTTTATAGTAGCAAAAATAGTACGTAGCTTCTGGAACACTTAACTTTAATCCATAATTGGTGAACATCGGTCTGACGGTACATGCATCACAAGATAAATAGCAATTGATAATGGCGCCTTGCTAGGTCGTAGCAAATGACGTAGCAGAAGGCTATGCTAACTATCGTCTCGGCAAATGAGAGCGTAATTTGTCAGTGAACCATCGATGGCAAAGTCGGCTGTACAACTGGGGCGAGTGCAAGGAAGTCTCTCTAGACCTGCCGTGTGGCGGCGCTCGGTCTGCAATCACTGATAGTGGCGACACGCGGGTCCGACGTATACTACCGGACCGCGGCCGATTTAAAGGCTACCACCTAGCAAGTGTGGTGTCTAGCGGTGACACCACATTCCTCCCCCGCAAATCGGCGTATGGTTGTGCTATAAGGCTTCCGCCCGCCGTGGGGAGGACCCCATGTTGACGTATGCGACGAGGTGGGGAGCCTAACAACAGGCGAGGCTGTGCCACCCGCACCCTGCCATTCGGTCCGAGGGGAGCTAGGAAACGCCTGAAAACCTACTCCAGGGTGCACGCCAACATGCGGTGTACGCGCCCGTAGAGAGACAGGAGGGGCCGAAGGGTCGACCTCCATCGGGTCGGGGCACCCGACGGGCGAAGACGCCATGCGGTCCGGAGCGGGCAAGAGTTCCATGTCGAAGTACAACGGGTCACGGGAAGCGATCGGCGGCGCGTGACCCAGGGAGGAGCCCGGCGGTTGCAACGATGCGTCCACTGCGGGCGTCGCCGGTGGGAGAACAGGCGGCGGCGCGCCGCCATGGGGCAAAATGGAAGGCAGCGACGGTAACACCTGGGGATGAGGTGAGCCAGTAGATGGGTCCCCAGGGCGCTGACCGGACGGCACCGTCGCTGAAAGCAGACGGGGAGCGTCAGAACCCGTGCGACGACAGAGGCGCAGCTGATTGAGATGCCGACGCACCTCACCAGAGGCCCCCAAAACCAGATACATAGCGCGGCCGAGGCAGCGAATAATGCGCCCTGTGAGCCAACGCCGTAAACCTCGATAGTTGCGATAGTATACAACGTCGCCTGGGGAAAAGCAGGTGTCTGCCGCTGCACAGGAACCTGATGCGGCGGATGTAGCAAAGACATCAAGGTGCGATGAGGGCGGCCGTGGAGCAACTCAGCCGGCGGGCGACCATCTCGGGGCTGAGAGCGATACGAGGACAAAATGAGCATTAACGCGTCCTCCCGAGAATGCGACTCTTTCAACTTCAACATCTGGGACTTGAAAGTCCTAACCAAACGTTCAGCGGCACCGTTTGACTGCGGCGAAAACGGCGCGGACGTCAGATGTTGAATACAATTCGCCTAGCAGAATGACTGAAATTCTGCGGACATGAATTGTGGGCCATTGTCGGAAACAATAGTCTGTGGAAGACCTTCAATGCAAAAGATAGCGGATAACGCTTGGATGGTGGCAGATGACGTCGTGGAAGACATCCGGACAACAAAAGGAAAATTACTGAATGAATCTACCACAACCAACCATCGAGCATTCCAGAATGGACCAGCAAAATCGACGTGTAAGCGTTGCCAAGGGGAAGTGGCTTTCGGCCATGCAAAGAATCTCCGCGGTGGTGCGGATTGTTGTGCGGCACACGCCATGCAAGAAGAGCACATATTCGTATGTTGTTTCGTTCGCACTATACCACAATGTCCTTGGTGGAGAAGCCGTAAGACAGAGGACTGTAACGAACGTGGGACCACGACCCGGGACTGATCATTATCAGAACGCAACAGCAAAACACCACGTCGTACAAAAAGTGTCTTCTTGTGAACAAATAGTCGGCGAACCAACGGATCCCCGATCCGTGACTTTGACAAGGGCCATTGCGTAGCAATAAAACGCAGAACGGTAGCAAGGACAGGGTCAGCAGCTGTGGCTGTAGCTACACGACGAAAATCAATCGGAAACGATTCGACCACGTCATCGGTTTCCGAATCAATGAACATGCAAGCAAGTTCGGAAGAATCGAATACTCTATCCTCAGCAACAGGCAAACGGGACAACGCATCGGCGTTTCCGTCCTTAGCAGCGGACCGATACAGGATATTGTAGCGGTACAGCGAGAGGAAAATAGACCAGCGAATGAATTTCTGCGCTGTACGTGGAGGTACAGGCTTGTTCGGATGAAAAAGCGATATCAAAGTTTTGTGGTCTGTGATGATGGGAAAGTGACGACCATACAAGAAATCATGAAACTTAGTAACACCAAATACGAGAGCCAATACTTCTTTCTCGATCTGTGAATAATTTCTTTGCGCAGACGAGAGCAATTTGGACGCAAAGGCAATAGGGCGATCGTGCTAACCATCTTTGTGCGTAAGCACAGCACCGATCCCGAAATCCGATGCATCCATCATCAACAAAAGGGGTTTCTGGGGATTGAATGGCGTAAGGCAAGTATTGGAAAGCAACGCCGATTTCAACTGGCGAAAGGCGCGTTCGCATTCCGTCGTCCAGACGAACGGAACACCTTTACGGCGTAAGCGATGAAGCGGAGCTGAAATGGAAGAGGCGTGGCGCACATAGCGATGATAATAATTGATTTTTCCTAGCACACTCTGTAGCTGCCTCAAATTCTGCGGCGAAGGCAAGTCTTGTATGGCACGGAGGTGCTCTGGACTGGGATGTATGCCTTGGGCATTGAGTACATGGCCCAGATAGGGTAAGTCACGAGCAAAAAACACACATTTGTCCTTCCGCAAGCGAAGATCATTTTGTCGCAAGACCTGAAATAATGTTATGTGATTGGCTAAATGTTCTTCTTCTGTTTTTCCGGAGATCACAATATCGTCCAGATAGTTTGCTGCAATAGGGACCGACGCACAAACAGTTTGCAGATATTGCTGAAACAGTGCAGGAGCGGATGCACACCCAAAGGGCAGTCTTTTGAATCGATACAAACCAAGATGCGTGTTAACCACCAAAACGCGCTGGGATTCTTCGTCCACCGGTATTTGCAAGTACGCATCTGCTAGTTCCAACTTCGAAAAATATTTCCCCGGGCACAGTTTGTCAAAAAGACCTTCCGGGCGGGGTAAAGGAAAAATTGCAGTCACTAGTTGTGGATTCACTGTTGCCTTGAAGTCCACACAAAGTCTCAAGTTTCCAGAACGTTTTGGCCAAATTACTAAGGGTGATGCCCAGAGAGAAGCCTGCACACGTTCAATCACACCTTGTGTTTCCAAATCGTTTAATGTTCTTGCGACCTCATCACGCAATGCGTGGGGAACATTGTGTGCTATGAAAAATTTCGGCTGCGCGTTTACTTTCAGTTCCAAATGTGCTTTATGGTTCTTAGCGCAACCAAGGCCCGGTGCAAAAATGTCTGCAAACTCTTCACATAGACGAGAAACACCGTCTGAAGGCACAGTCTGGTTCACTGATAGAACCTGATTGACTATAGACAAGTTAAACAACTGAAATAAATCTAAACCAAACAAGTTCACTGCAGAAGAAGAATGCAGGACGTACAATGACACAAGTTTTGTTTGTCCCTTGTATGTTGCAAGAAGACTGCACTGTCCTAACTCAGGGATAGCTTGTCCTGAATAACTACTTAACATTTGCGGCACGCAATGGAGGGGTGCCCAGCTGTTTGTACATGTCCTGATTGATCAGTGAAACTGCAGCTCTGGTATCGAGCTGGAATGGAATCACGTTGCCATTAATGTCCAAATCTACAAAAAGTTTATTGCCCTGCTGACGACAAGAGCGACTGTCTCGTGCAACGTGAACTGACACTGGTACAAAATTACTTGCGACTTGACAGGATTTCCGTCGATGTCAACGCACACGATTTGTGGGATGAACACAGTCTCTGTTAGAGAGAGTGGCACTGGGCGGAGTGGAATGAACTACATTAATTTCCATGGGCGAAGGTTCACGAGCCGGAGTATCCTTGGTTCGATTCCAATTCCGGCGCGAAGCAAAGGGCCTTGAATGGTTGCGATTGTCCGATCTGAGCTTTTTCTGGCAAACACTTTGAACATGTCCTCTTTTATTACAGAAAAAGCAAATAGCCTGGCGTGACTGGCAATTCTCAAGCGAATGTCTAGTAGCACACCGCGGGCATGATTTCACTGCATTTGCTTGCTGGCGAGGTACACGTGGCCGAGAGCCAGGCGGCAGCTGCGCGGATGGGCGCGAGGGCTGTTTACTGTTCCATGCAGCGCGCCCGGCAGGCCGGTTAATGTGACACACGGCCAGTGAAGTGTCAAATGATTCCTGAGCAGAGTCAAGTGTGTCTTGCCGATCCAATATGTCCATCACTTGTTGAAGGGAGCGATTGACTAGTTTCAAAATCTGTTCCCGTATACGAACATCAGAAACGTTCTGTGCAATTGCATCATGTACCATAGTATCTGAATAAGGGAGTCGACATTCACACTCAAAAGCACAATCCCTAGTAACGCCTTGTAAGGTTGCAACCCACTCCCGATTAGTTTGACCGGCCGTACGTTTTGTACGAAAGAAGGTATACCTTTTTGCAACGACATTGACTGACTCTTTGAAATATGCATCTAATGCAGACAAAATTTCTTCGTAGGACAGAGTTGTTACGTCGCGTCGGGGAAATAATTTCACTATCACACAGTACGTCTGGACGCCGACGGATGCTAACAAAAAACGCTGTCACTCATTACCTTGAATTCTGTAGGCGGCGAGATGGAATCCAAATTGGCGTTACCACTCCGTCCAGCTTTCCAGAGCAGCATCAAATGGACAAAAAGGTGGTGCAACAGTGTGTTGTGGCTGCGGTAGCGGTGGAGCGGCGGCTGCCGCATCGTTTTGCAGTGCACGTTGACCCTGGACGAGCTGTCCAAGGGCATCCAATAAGGCCTGCGTCTGCTGATTCTGCAAGCGATAAAATTCAGACAGTACATCTGGAGATTGTGGCGAAGCCATGACACAAAAAAATCAGGGCAACAGTTTTGGTACAAACGCGATTTAGCTCGTCGCCAACTTTTGTGGACTGGCAAGACAGCCAATCCACTAGGACGGGAGGCCGAAGGGCACGCGTTTAAGCTCATGCAGGATGGCGTGAGGTCTGGAGCAGGACAAGGTCTTTATAGTAGCGAAAATAGTACGTAGCTTCCGGAATACTTAACTTTAATCCATACTTGGTGAACATCGGTCTGACGGTACATGCATCACAAGATAAATAGCAGTTGATAATGGCGCCTTGCTAGGTCGTAGCAAATGACGTAGCTGAAGGGTATACTAACTATCGTCTCGGCAAATGAGAGCGTAATTTGTCAGGGAACCATCGCTAGCAAAGTCGGCTGTACAACTGGGGCGGGTGCTAGGAAGTCTCTCTAGACCTGCCGTGTGGCAGCGCTCGGTCTGCAATCACTGATAGTGGCGACACACGGGTCCGACCTATACTACCGGACCGCGGCCGATTTAAAGGCTACCACCTAGCGAGTGTGGTGTCTGGCGGTGACACCACACTACAACCATCCAAGGAGGCACTGTTATGGCGACTAAACTTTAGCGTATACCGTTCCATTCAAGTCAATGAGGCATAACTTTCAGGCAACAAGAAGGTAATTCCAAACGGATTGTCTCCTAAGATTGCAGTTATTCTTCCACCATACCAGCACCGCTCACAGCGTAGAATCATCCATGGATGAGACGTGGTTTGACATGCATTAAGATTCAGACGCACACACACTATGTGATCAAAAGTAACCGGACAGCCACAAAAGCATACGTTTTTCATATTAGGTGCACTGTGCTGCCACCTACTGCCAGGTATTATATATCAGCGACCTCAGTAGTCATTAGACATCGTGAGAGAGCAGAATGGGGCGCTTCGAGGGACTCATGGACTTCGAACGTAGTCAGGTGATTGGTTGTCGCTTGTGTCATACGTCTGTAAGCGAGATTTCTACACTTCTCAACATCTCTCGGCCCACTGTTTCCGTTGTGATAGTGAAGTGGAAACGTGAAGAGACACACACAGTTCAAAAGCGTACATGCCGACTCCGTCTGTTAACTGACGGAGACCGCCGACCGTTGAAGAGGGTCGTAATGTGTAACAGACAGAAATCTATCCAGAAAATCACACGGGAATTGCAAGCTGCATCGGGATCCACTGCAAGTACTATGACAGTTGCCCACCCGGTTAGCTGTGTGGTCTAACGCACGGCTTTCCAGATTGCAAAGGAGCGCCTGGTCCCCGGCACGAAGCCGCCTGGCGACATGTGTCGAGGTCCAGTGAGCTGGCCAGTGTCCGTATGGTTTTTAGAAGGTTTCCCATCTGCCTCGACGTCTGCGACTGCTGGGCAAACAGGGGGGGGGGGGGGGGGGGGGGACAATCCACCAGGGGCCGAGAACCGCACAATACCCCTGAAAGAGTGGTTCGATGTGGCACAACAGAAGGGTGCCGTGGACTGCGGTAGTCGTCGTGGGGTGTGGACCACTGCGGCTGTGGCGGGGACGGAGCCTCTCTGTCGTTTCTAGATCGCCGGTTGACAAACAATGCAATAGAATGACAGTTAGGCGGGAGGTGAGAAAACTTGGATTTCATGGTCGAGCGGCTGTTCATAAGACACACATCACACCGGTAAATACCAAACGACGCCTCGTTTTGTGTAAGGAGCGTAAACATTGGACGATTGAACAGTTGAAAGACGTTGTGTGGAGTGACGAATCACAGTAAACAACGTGGCGACCCGATGGCAGTGTGTGGGTATGGCGAATGCCCGGTGAACGTCATCTCCAAGCGTGTGTAGTGCCAACAGTAAAATTCGTAGGAGGAGGTGTTATGGTGTGGTCGTGTTTTTTATGGAGGGGGCTTGCATCCCTTGTTGTCTTGCGTGGCACTATCACAGCACAGGCAAGATTGATGTTTTAAGCACCTTCTAGCTCCCCACTGTTGAAGAGAAATTCGGGGATGGCGATTGCATCTTTCAACACGATAGAGCACCTGCTTATAATGCACAGCCTGTGGCGAAGTGGTTATGTGGCAATAACATCCCTGTAATAGAGTGGCCTGCACAGAGTCCTTATCTCAATCCTTTGGGATGTTTGGGAACGCCGACTCCATGCCGGGCCTCACCGACTGACATTGATACCTCTCCTCAGTGCAGCACTCCGTGAAAAATGGGCTGCGATTTCCCCAAGAAACCTTCCAGCACCTGATTGAACGTTTTATCGTTCCTCTTTTCCTTAAGCTTCTCCTTTAAACTTGTCACTCGAGAGTCTTCTCTGACGTCAGCATTCCTTCTCCTGTGGAGTAGTGTTACTCAGCTAAGCTTCTTAAGAATCGCTTCTACGACGATGGTATTCTTTGTTCATTTCTTCTTACTACAGCTCATGACTCACTTCCATATGTTGTGTTTCGTATTGACTTTCTTTCTGAGAACTACTTAGAACAGGATTTCCCAAGCTGTTACTCTTTTGTAAGACGATGTGAATCGTAGTACGTGAATAGAACACCTGGTTTATTTGAAGATTAATAAAAATTAAAAATGGGAAAACTTTCTTTAATCGTTGATAACTTCAATTTTAAATCATAATTTATAATCAGGTACATTAAAAAATTAAAAAAAGTAGTTAATGTTGTCAAAATGACGAGGAGAAAGAACGTCATGTTGTTAACAGTTTTTCGCGGAGCATTTATTCACTTTCCACCGAACACCAGTGTTCTGAAAAACACAGTTTGGGAAACCCTGTTACACATTGTTCCGATGGTGAAAATAAATTTTTCTATTTGGTTTTGTAGATGTAATACAGTCACAAATTAGAAGGTATTTTCTAAGCAGTCAAATGATTATTTTTATTTCCTAATCGTTTCTTGTCATTCTGTTGGGGACTGGCTACTAGCGCATGGAAGCCATAGCCCATATTTCCTTCAGAGATACTATAAAATTTTGCATCAGCATTTGGTCAGTATATGTATCAAACATAATCTGAGACAAACTGCATCACTGTCTTACCCAAATTTGTCCTGGTCCTAGGTAGCATTTTTCTGTTAACTTCATCGAAAGCTTTCACATAGTGTATGATTAGAAAAAGTGTGTCTCTATTCACATCTCCATGTTTCTCAATGATTTATCTAACAGCGAACGTATTATCTGTGCTCCGTCTATATTTCCTGATGCCCGTTTGCTCTTCTAACAGAATATTTTCAACAATTACTGCTAGTCTGTGTGTACTATTTTAATATATACACTGAAGGGCCAAAGAGACCGGTACACCTGCCTATTGTCGTGTAGAGCCCCCTCTAGCACGCAGAAGTGCCGCAACACGACGTGGCATGAACTCAACTAATATCTGAAGTAGTGCTGGAGGGCACTGACACCATTAGTCCTGCAGGGCTGTCCATAAATCCGTGAGAGTACGAGGGGGTGGAGATCTCTTCTGAACAGTACGTTGCGAGGCATCGACGATATGCTCGATAATGTTCTTGTCTGGGGAGTTTAGTGGCCGAAGAAAGTGTTTAAACTCAGAAGATTGTTCCTGGAGCCACACTGTAGCAATTCTGGACGTGTGGGGTGTAGCATTATCCGACTGCAATTGCCCAAGTCCGTCGGAATGCACAATAGACATTAATAGATGTAGGTGATCAGACAGGAATGCTAATGTACTTGCCACCAGTCCGAGTCGTACATAGACGTATCAGAGGCCCCGTATCACTCAAATTGCACACACCCCACATCATTACAAAGCCTCCAGCAGCTTGAACAGTCCCCTTTTGATATGCAGTGTTCATGGACTCATGAGGTGGTCTGCGTACCTGTACTCGTCGATCCGCTGGATACAATTTGAGACTCGTCCACCAGGCAACATGTTTCCAGTCATCAAGAGTCCAATTTCGGTGTTGATGGGCCAAGGCTAGGTGTATAACTTCGTGTTGTGCAGTCATTAAGGGTACACGAGTTGGCCTTCGGTTCGGAAAGCTCTTATCGATGATGATTCGTTGAATGGTTTTCACGCTGACGCTTGTTGATGGCCCAGCATGAAATCTGCAGTAGATTGCGGAAGGGTTGCACTTCCATCACTTTGGACGATTTTCTTCAGTCGTCGCTGGTCCCGTTCTTGCTGGATCTTCTTCCGGCCGTTGTGATGTCAGAGATTTGAAGTTTTACCGCATTCCTGATACTCACAGCACACTCGTGAAATGGTTGTACGGGAAAATTCCCACTTCATCGCTACCTCGGAGATGCTCTGTCCCATCGCCCGTGCGCCGACTAGAACATCACGTTCTAATTCACTTGAATCTTGATAACCTGCCAAGGTAGCAGTAGTAACCGATCTGACAACTGCGCGTTGGCGACCGCAACACCATATTATTTGTATTTGATTACGCATGCCTATACTAGTATCTTTGGCGCTTCAGTGTATGTATTTCTTATCAAGTCTTTAGAAGAGATATTCCCGTGCAGTTATTGCAACTACTTCTGTTCCCTGTCTCCTTTGTTATGAAAAAGTAATATTGCAGCTAATATCCAGTCCACAGGAATGTTATTATTTATCCAACATGTTTTAATGTACTTGGGGAATATGGATTCCAGCGCGGGAGATGTATGTATAAACCACTCTGTGCTAATCTCATACTGCCCAGAGTTCATTTGACACATCGCAATATTTAATTCCTCCATTTAAATTCTGTCTGCATGAAACAGACGGCCGTATCGAATGTCACAGAACTAAAACGGATATGCTTACGTGTTTAACTTTGACTCAAAAAATGTGTGCGGAATGCATTCGGCACACACCCAGATCGACTAAATCCAGGACTCACATTCACTGTCGAAGGCACGCTGTACACCATTCATCTAGCTTGCAATGTACATCACGTGCATCCAGATGCTCTTTTATGAACAGGGGTATCAAAAGAATTACCCCAAAAGAAAATTTTATTGGAATACACCAGGTGGCAAATTCTTAATTTCTCACTTAGTAAATATTCGTATTCAATGTGTGCTCAAATCAGTATCGGTAGACGGTGGCAATATGTTGTAACTGGGAATCCTGCAGTGGCAGTTCGTCTCAAAATTTTGAACGCACCGCATGCACCAACAGCGACAACAGACACTGGTGTGTCGGTTTTTTGTTCTACCTCGTGCAAAACTTCAACATACATTTCAAATATTGCAATGGTTTCAAGAGGAGTAAAACACCATGTTTCTACGAAAACATTCATCACAGATGTCAGTGACGAGCAAGACTATCCACTGTTGATATCATACATTAAGCTACAAGAACCGAAAAGTTGACACGAATGTCCTTAATTTTTATGGAAAGCTTATGTAACAGCTTACTTAGAGCATGACATTTTGAAACTAGATGTTTTGGTTTCCATTTTCACTTAAATAGAATTCAAATTCCGTCGAAGAAATATGTGTCAGTTAACAAAGACAGTCACTCAGAATAAACTCAGGTCATCGGCGGACTACCTTTCTCCTAGCACCAACATTCTTTGGAAATGTTTGAGTAAAACACGCTTATTGGTTACTATAGAAATAAATATTCCTCTGAACCATTTTAAATGTGCATCACGCAACTCACATTAGTGTTACTACTAGGATTACAGCACACAGAAATTTAAAGCCATAAACTAGCGTGGTAGATGAAAATTACCTCACTGAGATGGGCATTAACTTCAAACGCAACTGACCCATGACATGTTCTCGAGCGCGAAAGGTTCTAGACTGTGGCGGTGATTTCACTACCAAGGGAGACTTGTGAGCAAGTATTACTGACTTTCCAAGTGATGTCACTGATAAGTTTATTACAAAACTTAGTGTTTGCAATGCATATACTGGGCAAGGCCACTACAGAAGGCTGGCACAAATTTAAAAGAGGTTCCGCAAACGTCCCTGCTATTGTATCGTAAATAAGTGGTTGAGGCCCCGTCGTCTTTATTTCTCAGACTGCTGGTAATTTCTGCTCGAATCTCCTTGGCTATTCATGTCGTACAACAAAGATCAAAACGAAAATTTCTGTTCCGACACTGACAATGTTGAGTGTTCATGGAAAAAGTTCAAGGCAATCTTAAAATGCGTTTTAGACAGGTACGTGCCGAGTAAAACTGTGAGGGACGGGAAAAACCCACCGTGGTTCAACAACAAAGTTAGGAAACTACTGCGCAAGCAAAGAGAGCTTCACCGCAAATGTAAACGCAGCCAAAACCTATCAGACAAACAGAAGCTAGACGATGTCAAAGTTAGCGTAAGGATGGCTATGCGTGAAGTGTTCAGTGAATGCGAAAGTAAAATTCTATGTACCGACTTGACAGAAAATCCTAGAAAATTCTGGTGGCTCTAAACAGCATATCCAGACACTCTGGGATGATGAAGGCATTGAAACACAGGATGACACGCGTAAAGCTGAAATACTAAACACCTTTTTCCAAAGCTGTTTCACAACTACCTCTACGTCTACATTTATACTCCGCAAGCAACCCAACGGTGTGTGGCGGAGGGCACTTTACGTGCCACTGTCATTACCTCCCTTTCCTGTTCCAGTCGCGTATGGTTCGCGGGATGAACGACTGTCTTAAAGCCTCCGTGCGCTCTAATCTCTCTAATTTTACATTCGTGATCTCCTTGGGAGGTATAAGTAGGGGGAAGCAATATATTCGATACCTCATCCAGAAACACACCCTCTCGAAACCTGGCGAGCAAGCTACACCGCGATGCAGAGCGCCTCTCTTGCAGAGTCTGCCACTTGAGTTTGTTAAACATCTCCGTAACGCTATCACGGTTACCAAATAACCCTGTGCCGAAACGCGCCGCTCTTCTTTGGATCTTCTCCATCTCCTCCGTCAACCCGATCTGGTACGGATCCCACACTGACGAGCAATAATCAAGTATAGGTCGAACGAGTGTTTTGTAAGCCACCTCCTTTGTTGATGGACTACATTTTTTAAGGACTCTCCCAATGAATCTCAACCTGGTACCCACCTTACCAACAATTAATTTTCATTCCACTTCAAATCGTTCCGCACGCATACTCCCAGATATTTTACAGAAGTAACTGCTACCAGTGTTTGTTCCACTATCATATAATCATACAATAAAGGATCCTTCTTTCTATGTATTCGTAATACATTACATTTGTCTATGTTAAGGGTCAGTTGCCACTCCCTGCACCAAGTGCCTATCCACTGCAGATCTTCCAGCATTTCGCTACAATTTTCTAATGCTGCAACTTCTCTGTACACTACAGCATCATCCGCGAAAAGTCGCATGGAACTTCCGACACTATATACTAGGTAATTTGTATATATTGTGAAAAGCAATGGTCCCGTAACACTCCCCTGTGGCACGCCAGAGGTTACTTTAACGTCTGTAGACGTCTGTCCATAGAGAACAACATGCTGTGTTCTGTTTGCTAAAAACACTTCAACCCAGCCACACAGCTGGTCTGATATTCCGTAGGCTCTTACTTTGTTTATCAGGCGACAGTGCGGAACTGTATCGAACGCCTTCCGGAAGTCAAGGAAAATGGCATCTACCCGGGAGCCTGTCTGCGTCTCATGAACAAATAAAGCGAGTTGGGTCTCACACGATCGCTGTTTCCGGAATCCATGTTGTTTCCTACATAGTAGATTCTGGGTTTCCAAAAACGACATGATACTCGAGCAAAAAACATGTTCTAAAATTCTACAACAGATCGACGTCAGACATATAGGTCTATAGTTTTGCGCATTTGCTCGACGACCCTTCTTGAAGACTGGGACTACCTGTGCTCTTTTCCAATCATTTGGAACCTTCCGTCCCTCTAGAGACTTGCGGTACACGGCTGTTAGAAGGGGAGCAGGTTCTTTCGCGTACTCTGTGTAGAATGGAATTGGTTTCCCGTCAGGTCCAGTGGACATTCCTCTGTTGAGTGATTCCAGAGGAAGACCGCACTGCAGTTCCTTCTCTATATCCTCGCACGAACGAAAAAATGGCTGACATCGAAATAAGTGTCCAAGCAATAGAAAAGCAACTGAAACCACTGAACAGAGGAAAGTCCACTGGACCGGACGGGACACCGATTCTACACAGAGTACGCGAAAGAACTTGCCCCCTTCTAACAGCCGTGCATCGCAAGTCTCTACGCGAAAGAACTTGCCCCCTTGTAACAGCCGTGTACCGCAAGTTTCTTAGCGAAACAGAAGGTTTCAAATGATTGGAAAAGAGCACAGGTAGTTCCAGTTTTCAGGAAGGGTCGTCGAGCAGATGCACAAAACTATAGCCATATATCTCTCACCTCGCTCTGTTGTAGAATTTTAGAACATATTTTTTGCTCGCGTGTCATGTCATTTCTGGAAACCCATAATCTACTCTGTAGGAATCAACATGGATTCCGGGAACAGCGATCGTGTGAGACCCAACTCGCTTTATTTGTTAATGAGATCCAGACAGGCTCCCGGGTAGATGCCATTTTCCTTGACTTCCGGAAGGCGTTCGATACAGTTCCGCACTGTCGCCTGATAAACAAAGTAAGAGCCTACGGAATATCAGACCAGCTGTGTGGCTGGGTTGAAGAGTTTTTAGCAAACAGAACACAGCATGTTGTTCTCTATGGACAGACGTCTACAGACGTTTAAGTAACCTCTGGCGTGCCACAGGGGAGTGTTACGGGACCATTGCTTTTCACAATATATACAAATTACGTAGTATATAGTGTCGGAAGTTCCATGCGGCTTTTCGCGGATGATGCTGTAGTATACAGAGAAGTTGCAGCATTGGAAAATTGCAGCGAAATGCAGGAAGATCTGCAGTGGATAGGCACTTGGTGCATGGAGTGGCAACTGACACTTAACATAGACAAATGTAATGTATTACGAATACATAGAAGGAAGGATCCTTGATTGTTTGATTATATGATAGCGGAAAAACACTGGTAGCAGTTACTTCTGTAAAATAACTGGGAGTATGCGTACGGAACGATTTGAAGTGGAATGATCATATAAAATTAATTTTTGGTTAGGCGGGTGCCAGGTTGAGATTCATTGGGAGAGTCCTTAGTCCATCAACAAAGGAGGTGGCTTACAAAACACTCGTTCGACCTGTACTTGAGTATTGATCATTAGTGTTGGATCCGTACCAGATCGGGTTGACAGAGGAGATAGAGAAGATCCAAAGAAGAGCGGCGCGTTTCGGCACAGGGTTATTTGGTAAGCGTGACAGCGTTACGGAGATGTTTAGCAAACTCAAGTGGCAGACTTTGCAAGAGATGCGCTCTGCATCGCGGTGTAGCTTGCTGTCCAGGTTTCGAGAGAGTGCGTTTCTGGATGAGGACTGGAATATATTGCTTCCTCCTGGAACAGGAAAGGGAGGTAATGACAGTGGCACATAAAGGGCCCTCCCCCCCACACACCGTTGGGTGGCTTGAGGAGTATAATTGTAGATGTAGATGTAGATATAAAGGTGGTTCTGGTGACTCGTCTGTTCGTCAGGATAGAGGTCAGGAGCGGAGGGCGTTGTAAAATGAAACGTAATGAAGTGTAATGGACCCAGTTTATTCCTTTAACGATGATACATTGTTGCCTACATAGGGCTGAGCAGCCCCAAGAGGGGTTGCCGTCTGCTCGTCAGAGAGGCAGAGGCTAGAGGAGCGAGTACTCGGGGCCGAGGTCTGAATCTAAGAGAGCGCGGAGCTGTTTCCAAGCCGCCCTCGCCGCTCCCGGCCGCGTCCCCACGTGATCACACGATTAGTCTCTGATTGGAGGATTGATTCCGCCAACGCGCCTTGCTAGTAGCGTACCCCCGTCAGCGCAACCAACCCGTGGGACTTGAGTCTGACCGAGGAGCACGTGGCACGAATGTGCCGACCATGGTCTTCCGGCCAGCACCTTCCACCACAGTATGCCCAAGCCGGCTATGGCCGAACATTATGCGTGGAAAATTTATTTCATAAAATTTTTTCGTGCAATGATCCCTCTTGGGGGGTCTCCTCCCTGCACACGTCTGTCCCAGTGACCTCGTCCAGTTTGAGAAATGGGGGTGGTTCGTTACTGCGACCGTTACTATGGCTCTCACGGCTCAGACGATGGTACAAAGACTACGACTTACCATACCATTAGAGACGGATCCCGAACTTAGATTGGAGAAAGATATTGGCCACGAACTTTCAAGGAACCACTGAATTATTGGACGATGACAGTGAACCGAAGGCGTCGGATTGCTGCAGATGTCGCACCTGTCGTTTGTGATTTGGCATTGTGCTAAAGGAGAGGTTGCTCCTTATGTGGAGGAACTCTTCGAATTCGATTACAGCAAGTGGTCACGCGACGACATAGTTACATACCTTCATGCTACATGCTAAAATTTGGAACCAGGCAGTGCCAGAGGGCTGCAAATATGTAGACATGAAGAATAAAGATTTAGAGTGTTACTAACGTTAGCTTTATGCAAAAGGTTTTAAGAGTTGTCACATGAAAAATCCGGAAACACTAATTTTCAGCACGTTCTGGCACATCGGACAGGAAATCGGTAGTTTCTCGTCTGAAACTAAATGGTCTTACAGCGAGGTTGGCTGATTTAACGTACCTTTCTACCTATGACTGCAGTTTTGTACCACGAAAATATTACGGCATAATTTTTACTCTATTGGTTACGACTATTTTCTAATTATCTGTCCTCTCTTGTGTACTGTTATATTGAGGATATGCGCGCGAAAACACAATACATGGTTTAGAGGACCTCCATTCGAAGGTTAAATTTGCTCTCCACAAATCTCAAAGTTTCAAAAAATGGCTCTGAGCACTATGGGACTTAACATCTATGGTCAACAGTCCCCTAGAACTTAGAACTACTTAAACCTAACTAACCTAAGGACATCACACACATCCATGCCCGAGGCAGGATTCGAACCTGCGACCGTAGCAGTCGCGCGGCTCCGGACTGAGCGCCTAGAACCGCTAGAAAACCGCGGCCGGCAATCTCAATGTTGTCCGCAGCTCGTGGTCGTGCGGTAGCGTTCTCGCTTCCTGCGCCCGGGTTCCCGGGGTCGATACCCGGCGGGGTCAGGGATTTTCTCTGCCTCGTGATGACTGGGTGTTGTGTGTTGTCCTTAGGTTAGTTAGGTTTAAGTAGTTCTAAGTTCTAGGGTACTGATGAACATAGATGTTAAGTCCCATAGTGCTCAGAGCTATTTGAACCACTTGAGCCAATCTCAATGTTTATGTTGCTGCTGTGTGTGACTAGTCCATGGTGACGTTCACTTGTTTTTATATCAGTGTGGTGCAATGTTTTACATTCGTTTACTTTTACTCTTCATAACTCTCTCTCCCTCTCTCTCTTTCTTTCTGTCTCTCCTTCTCCCTCAAGATCATTCTCTCTCTCTCTCTCTCCCTCTCTCTCTCTCTCTCTCTCTCTCTCTCTGTGTGTGTGTGTGTGTGTGTGTGTGTTTGTATTTGTGTGTGAATTGCTTTATCTTTTGCGTCGTCTTTTTCTGTATATATCCTTTAATGTATTAAATAGTGCGCCGTTGTGTAGTTAGGTGTGGTCGCTTGTAATCTGTTTTCTTTTCTGCTACTACATTCTGTACTTTGAAGTTTTCTACTATTCTAAGCTTTTTCTGCACGCTGCGGCTGTATTTAAATTTTTTTATATGAATCTATTTCAACTGAGTGGTTGTTGTTGGCTACTTAGTGGTCCAGAAATATGGGTTTGGAACCATACCCTTCAAGGCACTGAGGTGCACAAAATATATTTTAACGTTCCTTGATCTTTGCCCTATGTATACTGACAAGATTTTCATGTAAGTTGGTCTATACCTGATCTGTTGAAATTGTCTGTTGATGCTTCCTAAGTTTTGAGAGTTTCCTGCACGGTCTTCTCTGTTCTGCATCCCGTCTGGAGATCTAAAAATTAGTACGCCCGCACCATATTGCCTATCAACCCAATAATACCTTCGCTACCAAGTCGATAGTGGTCCAGGAACCTTCCGCACAAAACATGGCGCCAGGTGTATACGCGTAATGCACTCAGGAGCCGTGTCGAACGAAATCACTTTGGTAGTCAAGGTGTTACGGTTTGGGGAGGCAATACGTTGCGGTTGTTCAGACCTTCAAATCATTGAACAACGTGGATTCACCAGTCAATGTTATTGTGACTCTGTAACCTTCCCCATGCTCGTCTTTTCAGATGTGCATTACACCCTGACTTTATTTTTATAGATGACAATGCACGACTAAATGGAACAGCGCAGGCGAAGGAGCTCTTGAAATCTGAAATGAGAGGATATTCGCGAATGGACTGGCCTGCCCATTCACCCGAGTTAAACCCCATCGAACAGGTCTCGCACCCGTTGTGAGTATTCCAGCAGGTCCACATACATCAATGAAAATCCAGCAGCTATCAACCGCGTTGCTGGAATGTCCTACCACAAGAAATCCTGACCAATCTTGCGGTCAGCAATGGAGCACGTTGGAGACCGTGCACAGCCGTCCGTGGTGATCGCACACCGTATGAAGTATGATGTCTCGCCTTTTCTAATGTCCAGCGAACCAGCATATATCACGGTGACCTCAGTGTAATTATTGCCCTTATATAAAAGTGCCATTATCGTTCGTCCCATTGCGTGTTGGTTTCTTGTCACTTCTGTACTGTAATCTAGTGTACTGTACTATAGCAGTTCTTTCCATGTACGATTCAAGTTTCATTGAGCTATGTGACTTGATAATGCCACATCATGCGTAAATTACTTTCGTCTTTTATTTATGCACATCAGTCTATGTCACTTTCCTATGCGCCGTAAGTTACGCCCTTCGAGTCTTTCACTCTGTGAGCCGAACGATCAGACAAAATGCCCATGCGTTGCTTCTCCAGGCGCCAGAAACTCAATCCATTCCAAAGTTGACAGGGCATCAAAGCGCCACCTGTTATACGAGGGTCACTCCAAAAGAAATGCACACTATTTTTGTTAAACTACAGTTTTCATTCTGCATGTGTGAAAGTTTTACAGTGTGTAGATACATCCTTCCCGCTTGTTTTCAAACTTAGTTCAACCTGTTCCCGTGAGAGGTGCCGTCAGAGCATGTCATCAAGATGTCTGCTACACTTGACGTTCGTCAGAAGCAACGTGCTGTCATAGAATTCCTGTGTTGTGAAAACGAGACAGTGGGAAACATCCACAAGAGGTTGAAAAAGGAGTATGGAGATGCTGCTGTCGATCGCAGTACAGTTAGTCGGTGGGCAAGCAGGTTACGTGTTCGACCACATCGGCAAAAGCAGGATGTTTTGCTGTTGCACGCCAATGTACGGCCACATGTCAGTCAAAAAACCATGGAAGCGATCACAAAACTCGGATGGACGACATTGAAACACCCGCCTTACAGCCCTGATCTGCCTCCATGTGACTATCATCTCTTTGGGAAACCCAAAGACTCTCTTCGTGGAACAAGGTTTGAAGAAGATGGCTCCCTTGTGCACGCTGCCAAACAATGGCTCCAACAGCTTGGTCCAGAATTTTACCGTGCAGGTATACAGGCGCTGGTTCCAAGATGGCGTCAGGCAATTCCTAAGGTATGGATCTTCAACTGTAAAACTTTCAAACATGTAGAATAAAAGATGGATTTAAAAAAAAAGTGTGAATTAAATTTTTTTTTGAGTGATCCTCGTATATCGTCAAGTACAGTTGGTAAAGGGTGATACAGGGTAAGATCAGATACAACGCAGGGATATCGATATCTCTCTACCATTACGCCAGCAAGGCTATTTGGCAACATTCAGTGAGCGAATGACGTCTCTTTTCCCTTGTATCTTACAGACAAATGTTATCAACACTGAGCAGGATGTCTTCTGCTTAGGACATGCAAGCGCGTTTACTAAGTCTGCCTACGGGGGTCTTTCAGACGTCGCTCCCATAAAAAATAACTTTGACCTCTATTATAGACTAAACCTTAGCCAAACAGGAAAGTGGAAGAGGAATTTACTACTGGAAAGTATCTATATTTCTTGCGTGTGACATTTCTCCCTGTGTGAAAATGTCTAATCGAGTAGTTACCGTGAGATGCTGCGAAAGTGCTTTCGTAAATATAGGTGGCTGACTGACTAGCCTCGAGCGAAGTGGTGCTGGGAAAGAAAGAGAACTCGTATTCGGCTCTAAGTTCAGATCTCAGTCCGATCATCCGGATTGAAGTTTTCCGTGATTTACCGTCCTATTTTCATATGTTTCCAAAACTTAAAGAGCACCTTCGACGATTTCACTTGGACAGTGATGAAGCGGTACAATCTTGGGCGAGGTTGCAGCTCCGTCAGCAGAGTTAACATTGTACAGTGACAATATCAACAAACCTCTCGTTTGAAAGACATTTCTTCATCGAGATGTAGATATGTAAAGATGAAAATAAAGATTTAGATTGTTAACAACGTTTATTATATTTAAAGAAATACTTCAAGAGTTTTCGCACAAAAGATTCGGAAGCATTACTTTTCAGCACACTCTCATAACTTCGCAACCTGCTGCCAAAAGAAGAAGGAATATTTTACATTTTGTAAATTGCTGTCACGTTGTGACAGTGTGGGTACGTAGCATGCATACTGTTGTGCAAAGACCTCTGAAGGTACAATTGTATTTTTCCAGATATGGAATAAGGAAGCTGAATAACATGTAACTCATCACTCTCAAGACAGTGGACATGTTGCTTTGGAGCACTGTACATTGTTCTCCACTTGATCTTGTTGCAATTATTTGTCTCTGTAGCTAAATTGAGAAATAGACTCAGCGAGTAAGAAGCGAATATACCTTGCAGTGACGGAATAAACTGAACGTTGGACTGCTTCAGACAATTTTCGTGCTATGCGTTCATGCACACATTGATAAGCACATACCTCTCTCAAAGCACCGATAGTTATTTATCCATCTGCTAGAGTAGCTTATCTTTGATCAGGAACTGCAAGGCATGTCTTAAACAAATTATCTAAAATCTGAGGTGAGGCAGCCAATTGAGCTGCCTGTTGTGCAGAATTGGTTAGCGAGGGCCTCTTAGCCAGTGGACAAAGGGACACAAACTAGTGTTCGTTTGCTGCTGTGAACACACTCAGCCCTTCGGCATGATGCCGTGGGGTTGTGGTGACCTGTTCACAACAGACCGTTTATCTTGCGATAAAGAAATGTACGTGAGAAACAATAAAGTTCTGGACTGCGGTGAGATGTTTGCTTCCTTGCGCTGTCTTTTCGTAGTAGCACTTCGTGCAAAATCAGATTTACTTTCGTGATAATCTGCAGTCGTATTGAAAGTGGACAAAAAATTCGTTCTTTATTCGAGGTAATAGTTTCGTTGTAACACGTGAGAATCCATATACAATTTGTATTCAGTCGCCCAGGGATGCAACTTGTTTCTCCTATTGCTTTTCCACACTAGTACAGTGGGCATTAATGTGAATGTAGACTGTTAAATGTGTGACCATGTTAAGTCACGTGATTCGTTGAATGGCACTTGTATGTGAAATATGAAATTTGGTATTTACGTTATGAACGGTGTAATAATGTGGCAGTCAACCCATACTAATATTATGAATGTGAAAGTAACTCTGTGTGTGACGCATTCACTTCTAAGCCGCTGAACCGATTTTCATAAAATTTGATTTAGAGCTTGCTTCAACGCTGAGAAATAAGATAGGCCACTATAGAAAGTGTGTAGTAGAACATATTTAGCTATTTGAAGATCATAACGGGAATTACGGAACAATATTTGCTCCTTCACACTGCTCTTTCATTTTTGAAATTTATCATTTCTAAAAATGCATTTATTCGTGGACATATTTTACATATTATGATTCAAAGTAATCAATACAACGCTTATTGGATTCTCAACGTATAAAATCCATACTTCCATACTAATACGATTATTATTAATGGCGAATATAGCTCACTCTGCTACGTTTTCATGATTCTACCGCTGAATCGACTCCATTGGTGTTTGGTATGGAAATAGACTCAAACCTTAGGAAGACGATAGGCTTCTTTAGAAAGTTGCATCTTTTTGAGTATTATTAACGTTTTTAAATATGTTATACGTGAGTGGCATGCAGACTATACTGGCGTGATGGTCGGAGGCTCTTAGTGTCTGAGATTATTCCATGAGAGTGCAAATTCAGTATTACGTGCGCTTGGTTTATGATATTAAGTTCCTACACTACCTAGCACAGCTGGACTATATTGGTACAGATACAAGAATAAAATCAGACGATATTTAAAACTATTACTGTAATCCTCGCAAATATAAGTTTGATTTAGAGTTCAAGCTAGGAATGTTACTCGAACCGAGCAACTCTCAGAGTCACCTCACGTCCGGTGGAGCTTGGATTCAGAATATCAGGCAGCCGTAAGATCTACAGAGACATTAGAACAGTAACAAGCCCCTATCTTTTATACGTTGAGTGTCACGCGTCTGTTGCAGCTTCGAAGACGTTTGAAGACTCATAACTACGGTGTCATTTAAAGGCTGTACAACAAAGAGAGTGTCTTACCTTTATATGCGGAAAGTGGGAGGCTTTTTGTGAGGCTGCATTTTATTACGATCTATTTTAATCACGAATTAGTCATCTTAGAGGGTGGATCAAAAATGTAGGCATCATCAAGCATTAAAATGGAAGAGGGAAACTATGGCTTGTGTTGCTCTGGTGGCAAAATCTAACATCCAATACTAGGTAAGTCAGAGAAACCACTAAAAACCCTGCTTCTGCCGGAATGTAAGGCATCGAGGCAATTTTAATTATCAAATAATTAAAAAATCTTATGCAAGCCTAAAGATTAGACATACAGCGAAATAATAAAAACACATTCTTATATACATACATACATACTGGCACTGCTAACATCTCTCATAAACACGTCTCTACAACACTGTATACAAAGACATATCGCAAAATTATTAGCTTACTTACTCAGCACCACTCACCATAAGAAAACTACTTATATGAGAGCGAAGCAGTAGGTAACAGCTAGTATTCATAAAATATTTGATTCAAACCATTTCACGTGTGCAATTTTGGATTTACTTTCCCAAACGAACTGTTTCACTTGGACTATATTTCAAGCAGAGGCAGAATAAATTTTCGTCAGAAATAATAGTACGCTTTTATTTATGAATGAAATTTTCTGGGCCGCCCAGGGTGGCCGAGCGGTTCTACGCGCTACAGTCTGGAACCGGCCGACCGCTCCGGTCGCAGGTTCGAATCCTGCCTCGGGCATGGATGTGTTTGATGTCCTTAGGTTAGTTAGGTTTAATTAGTTCTACGTTCTAGAGGACTGATGACCTTAGAAGTTAAGTCCCATAGTACTCAGAGCCATAAGAACCATTTGAAATTTTCTGGTAGCTTATAGCTAATGAAATACTTGCCCTGACCATGAAATTTTGTTAGTACTTCCTTACACTTTCCTATTTTCGCCGTTGGCAATTACTGGAATAGTGTTGATGGAAATTTGATGCGTAGTAAGACTTAATTTATACTTTTTGTCAACAGTATTCTGCTCCTTTGACACTGGCGCAATGGCGAAACATATAAGGATGTGATAAAATAAATATTTTATGATTAAGGTGAGAATTTTATTATAAATTCAGGACATGACCGCCAGGTCTCTTTAACCTCTTTATCAATATGTATCCTAGCCAGGTATGTTCGTGCTGCGGTGGAACTTCAAGGAATGTTGTTTCATCGATAGATGCTTCGATATTTTGCAGTCACACGAGTTCAAGTTCATTCAGCTTAGTAGATGTTCTAAATAAAAACTGTGAAGACTTTCTATTGCAGAAATTGCGCCTCTAAACTGTAGTTCACACTCACATATAGTGAGTAACTATATGAGGTCTGTAGTTAAGATCATAGTTTCAGTTTTGTCTTGGTTTAGCTTGTGTTAAGTACCAATTTATTATTTTGTTGCGCTATGAGAAAATTTATTGTCAGTACGAAGTCTAAAATAAAATTTGAATACGTATGTTCACTTATGAGTCATGCATCACATGAAAGGGTAACGTTTTAGGGAATTGTGCCTTTTATGTATACACAGGTTACAGTTTAATGTTTTCGAACTCAGTGGTTCGAAGATAAATATTGGTCGCACAGACATTAGGAAATGAGTTGCTGGTTGTTGCTAAGAGCTGTAGTTGAAGGGATAGTGATAGAAAAGACTCACAGAGACAGAACTGATAATAAGAGGCAGATTGATGATGACGTGGGACACAACTGGTCGGCATTAATGAGGAGGATATCGAACCAGAGTCTGGAAAGGAGAGAGACATCAGTGTAATTCAGTGTAGTTATTGATACTGCTAAAATCATGTGATTCGTAAATCCATATGAATTTCGTAAGATATTCTACATCATTACAGGCCATATATTGATGTAGATCCTCTATATCTATGAGGAAAGTCGTAGAAAAGAAAGGTCGCTGTTCTGGATTAACTGGAAGTAAAAACTGGTAATTTGTACTGGTAGTATATTTACCTTTTTAAAACATACCAAACGGCCTGTTTCAGCAACCGTATTTAATTCATTTGATCTAGAGGTAAGAAGTATAAAACCATCAGCAAAAAGAAGAA
Source organism: Schistocerca serialis cubense (assembly GCF_023864345.2). NCBI lineage: Eukaryota > Metazoa > Arthropoda > Insecta > Orthoptera > Acrididae > Schistocerca > Schistocerca serialis. Next base: position 284,370,300 of record NC_064644.1, on the reverse strand, counting down.
GGTTTAAATATTTCCCTTTAAAATTTCCCATCAAACTTCGTTTTAGCAGTCTTAGGGTCTAAGGCTAAGGAGATATTTTACTACAGCGTTAGTACCTGATTTTAAAATTTGTGAAAACTGTTCCTCCGAGGTAAGCAGCAGTTTCGCAAAGTTATCCTGATTCTTACTGGAGTCTCAGCACGTCCCACTCTTTATTCATGAATTTGGAGCCGTTGCAGTACATTAATTCCAGCTCTGCTCTGAGTTCCGTGGCAGTGATTTTACGTAGCTTCTCCTATTGTTCCACTTCCAATGGCTAAAAGTCTTGTAGAATTTTGATGTTCATTCGAAACGAACGCCTTTCTTCCGTCGTTTATTTAACGAGTATACTGTGGTTGTAGGTTGCTGAGTAAAAGTAGAGTTGTAATTAACTGTCCCTAAATAAACCAACAAATTTAATTGGTTCTCAGTATCATCGAGATATTGTTCTATAGGCCCTCTTGAAAACCATGTGGCCTAGATACATACTGTGTGTATCTTACTAACTTTTATTTTGTGTCTGATTCGTTCAGTTCACTGTAGAAGGTTTTTGGGCGTCACGGCTCATATCAATATTTTATAGATACATTCCGAACATAGAATTGAATGATTCAACTCCTCTGAATAGTCATTGTCAACCACTCTTTCTTCCCCACTTCCACTAAATTTCCATATCATCACCTTTGCAGCAGTAATTAGAAAATGATCTAATTACGGGGGGGGGAAATCGCTGGTGCATCCACTGCAAATTAAATTTGGACACTTGTTCGATTGATAGAAGCAAATATCCGACCTCAAGGTTGTTATACATAACCATTCACGTCAACGTTCAATAGGCAGTATTTCTTCTGGTGGGGAATCTGATACGATCTGTAATCCCTTTGCTTATTGGCAGTACCACTTAACCTCGATCAGAAGGCACTTGGAAATTCGCGGCAGAATACCTCAAAATATGAGGTCTGAACTGTCCGATCTGTGTTAAAGAGCATCTGTGGCTGCCAAGGAGAAAACAACGAATTAACACCACCTTCATATTGATATGAAGGTAATAGGATTTTCTAAATTTTGACGTCATCTAGAGATGGTAAGAAATTATACTCGTAAGCCCTTCAAACAGTCTCCACAACTAAATATTCATAAAAGGGACTGTTTGCTAGATTATTCTCCATAAACTCAAAGTTTTTTTCACACACCTGGTAGTCTCGCCACTAGGCGGGATGGATAGACGGACATCCTAATCGTTGGACCGTTTCTATCAAGATCAAACATGTAATTATATAATACGTTTGAACATCCGCTGAGGAATATTTTATTTATTGTTGGAACACGTTTAAAATAAAATCCTGATAAGAACGAAAATCAAAGAAATTTCAGATGAGGGGAAGATAAATAACAAAATTGTAGATGCATTAAGCACTAAATAAATACAACATAACCGGTAGCTAAATTTTAATTATCCAGCTCAGTAACATCTCTGCAAGGCAGAATACGCTAACAGCTGTAACATCGCTGGTACAGCTTGTAAACTATCAGCTTGTAAAATGCAAATGCGGAGTTCGCAAAGAAAATTTGCATCCCATGTATACAGGTATGTGGGCATACAGCACAATTTCTAAAACTGTTTCTTTCGACTAATCCATCAAATTCAGTTGCAATTAAAGTGATACAATTAAAGAATTTTAAGAATCCTCTCGGGTGTAATGATGTTAGGTAAGTGTTGTGGAGATATGGTCGCCGTCACATCATCGTAGTGTCAGTTGTAATATCTGTTAAAAAATGGCTCTGAGCACTATGGGACTCAACTGCTGAGGTCATTAGTCCCCTAGAACTTAGAACTAGTTAAACCTAACTAACCTAAGGACATCACAAACATCCATGCCCGAGGCAGGATTCGAACCTGCGACCGTAGCGGTCTTGCGGTTCCAGACTGCAGCGCCTTTAACCGCACGGCCACTTCGGCCGGCTAATATCTGTTACTATGGTGGTTGAGTGGTTATTTACCAGGTCCTAGCGTTTTAGGAGCATTGAATGGTTGGTGCAATACTTTCAGGCTCCGTTATGTTCTTTGTATCTTATACAAAAAGTTCTGCTGGTCACTACTGTTTCACTGAATTTGGTAAATGCCAGACTTTTAATATATATCGGTGCCATCATCTTATTTCAAACTGCTCTGTCTGGATTTGTTACTTTATAAGTTAGTTTTATTCCTTTGTAGCCACTACGTAGCTCCGTTCTATTAATGATAGACTCGTTCGTATTCTTAATTTTCAACTTTATTGTGAAGCAATGAGCCAGAAAATAACATAGAACATCTAAGAACAAAACAAACACAAAGCAAAGAGTAAATGATTATTTGCACACTAGAGTCTTTGCCGCTGCCCCTGTACTGTGCACACGCAACTATCTGTCTGCGTGCTCCCACACAGCCCCCTCCCTGAAGAGCGGAGCTCCAGGAATGTGCGGAAAATTTTACCGGACCCTTGTGCGAATTTTCTGCTGTACTTCCTCCTTCGTCGCATCCTCTCGCGGCCTCATCCGGCTCGCTGTCCTACCATCCTTTGCCTCCTGCAGGGGTCCCTCGTCTTGCTGCAGGCCCGCCTCCTCTTCTTGTCTTACATCTTCTAGCAGTAAGTGAGCCGACTTCACCCGGTCTATTGACACAGTAACACTCTTATTGCGAACTAGGATAGTCATGGCCTAGTCCGTAGGGTGTAGTACTTTATAAGGTCCCGTATATGGCAGCTGCAATGGAGTTCCGACTTCGTCGGTTCGCAACATTACATGCGAGGATTTGCTCGATTCTTGATGTACTAACGACAGCCTAACGCCATGCCGTGTCACTGGTTGTGGCCTAAGCTCGGATAGTTGAGCCCTTACTCACGCTACAGTCTGGAACCGCGCGACCGCTACGGTCGCAGGTTCGAATCCTGCCTAGGGCATGGATGTGTGTGATGTCCTAAGTTTAGTTAGGTTTAAGTAGTTCTAAGTTCTAGGGAACTGATGACCTCAGAAGTTAAGTCCCATAGTGCTCAGAGCCATTTGAACCATTTTGAACCTTACTCACGTTAACAAGTACGGTAGGTCCGTCTCCCCTGTACTCTTCTGAAAAAACTCTCCGGGTATGCGTAAGGTTTCCCTGTATACTTATTCCGATGTAGATGCTCCGAGGTCAGGTTTGAAAACGGTGCGTAAGCCTATTAACACTAGTGGCAATGCTGCTGGCCAATTCTCGCCATGGCACATTAACGCGGCCTCAAGTGTTCGGTGCCACCGCTCTACCATGCCGTTGCTTTCCAGATGATAACTTGTGGTACTGTGACGGCGCAACCCGCATATGTTTGCCAGCCCCAGGAACAAGGAGGATTCGAACTGACGTCCTTGGTCCGTCATGACATGTACTGGACATCCGCACTGTACTATCCACGTCGTCAAGAACGCCCGACTGACTGTCTCTGCTGATATGTCTGAGATGGGGATTGCTCTTGCCCATCTCGTAAATCTGTCAATTGCCGTCAATAGATACCGATAGCCTTCGGACATTGGCAACGGTCCAACAATATCCAAATGCACATGTTCGAAACGACCGCCAGTCAACTTCACCCACTAGCTTCTCCACGTGGCGTCCCACTTTACATCGCTGACAATCCAGTCACGTCTGCTCCCACTTCAGACAGTCTCTCTTAATTCCTGGCCACACGAAACGCTCCGTCATTAATTTTACACCAGCTCGGGGTCCCGGATGAGCCAAACTATGTAACTCTTCGAATACTTCCCGGCGCAAGCTCTCCGGAAAAAAAGGTCTAGGCCGTCCCTGTGAGGTATAGCACCATAACTGTATTGTCTCACCTTCTGGACACAGTTTTCTTAACGTCAACCCGGCGGGCGTGCTCTGCCGAAAAACTTGCAGTTGTGCTTCATTCTTCTGCTCTCTTGCCATTGCAGCATAGTTCACCGAATACTATACTGCCGCAACTCGTAAGAAGTAATCTGCCACCATATTTTCTGTCCCGTTAAAATGTCGTAAATCATTAGTGAACTGGCTTGTATATTCCAGTTGCCTGAATTGTTTAGGTGACAAAGTATACGTACGCTTGCAGAATGCGGAATTCAGCGGTTTGTGATCTGTAAACACTGTAAATGGTCTGGCTTCCACGTAAGGCCGGAAATACCTTATGGATTCGTAAGCAGCCAGCAGCTCTCTATCATACGCACTCCAATTCCGCTGTGTGTCTGTGAGTTTCTTGGAGAAGAATCCTAAAGTTTGCCAGTGACCAGCAGTCCATTGATGCAACGCTGCCCCAATCGCCATCCGACTTGCGACAACAACAATAGCTAGCTTAGCATCTTTCTCTGGGTGAGCTAGTAAAACCGCTTGCTTTAGGCTTTCCTTGATCCGCTCGAACGCGCGCTGCATGCTTAATGTCGATTGTAGCTTTTGATTTTTTGCGGTGTTCGTGCCCCCCAAAGCCTTCTTGAGTGGCGCTTGTAAAGCAGCAGCTCCTGGCAGATGTCTGCGGTAAAAACGTAAAACACCTAGGAACCACCGCAACTGTTGCAAATCTAACGGGCAAGGCATCTGCTGTATAACCTTGACCATCTCCTCCAAAGGACGGACGCCAGCTGCTGAGACTGTGTGACCCAGATAAGTCACCCGATCTTTACGCAAACTGCATTTAGTGTCATTCACCACTACTTCATAAGTGCGTAGCCTCTCGAAAACTATCCGGAGATGCTCTTCGTGGAGGGCTGCTGTCGCTGAGAACACTAGTATATCGTCTAAATAGGCGAAAGTGAAATCTAGCCCTCGCAGCACCTCATGTCTGTGCAGCGTTTTTTAAACCAAATGGCCTGCGTAAAAACTCGAAAAGACCGAAAGGTGCAGTGACTGCGGTCTTCGGTATGTCGCTGTCAGCCACCGGTATTTCGCGGTACGCTTTTTTTACAGTCGACTGCACTGAAACATTCAGCTCCGGCCAATTTATTTGTAAAGTCGCGCGTGTTGGGAACCGGATACCGATCAGGTATCGTACGGGCATTCAAAACCTATAATCACCTCAAGGTCTCCAACTTCCGTCTTTCTTCCGCACTAAATGTAAAGGAGAGGCCCATGCACTATCAGACCATCGTATCACTCACATTTCCAACATCACTTCGAACTCAGCTTTTGTGTCTGCAAATCTGTCTGGGGCCAACCTTCTCGGTCTGACGGAGACCGAAGGCCCGGGCACGGTGTTTATGTGGTGAAATGTATGATGGGCCACCATGGCTATCGGCTGCGCTGACGGTTCTCTAAGTCGGCATACTTCTGTAGCTCCAACCGAACCGTGTACCTTCTCTGTGATTATTCCTACATGACCCTGCACCACCTCTTTGCCCCTTCTAAGCTGCGATAGCCGAATGTCCACCGTAATACCGAATGCATATGGACAATCTGCTCCTAATATGCACTCTGCCACATCTACAAAGTCCAGTGACAAATAATACTAGGTCCTAAATTCACTTCTTTGACACAACTGCCATACGTCATTAAGTGCTGTTTATTTGCAGCCTTGAGGCAAAATGATATGCTCTCACTGAGGGAAGTACATTTCCCCTTTGACCACGTGCTGACATCAGACCCCGTGTCTATCAAGTAATAGCACGAAGCAGTCACATCCCAAACTTATAGTCGCCGAGATACCGTTAATAAAGAAACGTCTGTACTTACAGTCTCCATGTTATTTACGCGGCGAGCGTGACTGCACGGTAGAATGTACTTTGAGGCTCGCTCCCCGAATCGTCGATGATACCAACACAACTGCTCCTTCCCGGCATCTCCGCTGTCCTTATGTGTCGGCAGGACTTCCGAACCGGTAGCTCTCAACGTGTCCATCTGCCTCTGCAGACCGACTAGCTGCTCCTTGATTTTTTGAAGTTGTGGACCAGTAACAGCGCGCCGCTGCTTATTAATCGCCGCCGCTTCGTATTCTTCCGTCGTCGCCTCCACCTTTGCTATACTGAGAGAATTTGTTGGTTCAAACGTCGCATGAACCCTGTCGGCGAGTTGAAGTACTGCTTGTATATCGTGTCTGTCGTTCGCTGCCACAGCTACTCTTACTGCAGACGGAAGCTGTGTTGCCCAAACGGAGTGAAGTGTAGTGTTCGAAAATTCATTTTGCGTCACGATTTCACGCCAATGCCTCCAATATTTGGAGGGAATTCTGTCACCTCTACGTTCACCTCGAAACACCTGGCAGATTCTTTGATCTAGCCGTTTAGTAAGCCGCCCTATGAAAAAGCCCTTCAGTGTTGTATATTGCAGCGTTTCCGGCGGCCGTCTAATTATCTCTTCAACCAATATCGCTGCCCTGGCATCCAGACTGTTTGCCGCTATCATGAACATTTCCCGGTCGTCAGTTACCCGATTATGTATGAATACCAGTTCTAACATGGAGAACCAAAGTTTCGGTTTATCGGCCAGGAACGGCGGTGGGCGTACTTTCATGCGTTGTCCCAGCGAATCTTCCTCTCGTTTAGGTGTTCCTGGTGTGTTTGTCCTGGTAATATCACTGTCCCGCTCTGATGAATCCATTCCGTGGTGTTGAACGTCGTTCCATAATTCCCGAACCTGACCGCGCAGCGTACCGTGCTGGTGCACTGATCGTGCTGTAGAGCTTCTGCCGTTTGGCGTATGTTGTAGTGTACCTTCGTTGTCCTTTTCCTCTGCCTCTTGCCGTAAGTGTTCTTTTGACTCTAGATCAGCACTTTATAGCCACTAAGTAGCTCCATTCTATTAATGGTAGACTCGTTCGTATTCTTAATGTTCAACATTATTGTGAAGCAATGAGCCAGAAGATAACATAAAACATCTAAGACAAAAACAAACACAAAGCAAAGAGTAAATGATTATGTGCACACCAGAGTCTTTGCCGCTGCCCCTGTACTGTGCACACGCAACTATTCGTTTGTGTGCTCCCACACCTTGTTTCTTTATGATATTACCAATTTGGTTCGTTAATTTGTTTCCTGTGTGATTGTGCTTCAGATTGTCTGTTAAACTTTAATGTTATGTCCTTATCATGAAGCAATGATGCTGTGGGTGTGTGTGTTTGTGATAAGCACTATGGGTACTCGGATTTGTGTGGTGTGAGGCTTTTCTATGTTTCTTGATTTTCTATTCAGTTTTATAAACCAAGATACTCAGTATTAATTAGCCTTTACTATTTAGGTAACTATAATTTGCTCCTAATTGTAACTGTGGTGGTCTAAAGATACTCTGTGAAATCTGGGGAGAGTCTCTCAGAGAGCTACTGTGTTTTTGGGACTGTGGGTGGTTTTATGGTTGATGTAGTACTGTGTCTGTCGTTATGGTTTGCGTGTAAACACTAAATGAGTTTTGATTATTTTTCTTTGTGATTGTTATACCTAGAAGTTCATATTTTCTGCTTGCTCTTAATATAATGTAAATTTTATTCTTTTGTATAGCGTGTTCCTCTGTGCGTGTATTGTGTATATCTTAGTTTCTGGTTTATCTGCCATCCAAAGCATGTCATCCATGTGCCCCAACATTATGGGAGATTGTATTTTATTCGTACTGTTTCTGAAATCTGGTTTCCTCTGTTCTGTTCATGACAATATTTGCGAAATTCTCTCAAAAGGGTGATTCCATTGGTAACCCCTCTTCCGATAAATACAATTTTTTCTTAACCACAAGGTAGCTTTTGGCCAATAGCAAGGTATAGTAGTGTGAGTAGTTCGAACATGTGTTCCTGTGGTAAATGATTATAAGCATCTACAGCTTATTCTATGTTTTGGTTGTATCCTTAACTGTGAATGAGGAATATAAATTTCCTAAATCAAATAAGAGCAACATAACTGCGTACGGAATGTATACATCTTTTATGTGGTTCTTCACTTTTTCTATGTTTTTCACGTCCTCTCATTTTGAATTTTCAACCAGTCATTTCAGAAACTGTGTAACACATTAAATTAATGTTTTTCTCGAAACATAAAATACTGTTTTCGAAAACCAGTCATTTCAGAAACTGTGTAACACTTTAAATTAATGTTTTTCTCGAAACATAAAATACTGTTTTCGAAAGGAATTATGACACTTCTCAAAAGTTGCTTCGTCGTTTTTAAAGAGCATAGCTAGTGGACAGTTACAATATAATCTCGTAGTAGATCAGACTGACTAGAATTACAGTTTTACTAAAATTAAGTCAAAAGTATGTGAAAATTGATCACTGAAAAATACTATTTTAATCAACTCAATAACAATTTTACTTTCAAAAGCAATTATACATACAAACACTGATTTGTTCAGCAAACGCACACAAATGTATGACATTAGTAATATATTGCCTTAAACAATGACTGTGATGTCCATTATGTCTCTACACAGATGGAGGAGACCATTATAAATAACATGTACAAGAGGCCAAACGTACCGTGGCCACTGGAGGTTCTGCCAATTACTACACACCCATCGATCTACACTGGAGATTTTAATAGTCAGTACGATCACTGGAACTCTGCAACTGACAATGAGTGTCGTATTGCGCTCAGAGACTGGTCTGAAAATGAAAATCTACACATGGTTTATGATGTCAAGGATTTCGTAATTTTCGAATCGGCCGCTTGACGATGAGATTACAACCTGGATCTCTACTTTGTGTCCCGGGACTGCAGAGGCCACCGAGTGTCTATATCCAGAGAAGTCATACCTAATTTCCCACACAGCGAGCACAGGCCAGTAATCCCCGATAGGGGCTCTCTGCCTCAGTAACGAGATCTGTATCGCGACCAAGATGGAATTTCCGCAGGACTGATTGTCGAAGTTTTGCTGGCCACCTAGACAAATATATCTGTTTTATTCCATCAGACTCTAAAAGCTACCCTCGATTCGTCGGTGCTCTTCTTACTGCTGCTAAGAAGTTTATCCCTCGTGGGTACAGAATTGAATATAGACCAGGCTGGACTGAACACTGTGAACAACATTATGAACAGTATAGCGAAGCTTCAGACATTCGAGTAGAAAGACATGCAGCCTATTGCGTAAGCTTGACCCTACCTCCAATAAACCGAGGTAGAAATCTGATATTTCAGGTAACCAAACCGCTAACAGTATAGTGGAAACATCTAGATCATTCCTTGATAAACTTCATAATTCCGAAATAAAACAGGAAATACCCGTGAGCTAAAGAGAACCAAAATAGTGGCAATTTTGAAACCAGGGAACCAGCTAAACGCCTCCAAGTTTCAGACCAATTTCCCTTTTGAGCTGTACTTATAAACTTTTGGAGAGTATAATATAATAAAATAATGGAATAGATGTTAATAAAATGTTGGAATGCGTGGCTTTTTAAAATTTATGGAATTAATGAGATTAATTTTTCGGCATGAATGACAAGCACAATAAGCTAAGCTATGCCTGCAAATAAGTTCATATTAGTTCATATTATTTTGCAGGGCGAAGTAGTTTCTTTCTCCGCTGTAGATTTGTGCTTATCATTCTTTATAATGCTACGTTTGGTCGCCATATTCACCATTGAAGTCTTGACCGTGTTCCCATTAAGTTTATCGGATCTTCGAAATTTACCAAAGTACACAGGTGGGCTTCAGTTCTTGTAATTATTGTACTATTTGAAATAACAACTCACACGACCTCTCTGTTAATAAAACAATACTGTATTTTTCTAAACGGTGCACACATGATGTGGTGTCACCGCCAGACACCACACTTGCTAGGTGGTAGCCTTTTAAATCGGCCGCGATCCATTAATATACGTCGGACCCGCGTGTCGCCACTATCAGTGATTGCAGACCGAGCGCCACCACACGGCAGGTCTAGAGAGACTTACTAGCACTCGTCCCACTTGTGCAGCCGACGTTGCTAGGAAAGGTTCACTGAGAATTACGCTCTCATTTGCCGAGACGATAGTTAGCATGGCCTTCAGCTAAGTCAATTGCTACGACCTAGCAAGGCGCCATTTATCCTTTGCTATGTATCTAATGAAGCATGTACGGTAACAAGACCAATGTTCACCAATTGTGGATTAAAGTTAAGTATTCCAGAAGCTACGCACTTTTCTTTATAGCATTCATTACGTATCCTGTTTCAGACCTCACGCCATCCTGCGTGAGCTTATAGCGTGCATTTCGGCTTCCTCAAACAACACGGTGTTGGCACTTCTGCCGACACTTTATATTTGGCGACGAGTAAAAACAAGGTCTTGTTCTTTATCCTTGCTTAGTTTACTTGTGTCGTGGCTTCGCCACAATCTCCAGATGTACTGTCCGAATTTTATCGCTTGCAGAATCAGCAGACGCAGGCGTTATTGGATGCCCTTGGACAGCTCGTCCAGGCTAAACGTGCAATGCAGAACGATGCGGCAGACGCCGCTCCTCCGCTACTGCAGCCAACACACACAGTTGCACCACCTTTTCGACCGTATGATGCGGCAATGGAAAGCTGGACGGAGTGGTCACGACAATTTGGATTTCATCTCGCCGCCTACAGAAATCAAGGTAACGAGTGGCAGCCTCATTTATTGGCGTGTGTAGGGGTGCAAACGTACCGTGTGATAGTGAAATTATTTCCCCGACGCGACGTAGCAACTCTGTCCTACGAAGAAATTTTGTCTGCATTAGATGCATATTTCAAGGAAACAGTCAATGTCGTTCCAAAAAGGTTTGTGCTTTTGAGTGTGAATGTGGACTCCCTTATTCAGATACTATGGTGCGTGATGCAATCGCACAGAACGTTTCTGATGTTCGTATATGGGAGCAAATTTTGAAACTAGTCAATCCCTCCCTTCAAGAAGTGATAGACATATTGGATAGGCAAGACACACTTGACTTTGCTCAGGAATCATTTGCAACTTCGCCAGCTGTGTGTCACATTAACCAGCCTGCCGGGCGAGCTGCACGGAACTGTAAACAGCCCTCGCGCACGTCCGCGCAGCCACGTGTCCCCCGCCAGCATGCAAATGCAGTGAAATCATGCCCACGGTGTGCTACTAGACATTCGCGTGAGAATTGCCTGTAATGCCAAGCTATGTGCTTTTTCTGTAATAAAAACGGACATGTTCAGAGTGTTTGCCAGAAAAAGCTCAGATCGGACACTAAAAACCATTCCAGGCCCTTTGCTTCGCGCCAGAATCGAACCAAGAATAGTCGGGATCGTGAACTTTCACCCATGGAAATTCATGTCGTTAATTCCACTCCGCCCAGTGCCGCTCCTTCTAACGGTGACTGTGTTCGTCCCACAAAAAGTGTGCATTGACGTCGCCGGAAATCATGTCAATTAGCAAGTGATTCTGTAGCAGTGTCTGTTCACGTTGCACGAGACAGTCGCTCTTGTCGTCAGCAGGACAATAAAATTTTTGTAGACTCGGACAATAATGGCACTGTAATACCATTCCAGCTCGATACCGGAGCTGCTGTTTCATTGATCAATAAAGTCACGTACAAACAACTGGGCACTCCTCCGTTGCGTGCCGCAACTGTTAAGCTAACTACATATTCAGGTCACACGATCGCTGTGTTAGGACAGTGCAGCCTTCTTGCAACATACAAGGGACAAACAAAACTTGTGTCATTTTACGTCCTTCGCTCTTCTTCTGCAGTGAACTTGTTTGGTTTAGATTTATTTCAGTTGTTTAACTTGTCTATTGTCAATCAGGTCCTCTCGCAGTACCGCTACGATATCTTGTATCGGTCCACTGCTAAGCACGGCATTGCTCATGCGTTGTCCCGTTTGCCTGTTGCTGAGGATAGAGCATTCGATTCTTCTGAACTTGCTTGCATGTTCATTGATTCGGAAACCGATGACGTGGTCGAATCGTTTCCGATTGATTTTCATCGTGTAGCTACAGCCACAGCAGCTGACCCTGTCCTTACTACGGTTTTGCGTTTTGTTGCTACGCAATGGCCCTTGTCAAAGTCGCGGATCCGTTGGTTCGTAGATTTTTTCCTCACAAGGAGAGACTTTTTGTTCGACGTGGTGTTTTGTTGTAGCGTTCTGATAATGATCAGTCCCGGGTCATGGTCCCACGTTCCTTACAGTCCTATGTCTTACGGCTTCTCCACCAAGGACATTGGGGTATGGTGCGAACGAAACAGCTTGCTCGTCAGGACTGTACTTGGTTCAGAATCGATGCTACGATTACGAAAATGTGCTCTTCTTGCATAGCGTGTGCCAAACAACAACCCGCACCACCGCGGAAATTCTTTGCATGGCTGAAAGCCACTTCCCCTTGGCAACGCTTGCACATAGATTTTGCTGGTCCATTCTGGAATGCTAGATGGTTGGTTGTGGTCGATTCTTTCAGTAATTTCCCTTTTGTTGTCCGGATGTCTTCCACGACGTCATCTGCCACCATCCAAGCGTTATCTGCTATCTTTTACATTGAAGGTCTTCCACAGACTATTGTTTCCGACAATGCCCCACAATTTATGTCCGCAGAATTTCAGTCATTCTGCAAGGCTAATGGTATTCAACATCTGACATCCGCGCCGTTTTCGCCTCAGTCAAACGGAGCCGCTGAACGATTGGTCCGGACTTTCAAGTCACAGATGTTGAAGTTGAAGGAGTCGCATTCTCGGGAGGACGCGTTGTTGCTCTTTTTGTCTTCGTATTGCTCTCAGCCCCGAGATGGTCGCTCGCCGGCTGAGTTGCTCCAAGGTCGTCCTCATCGAACCTTGATGTCTTTGCTGCATCCGCTGCATCAGGTTCCTGTGCAGCGGCAAACTCCTGTTTTTGCTCCAGGCGACGTTGTATTCTATCGCAACTATCGCGGTTCACGGCTTTGGCTCGCAGGGCGCATTCTTAGCTGCCTCCGCCGCGCGGTGTATTTGGTTTTGGGGGCCTCTGGTGAGGTGCATCTCAATCAGCTGCGCCTCTGTCGTCGCCTGGGTTCTGCCGCTCCCCGTCTGCTTTCAGCGACGGTGCCGTCCGGTCAGCGCCCTGGGGACCCATCTACTGGCTCACCTCATCCCCAGGTGTTACCGACGCTGCCTTCCATTTTGCCCCCTGGCGACGCGCCGCCGCCGCCGCCGCCGCTGTGCTCCATCCGGCGACGCCCGGAGAGGACGCGTCGCTACAGCCGCCATGCGCCTCCCTGGGTCACGCGCCGCCGATCGCTTCCCGTGACCAGCTGTCCTCCGACTTGGAGCTCTTGCCCGCTCCGGACCATCTGTCGTCTTCGCCAGTCGGGTGCTCCGACTCGATGGAGGTCGACCCTTTGGCCCCTCCTGACTATCTACGGGCGCATACACGTCATGTTGGCGTGCACCCTGGACTGGGTTTTCAGGCGCTTCCTAGCTCCGCTCGGACCGAATGGCAGGGTGCGGGTGGCACAGCCTCGCCTGTTGTTAGGCTCCCCACCTTGTCGCATACGTCAACATGGGGTCCTCCCAGCGGCGGGCGGAAGCCTTATAACACCACCATTCGCCGATTTGCGGGGGAGGAATGTGGTGTCACCGCCTGACACCACACTTGCTAGGTGGTAGCCTTTTAAATCGGCCGCGGTCCATTAATATACGTCGGACCCGTGTGTCGCCACTATCAGTGATTGCAGACCGAGCGCCACCACACGGCAGTTCTAGAGAGACTTCCTTGCACTCGCCCCAGTTGTACAGCCGACTTTGCCATCGATGGTTCACTGACAAATTACGCTCTCATTTGCCGAGACGATAGTTAGCATAGCCTTCAGCTACGTCAATTGCTACGACCTAGCAAGGCGGCATTTATCCTTTGCTATGTATCTAATGAAGCATGTACAGTAAGAAGACCAATGATCACCAATTGTGGATTAAAGTTAAGTATTCCAGAAACTACGTACTTTTCTTTATAGCATTCATTACGTATCGTGTTTCAGACCTCACGCCATCCTGCGTGAGCTTATAGCGTGCATTTCGGCTTCCTCAAACAACACGGTGTTGGCACTTCTGCCGACACTTCACATGAAATGCATACTCCTCACTTATTCATAGCGACCCCATAATGGTGGTCTACAATTACTCGCTAAAAATGGCGTGCTTCTCACTCGTTCAGTAGCTGAGCGCGAATCCTTCCTTCCTCCTACTGGTACTAGAAAAATAATCATCTGTTTTTCAACAATTGAAAGACAAAAAATACATGACGGTAGGCATAGGCTCATGATGGGCTACCGCTTCATCTTCTCTCTTTGCCTTTAAAGAAGACGAAAACATAAAGAAATTGCAAAAGGTTTATCACAAATGCCCCCCTACTGTATACTGTCGGAAATAAGTCACTTTATTTAGGGAGACAGTATACAGTAGCCTTATTAACCTTGGGGCTCATAGTTCAGTCAGTTGGTGCACGTCAATGGAGTTTTAATAACTTATGCTACTACAAGTATATCTACAAAGCTCATTTTCTCACCAATTACAAATTCATACATATAAATATATTCACATATAATTATATCACGTAATTACATTCACATATATTCATATTATATATCGCACGTCCATGGCGTGCTAACGTCGTAGTCTCTTATTACTCCTTACATTTGTTAACCCCCCCATGAACCATGGACCTTGCCGTTGGTGGGGAGGCTTGCGTGCCTCAGCGATACAGATAGCCGTACCGTAGGTGCAACCACAACGGAGGGGTATCTGTTGAGAGGCCAGACAAACGTGTGGTTCCTGAAGAGGGGCAGCAGCCTTTTCAGTAGTTGCAAGGGCAACAGTCTGGATGATTGACTGACCTGGCCTTGTAACAATAACCAAAACGGCCTTGCTGTGCTGGTACTGCGAACGGCTGAAAGCAAGGGGAAACTACAGCCGTAATTTTTCCCGAGGGCATGCAGCTTTACTGTATGATTACATGATGATGGCGTCCTCTTGGGTAAAATATTCCGGAGGTAAAATAGTCCCCCCATTCGGATCTCCGGGCGGGGACTACTCAAGAGGATGTCGTTATCAGGAGAAAGAAAACTGGCGTTCTACGGATCAGAGCGTGGAATGTTAGATCCCTTAATCGGGCAGGTAGGTTAGAAAATTTAAAAAGGGAAATGGATAGGTTGAAGTTATATATAGTGGGAATTAGTGAAGTTCGGTGGCAGGAGGAACAAGACTTCTGGTCAGGTGACTACAGGGTTATAAACACAAAATCAAATAGGGGTAATGCAGGAGTAGGTTTAATAATGAATAGGAAAATAGGAATGCGGGTAAGCTACTACAAACAGCATAGTGAACGCATTATTGTGGCCAAGATAGAGACGAAGCCCACACCTACTACAGTAGTACAAGTTTATATGCCAACTAGCTCTGCAGATGACGAAGAAATTGAAGAAATGTATGATGAAATAAAAGAAATTATTCAGATTGTGAAGGGAGACGAAAATTTAATAGTCATGGGTGACTGGAATTCGAGTGTAGGAAAAGGGAGAGAAGGAAACATAGTAGGTGAATATGGATTGGGGGACAGAAATGAAAGAGGAAGCCGCCTGGTAGAATTTTGCACAGAGCACAACATAATCATAACTAACACTTGGTTTAAGAATCATGAAAGAAAGTTGTATACATGGAAGAACCCTGGAGATACTAAAAGGTATCAGATAGATTATATAATGGTAAGACAGAGATTTAGGAACCAGGTTTTAAATTCTAAGACATTTCCACGGGCAGATGTGGACTCTGACCACAATGTATTGGTTATGACCTGTAGATTAAAACTGAAGAAACTGCAAAAAGGTGGGAATTTTAGGAGATGGGACCTGGATAAACTGAAAGAACCAGAGGTTGTACAGAGATTCAGGGAGAGCATAAGGGAGCAATTGACAGGAATGGGGAAAATAAATACAGTAGAAGAAGAATGGGTAGCTTTGAGGGATGAAGTAGTGAAGGCAGCAGAGGATCAAGTAGGTAAAAAGACGAGGGCTAGTAGAAATCCTGGGGTAACAGAAGAAATATTGAATTTAATTGATGAAACAGGCAAAAAGGAATACAAACGTCTCAAAAATGAGATCGACATGAAGTGCAAAATGGCTAAGCAGGGATGGCTAGAGGACAAATGTAAGGATGTAGAGGCCTATCTCACTAGGGGTAAGATAGATACCGCCTACAGGAAAATTAAAGAGACCTTTGGAGATCAGAGAGCGACTTGTATGAATATCAAGAGCTCAGATGGAAACCCAGTTCTAAGCAAAGAAGGGAAAGCAGAAAGGTGGAAGGAGTATATAGAGGGTCTATACAAGGGCGATGTACTTGAGGACAATATTATGGAAATGGAAGAGGATGTAGATGAAGATGAAATGGGAGATACGATACTGCGTGAAGAGTTTGACAGAGCACTGAAAGACCTGAGTCGAAACAAGGCCCCCGGAGTAGACAATATTCCATTGGAACTACTGACGGCCGTGGGAGAGCCAGTCCTGACAAAACTCTACCATCTGGTGAGCAAGATGTATGAAACAGGCGAAATACCCTCAGACTTCAAGAAGAATATAATAATTCCAATCCCGAAGAAAGCAGGTGTTGACAGATGTGAAAATTACCGAACTATCAGCTTAATAAGTCACAGCTGCAAAATACTAACACGAATTCTTTACAGACGAATGGAAAAACTAGTAGAAGCCAACCTCGGGGAAGATCAGTTTGGATTCTGTAGAAACACTGGAACACGTGAGGCAATACTGACCTTACGACTTATCTTAGAAGAAAGATTAAGGAAAGGCAAACCTACGTTTCTAGCATTTGTAGACTTAGAGAAAGCTTTTGACAATGTCGACTGGAATACTCTCTTTCAAATTCTGAAGGTGGCAGGGGTAAAATACAGGGAGCGAAAGGCTATTTACAATTTGTACAGAAACCAGATGGCAGTTATAAGAGTCGAGGGACATGAAAGGGAAGCAGTGGTTGGGAAGGGAGTAAGACAGGGTTGTAGCCTCTCCCCGATGTTGTTCAATCTGTATATTGAGCAAGCAGTAAAGGAAACAAAAGAAAAATTCGGGGTAGGTATTAAAATTCATGGAGAAGAAATAAAAAATTTGAGGTTCGCCGATGACATTGTAATTCTGTCAGAGACAGCAAAGGACTTGGAAGAGCAGTTGAATGGAATGGACAGTGTCTTGAAAAGAGGATATAAGATGAACATCAACAAAAGCAAAACAAGGATAATGGAATGTAGTCGAATTAAGTCGGGTGATGCTGAGGGAATTAGATTAGGAAATGAGGCACTTAAAGTAGTAAAGGGGTTTTGCTATTTGGGGAGTAAAATAACTGATGATGGTCGAAGTAGAGAGGATATAAAATCTAGACTGGCAATGGCAAGGAAAGCGTTTCTCAAGAAGAGAAATTTGTTAACATCGAGTATAGATTTAAGTGTCTGGAAGTCGTTTCTGAAAGTATTGGTATGGAGTGTAGCCATGTATGGAAGTGAAACATGGACGAAAAATAGTTTGGACAAGAAGAGAATAGAAGCTTTCGAAATGTGGTGCTACAGAAGAATGCTGAAGATTAGATGGGTAGATCACATAACTAATGAGTAAGTATTGAATAGGATTGGGGAGAAGAGAAGTTTGTGGCACCACTTGACCAGAAGAAAGGATCGGTTGGTAGGACATGTTCTGAGGCATCAAGGGATCACCAATTTAGTATTGGAGGGCAGGGTGGAGGGTAAAAATCGTAGAGGGAGGCCAAGAGATGAATACACTAAGCAGATTCAGAAGGATGTAGGTTGCAGTAGGTACTGGGAGATGAAAAAGCTTGCACAGGATAGAGTAGCATGGAGAGCTGCATCAAACCAGTCTCAGGACTGAAGACCATAACAACAATATTTGTTAAGCAGTATTACCAGGGGGAAAATGTTACATTTCTTAAATTTTCCTTTCACTATATTTTAATAATTGTTTTTCTCCTTGGCTTTTGGTTCATTAGCCATTCTGAGAAGCTGTCCTTTCGGCACACGTTATCTCATTGTTCGCTGCATTTATGGCCAGCAGCAGCTCATTGTTTAACGCTCCCGACGCAGTGACGCAAGCGCCACGTGAGCAGCAGCACTGCCCGCGCACACACTGTAATGTCGCTCCCGGCTCATGAAGTCGGTGTTGTATATGCCCTCCAGTTCGGAGACTGGATACGACGGATTCAGCTTCAACGCTCAACCCGAAGGACACCAATACCTCATCTCACGCCTGGGCGAGTTTTTCGGCCAGTGACATTGAAGGTAAGAGCTGCACTGCAGGATTCGGCATCATCTTCCGTCGTGCATTGTAGTTCAGCGGTTCTCACACCTCAACTCGTGGTTATACGGATTTCCCCCGATATCTCCGTTGCACACGCATCACACTCTCTGTATTCAATTTTCTAGACTGTAGCGTTTACTCATATTACGGCTGAGCCGTTATTTTCAATATTATTAGGCCTTAATATTTTTGTATCACTTCACACGTGCGAGTATTTTACTCGTCCGTCGCGTTGCACTTCACATACATACATAAGTTGTTCTTCTTCAAGTATAAAATCTCACATAAAATTGATAATAGTGCATACACAGACATAAACATTGACATTAATAGAGTTGACACATAAATGTCCAATTCTCATTCACATTTCGTATATGGACTCTATGTTAAGCAGCATCTGACACAACAATAAGTAAATTAGAAGGAATCTTGCATTTGTTCTGAATGTTTGCTCTTTCTTGTTATTGTCTTGCAGGACCGACCTCCTGCGCGTTTTTACATCCACAACTACAATTGAAAATACTACATACATATTTTCATAGACATCGACATTGGCAATAGTAAAGTTGACACATAAATGTACAAGTCACATTCACATTTCCTATATGGGTTCCATGTTAGGCATCATCCATCTTACACACTAATAAGTAAATTAGAAGGAATCTCTCATTTGTTCTGAATTTTTGCTTTTCTCTTGACTTGCAGGCCCAATCTCCTGCGCGTTTTTACCGTCACAAATACACATAGAAAATACGTTCCAGCACTACTCAATACATGGAAAACAGGATTCGCTAAGGTCTGCTTCAGAGAACAAGCTACTTCTAGGATTGCTATTTGTAGTGCGTCGTTAGTGTACTTATTCTATCCTTGGCATTTGATAAATCTTCATACTCTGCATAATATTTACAAGTGCTCGTTTGTGAGCGAGTTTGGGGGATGTTTTATCTCTTGACAATCCTGACTTCATCACTGCTTGTTAATCGTCGTTATATTCCACATTCGTTAATGTGGTGTCACCGCCAGACACCACACTTGCTAGGTGGTAGCTTAAATCGGCCGCGGTCCATTTAGTACATGTCGGACCCGCGTGTCGCCACTGTGTGATCGCAGACCTAGCGCCACCACAAGGCAGGTCTCGAGAGACGATATAGCACTCGCCACAGTTGTACGAGGAGATTGCTAGCGACCATACGGACGAAGCCTTCCTCTCATTTGCCGAGAGCCAGTTAGAATAGCCTTCTGCTAAGTCCATGGCTACGACCTAGCAAGGCGCCATTAGCCTTACCTACTTTGAGAGTTATAGTATAAATGTCTCAAGAAGAATGCTGTAGTCATCAAATAATAAAGTTAAGTATAAAGCAGCTACGTACTTTTCTTGCTACCATTCAATAGTTATCCTGTTCCAGAATTGACGCCCGTCGGCGTGAGTGTGTACGCGTGCCTTTCTATCGGCTACCCGTCACTGTGGACTGGCTGCCTTGTCAGTCCACTTCAGTTAACACATATTTCAAGCCATATTTCTGCCTTATTGATTCGACGACATGTAAATGTTTACCTTTGTGACGTGTGACCGATAATTTTACCGTATTTTTGTCATGTGCAGCTCCACTCATAATTCATTATCGCTAAATAAGAACGCGCATGTGCTAAAATAATGCTGTCGCTCCTGCATGCGTCTAGAACTCAGTGTAGAAAATATTGTTCCACTGCATTTTGTGTTCATTCCTCATACGAATCGTGTATCATATTTTCATTTATATTAACCTTATAGTTTCTCGAGCTGTAACAGTTAGTCGCTAAGGAAATATTTTTCATACTAGGTTGTTTTACATTCTGATGTCTGTGTAGCAAATCACTGTGCTATGGTGTGTTTTAAATGTTATCATGTACCATTGTTACTATCGACTTCACTGTTTCTTCTATACTCCTCACTGCTTTTTCGTGATGTTCGTTTTCATTATTACTTACCGTACATGCATCATCATACCTTGCTTTCCACACTCATACAACCATTCATTCTAAGACTTAAAACTATATAGTGGATTCTTTCTTACGTCGGCTTCGTGGCCCTTTCCTAGGTACCCTTGCAATATTAATCTTCATATTCATCGCCGTATACCCATATAATTTTTCATTAAAAATATTCCACATAAATCGCCATTTATACTCATGTACTACCTACAGGGTTCTCACACTAGAGCCACCGCACTATTTATTTCTTCCAACAAATATAAATAAACTCGTATTACTCTATTACACTTTCATTCTCTTCCTAGATTCACTCCATGCACGGTACGTCACCACAAACGTAGATTAACTAATTAATACCTTCAATCGAATCTAACAAAACCTTTCACTCTCTCTACTTCAAAATATTATCCAGCAGTGAAATTTCATTTATTTCTCCATATCTCTTTTGTAAACATACAGTACTTACCTCAATTCTTTTGTTTTAAGTTCATGCAATTACGTTGTGTGTGTATTGGTTGGTGTTTGTATTTACTTAGCTTATCTACTGCGTGTTGTTCAATTTATGTTTACAGCTTTATTTTGCTGATTATACTATAAGGTATCGTGTAATTAATAGCAACTAACATAGGTGAGTTCTGTAATAACAAATTTGTGGATATGTATTCTCCCTGTACATTAAGCTCACTACTTCTAATGTTGTCCGTAAAGAAGTGTAGTTCTGTAGGTGTACAACTGCTCCTCTCGCTAAATCTTGTACGATAAGTTATTTTATAGTTTACGTCTCAGTCGCACGCACGTCTCAGTCACACGCATTTTTCTATGTTTATATCTCATTCTACCTTTCACATCGTCGCTCACTTATGAGTTGTATGTAAGTCGCTTAGTTCTTAAGTTGTGTGCTAATCGCGTTCTTTCAAGTGTACATGTTGTTACTTCCCTTTTCAACTTGTCTTAATCCTGTTGTATATAGTCGGATAGGTCATTTCCTGTGTTTAGTCTCATCTACGTTGAATACTGAAAAATAAGTATAACTATGTAAGTTCAATGGATTGTGTTAAGTTCACAAATTTAGCGTATTCTACTTTCCTTATGGTTTACTTGCGTAAATGCGCTCATTTTCTTAAAGTTTCATATGCTTAACTTAATTATATACTCTTAAAATTAGTGCTCTTTACAGTATAGTCGCCGACCTAGGAACCAATGTCTCTATTCGGTTAGTTTATGTTGATAATCTACTTCAGAGTAACTAGCTGATAGGTACCACACTTCGTGTCGCTTCCGTTTTGTCCAGCTGGTTGCGCGGTGTGGATGCCGATTCGCTTAAATTCTAGAATGGTTTCCGTCGCGGTGCGCAGTGTGTCTTTGCGCATCGTGCAGGGGACACTGAACTCAACCTTGCTTTTTGCCTACTTGGCCCCTACGATCAGCTGTTGGCTGCTTCGTATTGTTGTTGTTGTGGTCTTCAGTCCTGAGACTGGTTTGATGCAGCTCTCCATGCTACTCTATCCTGTGCAAGCTTCTTCATCTCCCAGTACCTACTGCAACCTACATCTTTCTAAATCTGCTTAGTGTATTCATCTCTTGGTCTCCCTCTACGATTTTTACCCTCCACGGTGCCCTCCAATGCTAAATTTGTGATCCCTTGATGCCTCAAAACATGTCCTACCAACCGATCCCTTCTTCTAGCCAAGTTGTGCCACAAACTTCTCTTCTCCCCAATCCTATTCAATACCTCCTCATTAGTTACGTGATCTACCCACCTTATCTTCAGCATTCTTCTGTAGCACCACATTTCGAAAGCTTCTATTCTCCTGTTGTCCAAACTAGTTATCGTCCATGTTTCACTTCCATACATGGCTACACTCCATACAAATACTTTCAGAAACGACTTCCTGACACTTAAATCTATACTCGACGTTAACAAATTTCTCTTCTTGAGAAACGCTTTCCTTGCCATTGCCAGTCTAGATTTTATATCCTCTCTACTTCGACCATCATCAGTTATTTTACTCCCCAAATAGCAAAACCCCTTTACTACTTTAAGTGTCTCATTTCCTAATCTAATTCCCTCAGCATCACCCGACTTAATTTGACTACATTCCATTATCCTCGTTTTGCTTTTGTTGATGTTCATCTTATATCCTCCTTTCAAGACACTGTCCATTCCGTTCAACTGCTCTTCCAAGTCCTTTGCTGTCTCTGACAGAATTACAATGTCATCGGCGAACCTCAAAGTTTTTACTTCTTCTCGATTAATTTTAATACCTACTCCGAATTTTTCTTTTGTTTCCTTTACTGCTTGCTCAATATACACATTGAATAACATCGGGGAGAGGCTACAACCCTGTCTCACTCCTTTCCCAACCACTGCTTCCCTTTCATGCCCCTCGACTCTTATAACTGCCATCTGGTTTCTGTACAAATTGTAAATAGCCTTTCGCTCCCTGTATTTTACCCCTGCCACCTTCAGAATTTGAAAGAGAGTATTCCAGTTAACATTGTCAAAAGCTTTCTCTAAGTCTACAAATGCTAGAAACGTAGGTTAGCCTTTTCTTAATCTTTCTTCTAAGATAAGTCGTAAGGTCAGTATTGCCTCACGGGTTCCAACATTTCTACGGAATCCAAACTGATCTTCCCCGAGGTCCGCTTCTACCAGATTTTCCATTCGTATATAATTGTTGAAGTACGCTCTGCTTTAAGTGCGGCAGCACGGTTCAGTATACCTCAACGCTCATGCCTCTCTCTTAAAGCTCGCGCGCTGTGAATTAAATCTTAAGAAAGTACAATATCAAAATGCAAGGAAAATTTATTTTCAATAGGCTACATCTCACACTCTGCATGTTAGATAGTAAAAGGAAATTGAACATTCCTTATTGATTAAGCAGGATAGTAGAAATGGGAGAGGGCACCGGAAATATAAATATTGTACCCCCTAGCTGGATTGGAACCGAGCGCCAGTCGGTTTATTCGTCAAAGAGCGACAAACCTCCTACCTTCTTGTGTTTTACTGATGCAACAGACAGGGACAGAATGAGATTGGAATTTTCATTTAATAAATTTCCGCAAATTTTTATGTGGATACATGCCTTTTATTTTACCATTTTTTATATTTCCTATCAAGTAGCACCCCGGATGTGGCTTGTCAACAATGATATACGGACCAACATATAACAATTGCCATTTTTTATTCATTGCTTTTGATTTCGATGATTTCGGATGTGTTCTTAGTAGTACCTCCTGTCCAATCTGGAATTCTGTTACGTTTTTCAATTTCCTGTCGTAAATTCCTTTCCTTACTTGAGCTTGATCTTCCAATGTTATTAGCGCTCGCCGTACTTTCTCATCTATGACTACGTCTTTGTGCCGTAATTTAGGTATCGGTTTTGCCCATTCATCTAGCTCCACCTTTTCAAACATTAGTTCGGCCGGCGTGTGCCCTGTTGATGTGTGTGGTATGTGATTTACTATGTGCTGAAACGGACCCAGGTATTCTATCCATTTCCTTTGGTTCTGTGGTATATATGTACGGATAAACCTATTAAATTCACGGAAGCACCGTTCGGCGGGACTTGCTTCCGGGTGGAACTTGGATGCTAAAATATGACGTATGTTCTGTGATTTTAAAAATGATTTCCATTGGTCAAATGTAAAATTTGAGGCGTTATCAGTTAGGACTGCTTGGGGTTTCCCAATGCGTGGTATGTAGTCTTCCAGAATTCGCCTTATAATAGGCCCTGACCTAACTGTTTTGACTGCGTACAGCTGGAGATACTTACTAAAAACATCATACAGGGCTACGGTGTATTTAACTCCGCCGCGGGCTTGGCGATAAGGTCCTGCGGCGTCAATAGATACAAGATCTCTTGGTTGCTTTGGTATTATTGGGTTTAGTACGTTAAGACATGTCCTATTGTGATGTTTGATCTTTTGACACACCGCACAGCGTCTGATTACTTGCTCTATTCGTCGCCTCATATTAGGGGAATAACAATACGTAGAAATTTTGGCGGCACACTTTAGCACTCCATAGTGCCCCCACGTGCGGTGCGTGTGTTGAATTAAGTTTTCCACATATTCCTGAGGTATGCACACAAACCACTTATCCATTCGTCGATCTCTTCTGTGAAAGAGGACGCCATTATGTATAATGTAATACTGCTCTAAACGTTCGTGTGTTCTAGCCTGCAATTTTTTCCTTACCTTGCTTCATCTCGGGTCTTCTTCCTGGAAACGTTGCATGTTTTTGCACATTTTAATATAATATGGTTTAAAAGTTCCATAATTTATTAAAAGCACCTTGAAGTCTGATGTTTGTTCCTCTAACTCGTGGAAATCGGTGAGACCTTGAGGTAACCGTGATAGTGCATCTGTCAAAACATTCTGTTCCCCTTTTATGTACACTATCTCAAAATCAAACTCTTGGACATACATGCACCACCTCGCTATTCTCTTATGTAACAACTTGCACGTCAGGAGAAAGGACAAGGCTTGATGATCACAGTAGACTTTGGTATGTTTTCCCCAAAGGTAATATTGAAATTTACGAAACGCCCAAACTACTGCTAACGCTTCTAGCTCAGTTACGGAATAAGATCTTTAACATTCTGTGAGGGTTCTACTGGCAAAACTGATTACATTGACTTCTTCCTTGCCATCCTTTGTTATTATTTGAAACAGGCACGCACCGAGCCCCTGATAACTATCATCGGTGCTTAAACAAAAATCCAATTCCATATTTGGGTGTTTCAGGATAGGCGCGTTAATCAGCGCCTGCTTAATCTGCTGAAAATCATTTTCACATTCTTTAGTCCACAACCAACTGTGGTTTGTACGCAGTAAGTTTAATAGTGAACTACTGTTCAACAATTGTGGCAGAAACTTCCTGAAAAACGAGGCCATTCCTAGAAAACCTTTTAATTGTTTCTTAGTATAGGGTGTTGGGAAATTCCGTATCGCATCTAGTTTACCGGAGTCAGGTAGAATTCCTACTGGTGAAATAATATGCCCTAAGAATTTTATTTTTTCCTCTCCGAATTCCGACTTTTTAAAGTTAACTGTGACATTGTATTCATCAAATTTTTGAAAAATCTTTTCCAAAATACTTACATGTTCATCTCATATTTGAGTTGCAATTAATAGATCATCAACGTAGAGTGTAACCTGGCTAAGCAGTTCCGGTCCAAGTACCCTGTCTAATGCTTCAATAAATACACCAGCGCTCACATTTAATCCGAAAGGCAGCACCCTAAATTGGTAGCTCCTCCCGGCATCTATGAAAGCTGTATACTTTCTACTCTCTTCATGTAATAAAATTTGCCAGTACGAAGCTTTCAAATCAAGGGATGTTAAATACGTAACGCCATGAAACTTCAATAGCTGCTCTTCTAGATTCTCTGGCCTTGTTCTTATAGGAACGACGATTTTGTTTATTTCCCTCGCGTCTAACACCAACCGCACCGTTCCGTTAGTTTTACCAACTGCGAGAATCGGACTGCAGTAAGGTGAGTGCGATGTTTCAATAACCCTCCACCTAATCATACGCTCTATTTCTTTTCTTACTGCCTCTTTCTTTGCCCAAGGGGTGCCATATGACGTTCTACAATATGTTTCATGCAGGTATACTTCCATTTTATACTCATATCCCTTAATAACACTAGGTTGTTTACGAAAAATGTTATGATATTTGAAGAGTAATTTTGTCAGTTCACTTCACTGTTCATTGTTAAGACAAGTGGATTTACTTATTTTACTGTCTACTATTTGCTCATCTAGGATCTCCCTACCAGCGTCATCAAGTTCCATCTCCTTTGCCATTAAGGATTGAGGGTAGACAAGTTTAACATTAATGTCTGTTATCGGCCTAATCTGATTTGTCATTGTAGTTCTTATTAAGTCCAAAGTCAGTGTGCGCTCCCCTACATGAAACTGGCATTCCCCGCTGCCGATATCTATTTTTATCCCATATCTTCTGAACACCTCCATACCAAGTATACAGTTCACTATAAGTTTGTCTACCAACACTGCAAAATTACACCACCTTTGCTAATGGGTATACTGGCATGTAATTTTATAACTTTAGATTTACTTCCCATCGCCGTTACGATCTTACAGTTCTCTACAGGTAGTGTGGGAACATTTACTTCCCTCGCTATCTCTTTGAACAAGCTAGTAGACATTAGGCTTGTCGACGTGCCAGTATACAAAACAACTAGTACATCTGTGTTTCCCACCTTTACCTTTATTGTTGCTTGAATAATTTCACTTACTTTGCGTGTTGTTTCTTCCTCTTCGATAAACAAGTCTTCTTTCATTTCTGCGTCCATACCTTAAAAATAGATTCCGGATATGCTGTATGTGTAGGTTTGTTTCAGCGCCTGCTTCCTCCTTTCCGTTCCTGTTCGCTTTAGTGTTTAAGTCGCTCATATTAGTACTGTGGCACACTGATAGTTCATTACCTTCTTCCTCTAGTCACGCTCGATTATTATTTCCTGGGGCCGGTAAAGGTATTGTTCCATTTTCTGCCGTCACTTCTACTATGTTTACCGTATGTTCGCGTGCTCGCCAGTTCGTGTCCCGGTTGTTTCGATTTGACTGTACGGGCTGCCAGTTATCTCTCGAATCCCTGTGTTGCATATTCCGTTCCTGGTAATTTGCGTTTCCTTGTCGCCTATTGTCGAAGTTTTCCCTCGAATTTCTATCGTCTCGGCCATTACCGTACCTATGGGGCTGATATTTAGTTTCGTACCCTCGGTCACCCTGTGGCTGATGGGTAGACCGATTGTACGGATTTCCGTTGTGGCGCGCCGGTGCATACGGATGCCATTCATTCATGCGCACACGACCGTTATAATTTCCAAAGCCATTGCCGTTACCGTAGTTCTTCCCGTTTGGGTTGTGCTCATTACCGTTACGATAACTAGGCGTGGCTTGCCCATCCACATGAATCAGATATATTGAGTCGAGCACTGAAAGAAAATACTCGAGATCATATTCGGGAACAGTTATTAATTTTTCCTAACATTTGCAGGTAACTTGTTCTTTAAGATTTTCAGTACATCTACATGAGATATCGGATTATTCCAGTAACGGGTCTTGTTTAGGTATTTTTCAAAATAGCTTCTTAGCCCCCCGAATTTTGAATGATATGGTACTGGGTTAAACACCTCTCGTCTTAACCCCTCCTGGATAGCTGTTGACCAGTATTTATCTAAAAATGCACTCTCAAACTGATCACATGTCTCGCAAAGTTTTGACATCTCCGTAGCCCACAACAGGGCATCACCCTCGGTGTGTCCTATTACATATTTAATCTTTTGAGCTTTTGTCAAAGTCCTGGGCAGTACATTTCTAAAGGCTCGGACAAACACTACCGGGTTCGTTCGCTTTTTCCCATTTGAGAATACGAGAAACTGTCGATGTTTTATTAAGCTCTCATCCATTAATAACGCTGTCCAGCACGGCGGAACAGCATTTCCCTGCGGTGATAGTATGTTTCAGCAAAGTTTTTCCCGCTGCTCGCGTCGCGCGTCGACATGCGGTCGCGCGTCGACATGCGGTCGCGCGGCGTGGGTTGGGCATTGTTGTCCGCGCCACTTATTTCTCCCACTGGCGGATGGCTGTTTATCGCTCCGCTTACCGCCCCAGGCGATGATATTACATTACTTTGTTTGTTAACTATTTCGTCTCTTAACCGTTGTTCTAACTGTCTGATATCATGTCCTACGCGTTTTAAGATTTCTTCTTCCTTGTCCCCCATTACTTCCTTTACCGCTTCCACAGAGGTACGCTGTTCACGTACGCGTTTTTCTGCGAACGTTGTATTTTCGTCCTTTGCATTGCTCTTTACCGATTCATAAAGCTGCACAATGTCTGAGTTGATCCTCTTGTGTTCTAATTTGAGTAATCCTACCTCCAATGCGATTTTTTCTACATTTTCTGGCAGGTCGTCACAGAAAGAATATGGTTTCGCTACTTCTGATTGTATATTGTCTAAGTTGACCTGCGTATTCTTTTGCATTGCCTGTAAATTCTCTTGGGTTTCTCTAATTCCGGATAGTTCCTGTCCATACGTGTGTGTCGGTGTTTCAAATTTTTCGCCCATTATGCCTTTTAATTTCTCACCCATATCGTGAAAGGAAATTTGTACTTGTTCATTAATTTTCCTATCCACCTCCGTGGAAATTTGTGAAATCCGCTGTGTGAACTTCGTCTCCAGACTATTGAGTTCTGTGCGCAAATTTTTTACCTCGTCTGAAATGTGTGTCATGTTTGTATTAACCATTTCGATCTCGGACTTTACTGTGGTCATGTCTGCTTTCATATTAGTCATGTCTGCTTGTATCGCTTGTAAACTAACATTTTAGTCTCTAAACCCGTCATTTTTGAATTTATGTCTGCTTTCATTGCATTCATGCTTGTTTGAATGGTTTCTGTTAAGGCTCGAAATAAGGCTTGCATATCTTCCGTATTTACTTCCGGCCTACGCCTGTCAGCATCTGCGTCCGTACTGCGCGTTCTGCTCTCATTTAAAATATTCTCTTGCCTCGAGGTGCCGTTAGTTACGTCTACTGTAATTAACGTATTGCTTGTAATTGAATGTTCAGTATTCACGGGCGTCGAATGCAACAATGGCATGTCGCGCCCAGCCTCCAAATAATCACCGCTAAACGGTTTCAAACCACTCATTTGTTGCATTTTGCATATGAACATCCACTACATTGGCATTCTGATTTTCGAATGACATTTCCTTATTGTTTTGACCCTCCATTATAGAAATCCTTACACCACTGCAGTTATCAAAATAAAAATTTTCTTTTTTTTACTTCCGCCCTACTTCTCACGCGAAAAAATGCATATACAATTGTATGTAATTGTAGCCTCAACTGTTCTTCAATCAATATATTTTCCGTACTAATAAAGAAATGTCATTATCTCTACTTGACTACAATAGCGTTAATTTCTGAAGCTTTAGGTTCTGGATTTTAGGAAATAGGTGGATGGATTTTCTAATAGGTCTACTGGGGACACATTATCTATATGCATTGCGCCGTCCTACCTGATTGTTGTCTTGTAAATGGTACTTCCTCTATTGTGCTTTGTTGTGAGCTCTTGGTATTGTCGCCTTCTTCCTTCTAATTTACTTATTATTTCCTTTTGATAGTATTTCTTCAGTATCACATCACCGTCTCCGTCACATCATCAGCGTAAATGGAACATAAAGAAATTGTTAACATACATGTATATTCATTTTCCTAACAATACTAGCACTCACAGTTTTGCCCACTACGTATCGTGCCTGTCACCTGTCACCACTTTATAATATAATAAAATAATGGAATAGATGATAATAGAATGTGGAAATGTGTGGCTTTTTAAAATGTATTGAATTAATGAGACTAATTTTTCGGCATGAATGACAAGCACAATAAGCTGAGCTATGCCAGGAAATAAGTTCGTATTAGTTCATATTATTTTGCAGGGCGAAGTAGTTTATTTCTCCGCTGTAGATTTGTGCTTACCATTCTTTATAATGCTACGTTTGGTCGCCGTGTTCACCTTTGAAGTCTTGACCGTGTTCCCATTAAGCTTATCGGATCTTCGTAATTTTCCAAAGTACACAGGTGGGCTTCAGTTCTTGTAATTATTGTACTATTTGAAATAACAACTCACACGACCTTTCTGTTAATAAAACAATACTGTATTTTTCTAAACGGTGCACATATGAATACATACTCCTCACTTATTCATAGCGACCCCAAAATGGCGGTCTACAATTGCTCGCTAAAAATGGCGTGCTTCTCACTCGTTCACTAGCTGAGCTTGAATTCGTCCTTCCTCCTATTGGTACCAGAAAAAAAATCCTCTGTTTTTTAGCAATTGAAAGCCAAAAAATACATGACGGTAGGCATAAGCTCTATGATGGGCTACCGCTTCATCTTCTCTCTTTGCCTTTAAAGAAGACGAAAACATAAAGAAAATGCAAAAGGTTTATCACAAGAGGCACATGTATAACAGAATTGGCGGCTTCATCCTAGAACATATCCCAGCTGAGCAAGCGGGTTTGAAGCCATAGAGAAGTTGCTGCGACCCAATACAGACCCTAACAATTTTCGTAGAGGCTGGTTTACAAGAAAAAGTGAAGACATCCGTCTCATTCGTAGACCTAACCGCGACATATGTCAGTCTGGAGAAAAGGGATGATATACAAATTATTAGAAACAATCCGATGCAAGAAACTGCAACTCTCATCAACACCATTATAAACAGTTGATATTTCAGTGTTTACTTGGGTGAAATTTTGAGCAAGGAGAAGAAATTAAGTAATGGTCTACCACAAGGCTCCGTCTTAGCCCCCTAATATTCAAGCTATAGATATTCGATTTCCCCAATACCACGTCTACAAAATTCTGCTACGCGCACGAGATCACTCTTACTTGTAGAACCAAAGGTCTTGGACGAGCGGAGACAATTCCTACAGAAGATATAGTCGTTATGAGCGCCTATTTTAGAAATTAGTGACTTAAACCCGGTACAAGTAAGACTAATGTACATTCCCTTTGACAAACAAGCAAGGTAACACGGAGCTCACAGTGGAACTTAATGTAGACACTCTTTGCCATAAAAAGTACCGTAAGTACCTTGGTGTCACCCCTGACCACACCCTTTCGTACAGAAAACATCTTGACAATACAGCTGCCAAAAACTCGTAACAATATTATTCAAAAATTGTGTGGAATGTCATGGGAAGCTTCAGCAAATACCTTGCGCACATTATCCATTGCGCTGGTCTTTTCAGCAGCCGAGTATTGCGCCCCGGTGTAGCTAAACAGCTACCATACCAACTTCATCGACGTCCATCTGAACCACACTATGCATTTAGTAATTGAGGCATTCCGACCAACACCGATTTATTGACTTTGCTGAGCCACATCTATGGACCCGCAATCCGTAGAAGCGAGGCCTTGCTTAGGGAATACCGCAAGCTACAGGAGAATTTAGAATTACCTATATAGGAAGACGTACCAGTTATACTACGAAATAGACTCCCTTCAAGAAACCCTGCATTACGGCAAGCAGAACAGCTAGACGGCAGTAATATCGAGTTGAGAGACCTCTAGCATCAGAGCTGTTAACTTATTGAAAATCCTGAAGAGCTTGAGTGGTTCCGAAAGTATAACTGCAGTACTGCTGACACAGAACTCGGCAGGAAACTGTGGGTCACATTGACCAGAGCTCGCACTGCACATGGGCAATGTACAGACGCTCTTTACAAATGGGGTGTTACAGTCTCCGGTTTCTGAATGTGGGGCTCCAAATCAAACAATGAAGCCCATTAGAGATGAATGCCCCTGGCGTTCCTACCACGGGAGACGGAGCTACTTCATGGAAGCTGATGATACGGCTCTTGTATGGATTAGGATTTCTAGACGTTTAACTTTTAGTTAGTTGTATATGTAGTTTTTAATTTTCATATTCCTGTTATATATAGTATCACTAATGTTATACATTTGCAATTTCAAACTGCATGTGAGCCATACGAATAAATAAAATTTAACATTAATACTAATTTGGAGAATCTAACATTTATTTTAAATTACACAACAAAAATAATCTTATAATATTATGACTTGTCAATGCAAATGCAAGACTGGAAACAGTTACTTTAAATTATCAATGAGTGTCAAAAAGTTGAAAGTAGAATTGCTGATGTTGTTCGCGATTATACTGCAAGATCTTCTTCAGGTCACCATGCTTAGTGTCAGTGATTGACAGCTGTCTGTTGTATGCCTTTGTGAAAACAAGTATTTCGCTTCGCAGTACCCTGCATGACGAATGTTTGTTCCACTGCTTTGTTGATAACTGGTGATGCAACTACTGCCTCTGGATGCCGCGATCAGTACTTGAAATGCCTCAGTGTCGATACATGGAATGCAATAATCGTGTCTCTTGAAATATGTTCGTTTTACAATGCATTTACTATCTTCCTATATAGAGAAGGCCACCAATCCTTGAAGTTAATTACGTCTTCAATGCCTATCATAGCAACTATGAACTTACCAGAGAGCTCTAACTTTACTATTGTCTCACATACTTATATTGGAAGATAAAGTCTACGTCAATTGACATAAATCTCTTCACAACAGAAAATGATTGACGTTGGGGAGGAAAGAAGGACTCTCTGGGAAAGAAGTGCTGGATTTGATCAAAATGCTCTGTTTCTTCAAGAGCCATTAAAATCCTTACTATGGTGTGATTTCTGTTTTGATCACATCTGCTGTCCCTGCAGATAAGCAGTTCCTTCACATCCTCCAGAATGTAATTATGTGTGTGATGCAAAAGAAAGAAGCTACTTCATTTTATCGTTTGTTACCCTGGGTTTCATCATAAAGGTAAAAATGACCATTTCCTGATTTTGCATCATGAATTTCGAAAACTTTGAGGGTTAAGTGTCAAGGTGTAAACAACTCCTGCACTGGAGTATTCGGCTGTGAAATATTCTGCAGATAGTCAATGTAGTCATCTACATCTACATCCATACTCCGCAAGCCACCTGACGGTGTGTGGCGAAGGGTACCATGAGTACCTATATCGGTTCTCCCTTCTATTCCAGTCTCGTATTGTTCGCGGAAAGAAGGATTGTCGGTATGCTTCTGTGTGGGCTCTAATCTCTCTGATTTTATCCTCATGGTCTCTTCGCGAGATATACGTAGGAGGGGGCAATATACTGCTTGACTCTTCGGTGAAGGTATGTTCTCGAAACTTCAACAAAAGCCCGTACCGAGCTACTGAGCGTCTCTCCTGCAGAGTCTTCCACTGGAGTTTATCCATCATCTCCGTAACGCTTTCGCTATTACTAAATGACCCTGTAACGAAGCACGCTGCTCTCCATTGGATCTTCTCTATCTCTTATATCAACCCTATCTGGTACGGATCCCACACTGCTGAGCAGTATTCAAGCAGTGGGCGAACAAGCGTACTGTAACCTACTTCCTTTGTTTTCGGATTGCATTTCCTTAGGATTCTTCCAATGAATCTCAGTCTGGCAATTGCTTTACCAACGATCAAGTTTATATGATCATTCCATTTTAAATCACTCCTAATGCGTACTCCCAGATTATTTATGGAATTGACTGATTCCAGTTTCTGACCTGCTATATTGTAGGTAAATGATAAGGGATCTATCTTTCTATGTATTCGCAACACATTACACTTGTCTACATTGAGATTCAATTGCCATTCCCTGCTCCATGCGTCAATTCGCTGCAGATCCTCCTGCATTTCAGTACAATTTTCCATTGTTACAACCTCTCGATATACTACCCATCATCAGCAAGAAGTCTCAGTGAACTTCCGATGTCTTTCATAAGGTCATTTACGTATATTGTGAATAGCAACGGTCCTACGACACTCCCCTGCGGTACGCCTGAAATCATTCTTACTTCGGAAGACTTCTCTCCATTGAGAATGACATGCTGCGTTCTGTTATTTAGGAACTCTTCAATCCAATCACACAATTGGTCTGATGGTCCATATGCTCTTACTTTGTTCATTAAACGACTGTGGGGAACTGTATCGAACGCCTGGCGGAAGTCAAGAAACACGGTATCTACCTGTGAACCCGTGTCTATGGCCCTCTGAGTCTCGTGGACGAATAGCGCGAGCTGGATTTCACACGACCGTCTTTTTCGAAACCCATGCTGATTCCTACAGAGTAGATTTCTAGTCTCCAGAGAAGTCATTATACTCGAACATAATATGTGTTCCAAAATTCTACAACTGATCGACGTTAGAGTTATAGGTCTATAGTTCTGCACATCTGTTCGACGTCCCTTCTTGAAAACGGGGATGACTTGCGCCCTTTTCCAATCCTTTGGAACGCTACGCTCTTCTAGAGACCTACGGTACACCGCAATGTTATAACAGCTAAAAATGTTCTCGAGCTTTAAAGAATATTCTCGATATTAATGACTGTTTTCGAGTCTTCTAAAATATTCTGACAGGTTCGAGAATACAACTTGGTAATGGGACATATCGCGCTGAACAGCATTTCGGCGAAATGGCCTTTATCCATGAGATGTGCAAAGCTGTAAAGCCAAGGGAACAACTTATTGGAAATGCTTATAGAGAAATAACACGTAAACAAAGAATGTTAATGGGTCTGAACAACTTTAGCAACAAAGATGGCGTAGTTTAGCGAACACACCAACGATACCAGGGGAAGATAAAACATTTAATACAACGATGAACCAAGGCAAAAGCGTCAAAAGTGCTGTAGGCATTTGTTTTTTGTCTATTCTGATGAGACCAAACGTATCACAGAAATTTCCGCGGTAACTGTCTCTCACAATGAATCCTGTTCCCGTTATAATATTTTCTGCTGCTGTTGATTTTAATGAATATTCATCTCATCAAAAGTCCTCACTGCGTTCCAGGTCTCTTCACACACCCACACTGTAACTAGCCTGAACCTCGGCGTTTCTCTTTTCAGTTTTTATAGCTTGTCTACCACATTCCACGATCCGACGCTTAGAATCTCACCGTTTCGTTGGTTATTCAATCTGTTTCCCATAGACATCTCCCCCTCGGCAGCCGCCTCCTTAGGATCCTATTAGGTATCTAGTCCTGGATTTTTACCAGTGGAGAGATCGCCATGCTATTTTCTCAGTTACAGCCCACTTGCCCTGAAGATATCTATTAACTCATTGACTGCAGCAGACGTCCCGATGGATGTTTCACCGCCATGCCTGCGGACATACGGTGTCAGGCGTGAGTTAGTCTCCGCTCAGGCCTAAAGATGGCAGTTATCGCTGAAACAACCGGTTTTCTGTTTTTTTTTTTCACGCCAGTTAAGCCTGACATTTAAAACCGCTCAATATAACCGGTTTGTGAAATAAGCAATTTTCGGTTTGTTATTATCATCATTTTTCGTAATAAACGTAGAATGCCAACAAAGATCGATAAAGTTTGTCTTTCTGTTACAAAATACATAGAATGAAAATATTATTTTCAATAGGCAAATAAAATAATACCTCATCCGCCCGCCGTTCGCTGCTTTTCTCCAAACTTGATAAGTGGTGGATTACTAAAAGAAGTCAATATTCTCCTTTTCATCCTAATTTGTTTAAACTCTGCTCAAAAATCATGTAGTAGTCGGAGATCATACCACTATTTGGGAATTCAGAATAGTGCTGAAGGGTGAAAAACGAGGTTCAAGAACTCTGTTTTTCCTGTAAGTTTGTTCGTTTTCAAGGTACACAGGCAGTAAAGGCAGGTTAACAGACACAGGATGCAGATCAGCTACTCTCTATTTTTATTGTATGCAGTGAATGAACTGTTATTAAATTTTCAATTCATTATAGTTGCCCTAATATCCTTTCTCTTACAGTAATGCGTAGAAATGGCAGACAAACGCAAAGCAAATGAAGCACTGTTCTTCATTCCTAAATCACTTCGCAAAAATATTTCCGCACAAATTTTGGTGCCATTCTGCAATGCAACGGATGTCCTACGACGACAGCAAGAAATTACCGTGTAGCCTAAGTGGGGGAGAGAGTTGTACACTGTGCCTACACGTATACCTCAAGACACTACACACTTTAAGAGGAACATTATTGTCTCAGCAATGATGTACCAATTCCTATGTCATGTGTTTGTTGCTCGTTTCTGTCGGCATTATTACTAAAATAATGCTGATCGCTCTTCCCATTCGCTACAATAACGCAATGTTTCAAACCAATTCAAATATCACAAATAAAAGTTATTCCATTTTAAAAAAGTTTTATTTAGAAACGAAAAATTGTAGCATTGCCACTATTGCTAATAGATATTTCTGTTTTTTCACTCGGTTATTAATAAAAGATAAAAACCTCTTATAAGCGAGACCAAATAACACCGGGAAATATCCGTTACTCAGAACTAAAATACCGGTATCGGCATTAACCATTCGTTTTTCATATCCCTAATGTGGCTGCCGTCGGCCACCGGATCGTGTGTTAAGTGTCTTCGCTGCGGAGGTTTAGCTGCCTTCTGCATCCTCATGGCGTTATCCGTAGTTGATTCTTCTGACTTTTAGGGCAGCTACTCACGCTTAATGTAAGCGCGTACCTCTAACTTGTATCCACTGCTCCGTCCTCTTCGCCGAGGTCATTGTTGATTATTCTTATTCAGTGTTTATGCTATGGTTAGGATCAAGCCTGAGTCCAAATGCGTTTTGTTTACTAGCTCCTCCTCAACCGGCTTGAGTAGTTCCATCTTTGTAGGCGAAAGAGCAGTTCCTTTTGTCCAGATTTGTCTCTCATTCGGCGTGAAAACGTATTTACGGGACCTGAGGTTAAAAAGAAACGTCGCGAAACACTTTGACACGAAATTCGCTGATCTGAGCCTACAATTTTGCGACTTGTACATATTCGTCTACGAATTCCAAAACTGAGTGAAGAGCTCACACAACGAATGTACCAGAAAGCAAGTGGCAACCATCACTGTAGCAACGACTGTTTTCTTTATCAGTCAATAAAGAAATATAAACCAATATATCTGCACAAAAAATTAGTGTTAATTTGCCCAAAAAGCCATAGCTTTTCGTGTTAAGCGATTTTTGCATCGCGTTAAAGGAAAAATATTTGAAATTAAATAGAAATTTATTATTTCATGCTAGCCGCTTTTTGTATTCCTGTTTTCTAGCTAAACATTTTCAGTTTACTTCGAAGTGACTATGACAATATTGTTTCTCGATACATGACCAACTTCCAGTGCGCACCTTCGAGTCATATGTATACACTTGCAGTGGGGTTTTTGCTTCAGCGGGACCAAACAATTGCGCATACCGAAAGAGATAATGTGGCTGGACATTAATTTTCGTGACCAATATGTCGACGTACCAAAAATCATTTTCTAACAGAGTTTTAAATGTTGAAATGATTAATTAGGGCCATGTTCATAAATTGAAGTGAAAAGGACGAAAAGGCTTACAAAATAGATGATTAGTCATAGAAAACATCAACAGTTTTTTAAGTAAATAACTCTCTGGGGAACTTGATCAACATCGCGGTAAAATAGTCGAATCAATGAAGTATGTGTTGCATTCGCGCAGGGTCATTATCATTCCACAACAGACGGAGTAAGAAAAAAAAATGTTACTCCCAGTAAAGAATTTTCTTTATGGTAATCACTTTGGCTAATATTGTAAAGAATTTTATCAACGTTCCTGTACTTCATTGATTGTACATTTAATAATTTTCCACAAGATAATACACTGAAGTCACAACACACAAAACTCAGTAGACTTAATTGTTCCGAAAACTAACCAAAATTTTGTGTTGTATATTCAGTTTAGGCAAAAGGCATGCAACAGAAGTCAATGACACTTAGAAATACTGAATTCGCATACGATCCGTCAGTGGCCAACTTAACTGGTTTACGCAGACTATCTGTAACTGTGATGTCGTCTCTCCAACTATCAACTGTCAACTGACAGAGAGACGATATCGCCGTTACAGATCGTCTGCGTAAAGCAAGTATGTTGGCAACTGATGCATCGTATATATGTATCACGATAACCCTTTCAGCGTCAACTAAAGCCTGAAGATGGCGCAATGAAGAGTCGGAACTGGTAGCTACACAATAAATCAGATCGTAAGGACGGCTGTTGGCGTTTCATTTTCTTACAATAGTGAACGGCCGCGGTCCCCCGGACCTCCAATCATAAGGATGGACATACAAAAGGTTGTCATAATATTAGTACATTCTGTAACGTCAGAGCACACTGAAGGACTGTTACTTTTGTAATGTCACTGGGTGAGACGATAAAACATGAGATAGCTCCAGAAACTAATCCAAACAGAACCATGTTCCCGCACATAACGCACAAAAAATGAAGTACTAGGTGAGTAAGCCAAATGTAAACCACCCAAGTTCCTTCATAATGTTAACAGCTCCTGAAACTGCCTCCAGAAAAAAAGGTCTGAATATTGCTCATCTTAACCCAAGAAAAAAATTGTAACACGATCTCATAATGTTACAAAAACATAGTCACGTACTAGGTAAATAGTTAACTTGCACAACAGAAAGATTCTGGGGCATAAATGAATATCGGAGAGAATTTTTAGATCGCAGATACTTTTAGCAGTTTCTTAAGCGCTCTTAAAAATTCTGTAAATTATCCACCTGATAGGTAAATCTTGAGCAGTGCTCCCGCGTGCCTTCGCCTGATAATCTAACACCTTTTCAAACGAAACCTGAAGTATAAGGATCGACAAAAACCATGGACATCATCATCTGATTAGTAGGGAGCAGTCTCACATTCTTCACATCGTCACTTATCTTCCAACCCTTAAAGCGTGCAACGAATGGTAAAGCGTATCTGCCGACAGCAATTCTGGGGGAAAGATGCTATTTCAAAGATCGGGAAACGGCAGCCAAAATTCCACGTTCTGCACAGAATCTTCGGTAGTGGCTGTTAACATATTAAAAAGTCAGTACCTGTCCCGCGTCAATAAATATGCACCTTTAAGTTATATGTCTTTTAAACACCCACTGCGCGACGAAATCGTTGCTTAGTCCCATCGTTCATCGTCAGTATAAAAGCACATCACAAGCTAAAGGTGCAGAGTACCATTGGCGTAAGTAGCATAGAAGTGTGTACGGCGCCGGAGTAATCGGTACCGCCTGTTTGTCCTTGACTTCAGTGCAAACAGGAAAATGAATACAGCGCCGCGTAAATAGTCGTATCTTTAAACATAAACTCATCAGTGGCACGGAAATGAAAATAAGTGGCAGAAGCTTCAGGTCAGTGAATCATTATTACGATTGAGCCATAATCATTCAAACAAGAAACATTACAATTGCCCGTGTGTAGCCCAAGTGGCATACAGCGTCACCTCATAAGAAGGAACTGAACAAAGATATGTTAGAAAGACCTGGAAATATTTAAATAAA
This sequence comes from Schistocerca serialis cubense, assembly GCF_023864345.2. Taxonomy (NCBI): domain Eukaryota; kingdom Metazoa; phylum Arthropoda; class Insecta; order Orthoptera; family Acrididae; genus Schistocerca; species Schistocerca serialis. The sequence continues at coordinate 284,331,181 of NC_064644.1, read as the reverse complement.
TTACAGCATGACGTTGTGGATACGCCTACTGTGCAGAGGAATTCATGAAAACATAATACTGCACCTCCCTTATAGAAACCCACGTAACTACGTCTCTGAACAACGTTGTCAAGTTAGATACACTAAAAAATCCTGGAAGCATTTAAGTAAACAAGTGTTTGAACTAGTCAATATGTCTACAGTGCTGAGGAATTAATGTAAACCAAATATTTTATCGCGTCTGTTGAAAGCTAATTACGCAGCTGAACAACGGATGTCAAGTTTGAACACGAGTAAAGGTACACTAAAAATCAGAAAATGATGCAAACAGATATTATGCCAAGCTGCAAAGTGAAACTGCAACCTCACCATTCATACTATAGCTCCTTCTTTGAGAGTAGTCTTCAGAAAGCAACTTCAAAGAAAGTTACCATACCATTCGTTCATAGGCAATACATGGAAGCAACAGCCAAGGTCACCATCAGAGCAGTTCGCCGATAACCGGCCGGAAACACAGTACCAGTGACGGAAGAGCTTTGTGTCCTTTAAACTGAGCCCTGCACACATAGCAGGCGGCCGCACAGGCTAACAATTTATTATTTGCACTATACCCTCTAGTGTCTCGTCAGACATGCCTTTACTCTGTTAGTCTATGCCTGTGGTACATTTAGTAATCGGTCAGTTGGTACATATTTCCAATGTGCTTGCGATTCACAAATAACACAAGAATGCGTACTGTTAAAGTTTCCGTTTCCACAAGCAACTTCCACTTTCGAAAACTGAAACCAAGTTCGAATTAACTTTCCGTTACGTGAAAGGTTTGAAAAAAGATAACAAACATTTCATTCAGAAAATTATTTAACATTTCGTCTCGAATAAACTATTCTAGATCATGTAAATAAAAAATTGGGAAAACTAATCTATTCTTGGTATTGATCTCTGAGTACGATGATGTATTCTCCTCCAGGCAAAACTAAATTGCACGAAGAGACTGTATTCTAAAAACAGCTTGATCAATAAAGTCACTTGTATGGACAACTTTAATCTATATTATCGAAAGACTGATCTTTCGCTTATTAAACGTAGATGTCGCTTAGAATATTTCAGTAGCGTCGGTTGAAGTCTGAAGTGGGCCAGTATAGCTTCCTTTAGAAAACTTTTTCGGTGACTCGTAAACTCGACACAGTATCCTCGTGGCTCACCGCAGCTGTCGAAGTGCCTCGATGTAAAAGACTCGTTCTGCAATGACACTCATCTGCTCCTTGCTTCCAGAAGTTCATCTAGGAGCAACTTGCACCGGGCCACTTTCTCCTTATAGTTTTGGTTTGTAAGCAATGGTATTCATTACTTTTTACAGTGTTAGATATTAGCAGGGACACAATAAGTCTACAGAAGGCTGAAATGAATGGCGCAATTCAACATCGTAGGAGATCAGTTTTGGTTCCAAACAAATGTAGGAAAGCGCGGTGCAGTATTCTCCTTATGATTTATCGAAGAGGACAGACTGAAGAGAGACAAACCTACGTCTATGGTGCTTGTAGATTAAATTTTCCACGCTGTAGGCTATAGTACACCATTCGAAACTCTTAAGGTACCGGAGGAAAAACAACAAGCGAAAGTTGACCTAAAACAAGAAATAAGGCTGCAGTTATATAACATGAAAGGGACGCTGTAGTTCAGAAGGGAATGAGGCACGATTTTACCCTATTAAAGACATTATTCAGTTTACAAATTTAGATGAAGCATTGCAGGAAACAGACAATAAAGTGACTGAAGCTCAGGGAGAAGGAATAAAGTTTTGAGATTTGCCAGTGGTACTGTACTCCCGTCAGAGTTGGCATAGGACTTGGAAAGTATATTGAATGTAATGGATAGTTTATAGAAAGAAGTTATAAGAAGAACGTCAACATACCTAAATTTAGAGTGGTGAAATGTAAGCAAATTGACTCGAACGACGCTGAAGGCATTAGATCAGGAAATGGGACACTGATGGTAGTAGATGAGTCTTACTTCTTGGGTAGCACAATAACCAACGATGACTGAAGTGGAAGGAATACAAAATGGAGGTTGGTAGTGAGAAGAATTAGGCATTGAAAAAATAGATTAATGTGCAGTACAAATTTAAGTGCGAGGAAGAGTTCTTGGAGATTTATGAGTAGAAAGTAGCCCTTTAAGGAATTGCAACTTCGACGATAAAGAGTTTACACGGAAAGAGAACAGAAGATTTTCATGTGTGGTGCTAGAGAAGAATGCTGAAGATTACATGGTTAGATTTGACAACTAGTGAGGAAGTATTGAACGGAATAGGGTAGGAAAGAAACTTATGGCTGAACTAAACACTTGGTTCGTACATAAGTTCGTAGCGTTTTAGTGGAAGTTTAATAAACACAACAGACATGCACAAAAGAGACTTCATTGATCAATAATAAATTCTTCAGTAGTACACTCTTCTTCGCCATTAACAACAATCTGCCACCGCTGAGTTAACATTTCAACTGCGCTACTGTGGAAAACACGTAATTTTGAGGCAAAGAACTCTTGAAGCCATGTTCGGAGCGCATTTTCATCCGGAAAGGACGTTTCTAGAAGGTTCTTATATAGAGAGCCGGAAGGTGAAAATCTGATTACGCACGTTCACGTGAATGCGGTAGGTGCGCAATTACGTCCCAACCCAAACTCCTTTATAGTTTCTTTGTCAGTCTAGCAGAATGCAGGTGGGTGGTAACACGGAGTAGCATCACGCAGTCTTCCTCGTCGTTGTTCTGGATTGCGTCTGCCAGACGTCTCAGTAGTTAATAATAAACGTCAGCAGTGATTGTTACAAGTCGGAGAAGCAGTTAGCAGTACACCACACCATCGTTGTTCCACGAGATGCATGACATTACCTTTTGTGGATGGGCCTAGGTCATTTCTCGTCACCGGTAACGATAGAAATGACCTGTGTTGTTCAAGAGCCAGTTTCTGACGAGAAAGCGGAGATGCACATACGGTGTACCCTCTAATTTTTATTATTTTGTCTTAGAGCATTCTGTACCCATAAAACAGATTTTTTAACCTTTCTCATTGCAAGCCATTGTCGCACTAGTGTGAGGTGGTCTGTGCGAGAGACTCAGTGTGTGATTCTGTGGAATGATCACTTTTCACACGTTTGCCAGTTCTTAAGTACACAGCCGGCCAGGGTGGCCGAGCGGTTCTAGGCGCTACAGTCTGGAACCGCGCGACCGCTACGGTCGCAGGTTCGAATCCTGCCTCGGGCATGGATGTGTGATGTCCTTAGGTTAGTTAGGTTTAAGTAGTTCTAAGTTCTAGGGGACTAATGACCTCAGAAGTTAAGTCCCATAGTGCTCATAGCCATTTGAACCATCTTCTTGAGTACACTGAGTGGATCTTTGTGGATCCATGCACTTAAACGATCTACATTTAACCTGTGGAGTTCTTACTGAAAGTGGAGAGTCAGTGACGTCGAAACGTTCTTCCTTAAAACGAGAAAACCATTTTATTGTCGTGCTCTATCCTGTTCCTTTAACCCCATACATGGTGCCAATGTTTCAGACTGCCGCCCCTGCTGTCACCCTTCTACTGAAATCAAACAGAAAACATGCTGGATATGTTCCGATATCTCCACTTTCGAGCGCCCACAATCTGGTTCAGACACATGTAGGTTTCCAAAAGAAACAATGACGTGGGTTGAATAAGATAAAGTAGCTTGGAGAGCAGCAACAAATCAGTCTTAGCACTGAAGACCAAAACATCGATACGCACCTTGCCCTATCATATCCAATGATAGCGAAATACATACTTCAGTTTTGAATCATAGAATGGTTATATGAACTAACAATGTTTTGAAGCGGACATGCACAAATTACGCATAAAGAACAAACGAGGTAATCCAGTATTGCTTCATGTTTTGATAAAATCAGTTTCATAAGACGTACGTAAAAATCGTTTTGAACCGTTATATCACTTACTATGATAGGTTCTAAACTACTTATGATTACATTTAGGCTTGAGATGAACTTCAGAAATAGATCACTGTAACAACCCCTTATGCATTATGAAACTACCGCACTCCTTTAACTGATGTGAAGAGAGGAATGAAATAATTTGTCAAGTCCCTATGCTGCCTTCTTGGCAAGAATACCCCCCCAAACTGATAGAAAGTTTTCTTTGCACACACGAGCGTGCTCAAAAGCTTTGGCCAGTTTTTAGTTATGGATGGTCCTTCCAGCCTAGCATAAAGCGTGCGCTATTTTCTGCAGTGGGATATAAGCAATACAAAAGTTCCACGTCGGTCGTTCATCACGCAAACATATACCATCGAGGAAACGGTGGCATATGTCACTTTCAGTCGGCGCTTACGACAAATGCACAAATTTGGAATACTTGTGGATCCTTGTGGAGGCATTGGGTGCTCCTTGGGCCCAGGTCCCCAACGGAGGCACCGTCCATGGAGATAGCGGGAAGCAGCAAATGGCGCGCAAAATTGACGATTTTCTGCTCCACAGAGGCGCACGCATATGCGTCGACCACGGGAGCGTGTGGTGCTTCTGCGAATGCTACTGCCCCCCTCCCACCCCCGCTGCGGCACAAACTGCCCCTATAACGCGAAAAGTGCTGCGCGAGCGTTGAGTCTTCCTTAGGGAGAAACAGACCTAGATTGTACGGACAAGTTTTCAGCAAATTCTCAAATTGTAGGTGATGAATATGCTGCACTGTTGCCTACTGTAAGGCCACCTAGCCCGTTCTGGCCTTCTTTTACGTTTTACACAGTTGTAAGGACATTTGATACGTTTATGCTACACAAAGATCCCAGATTCTTTATTAGCGATTACGATCATCAGTTTTCTTTACTTTTTTCGTTACCTGCGAGCTAAGAACAACGTTTAAGCCATTTACGTTAACGCTTTCTCCCGTGCTTCATCTGTTCATTTTTTTACTTTTCTCTATTCTGTCGTCCATTTTCTTTTCTGTCTTTTTTATTTTGTCCTCCCATGTCATTGTTCTGTTTCTGTACTTTCCTCTGGCCTGCTTCCCTACGCGAAATTCTTGCAGCTCTTCATGCTCTTTCCGAGGTCAGTTTCGTATGTCTTATAATTTTTCATAATGCAGGGAATTTTTCTTGTCAGTCATAGACTCATTCTTTGTAGGCGCCTATTGAACAGTAGCCTCCTTTCCCTAATTTAACATGTAACTTTTGCTAAATGACTATATATTTATGTGTACTTACAGTCGTTCTATTGCTTAATACCTTCCTCAAATCTTTCTTTAATTTTTTTTGATTTTCCTTAATTGGTCTTAAATTTAGTGTTTCTGATGCATATATGCATTCTAACTGAATTACGATCCTTAACGATAAATTTCTCAATAAGCTTTGATTAGTAACGTCTTTTGTTACGTGTTACGGCAACACCATCTTTCTTAACCTTTGGTAGCTTCTTTTCCCCTTTCCTTACGCTGGATAACTTCTACAATCTATATAAATTTGTATTTCTGATATTTCTGTACTCAGTGCTTAATTGTGATGGGCTTTTTTTGTTTTCCATTAGCTTCGATTTTTTTAAGGTGATGAGTAGTCCTGGTTTTCCTGCAGTCTGTTTAAGCATGTACGTCGGTTCCGATTTAAAAACATATTTCGCCCTTGGGTTGTTGAAGTATACAGTCGGTATTCAGAAGAGAGATTTATAAAACATACAATCATAGTGTTCGAAAAAAAGTTTGAAGGTAGAAAAGTTTACATATTGTTGGAATCCTTAGAACCATCGATTGTACAATGGAGATTTTAATTATGATATCGTTGTCTTTACAATACAGAAAATAAAAGATAGTCTTCGATTGAATTACCAGAAGTGAGAAGAAGCTGAGGATGGTGTTTGGATGGAGAGTGTCTTGGATAGCGTGTGGGATGTAAAAATTGGTAAGCAGAACCAAACATCAAGCCTTAGGAAAGAGAGAGAAAGAGAGAAAGAAAGAGAGAGAGGAGGGAGGGGGGGAGTGGAGCGACATACCCTGACGTGGAGAGGACGAGAAGTTTTCTACACACTTCAGACAAAGTTTGCATCAGCCCGGTTCCCAGAACTCCTGAAAACAGACGTTGACTGTGGGCATAGTATCACAGACACGGCCTCTTTGACTGTTCAGAGATGTCACTAATCCCGCCCAAAGATGTAAACCACCATGCATCAGCAGCGCCTATTAGACAGAGGGTGTCCGACAGCCGATCAGTTGCAGCCATTCCACTAGGAAGCAGGTACAAACCTCGCCCAGGTACACAGCTCGTGTTGTCTGTAGTTCAACCATGCCTTGACGGTCAATATCGCGGTTAGATCGTGTCCGAATTGTTACTTCGTGCCAGAGAGAGCTCTCAACAAGGGAAGTGTCCAGGCGTCTCGGAGTGAACCAAAACGATGTTGTTCCGACATGTGGGAGATACAGAGAGCCAGGAACTGTCGATTATATACCTCGCTCAGGCCGCCCAAGGGCTACTACTGCAGTGGATGACCGTTACCTATGGATTGTGGCTCGGAGGACCCCTGACAGCAACGCCACCATGTTGAATAATGCTTTTCGTGCAGCGACAGGACGTTGTGTTACGACTCAGATTGTGCGCAATAGGCTACATGATGCGCAGCTTCACTCCCGTCGTCCATGGCGAGGCCCATCTTTGCAACCACGACACAATGGAGCGCGCTACAGATGGGCGCAACAACATGGCGAATGGACCGCTCAGGATTGGCATCACGTTCTCTTCGCCGATGAGTGTCGTATATACCTTCAACGATACTATCGTCGGGAGCGAATTTGGAGGCAACTCGGTCAGGCTGAATGCATTAGACACATTTGACAGCGAGTGCAGCGAGGTGGAGGGTCTCTGCTGTTTTGGGGTGGCATTATGTGGGGCCGACGTACGCCATATAGCCGTTGAGGAGTGGGACAATCTGGAACAACAGTGCCTTGATGACTTGTGGATCGTATCCTACGACGAGTACAGGTGTGTATCAGTGCAGGAGGACATGCTACTGGGTATTACAGGTACCGGTGTATACAGCAGGCTGGACCACCAACTCTTAAGGTCTCGCTTGATTGTGGTACAATACGAAATATGTCTTTTACATGAGCAATAAAAAGGGCAGGAATGTTGTTTATGTTGATCTCTATTCCAATTTTCTGTACATGTTCCGGAATTCTCGGAACCGAGGTGATGCAAAACTTTTTCTGATGGGTGTATTACAACTTGAGTGACGGGTATATGGATATAACTATGGGCATATTTCGTGGGCAGTTAGTGGGTCGTATTCAAAGCTTCGTAGTGACTGGATGTAGAAAATGTGCATGTATAGCGTAGGATCAAGATGGGGTGGGGGTAGGGATGTGTTGATTAATGCATAGCAGAGTACAAGGGTCCTAAATAGGAGATGAGACGACAAGGTAGTTGGTGTTAAGTTTTGTGGGAAGCGCAGGTATTCCGAACGTTTTCATTGTGGGAGAGGACAAGTTCATAAGGGATTATAGTAGGAAAGTGTAGACGGATATGGAACGTGAGGAAGAATCCCTAGCTTCCAAGAAGTTTGAGAGAACCACGGGAAATTTTGTGGGACTGGAAATACAGGCGACATTGGCATAAGAGACAGTTGACCAGATGAAAGCCTTTACATGTGTAGAGTTCGTTGAAGGTATGCAATCACAGTGTTCAGGTAGTTAATCGTTTTATTCTATTTAAGGCATATTCTAGTATGATTAGCAGGTACAGTTTCCAAATTCGTGCTCTGTCGAGGATTAATCAGCATTTTAGTATGACAGTTAATTGTAAGTCGTAGCTTGGAATTCTTGGAGGCGGAATCTGCTGGTTTTTCGCCCTGTAATTTTTGCTGCATTTTGAACAGCTGATGTTGAGAAAACACATATTCTACCAGAAAGGAAAGTTGGAGCCCAAGAGGTCCTTGTCGAATTAAACAGTAAACCAATGGTTATGCCGTCAGAAACGATACTACACTCTTCGCAAACTATTTTTGCTTCCTTAGTGTCTATAATTTTCTGGAATGCTACTAAATGGATTACGTGCCAAGTTTTTGTAGGGTATTTTCTAATGCTTTCGATAATGCAGCGTAGCGCCTGTGGACTACAGTACAGAAAGTTACGCGTGGGCGGATGGTTACGAACAGTAGGTCTGTAGTTCGCTGGCACGTATTCTACTTCGTCCAAAATGACAAAGGAGGTTGACAACGAGTTTTTTACAGCATAGCTTCCATAGCAACAGGCAACTACGACTTACGTTCTGCTCACATAGCTCTGCTACCTCAGGGGTTCGTTACCAGAGCCAGTTGCAGAAGGCAGTTTCGATCGGTAAAGTAACTGCTTTGATTTGGCCTTGTTATATGGCTTTTTTCTCCGTAAAGCCTTATTTTCTCTGACAACTGAATATGTGCAACTTACAGTGACATTTCGTACCAACGTGGTAAGGCTATCACGTTCCTACAAGGCCAATGAATCCTTCGCATTAGTCGAGAACGCCTTAATATATTCGGTCAGAACTGTACAGTTACTGTAGTTTCATTTCTACAGTCAAGTGAAGGCGGATAAACATTTCCCTACGGAGTCGAGGCGCACGCCAGAGCTTAAGTCTTTGTGTTGACTTAGTACTTATGTACCGCATTTTTATAATGTGACTACTCCTATTCAGTCTGTTTTAGTTTAATTTCTAGACCATGCCCCCTTAGACAAATTATAGATTCAGGTATACCTTCTGAAGAAGGCTCAATTATTTGGGCTTTAACCTAGGTAAGTGTTGGTTTCATTAGCGCAATCGAGGCTGATAGTGTCTTATATATTAGCCTTTCATTATATTAAACGACTCTTAGTGAATTCCCACATCTGATGGTCTAGGAACTTCTGTCTTGTAACAATGTTTCATGCTGTGCTCTGGTTGATTGTTTATTCCAAACTAATGAAGCTGAGAGCAACATATCATTTATGTCATATGATTTGCTAGCTGAATTCTTCCTTAACGTGAAAGATTGTATTGTGTCACTGAGTTAGAGGCCTTAGCCGTTGTTTGGGCTTCTAAAAATTCCGTTGTTGTATTTATGGAAACCAAATCAAAGTGTTTTTATCATCAAGCTTTGAGTTTTATTATGAGCTATAGGTATTACAGAACTACCTAACAAGCTGGTCATTATTTAAGCAGGACTATAACTTTATATAAATTGATGTTAGTGGAAAAAGCGATGTGGTGGCAGATGCCTTGTTCTGTTTTCCCACAGGGTTCGAGAATTCTCAGATTTAGCTGAACATACTTCAGGCTACAAAACAGTCCTGATGGAGACTCTCCAGGATGCTGACCATAAATGAATAACGTTTCAGATGTTACTACTACAGAATCCCACTGATAAACTGTCACAACTCTATACAATCCTTATAATGCTTTAGTCTATAGATGTAATACACAATCTGTGTGTGTGTGTGTGTGTGTGTGTGTGTGTGTGTGTGTGTGTGTGTGTGTGTGTGTGAGTGTGTATGTGTTCCTACAGGCTGTCGGACTTGTATAATCTGGTACACTCACCATGCAGAGGGTAAATTTGATGCTGCAAAATGTTCAAGGAATATTAATCTTTATTGCTACTTCCTAAACATGTGCAGACGAATACACAAACCATTACGAATATCTGTGATTTGTCAGAAGACCAAACTTCGAACGAATGCTATCTAACCACGTTTGGGATCTGGCCCAGTGCTGGATTACTGAACACTATCAGGAAGGGGGGGCTTTTACCACATTGTGTTATACAGTAAAATATTGATTAGAAAAATTTTCAGGTTAATAACTTTAGCTCAAAATGAGACCAGAACGTAAATTTTAATCAACTCATTTAGTTTCTACATATGTTCTGTACAATATTTTAATTTGGCAAGAAAATCTTGAATAAATTTTCGTTTTACAGCTCGTTGTCACTTGCCACAAAACTTACTTTTAGCGAACTGTAAATAAGTGAAGAAGAATTATAGTTAGCATTACACATGAATTTAATTAGGGAGTCCACAACTTCGGCCCAGTTGGGTCTCCTGTTTTCTTCCATTTTCTCGTCTGAGTCACACCCTTCATGATTGCATGTAGGTTGAGAGTTTACTGCACTTTGAATAAAGTGCTCATCAGTTAGTTCCTCCTCGATCGGTTCACTGGTATCCATTTGAGTCCACTCAAGTAATTCCTCCTCAGATGCTTTTCCAAAGGATTGTTGTTGGATGCAATTCTTACAAAATCCAAAAGTTCTGACACTGATTCTGGACATTGTTCCTCATCAACAGTCTGTGGTGTTGAATCAGATGTAGCAGCACCATTGGAAAGTAAACTCTTGCACTAGATGGCAAGGCAGTGTGACAGCATAGATACCATACTGTACATTAAACTTTGTTTGAAAGTCAGTTACATCACACTCAGCATTTAACAAGCTGTGAACGAAACAGCTGCTATAAAAAACATTTAGAGTTTCGGATTAGCCCTTGATCCATTGGTTGAATCATTGACGTAACATTTGGTCAGAGAATGGAATAAATATATTTCCAAAAACTAACTTAGCTAGTTCCCAAAAGAAGGATGACTTTGCTGTCATCTGGTATACCAAGGTTTCTGAAGATTTCTTCGACTTTTGGCAGAGAGTGATGAGAAACCTGTTTTTGAAGAAGGTGGTGGTCATCCACACGTTGGTTGAGCGTCATAAAGATCAGGCAGGTTTTCTGCATTTACTAATTATAAAAGAAAGTATCGTGTTGTTACCAGACACATTAGCACACAGCAAAACCGCAAATCTCGCTTCGTTCTTTGTAACACTTTAGCTGCCTTTCACCTCATACAGCTTGAGTAGATGTTGGTAAGAACAACCACAGTATGTCAGTTTTATAAGTACTGTGAAGCTGATCAGCTGTTATATTATTATCTGTGGTTATTTCTTCAAACTCCTCTTTGTATTTTTACACTGAGTCTTGGTTTGCTGAATGTGTTTCTCCAGTTACGTCATGTCTTCGAATTCCATGTCGATACTTTAACTTTCTGAGCCTACAATCAGAAAAATTGCATTCAATTTCTAAAACACCTATGTCTTGTCCAAATTCTTTTGCCTAATCAATAACCATTCTCCCTATTATCAGGTTTTCTTCAGAGTGTACTGCACTGAACCATTTGTACAATATATTATCTAAGTTTTTCAGTTTATGTTTTTTAACGTTTGCTTGGAAGCTAATTTTTCATTCTTTACCTACTAATGGGCGATCATCATTAGTTTATGTTTCTGTTTTCTTATGTTGTATATGGTTGATAAGCCGACATTACATTCATTCATCGAAATTTATCTTACTCACCTTCTCCAGGCATTCGATACTTTCAATTTTAGGTTGATAATCAGAGTTAGAAGCTTAAGTTTCCCTCCTGATTTGGATCCAGACGGAGGTTTCAGTTTCCAGAACACTGTCATTGTTTAAATGGCTATAAAAACTACACAGTTCACTCTCATGTTTACATTCACTACTGCAATGCAAATCCTGGTACACAAGGAAAAATGACTAAAAGCACTCGAAATGAAAACGATGTAGTCAGCCTGTTTGTGGTGACAGCTGAGATTAGCTAAGTAAAGTCTGAATGCTTTCGATTGGCTATGAGCAATGCCAATTGTATCCAACGGTAACTGATGCGTATTGGACACTTCTGAATGGCTCCAAGTTTGGGATGGTGCTGGACCATCATGTGTTCTGGGCTGTTCGAGCCCAGCATAATGAAAGTCTAATGCACTACCAACTAAACTGCTGCACAACTTGTGGATTGAGCCTCTGGCACTGCCTCAAGCTTGGGATGGAGTAAAACACTTGGTCACTCTTTACAAATTTTTAAGTGATAAAAACTGCCACAGCTGCGCCTATTATTAAATGGATAGTAAATGACTGTACCCCAAGGATTGGTAAAACTGCTGAGTTATAATCAGACAGTGCTTTTAACATCACTAGTGGCAAGTGGAAAGCTTTCCTTTTGGATTTAAGCAGATTTTAATTTCAAGATTTCATCCAGAGGCAAAGCAGAGCCTTTAGAAAATTTATTAGTTTCATCTGCACTTGTGCTGCCTGTCAGCAAGCATGGTTGGTTAGGTACCTCGGGCTTTTTCAACAAATAGTCAACAATCTACCTCATATCTCTCCTCCTTATACACCAAATGAGTTAATCCGTGGATTTATGTCCCCAAATCCCAAGGCCTAAAAGTTCCTTTTGAAGAGAAAATAAAACAAACACCAATTAAGTTAACAGGAAATTCATGCCTAAGGAAAGTGTACTAAGATACAGAGTCAACACATACCCAAGAATTCCATGTTGGGGATAAAATACTTTTGAGGGCATATCCAAAACCATCTGTATTAAAGAGAAAAAGCAGTTAATATATTCAGATCGACTTGAAATCTTTAGAATACCTACCTATTAGGCTACCCAGAGTCAAACAATTATAAGACGCTATACCAGAACTATGATTTTAAAAAGTATGTACAAATACCTCAAGTCCATACTCGTAGGACGTCTGAACCACACGTAAATTTTTGGAGCGGAACTTTCACTATGTAGTGGAGTGTGCACTTATATGACACTTCCTGGCAGATTAAAACTGGATGCTGGACAGAGACTCGAACTTCGGAGCTTTGTCTGTTGCTGGGAAATGCTTTACTGGTGACCACCCCAAGAATTGCTTTTCACCTACCGTCACAGCTTTATTTCCGCCATTACTTCATCATCTGCAAAACTTGCAGGACTATCACTCCTGGAAGAATGAGTGATAGAGCTCCTGCCTACGGAAGGCAAATGTCCTGACCTTGCAGCACAAAGCTGTAATTTGCCAGGAAGCTGTATAGATAAGTTAGTTGTTATACATTCATTAACAAAACTTTAACTGTGTGATTTATGCAAAAAAGTAAAAGTGATTGAGTAAGCTGTAATAATTAACATGACCTGTACTCAGGTACATATTGAAAGTGTCAAACAGAGTGCACGACTGGCTAATAATCTTCCTGCCTGCTGTACTCGTATATGTGCCCATAGCAGTGAGTAAAGACATAACATAAAATACACTTCATAGTCTTTTGAAGTATTTCAAGCAGGAAAAGGCCTTTTCCATTAAAAGCTACCTACAGTGTTATTGTCTATGTCGATGGTCGATGGTTATTACTATTTCATTGAATTATGAACATTAATAATATTATGAACAAATAGACAGCGGAATACACAGAATAATAATACCTCCAAGTTTTCAATGAGAAAAACACAGATGAGTGGAAAGACAAAGGACAATTTATTTTACGATGTAAGCTTCCATATGGTTTTAACAAACAATCATATTTTTCAATATGCAATAAAAACAAGACAGTGACTGTTAGTGGTGTACGTGGTTTAATAGCAGTGCTCCACGGGTAATCATTGGTGCACAGTAACAGGAATATTTAGAGACTCCTCCGAGTGATGTCAGCAAGTACTGACGTATCGGCAAGTCCAGTGTATAAATAAATAAATTGTGCTTTCTCGTTTACTTCATTCAGATTTATAGTAAGATGTTTTCACATTCGTGGTACAGTGAGAAGCCTTAACTCCAGACAAGTTTGATGAAAGCTTTCACGCAAGCAAGCTCATGTAGTATTCCTGTGAGAAAACAGTAAACAGCCATTGTATCCATGTTTGCTGTAAGCAATAATACTGTCTACTCATTACGCAACTGTTGACGAGGGGCGCTGGGCATTGAACCATTATTGACTTAAGCTGTGCAGTATCAGTATTGCAACTTAGCACTGATCAGGTGCATGTAGTGGACATTGATATTTACGAGCCTTGCAAGTGAAATGTACTACAGGTAGTAAATAATGGACGATAAATAAGATCAATTTATGAAGATGTGTGGGTCGATGAACAACAAACAGATCTGCAAAACTAAAAGAAACGAAAGCAAGTCCTCATTAAGAATACAGACGTATTTAATGTATTCTAATGATTAAAAATTCATCTATGTACTTATGTAAATTTTATGTTTGTGTTAATAAGGTTTTTGCTTCAGAAGAACCTCATGTAAGTCTTATGTTACATGTTATTGATACAAACCTACAGCGGTTTCATGTAATCCATATTTGGTATTCTGCCCGACTCCCCTTGAAATTAAACAAACCTATCTTAAGGCACAGATCTTCTATCACCTTATCGACGTAACTGACCAGATCCCTACCCACCTACATTGAGTTCTGTCGCCGATAATCGACACTTTCCACTGCCAGGTCTCCCTCATTTTATCTCAGCACAAAAGATCATACAGCGATAGCTACCATCCAAAATGTCAAACTTCTCATACCAATAGCCGTAACAAAGACAATAACATGTGCTTCTTTTTTCCATGTGTTGAAATTTTTTTGTGAAACGTGAAGTAACAGAAGCATATGACTCATCTAAAACGTGAAGTCATCCCTTCTACGAACTAAAAGAAATTTCTCATCTTACACTAAGCACGCATGCGCATTGTTTTACGATTTAACATCTCTATAGAATTAAATGTCTGCTCTCAGACAACACACGTTTAACAAAAATGCATGTTCACAGCTCATGAAAAAAATTCGAAAATTGTTGGACATTACATTGGCAGAAACCTCTGATTTTACTACTCTTGTTTCAGACACACGAACTTGATGTAAAAGCCACACACGTATAGTGTTTTTGAAGCATATTAAATTCGTTATCAGTTGTATGTAAAATAATCTCCACACTTTTTGTGTACATAATGATGCATAATGCTTATAATTATGCATGATATAAAAGTCTGAGGGCCTCTCCCGGTTTTCAGCTGAGGTCTTCTGTGGAATTCGCCTGAATACGGGTGCATGTTAAAATGATACTGAGCGTTGATGAAGTAATGCAGACCTTCACAGTACGTTGCATTGAAGCTACAGTGAACTGTCCTGAAGAGGACCGCAGCAAGTCGACCGAAACGTAGTCGTTTTAGTAGTAACCAAAATACGCTCTATTTTCAGTTACCTAGAGTAGACATGATCAAGTCTGTAACTAATTAGTAAGTTGAATAAAATGGCTGTGAGCACTATGGACTTAACATCTATGGTCATCAGTCCCCAATAAGAAGAATACTTTGCCATAGAAAGACTCTAATGACAATGTTTGAGTCGTGAACCTACAATATAATGACAACCAATATAATTCAGTCAAATAATTCCTTTAGCACGAATTCAATGTAATCAGTTACAATAGCTAAATGACTTAGTGTTGGGTATACCTTTCTAAGCTTTTTGGCAACAAATGGATTAAGTAATACGTAGTCGAATGTGGAAGCCAGCTATGTTATAATACCTTTTAGTAAAGTTGCAAGGATGAACTCTCATGCATAGTTAAGTAACCTTGAAATGAAACAACGATAGTTACAGTATTACACCATATTCCTGCTAGGGCTCTCGTACTTAACAGCTACTTATATTTTTTCAGTAAAATGTTTGCGAGTTTACGTCAATTATATTGAAAGAGCAGCAGAACACCGTTTAATTTGGTTGTTACCGTGCAAAAGCAAAGTCTCCGAAAAATTACCATGTTTAACACACTGATGTTATATCAATTTTTATTCTCCAGTAATTGTTCTGTCAAAGAAATATGCCGCACTATATTCTTTTTTTCTTCTTGATCTGTCGTCGACACTAGGCGGATGTAAACTGTTCTAGACGTTTCTTCTTTTGCCACTAACGTTTCAAATACTTCATTTTAAAACTGATTTGTTTTGCAGAGCGACAAGCCCCACAGCTATTCTGTTTTAATCGAAGCAGCCGTATAAATTGAGTTGGAAGTGGACTGTTTGGTGATGCGACGATCGAGCGCCTTAGGTGCCCTATCGTTTGTTATTTTACTGTTGAGAATCTCAGCCTACATCTTAATTCGAGGTCAACTCACCATTATTACAAAATTACTTTTTTATCAAAATTAACTTCTTGCTGTCGTGGTATTCAGTTCGAAGACTAGTTAGACGCAGCTGTCCATGCCACTCTATCCTGTGCAAGCCTCTGTATCTCTGAGTAAGTACTGCAACCTACATCCCTCTGAATCCGCTTAGTGTATTCATCTCTAGGTACACCTGTCCGATTTTTATCCCCCACGCTTCCCTCCAGTTCTAAATTGGCGTTACCTTGATGCCTTAGAATATGTCCTACCAACCGATGCCTTCTCCTAGTCAGGTCGTACGATGTAATTCTGTTGTTCCCATTTCTCTTCAGTACATCCTCATTAATTGCGAGATCTACCCATCCAATTTTCACCTTTCTTCTGTAGCGCCATATTTCAAAAGCTTCAATTCTTTTCTTGAGTAAATTGTTTATCGTCCATGTTTCACATCCACACATGGCTACACTCCAAACAAATACTTACAGAAGGGACTTCCTGACACTTAAATCCTTACTCGATGTTAACAAATTACTTACACGGTCAGTTGTCACCAAATGCGCCGTTAAACAACGATGACCCTTTGGCCTGAAGCTCATTTTCATTTAGTCTGTTAACGTCAGCGAGTATGATTGTATTTGAAGCACAAATAATCAGCGGCTCCAACAATTTTAGTAGAAAATGAGAAGAACTGCACTATTTTGTATCACCTTTGCAGAGGATCGTTTTGTTTTGGGCTTTATCATACTATATAATCTGGAAAATTAATGAATTTAAAGGCAGGACGTACTTCAGTGGGCAAGGTAGTGACCTCCCGACCACGGGAGAGATGAGAAGCAAACAGAGCGAGTGCGCAGATCATCCTGCACACACACACACCCTCGACGGCTGTCCTTCGCAGTGAATGAGGCGACGCCGGACTACGACGCTGGTGCCTCCGCCCCGTGGCCTAAGTCATGCAGTCAACATGTAAACAATAGCGTCGCTCAGGGTCTACACACACATCAAGCATGTGCAGCTGGTAACATTCTCGGTCCTTGCACTTGTAAGTGGCGCAATGCCAAGTAATGAAAAGAAAATTATGCTGTTTGCAAAAACGACAGTCTAAATTGCTGCTAGCTCTACACATACAGAAAACTAACACAAACTGTAAGCAAAACTACACAATTCACAGTTCATAAGCATTGGACAGTTCAATTACTTTTGTGGGCGGCACTTAGTCTTCTTGTGGTTCTAATTCATGCCCGATCGCATCAATGTCTATCTCCTCGCCGTGTCATTTTGCCTCTTCTTCCAATGTGTGATACTTACACCTTTGTGAACCTTCACGTGGCGACACACACAGATTTGACCCTGCTCTCGCGCTCTGCTGTCATTCCATCACCTTTTACTGTCCTCTCTGCAGTTAGGCAAGATGCAATCATTTCGCTCACGTTTGTGGTAGTGATCTTGCCTTCTTCCTCTTTCTCCACAGAGTTTCTTCTTGTCTGGCGTTTTTCCTTTTCTCTTAAGATTTGTACAAATATTTGTCACGCCTGTTCAATAGTTACAGATGACTACAGACTTCACGCTGTACAGGGTACAGTTGGGCCCCCTACATATTGTATTTCTAGATACAAATTTTTCTTTAATTCTTTTCACAAACGTTCGGACTACGTTCAGTCACAGATACACAGACGGTAGCAAGTCGACTTTAAACTCTCATGTCGAGCGCTTTTATACCATTATTTTGTCGATTACATCTTCTCGAACTCTGCGTGCGAAAATTTTACTTTGTATTGTTTCACAGACAATATTCCTCGAAGATTTTTCTCACGACGCAATAAACTCTGATTTTTTTTCTTCTAAATCGTTTTTTAGGCTCGTAACAATATGTTTCAGCTTCTCTGTCACAATGAAGATCTCTTTCTCTGGGTGAACCTTAGGTTTCAAAACATGTTCTTCATCTACTGACAATACATCTTATCCCACGCCGAGAATGTTAGAATCCGATTTAGTACTACCACTATCTGTAGATGTGTTTCGCATTCCTTCATCTAAGACTGTAGTACCAAGCAATCTGGGTGGCACACTATTGTCGGAACTAGGTATTACAATTAAGAAGTTAGTGTCAAATGATACTGTCAACTGGTGCTCGATTTGTGTGCGATATTCTGGAAGATGAATAAGTGCATTTTGCGCTTGAGTAAAAACGTCTTTGTATTTAATTTCTTGGCCCTCTTAAATATCTTCGCGATTTTCAACAGCGTCCTCTCTAATAATTTCAAAATCATCTTTCAAGTCTCCTGTAACAATGATTTTATTTCATTCACAAATATCTCTCGACATTCGTTTCCTTTCTTTAACAATTTCTCGTGACTTGACATTACTGCGATGAGTAGTACCATCATTCGCAATTGTCACATAATTGGGAGTAGCTGATGTACAGTTTTACTACCTAGTGAGGCCCCTCAAGCTCATGCCATTCTTACATGTGTGATGCTGAAGCGATTACTAGCGTTTAATTCCACTATTAGTTTCATGTATACTGGTTCTCTCTTATCCAACTCTTAAAACCGGAATTTCTGATCGCTCCACTACCGTATTCTTCCGATTTATCAGCTGTATCTCACAGAAAAATATCTAGTGTTATTGTCCTTGTACATACATTTTTACAATTGAGAATCAAATGTACAAAACCATGTCTAACTAACCTGCTACACACGGATTAGCCACAAGCCAAATAATTCAAAAATTTCACCTACAGCAGCAAATACAAACTAAGCACGCTTAATATTCTTGTGACCCGTATTCCTGTGACTGTTGGTCGCTGTTTTATCGTGTTGTGCTGAAACATTAGTGCTCCCTGTGCGTCGTCGAGATGATTGTCTCCAACGCGTTATGCAGTATATATCTGTTTCACACACGATTTCCCTTCCGATGAAAGATGCATTCACTCTCGGTGCACGAGGACTTGACACTCTGTAGTTCGTAACTGTTTCGTATTACTGCGTTTCGAGACACTATCCTTTGTTGAAAAGCAGTGATCTATGCATGATAAACCAACTGAAAAGCTCCTTAACAATTTCGTTTATTAATTATGTGACTATCGGGCTCGAATATGAGACCTTTAAAGACAGATGCGCTTTGGTACTAAGCGAGCTTGACCTAGTGCTCAATGCTGACCTGTGTCTGTTATACTTCACGAACTTCGAAACTACTCAGCTGTAAATCTGAAAATGTCACTCTGAAGTACTGACAGTACGGATGATATTACTTCGTTCTATCGACCTTAAGACACGTAATTCATTCCCTTACAATTCGTAGACTCAGCGACACTTGAATTAACAGTTAGTCTTTCTCCACTTTTACGCAGAAAAGAAACCATTGCTGCATTGCATTCTTACGTTATCATTGTTCATAACAGTTTTATCATTTACGTTCAAATATGTTCCACCATCGGAAGTTACTGACCAATAGCCACGATGATGTTTTGTCCACAAATTTCAAAAATGATTCTGAATTACTGTCCGCAAATAAACGGAATCATAAATTACTTTTACCCAAAGAATCGACGGTATCAAAGCTTCGTATTTGGGCCACGATGGGTCAGTGAAGACCGGTCGACCGTCAGGTCATCCTCTGCCAATGGCGTCCTTGGATGCAGAACACTGCTCCCCCGTGTCGCCTGCCTTGACGTTGGAGACGTTATTTCTCAATCAAACTGCTCCTCGCTGTGCGTCACGAGGCTAAGTGCACCCCGTTCCAGTCCACCCAAAAATGAAAATCCTGGTCGACACTCGAAATCGAATCCAAATATTCTCCCCAACAGCTGAAAACGCTGAAAACTCAGCTACGGAGACGGACAAGAAATGACGTAATACATTCACAATCACACTTCAGAAAATTCCTCAGCCAATTTGCGCACGATGTGCCTACATTCGACTACTACTAGCAACCAGAACAACTACTCTCTGCTCACATGCATGCGGAAGGCAAGCAGTGCCTGGATATTGACGATGTTATATAGCAAGACAATATCCCATCTAGAAAAAGGCACTCTCAGCTTCTAACCTTGCAGAAACCACGGATGTGTATGGAATACGACTTAACATCTTACTACCTCATAACCAACGTATTAGTACCCTTATAAAATCAATCACTGAAAGCAGTTTGGAATTCTGACTGGTTTGATGTATCCCGCAAAGAATTACTCTCCTGTGCCAACCTTTTCATCTCAGAGTAGCGATTGCAACCAACCTCCTCAATAATTCGCAGGATCTATTCCAATCTGTCATCCCCTACAGATTTCTACAGCTACTTATAGTACCACGGAAGTTATTTCTTGTTGTCTTACCCCATGTCGTAAAATCGTGTCCTCTCTTGTTATCAGTGTTTTCGATATGTTTGTTTCCTCGCCGGTTCTGAAGAGAACTTTCTCATTACTTACCTCACCAGTTCACCTAATTTTCAACATTCTGCTTAGCAGCACAATTCAAATGCTTCGGTATCCTTCTTTCACTACCACACAATTCTGTGATCCAGACGTAAATTGTAAGAAATTTCTTCCTCAAATGAAGCTCGGTATTTGATATTAGTAAATTTATCTTAGCCAGGAATGCAGATTTCCCTGTGCTAGACTACTTTTTATGTCCATCTTGTTCCGATCTTTAAGGGTTATTTTGATGCCTACGTAGAAGCTTTCATTACATTTATGTGCTTCGTAATCACAAATTCTGAAGTTAAGTATTTTGCGGCTCTCATTTCTGCTACTTCTCATTACTTTCGTGTGTCATTGATTTACTCTCAATCTATATTGTGCACTCATCAGACTGTCCATTCCATTCAACATACCCTATCATTCTTTTTTTTTCTACTTTCACTGGGGATAGCAATGTCTTCAGCGAATCTTATCACTAATATCTTTTCACCTTTAATTTTAATCCCATAACCGACACTTGAACCTTCCTTTTATTTCTGTCATTGCTTTTTCGATGTATAGATTGATCAGTTGGGGCGAAAGACTACGTCACAGTCTTTCAACCTTTGTGATCCGATCACTTTGTTCTTGGTCTGCCAGTCTTATTGTTGTAGCTTGGTTCTTGTACACATTGTATATTACCCTTCTTTCCCTACAGCTTACCCTTATTTTTCTCTGAATGTTTAACCTTTCCCATTGTTGAACGCATTTTTCTGGTCTGTAAATTCTCTGAACGTCTTCTTCCATTATCAACTGTAACAACTGCCTCTCTGGTGCCTTTATCTTTCCTAAAGCCAAACTGATCGTGATTTAAGTGATTCTCAAAATTCATTCTCATTCTTTCGAATATTATTGTTCTCAGCAACTTGGCTCCATGAGCTGTTAAGCTGGTACAGGGCGAATTCTCGCACTAGTCGACTTTGGCTGTTTTCGGAAATGTGGGAATGATATTGTTCCAAAGATCTGATGACCTACCTGCAGCCTATATATCCAACACACCAAAGTGAACAGTCGTTCCGTTACCACTTTGCACAATGATTTTAGAAATTCCGATGGAATGTTATCTGTTTCTCCTGCTTTGTATGATTTCAAGTCTTCCAATGCTCTTTTATATTCTAATTCTAATATTGGATCCCCTGTCACTTCCTTGTCGACCGGCCCGCCGTAGTGGCCGAGCGGTTCTAGGCGCTACAGTCTGGAACCGCGCGACCGCTGCGGTCCCAGGTCCGAATCCTGCCTCGGGCATGGATGTGTGTGTGTCCTTAGGTTAGTTAGGTTTAAGTAGTTCTAAGTTCTAGGGGACTGATGACCAGAGCAGTTAAGTCCCATAGTGCTCAGAGCCATTTGAACCAATCCTTGTCGACTCCTGTTTCTTCTTCCATCACGTCAGCAAGTAAACCGCCTCTCTCCCTCTCTCTCTCTCTCTCTCTCTCTCTCTCTCTCTCTCTCTCTCTCTTTCTCTCTCCTTGCCTCCTCTGCATTGAACTCTTAATTTACCACCCTTCCTTTCAATTTCACCAAAGGCTCCTCTTTTATTTTATTATATGTTGAGTCAAGCCTATCGATAACCACACTTTTATGTAGACATTTCTCCTTAATTTCCCTGTACTTACTTTTTATTTCATTTCAATGTCACTTGATTTTCTGCATTCCTGAATTTCCCTGTACATTTGTCTACTTCCTTCTTTCGTAGATCAGCTAAAAAATTTGCTCTGTTATCCATGGATTCCTCGCTGTTTATCTTCCTTGTACCAATGCTTTTCTTTCCAATTTCCGTGTTTGATCTTTTGAGAGACGTCCATACCTCTTCTGCTGAAATGTCTACTGACGTACTCATTATCGCAGTATCTGTAGCCTCATAGAACTTCAAGCATACCTCTTCATTCCTTAATAGTTCCGTATCCCACATCTTTGCGCATTAAAATCTTCCTGACTAGTTCCTCAAGCGTCAGCCTTACACTTCGTCATAAGAAAACTGTTGTCTGAGTCTGTATCTGCTTCTGGATATGCCTTACAACCCAATATTTGATTTCAGAATTTCTGCCTGCCGGTGAGGTAAACTCAAATCTTCCCGCATCTTCCGTCCAATTACACCTCCTCCTGCTGTGATACTTGGACAGATTACTAGCTGAAAGTTACTGCACAAATCATATATACTTAGTCCCACAAACAAAGTCTGACTCCCGACATCGCTATGGCCACTCCATCGTCTCCGATCTTACCACACTGACCAACCTCGACAGAAAGGCCTCGAGCCCTGCTGTGCACATTTATTTTAGGATTCTCTCACATGACCATTACTCTACTAACCACAGTTACATCTACATGTATACTTTGCAAACCAATCTGAAGTACATGACAGATGTTACGACCCATTCTATCAGTTATAAATGTTTCTTCCCATTCCATTCACTATGGTGTGCGAGAGGGACGATTGCTTAAATGTATATTTGGGTACTGTAAGTAATCTAACCATGTCCTCACTATGGCGGTCTCTAACGCGTATTTCTTCATGTGATTTTAAAATCGATCTATAACCTGAAGCATACCAACCTGAAGGACCAACCGAGAACCATGATGCATTAATACGTACATTATCCCGTGGTGTAAAAGGTGAAATAACGTTCTTATCACCCAATTAACACGCATGCCGCTGTAGCCGAGCGGTTCTAGGTGCTTCAGTCTGGAACCGCATCACCGCTTCGGCCGCAGGTTCGAATCCTGCCTCTTGCATCGATGTGTGTGATGTCCTTAGGTTAGTTAGGTTTAATTAGTTCTACGTTCTAGCGGACTGATGACCTCAGGTGTTAAGTTCCATAGGGCTCAGAGCCATTTGAACCATTTTTGAACCTATATAACACAACAGTGGATGGCCGAAGCAAGAACGTTGGCAGGTGTGGATTGGAGCAAGTGAAATCAAGTTTTCTTAAGTTAGACGGATCTTCATTAGACGGATCAATTAAGACCGCCTCCCATGTTGTCCTCTGCCGAAGTCGTCACTGAATACGGTATGGAGGTGTGTGTGGTCAGCACGCTGCTCTCCTGGTCGTTTCCAGCTTTCATGTCCTTGAAACCGCTTCTGCTCGGTGAAGTAGCTCCTCAGTTCGCCTCACGGTTTTGAGGGAACCCCCTTTCAGTCATCCCGCCAAGGAAAACTGCCTGACACTACCTGTAATCGAACCCAGATTCCCCACATGGGAGGCAGCTGCGGTGACCACTGAGTGATGGAGATGGACTTAATCCAATAAGACAGCTGTACTAATATCAGATACTGATATGGAAAGAAAGAAAAGTTTCTAAACTTTTATTACTTAAAGAAGTTGCTAAAATTTTATGTCTGCAGGTAAAACACAGGCTTTCACGATCGCTTGTCTGAACTGCTGCTGAATCTTCTGGGTGGTATGGTCACTGTCCACCAACCTTTTCGCTTCGTAACCTTTGGCCTCCAGCTGCGTGGAACATCTTCAGAGATGTTTTTTACCTTGAGTCTTGCCGTGTGGAACGAACACGACGTCATAAACCAGAAGACTCACCAGCAACCGCACGTCTGGATCAGAGAACTATAGTAAACTGAAACATCGGAAATCCACAGAAGAACAACGTGGAAATAATTGAAAAGTGGGGGTATCCAAGATTGTTAGAAATGTGTTGGTCAAAGGAAATTGTAACAGAGTAGGTGAGGAAAGAAAAGTATAGATGTACCTTAGTACGTGAAACGTCAGGTAAGTGTCAAGGCATAGAGCTTGAAAGAGCAGGAAACTATAAAGAGAGTTGTAGACTAGAATATACAGTACAATTTGTCGAATATGTCTGGTATTTAATTGAGGAAAGTGTATATAATTATTCCTTCCCTTTTATATTTTTATCCATTTAGTTTCATTTATTGCCCTCCCCTTTACGTTCTATTAATTTCGAAGCCTCAACGCTCCGTCTTGAGGCACAAGAATACCGAGCACATATGACAGTCAGCATATGGCATATGAAATCCGCTCCTCCATCTTTATACCAACAAGTATGATTTAGCCTCAACTGACCGACACTACTCAGATGAATACCCGAAAACTGGTGTCTCAAATTAATTTTTCTCAGTGTCAGAGTTCAAAGAAGACACGATTACATCCGTCCATCCGACAAATCAGCGTATACTTACCGTTGTAAACAGTCTTATGAGCCTTACTGGTCTTCACAAGCAGAAATCTCGATGGAATCTTAGTCCTTACACTGCAACTAACCAAAAGAGAAAAATATAAAGCACAATGTCGGATGAAAGAAGGAGGTATAGGAGAATTCTACGATGAAAGAACAAAGTAAAGTAGAATAACGCAACATATTTTTAAAAGCATGATTACAAGAAAAATCTGTATTCACTTTCAAATCTTTGCCAATGGCTCATCTTTCATGCAAGGCTTATTTACAATTGAACCATCACGGAACTTTCTTTTACTTATGCAGGATAACCCACAACGTAGTTTTCACAGAAGAATTTGTTTGGAGTAATATTGATAGCAACAACTGTCGAATATGATACGTGAATATTAATTAGTATAATTTCCAATGAAACAGCCCCAATAACCGCAGAATATGGTATCCGGTAATGAGATACGAAACGCGACTGGGTGCATGTCCAACCACAGTGCTATTAAAATGACTGACTGGTGGGAACTGGAGTAATTGGCACGATTGCTACGTACGAATTCTGGAGATTGAAGAGCTCCGATAAAAGTAGTAACAGCATAAATTCTATTTCGTCTCACAAGGTCAACATAGTCATCTTCCTTTAAGGATAATAAATATAGCTGTCGTTTTGTAAATAAATAATAATACGTACAAAATTTTCAGGAAAGTGCATTTCCCCCTACATGTTTTTCTACACTACCATACTTCACTAATGAATCAGCCAAAATAATTGTTTCACAAACTATATCTCTTAATAGGAAGGGTGACTTTTATTACTTAACTGGAAATACGCGTCTCACAGATACAGTAATAAAAAAAAATTAATTAAATGTTGCTTTTCTCGCAAAGCAGTACTTCAGCTCTTAGTACAATAAACAAACTGAACTGTAACTCACAAAACACACTTAACAAGTAACAATTCCAATTTGTATTACTTTCATGAACAATCATATAACGGAACTCCACAAAAACACACAAACTGTGTAAAGAAATGTCAGGTATAAGCTTCAAACACAAATACTTTTGGCTAATTAATCCATTAAACACTTAACACACATTTTTCTTTAAAATTCCAGGCATACAGGTCCACAGCAATTCACCTATTTATATTCAGTACTTCTGTTGTTCTGGTATGGACAAAGACTGCACTTCCTCATTCTTTCCAGGTTGTCACTCTTCATCCTCTATTGTTCTTCTGTCTTCTTCTTTAAATCTTTTCCAAAGAGATTTTTAATTACTATTCTCAAATCTCATCTTGAATTGGAGATAAGTAACCTATTTTGAAGATGGGGTTTCACTAGACTGACTGACAGTTCCCTGAGAAATTTGTACCTGCTGATAATTTTACTGTACTCAAAGCAGAAATATAGAATTAAACTGTTCACTGTAGTAACGTTTATTAATGTAGCAAACACTGCTGGAGGTCAGCGTCTGCATTTTCTGTTGGTTGAGTAGTATGGATATTTTTGGTCCAGTCTGACTCCACCACTCTTGGTGCTGTTGTAAAAGGACACATTTTACGGTTTTCCTGTCACTTCTTCCACTTCTTTTGAGAAACACATGCTGGACAATAATAATACAGCTTTGTTCTTAATAGGAACTACTGACAGCGGAGTAATTTTGTCACTGAATGCCTAAAGAGAAGACCCAACAGTCCTATTCTTAGAAGATAGGAATTAACTTGGAATTTCTTGTTTATTTTTCTTTCTTCATTACTCAGTCCAGCACCATCAGAGTCCCCACCAGGATATATGTACGCATTGTATAAGTAAAATGTGCGTACGTCTGTCAGACACAAGATTTTTGTTCAATACTTGGCATGATTTTTGAGAGAATATACTTTGAAGCCATATCTGCCACGAAACGGTACGAGGATTTCATCTACACAAGTATATTCTCCAAGAAAGTACAGTTTTAGACAGCTATTCATGAATTTTGAAAAAAAATCCGAAACTGGTGCCAATTCTCTTCCTTATTTCTCTTGTTTCAAGGTCATCAAATCACAAACAGAGTAATTAGATTTGGAACCGCTTTACTGACATTGCGACTCTAAATATAGGTGTCTAGTATAGTCAGTAAAGAAGAGTGATTGCATATCTTCGTGTCCAGACTAACAGATGGAAGTCAGTATACAAAACGTCGTAAGTGCTTATACTTCATACACATCATCAACTCAGTAGTATCTTTACTGATGTGCTGCAGTCCCGCTTCTGTACTGAACCACTTTAATGTTTGCCCATGTCACATTATTTCTGTGAGTTCGACATCAAATATCAAAGGCCTAATGTCTTGTATCATAGGATTACCACCTAAAATTTTAACAGCCCTTCTTACACTCGGTATTCCTCGGACTGTGTTATCACGAGATACTCAACTTGCTTCAGTTGGTTCTTTTGATTCCCAACAAAATCCAGTTTACCTTTGTAAACAAAAGGAACTGCACAAGAAAAGTTAATGCCTGCAGTGGAGTCTTGTTCATCAGAGAAAGACATGGGAGTTGCCTTTTTTGAGAAAAGGAAGGATCACAGTCGTAATTGTCAGAAAATGAATCCTCCTCATACATGTCCTGTCCATTTACTCCTTTCCACATCATTGCTTGTTCGTATTCAAAAATTGGATCATCCAGTCTCATTGATTCTGTTTGTCTTCTTTTTCATGGTGCAGACGGAACGTGCTCCATATTTCGCATCTGCAAAATTAAATTAAAAAAATGCTAGGACATGTAACTTAACAGAATGTCTAAAAGAAAAATAAATTAGCTGCACGTATTTCTACTAAATAATAACAAAAGTGAAGATTTGGGAAATACGTGTCTAATAGATACGCAAGAAAAGTAGCGTTGTTGGAAATATGTCTCAGACACACTGTGGTATTTGAGAAAGCAACAATTGCTCCATGTATAGCCGTCAGCATCAAGAATCAGTCACATCACAAGGCTGACAAAGAAACTATGTGAAGCTACAGAGACCTTCCCTCCAGTAGAGCAAACAATGTTGCCAATCTAAAAAAAAATTAAAACTGCGTGCGTCTCCATCAGAAGCGTACTTCCTTTTAGAGTATATTTGCCACAATTTTTGCTAATGACTCCTTAAATGAATACCATATATCTGCTGAAACTGAAGAATGTTATCTATTCGTGCATGGTAATTTCGTGCTCAGTCTTTCACGTTTAAAATGACGAAAGATAAATGATAATTTTTGTACGTGTTTTATTATACCGCGGACTAAAGTTTCAATTATGCCATTGGTATTCTGTACATCCAACAACGGTTTCCATAGAATGATGTGCATCGCGAGTGCCACCCACAACTCCTCCTCATATAAGAAAGCCAAACAGTCCTCAGTGAGACTAGACACTTGTGACATGCTTCTTCCGTACCATTGCTTTCGCTAGTGACCCCTGGTTCATCCACACCAAGCACCCCTATTTAAAACAACAATAACAAAATATGCGTACAATGAGCAGGCATACTGTTTATAAATTACTTGACTGCTGGTCTCCCAGTTTCGGAAGTTCAGAAGCGAAGTGAATAACGAAGCAATATCTGGTCTGTTTTGGGAACTACCAAAATTTGGCGTTTTCATGAGATATTTAAGGAATGGTTCCGTATATGTCGTAATTTTACTGTCGCTGATACACAGTGCAAGGTCTGGGTCTGTAGTGGGTGTAGTACATGAGAAAGATGATGCTCATTCATTCGTTTCTTATGCTGTAACATTCACCACGTTAATGCCAATATTTGAATAAAAATATAATTATTCGTAACATGTGTGGTCAAAATTATGGTCTTACGAAATAGTGATACTAATAATGGTCATATTTCAATCATTTACTTTCGTGACCGAAGCACAATTGATATCATCCCTCAGATCATTGTTTCATTTTACCCCCCAGTGAGTAATAAGCACCCCTGGCTACGGACCACTGATCGAGATGCAGAGGAATCTTGTAATTCCGCCAGGTAAGAAGCATGCGAAAATTCGTAGACAATGGTTCAATTTTTCGATGTGTTACATTTCTATATGCCAACTAGCTCTGCAGATGACGAAGAAATTGAAGAAATGTATGATGAAATAAAAGAAATTATTCAGATTGTGAAGGGAGACGAAAATTTAATAGTCATGGGTGACTGGAATTCGAGTGTAGGAAAAGGGAGAGAAGGAAACATAGTAGGTGAATATGGATTGGGGGACAGAAATGAAAGAGGAAGCCGCCTGGTAGAATTTTGCACAGAGCACAACATAATCATAACTAACACTTGGTTTAAGAATCATGAAAGAAAGTTGTATACATGGAAGAACCCTGGAGATACTAAAAGGTATCAGATAGATTATATAATGGTAAGACAGAGATTTAGGAACCAGGTTTTAAATTCTAAGACATTTCCACGGGCAGATGTGGACTCTGACCACAATGTATTGGTTATGACCTGTAGATTAAAACTGAAGAAACTGCAAAAAGGTGGGAATTTTAGGAGATGGGACCTGGATAAACTGAAAGAACCAGAGGTTGTACAGAGATTCAGGGAGAGCATAAGGGAGCAATTGACAGGAATGGGGAAAATAAATACAGTAGAAGAAGAATGGGTAGCTTTGAGGGATGAAGTAGTGAAGGCAGCAGAGGATCAAGTAGGTAAAAAGACGAGGGCTAGTAGAAATCCTTGGGTAACAGAAGAAATATTGAATTTAATTGATGAAAGGAGAAAATATAAAAATGCAGTAAGTGAAACAGGCAAAAAGGAATACAAACGTCTCAAAAATGAGATCGACAGGAAGTGCAAAATGGCTAAGCAGGGATGGCTAGAGGACAAATGTAAGGATGTAGAGGCCTATCTCACTAGGGGTAAGATAGATACCGCCTACAGGAAAATTAAAGAGACCTTTGGAGATAAGAGAACGACTTGTATGAATATCAAGGCCTCAGATGGAAACCCAGTTCTAAGCAAAGAAGGGAAAGCAGAAAGGTGGAAGGAGTATATAGAGGGTCTATACAAGGGTGATGTACTTGAGGACAATATTATGGAAATGGAAGAGGATGTAGATGAAGATGAAATGGGAGATATGATACTGCGTGAAGAGTTTGACAGAGCACTGAAAGACCTGAGTCGAAACAAGGCCCCCGGAGTAGACAATATTCCATTGGAACTACTGACGGCCTTGGGAGAGCCAGTCCTGACAAAACTCTACCATCTGGTGAGCAAGATGTATGAAACAGGCGAAATACCCTCAGACTTCAAGAAGAATATAATAATTCCAATCCCAAAGAAAGCAGGTGTTGACAGATGTGAAAATTACCGAACTATCAGCTTAATAAGTCACAGCTGCAAAATACTAACACGAATTCTTTACAGACGAATGGAAAAACTAGTAGAAGCCAACCTCGGGGAAGATCAGTTTGGATTCCGTAGAAACACTGGAACACGTGAGGCAATACTGACCTTACGACTTATCTTAGAAGAAAGATTAAGGAAAGGCAAACCTACGTTTCTAGCATTTGTAGACTTAGAGAAAGCTTTTGACAATGTTGACTGGAATACTCTCTTTCAAATTCTAAAGGTGGCAGGGGTAAAATACAGGGAGCGAAAGGCTATTTACAATTTGTACAGAAACCAGATGGCAGTTATAAGAGTCGAGGGACATGAAAGGGAAGCAGTGGTTGGGAAGGGAGTAAGACAGGGTTGTAGCCTCTCCCCGATGTTGTTCAATCTGTATATTGAGCAAGCAGTAAAGGAAACAAAAGAAAAATTTGGAGTAGGTATTAAAATTCATGGAGAAGAAATAAAAACTTTGAGGTTCGCCGATGACATTGTAATTCTGTCAGAGACAGCAAAGGACTTGGAAGAGCAGTTGAATGGAATGGACAGTGTCCTGAAAGGAGGATATAAGATGAACATCAACAAAAGCAAAACAAGGATAATGGAATGTAGTCTAATTAAGTCGGGTGATGCTGAGGGAATTAGATTAGGAAATGAGACACTTAAAGTAGTAAAGGAGTTTTGCTATTTGGGGAGCAAAATAACTGATGACGGTCGAAGTAGAGAGGATATAAAATGTAGGCTGGCAATGGCAAGGAAAGCGTTTCTGAAGAAGAGAAATTTGTTAACATCCAGTATAGATTTAAGTGTCAGGAAGTCATTTCTGAAAGTATTCGTATGGAGTGTAGCCATGTATGGAAGTGAAACATGGACGATAAATAGTTTGGACAAGAAGAGAATAGAAGCTTTCGAAATGTGGTGCTACAGAAGAATGCTGAAGATTAGATGGGTAGATCACATAACTAATGAGGAAGTATTGAATAGGATTGGGGAGAAGAGAAGTTTGTGGCACAACTTGACCAGAAGAAGGGATCGGTTGATAGGACATGTTCTGAGGCATCAAGGGATCACCAATTTAGTATTGGAGGGCAGCGTGGAGGGTAAAAATCGTAGAGGGAGACCAAGAGATGAATACACTAAGCAGATTCAGAAGGATGTAGGTTGCAGTAGGTACTGGGAGATGAAAAAGCTTGCACAGGATAGAGTAGCATGGAGAGCTGCATCAAACCAGTCTCAGGACTGAAGACCACAACACAACACACATTTCTAACAACTTATGTATTTCACTTCATGTCTTCACATTCATTAACATTCTTTTATATTACATTCTGTTTATCGCTAGAGGCTGTGTTGAAACGGATATTTATTACAACTTAGAAACAATACTTCAACATCGTTGAAGGTTATTCTTTCCATAAAATACCAAGACGTTGTTTTCGAACATGTCATCCCTTCTTATTTCCACTCCCACCTCAACAGGTGGTAGCAGTTTCTTATTACCACAGTACTTTCACAGAAGTGTTAGCCGGATGTCGCTGCAATTGCTGCAGACATACACTTCTCACTCACTCCCCCCTCCCACTGTCAATCAGAGGTGTCTTAGACCTAACATAATGTCCCAGTAAGTTCTCCAGATTCCTTCTGATGTTATCAATATCCTGGTGTGACGTTGACTTAGCGATCCACATCCTCCACCTCTGGTTGTCAAACATCATTGGGACTGTCTCAAATGAGCCTCCCGACCCTTATATAGTAAGGATTCATTACTAATATTGGTCATTGTCGAACATTTTTAAGACTTACGGTTTCTCATTTCTCTACTCCCCCATCCCCCCCATTGGTGTGATAAGGGGAATAAACCCTCACAGAAGTTTTACACACGTAGTACAAATCAAGAAACATTTAGGTATAAAATTTAGTTGAAACAGCTGCAAACGTACCTGACTTCTGCTATTCAACCCAATTTCTCCCCAGAAAATGTTCTTACTTCTACACTACTTTTTCCGCATAGTAAGTGATAGACGTGAACCAAGTGTGGCTGAAATAAATATAGTGGTTTAAGTGGTGATGGGAACTATATATAACTACAAATATAGATTTTTATTAACATGCTAGCATAGCCCAGTATGTATTGCGTTTGTTTTCTATGAAGGTACACATGAACAAATCTTACATATTTACATCTACACAATAAACGATGGAAAATACTTTTCTGTGCACTACATTAAATTTGAAAGAGTTTACTCGAGTATTTGGGGCTATAGCTATTTTTGGTAGCCGCTTGGGGTAGTCGCATGGCCTGATGTTACTTGTCACAGCTCGTGCGGTTCTTCCGTGAGAGGTTTGCGTCCTCCCTCGGGAATGCGTGTGTGTGTGTGTGTGTGTGTGTGTGTGTGTGTGTGTGTGTGTGTGTGTGTGTGTGTGTGTTGACCTTAGCGTAAGTTAGATAAGTAGTGTGTAAGCTTAGGGGCTGATGACCTCAGCAGTTTGGTCCCATATGAACGTACCACAAATTTCCAAAATTTCCTATTTTTGGTCTTCTGCAAAAACACCATTCATGGAGCACCATTCATGAGTATGCTATATATGTAAATGACCATGTGAAAAGCAATAATTAGTCATGTGTAATCCATACTCCACAAACCGAAGCTGGTCCCAAGCCCACTTGAAAAAGGAGGAGGGGGAGGAGTAACACCTCATTAAAAAACCTTGCTTCACCTGGTCTGGGTGATAACACCTTGTGAGGGCCCCTTGCCAGGGACACGGTGAAGAGCTTAATGGCAGTGAAGGCAGAGATGAAGATCGTCGGTACGGCTGAACTGGCGGAAGAGGCAGGCCAAAATAATGCCGGACATTTGCCACACCAGACAGTTGCCACGCAGGACATTTGCCACACTTGCCCCTTCGCCAGGTAGCTTGAGTAGCGGTCCCACAGGTAAGGGACGCCTTTCCTCGTGCTTCTTCTGTCCGCTTTCAAACCACCGCCTCCACATCTTACTCGATACAACCAGTACGTAAGGGACCTTCTGGTTCGACATCTTGGCGAAATACAGAGCTTCTTTACCGAAATCGAAATATGGGGAAACGAAAGCAATATCGACGATTATGTCAGTATGTAATTAGTTCTGCCAAGTATAAATATACATCCCTCTGTCTGTACGGTAGCTTCCTTTCACGCTTACTGATTGCGATAGAAACAATCCATCGCCATGGGAGCAACAAGAAAGGAACGATACAAAGAGAATGAGAATATATGCTAATAATTTCTTTTTGATCACTGCATTTGCGCCTACTTTAATTACTACAACTGCATGCCCAAAAGACAATAAGGAAAGAAGAAATGGGTATGTGAATGTTTGAAAAGAAGAACGACATACTCCATATTAATTTACTTTCTAAAATCCGATATCCCTTTCGGCGAAACATTAGTTAGTAAAGTGTAGCGGGACAATGTTCAAAACATGACTGAAAGTACGTTCATAAACAGAGATAAGAACATCTATATTTGACATGTCATGTAAAGTCGACGTACAATTTTAAAATGTTAGAAATAAGGAAATGAATAATACAGAATGCTATGCTTGTACCATACGATGTTGTTCTACATTGTTTATCTCTGGTATTTGTAGGGTCACAGACAAAGCATCCTAGGTTTTGGATGGAAAAACCGTAATTGTAATGATCTCCATTACAACAGAAACAAGGAGCACAACTTAAGGAAAAATAATGTAATGTGTGTTCCAGCTAACAAGCGACATTGAAGCAGGTGACTTAGTATGGGCAGAGGTTATATTCGACAACCGAAATAAATTAATAACCTGCTCCTTTTACCGATCCCCGGCCTCAGATGAAACAGTTGCTGAACAGTTCAAAGAAAACTTGAGTCTCATCACAAATAGGTACCCTACTCATACAATTATAGTTGACAGTGTCTTCAATCTACCTTCTGTATGTTGACAAAAATACATTTTCAGACCCTATTGTAGATAGAAAACATTTTCCGTGCTTTTTTTAAAATTATTTGGAACAGTCAGTTCACGAGGCCATTCAAGTGGCAAATGGTTACGAAAACACACTTGACCTCTGAGCCACAAATAATCCTGAGCATCACGACGGATACAGGGATTAGTGAACACACTATCGTAGCGAGGCTCAATTCCGTAACAAAGAAATTCACCAAAACTAAACGCGAAATATATCTATTTATAAAAGCAGCTAAAAATTCAGTTGACTTCTTTCTAAGAGACAGTCACCAATCCTTCCAAACTATGTAAGTGAAGACCATATGTGGCTTACGTTCAAAGAAATAGTATCAATAGTACTCGAGAGATTCATACCAAATAAATTAATAAGAGACGGAACTGATCCCTCATGGTACACAAAATACGACAGAAAGCTGCTACAGGATCACCGAAAAAGGCACGTATAATTTAGACGAATGTAAAATCTCCTATACTGGTGAAGTCTTACTGAGACTCGAAATTTGGTGCAGATTTGAATGCGAGATGCATTTAATAGTTTCCACAACGAAACTCTCTCTAGAAATGGGGCGGAAAATCGAAAGAGATTCTGGTCCTATGTTAAGTAAAAAAGCGAAAAGGCTCAGTAAGTACCTCTACTGTACGACAGCAACGGTAATGTTACTGATGACAGTACCAGTAAAGTGGAGTTACTAAATGCAGTTTTCCGAAATTCCTTCACCGAAGAAGACGAAGTAAATATTCCAGAATTCGAAATGAGACCAGCCGCAAACATAATATAGAAGTAGATATCCCTGGTGTTGCAAAGCAACTCAAATTACACTATCAAATAACTGATGTTGCAGAGGTGCCTCAACTGTCAGTGACAGAGGAAATGATCAAATATCTTTTCAAAAAGTCTCTAATGTATAAGAAAAGTAGGTCTAATACATTTGTTTCTAATGTTTTTAGTAACAATTAATTTTCAGCAGTAAGCTCCTTGCCTAGTTTCAGTTGCTTTTACTGGCCTATTTAAAGATAATCAACAATTTAGTAAGGAATTTTAATTTTTAAAGGACTGTATCTAAATGTACTTAAGTAGATTTACATCTACTATAAATGATTGCAGCTAAACTTAAATAAACAAATATCTGAGGTGCCAAAATTGTCAATCTTAGAATCAGATCAGTTTGGGGATGTCAATTTTAGGTTCAATTCGAATGTGCAGTTCCCATTTCCTTTTACAAAAGCTTATACTATCAGTTTAAAAAACCATGATATTTTAGGTGATAGTTGCGACTCTGTAGCTTAAGAAAATAATTTTAGAACTCACAATTATTTAATAGTGTGACCATAATATTAGAAGGTAGAAAAAAATATTTTAATGTGACAAAAATAGGAGCTCTTACTTAAATAGGAAATTGCTATCGAAAAATGTTAGATGTAACCGTAAATTCTGGTTACACGAGGATCATTTGAGTGATGTTTAATGTTGGCTTTGTTAAGCCAAATTTCACTGCTTCCTGATTACCCGCTAGTGAACCGAGCTGGGACCAACTAGTTACATCGTTAGGCTATTTAGTGATACTCTTGTAAGGTCTGAAATACTGTTTAATTTTTACAATAAAGGCTGATTCCCATCACACTTTGCACAGTCTTTGGTCTGTCAAAATGATAAATGACCATTTACCATTTTGGAGTGTTTAGATCAGCCTAAATAAGCTAGTTAAAATTACAACTTAATATTAGCCCCGATAATGCTGCTTCAGTATTTTAATAATTTTAACTCAGTAATCTGAGAGGACTCAGTGGTCTTCATAGATTTTTAATATATTATTTTTAACGTTTTTTAGTCCAGTTTCTGAACATGAGCAATGGCTTTCACGCAGGGCCTAATGTTGCCAGTCTCTTCATAATTCTTTACGATTCTCTATATTCTGTCGTCCAGCTTCAAGCACTTCTTCTTCCTCTTCTAACCTTCAAGATTCACTTCCAATTTCATGTACATGCAGTTTGTGAGCTCTGCTTCCTTTTTCAAGCACTCGACCAAATTGGTGATTCTGGGGTGAGGGTTTTAAATAATACTATTTATTTCGTTGTGCCATCCTTCAACAGAATTCTTCGTTCGGTACCTTTTTCCGTAGCATTTCCACATTTCTGTTGGGATATTCCCATTCTCTAGCCAGTTGTTCACAAAATTGAGAAAGACTTCCGTTACTAGGAGCTTCTACACGAATCTCAATCCATCCATTCCTTACGTCCTTCTGTTTTACAAATGCCAGATCTGCACACATGCCGACGTGAAGTCTTAAATCCTCCGTTAGACCGAGAACTTGAATTCATATCAATAAATTCTTCTTCATATAGAAATAGTATCCATTTATTTCAATTGTGGGAAAAACTTGACGAATGGCCAATATCGCAGCTCTCAAAATCGATATTCACTTCTTTAGGACACCATTCAGGGACTGCCTGTTTTATCAGACGAAATAGACGGACATATGTGTCTTTCTTGTTATTAGGGAGCGGTGCAAATATAGTAGGAAGAATGTTTGTTTCCTTAATCGGGCCTCCTAAGTCTACGTGTATGGTGTAGCTTTGTGCAAACTGCTTGCTGCAGCTCTTAAATGTTCCTTCCATAAAAAAATTGGAACATGTTTTTAAACATTCTTTTCCTTTGCTTCCACTAAAAATCTTTATTCTCTCCTTAATATATCGTCTTCTAGAAGTAAACTAATGCCTTCTCCCATTTTAATAGCTTCATGAAGATCAATTTCATAAGAGTTCATAGGCTCTTGTTGTTCCCCCAGCGCTTGACTCCGTCGGCAACGCATGGTTCTCTTCATAGATTCTAAATCTGGCATCACTGTGAGAAAGTCATAACCTTTATTATGTATATTTTCCATTTCATCAGCGTATATCTCCGATAAATCGAGACCTCTTCGCCCTTTCCACTTACTTCCTCACTTCCAGAGCCTCATCGTCAGGTGGTCCACACAGACGTTCTAATACGTTCAACACTTCTCCATTCTTCGAAAGCAGCTTTCCCTTCTAATGATCAGATTTTCAGCGTAAGCACATGCAGGGGTCGGGCGGCGGGTGAGTAGGAGGAGGAGGGGGAGACAAGGGACCCAATCCTTCGGAGCAGATAAAATAGTGGCAAACGTCCGGCGTGGCAAACGTCCGGCGTGGCAAATGTCCGGACACCGCCCAAAACCACTACAGCGGCCGGCACGAAAGAGTGCTCAAGGTCACGGCCCTGCCTGCCGTCAGCAGGGGATGCGGGCTGTGATTCCCAGCGTCTCGGTTTTGCTGCCGTGTACGCCCTGTTAGCGTTGCGGTAGGTCAGAGCGGCTTGAAGGCTCAGTGTTACCATGCTCTGTCGAGGTTCACGTCTGATCCCAGTGTCTTACTGTCTTTAGAAAGCTGCTTTGACGTGTGTTCAGAGGTGAACAACAATGTAGGGGCAACGGCCACCTTTTAGTACTCCTCCGGTCGTTGTGGGTAAATGGCGGAAAGACATTCGTAAACAATCAAAAATTATCCTACCGAATCAAGTTTTTTACTGTTCTGGACGACAATGAAGATGGGAGGAATAACTTAAATTTTGAGCGAATTCATAAACTTATTGCTAAAGTGTGGGGTGTCTCCAAGTCAACTGTAGGCTATATTAGCTAATCTGTGTCATTGGCAGAATCTCCAGATATGATTCAGTGTTTCGATTCTCTAAGAGCGATGCGAACGTGAACTGAAATCAATCGCCTTTGACGGTTTTAACAAACAGCTCGTTCGTAGAACTTAACAGCCCTAGCTGACATTTTCTTGGTAGGGTGCTTTCACCTCAAATCATACAGGTCATGTTAACTCATGGTCATTAATTTCTCTGAAAAAATGTATATTAGACCTTGTAAAGCGAGACCCTCCTCTAACATTATTTTTATCCAACGGTTGAAAGAATACAGGCTGCCCTTCGTGAAAACATTAGTTACTCGGGCTGAGAGACCTCGGTTCTTCGTTTTCTCCACTCATTGGTTTCCGATTCACGAAGTGTAATGACGGACAGAAATTCTTGAGGGAATGCAGAGACACTGCAGCAGCAAGAGCGAAGTTTTATCGTGCAATGCACTTCTTGCGTGCTGGAGACACCAGATCCTTAGTGTACTTGGATGACACTTGGGTTTCACAGGACCACACCAATAAGTGCACTACTGGCCATTAAAATTGCTACACCAAGAAGAAATGCAGATGATAAACGGGTGCCGGCCTATGTGGCCGAGCGGTTCTAGGCTCTTCAGTCCGGAACCGCGCTACTGCTACAGTCGCAGGTTCGAATCCTGCCTCGGGCATGGATGTGTGTGATGTCCTTAGGTTAGTTAGGTTTAAGTAGTTTCCAAGTCTAGGGGACTGATGACCTCAGATGTTAAGTCCCATAGTGCTCAGAGCCATTTGAACCATTTGATAAACGGGTGTTCATTGGACAAATATATTATACTAGAACTGACATGTGATTACATTTTCACGCAATTCGGGTGTATAGATCCTGCAAAATCAGTACCCAGAACAACCAGCACTGGCCGCAATAACGGTCTTGATAGGCCTGGGCATTGAGTCAAACGATGGTGTGTACAGGTACAGCTGCCCATGCAGCTTCAACAAGATACCAAAGTTCATCAAGAGTAGTGACTGCCGTATTGTGAGGAGCCAGTTGCTCGGCCACCATGGACCAGACGTTTTCAATTGGTGTGAGATCTGGAGAATGTGCTGGCCAGGGCAGCAGTCGTACATTTTCTGTATCCAGAAAGGCCAGTACAGGACCAGCAACATGCGGTCGTGCATTATCCTGATGAAGTGTGGGGTTTCGCAGGGATCGGATGAAGGGTAGAGCCACAGGCCGCAACACATCTGAAATGTAACTTCCACTGTTCAAAGTGCCGTCAATGCGAACAATAGTTGACCGAGACGTGTAACCAATGGCACCCCATACCATCTCGCAGGGTAATACGTCTGTATGACGATGACGAATACACGCTTCCAAAGTGCGTTCACCGCGATGTCGCCAAACACGAATGCGACCATCATGATGCTGTAAACAGAACCTACATTCATCCGAAAAAATGACGTTTTTCCATTCGTGCACTCAGGTTCGTCGTTGAGTACACCATCGCTGGCGCTCCTGTCTGTGATGCAATGTCAAGGGTAACTGCAAACATGGTCTCCGACCTGATAGTCCATGCTGCTGCAAACGTCGTCAAACTGTTCGTGCAAATGGTTGTCGTCTTGCAAACGTCCCCACCTGTTAACTCAGGGATCGAGACGTGGCTGCACGATCCGTATCAACCATGCGGATAAGATGCCTGTCATCTCGACTGCTAGTGATACGAGGCCGTTGGGATCCAGTACGGCATTCCATATTACCCTCCTGAACCTACCGATTCCATGTTCTGCTAACAGTCATTGGATCTCGACCAACGCGAGCAGCATTGTTGCGATACGATAAACCGCATCCGCGACAGGCTACAATCCGACCTTTATCAAAGTCGGAAACGTGATAGTACGCATTTCTCCTTCTTACATGAGGCATCACAAAAACGTTTCACGAGGCAAAGCCGGTTAACTGCTGTTTGTGTATGAGAAATCGGTTGGAAACTTTCCTCATGTCAGCACGTTTCAGGTGTCGGCACCGGCGCCAACCTTGTGTGAATGCTCTGAAAAGCTAATCATTTGCATATCACAGCATCTTCTTCCTGTCAGCTAAATTTTGCGTCTGTAGCACATTATCTTCATGGTGTAGCAATTTTAGTGGCCAGTAGTGTATATATGGCACGACTCCAAAGGAAACGGATGTGTGAAAATGCCGATTAACCATCGCCCACACTGGTTCATTAAGCACACGCTTCATATCTGAGGACAAACTTGTTTTTCGTGGTGGGAAAAGCCAATCTGATTACCATTCAGAAATGAATGGAAAAGTTTTTATGAAACGGAGGCTGAACCCCTGTCTAAGGGAGACATCATAGGTGCCAAAAAAACTTACGAATTAAATCAACTGGCAAACGAAATGGGACCCCAAGTGATACGTCTATCACCGGAAACGTGATAGTACGCATTTCTCCTTCTTACACGAGGCATCACAAAAACGTTTCACGAGGCAAAGCCGGTGAACTGCTGTTTGTGTATGAGAAATCAACTGTATAATCCCACTGAATTGATACGGGCCCAAGTAAAGCGAGAAGTAGGGAAAATAAATATTAATTTCAAACTTGCTGATGTCGAGAAGCTACTACACGAAGCTCTTTAGAGTGTTACTCAGTAGCGCTGGGAAAGGTGCGTAAAACTCAAACTGTTTCCTTGATTCCTTGAACCAGGGTTTAAGAGACACTATAGCGGAATCTGTGATGATATGTCTGTTTGAAACAAGGGACAATGAATCTGAAGACACGGATCCAGAAGATCCTTCAGTTTAGGAAAGTGGAGTCTATGTAAAATGCTGACTTGATTTAAATGTTTGTCTATTCATTCCAATTATATAGGACATACTGCGAATGTTTTTCCCTTACAGTAGAGATCTGATAAATTTATCAAAACTGGTGGCTGTTAGTTTACTCGATAGTAACTGACAATTACAACAATAATGTCAATTATGCATTAATTAACAGCAGTTTTTCCTAAAAACATGTATAGAATGTCTCTACATTCGAATATAATCTTACTCCATTCGGTTTACTTGTACATTCGAAATTTATCTCCTTTCTTTCGTAGAATCTTTTATTAACTATTTCGTAGTAAGGGTAATGGATAAATTGACAAAACGTTGTGGTTCTTCTGTATCGACTGTATATGTAAACTGTGCAGTAACATCAGAACAGTCCCAGCACCTATTCTGATTCTCCGAGAAGAGCATAGAAATCAATGATATTTGACGGCTTTTAGCAGAAGCTAGTACGCAGAATTGTGTTACTTTAGTATGACAGAAGATAGTATTGGATGGCTAGAGAAATACAGGGTAATGGCCGAGATAAAATTGATTATTCTGGGCAGTCACTTATGCTCTGTCTTCTCTGCCCACTTGGTTTTCAATTCAGAAACTGTAATGATGGACGAAATTTGTAACACAAGACAGGGACATTGCAGTAGTAAGAACGAGGTTTTTGTGTAGTAAGCACGCATTGCTTGCTGAAAAAATGGGGCTTACAGCAAATTTAGATGAAACTTCGGTTATGCCACACCTTTCGAAAAAAATATTTTGCTCGACTTCAGCGGAAATATTGGCTTCAAAATAACTACAATTACTTTTGCGTAACTTATTAGGCATTGTGAGCAATGGATGCAATGACGAAGGATATGTATTAGCAGCCAGTAAAATATCTTCGGTAAGTAGGGAATATTCTCGGTCATATTAAAGCGAGCCGTCTGAACAAGACTCTTGGCGAAGGCCTACTACGACTCGCACGCTGTGTACGGAATATCGCGGAAGTAATTTTTCCTCTGTACGTGATACGGTACAATAATGATGTCTGAAATGTTAGCAAACATAATATTGTAGTTTTCTTAACAACTTTCTTGTGGGCAGTTTCTTCGCTGTCCTACATAACGAAAATTTATCAACGACTACATTATTCGCTACGCAGCGCAGTTTCACCCGTCTTATAACGTTTTATTTTTTATCTCAGAATACTTTTATGTTTCCGAAATAAAAGATACAGCATATGCATCTGTATACTTTGAGGGTGTTCATTTTTTTTTCAGTCCAAATACGTAAGTGTTTCTGTTACTACCACAGGTTGAAGTAAGAAATTATTTTCCTCCAAAATTTCTTGCTATGTTAGTTTTCATTTTTTTCGTAGCAGCTAGTGAGAATTTCACTTTGTGAAGTACTCCATCATATTGTGGACTA
Organism: Schistocerca serialis cubense; assembly: GCF_023864345.2. NCBI lineage: Eukaryota > Metazoa > Arthropoda > Insecta > Orthoptera > Acrididae > Schistocerca > Schistocerca serialis. The sequence goes on along the minus strand of NC_064644.1, from coordinate 284,289,468 downwards.
AAAATATAGGTGCCCATTATTTTTTTAAATTCTTTCGAACATTTTAAATTATCACTATAAAAACAACTCACAATCTTGTAAGACAGTGAGATGACCTTGAAGCCCTATTTTCGTGCTGGCCACTATGGCGTCAGTTCTGGAATACAGCGGGTAGCAGTGGCTGTTCACCAAGTTGTAGCGGCTGCTCCACGCTCTTCTTGATCTCAACAATCAAGTTCTAAACATGCGAGCTTCATAGAAGATCACCACAAAGCTAGTTTCAACTTGAATAAGCATGATGGAACCAAAGGAAAGAAATCCACTACCCCAGGCATCAGTCTATAGACTGACTTTTCCTGGTCATTGCATTCTGGGGGGCCACGTACGTCAGAAGACTTAGGGCTCCTCAAAATCTCTAATACCAGATCAGAAAAACTTAATAGGAACTCTCAACACAATTACACTCTCGAAAGTAGATGAACTCAAACAAGTCACAAATACTGTGGAAAAATTCCACATGAAAGTCTTTGCGATTCAAGAAAAAACAGTTTACCGCCGAAAATCATTTTTATTCAGGAAACTTCGTAATCTCCTAAGGAAAACCTGTAGACCAGCTGAACTTTGAACCCAAACAATTTGGCACAGCTTTTGTTGTACACAGATCAATTATAGATTCAATAATAAACTTCTAGTCAACATCAGAAAATATCTTCACAATCTCAGTAAAATCTGGAAGCAAAATACACACACTGATAAATGCACATTCCCCCACAAATGTTTACAATACAAAAGATCCACAGGTCAGTAAAATCTGGAAGCAAAGAACACACTCTGATAAATGCACATTCCCCCACAAATGTTTACAATACAAAAGATCCACAGGTAGTATATGACTTCTGCGAACTATTGGAGGAAACCTCAAATAAAATGCCTACTTATTACACGAAAATTATCTTAGGATATTTCTATGGACAACTCAACAAAGAGAAAAAATTCGGGAAAACAACGGGAATTCATACAGCTCACAAGAGAGCAATTAAAAACGACGAGAGACGTCTATAAATATTTTGATCTTAAAATCATGTCCACACATTTCCTTAAACCTGCAAACAAACTTACAACATGGAAATCACCAAATTGAACTTTGGGTGAATTTCAGATAGACCATGTTGCCATATCTAATAAGAATACCAAAGAAATACTCAACATACGAACAAGAAACGGATTTTTTGAATCACACCACCATCTGCTGTAAATATAGATAAAATTTCAACCTAACAGAAAGAAACCACCAATGAACAGAACAGTTAAAATTGATCGAGAATAACGTAAACTTAAGAAGAGTGAAACTGTCCAGGCAACTGGGCGATCAAATACAACGAACTGGCCCAAGAAAGAGGAAACACAGATGGTGGAACAGCGCATGTGATCAAGCAATAGAAGAACGAATACAAAGTTGGGGAACTTTCAGTAGCAACAAAACTACAGAAAACTGACAGGAATTTATCAGAATACAGAAGATTTCATCCAAGGCAATACGAAGAGAAAAACGTAGATACGATATAAGCCTGCTTAAAGAAACTAAACATGAATTTATCAAGAATAACTCCAGAAATTTTTATAAAATTTTCAAAGAAAACCTAACAGGGTATCAACCACCTAATCGATGCTTTCGCTGGCCTGATCGATCACTGGAAACCAACCCAAAAAAAGAACTGTCAAATTTTTGCTCAATATTTTCACTCGATTCTCAATTGCGAGCCTCCGACAGAACAACTACTTTTCGAAGAACACACATCCAATCCCGATTCAAATCCACCATCACCTAAAGAGGTAAAGGAAATAATCAATACTTTTACTGAACATCAAGTTTCCAGGGGAAGACGGAATGATAGCAGAAGTATGGAAATTAAATGACAATAATCTCACACAAGCAGCCCACAGAATTATATCAAACATTTGGGAAACTGAACAAATACTTGCAGAGTGAGATGTGTTGTGTCGGTAGCTGGGCCGACACCGTGAAGTGGAGATGGCTGAAAATGAACTCTAGACTAACGCTGTAGCCGATAGGGCACGCACGGCTAAAGCAGACGGGCGTGAAGTCTGGAACATGAGAACTTATAAATGAATAAGAAGAAAAGTATGTAGATGCTTATTACTTATCTTTTAATTAGTCCTTGGAATACATCTCTCTTGAATACTCGTAAGCTATAGGCACTGATACAATTTGCGCCTTGCTAGTTCGTAGCCATTAACTTAGCTGATGGCTATTCTGTCTCTCGGCTAATGAGAGAGAAAGGCTTCGTACATCTGGGCGGTAGCTAGGTTCTCGTACAACTGGGCGGTAGCTAGGTTCTCGTACAACTGGGGTCGAGTGCTCTCTCGTATCACGAGACCTGCCTTGGTGGTGGCGCTAGGTCTGCGATCACAGTGGCGACACGCGGGTCCGACATGTACTACATGGACCGCGGCCGATTTAAGCTACCACCTAGCAAGTGTGGTGTCTGGCGGTGACACCACAAGATGTACATTAATTCACCATCTCCACAAAAAAGGTACAAAAACCTATCCAAATAATTACAGGGGAATTTCACCGCTCCCTGTAATATACAAAATCCTGTCAGAGGTTCAGTTAAACACACTAGAAGAACAAGCGGACCAGTTAATAGGACAGTAATAGGTAGTGTTTCTCTAAGGTCAATCTTGCATCGAACAGATACGGAAGTTATAAACAATTTTGCAAATGAGAAGATGTAGAAGTACTGTGGTAACTTTTCTCGATTTTAAAAAGGCTTACTATTCAACTGATGGACAAACATTATTACACACTTTAGAGGAGTTCAGGATTGACAGGAAAACAAGGTCAGTTATTCAACAGGCATTAACAGATACAACCTCCTAAGTTAAGTTCTTGCGAGAAACATCACAAGCATTTCATATCCATAGTGGTGTTCGCCAAGGAGATAGAATGTCCACCCTCCTCTTTTACATGGTGTGGGAAAAATTGTGAGGAGATGGGAAAAAGAAATAAAAGGAATTCAGCTTGGGATTAAAAATGAGCCGAGAATCTGGGTGAAGTGTTTGGCTTTCGCGGACGATCATGCCATTCTAACGAAAAATAGAGAGGAAACCAAAACTGCATTGGAAAAACTACACGAAATCTCACAGAAAACTGGGCTACAAATCTCCTAAGAGAAAAAACAGTACATGGAAAACCAACCTGTAGATAATGTCCCCATTACTACTCAATACGGGAAAGGAGCACAAGTTTCCCACTTCAAATATCTGAGAGAGATAATCCAACAATCAGGACTGAACTCTATAGCCAACAAACATAGAATTTGCAGAGTACAAAAAGCATATAAGCTCACTTGGAATCACTATAATAAGAAAATTATTCATGTCATTGAAAAACTAAGGCATTACAACACAGTAGTACTATCAGATGCACGGAATGCTGCAGAAACTACAGTGATTCTTTGTCATACGAAGATCAGAGAGATTGAAAACAAGTAAAGAAAATTTCTGAGGAATATATAAGGATCAGTGTTTCGGGACGGAATTTGGATGAAGAGGCCAACTAGAGAGATTTGCAAAGACATAGAAACAATAACAGACGCCATTAGAAAGAGAAGGTTGAAATTTTATGAACAAATCAGCAGGATGAATGTAACCGGGCTCACAAGGCAAATCTTAGAAATTTAAAACAAGAGCAAACCAAGACAAAGTGGATCAATTATACAGAAGAAGACATTAAAGAACTGGGAATCACACACGACAACATAAACAATAGAGAACAGTTTAGAAACATCATAAAGAAACACACACTTAAAAAAGAACACACGGAGAACAGAACCGGAAAAACATGGTCGGTAGAACGCACGAGATGACACAGTTAACGTATGAAGGGAACTGGGGGAGAACGAAGAAAGAAGAAGAAATATGATTACTCAAGTTCAATCTCCCTCTTAAAAGGTAATAATTGAAAATAATAATTATATATGATTTTTGTTTCGAGAAAAAGGACTGTAGGCGGCAAGTATCAGATTCTTCATAGTTTTATGCCATGGAATTCAAGAGAAGACATTAAATGCATCTGTGGTAAAAGCCGTTTGCCATCGTTTTCCGCTCGTAAGAACTCAGTCAAAATTGTTAGCTGGCTGCAGATGTGGATGATCCATTGAAAAACGTAAACAAGATATATGGTGCTTCACACCTTCAAAGCACTCAAGCCAGATGTACGAAAGATTAAATTTCCATCTTCAGAAGTAAACTAGACTCAAATCATTGCTTTGCATACATTACTAAAGTTTCTGAGCAATCCACAGCTCTCATTCTGCATATACGTAGCATAAACACACGTCATGACAACAGTATGTTGGCTGACTTTCGTCTCATATACTATCTGTGTGTGTGTGATTTGACAGTTTAGTTTTTGCTACGAATCCCACATACAATGTATTTTTTTCTAATGTGACTCTATTTATTGATCCTATGACAAGGTACGTTGTGCTTCTGAAGCTTAACTATTTTACGTTTGTTTTTACAAACCTGTTTTTATTTTTTCTGTTCAGTCTTTGTATATCTTTCTTAACATCTTTAGCAGGGAAGAAACGCCAACAGGTCATTGAAAGTCTTTATCATCCTGACGTCCACTCCTATCGATAGTAAGGGGTGTCTTTCTCCAGTATCACTTTATACAAATCATGAGTTAAATATAATTTAGTTAAAATTAAGAAACCATTCCTTAATTAATGTTTTATATCAGAAGTCTTCGACCGAGATCCCCAGGGATGCAAGGTGCATTTTACTCAGCCACAAAATTTTCCACATCGTAACTAATATATGTACTAATTTTGGTAGAAATTCCTTCAGGCATTACAGAGATATGTTGAAAAGTCACTGCCTCTGCCCTCAAAACTCTGCCCTCGATACCGTTACTGCAAAAGTAAAATGTCAGCACGACTGCGATTAATACGTTCAGCGACCCTGAAAACTGTGCTTTCGTCACTGTTATCAATCCGTAAACCCATAAATCCCTAGTGGACAGGTACAGATCATGGAAAAGCCATCAAGATTGCCACTTCCCATTCCAGAAAACAAAGATAGTGAAATACAATTAATACATAAAATACGATTACTGTTTCATGTTTCTGACGAGATGCCAGGTTTATAGGTACCAATCAGGGCTCCTCCAGTTGCTAATTAAGAAGTCCCTAACTACGTCTATCAACTTCAGTACGAATACTAATTTATCTGGCCAACAAACAACATCGATGCTGTGTCTGCATGACGGACTACTGGTTGAAAGGGGTAGCTAAACATTTTCACGTTCATCACTCTGCTAAAATAAAATCTGCATGACGGACTACTGGTTGAAAGGGGTAGCTAAACATTTTCACGTTCAACACTCAGCTAAAATAAAATCACTCAAGATGTTTTCATAAAACTGAAGCCGTTCGTTTAAACTTGACCAGAGGGCCACTCCGTGAGCAGCCGCGAGTTAGAAGTTATTGACATCTTAGAACGCGGCTCACTCTCCATCCATTTGGAAGCAGCATAGTGTACAGTTCGAATGGCTGTCAAGTAACATATTTTGCTGTAGACAGTTTGCAAAAATTACAGTAGTTGCTCTCATGCACTTGAATCAAACGTATCGCTGGCATTCAGCACCAGGAGTCCATCAGCAGTAACTTAGTAAGCCTCAACTGCGCGTGACGCATACAGCTACCACCGTAAAGCCATATTAAATTATCCTGACGAGAAACCGAGACAATTCTGAACGTATGGAAAATCGATGAGCGTGTGGAAGTCTTTTATCCAGGCACTTGTTGAAGAGTTCGGTATGGCCATAGAAGATAGCGTAAGGAAAGCTGAAGTTTTAAATTTCACATTTAAGGAGTGTGTCACGCAGGAGGATCGCACAAACATGCCATCTCTTCACTGTTGTACACAAGTCCGTATGAAGGACGTAGCAATTAGGCGTTCCTAACATACAAAAGCAACTGAAAGAGTTCAGAACAAATAAGACGCTAGGTCCTGATGGAATTCCAAATTGGCTTTACAGAGATTACTCTACAGCCTTGGTGCTTAACTTGCCCAGAATTTATCGCGAATCTCTAGCCCAGAGCAAAGTCTCGAGAGAACGGAAAAAAGTACAGTCTATGTCTGTATACAAGAAGGATAACTGAGCGCACCTGCAAAATTCCAAACCAATATCCTTCACATCGATTTGCTGCAGAACGCTTGAACGTATTCCCAATTCAAATATAATAAATTTCCTTCAGACGCATAGCCTTTCGTCCACAAATGAGCAATGATTTAGAAAGCATCCCTCGTCCGAAATCTAGCTTGCCCTTTTCTCATCAATTATAGACGACAACAGGCAGATTACATATTCCTAGATTTCTCAAATGCATTTGAAAGGTGCCCCACTGCCTACTGTTAACGAAGTTCCGAGCATATGGAGCTGATTCCCAGGTATGTGAGATGCTCGAAGACGACTTAAGTAACAGAAGCCAGCACGTTGTCCTCGACGACGACTGTTCATCAGAGATGAGGGTATCGTCGGGAGTACCCCAGGAAAGTGTGATATTCACTGTCCACATAAATGATTTGACCGACGGCGTAAGCATCAGACTACGGCTGTTTTCTAATGATACCGCAGTGTACGGGAAGTTGTCGCCTTTAGTGACTGTAGGAGGAACAAGATTACTTACACAAAATACGCAACACCCCTGGTTGGCGTTAAGAACGGCAACTAGCTCTAAATGTAATTAAATGTAAGTCAATGAAGATAAGTCGGAAAAAAAATCCCGTAATATTCGAATACAGTGTCAGTAATGTGTTGCTTGACAGAGTCGCATCGATTAAATATCTAGGCGTGTTGTTGCAAAGCGGTATGAAATCAATTTTAGGAAAAATGTTGATCATTTGTAAATGACGCAGCGTATAGAACAATAGCGCCACCCATTATTGTGTACTGATCGAATGATTTGAATCCCTACCAAGTCCGATTAAATACGGAATCTCAAGTTGATTCCGTATTTCTAGATTTCCGGAAAGCTTTTGACACCGTTCCTCACAAGCGACTTCTAATCAAGCTGCGGGCCTGTGGGGTATCGTCTCAGTTGTGCGACTGGATTCGTGATTTGCTGTCAGAAAGGTCGCAGTTCGTAGTAACAGACGGCAAATCATCGAGTAAAACTGAAGTGATGTCAGATGTTCCCCAGGGAAGCGTACTGGGACCTCTGCTGTTCCTGATCTATATAAATGACCTGGGTGACAATCTGAGCAGGTCTCTTAGGTTGCTCGCAGATTATGCTGTAATTTACCGCCTAGTAAGGTCATCCGAAGAGCAGTATCAGTTGCAAAGTGATTTAGAAAAGATTGTTGTATGACGTGGCAGGTGGCAGTGGACGCTAAATAACGAAAAGTGTGAGGTGATCCACATGAGTTCCAAAAGAAATCCGTTGGAATTCGATTACTGGATTAATAGTACAATTCTCAAGGCTGTCAATTCAACTAAGTACCTGGGTGTTAAAATTACGAACACCTTCAGTTGGAAAGACCACATAGATAATATTGTGGGGAAGGCGAGCCAAACGTTGCGTTTCATTGGCAGGACACTTAGAAGATGCAACAAGTCCGCTAATGAGACAGCTTACAATACACTCGTTCGTCCCCTGTTAGAATATTGCTCCTCGGTGTGGGATCCTTACCTGGTGGGATTGACGGAGGACATGGAAAGGGTGCAAAAAAGGGCAGCTCGTTTTGTATTATCACGTAAAAGGGGAGAGAGTGTGGCAGATATAATACGTGAGTTGGGATGGAAGTCATTAAAGCAAAGACGATTTTCGTCGCAGAGAAATCAGAGCTCGAACAGAAAGGTTTAGGTGTTCGGTTATCCAGCGCGGTGTTCGGGAGTGGAATGGTAGAGAGATAGTATGATTGTGGTTCGATGAACCCTCTGCCAAGCACTTAAATGTGAATTGCAGAGTAATTATGTAGATTTACATGTAGATGAAGGAGGCGTCGAAGCAATTGAAAGGCATGCATCTCGGTTTGTTGTTGGTAGATAAAAAAAATGGTTCAAACGGCTCTGAGCACTATGGGACTCAACTGCTGTGATCATAAGTCCCCTAGAACTTAGAACTACTTAAACCTAACTAACCGAAGGACATCACACACATCCATGCCCGAGGCAGGATTCGAACCTGCTACCGTAGCGGTCGCGCGGTTCCAGACTGTAGCGCCTTTAACCACTCGGCCACTCTGGCCGGCTGTTGTTGGTAGATCCAGTCACCACTAAATTATTGCAGGGATGCTTTGGGTAACAAAATGGGAATCATTCAAGGGAAGGCGACGTTATTTCCAAGGAACACTGTTGAGAAAATTTAGAGAACCGGTATTTGAAACTTACTGCAGAACGTTTCTACTGCCCCCCCCCCCCGTCCCCCCACACACACACATATATTTAGCGCAAGGATCACAAAGATCAGAGAGACTGGGGCGCGAACGGAGGCATATAGACAACCGTTATTGCCTCGCTTTATTTACAAGTGGAACAGGAATGGAAATGGCTAGTAGTGGTGGAAATACCCACCCCCAAGCATCATTCGGTAGCTTGTGGAGTATGTGTAAATATGCGGATGTAGAACATGCCTTTCTTGTTTCTGATGAGGTATTTCGATTCCTGTGACGTGCATTTCCCATTTTCGAGGTTCTGCTGTCGGAGTTTGCTGTCGCTATCTCTCTAGGGGCTGGTTTTCTATTTATTTGTCTTTACTGAACGTCTTAACGTGTTTACCATGTGGAATACCTGGCGTGAAGCATGGGGGCGGCTCTGTAAATCACCCGTAATTGTGAGCGAGAAAATGTAATTGTACTGCCGGGACTCCTCAATTTATGTTCATCTTGGTTTTCAGTGTACAGGTGGACAAAAATACGGGAACACGACAAACACAACACTTGCCCAATACGTTGCAGGAAAACTATATACACTCCTGGAAATGGAAAAAAGAACACATTGACACCGGTGTGTCAGACCCACCATACTTGCTCCGGACACTGCGAGAGGGCTGTACAAGCAATGATCACACGCACGGCACAGCGGACACACCAGGAACCGCGGTGTTGGCCGTCGAATGGCGCTAGCTGCGCAGCATTTGTGCACCGCCGCCGTCAGTGTCAGCCAGTTTGCCGTGGCATACGGAGCTCCATTGCAGTCTTTAACACTGGTAGCATGCCGCGACAGCGTGGACGTGAACCGTATGTGCAGTTGACGGACTTTGAGCGAGGGCGTATAGTGGGCATGCGGGACGCCGGGTGGACGTACCGCCGAATTGCTCAACACGTGGGGCGTGAGGTCTCCACAGTACATCGATGTTGTCGCCAGTGGTCGGCGGAAGGTGCACGTGTCCGTCGACCTGGGACCGGACCGCAGCGACGCACGGATGCACGCCAAGACCGTAGGATCCTACGCAGTGCCGTAGGGGACCGCACCGCCACTTCCCAGCAAATTAGGGACACTGTTGCTCCTGGGGTATCGGCGAGGACCATTCGCAACCGTCTCCATGAAGCTGGGCTACGGTCCCGCACACCGTTAGGCCGTCTTCCGCTCACGCCCCAATATCGTGCAGCCCGCCTCCAGTGGTGTCGCGACAGGCGTGAATGGAGGGACGAATGGAGACGTGTCGTCTTCAGCGATGAGAGTCGCTTCTGCCTTGGTGCCAATGATGGTCGTATGCGTGTTTGGCGCCGTGCAGGTGAGCGCCACAATCAGGACTGCATACGACCGAGGCACACAGGGCCAACGCCCGGCATCATGGTGTGGGGAGCGATCTCCTACACTGGCCGTACACCACTGGTGATCGTCGAGGGGACACTGAATAGTGCACGGTACATCCAAACCGTCATCGAACCCATCGTTCTACCATTCCTAGACCGGCAAGGGAACTTGCTGTTCCAACAGGACAATGCACGTCCGCATGTTTCCCGTGCCACCCAACGTGCTCTAGAAGGTGTAAGTCAACTACCCTGGCCAGCAAGATCTCCGGATCTGTCCCCATTTGAGCATGTTTGGGACTGGATGAAGCGTCGTCTCACGCGGTCTGCACGTCCAGCACGAACGCTGGTCCAACTGAGGCGCCAGGTGGAAATGGCATGGCAAGCCGTTCCACAGGACTACATCCAGCATCTCTACGATCGTCTCCATGGGAGAATAGCAGCCTGCATTGCTGCGAAAAGTGGATATACACTGTACTAGTGCCGACATTGTGCATGCTCTGTTGCCTGTGTCTATGTGCCTGTGGTTCTGTCAGTGTGATCATGTGATGTATCTGACCCCAGGAATGTGTCAATAAAGTTTCCCCTTCCTGGGACAATGAATTCACGGTGTTCTTATTTCAATTTCCAGGAGTGTACATTCAAACAGCTCCCGCACATTTAGGAATGGATAATTACAAGGTCTGTAAGGTTTTCAAGTCTTACGCCATTCTTCTTTCTAAATATTTCCAGCTTGCCTGTCAAGCACTGCTAGCACTAATGTAAAATGAACAGTGCCGAACACACGTGAAACCACGAATGCCCAGACGCACGCAAACACAGCGAGCAGCGCAGTAAAAACGTATATTCCCGAGCACACATCTTTACGGTAAAGTTCTCCACCGAAACCACGCCGCAGAATGATACCACTCTACAGCAGGCCAGTTGAGTATGCGGTGCAGCGCGAGATTTCGTTCTGCGCCTGTGTAAGAGTGGGCGCAATGTTTGTTCCGGTGCGGTGGGCATCCGCTACCTGCGGACGCCTTTATTTGTCACCGTTGAATGTGGAGCGAGAGCGAGGGCGCAGCGTGGCCTCCAGATTTTAGGCTGAGGCTGGAGAGTCCGCACACCGTAATGGGATTGGCCCGGGCGCCGGCGAAATACAACTGCCGCAGGGGAAATACCTGGAGCGTTATCTAGCGCCGGCATTGGGGGCCGCGCGACTCGCTAATGCAATTGTCGGTTCCGCCTGGGGACGCGACCGACCCGCCTAACCTGCAACCGGGGGATGTCTGCTTCCACTCCTTTCAAAACTTGTCCTCTGCAGCCCGCATGTGGACGTCACGGCTGCTTAGGACCGGTCGTGCATCACGCGACGGATGCGGGATATGTACCACGACGGCATACACTGAGGTGGCAGAAATCGTGGGATAGCGATATTCACATACTCAGATGGCGGTTGTATCGCGAATACAAGATGTAAAAGGACAGTGCTGTGACATGTACTCAAGGTGACTTATGCGAAAAGGTTTGCGATATGATTATGACCGCACTACGGAATTGGACGCGGACTGGTATCTTGAGCTAGGCCAGTGGGACATTATATTTCTGAAATCGAAAAGTTATTCAGCATTCCGAGATCCACAGTTCAAGAGTGTGCCGAGAATACCAAATTTCAGACATTATCTCTCACCACGGACAATACAGTGGCCGACGGTCTTCACTTAACGGCCGAATTCAGCGGCGTTTGCGTAGAGTTGTCTTGTGCTGACAGAAAAGCAGCACTACGTGAAATAATCGCAGAAACCAACGTCGGACGTACGACGAACGTATGCGTTAGGACAGTGCGGCGAAATATGGGCAGCAGACGACCAACGCGAGTGCCTTTGCTAACAGCGAGCGCCATTTTCTCGGACTTGGTGTAGGTGTTGCTGAATATTTGTACATGTATTTCAGTTATAGCGATAGGGACTCTTCTCAAAAATACATATCAAAGACATTAGTTGCTTAATAAAGACACTGATGAAGGTGTTTACTATATATTCACTAAGTTTATGTGGTAACACAAGAAAGTATAATGAATAGTTGGGAATAACTAATATATATATAACTGGCATCAATAGGCGAGTTAACATTCATTGGCGCAAAAATCTTAAGAATTAGGTGCCGGTTTTACTTGACCTATTAAATGCTCAGGAGAGCTCTGCTGTATATTGTATATGTTGTACTGCCCTACGTATCCTCGAGTCTGCAGGCCGGAATGGCCGAGTGGTTCTAGGCGCTTCAGTCTGAAACCGAGTGACCGCTACGGTCGCAGATTCGAATCCTGCCTCGGGCATGGATGTGTGTGATGTCCTTAGGTTAGTTAGGTTTAAGTAGTTCTAAGTTCTAGGGGACTGATGACATCGGATGATAAGTCCCATAGCGCTCAGAACCATTTGAACCATTTTTATCTTCGAGTCTTGTTGTCATCGGGGGTATGGGTCCTCCTGTCTATGTCCGGGATCTGTTGTGGCGTCTTTAGGTTTATCCCCGACATGACTTGGGGCTTCCCCACTATTTTATAGCAATTTTCAGATTATGGTGTGGTCAAGCACGACATTCAATCTCAGTAATTATTATTTAATGTTTTGATGGACTGTAATGTTTCGTAAATGACTTTGTAGGAGTATGTAAACTGTTTCGTTATTGTTATTTCAATTTTAATGCATTTTTTAATAGTCAAAGTTCAATTTTAATCTTTAACGTGTTTTCTTAGTTGAGCTGTTTATTGTTGGTTAATGAACTGTTTTCAAGAGAGCTTGGTAGAGAATTATGTTCTATAGTTTTCTCCAGTCCTTCCTCTAGTGTTTGTTGTTTGGTGTCCTAAAACGGAAGCTCTTATGAAAATGGTTCGAATGGCTCTGAGCACTATGGGACATAACATCTGAGGTCATCAGTCCCCTATAACTTAGAACTACTTAAACCTAACTAACCTAAGGACATCACACACATCCATGCCCGAGCCAGGATTCGAACCAGCGACCGCGCGGTTCTAGACTGTAGCTCCTAGAACCGCTCGGCCAAGCTCTTACTAGATGCGTCAATTTTGGTTGCAGAACGTGATTAAATCCTAGTCTGAATGTCCTATCATTGAACTTCGTTGCTTTGCCTCATAATTTATTTTCTGCTTTCTTGTGTAATATTTGGCGCCTCTTGCAACCTGTTCACTCTTGATCATTGTTTTAAGATTCTTATGCAACACGTAATCTTGTGCGACGATCAGAAGGAGCAGCTCCACTACACTTTGCGACTATGGGGGCCAAAGCGAGGGTGGTGACAAAAAAAAAAAATATGTGTGAAATCTTGTGGGACTTAACTGCTCAGGTGATCAGTCCCTAAACTTACACACTACTTACCCTAAATTATCCTAAGGACAAACACACACACCCATGCCTGAAGGAGGAGTCGAACCTCTACCGGGACCAGCCGCACAGTCCATGACTGCAGCGCCTTAGACCGCTCGGCTAATCCCGCGCGGCGGGTGGTGACATCAATGATTTATGTGCGCACCTCCGTGCAACAGTCACACTTCCTGTGCACGCAAAGCAGGAGTGTATAGGCCAGGTTAGTACCGCGCTAGTGAGTTCCTGTGCTTCGCGGGACAAGACTATGGAGTTCTTGTCCAGCACTGCTACATATTGTATACGAATTTATTGGTTGCAAGTGTAAATTGCGCATTTGTCAAACCGAGTGGAGAAATTGAGCTCTGTAGTTTCCGATGTTCCCTCTAAAGCTAAAATAGACAAATTATTGATCACGGTAATGTCCATACAAAGAAAACTTAGCGCCTTAGTGTGAGGGGAGTGTCCCAGCAGTTGAGCGTCTGGGAGAAAATCACAGTCCTGTAGAACAAAATACGCGTAATGAGGCGATATGTTTTCCCAAACATCCCAGTCCGATTCTTAGCGCGATTAAGGGCATAGATTACCTTCCCATAGGTGCCGTTAAACAGTTCGTGAAATGCTTGTGGTTCTCTGCAAACTTCGAGAGGGACTTCATGGTATTTATGGTTTACTGAGATTTGATGTTCCAGATCATTTACCCATTGTGTAAGGGCTCGTTACCTTAAATGATGAGTACTGTCGTGATCCGTCAGGGTGATTTGCGTGATCTATGCTCCACAATCTTTCAGCAACGACTGTCTGCTCGGGCCGGAATGAGTTAATTAACAATTGTCTGTTTCGTATCCAGCAGGTTGGGAAAGCTCTTACTGCTTACATGTGGGAAGTGCATAGTGCCGCCCTTGCATTCAACATACAACTGTCGGAGGCAGAAGTAGTAGCCACTGTTGTGCAGTGCATCAATCCAGAGGATCGCCCCCGGGTTTGTCTCTGGATGGGCCTACCACGAATCAAAATTTTGAGCGTCTGGTTTCTGACATCATTGGGGTTGCTCAAGCAAATGCTAGACATGAGCTCGTTAGGGGAGCCGGACGTTATCCGGGAGGTAGGAGAACTGTTACTAATAGTATCACTCGCAGGAAGGGACAATTTTTCCATTGTTGGGGCCTGGGCATTTGGCCCACTCTTGTTAGCGGATATCTAAACCGGCGCAAAACAGCTGATGCCACAGGACAAAGAGACGTTGAGGCAGTCCCTCCATTCCTCGCACCTGTAAACATCTAAGTGCAACTTGTTGAATCCACAAGTACGCATTTCGAACCTGTATACGGTCTTCTTGATTCTGGTTGCTCAATGTCTTTAATAAGCTACAACTGATACCTCAAACGTTAGGCAATTTGTAAGTTTACACGACTACGACTCTCGATTACTGGATGTCGTACAGTCAGAATACAGCAGCTCGCCACCTGTGGATCGTTGCACGTTTATTGCGAGGAGGACGGTTTTTCTGGGTCCCTTCAAGTCATAGACACTAAAGGTTTGAGCGATGATGATCTTGTGCTGAGCTGTGATTTTATCGGTAAACCGGAGTTGTGGATTATTGTCAAGGGCACTTTTGTTTCAAATTCGTGCACTCCATAAGATTTGACTTTTGCTTATGTTTTCACAAGACAGGCGTTCATTCGGAGGCGGCCAGATACAGGAAGTTTGATTTAGAACATCCCTCGGCTCTTGAGGCGTGTACAACATTCACTTGTCACATTTTTTTACGAGCTTCAAACAGGAGCGACTGCAGTAATGGATTGGAACTGTGATTGTCGTATACACATGCGAGCTGAGTTGGCGACCACTCACTCACAGTTCTAGGTTGCTTTGGCTTCCGTCACACAGCTTGAGGCTGCTGCCAAGGGGCGTCACTGTGTTGGATTGGGCGCAGAGGTGCGAGGGACATCTAGCACGTCCCACGTGTCCTCCGATCTGTCCACTGCTGTGGCCACCTGGGTACTGCCTGCACTGAGGTTGACCCCTCACCCTTAGTCGAGTGGGAGATCATTCCCAAGTCTGGCAGGCAACGAAAAACTTTCCGAGGGGCCGATTGTAGGGCCTCCCCGGTTCGTTTGACGAACAGGTTTCGGGTGTTATATGTAGCTGACGATGTTTCTGAGTTGGATGCAGTCGTCCACCCTGTTCCAGAGGAAGCTTCTCGACCCGCAAGGTCTGGGCATTCACAGAGGGAGGGTTTGCTGGTAGTTGGGAACTCCAACGCTAGGCGTGTAATGGGGCCCCTTAAGAACATGGTTTCGAAGGAGGGGAGGGAAGCCGGTGTGCACTCCGTGTGCATTCCAGGGGTAGTCATTCTGGATGTGGAAAGGGTGCTTCCGGATTCCTTGAAGAGTACCGGGCGCAGCCAACTGCAGGTGATGGCTCATGTCGGTACCAATGACGTGTGTCGCTTTGGATCGGAGCAGATTCTGTCTGGTTTCGGGCGGCTAGCGGAACTGGTAAAGACTGCCAGTCTTGCTTGCGAGATTAAGGTGGAGCTCACCATCTGCAGCATCTTCGATAGAACTGACTGAGGTCCTTTGGTGCAGAGCCGAGTGGAGGGTCTGAATCAAAGGCTCAGGCGGTACTGTGATCGTGTAGCTTGCAGATTCCTTGACTTGCGCCATCGGGTGCTGGGTTTCCGGGTTCCGCTTAATAGGTCAGGAGTCCACTACACACATGAGACGACTACACGGGTAGCGGGGGCTGTGTGGAAGGGACTGGGCGGTTTTTTAGGTTCGAGGGTCTCAGGGAACCACAGAAGGGACGTCCGTCTAAAACTGGGCAGGTAAAACGCAGTAAAGTAGTTGTTGAAACAAATGGTATTGTAGTTGTAAATTGTCGTAGCTGTGTTGGCAAAGAACCAGAGCTCCATGCCCTAATAGAAAGCAATGAAGCTCTAATATTTGTAGGTACAGAGAGCTGGCTAAAGCTGGAAATAAGTTCAGACGAAATTTTTTCAAACGATCTAACAGTGTTCAGAAAGGATAGATTAAATACAGTTGGTGGTGGAGTGTTTACTGCTATCAGAAGTAGTTTGCCTTGTAGCGAAATTGAAGTAGATAGTTCGTGTGAAATAGTATGGGTAGAGGTTATACCTGACAATCAGACTAAACTATTAATTGGGTCGTTTTACCGATCCCCGACTCAGAAGATATAGTTGTTGAACAATTCAAAGAAAACTTGAGTCTCATTTCAAATAAGTACCCCGCTCATACAATTACAATCGGTGGTGATTTTAATTTACCCTCGATATGCTGGAAAAATTATACGTTTAAAGCCGGCGGCAGGCATAAAACGTCATCCGAAATTGTACTGAATGATTTCTCAGAAAATTATTTTGAACAATTAGATCATGAGCCCACTTGAAGTGTAAATGGTTGCGAAAGCATACTTGACCTTTTACCAACAAATAATCCTGGACAAATAGCGAATATTGTGACAAATACAGGGATTAGCGACCAGAAGGCAGTTGCTGCTAGGCTGAATACCGTAACACCTACAACCATCATATCTACCACATAAATTAATAAGTGATGGTACTGATCCCCCATGGTACACAAAACGGGATAGATCGCTGTTGCCGAAGCAGCGAAAAAAGCATGCAAAATTTAAAAGAACACAAAGTCCATAAGATTGGAAAAGTTTTATAGAAGCTTCAATGTGAGATGCTTTTAATAATCTCCACAACGAAATTCTGTCTAGAAATGCGGCAGAAAACACGAAGTGATTCTGGTCATCCATAAAGCACACCAATGGCAAGACGCAATTAATACCTTCACTGCGCGATAACAACGGCGAAGTCACTGATGACAGTGCCACTAAAGCAGAGTTATTAAACACGGTTTTCCGAAACTCCTTCACCAAAGAAGACGAAGTAAATATTTCTGAATTCCAATCAAGAACAACTGCCAAGATGAGAAACGTAGAAGTAGATATCTTTGGAGTAACGAAGCAGCTTAAATTACTTAATAAAGGCAAGGCCTCCGGTCCAGATTGTATACCAGTCAGGTTCCCCTTACAGTATGTTGTTTGAGTATGCTGATAAAATAGCTCCATATTTAGCAATTATATACAACCACTCGCTCACAGGAACATCCTTACCTAAAGACTGAATAACTGCTGGAGTCACACCAATACCCAAAATGGGAAGTAGGAGTAATCCGCTGCATTACAGTCCTATATCTCTAACGTCGATTTGCAGTAGGGTTTTGTAACATATACTGTATTCCAGCATTATGAATTACCTCGAAGAAAACGATTTATTGACTCATAGTCAGCACAGATTCAGAAAATATCGTTCTTGTGAAACACAACTAACTCTTTACGCTCATTAAGAAGTAAGTGCTATCGACAGGGGATGTCGAAATGATTCCATATTTTTAGATTTCCAGAACGTTTTCGACAGCGTTCCTCACAAGAGTCTTGTAACCCACTGCTTGACTACGGAGTATCACTTCAGTTGTGCGACTGTATTCGTGATTCCCTGTCAGTAAGATCACAGTTCGTAGTAATAGACGGAAAATCATCCAGTAAAACCAAAGTAATATCCGGCGTTCCCCAAAGAAGTGTTATAGGCCCTCTATGGTTTCTGAGCTATATTAACGACCTAGGAGACTTTCTGAGTAGCCGTCTTAGATTTTTTGCAGATGGTGCTGTCATTTACCGTCTTGAAAGTCATCAGATGATCAAAACGACTTCCAAAATGATTTAGATATGATATGTGTATGGTGTGAAAAGTGGCACGTGACGCTGAATAATGAAAATTGTGGAGTTATTCACATGAGTACTAAAAGATATCAGCTAAATTTCATTTGCGCGATAAGTCACACAAATCTGAAGGTAGTAAATTCAACTAAATACTTAGGGACTACAATTACAAACAATCTAAACTGGAACGATCAGCCGGTCCAAGTGGCCGACCGGTTCTAGGCGCTACAGTCTGGAACCGCGTGACCGCTACGGTCGCAGGTTCGAATCCTGCCTCTGGCATGGATGTGTGCGATGTCCTTAGGTTAGTTAGGTTTAAGCAGTTCTAAGTTTTAAGGGACTGATGACCTCAGATGTTAAGCCCCATAGTGCTCAGAGCCATTTGAACCATTTTGAACGATCACATAGATAATATTGTGGGTAGAGCAAACCAAAGACTGCGATTCATTGGCAGAACACTTAGAAGGTGCAACAGGTCTACTAAAGAGACTCCTTATACCACGCTGGTCCGCCCTGTTCTGGAGTATTGCTGTGCGGTGTGGGATCCGCATCAGGTGGGACTGACGAATGACATCGAAAAAGTACAAGGAAGGGCAGCTCGATTTGTATTATAGCTAAATAGCGGAGATAGTGTCACAGACGTGATATGTGAATTGGAGTGGTAATCATTAAAACATTGGCGTTTTTCGTTGCGATGGGAGCTTCTCTTGAAATTTCAATCGCCAGTTTTCTCCTCCGATTGCGAAAACATTCAATTGGCACCCACCTACATAGGGAGAGTTAATCATCACGATAAAATAAGAGAAATCACGGCTCTCACAGAAACATTTAAGAGCTCGATTTTCCCGCGTGCCGTTAGAGCGTGCAACGGTAGAGAGACAGCTTGAAGGTGGTTCATTGAACCCTCTGCCATGCACTTTACTGTGAATAGGAGAGTAATCATGTAGATGTAGATGTCATGAGGCCCACCAAGTGTGTGCGGTGTTGGGGCAATTTCCTCATGATGAATTAGGACGACGAATAGTGCCAAATACTGGATCCAACGGATGTATCAGGTTCCCATTATGCAATTTCTTTACTGTCTGGCGCCACCGAAAATGTGGTCCCCGTAAGGCAGGACCTATTGCGAGGTGGGCGGTACGCATTTGTGCATTTCTGTTATCACTAAAGCATATAAGAGGCAACAAAAACGTCATTATTGACGCACTGAGCTGTATGTTTCGGTCTGGTGACGGTAAAATTAAAGTTCCTCACGTGATCGACCAGGGAGCTACCGTTAGTACAGTCTTGGCTAAAGTGCCTAACTTGTTTGGTGACGTTGCACAACAACGATAGTCTGTCTCGCGGTTGTTACGTATTAAAAAGTGTCTTCAATCTCGGGAGGAAGTGCCTGGGTGCGAACTTTAAGTTTTTGGTCCTAAGTCGATGATGAATGGAAAAACTTGTTTAGCATTCAATGTCATTCCCGACACCTTTATACACTACCGTCAGTTTCTGTTAGGTGGACACTTAGGCACTTACAAAGTTGTGCACAAAATTAAACAACACGTGAAGTGACACTCGCTCTAGAAAGATATTAGTATGGTTGGATAGTGCTGAGAAAGCAAACTGACAAAAATAAATTTGGGCCGTAAGAGCGGATTGCTGAATTCCAGCCTTTGATTATGTCGGTCCCCTTTCCTAAACTCAGGTGGATTAACGCCTTATCTTCGTAGCAGTGGACGTCCTCTAGCGTTTCGTATGGTTGATATAGAGCAGGAGGTTAGTCGCAGGAGCCAGCACTAAACATGTTCTTAAAGTTATTACTCTCTCTTGTCGAGCCTTTGTGTCTCGTGATTTCCGCGGTTTTTTTTATGCCATGGCATCCATAGCGCAACTACCAGCCACTATTACCTTCAACCGTCTTTTGCGGAAAGTGTTAACAGGAAACTGAAGGCCGCTCTTATTACATACCACACGGAGGTGCCATCAATATTTGACTGTTTCCTCCACTGGTTAATTTTTTCCTTTAAAACGGCAAGCCACAAAGCTCACCAAACTGTACCATCGTCCTTAACGTTCGGCCGCCCTGTAAATTCGACACTGCCCAACTTGTGGGAATATGCGAAATTGCTCCCTGATTAGCCCTCTCCTGAGGGTTTTAGGGTTAACTGGTGGAGGGCGAAAGCAAAAGTTTCCAGGGCCCGTCAGACGAAAGCGGCGCTCTGCGACCATGGACGCCATCCTGTCACTTTCAACGTAGGCGACATGGTCTACGTCGCAACCTTGGAAGTTGTAAGAAAGGGGAAAAGGCATCGAATAAATTCATAGCACTTTTAGTGGGTCCAAGGCAAATGGTGGAGGTTCCCAGTCCAGCTGCATTGAGAGTGAAGGACGAGACATCCGACCTGGTGTAAAGGCTATACATAAGTCAGGTTAAACCTGCTAATATTGATTGATTTCTTTCGGTTTCCCTTACTGAACTTCCCCCCTGGAGGCCAGACCCTGCGCTGAATTAGACAGCTTACGCCCGGCTAGTTGAGCACCATCTTTGCTGGCTAGAGGGTCTTTGGTTTTCTCTGTGGTGCACGTTGTGGGCCAGCCTATTTCTGTCCTGGCTGTACTTGTTCGCACTGTACTCAGGCTTCTCCCGGAGAATTTGACGCGTTTTGACGAAGCCCACCTACCATGAACCCTTCGACACCAGACGACCGGAAGGCCTTCACCACAGAATTTTGCTGGGCACCGATACAACGCCTTGTTCCGATTTCTTGGTCGAGCAAAGAGCCGGGTTCCACGTCCTTTTGTTTACGGTGAAAGTCTTTTCTATGTTTTCCAACGACAAGTCTCCATCGCCTGCTACTGGTGCTGTTTAAAGGAGCTCGACGTTGGCCTTCCGGTTGATATTTCGACTCTACAATGTGCCTTGCCCCCTCATTTTCTTATAACGTTATTTTTAAAAGGTTTGCGGCTCGTGCTGAACTATCTCCCGTGGGGAAATTGGCTTATTCTTAGAGTAAATGTGGTAAAAAATTTTTACACGCCAAGTTTTAATTAAAGCGCAGACTGTTTCGGTGATTTAATTTTAAGGCCTAGATGCCTGTGCCCAATTCTAATCAAATCTTGTCCCTATGTTTTGCTTAAGAGAAGAGATTCGATTTATTCAGTGATACAAACATGTTTCACGCAGCCAGTGAGTTTTTCTTTCCCTTGTATACAACAACAACCTCTAAGAAAAATAAGGGCATTCTTTTTACATGTTTCCTAAATGATGCTTACCTCTGTTAAATTGTATGTAAACTCTGCTAAAACAATTCCACAAGAGCTGCTGAGTTGATCATTAAGTTAATAATACGTCAATGATATATCCTGGATTGTGGAAGCTTGTTTGACGGGGCTGCTCCTACATTTATTAAGATTGTGGTGATTCTGCTTCTACATTTAAGATGCTACTAATTTTGATCCTTGTCCGGTAGCAATTCTGGCCTTAGGTGTGTATCTCTCTTGAACCTGTTACCTTTAACTAGCATCAAGACGCGAGTTAACATTCAATAACGCTTTAATCTTAATATTAATTGTTGGATTTCCTTTAGAGCCGTGGCAAAAGCTTTGGTTTTATTTAACCTGTTCACTGCTGTAGAGAGCTCTGCTATATATATTCAAATGCACTGCCTATCGAGTTTGAAGTAGTTGTCGACCGGTGGCTGTTCCACGACATCTACGTCTCAGGACTGTTGTGTTGTCGTTGTGTTTTTGCTCTGAACTAATGTTAAGCCGTTCTCCTACTTTACTGTAGTTTTCAAGTTATTGTGCACCTCGGAACGACTTTCAATGTAATTTATTAATATGTGGTGTTTTGATGAAATGTACGATCAACCTTGGATCATACAGCATGAGATTCTTAAAATGAAAGATGTCCTTTCACCATTCAGCACCTTTCTTGATCCCAATGAGATAATTATTCAGATTTCATTGCAACATTTTTTTCTCACGTTGTTAAAATTCCGTCTATTAGCCCGTTGCCATTCGGAACTTATTACCTACTAATAACTCCATACAGTCGTGTTTCTCTTCGCGGAGCTTCATTGAGCAACAGTTCACAGGGGCCAACTGCCTTGTGCAGGGTCGTTACACCCGCATGAAGTGACACTATTCCACCGCGGAAGCTACGTCGCGCTTACAACTATAAGTGGTTGCTACAAGTGTATATTCTAAAGATGTTCAGTCATCATTAAGTCTTCCATCCTAGAAGTTTAAGCTGCTCTGTCGAAAACGAGGTATGTTCAAGACGGAAATCACGAAACCCCCCCCCCCCCCAAAAAAATACGTTTGTGTTTCAAACGTCCGCCATTTCTGTATTTTGTCTAATTTCAGAAAACTACAGTTTAAGAAAAATTTTTTTTATTTATTTCAGATAAGATTTGCAGACTGCAGGACTTTTATCATGGACGCACGTCATTTTGAACAGAGAAACCTTAAGTTCACAGACGGGGGACTTAATGGTGACTGATTTTCTTTTAAAAATCAGAAAATGTTGTCCAAGACTCAATCAACAATGTGCAAAAATATTTACGTTGATTGATTTATTAGCTTTTCAAAGAAAACAGTCGTAGAAACGGTATATACGAGTATTGTAGGCTGACTGAGGAGAATGTTACAAACTAGTACTTAATTTCGTTACAGACGCATGGCAGTTGATATTCTGTACCTAATACAATAATATCTATACAGTTTTGCTGCCTTTTGGTAACATATGATGTTGTCACTGTAGCTGATTGTAATGACCACAAATGATCTCGATAGTCCAATTATTCTGTAAATAGCACCTGCTAAGCCGAAAAATAGATTTTGCGATAATGTACTGAGTTGATTGCAGGCGCTTTCTAAATGCTGGTTCGGAACTGTCTGTGCGTGAACTGTCTGTGTGTCTGCGGTGCGTGGTTTTGTCCCTGCAGGCGGAAGAATTTCCATGTACGGCAGTACAAGGCGGAACCAATGTAGCCCACGGCTGACAACACTTCCTTTGGTGGCTTTCTGTACCATCAATGGAGGATTATGACGCGTATTTAGACGTGCTTGGCCACAGAAAATTATCTGCGTTTGTGAGCACTACCTGGAGGCTTCCGCTAGGAACTGAGAGGCGCGAGGCGAATGGCTGTGCCTGTGTGGTGGCGGCATCTCACGGTATGTATTATCTACCCTTAAGCCTACAACAGAACACCGTTATACAAAATATGTTTGATTTCTCTCTGCGTTTTTAATTGCCTGTTTTGTGTCTGTAAGAGTATAGCCATTCATTCTTCTGAGTAATTTTCTTTTTCTTCCTGTTTTAATATCCTTTCCTGTTGTCTCTCTAGAGAGGAATTCGGCAAACCACAGAACAACATACATCATGTCAACAGATGAACAGCCTTGTCCATTGCCGAAGTGAAGCAACGTTGGTTCTGGCTAGTACATGGATGGGTGACCGTCCGGGAAAAGCCAGGTGCTGTTACATTTAAGGACGCGTAAGTGGCCCAAGGGGCATCTAACTGATGACTCGCATCAGGCCGTCGTGCCATACGTCATTTTTATTTTCGTATTATTTCACGTTTTTAATTTTTAAATGATATGTTACGGTGTGGACAGGATATTACAATGCGAAGATATCTTGGGACGCAATTAACTACTTATTGTTCCAAGGCATTACGGCTGACGAAAGAGCCTACCTGCAAACCGCCCCACACATCACGTCAACGTGTGGCAATGTTAGATTAGATTAGATTCAGTTTTCTTTCCACAGAGCCAGAAACTCGACGATTTCATGTGTGTGGAACAAGTCAGAAAATATAACATAAAAAAATATAACATCTCCGTATAA
Source organism: Schistocerca serialis cubense (assembly GCF_023864345.2). Lineage (NCBI taxonomy): Eukaryota > Metazoa > Arthropoda > Insecta > Orthoptera > Acrididae > Schistocerca > Schistocerca serialis. Next base: position 284,265,747 of record NC_064644.1, on the reverse strand, counting down.
TACTCACTACCCTCTTCATTTGTCAGGAGATTGTCGAAACAGATGAATACATTAAACGGGAACTGCTATTATTTATAGAATTAATACACTGTCGGTGTGAAACATGGTTATGCACTTCTTACAAATTTACCACACACATAATATACCTAATCTTGACCAAGTGCTGTCAAAACTGAAATCTAACAGACATTGTTACTTAAGTTGATCTAACAGTCCCTATTAAGATATTCATCTATAGAGTGAAACGTCCCCTTAGAAAAATTGGTGAATTACTGTGCTGATAAACCTCTTACGTTATTTGATTTTCAAACAGCTGAGCAAAACTGAACGTACTCAGACATTTCTGTCTTTACTTATTCTGATCATCACTAAACTGACACACAATATTTTTAGCGAAACGTGATCTGACTTTCAATAATCCCTACAAAAGACTGGCCCTGACTAACAATAACCTATACCTTTCACGATTCACTTACCTCACAAAAATCTTTGATACTCGAACTACTGCAATACAGCGAGCCCCATTACTGCCAGCTAACTAAAAGATTCTAACTACTGAAGGCACTAACTACTGATAGGCGTAGTTAGCAAATGAAAGATTTTGATAGAGAACAAACAATGTATTTACCTTAATTGTGTTCAAAAGTCATAATATATATATATCATCAGTTCATGACATCCAGTCTTACAAATTTACTCCCTCTGATGGACACACGTCCAGATCATCCGCTCTCAACACTCCGCCATCTCTGTCTCCCCACATCCACCACTACCCGCGGCTCACCTCCAACTGTGCAACGCTACGCGCTGTTCACATGCAGCTGCCCAACACTACAATAGCGACTATTCCAACAATGCCACCCAGCCGCAGACTGCACAGAGCACAGCCAGTGATTTTTATACAGAGCGCTACGTGGCATTACCTACATAAAAACCTAAACAGCCTACTTACAAGAGTGGACGGAGTTGCCTATCAAAAAGTTTTTCAAACTTTTTTTTAACTGTGCTTTGTCTGAAACCAAGTGGCAGTTTATTGAAAATATGTGTTCCTGAATATTGGACACTTTCTACACCTAGGAAAATAATTTAATTATTTTAGGTCTTTATGTACAATGTATCGGTACAATGAACTGAGCTATTGTTTGGCAACAAAGATGTTTTTCTAACACAATATTTCGACGTCGTACTTCGGGTTCTTCATCAGGCGCTCCCTGATAAAGACGCCGAGGTAGGACGTAGAAATATTGTGTTAGAAAAACGCAGACCACCGGCAGTACACCTGATTCAACGAGATAAATCGCAGGGAAATTCTAAGAAATTACAGGTTTCTACATGATGTTCTTGAATGTACACCACAAAATGATTTTAATTACATCCTTTTGCACACTAAAAATGTTTGTTCTGTTTGATGAGTTACCCCAGAATATGATCCGGAACGACATAATGCAATGAAAGTAAGCAAAGTATGCAAGTTCTTTTATTTTTTATGTCTCCCACATCTCACATCATTCTCACTGCAAATACAGACTTGTTTAGGAGCTTCGGCAATTCTGTGGTATGCCCTTCCCAACTGAATTTATCATTGAGTTTTAATCCCAGAAATTTAACACTGGAAATCTTTTTGATCTGCATGACTTCATATTTTATACATGTACTGGAGGGAAATCTCTTGCAGGTTCCGAACTGCCTATAGTTGTTCTGTTGAAAGTTGAATGACCGTGAATTAGCTTTAAACCATTTACTAATGTCAGTGAAAATTTGATTAGCAGCTGTTTCAAAATTTTTACTTGACTTGCTACTTATTGCAATGTTTGTATAATTTGCCAACAAAATAAACTCAGCATCTGACAGTGTAACAGGTGAGAGATCATTAAGGTACACAAGAAAACGTGATGGACCCACGATGGAACCATGAGGAACATCATATGCAATCAATTCCCAGTCATATGAAGACTGACTACTTACTGCACAGTTATTTCGCAGTGATACCCTTTTTTTCCTGTTATCTGATAAGACTCAGGCTGTTCATGCTTTCCCGACAGATCTGTTGCAAATATGCTTCTCGGGTTTGTCGCCGGATCATACTTTGTAACTCGCACAATAATTCATCGATGCAACAGCTCGACATTATCAGGTGGTGTTAGCTGCTGCTGTCACTGCTGCAAGGCGCGCCTTGGAGCAATGACACCAGCAGCTACCACCACCTGATGATGTCAAACAGTTACATCGATGAAATATTGTACGAGTTACACAGTACGATCCGGCGGCAAACCCGAGTAGCATATTTGTAAGGCTCAGGCTATTTTGCGGCACTGCCGGTGTCACCATAATATTCTAATTTACTTAAGAGAATTCTGTGATACACACAGTCAAAGATTTTTGATAGGTCACAGGAAATTCCAGGAGCCTCAAATTTGTTACCTATTGAACTAACTACATTCTCACTGTATGTGTAAAAAGCCTTCTCTATATCAGAACCCTTAAGAAACCCAGACTGTGACTTGGACAATATATTATTTGGGGTCAGAAGCTGAAGCAGATGCTTGAACACAACCTTTTCAAATATTCTTGAAAAGCCCTTCAGAAGTGAAATTGGTCGATAGTTTGATGGTATCTCTTTATCCCCCTTCTTGTAAAGAGGTTTAAATTCAGCATATTTTACTTAGTCTGGAAATGTTCCGCTGATAAGAGATTGATTATACAAATAACTTAAGACATAACTCAGCTCGCATGAGCACACTTTGATTAACATTCTTGAAATGTTATCATACCTGCTAGAATAATTAGTTTTTAATGATTTTATGATGGATGCTACTTCTTTGGGAAATGTGAGTGTCATTTCCATTTTACAGGAGCTATTTTCAAAGACTGGTCTTAGTCATTGCTGCATGCCATCGTCATCAGACAGCGAAACAACTCATTGTGATAGCGCGGCAAATAAGCTGTCCAGTGGCTTGTCAGCAGAGAAAGGGGCTGTGAATAGTTTGGCGACAGAATGCAAGGAGGGCTGTGTGTCTGGTCAGACAACCTCCTCCACCCAGCCACCAGCATCGCTCCTTGGCGTCTGAGGTTCGACGTTGATGGGCCCTCCATTTTCGTAACCTGACGCGGGACACAACACACTTATTAAGAAGCTCATGCTCAGATCAGGAGTGAGGCTGGAATGTAGGTTATCCGTTTCTTGGTGCACGAGCAGCTACGTACTGGAGTGAAATGGTGACAGAGCCAAGCTGAGATTTATAAGGTCTCTGTGGTTGGAGACAGTACAGAACGGCTCGGATGTGAGGCCAAAGAGGTACGAGGATGTGGAGGTGACTGAAATATTTGGTTCTGGATTCGCTTACTGGTCTGCTGTGTATTGCTCCTTCATGCGTTTGGCATGAACATGTAGAAGAGAGCAGACACTAGTTTATAAAAATATATGTGGGGCTTTGTAAATCCTCCAAACAATTACTATAACAGATGGCCACCCAGACCTGTAACTTTGTTGAAATTGGAATAAACCCTGCTCTGTAGCGCTACAGATCACGAACCATGGAAACGCCAGATTCCATTGCTCTAATCGAAATATTACGTTCAATTACTCATCACAATGAAAGTGTGTATAGAAATGTATAACGGAGACCAGTAACCCTAAACCAGAGGTACGACATATATCCAAGCTTGGCCAGTCTTTTTTAGTGTACAAGTTTGACTTTAAATGACGCTCACTCATTTGGTACTAGGCTGCTGTTATTAAAGTGCAGCCAACCACAGAGATCCAGTGTGGGCTGGAATTATCGTACGGCAGTGAAACTTGGTAGATATTCTAGTGCGTTAATGAGGAAACGATTTACGCTGGAAAAAAATTACTTCCAATTTTGCCACTGAGTGAAAACCTGGAGCTCTGAATGTAAGAAACACGTACAGAAATGTTTCCATATATTACAGACTGGGAACGGTACGTGGACAGAAAACATCAAACAAATGAGCAAGGCATAATATTGATTTTGCAGGGTGGGGCAAATAAAAATGACCCAGATGAGTGGACACGACTGGACATGCATGTATGCATGTAACCACACCCCGTGACGCACACACGACGTGTACGCCTCATAATCCACACAGTTCGTTGTGGAAAGTTAAGTGACAACAAAGTTGGGGAAATGGTGTGGTCAGTTATTTGGTGATACGTTTAATGGTGTCAATGTGACAGCAAAGCAAGCTATGCAATACTTTACTCAGAAAATGGAGTTAGACAGGGTCTGTTTAGAACAAGTCAAAAAACACTACACACCAGAAAATGCTTCAGGGTCCTACCAGATTAATCCGCGGCCTCTCGCAAGAGACCGACACACCACTTAATCATCCAGACTGTAGAGAGTCTCGGATTTGTGACACTAGATTTTAAGCGGCAGTGACAGAGAGATTCAAAGGTCATTATTTTATCAGGGACGGCGGGAGGGAGAACGACAGTGAGCGGTGGAATGCGTTCTTTCCTTGGCTCAGTGGATGATCTGTGAGTGAGACATTGGTGGTTCCACTATCAATCAGTTATTGACACACAAGACCCTTCAACAAACAGAGTGAAACATTGTATTTTAACTCATTCAACTCATTGCAACAGCGGTGCGGTGCGGATTCGTAGCATGCAGATTCCAGTGGCCGCTAATGTGGCGACTGCTCGTGTTGCAGCGGAGCGCTTGGTGGGGTATTCTTCGATTTAGTACCCTATCCGTGACCTACTGCGGCGGCGGCAGCACAGTTGCGCTCGTTCCGTTATTAACTAGCGACTATGGCATGGAGTGTTCTGTCGCTTATTCGAACCAGCGACCCTCAGGTTGGGCGTCTTCGGGTGTTCATCAACATCTATGTTCACAGGTGACCCATATGGTGAGACCCTTTGTGCTCACCAGACACCTTAGTGAGTACCACATAAACTTTCTTCTTGTAACATCTTCTGAGTTGACCTACTGACGCGCCATTGACGTCTTTTTCTGTCGAGCAGAGTAGCAGCTAAGTCGTTGCAGCAAAGTATGACATTTGACTAACCATAGGTCCGTCAGTCCAGGGGACGTTTCTTTATCTCTTCTTTCTTCCCTCGAAGGACCCACTCATATCCGTTTGTCGGAGGTGTGGCGAAGTTTCTAGGCCGGTGACTGACTCACGGTCATTGATGTATGCTTCTCAGGTTATGCAGATATGTGGCCAATGTCGAAACACGAGCCAGCTTTCCTTGTTTTGCCTCTATGATGGCATGGTCGGGCACTGCCCTCATGTCCCCCTCCGCATCGCCAGATATGTCACGCACTTGAATTCAGTATGATGACCGTTCCTCGGGCGTTGACGACTGATGTGACTGCTGCTGCTTCTGAATATTGTGGCTTAATGGGTCAAAACCTGTAAAATGTTCACTTTACCTACAATAAATCATTACGCATTTTTCTCCCGGATCTCTGCTTTGAACAACAATAAACAATACATAATTATTATACACCATGAAAAATCAGACATAATTTTTGCACATAATTATTATACACGTATAGGAAGAATATTCTACCTGGACCTGCACACGCATCCCATCAGAGTGTCCGTTGTTTAAATATTAAAACCAGCAGGGGCGCCTTAGCGCCTCCATTTTTGACAGTGGCTGTTCACTGAGATAGCAATGAGAGGCTTGAACATGGATCTGCGAGTTATGTCTGATGAAGCCTGGTTTCACCTGAGTGGTTATGTCAACTCACAGAATCACAGGTTCTGGGCATCGATGAATGTGCATAACCTCCACAAAACACCATTGCATGATGAGAAGATTGGGGTTGGGTGAGCACCGTCTGCACTCCACATTATTTTTTCCATCTTCTTTCATCAGACTTTGACTTAGGCGAGCTACATTGCCATTTTGGAACTATTTGTGGCAGCATTAACGACGGAGGGAAAGACTTATGGTTACATCCAACTGCCCATATAGCTGGCTGAACCTTGGAGCACATTTACACAACCTTCATGCCTAACAGAGTTGTTAGCAGAATGGGGAACCCTCAGGTCAAAGGTCTGTTGCAACAACCCTCATTTCTTTCAAGAACTGCAACAAAAAATTTGGATAGACTGCAGTAATTTCAGCAGTCCAGCCCTCAGCAACTTGCTGACCAGGGCCAAAGCAGAGCCAAGAGATGAGTGGTGGTTACTTTCAACATCAGTTATAGTCCGGTTAGTACTATATTTCCATTCCTCTGATGTGTTTCTTTCTACCCTGGAACTGCGTTCTCTGGGCCACTTTTATGTGTCCCCAATCTTTATTAATAAATGCCGCTTACACAATTTGTTCAGTCTGAGCACCGGAGACGTCGACGAGATTATGTGCAGCTGGAGTTTAGCCACTAGTGACCAAAACCGGAACAAATTTTTGTCCAGTGTAAATCGTTTCTGCATTAAATCTACTGCAGGATCCTTCATCCGAGATTACTGGAAATCGTCGGCTCCCAGGAACTCTTCTACTCGCTGGAACTCTGCCTTGTTTGACGTTTGAGGACTTCTATAAACGGTGTTTGGGTCTGTTTACTTACTGCTTCGCTTCTTAGCTGCAGAAAAGTCACTTTTTACCTCCAAACGATAATGAGCACGAAGTGAGAGTTTGCCCAATGCGAGTGACCTTTTAATGGACTGACGAAAGATGCTTGCACTGTACGCCTCTGCTTGAACACTCATACTTGGATGATTTTTTTTGGCAACCCCTGCTGGTACGGCCATTACACCATGAAATCCAGTGAAATCTTCGCCTGAACTAGCTCTGGGAGGCCACAGCTGCCGCCGCCAGCGCTGTTCAGTGCTGTGGAAGCGCACTGCCTCCCAGCAGCGTGAGTGATCTTTACGGACGACCGCAGCCTCTACGCCAATACCTGCTCCAAGCTGATGACAGTAACAGCTTCTACTGAACTCTGTCCTTCTGTGGCCACCGTCACCTACGACTGTTTCCGGTAGTCCCCGCCAACCTATCGGACTCAGAACTCCCAAGCTTTGAATGGACCGGATAAGAAATATGTTTTTCCGATGATGACGTGTCGCATAGAGAGATCAGATATAGTGTACAATTTCAACATGTACTTGAGAATGGCTTTAAAGACAAAATCATAATTATGGGAAACAAATAAACCTTGATGTACAGTCAATGAGAGGTATATTTTCAAAAAGTTCTCCATCGGTGTAGCCACCTACGAAGGAAAAAACAATTAAGAAACAGATTTTTTAAGAGATACCTACAATAACTATATAGGTTACCACAAGTTATCACATGAAAAAATACCGGTTTTTAAATATGAAGATATCCACTGCGCGCGCACAATCATGTGCGCACAAACACGCTCTGTCTCTTGCACACACACACACACACACACACACACACACACACTTACACACACTTACACTGAAGGAAATCCAGCCACCATTTCTGAGAAAAGACTTTGTGAAACCTGTAAATTACATTCCAAGACAAAAAATACGACACAAGACGAAGGAATTATTCCAATGGGGCAGAAATGATAGACGTGATGTACACGTACGGGAAAATCATGATTACAATTTCAGAAAAGGCTGCATGATTTATTCAAGACAAAGGACTTCATAAATTGAGCAAGTCAACAACAGGTTGCGTCCTTGTGCGGTCATATATACGGATTGGCACTGACTGAGTGAGTTGTTCGATGTCCACCACAGGGATATCGTGACAATTCTGTCCAATTGGTGAAACAGATCGTTGAAATCCCGACCTGGTTCGATGCTCCTGCCTGTATGTCCTGAACATTCTCAAGTGTTTGCAAAGATAAGGTTCGGCAAGCAGAAATAAATTAGATAGAAACTCTTGCTGCATTTGGGTGAACATTATCTTGCTGAAAAGTAAGCCCAGGATCGCTTGCCATGAAGTGTTGACAAAATGGGGCGTAGAATATCGTCGACGAACCACAGTGCTGTAAAGGTGCAACGAAGAGGTCATGCTATGAAAAGAAATTCCAGCCCAGTTCATCAATCATGGCTGTCGGGTAGTGTGATGGGCGACAGTTGGGGCATCTCCAGATATTCCTTTACTGGTCGAAGTTCAGTTCCAAGCAGATCACTGAATACAATTCTACTCCAGTTAAAGATAATGCCCTTCGTGGCAAGCTATTCTGGCCTTACATTTCGGCAGCATAACGCTGGCCCACACGTGAGGGGAGCTTCTACTGCTTGTTTTCCTGCCTGCCTGCCAAATCCAAGGTCACCGGATGCTTCCCCAAAATGAAACTGTTTGGGGGATTATCGGCAGAGCCCTCCAGCGAAATCGGTATTTGGACGACTTTACGCTTCGATTGGACGAAATTTATCACGAAATTACTCATGAGGACATCCAACTACTCTATTAATCAATGCCAAGCCGAATAACTGATTACACAAATGCCGGAGAAGGACCAGCGCGTTGTTTTCTTGCTAAATTTGTCTCTTTTTCTTGAATATATCATCCAACTTTTATTGACTTTAATAATTTGTTAGTCCTTACATGTACATCACATCTACAGATTTCGCCCCATTCGGATAACTTCTTCGTGGTGAATCGTTTTTTTTTTTTTCGTGTGTGTGTGTGTGTGTGTATGTGATATAGTAAATAACGGGCTCCCTGATGAATGGACTAATAAAAGATCAGAGTGCCATTCTGCAAAACACTAAAATCACCAACGTAAAAGTTTATCCAGATCTCTGGCTGTTTACGAAATTTTGAAATGCAAACCACACCCGTCAAGCTAAAACAGAGAGTAAATCTTCGAGCAAGCCTACTGCTGTGTTCGGTGTGAATATTAATAGCACTTCGTTCAAGTACAACGTAGTGAGACGTTTAGTCACAAGCAACATTCCAGCCGAGCAAATTGCCTTGCGTAAAAGATCTATGCCCTATAAGGAGTCCAGCGAGTAACATCGCTGACTTAAACTGGGATTTTACAGCCTGCAGCTTGTACCTAACCACCAGCCAACCTTCCCTCTGACTAAATAGCAAGTCTTCCGTCTGTTAGGGAACAGAAAAACGTTCGTTTCACCTCTACAAACCTCCCCGATGCTATGCTTGTTTACTGGCTTCCTTTTAGTTCCATGTGACCTGGTATCCAGCACAATTTTACATCTTTCACAAGCACATGTAGCAAGAGGAGGGCATCTCGAATACTCTTCATCACTTTTTCTGCTCCTAGATTTCTTTAAGGGCCTATAAGCACTAAGGAAGTATGGCCTGTGCTTCAGCCTATTATAGACAGCATCATTGAGTTCATTGTCAGTTCTGAAGTGTTTTTTAGCCAGCCAGAACTTCACTTGGTGCTAAATGCAGATTCTAAGGACGATGGTGAAAAACCTCGCAGACCGAGGACGTTGATTTTTCTTTCGTTTGATTCACACTAAGGGGTCGCTCATTGTCGTGAGGCGAAATACTTCTTTAGATAATCATACCGTGCCCTTTGAACTGAATTGTCCTCCAGAATTTCGTGAATGGCGCACAATACACGTCTGAGGTCATAATATTCCGACGCGTTATTCACATGAAATCTATTGTCAGTATCCCACGCAATCCGAAAGTCCTGAACCCACCATTTTGCAGTTTGACAGCTATGCTTTATGCCTTTGGACTTACTGAGAGCATCAGTGTGCATCTAGTCTTTGGACTGTTGCTTAAGTTCAAAGTTCTGGCGCTAAATCCCTGTCCCAGCGTCACTCTCAATTTTGTTCAGGAATTCAATCACGTCTGCATGGTAACGACAAAGGGATGTCATGCCCAAATCCCTTAATTCAATTTTGTATACCTCTGTTAGATATTTCGGTACCGACAGAGAACAAAATATATGATAACCCTAGCTCTCTCCCACGCACAGTATAGGCAACTAGTTGTGTGGTCTTCATGTATTCGAAATGTTGCACAATTACAGGGTGTTACAATTAAACTTTCCCTTTTCCAGTTGGCTCCCGCGGAAAACTAGTTATCGAAGGACAATGAAACTTCGTGGAACGATTTTTAAGGACGCTCGTAAAGGAAATACCGAATCAATCATCGAAAGAAACTAATTTCAACCTCCACATGAGACGGTAACATCTGTTAGTGACACACCATGTTACGTTCCTGTATGGCGACAATCTCCATCCATGATAGCTTCGAACCGCAGCAGAGAGTGCTCTATTGCCGCCCGAAACAACGGCAGACTGTCCGACATTATCAGCCGTGGCAACAGTAACTTCTTGAAACTGTGGAGCGATTGGCTGACAACCTCTCCCAGGAGGAATTTCCAAATCACCAGTTTAGCTTCCGAATCATGTACTTGAATCCCGGTGCATCAAGAGGATCTCCGCATGTTCCTTAATGCGTCAATATTCGCAAAGAAGAGCAGCACTGTTACTGCTTTTTTAAAATATAAAACAGCTTTACAAATGAAGCCCTGCCCACCGTGCGCTGACCCATGTCGACTGACTAGAGCTGTAAACGCACTGATGCTTGACTTTCAACCCTACGTCGCCGTACCAGTGCCGGTCTAACTGCATGTCATGCATCAACAGTACTGATGCAAATGCGGGAGTGCACAGCCTGGATACCATTCCTATAAATTTGGGTATTCATACGCGAAATCCTAAACAGTTTAACATCAAGACTCACTCCAGTAGCGAGAACTTAATTGTAGGTGCCCTGTACACCACTCAAATCTGACCTACCCTGTTAGGCACATCTACGAGACTAACCCTGAATTTTCAGCACCACTTCCTCACAACAGTATCGTTCATAACTCCGTCCTAACGCACACCACACAACTGAAGAGGAACCTCGCCCGCATTGAAACCTGCTCGCAGGAAGCGAATGTCACAACATACAACTGGCGGTAGACTCATTAAGACCGTGCATCTCAGTCCCTCGCTGCTTACACATTGTGCAAACGAAACGGAGAGATGACTGACGCAATGTGACCTACTAAGTCACCTTCTCCCACCAAATAAACACAATGAACTTTTCTTTTTTTGTACACCAGTTTTCTGTCTGGTTTGATGAGAAACGCCTGGAATACCTCTCTTATGCCAACCTCTTCATATCAGAGTGGCACTTGCAACCTACGTCCTCAATTATCTGTTGTATGTATTCCAGTCTCTGTCTTCGTCTACAGTTATTACCTCTACTGCTCTTTCTAATACCATGGATTTTATTCGTTGAAAATTTAACAGATGTCCTGGCATCCTCTCTCTTCTTCTTATTAGTCCTTTTCGCATATCCCTCTCCTCACCGATTCTGCGGAGGACGCCTTCATCTCTTATGCAAAATTGGCTTCAGCGGCCGTTGTCACAGTCAATAAAATTCTTCTGGGTTTGAGGCCACATTGTCAATAGTTGCCGAAACGTCGGAATTTTATAGTTGACAATGCGACCCCAAACCCAGAAGAATTTTACGGACCTCATTTCTTACATTATCAGGCCACAAAATTTTCAGCATTGTTCTGTAGCACCACAACTCAAAAGCCTCGAGTCTCCTTTATTCTGCATATCCCACAGACCATCACCTCCACAAAATGGTGTGCTCGAAACGTACATTCTTAGAAATTTCTTCCAGAGATTAAGACATATGTCCGATACTAGTAGACTTTCTCTTCGCCAGGAATACCCTTTTTACCTGTGCTAGTCTGCTTTTTATGTCTTTGCTCCGTTCATCATTGTCTATTTTTCTGGCTGAATTCCATAACTTGATCTACATTGTGACCATCGATCCTGGTTTGCTTTTCTCATTTCTGATACTTCTCATGACTGTCGTCTTTCTTCGATTTACTCTCAATCCCTATTCAGTAATCAATAGACTGTTCATTCCATTCAGCAGATCATGTAATTTTTCTTCACTTTTACTAGGGATAGCAGTGTCATCAGCGAATCATATCTCTGATATACTTTCACTCTGAATTTTAATACCACTCTTGAAGATCTTTTGTATTTCCATCATTTCTAGTTCGATTTCGATGTACAGATTTAACAGTAGGGGCGAAAGACTACACCCTTTTCTTAACTCCTTTTGAATCCGAACTCTTCGTTCTTGGTCGTCCGCTCTTATTATTCCCTCTTGGCTCTTGTATATATTTTATACAACACGTCTCTTCCTATAACTTACTTCTGTTTTTCTCAGAATTTCGAACATCTTGCCCCATTTTACTCTCTGAAATGCTTTCCCATGCCAACAAATACTATGAATGTATCTTGATATTTCTTTAGTCTTTCTTCCACTACCAACCGCAACGTCAGAATTGATTCTCTGTTACCTTTACGTTTCCTAGATTCAAACTGATAATCTAACACTTCCTTTTTTCCTTTGCATTCTTCTGTAGATTATTCTTGTCAGTAACTTTGATGAATGGGATGTTATGATGATTGTGCGATAATTCTCGTGCTTGTCAGCTCTTGCAGTCTTCGGAATAGTGTGGATGACATTTTTCCGAAAGTCACATAGTATTTCGCCAGACTCATACATTCTAGATAGCAACGTGAATAGTCGTTTTTTTGCCGCTTACACCAATGGTTTTAGACGTTCTGATGGAATGTTACCTATCCCTTCTTCGTTATTTGGTCGTAAGTCATCCAAAGGCCTCTTAAATTCTGATTCTAGTGACGGATCCCCTATCTCTTCTAAATCGACTCCTGTTTATTCTTCGATCACATGAGACAAATCTTCCCCCTCACAGAGGCATTCATTCTACCCCTTCCACCTTACCGCTCTCCACTCTGCATTTAACAATGGCTTTACAACAGCACTCTTAATCGTACCACCGTTGCCGCAAAACCACGCAGCTCATTACGAGCAAGTGACCTTTAATCTCGTGTATCATAGTCATTGGCAAAATCAACGGATGAATCTGAATGCAGGGAGGTGGACACCACTCTCTCTGTGTTTTCTATTTCCGCGATGCCGCCCACTCAGGTTGAAACTTCTGTTTATTGCTACGTCTTGGGAAACCGACAGGCAACGGGGGGGGGGGGGGGGGGGGAGCTGCGGAAATTCAGTATCCCCCCCGTATATAAGATGCACCCCAGTCTTCCACAGGTGAGCTATGCAACTCCTACGAATCAACAGAAACGAAAACTGACACACACGTGCCGATCTGGTACTGATCAGCAGCGTCTTGTGGCCTGCTTTCCACATCCGGGGGCGCAGAAGAAGTGGGCGGAGACGTTACAGAGTCTGGGATGTCTGGCAAGTGTATCGATATAGAACGGAGCTCCGGAACAGGTCTATCATCACGTGATTCCCTAGAGGCAGTCTCAGGAGTCATCTCGGAAGGGGTGCTGGACGCTTTCAAGTCTTCAACAGCAAACAACATGTTGTCATCCGGTCTGAACTCCGGAAGGGGAGAGACACCTCCTACGGATCTGTTGACTAGAGAGGAGAATTGAAGACAAATCACCTGACACTTCACCATCTGGCGTCCGTCTACGGTTGTTTTGAAGGGAAGGTGGTGGCGGCGAAGAAGCTACAGTGGCGAAGTCCCTACGTGAGGTTATCGGTGCAAATGAGTTACGACAATCACGCAATGGTTCGCCTTCCCCTCAGAAACGTGGTTAGGCAAAATAGCTGCTACTTGAGGAAACAGATCCGCTACAGTTAGCCAATTAAATTGTTCATAAGTGGATTTTAAGACCGTGATACGACGCTGGAAATTTTGCGAAGGTATCCAGTCTTATTAAACTAAAAACAGGTCCCTTTTCGTCCTGTGTATATTATATACTATGTGATCAAATGTATCCAGATACCTTACTGAAAATGACTTACAAGTCCGTGGCGCCCTCAATCGGTAAAACTGGAATTCAATATGATGTTGGCCCACCCTTAGCCTTGATGACAGTTTACACTCTTGCAGCCGGCCAGTGTGGCCGAGCGGTTCGAGGCGCTATAGTCTGGAACCGCGCGAGCGCTACGCTAAGTTCTAGGGGACTGATGACCTCAGAAGTTAAGTCCCATAGTGCTCAGAACCATTTGAACCATTTCTGAACACTCTTGTAGACATACGTTCAATCAGGTGCTGGGACGTTTCTTGGGGAATGGAGTGCTGCACTGAGGAGAGGTAACGATATCGGTCGGTGAGGCCTGGCACGAAGTCGGCGTTCCAAAACAGGACTCTGTGCAGGCCTGTCCATTATAGGGTTGTTATGGTCGTTTAACCACTCCGCCACAGGCAGTGCACTATTAATACGTGCTCGATGGTGTTGAAGGATGCTGTTGGCATCCCCGAATTGCTCTTCAACAGTGGAAAGCAAGAAGGTGCTTAAGACATCAATGTAAGCCTGTGCTGTGATAGTGCCACGCAAAATAATGAAGTGTGCAAGACGCCTCCATGAAAAACACGACCACCCCATAACACCACTGCCTCTTAATTTTACTGTTGGCAGTACACACGGTGGCAGAGGACGTTCACCGGGCATTAGCCATACCCACACCCTGCCATCGGATCGTCACATTGTGTACCGTGATTCGTCAATCCCCACAACGTTTTTCCGCTGTTCAATCGTCCAATGCTTACGCTCCTTACAGCAAGCGAGGCATCGTTTGGTGTTTACTGGCATGATGTGTGGCTCATGAGCAGCCGCTTGACCATGAAATCCAAGTTTTCTCACCTCCTGCCTAACTGCCATAGTACTTGCAGTCGAATCTGATGCAGTTTGGAATTCCTGTGGGATGCTCTGGATAGATGTCTGCCTATGAGACATTACGACCCTCTTCAAATGTCGGCGGTCTCTGTCTGTCAACGGACGAGTTCCACCTGTACGCTTTTGTGCTGTTCGTATCCCTTCACGTTTCCACTTCACTATCACATGGGAAACAGTCGACCTAGGGATGTTTAGGAGTGTGAAAATCTCGCGTACAGACGTATTTCACAAGTGAGACCCATTCACCTGACCACGTTCGAAGTCCGAGAGTTCCGCGGAGCGCCCCATTATGCTCTCTCCCGATGTCTAATCACTACTGAAGTCGCTGATATGAAGTGCCTGGCAGCACAATGCACCTAATATGAAAAAGTATGCTTTTTTGTGGGTGTCCTGATACTTTTTATCACATAGTGTATTTTCCCGGTACGCACACACCTGCAAATGGGAGGGGATATTCCGTTTGACCACCATGACCACGGATCGAACACCACTATGGACTTGTGAACGATGTTGAGCGAACCAGCGCTCTCGCCGTATATTCCGTATGTCGTGAAACGGAAGCTGCATGGTCTTGAGGAAACTGTCATCAACTTTGGGCGGAATATCAAACACCCTAACATTCGCATATTCTACATCTGCGTTCGCGAGAATAACAACACTATTTGAGCCATCGTGGTGCCTGAAAGAGACTTGTCATGCCACAAAAGAGGCCTCTCAACCAGAAGCATGTATAGAAACTTGATATAAAACACATATGATTCAGAATCGAAGTGAACCATGTAAACCTTTCCCGAAGTGACGTTGCTCGTATCTAGACACCAATCGTGAACTTCTAACCAATTGGGTTGCACGTGTCGAATGGATTGTCATACTAAAACTGACAGTATCTGTGCGTGGAATGTTCCTGGAAGCCATGGAACACATCATGGCGCAAGACAGCGCCCTGTCAGAACGGAATAAGAAACACGAGACGCCCAGGGACAAACAACGATGTGACACGACTCACACGACACTGAAGGACAAACAACGGAGCTGTCACTGATCTACGATAAAGGCGGAACAAGCAGAACCTATTAGCCACGCGTGTGAAGCGGGAATGTATCCCTAGACCACGGGGACCATGGACTTCAGAGGCTTTCATCTACATCTACATCTACATGATTACTCTGCAATTCACATTTAAGTGCTTGGCAGAGGGTTCATCGAAACATAATCATACTATCTCTCTACCATTCCACTCCTGAACAGCGCTCCGGAAAAACGAACACCTAAACCATTCTGTTCGAGCTCTGGTTTCTCTTATTTTATTTTGATGATCATTTCTACCTATGTAGGTTGGGCTCAACAAAATTTTTTCGCATTCGGAAGAGAAGGTTGGTGACTGAAATTTCGTAAATAGATCTCGCCGCGACGAAAAACGTCTTTGCTTTGATGACTCGCGTATCCTATCTGCCACACTCTCTCCCCTATTACGTGATAATACAAAACGAGCTGCCCTTTTTTGCAGGTGGCAGTTGACGCTAAATAACGAAAAGTGTGAGGTGATCCACATGAGTTCCAAAAGAAATCCGTTGGAATTCGGTTACTCGATAAATAGTACAATTCTCAAGGCTAACAATTCAACTAAGTACCTGGGTGTAAAAATTACGAACAACTTCAGTTGGAAAGACCACATAGATAATATTGTGGGGAAGACGAGCCAAAGGTTGCATTTCATTGGCAGGACACTTAGAAGATGCAACAACTCCACTACAGAGACAGCTTACACTACACTCGTTCGTCCTCTGTTAGAATACTGCTGTGCGGTGTGGGATCCTTACCAGTTGGGATTTACAGAGCACATCGAAAGGGGGCTTTGTTGCCAAAGAGCTGGAGATTTCTTATAAACAGCCCTCGTAAGATCGGACTGTGGGTCAACAAGTGGATTTGTGTCCTTGCAGCTGAGGCGGCCCCTGTGTATGGCCGCCCTGTGACCACCGCAGCAGCCGGCGCAGGTGGGCGTGGCGCGCCTCGGAGGCTCATCTGCGCGGCGGCCGCGCTCGCCGGTCCACTGCCATTTGGCTGCAGCGGCCGCCGAGGGCCGATCGCGGGTCGTCCGCTCGATACGCCGGCCCTAATGGCGACACGGTAATTAAACCGCCGGCGGCCCGCGCCGCGCCGCGCAGCGCTGATGGTGCTCCACGGCGGACGGCCTGATGGCTGCGCGGCCGTCATCGGCCGGCCGCTGCATTTAATGCATGTCACTGTCCGTTGTGGGCGCGTCTCCTCTCCCGACTACTGGACGTGAGCGGAACGGACGAGGAGGAAACACTGTGATACGTTTAATTTGTCAGCCTGTGAATCCAACTGCTTCATGGCTATGTTTTCAAAAGAGGAACTTCTATCAGCCTTTCCCTGATACAACTTGATATGACTGTAATTTTCTTGTTATGTTACGCTGTCTCGTAAGTTATTGGTTGAAAGTTTGGCTTGGTACCTAAGTACGAGGCGTTGTTGTTATTGTGATCTTCAGTACGAAAAAAAATGTTCAAATGTATGTGAACTCTTATGGGACTTAGCTGCTAAGGTCATCGGCCCCTCAGCTTACACACTGACACATTTGCTTAGAAAAATTATAAATGACTGTGCCTAAACTGACACACAATATTTTTAGCGCAACGCAATCTCACTTTCAAAAATCCCTACAAAAGAATTGCCCAGACGAACATTAACCTATACCTTTCACAAATTACTTACCTCACAAAAATGTTCGTTACTCGAACTACTGACGGCACTATCTACTGATAGGCATTATTAGCAAATGAAAGATTTTGATAGAGAACAAACAATGTATTTACCTTAATAGTGTTCAAAAGTCATAATATATATATCAGTTCATGACATCCAGTCTTACAAATTTACTCTCTCTGATGGACACACGTCCAGATCATCCGCTCTCAAAACTCCGCCATCTCTCTCCCCACATCCAACACTGCTGGCGGCTCACCTCCAACTGCGCAAAGCTACGCGCAGTTCACATGCAGCTGCCCAACACTACAATAGCGACTGTTCCAACAATGCCACCCAGCCACTGACTGCACAGAGCACAGTCAGTGATTTTCGTACAGAGCGCTACGTACCTAAACAGCCTACTTACAACACTACTTAACTTAAATTATCCTAAGGACAAACACACACACCCATGCCCGAGGGAGGACTCGAACCTCCGCAAGGACCAGCCGCACAGTCCATGACTGTAGCGCCATCAGACCGCTCGGCTAATCCCGCACGGTGATCTTCATTACGGAGATTGGCTTGATGCAGCTCTCCATGCTACTCTATCCTACGCAAGCCACATCATCTCCGAAAAATTACTATAAATTACATTTTTCTCTCAAACTTCCTGGCAGATTACAACTGTGAGCCGGACCGAGACTCGAACTCGGGACCTTTGCCTTTCGCGGGCAAGTGCTCTACCATATGAGCCACCCAAGCACCCTCCAGGCTGTCGTTAAGCCATGTCTCCGCAGTATCCTTTCTTTCAGGAGTGCTAGTTCTGCAAGGTTCGCAGGAGAGCTTCTGTAAAGTTTGAAAGGTAGGAAACGAGGTACTGGCAGAAGTAAAGCTCTGAGGACGGGTCACGAGTCGTGCTTCGGTAATCAAATGGAAGAGCACTTGCCCGCGAAAGACAAAGGTCCCGAGTTCGAGTCTCGGTCCGGCAACAGTTTTAATCTACCAGGAAGTTTCATATCAGAGCACACTCCGTTGCAGAATGAATACCTCATTCTAAATACATTTTTCTCTATCTGCTTCTTCTCTTGATATCAGAATGTGTCCCATCAACTGGTCCGCTCCTATAGTCAGGTTCTGTCACAAATTTCAGTTCTCCCCATTTACATTCAGTACGTCCTCATTTGTTACCTGATCTACCGATCCAATCTTTAACATTCTTCTGCAGCACCATATTTCCAAAGCTTCTATTCTCATCTTGCCGAAACTGTTTATCGTCGATGTTTAACTTCTATACAAATACTTTGAGGAAAGACTTCCCATAAATAACTCTTTCTCGTCCATTGCCAGTCCACATTTTATATCCTCTCTACTTCGGCCTTCATCAGTTATTAAGCCACGTAAATAGAAAAGCTTATCTACTATTTTCAGAGTCTCGTTTCCTAATCTAATTCCCTCAAAAAAATTACTCTGAGCACTATGGGTTCAAAAATGGTTCAAATGGCTCTGAGCACTATGGGACTTAACATCTGGGGTCATCAGTCCCATAGAACTTAAAATTACTTAAACCTAACTAACCTAAGGACATCACGCACATCTATGCCCGAGGCAGGATTCGAACCTGCGACCGTAGCGGTCGCGCATTTCCAGACTGAAGCGCCTAGAACCGCTCGGCCACACCGGCCGGCTAATTCCCTTAGCATCAACTGATTTAACTGGACTATAATCCATTGGTTTGCTTTTGTTGATGTTGATCTTATACCCTCCTTTCAAGACGCTGTCGATTCCGTTCTACTGCTCTTCGAAGTCCTTTGTTGTCTCTGACAGAATTACTTGTCATCGGAAAACCCCGAAGTTTTTATTCCTTCTCCCTGAACTTTATTCCTTTCTCCAAATTTTTCTTTTTCTGATTGCTCACTGCGGAGAGTGAATAACTGAGGGATGAGCTACAACCCCTTGTCAACCATTGCTTCCCCTTCATTCCTCTCTACTGCAATAACTGCCGTATGGTTTCTGTAAGTGCGGTAAATAACCATTTGCTCTCCTTATTTTATTCCCGCTACCTTCATAATTTCAAATAGAATATTCTAGTCAATATTGTCAAAAGCTCTCTCTGAGTCTACAAATTCAAGGTCTGCCTTTCCTTAACTTGTCCCAGTAAGGTAAGTCGTAGGGCCAGTATCACCTCATGTGTTCCTACATTCTTCCAGAATTCATAGTCTTCCCCAGTTTCAGCGTCTACCAGTTTTTCCAGTCTTCTGTAAATAATCTGTGTTAGTATTTTGCAACAATGAGTTATTAACCTGATAGTTCGGTAATATTCACACTTGGCAGCACCTGGTTTCTTTGGACTTTGAATCATTATATTTTTCTTGAAGTCTGAGGGTATTTCGTCTATATATATCTCCTGCTCCTCATCACGAGGGGGAGTCCAATTACACCTTGAATAATTTTTTAATACTTTTATTGAACAAAAGTAGAACACAAGTTTATCATTTGTCAGTATAGTTTCCCTATGCCACAACACAATTCCTCCAGCTCTCAGGAGGTAACATGATTCTTCAGGGGGAAAAGAGAGCTATTGGTTGTGTGCGCAGTCATCTGTGCACCATCTGCTGCACCTCATCGCCCACGAGTGGTCCAAACATGTGGTAAACACTCGGTGCGAGGTCTAATGAGCTCAGCAGCTCCTTCAGTTCATGAGTGAGTGACCGTGGCACCCACCGAGTGGCCATGGCACCCACATTGCACAGGCTTTAAGAAACTTTTTGATGAGTGATGTGATGCACTGAGTCGTAAGAACGTTTCATTTTCCATCACACGGCGATTTTCAATCACACTGGGTTTACTTATTGAAGTAGACTTTGGCGTCACAACGCAATATGCCTGACCAAGCAGCTGAGCGTGTGTCATCAAGCTGCACCATTTGCGGACTTTCTGTTCCACATCTACACCTGCTGCAGAGATAGACCTGAAACATTAAACTAGACATTCATTTGCCGATAGATTTCTATAGGTTTCGTACATTCACTGCTCAAAAAACGTATGACAGCTGTTCTTTCTTGGTGCATGTCGCAGGCGGGGCAGCCATTTTTAACTAGTACTGCGGCCGGTTTCGCTTGTCTGCACTATGCTGCTCCCTATAGGGCATTCCTTACATCACTCGTCACAGTGCTGCCACCTCACATTACGATAGTTTTGAAACCTCAGTTTTTAAGTCCACTTTTAACATTTTCCTTTGACTCTCTCTCATACGTGTCAGTATGCATATCCCTACTTCGCAAGCCACCTTACAGTGCCTGGCGCAGTACCACTCGTAGTAATGGTTCAAATGGCTCAGAGCACTATGGGACTTAACTTCCTAGGTCATCAGTCCCCTACAACTTAGAACTACTTAAACCTAACTAACCTAAGGACATCACACACACCTATGCCCGAGGCAGGGTTCGAACCTGCGGTCGCGCGGTTCCAGACTGTAGGGCCTAGAAGCGCTCGGTCACTCCGGCCGGCAGTAATGGTAGTAAGGTCTTTTACTCATTCGTGGATCTCATTTACAGGGGTCTACATTTACATCGAAATCTGGGCTCAGCAAACCACAGCGAAGTGCGTGGTAAAGTGTACGTCCCGTTCTACGTGTCAAATATGCAGCGCGGAATCAGTGATTGTCTAAATGCCTCTATACCCGCTAGAGCGAGCCTAGTACTGCCACTAAAGTCATTATGGGAGCGAGACGTAACCAGTTGTAATGTATTCCGAGCCATCACTTAATGTATATTCCAGAAACTTTCGAAGTAAGTTTTCATGGGATATATCTCTAAGGGTGTGTTCAGTTCCTTCAGCTACTGTGTGGCGCTCTCCTATAGATCTAACTAACCTCTGACCATATGGACGGCCGTTCTTTGTATCTGTTCCGTACACCCTCATAGTATTATTTGGTGCAAATCCCAAATAATACAGCAGTATTCTAGGATCGGTTGCATAACTGTTTGGTCTACAATCTCCTTTTGTCGTCTGATTATAGTATGCTATCAATGAACTACAGTCTTCCACCTGCTTGACTTAAGACTGTGACTATATGATCGTTCCATTTCATATACCTACAAATTGGCACACCCGGGTATTTGTATGGCTTGTCTGATTGCTCTTGTGACGATCTTATTGAAGAGATAGGATGCTACGTTTTGTGAAGCACAAAATTTGTGTTTACATACACTTAATGCAAGTTCCGAAAAGTTTTACCTCTCTGACTGCATATTTTTGCAGTTTTCTTCAGACAGTATGCATGTATGTATCTGTAAAACTGGGGACCTAGAAACGACAGAGAGGCTTCTTCCCACCGTAGTTCTTAGTGGTTCACAACCACACAATAGGCTAGAGCAGTCACCCACACCACGGCTGCGGCCGCCCCACATAGAACAAAGCGTTACTGTGCGGTTCGGCCCCCAGTGGACCCTCCCCCCCCCCTCACCCTCTCTCGGAAGGTCTCATACCAGACGAGTGTGTAACCCCAAATGTTTGTGTGGCAGAATAATTATGGTGTATGCGTACGTGGAAACAGTGTTTGCACAGCAGTCGACTACACAGTGTAACTGAGGCGGAATAAGGGGAACCAGCCCGCATTCGCCGAGGTAGATGCAAAAACGCATTAAAAATCACGCACAAGCTGGCTGGCACACCGGACCTCGACACTGATCCTTCTGGCGGATTCGTGCCGGGTACCGGAACACCTTCCCGCTTTGGAAGCAGCACGTTAGACCGCGCAGCTAGCCGGGCGGGCTTCGTAAGACAGTATTTCGTTACACAGTGTGTCCCACAACGAATATCACAGCAATGGCCTTTCAGATAAAAAATACTTGTAAACATGGGCTCCAGAATGCATATCTTAACAGTTATGAGCGCTTATTGAGCAAAAGACACGTGTTTCACAATACCAAACACACACAAGTGTTTATAGCTCTTAAGGTATTCACTTTAGTGCCCATTTTTAATGGATTTTTTTTATTTAGGATGATCGTTCCTGTCACATCTCTGAATACCGACCTTTGCTACTAGGATACCCTCTATAAAACAGCATCAAATGCGAAATATTTTAACATTAAGTATAAATACCAAGTATCAGCTCACACTTGCCTGCTGTAGGCAATCAGTTGATTATTCTACTACCAAGATAACGAGCTGTAATGTCATATACACACATCAAAAATGTTTTGCATCACGTCGGTTCCCAGAGTTCGGAACCAGCACAGAAAATTCGAACAGAGATCAACATAAACATCGTTTCCACCCTATTTAACTGCTCATAAAAACCACACGTTGCATGTTGTACCACCGCACAGCGAGACCTTCACAAGTTGTAGTCCAGACTGTTGTACACACCAATAAGTCTAATACATAGTAGCACGTCCTCTTGCATTGATGCATGCGTGTATCAAGGCACCGTTGGTCCAGATTGTCCCACCCCTCAACGGCGATTCGGCGTAGTTCTCTCAGATTGGTTGTTTGATAAAGTCATCCATAAACAGCCCTTTTCAGTCTATCCCAGGCATGTTCGATAGGGTTCATGTCTGGAGAACATATTGGCAACTCTAGTCGAGCGATGTCGTTATCATGAACTAAGTCATTCAAAGGTGTGCACGATGGGGGCGCGAATTGTCGTCCATGAAGACGAATGGCCCGCCTATATGTTGCCGATATGGTTGCTCTGTCGATTGGAGGATGGCATTTCAGCCCTTACGGCGCCTTCCATGAGCACCATCGGCGTACGTCGGCCCCGCATAATGCCACCCCAATGCAGCAGACAACCTCCACCTTGCTGCACTCGCTGGACTATGTGTCTAAGGCGTTAAGCCTAATCGTGTTGTCTCCAAACACGTATCCGACGATTGTCTGGCTGAAGGGTTATTCGACACTCAACGACAAAGAAAACGTAATGCCAATCCTGAGCGGTCCATTCTACATGTTGTTGGGTCCATCTATACCGTGCTGCATGGTGTCGTGGTTGCAAAGATGGACCTCGGCATGGACGTAGGGAGTGAAGTAGCGCATCATGCAGCCTACTGTGGACAATTTGAGTCGTAACACGGCATCCTGTGGTACGAAAAGCATTATTCAACATGGTGGCGTTGCCGTCAGGGTTCCTGAGCCATAATCCATAGGTAGCGGTCATCCACTGCTGTAGTAGACGTTGGGCGGCCTGAGCGAGGCATGTCATCGACATCTCTGTATCTCCTCCATGTTCGGACAACATGGGTTTGGTTCACTCCGAGACGCCTGGACACTTACCTTGTTGAGAGCCCTTCCTGGCAGGAAAGTAACAATGCGGACGCGATGGAACCGCGGTACTGTCCGTCTAGGCATGGTTGAACTACAGACAACACGAGCAGTGCACCACTTTCCAGGTGGAATGACTGGAACTGACGGGCTGTCGGACTCCCTCCGTCATATAGGCGCTGGTCATGCGTGGTTGTTTACATATTTTGGAGAGTTAAGTGACGTCTCTGAACAGTCAGAGGTGTTGTGTCTGTGATACAATATCTGCAGTCGATGTCTGTCTTCAGGAGTTCTGGGAAGATGTCTGTCTTCAGGAGTTCTGGGAACTTCCTTTCCCGTCATCCGGTCTTTTCGCTACGTTTAATTTTCACCAGAAATGTTAGTGCTGTCACTTTTGGATTTAAATGAGCTTACTGTCGCTGGTATTAAGTGAGTTCCATTGTTTTTTAGATACGCTGAATGCTCTGGCATTCTGTTACGAATGCTTCGCCATTATCCACCTGAATTATAATAGTCCTACCTGTGTGGGACATTCTTTTGACATGACGCTGATGCTTTCTTGTCTTCTAAGGCTATCGTTATGTAGACTGGGCTGGAGCGTCATCTAATGTGAAACACGCGTTATGCGCACTCGACCCACATTCATCTACCTGAATAGCTGTGTCTGATGTATAGTCCACACAATTTTTTTTTAAAAATCCTTCCGACGTTTTCGATGCGCCGCCACTAATTCATGTCATGTGCAAACCTTTTCGTCTCAGAGTAAGAGTTGCAGCTTATGTCCTCCATCATTTGCTGGGTATATTCCAATCTGTCTTTCTTGCAGCTTTTATCTTCTACAGCTCCCTCTAGTGGCATGGTAGTTATTGCCTGATGTCTTAAGATATATACTGTCATCCCGTCCTTTCTCCTTGTCAGTGTTTCCCATCTATTCCTTTCCTCGCTGATTCTTCGGAGAACTCTTTCATTACTTACCTTTCCAGTCCACCTAATATTTAATATTCTCCTGCAGCACAACATATCAAATGATTCGAGTCTCTTCTGTTCCGCTTCATGTTTCGCTACCAAACAAAGCTGTGCTCAAAACATGCGTTATCAGAAATTTCTTCCTCAAATTAAGGCCTATATTCGATACTAGTAGACTTCCTTTCGCCAGAAATGAACTTATTTCCAGAGTTGGCATTTTTACGCCCTCCTTGCTCCTCTCATCATTAATTATTTTGCTGTCTGGACAGCAGAATTCCTTAACCTAATATACTTCATGATACCCAATTCTTATGTCAAGTTTATCGATGTTTTCAATTTTGCTACTTCTCATTACTTTCGTCTTTCTTCGACTCTCAGTCTACAATTTGTACTCTTCAGACTATTCATTCCATTCATTACACCCTGTAATTCTTCTTCACTTTGAATATGGACAGCAATACCAATAGTGAATCTTATCTCTGGCGTTACGTTACGTTTTATTTTAATACCGTTCTGCAATTTTTTTTTTATTTCCGTCATTGCTTCTTTGATGCACAGACTGCATAGTAGGGGATAACGACTACGTCCCTGAGTTACACCCTTTCTCAATTGAGTACTTTGTTCTTGGCCTTCCAATCGTATTGTTCCCTGATGGTTCTTGTAGATATTTTATATCACACGTCTTTCCATATAGCTTACTTACATCTTACTCAGAATTTCGAACATCTTGCACCATTTTGTATAATCGAACTCCTTTTCTAAGTCGACAAATCCTATAAACGTGTCTTGATTTTACTTGTCTTGCTTCAGTTATGGAGCGCAATGTCGGAACTGCCTCACTGGTGCCTCTACCCCTCATATGGCCGAACTGATAGTCAAGTGACAAATCTTCAGTTTTCTTTCCCATTCTTCTGCACATTATATCCGTCAGCAACATGGATGGATGAGCTGTTATTCTCACAGTGCGACAGTTCTCGCGCTTATCTGCTCCTCCTATCTTCGGAGTTATATGGATAAATTTTTTCCAAAAGTGTTTTGGTAAGTCTCATACAAATCAACGGGAATAGTCGTTTTGTTGCCACTTCCCCAACGGTTTTAGAAATTCCAGCTGACTGTTATATACCTCCTATGCTTTATTAGGTCTAAGGTCGTCCAAAGCTATTATAAATTCTGCTGCTAATACTGGATCCCGTGTCTCTTCCCTGCACACTTATGTCCTTCTTCTGTTAAATCACTAAAGTCCTTCCCCTCTTAGATGTCCTCAATGTACTCTTTTCACCTATCCGATATCTCATCTGCTTTAACAGTGGAATTCCCAATGCAGTGTTAATGGTACCACCCTTGTTTGTAATTTCATCGAGGGTACTTTCGAATTTTATATATGATACGCCAGTCTTTCCGATAACGATTTTGTTTTCGATTTCTGCACATTTTTCATGTGGTTATTTCGATTACCATCCCTGCTCTTCCTATTAATTTCATTCTTAAATGAGTTGTGCTTCCGTATTCCTGACGTTCATTGAATATTTCTTAAGTTCCTTCTTTCGTCGATCAAAGAAAGTATTTCTTCTGTTATCCATCGTTTCTACGTAATTATTTTCCTTATTCCTACGTTTCTTTCCAGCTCCCGTGATTGCCCTTTTTAGATATGCCCATTCCTCTTCAACTGAACTGCCTACTGAGGTATTAGTATCTACAGCCTGAGAGTGCCGGCCACTGTGACCGAGTGGTTATAGGCGCTACAATCCAGAACTGCGCTGCTGCTATGGTCTAAGGTTCGAATCCTGCCTCGAGCATGCATGTGTGTGATGCCCTTAGGTTAGTTAGGTTTAAGTAGTTCTAAGTCTAGGGGACTGATGACATCAGATGTTAAGTCCCATAGTGCTTAGAGCCATTTGAACCATTTTTGAATAGCCTCAGAGACCTTCAAACATCTATACTCCAGCCTATTCTTCATCATTATTAAACAGCGATCTGAGTCTGCATCTGCTCCTAGGTATGCCTTACGGTCCAATATCTGATTTCAGAATCTCTGTCTGACCATGGGATAATCTAACTGAAATCCATATCTCCTGGTATTTAAGGGTTTGTGTATTGTCCTTAGCGTAAGTTAGCTTAAGTCGGATTAAGTAGTGTGTAAACTTTGGGACCGATGACCTTAGCACTTCTGTCCTATAAGACCTTACAACAAATTTCCGTTTCCTGGCCTTTTCTAAGGGGCCGCCATAAATCCCAACTCATTCCATATATCCAATTACCTTCTACACTATACCGTATCAGTGCTTCCTGAATATGGTCTAAGTCTCATAGAGCTTTGTTATTTGGCAGTAACACATCATGCGAAAATTTACCTTGTACATTGTAAGTATGGACCTGAACTAAACATTACTCTATGAATTCTTCCGTGCAGGCTGAAATCTCATTGGATTTTGTTGCTCAAGGAGTGGAAGCCAAGCCGTCTCGCGTACATCAAGTACGATAATAAGGATACATTTTACGCTATGCGCTACGGACACATCGACTCAGCGATAATACGAGACAACAGCTTTACCATCGCATGTAACTTGGATAGCACTGGCCAGCAGGCTGGTCCAACCTGCTTGCTGTGATGTGAACAGTTGCTGTTACAACGTAAAACAGATGAGCAGAGAAAGAATATAGCTTTGAATGTCATTTAATTAGCAAAGAGAAAGAAATAATATTCGGCAAACCTCCACCAATACCGCACACTACTTAGTGGACCAGTACGAAAGCTTGACCTACTCCCGTTATTAGTTAACAAGGTACTGTAATTAAATACAAGGAGTTATGGAAATTCCTTAGTTAAATAGAGGGTGCACGGCGTACGCGCGACTCGAAAGCGTTTTCCAGTAATTTCTCGGAACGGTTTCATATCGAAGACACTGCAGGTTCTACTTATAGACATTCGTCTGGTAATCTCTCAACTCCTTCGATACCCGGATCCGAGAAATGTATTTCAGCACTGGAACTACCGTCTGCTACAGAATCTACGAAGCCAACCAAGAGCCACATTTTCTCCTCAGCTTTTATGTCGTGCCGTTCTGTATCCCTGCCAGCATTCGGCAGTGAAGGTATGACAAAGCCTAGTGCATTAGTTCCAGTATGTCTGACAGCTTAAAGGCCTTGTTATTTCTCGTGACATATCCTTGAACTTGGCTCCAGCTCAGTGCTGTAGGGATCATATTGCAATGGCACGGTGGCCATTTGCGAGCTAATATCCCAAAGATATACGGGCTAACATGCGGTTCTTCTTCTTAGAAACGTCTTACCTCAAACTCGTCTATGGGTTGAGCCGCACGTGTCGCACTACACTCCCTAAATTAGACACTTGTGACCCTTTGGTTAAATTGTCTCACTGACGGCAAGTTTCCTAAACACAAATGTAATATAACATATAATAACAGCAATAATGATATCGGCAACCAAATTAACGGACCGTAAATAATGTAGGCCACACAGTTGCGATTTGGTTAGAATTATGTTTATTCAGAAAACAAACTAATAGCGAAAGTGGTCTTATTTAGAGTGACTGTTACATTCTAGGGCATATCCATCTGACACAGTTCGATCATTCACAATCTCATAGCGAAATACAAGTTATCTACGCGAAACGTTAGAGTTCATACTAGGCGCGCGGCTGCTCACCGCGCAGACTAAGTCCTGCGATACCACACAATACGAAATTATGTAAGTCGTTTCACTTCCTAGCTCCCTAATGACTGACTGTCCGCTTTCGCGTCTCCATCCGAACTGTCCGCTTTGGTGACTCCACCAGAAGTGCCCTCTGCCCGTCTCCGACCGCGTTTCCCTCGCGCCGAACATCTTCGCTCAACTGACTAGCGCAGTTCCCTTTCCTGAAGCCGTCCATCTTATTCTCTACAGCTTATTCTGCATTACTTTACGATTTAACACATTAACATAATAATAGATTGACCACTTTCACGTTCTGAATAATGTAACAATATTATCCGTTACATTATAAACGTTACATTGTTTTACATAAAACCAACGAAATTTCGTTCTTAGCTTTAAATGACACGATAAATAAAGAACAAAAGTAAATATTAGTCACTAAACCTTACAACAAATATTCTATTACCTAATGATTCAATAAGGTGGCATGCTGTCATCGTTCAATGTGTTTTGTGTGGAGGTAATGATGATCTGATACTCAAATGAAAATACTGATAACTTAAATTTACTATATCTTTTAAGCAAATGAAGTTACAGAGCTTATACTTACGACATTTGACATCTTAATGATGCGCTTCTACATGAAATGTCGATCGTTAAGTTCGACTAAAGCGCTCAGATTTTAGCATTCAGGTCTTTGTTATAAGACTTGTGACTGTCCCTTTAACAGAAATCCTAAACTATTATAGATATGGTCAGTATTCAAGTTTTATTAGGATCACAACGAAAATTTATTAGGGATGATAGATTAAAATTACTGTGGCTTGATTCCCTGCACAACTACAGAATTAAATATTTTTCATAAACGCTTCCCTTTATGGCCCGTCTTTGGTCCGCCATATTTAACATGGCTACGTCTCCTTGGCCACGAAAGCCTTGTACTGGGTTTCGCTATGACGTAGGTTCTCGTCTGTCTCTCTCGCTCACTACAGCACTGAGGCCTTAATAGACAATAGATGCCTGTCAGTTTACCCATCTCATGGTGAATCTGCACCCTTTGTGGCATGCGGTCCTGGACGACAGGGTTCATTTCACAATTGCTGTAGGTTGACTCTTTCAGCCATATATTTAAATGAGAGAGCAATGCTCGTTATCTCACACACTGTAAAAGTTCACCATTTGTAGGGTGTGCTCTATGCTTTGAAAATTTTTTACCGTCTTTCCGCCATAATTATCACTCTGACTCTTGTGAGACCACATCGGGTGGGGTAAAGCATTAAGCATAGTCCAAATAAAGATTATTTGACTTTCATTCTTCTCTTGAAAATTTGAATTTTTATGTTTTCTTAATGTAGACAACCTTTACTAACAATAATTTATAAAATATCGGTAATTAAGAATATATATTTGCAATTAAACCTGGAATTTCGAGTGCAGTGTGTATTTAGAAACAAGGAGACGTGTATTGGTACAACGCTACACGTATGATTTTAAATAACCTTTCACTTCAGTAAATATAATTTCTCGGAAAATTTCAAACCTGATTTTTTTCTGTGAACTTGTGAAAAACAATAAGAACAATGTGTTTCTCGCCGCTTTTTAACTGTATTCCTCGTGCGTGTTTCAGGAAGCAGCGTCAAGCCATTTTCACACTACGAATTAACAGCACGACAGTTATAACGACAACAAGAGCACAATAGTCGAGAGATTGCAATTGTAAACTGTTTTTGAAATAAACACTACGTAGTTAATGTATGATTAGGAAAAACATTGATGACTTTGAATACATTAGAAACTGTTAAAGCTTCATTTAACATAAGATATCCAATAGATAAGTAGGACCTACTACCCATGAGAATAACATGACCAGAGTAGGTATGTCACAGCATCTTAAGTCATTGTGTTTGTGTTTGACTACATCAGGTTCATTCTTGTGATGAACAAATAACAATGCGGCTAGAATATGGGACATTTGATCAAACTTGTATGCGTTAAGGCTACTCAGTGCTTGACTTCGAAGTAAATACACTAATAAAATGCTGTTCGACCTTACTCTCTCCGCGATGATACACATTCATGTTGATACTTTCAAGAATTGTCAATTGTTGACATTGTATTTTATCTAGAAGGATATAGAATCAGAGTGGGAGTTGGAAGCTGCTCATCTGATAAGCTAGTCAGCCCTGTAACGACTAACGTAGTTTGGTTTAGTAGCAATTTAATATTCTCTGTTTAACAGGAACAATATTAGCCGTTGAGCAGATAAATAACACACGAAGCGGCAAAAAATCGCAGTGAAAGGCGAGAACGATAGTTCCGGTTTCGCGTTTTAATAAGAGAATGAAGGCACTTTGTGAAGTGAGAAGCTTTTGCAAATTAGCGAGATGAGTCGGTCTAATTGCTCTGCTTTGTGTTACCGAACCGATCACTAGGGGCGCTGTAAACAAGCATTAATAACGAGGAGTAACTGGCGTGAAGCAATACAACAAACATCGATAGCACTCGTTAACACAAAGTGGATGCAAATGCTGGTGTATCGCATGGATTGTGGTGTAACGAAGGATAATTCGATTCGTTCCATCTGAAGTGGTGTGTGGGATTCATCCATGGGAAAAATATTTAAAAAAATCCTATGATATTTGTGTGACCCCTATTTTTGAAATAATCAGTGAATGAGAGCCGGTTTTCAATATAAAAGTAAAGAATTATTTTGCACACTTTAAGTATGAGATTTTTTGATGAAATTTCTATAAATTTTCGTTTAGTCTCAGAAACGGAAACTTAAGATTATAATATTTATTTTAAGTCTAAGTAATGGGAAAGAACGAATTTCTACTTACAAGCGTTAACTCTGTTGAGGGAAAGGGCAAAGTAATGGAGAGCACGTAGTTGTAAGTGTATTTTATGGATTCGAAAATGAATTAATGGCTTTTAGAGGAAATAAAAAACATTTTCCCCTATGGCTGGCGCCACTGCCTTACTGCATCAGTGACATGACAACAATTTCGCAAGACAACGGCAAGGCATTCAGTGTTCATATTTTGCAGGAACTATTTTGTCGTACAGGCCGTTCTCAACAGATTCTAAAATACTATGACATAGTAACTGATGAACACTGAAATAAACTCAGTAAACTTAATTGAGCTCCCTTGGTGTACCTCATAACACAAACTCGAACCACCAAATGCCACCATATTTTACAATAGCGAAGTATAAAAGCTGAAACAGACAAATTTAACTGCGTGAAACAGTTTGGCACGATGTGTTTCTATGTGCAGAAAGGCTTAATGAGCCTAATACGTTTGCAGATCAGTAATAGTTATTTCCAATATATGATGAGAAAATTATTGCGAGTCCAAGAAATTAATTTCAACTTTCCTATCGACTACAGAAACTTTATTGTAACTGAAACGTTTCCGATGTATTGCACAGTAGCTACACTTTTCTTGGTGCCCTGCAGAGAACAGGTATCATTGAAGGCTATAGGGAAAGTGGTATCAAAACCTCTTGGGTTGAGAGATTGTGTAGTGTTCTTTCAGTGAATCCAATTTCGAGTCCAACCTACAAAGAATTTAGCAGTATGAACCCACTTACCATTATGACGTTGCACACCCTATGGCCACGATGCATGCAGTTTATCTAGGACGGCATGTGTCAAGGCAGGTTTGGCCTCCAAACTCCTTCTCTGCCTTTATATTCCTAATTACAATAGCTAGAATCTACAACAGTTTTTATTTTCTTGCTGTTATTCCTCCCAAAAATTTTGATGATAGAATCCATTACCTGAGCATATGTTACATGGATCTACAAACTAGTGTAAATTAATTTCTCCAGTGAAATCTATTCATTCAGATTACGCAATTCACTGTTCTGAACTTTCTGTATTCATTAGTTTTGCTGGAAATGATGTATTTCAAATGGTACTGTATTTCGAAGCTTTCTATTTAGCAGACATTCATAAACAATCTAGTGAGCTAATAAATAGAAAAGTAGATGATATCTAAACTGTTGGCTAATTTTTGTTCATTTTAAATAGATGTTTATTTTCGCTCAAACGGAATTCATTCAGGAGATACAATTAACCAAAGATATCAACCAGTCCAAACTTTCAGCTCATACTGTGACCAAACCAATGGAGATTTCTGGAATAAGTTAACATACTATTAATGAGCTACATTTTCTGAACCAAATAAAATCAATACAAATGTGTGTATCGCTGCTGGATATTGCTTATAAAAATTTTTCCAAGGTTCTGTATTTCAGAATTAATGAACAGCTTGATGGTGAACTAGGCGAATATCAAAGAGGACGAAGCTGTCATTATCAAATTAGTATTCTCAAATGGGTAATGAAACATCAAAGGGTCAGTAACAAGAGGCTGGTAATCACCTTTGTCGATTTTAAAAGTCCTACAATAGTATCCATCGTGAATCTCTACTGTCAATTCTTAAAGAATTTGGTTTACATCAGAAATTGGTCAACCTCTTTGCAGTCACCCTTAGAAATACTAAAGCTAGAGTAAGGTTCAGAAATGAATTCTTTGAACCTTTTGAGATTCATACTGGCCTTCGACAAGGCGATGAATTGTCTCCAATATTGTTCAGTTGTGTGCTGGAGAAAATCATGCATGATTAAACCGGAAGAAACATATTCCAGTGAAACACTATTCAAACTAAATACTCCAGCAACAACTGACAAAATGCAGAAATTTGATGGAAGAATACTGCGAACAACTATTAGAAAAGAACATCAAGTTAATGGGCAGTGGAGACTTTTGCCAAATTCAATAGCGTATAAAGAAAGTAAATCCATTATTAATACAATGCGGAAAAGAAGGGTTGCATTTTTCAGCCACATATCTCGCCTACGAAATTCTAGATACCGGAAGCAACACTTTAACTACTTCTGGAACAGTAAAACCATAAACATCTGGTTTAAAGAAGTAGAAAGTGATCTGGATGAACTGAACATCACCACACACCAAATTCAACACAGAGAAGAGAAACTGTTTCTGAAGAGCAGATACACATGGCTGACATTCAAACCATCAGAATATGAGAAGTATGACATATCTACAAAAGAACGAGAACCCAGATCTCGGCGAATGAACAAGTTTTGGTAAAAGAAGAAATTGCTGACTCTGAAGACCTAAACGTCATGATTGTAAACTCTTTTGTCTTATGTTTTATTTTAGTGCTCCAATGATAGAGTAAACTATGTAAATAAGTAAATAATACCATAACTAAGAGCTACGTAATTTTTAATATTCAGATTTTAATAATAAGAATGAATGCCAAATCTAAAAGTCAGGACTTCCATAGTGCATGCATATCTTGGTACTGTATATTTTAATTGCTACTGCTCATATTGCTGTTTTGGTAAACTAAGTGTGACCGTAATTGTTCCAACTATTTAAAAGGGTGTAATCTGACAAAGGGAAATATCAAATAATAATTAAATAACCAAAATCACGTAATATTTCAGCGAGAGTCTATACAAGGACGTAGTTCCGGTGCAGTTCCGTCATTACACTTCTTGTTTTTATTGGAGTTACGTCGTGGTCAGTATGTAACTGCCTCCTGGATTTCAGTATTCTCTCCACTGTGTGCTCTAGTGTTGTTGTTTGTACTAACCTCGCGACTAGTGGAGGACATGAGCAGTGATTATTACAATCAGTGATAGACTTAACAAGTAACATTCGTAAACATGCCACTGTCGTTTAACAAAATTATCATCATTCCGTGTGCCTTGTAGACAAGTTGTTGATCTGCTACAGGAAAAATTACTTTGTGCTCCAATTAATTCATGATTCTCATCCTTTCGTCGGAATATAATTCAAAGGCGTCCGTCAAATGTGAGTACAACGAGACCTGCTTAAACATTTTTAATTTGTAATGGGACTCCGTTTTTAGCAATAGGGAACAAACTCCGTAAATAAATATGCGTAGTGATTTCTTGTTAACTTTTGGAAAGAAGTACGGGACTTATCTTTTTATTCACGAGGATCGGAACTTCAATAGCGGCAACTATTTATTTGCAGCTCGGACAAAATAGATGCGTGTTTCAAAGTTTTACTAGCGTTCAAAGTAGTCACCAGCATTGTGTATAACCCGTTGCTAGCGATGTGGAAGTCGTGGGATACTCTTAGCAGTGCCAGATGTGTTGACATTCGAGCGGCGCGGTCTACTGCCCGACGAATTTGTAGCACTTCTGAAGTAAATGTCGTGAAGTGTTTGCTTCAGTTTAGAAATCTTGTTGAACTCCCGAAGGCTTAAGTCAGTGGAGTGCAGTAGACGGTAGAGCACTTAGCAGCCCCATCAGTCAAACAGTAAGAGCTTGCACTCTACGTGCTTGAGCATTGTCCTGCAAAATTATGGTCAGGTCCTGCAGAAAGTGTCATCACTTCTGTCTCTAAGCAGGTCGCAGGTCGTGTTCCAATGATGAACAGCATAGAGACAGAAGTGATGACACTTTCTACAGGAGCTGACTATCATTTTGCAGGACAATGCAGAACCAAATATATGTTTACATCACTTCAAATAACGAGATTAATGACCATACACGAGAAAAAAATTAGAAGCAAACTGGAAGAATGTGGACAAATTCTGCAACAGGTAATGCCATTTAAATACCTTGGTACAGGACTATCGAGCAGCGCAAATGTCGAAAAGTATGTTACAGAACAAGTAGCATAAGCAAACAAAGCATCAGTGTTTTTAAATTATACAATTAAGGAAAACATACGTATAGGGAAAGATCCAAAGGCTAGGAAATACAAGACTAGTACAACAGTATGTCAATTACGAGGCACAAAAATGAGACAAGATCTGAAATAACAAAATTTAGAAGACTTTCGGAAACCACAGAAATGTTCATTCTGCGGAGGAATGCATGAAAGGAACTGAATGATAGAACGAGGAATTAAAGAATTAGAAAAGGTTGTAATGTGGACTTCATTAACAAGTGGGTAAATAAAAGGGAGCGTAAGTAGAACAAACACGTAGAGAGACTCTATGAGCAGAAGGCTGTGAAATTCCTAAAAAAAATGAAACACCAGCTGCGAAAATAAATATAGGCTGTACACGAAAAGAGTTGACTGACAGGTTCAGGTAGTTCAGGGGGTACTGAAGGAAATAGGTTTTATGTAGTAAGAAAGGAAGAAGCAGAAAAAAGAAGAAGAACTAGAAGAAGAAATAAAATAGCAACACCACACTGTCTCATGAGAGATAACACATGAGAATGCATAATGTCCGTGACATACTGTTGTGGTGTCTTAATTCCCTCAATAAATCTTTCTGTGACCTCAGGTCATTCCAGATTAAAGAGTCAAGCATCTAGAACACAATTCATAAATACAGATCATCTATATTACTTTTTGTTTACAATAATTGGTCTTTGAACTGGCTAGCGTCGATGGCGAGCGGTGCTAATAGAGGATAAGGTGTCCCCAGCCCGGTGTTGGTAGCTGATAATGCAGATTATGTGCTTCCACTAAAGCTGCTGCATTAAGAAAAGGTTCGAGATTCCCTGTCCATGATGTACCGGCCAGATGTATACCAGGATGGGCCATGCCTGGTAGGGGTGGGAAGGCTGGACCTACGCGACGTAGTTCTGTGAATGTAGTGGAGTGCTGAACTGCGGATTCTGAGGTGTCAGACACAGATTTGAAGCCATGTGTCGTTAGTGATGCCTTTGTCACTCATATGGCGCTCAACAACGTAGGCTGAACGGTACGTTGCTGTCTAGCTGTTCGATAACGATAACTAGTCCAGGGGTGAGGAAGGGGGGTATTAAAATGCAGCTCCTTCCAGCTGACTTTGCCGTTCGTATTTGTACGGCAAGGTAGTTGCTGTCGCATGAAGTTGTTGAAGCCAAAGTTGTTTCTGAAAGACTGGCCCCAGGGCGTTATTGGACGAATATTTGATGACATGGTAGCAGCAGTTTCTGCTCCAGTCAATGACAATGCTAATTGGCGACTATCAGCAATCTGTGTCAATTTATTGGTGGACTGTTCTTCGCCTCAAGCTCTGTTTACAGTGCATCTCATTACAGTAACTTGGTACATTTACATACAATTGGTAAATTGGTAAATGATTAAAGGTGTAATTCTCTGTGTGGGGCGAACTAACACCATGATGAATTGGTGTTGTCCTCATTTACTGCTGATACAAGGCCTGAGAGTATGTAAGGAGCTTCAATAGTATCGGATACTGAACGATCATTGTAAGGGACACACGGATGTCGAGCAATCTTGTTAGACAGAGTTATCAGCACCTAAAGTAATTTGGTAGTAGCCTCGTTGTGGTTCTCTATATAGCTGGCTGGTCGAATAGTGCAATATCCAGATTTGTGGGCCATTTGAATGTGTCAGTGGCCTCATCTTTGAGTGCATGGGTCTGTGAGGTCAGGCACACCAGAAGGGAAGAGCGTCGTATCGTAAGCCAAACACACTGTCGCCCACTCACGTCTGTGCCTGTCATGCTGGAGCAATAAATGACTCTCAACAACATTCTGTGCCGTCACATTCTGTGCCATCCCACACCATTGGCTGCGGACTAGCAGCAGACATACTTTGAATTAACATTACAAGTATAGGCTGCTGCTAACACCAAAACACAAATAACTGCATTTTGAGTACCATGTCTGGGAAATATGTTCTGCTGAAGATAGCGTCGCGTTGAGAGCAGCAATGAATCACAGAAAAAACGAACATGGGCGACCTTCATTGGGGAGCATGGTGCAGGTCTGGAGCAGATCCCATTCATCCAATGTCGTGGAGAGCTGCCGCACTATTACCCCAGATGTCATGGTGAAGCAGCAATTGGGTATGAGTTCAGATCACAGCTAGTAATGATTGAGGAAACTCTGTAACACAACAGTATGCCAGGGACATCCTGCGTCTCCTGTACTTCCTCTCTGGCAACGTTATTGTGGTTTTTGTTGCCATTTTTCAGCAGCACACTGCTCGTCCACAAATGGCTCGTGTCTATGAGCAGTCTGCATGAAATTGAGGGCAAGCAAAATCCCAGTTCAGTCCCCAGTAGAAAATGTGTGTCACCAACTACGACGTCAACTCCATCCCTGTGTGAGTATCCAAGATATTAAGGACCATTTCCAACTGTAATGGGTTAGCTTGCCAGAGGAGACTATACAACGGCTTTGTGACACATTTGCTAACCGGAACAGGGCATGAATCCAGGGTAGTATGGGTAAATGGTTCAAATGGCACTGAGCACTATGGGACTTAACTGCTAAGTCATCAGTCCCCTAGAACATAAAACTACTTAAATCTAACTGACCTAAGGACATCACACAGATCCATGCTCGAGGCAAAATTCGAACCTGCGACAGTAGCGGTCGCGCGGTTCCAGACTATAGCGTCTAGAACCGCTCGGCCACCCCGACCGGCCGTATGGGTCAATGTCACAATGATAAGTGTGCTCATACTACTGGACTCGACTCGATTTTTTAATGCGTGTAGTAACATCACATACGTTGCCAATCTGTGAAATAGCATTTTTATTCCTCATCCTTTTCTAGATTACACTTTCCCAGGTAGAGTATCTTAAAAGGGGACAGTAAAAAAAGGTTTTGTAATATAATCTAGTTTTTGCAATGTCAAGAAAAGGGCACACAATCTTAACATGGTAAAAAATGAGTATGTGAGTACATAAAATCCTTCCAGGTTAATCCACTTTACACCTCGTTATTATAGATTGAATCGTCTCTGTCCGACATCGTTATTTTTCACAGATTAAAGACAAACAACTGTAATATTCCAGTGAATGCATTCAGTGACTTTGCCAATAGTGTTTAAAGAGAGGGGTGCATTTTCAGTCAAATACAGAACTTTGAATCACCATCGTCATCAACAGGCACTCTAATACTTCATTTTCTTTACTTTCAGTATTTTATCAACCACTCGAATTTGGTATCTGATATAGGTATCAGTTTTTCTGACTCTTCGTTTAGGTGATCCTTGTTTAACGTCCCGTTGACAACGAGGTCATCAGAGATGGAGTAAGAGCCACGAACCAAGAAAAGACCGAGAAAGAAAGCTGCCGTGGTCTTCCGAAGTAACTATCCAAGCATATACCTTAAGCGATTTAGGAAAAGCACGAAAAACCTAAATCAGGATGGCCAGACGCTGGTTGGAAGTGTTGTCCTTCTGTGCGTAAATCACTGCGTTACCCAGTTCTATTTGACTCTTCGAGTCATTCCCACGAAGTCTCTCGTGTTTCCTCCGTACCATAGTTCAGGCTTACTAGCACTGAAATTACATGTTTCACAGTAATACGTAGAAACAGGTCAGTTGGAGAGAAAGAGAGAGAGAGACAGAGAGGAGACTAATATGCCAATTATTGTTCCACTTTTAATTGCAGTTTCATATTCCGTGGATGTACTGCAATTAATTTACAAATTTCATTTTGTATAACGTTTCCTCAAATTTTCATTATTTCTTTTGCAGCCCTTAAAGGAAATTTTCACCCTCATCAGTTAAGCATCTTCATACATTTCATCTGAAATACTTCCACAATGCCATTGTGCACATAGGTGGTTATCTGTATATACGAGGGCAGTTCAATAAGTAATGCAACACATTTTTTTCTGAAACAGGGGTTGTTTTATTCAGCATTGAAATACACCAGTTTATTCCCCAATCTTTTAGCTACACAACACTATTTATCAACGTAATCTCCATTCAATGCTACGGCCTTACGCCACCTTGAAATGAGGGCCTATATGCCTGCACGGTACCATTCCACTGGTCGATGTCGGAGCCAACGTCGTACTGCATCAGTAACTTCTTCATCATCCGCGTAGTGCCTCCCACGGATTGCGTCCTTCATTGAGCCAAACATATGGAAATCCGACGGTGCGAGATCGGGGCTGTAGGGTGCATGAGGAAGAACAGTCCACTGAAGTTTTGTGACCTCCTCTCGGGTGCGAAGACTTGTGTGAGGTCTTGCGTTGTCATGAAGAAGGAGAAGTTCGTTCAGATTTTTGTGCCTACGAACACGCTGAAGTCGTTTCTTCAATTTCTGAAGAGTAGCACAATACACTTCAGAGTTGATCGTTTGACCAGGGGGAAGGACATCGAACACAATAACCCCTTCAGCGTCCCAGAAGACTGTAACCATGACTTTACCGGCTGAGGGTATGGCTTTAAACTTTTTCTTGGTAGGGGAGTGGGTGTGGCGTCACTCCATTGATTGCCGTTTTGTTTCAGGTTCGAAGTGATGAACCCATGTTTCATCGCCTGTAACAATCTTTGACAAGAAATAGTCACCCTCAGCCACATGACGAGCAAGCAATTCCGCACAGATGGTTCTCCTTTGCTCTTTATGGTGTTCGGTTAGACAACGAGGGACCCAGCGGGAACAAACCTTTGAATATCCCAACTGGTGAACAATTGTGACAGCACTACCAACAGAGATGTCAAGTTGAGCACTGAGTTGTTTGATGGTGATCCGTCGATCATCTCGAACGAGTGTGTTCGCACACTCCGCCATTGCAGGAGTCACAGCTGTGCACGGCCGGCCCGCACGCGGGAGATCAGACAGTCTTGCTTGACCTTGCGGCGATGATGACACACACTTTGCCCAACGACTCACCGTGCTTTTGTCCACTGCCAGATCACCATAGACATTCTGCAAGCGCCTATGAATATCTGAGATGCCCTGGTTTTCCGCCAAAAGAAACTCGATCACTGCCCGTTGTTTGCAACGCACATCCGTTACAGACGCCATTTTAAC
The DNA here is from genome assembly GCF_023864345.2 of Schistocerca serialis cubense. Classification (NCBI taxonomy): domain Eukaryota; kingdom Metazoa; phylum Arthropoda; class Insecta; order Orthoptera; family Acrididae; genus Schistocerca; species Schistocerca serialis. Next base: position 284,225,743 of record NC_064644.1, on the reverse strand, counting down.
AGCTCCGTACAGCGCTGCCGCCTGTCGGAAGTCAATGAAACTGTACGAGACGAATCGGGAATGTTTGAAAATATTCCACAAGAAATTTCCGGTTTTTTCAACCAAAATTGGCCGAGAAAAAAAAATGTGTTGCATTACTTATTGAACTGCCCTCGTATAATTCATCTCTTGAACTATAGAAACGTTTAAATTGTTGAAACACTTGAATAATTCTCTTTCTTCTATTATCTATTGTGCCCGTGTGTGCTTAGCTAATCAAATGCCATATTGACACAGTGTAAGCTTCTTTTGCTTTTCTTCATATACTTACAATTCTGCATTGTTACTTTTACCAAATTTCCTTTTTACGTTATCACATCTTGCAAAAGTTATTTCCATGTAGTTTTTTGCAATTCAGCCTGCTGTGTCTTGCAACTATAGTCATTTTGTTAAGATCTTTAATTTTCATTAATAGCTATTTTTCTTTATTTAAGATGTCTTTTCTATGTATATCCTTCATACGTGCTAATTCTTTTGTTCTTTCCAATAGTAACTTCTCTTATTGTGCTTCTCTCGTCTATGACAGCATTATCTTCATTTTTTTAAAATCTGGACGAAGCATTCTATTTGATAAGGTATATTCCTTAATACTTAAATATTCACAATTCATAAATCGAATTTTCTTCTTTGTATGATAGTTCCATATCTGTTCGCATGCAGCATCAGTGGATAATTAGGAATGATGTAAGTGCATGACAAGCCCTGAACGTGTCTTGCTGTCTCATAAGTTATTGGCAGATTCATATTTAGTTACATATATTTCATGTAAAGTCCATATTCTATTTTACTCTACTTACGCAGTGCCATAAGTAAAAACTCTACAGGTGTATTAAAATGCGCCATTAATATTTTGCAGTTCTGCTACTTCGTCATATTAATGAGAGTACTTCGGTATATAAACCTGAATATTTTCACTGACCTTACGCTTATTTATAAGAAACTCTGGCTGTTCTGGTGTTCTGCACTTTTTGTAAGATCATTTTTAATTCTTTGACTAGACGTAATACCTACACCTTGACCACTGTTCTGTTCCTTTCCAATAAAACGCATGACCTAAGTACAATTCTCTTTGACCATCTCACTTTCGCCGCAGTGAATCTGTTCCTTTCCAATAAAACGCATGACCTAAGTACAATTCTCTTTGACCATTTCACTTTCGCCGCAGTACTGATAGCCATATAACACATCATTTAATGTTAAATAAATTCTGGCTCATTAAGCTATGTTTTGAACCCAGAGTGCTGCTGTCTATTGTCGTTGAATCAAAGTACTACAAGTGGTTCGGTATCTAATAATGCACCATATACATAATCATACATTTCTGACGAACGTACGAAAGAGCTGCTGAAATCTCTGTTTGGCAATTTTCTTTAGCCAACTTTTTCGTTTCATCTTGCTAACTTTCCTTCAGTATTCCTTTTCCCAATATCTCGCTCTTTCCTATTCCTTCTACAACCTGTTACACTCCATTCTAGCGTTCCTTTCTCAGTTCCTGATGAAAGAAAGGCCCTTACTTCAATGGGACAAGTAGGCAGCTGGTACAAGAATTTCCTTCGACGCCAAACCTCGGCTAGGAGAGTGAACAGCACACCACTCTTAGGCCGACAGACCTCTTCGGCCAAGTTTCCGAAGTCCTCAGCCACCTCCGACACGAACTTCGGCTTTCTCCTCTCCCTGCAAATGCCGAGCGGCAGTTGTTTCACAAGAATTCGACTTCTCTACGCTTCTGCCTTGTAAAGAAGTAGTTCCCCTTGTGTAGATATATTACCGCGTTGTAGGTTGATGACATTATGCGTACTAACACACGTAACATTATTTCGAATTGGTGTAATTGTTTCCCTGGGACTGAAATTAGTTGAAACAGAACACATGAAATCGGTACTGCGCTTTTACAGAGATTATCAGAAATGAAGCGTTAAGGTAAATTAGTAAATGAACAGAAAAATCAGACCTCTTGAGTGTTTATCTTGATAAGATCATGAATTGGAAATTACATGTTACAAATCTTGTTAAACGTCTAAGCTCTACAGGTTTTTCGCTGTTGGTACTATTTTCATGCCCTAATGACTTATGGCAACATATTCTCTTGTCACAGAGGAAGCAGGTGTTTTTCCTATAGAAACGTGTAATAAGCGGAACAATGTGTGCCCACTCTAGATCGTTTTATAGACATTTCCCTAAAACGTTTATCAGAGTGACAACAGCCTCACTGAACATTGACTCCCTTATGTAATTAGTTGTCAACAATCAATCTTAGTTGGAAAACAGCAGTAAGCTTTATAATAATATCACTACGAAAGTAAATAACTTAGATGAACCTTCAATCAGATTTGATGTGTCACACAAAGAAGGGAGGTGTCCAGCCAAAAAAATCATTGGCAACTGTCCCAATGATTTAAGAAATTCACTAAGTAATAAAACTTGTTATTGCAATCATATTTGTTCTACAGCCCCTTCTAATACATGTAAGAATTCATAATATTACAGTGTGTGTCTTGTGTGTGTGTGTGTGTGTGTGTGTGTGTATGTTTCAGAGAGAGGGAGGAAGTATGTGTAATTAAGGTTAGGCTGGCCAGTGATTCCATCAGTGTAGAAACGTAAGCTGTCCGGAGTGGCCGAGCGGTTCTAGGCGCTACAGTCTGGAAGCGCGCGACCGCTACGGCCGCATGTTCGAATCCTGCCTCGGGCAGGGGTGTGTGTGATTTCCTTAGGTTGTTAGGTTTACGTAGTTCTAAGTTCTAGGGGACTGATGACCTCACATGTTAAGTCCTATAGTGTAAGAGAAATTAGAAATTTGGACGGTATAGGATAATTAATGTTTAAAAATGTTTGTAAAATAAATGTCTCCAAATAAACACTTCTCAAAGGTATGGAAATCACGTTGTAGTACATACTAATACCTTAATTGAAAATGACTTAACGCTATATGTTATGTACTTTTTATGTTTCTTACATAAAGGTTTCTCAGCTGCACTGTGGATCGCGTTAGTGCTATTGTAGGTTTCCGTCCTTTGTTGGAGGCCAGACTGTATCGTTTAGTTGACATCGTGGTGGTTGTTTGTTTTGTGTTGACTGGTGCCTCTTGGTTTCACAAGCGTTGCCTGTCCGCTAGTGGCAGCAGCGGCGTTATCGATATGTAGTAACTGTGACCCTATCGTTGGGGTGACGTCGTTGTTCTTCCGGGTTGTGTGTGTGAGCAGTTCCGTTGGGGGACTCAAAAGAGTGAAGAGGACATTGCGAAAACACAGGGACTGCTGGCGGCATGCATGCACTGCCGCGTGGAAGTGCTTTGTTCGCCAGGGTACACGAACTAGCCGCCAGCAGGAGCCAACAAGCTGTAAGTTGAGTGGATTTTAATCCTACCAGTGAAACCCCCACCATCGTGGGATCTCGCGGTTCTCCAGTGACTTGGGTTCGTGTTGCTGTTCGCAGTGTCGCCGAGAAAGATGAGCAGCGAGTGGAATGCTTGGGAAAGTCGGATCTAATTATCTTTCCTCTACTTATTCTTACTAATTGCTGCATTCTATCTGTAACCATTTGTTAAGTTCAAGCAGAGGTACTTTACGTGCCTGGTGGCCGGTAACACCCCAGTGACCTACCCTGGAAGTTAGTGTATGTAACGGGAGTGTACGTTGCATGGGGGCTTAGTTATAAAATGAATACATAATAATTTTAGTAGCTGTGTATCCGGTTACGAAGTCTCGTAACCGGTTGGCCCTGAGTCGTATTAGTACGCAATCTGACTGCATAAAATAACAATAAAAAATGAAAGGGAATTTCCGTTAACACAATTGATTAATTAAGTCCCCAGCAACTATAAAAGCTACCAAACAACAAAGCACAAGTGTAACTGTTCTGTGTGTGGAAGTGTGATTCAACGTATCTGGCACGGTTCTTCCTCAATACGACGAGATATTTTAAACACCATTTACAATGGACTAATTGAAAAACCACAAATACTATAATTGTACATAGAAACCAGAATTACAAGTCTAATACATGAACACGAGCCAGATGCTTTGTTGACAGAACCTGTGACCAAGAGGCATTATTATTAAGGAGATTTGAAGTAAGAAAATTTTTTGTTACCTCCAGATGTATGGACGAAAAATACACTGTGATCAAAGCAACGTCTTCCATATATACATTACACCAACCGAACAGCATCTACTCTCTCGCCCAACAGAACAATAACTGCACACGACATGGTCTCAACTAGTACTGCTCTCGACTTTCTCTCAACAAGTACTGCCCACGGCAACCTCTGAACTACAACTGCCAGTGGAGGCGGCGGAATAATACTCTTTGGCGCAATCTCTGGCGCTGTGACTCAGCGTAGCCACCTTTCAACGTTTCCTCGCCTTGTCGTTGCTGTCCGGTAAGGCATGTAGTTTAGAAGGTATACTTGATTTATAGATCGGTTGGTGTTTCTTCTACTCTGGTAGTAGTGGTCCCTTCCTCCTTTTGGACGCTCTAAACACAGCATTCTGAGGATGTAGTGATGACCGCCGGTTCCCGCTTTGGCGTGGTGTTACACCTTTGCATTGGCTATCGGACGTTAGGTTGCTTCAGCAGATTATCGTTAGTCATTCGTTAAACTAACACTAGTCTGAGTGACCATATTGTAAAGTGAATGCAAGTATTGCTGCCTATCTCATTGTTCGCGAAAGTGTTTTTGGCCGGACCTACTCAGATGACGATTTCTGGAGCACCGTCTGTGACTTGCCCTTGCATTTTATTATTGCGATATTATTGTATCACCAAGTTACCATCATTTGTCTCATCTGTTTCGTGATCAGTTGCCTGTCTTTTAAATTAACTTTTGCTACTGCCTTGCTGTTTGTCAATTGTTGTTGTTGTGGTATTCAGTGCAGAGACTAGTTTGGTGCAGCCCTTCATGCTACTCTATTCTGTGCAAGATTCTTCATCTCCCACTACCTACTGCAACCTACATCCTTCTGAAACTGTTTAGTGTGTTCCTCTCTTGGTCTCCCTTTACGATTTTTACCCTCAACGCTGCCATCCTATACTAAATTGGTGATCCCTTGATGCCTCAGAATATGCCCTGCCAGCCGATCCTTTCTTATAGTCAAGTTGTGCCACAAACTCCTCTTCTCTCCAGTTCTATTCAATATCTCCTCATTAGTTATGTAATCTACACATCTAATCTTTAGCATTGTTCTGTAGCACCACATTTCCAATGCTTCTATTCTCTTCCTGTCCAAACTATTTATCGTCCACCTTTCACTTCCGTACATAGCTACACTCCACACAAATGCTTTCAGAAACGACTTCCTGACACTTAAATCTATCCTCGTTGTTAACAAATCTCTCATCTTCAGAAACGCTTTCCTTGCCACTGCCAGTCTACATATTAACCTCTCTTCTTCGACCATCGTCAGTTATTTCCCTCCCCAAATAGCAAAACTCATTTACTACTCTAAGCGTCTCATTTCCTAATCTAATTTCCGTAGCATCACCCGACTTCATTCGACTACATTCTATTATCCTCGTCTTGCTTCTGTTAATGTTCATCTTATATCCTCCTTTCAAGACATTATCCATTCCGTTCAACTGCTCTTCCAAGTCCTTTGCTGTCTCTGACAGAATTACAATGTCATCGGCAATCCTCAAAAATTTTATTTCTTCTCCATGGGTTTAAATACCTACTGCGAACTTTTCTTTTGTTTCCTTTACGGCTTGCTCAATATACAGATTGAATAGCATCGGGGAGCGGCTACAACCCTGTCTCACTCCCTTCCCATCACTGCTTCCCTTTCATGTACCTCGATTCTTATAACTCCCATCTGGTTTCTGTACAAATTCTAAATAGCCTTTCGCTCCCTGTGTTTTACCCCTGTCACCTTCAGAATTTGAAAGAGAGTATTCCAGTCCACATTGTCAACAGCTTTCTCTAAGTCTACAAATGCTAGAACCGTAGATTTGCCTTTCCTTAATCTGTTTTCTAAGATACGTCGTAGGGTCAGTATTGCCTCACGTGTTCCACCATTTCTACGGAATCCAAACTGATCTTCCCCGAGGTCGGCTTCTACCACTTCTTCCATTCGTCTGTAAAGAATTTGTGTTAGTATTTAGCAGCCATGGCTTATTAAACTCATAGCTCGATAATTTTCACATTTGTCAATACCTGCATTCTTTGGAATTGGAATTATTGTATTCTTCTTGAAGTCTGAGGGTATTTCGCCTGTCTCATACATTTTGCTCACCAGATGGTTGAGTTTTGTTAGGGCTGGCTCTCCCAAGGCTGTCAGTACTTGTAATGGAATGTTGTCTACTCCCGGGGCCTTGTTTTGACTTAGGTCTTTCACTGCTCTGTCAAAATCTTCACGTAGTACCATATATCCTATTTCATCTTCATCTACAATCTCTTCCATTCTATAATTTCGTCCTCAAAAGCATCGCCCTTGTATAGACGCTCTATATACTCCTTCCACGTTTCTGCTTTCCTTTCATTGCTTAGAACTTGCTTTCCATCTGAGCTCTTCATATTCATACAAGTGGATCTCATTTCTCCAAAGGTCTCTTTAATTTTCCTGTAGGCAGTATCTACTCTCCCCCTAGCGATAAGTGCCTCTACATCGCTACGTTTGTCCTCTAGCCATCCTTGCGTAGCCATTTTACACTTCCTGTCGATCTCATTTTTGAGTGGTTTTTATTCCTTTTTGCCTGCTTCATTTACTGCATTTTTAAATTTTCTCCTTCCATCAATTAAATTCAATATCTCTTCTGTTACCCAAGGATTTCTAGTAGCCCTCGTCTTTTTACCTAATTGATCCTCTGCTACCTTCACTGTTTTGTCTCTCAAAGCTACCCATTCTTCTTCTACTGTATTTATTTCCCCCACTCTTGTCAATCGTTCCCTAATGCTCTCCCTGAAGCCCTATACAACCTCTGGTTTCTTCAGTTTATCCAGGTCCCATCTCCTCAAATTCTCACCTTCTTGCCGTTTCTTCGGTTTTAATCAACAGTTGGTAACCAACACATTGTGGCCGGATTCCACACCTGCCCCTGGAAACGTCTTACAATTGAAAACCTGATTCGTGAATCTCTGTCTTACCATTGTATAATCTGTCTGATACCTTCTAGTATCTCCAGGGTTCTTCCATGTATACAACCCACTTTCATGATTCTTGAACCAAGTGTTAGCTATGATTAAGTTCTGCTCTGTGCAAAATTCTACCAGGCGGCATCCTCTTTTATTTCTTCCCACAATCCATATTCACCTTCTACGTTTCCTTCTCTCCCTTTTCCTACTATCGAATTCCAGTCACCCATGACTATTAAATTTTCCTATCCCTTCACTATTTGAATAATATCTTTTATCTCATCATACATTTCATCAATGTCTTCGTCATCTGCGGAGCTAGTCGGTATACAAACTTGTACTACTGTGCTAGGCGTGGGATTCGTACCTATCTTGGCCACAATAATGCGTTCACTATGCAGTTTGTAGTAGCTTACACACATTCCTGTTTTCCTATACACTATTAAACCTACTGCTGCATTACCCCTATTTGATTTTGTATTTATAACCCTGTATTCACCTGACCAGAAGTCTTGTTCCTCCTGCCACCGAACTTCACTTTCCCACTATATCCAACATTAACCTACCCATTTCCCTTTTTAAATTTTCAAACCTACCTGCCTGATTAAGAGATCTGACATTCCACGCTCCGATCCGTGGAACGCCAGTATTCTTTTTGCTGATAGCAACGTTCTCCTGTTTAGTCCCCACCCGGAGATCCGAATGGGGGACTATTTTAGCTCCGAAATATTTTACCTAAGAGGATGTGATCATCATTTAACCACACAGTAAATCTGCATGCCCTCGGGAAAAATTACGGCTGCAGTTTCCACTTGTTTTCAGCAGTTCGCAGTATCAGCACAGAAAGGCTGTTTTGGTTAGTGTTACAAGGCCAATTCAGCCAATCATCCAGACTGTTGCCCCTGCAACTACTGAAAAGGATGCAGCCCCTCTGCAGGAACCACACGTACGTCTGGCCTGTGAAGAGATACCCCTCTATTGTGGTTGCACCTACGATACGGTTATCTGTATCTCTGAGACACGCAAGGCTCCCCAGCAACGGCATGGTCCATGGTTCTTGGGGGCGGGGGGGGGGGGGGGGGCTTGTCAGTATGTTTGTTAAATTTTTTTAATATTGCCATTCGTGGCGTTAAAGGCCTTCAGTCGTGACTGTCGCTACTAATTATGGTGTGGCAATTGTATTCTAGCAGTTAACCTTCAATACCTTGGTGATTTGTTTTCAATATTTTAATAACTGTAGTATTTAAGGTGCAACATGCTAAACAATTCTTAACTTATTGCCATTCAGGCCTTCAGCCGTGAGTGTCGTTACTTGTCTTAAAATTTTAATGTGACAGTTGTATTTTTGCAGTGAGCTTTAAGACCTTGGTCACATAATCTTTACATTTTCATAACTGTAATTGTAAGTTGCAGCAGGTTTAATCAATTCTTAATTTATTGCCATTAAGGCCTTCAGTCCTGAAACAATTCTTAAATTCCAATAGTAATTAATTATGGCGACCGTCCTCAATCGTAACCGAATTCTGTGTTCCTTGACCACCAGGTCTCAAATGGTAGCAGATTGTGGTTGCGATAGATGGACCTCTGGGTATTGGGCACAGCACGCTTTTTTTTTAACGTGAATAAACTTTATTTCTTAACGCAGTTCTAATCATATCACACTACCTAAACTACACTCATAACTCCCACATGAAGGCTGTGTCACTAATTATGTGCCTTATTTTACACGCAGTTCAGCAGAGACATTACGCGAATCATCAGTACTCGCAAAATGGTGGCACAGACTTTTTAATAAAATATATTAGCAATATTTACATCATCAGTCTTTAAAACAGACTGAACTATCTCAACACAATTCCTGTAACAGTTCACACGATATCGTAGCACCAGCCAGAGCACTATTTCTTAAGTAACGGCTGGTAGGTCAATTAAGGTCATTGGTCCCAGGATAGAATTTGGCGGAGAGCAGAAGCAGGCCGTCGAGAGCTGTAAAAAGCAGGTTCCCACTCGTCGTGCGGGTCCCCCATGAGCTGTAACACTTGATGCCGAAATTGAACATTCTTGCGCCTCGACACAGTAACCGAGCTGACCACTGGCGAGCATACTGTGGGTGGCAGGCAATTGTCAGAAAGTAGGTGACACCTCACGAACACCACGTACACAGGGCGCATTTCAGTTCACCCAAACAGTGGTTTAATTCGGGTGGCTTCAGAGCCGATTACTCTTTATCCTCCTCCTGCATGCCACATATTCTGTCCAGCTCTCTGCTGACGTCTTTCGGTGGAGGTGGCATCCATTCTAAGGGGTTGAAAGGGCCTAACATCTCGCTTCCCGGGTAGCCAACTGCGGAATAGATTACAGGTTCCCTGTCTCTTGAGTATCGCGTTCAAGGGTAATCAGGAAAGGAAACGTTAGGCGATGGTTGCGATGGCGGACTCCATGGTCCACCAGGCACTGGTAGCACCTCTGGAGGTGAGGCAGGCAGCTGTTGGCTGCTGCCTTGTTCGTTAGTCACATCTGCTTGCAGTTGTTGAATAATGGTCTCTTCTTGCTCTTGCTCCATTGGTGTGCCAACCTCCACTTCGGCAGCAATGTCTTGAAGGTTGCTCTCTATCTCCAAATGCAAATCCAAATCGTGTGGCTCATTGGCGTCCATGACATCCACAGACTCTTCTGGTATGATGTTCTCAACGTCCATCTCCGATGATAGGTCCGACAGGCTTTCAGCAGTACCTGCCTGAGCTACATGACCCTAGGCTACCGACTTCCACGAAAGACTCATCTGATATGCCACTGCCATAATCAACCTTCATAGTTTCATCAGATATGTCTCTGTTATCATTCATAGCCACAGGTTCATGATCAGACACCACGTTGACAACCAGCATGGTCACCTCTGAGGTTAATATGGAGGCCAGCGATTGCGCCACTTCTATTTCCCTCGCTGATGAAACACTGTTATGGCTACGTTTCTGGTACACGTCTGTCATTACGTATTAAGTTTCCTCACACAAAATGGTCTCAAGCTGGATGGCTGAAACAGGACGTGGCGACCTTGATGAGGGCACAGTTTGTACGTCCTCCATTGCGTACTTGCTGACGAGATTGCTGAGTCCATTGTTGTGCTGAAAGGTCTGCAGGTTCTGGTTTGCAGGTAACAAAAGAAGTAGCACGTGAAGACGACTGTATAGAAATCGGTCGCGCCTGTCTGTTTCTGAACAATTGAGTAACGATGGGAGTGACGGGGACACCCAAGAAACTATTTCTGGAAGGCGAACGGTATAATCTAGTTTCCATTCTCGTCAGGCAACAACTGATGGCGACCTTCAAGCTACTCTTCAAACAAACGTTCTACCACGCCATATTCTTCGCACTGCATTGCTTCAGCGTAAAATTTGTCAGGACACACACAGAGACCATCCGGATCTTCCTCGTCACAAGATTCTCTCAGTCTCTAGACGAAGTCCCTGCCCCGCAATCGTGCTGCATCTGTAGAGTGAGGGTTCCGTTCGTCTCGCCACATGCTGCAGTCGTGGCGCGAAAGCTGGTGGCAGATCGATGGCTGGTGTGTGAGTGGACGGCCTGTCTATGGGGGCGGCTGGAGTGCGCGTGGGTGCACCTGGAGAACCACGCTGCTGTGCCTCGCACGCTCGCGACCCCGCCAGCGCCAGCAAGAGGAAAACAGTAAACACTGCCATTTCAGCGCCACCCACTCAACTGAGCAACACAGACGGCCGCCGTATCGAACTTATGGTGGATTCAGCACCAAATTCCTGCGGAGATCACCCCTCAGGTCGTCAAGGAAAACTGGAATCGTGCGAGGTGCAATATTCTCACAGCTTACAATAATCAAGCTGGTCGTTATAACCGTAATCGGCGAGCCTTCAGGGGTGAGCCGGGAGATAAGGTGTATGTTCGTAATTTTCCCGGGCGGGAGGTACGTGTTGACAACCTTAGTAGTTTTACGTCAAATTTTCTGGGTCCGTCTATGATTATGGCGATTTTAGTCCCAGTTAACCTTCTGGTTAAGGACAACTGTACCGGTAAGCAATACCAGGTCCAACGTAATCAAATTAAGTTTGGTTAGGCCGCTGGTTGGTTCCCCTAGCAAACCCTCCACCCTCCCACTCCTCGGTGTCCCATTCAGAGGGAGAGGTTGAGCCGCGCTGCGGCTCGCGTGGTGTTGTTGTAGGTTTCCGTCCTCTATTGGAGACCAGACGGTAACGTTCAGTTGACATGGTGGCGGTTGTTGTTTTCTTCTTGTTTTGACTGGCGCCACTTGGTTTCGCAAGCGTTGCCTGTCCGCTAGCGGCAGCAGCTGTTTATCGATACGTAGTAACTGTGGCCCTATCGTTGGGGTGACGTCGTTGTTCTACCGGGTCTTGTGAGTGAGCAGTTTGGTTGGTGAATCCGGAGGAGCCAAGAGGACAGTGCGAAACACTCCGGGACTGCTGGCGGCATGCACGCACTGCCGCGTGGAAGGGCTTTGTTCGTGAGGGTACACAAACTAGCCGTCAGCCGGACCCAACAAGCTAAAAGTTGAGTGGATTTTAATCCTAGCGAGTGGAATGCTTGAGGAAGTAGGATCTAATTACCTTTTCTCTACTTATTCTTACTAACTGTTGCATTCTATCTCTTACCAATTGTTAAGTTCAACCAGCCGTACTTGTCCTGCCTGGTGGCCAATAACACCCCAGTGATCTGCCCTGGAGCTTAGTGTATGTAACAGCAGTGTACGTTTCCTCGCCTTGCCGCTGCTGTCCGGTAAGGCATGTAGTTTAGACAGTATCCTTGATTTATAGGTCGGTTGGTGTTTCTTCTACTCTGGTAGTAGTGGTCCCTTCCTCCTTTTTGACTCTCTAAATACAGCATTTTGAAGATGTAGTGATGACCACCGGTTCCCGCTTTGGCGTGTTGTTCCATCGTTGCATTGGCTATCGGACGTTGGTAGCTTCAGCAGATCATCATTAGTCATTCGTTAAACTGCCACAACTCTGAGTTAGCATCTTATAAAGTGAATGCAAGTCTTGGCTGCCTATCTCATTGCTCGCGAAAGTGTTTTTGGCCTGACCTACTCAGAGGTCGATTCTGGAGCACCGTCTGAGACTAGCCCCTGTGTTTTATTATTACGATATTATTTTATTATTCTATCACCAATTTACCATCATTTGTCTCATCTGTTTCGTGATTAGTTGCCTGTCTTTTAAATTAACTTTTGCTACTGCCTTGCTGTTTGCCAATTGTTGTTGTTGTTGTGGTATTCAGTGCAGAGAATAGTTTGATGCAGCCCTTCATGCTACTCTATTCTGTGCAAGATTCTTCATCTCCCACTACCTACTGCAACCTACATCCTTCTGAAACTGTTTAGTGTATTCCTCTCTTGGTCTCCCTCTACGACTTTTACCTCCCACGCTGCCATCCAATACTCAATTGGTGATCCCTTGATGCCTCAGAATATGCCCTGCCAGCCGATCCCTTCTTCTAGTCAAGTTGTGCCACAAACCCCTCCCCAATTCTATTTAATACCTCCTCATTAGTTATGTGATCTACCCATCAAATCTTCAGCATTCTTCTGTAGCACCACATTTCCAATGCTTCTATTCTCTTCTTGTCTAAACTATATATCGTCCATGTTTCACTTCCATACATAGGTACACTCCACACAATTACTTTCAGAAACGACAATTAAATCAATACTCGAAGTTAACAAATTTCTCTTCTTCAGAAACGCTTCCCTTGCCATTGTCAGTCTACATTTTATATCATCTCTACTTCGACCATCATCAATTATTTTGCTCCCCAAATAGCAAAACTATTACCAACATTCCCGAAATTAATTCCTGCAGCAACACCCGATTTAATTCGACTACATTCCATTATCCCCGTTTTGCTGTTGTTGATCTTATATCCTCCTTTCAAGACCAGGTCCATTCCGTTCAACTCCTCTTGCAAGTCCTTTCCTGTCTCTGACAGAATTACAATGTCATCGGCGAACCTCAAAGTTTCTAACTCTTCTCCATGGATTTTAATATCCACTCCGAATTTTCCTTTCGTTTCCTTTACTACCTGCTCTTTATACAGATTTAATAACATCGGGCGTAGGCTGCAAACTTGTCTCACACCCTTTCCAACTACTGTTTCCCTTTCGTGCCCCTCGACTCTTATAACTGCCATCTGGTTTCTGTACCAATTGTAAATAGCCTTTCACTCCCTGTATTTTACCCCTGCTATCTTCAGAATTTGAAAGAGAGTATTCCAGTCAATATTGCCAAAAGCTTACTCTAAGCCTACAAATGCTAGAAACGTAGCTATGCCTTCCTTAAAACTATTTTCTTAGATAAGTCGTAGGGTCAGTATTGCCTCACGTATTCCAACATTTCTACCGAATCAAAACTGATCTTCCCCGAGGTAGGCTTCTACCAATTTTTCCATTCGTCTGTAAAGAAATCGTGTTAGTACACTCCTGGAAATGGAAAAAAGAACACATTGACACCGGTGTGTCAGACCCACCATTCTTGCTCCGGACACTGCGAGAGGGCTGTACAAGCAATGATCACACGCACGGCACAGCGGACACACCAGGTACCGCGGTGTTGGCCGTCGAATGGCGCTAGCCGCGCATCATTTGTGCACCGCCGCCGTCAGTGTCAGCCAGTTTGCCGTGGCATACGGAGCTCCATCGCAGTCTTTAACACTGGTAGCATGCCGCGACAGCGTGGACGTGAACCGTATGTGCAGTTGACGGACTTTGAGCGAGGGCGTATAGTGGGCATGCGGGAGGCCGGGTGGACATACCGCCGAATTGCTCAACACGTGGGGCGTGAGGTCTCCACAGTACATCGATGTTGTCGCCAGTGGTCGGCGGAAGGTGCACGTGCCCGTCGACCTGGGACCGGACCGCAGCGACGCACGGATGCACGCCAATACCGTAGGATCCTACGCAGTGCCGTAGGGGACCGCACCGCCACTTCCCAGCAAATTAGGGACACTGTTGCTCCTGGGGTATCGGCAAGGACCATTCGCAACCGTCTCCATGAAGCTGGGCTACGGTCCCGCACACCGTTAGGCCGTCTTCCGCTCACGCCCCAACATCGTGCAGCCCGCCTCCAGTGGTGTCGCGACAGGCGTGAATGGAGGGACGAATGGAGACGTGTCGTCTTCAGCGATGAGAGTCGCTTCTGCCTTGGTGCCAATGATGGTCGTATGCGTGTTTGGCGCCGTGCAGGTGAGCGCCACAATCAGGACTGCATACGACCGAGACACACAGGGCCAACACCCGGCATCATAGTGTGGGGAGCGATCTCCTACACTGGCCGTACACCACTGGTGATCGTCGAGGGGACACTGAATAGTGCACGGTACATCCAAACCGTCATCGAACCCATCGTTCTACCATTCCCAGACCGGCAAGGGAACTTGCTGTTCCAACAGGACAATGCACGTCCGCATGTATCCTGTGCCACCCAACGTGCTCTAGAAGGTGTAAGTCAAGTACCCTGGCCAGCAAGATCTCCGGATCTGTCCCCCATTGAGCATGTTTGGGACTGGATAAAGCGTCGTCTCACGCGGTCTGCACGTCCAGCACGAACGCTGGTCCAACTGAGGCGCCAGGTGGAAATGGCATGGCAAGCCGTTCCACAGGACTACATCCAGCATCTCTACGATCGTCTTCATGGGAGAATAGCAGCCGGCATTGCTGCGAAAGGTGGATATACACTGTACTAGTGCCGACATTGTGCATGCTCTGTTGCCTGTGTCTATGTGCCTGTGGTTCTGTCAGTGTGATCATGTGATGTACCTGACCCCAGGAATGTGTCAATAATGTTTCCCCTTCCTGGGACAATGAATTCACGGTGTTCTTATTTCAATTTCCAGGAGTGTATTTGGCACCCATGGCTTGTTAAACTGATAGTTCGGTAATTTTCACATCTGTCAACACCTGCTTTCCTTGGGATTGGAATTATTATATTTTTCTTGATGTCTGAGGGTATTTCGCCGGTCTCATGCATCTTGCTCACCAGATCGTTGGGTTTTGTTAGGCCTGGCTCTCCCAAGGCTGTCAGTAGTTGTAATGGAATATTGTCTACTCCCAGGGCCTTGTTTCGATTTAGGCCTTCAGATCTCTGTCAAAATCTTCACCCAGTATCATATCTCCTATTTCATCTTCATCTACATTCTCTACTATTTCTATAATATTGTCCTCAAGAACATCGCCTTTGTATAGACCCTCTATATACTCCTTCCAGCCTTCTGCTTTCCCTTCTTTGCTTAGAACTTGGTTTCCATCTGAGCTTTTCATATTCATACAAGTGGATCTCGTTTCTCCAAAGAGTCTCGTAAATTTTCCTGTAGGCAGTATCTATCTTACCCCTAGTGATATGTGTCTCTACATCCTTACATTTGTGCTCTAGCCATCCCTACTTAGCCATTTTGCACTTCCTGTCGATCTCATTTTTGAGAGGTTTGTATTCCTTTCTGCCTGCTTGATTTACTGCATTTTTATATTTTCTCCTTCTATCAATTAAATTCAATATCTCTTGTGTTACCCAAGGATTTCTAATAGCCCTCGTCTTTTTATCTAATTGATCCTCTGCTACCTTCACTATTTCGTCTCTCAAAGCTACCCATTCTTCATCTACTGTATTTATTTCCCCCATTCTTGTCAATCGTTCCCAAATGCTCTCCCTGAAGCTCTCTAGAACCTCTGGTTCTTTCAGTTTACCCAGGTCCCATCTTCTCAAATTCCCCCTTTTTGCAGTTTATTCAGTTTTAATCTACAGTTCATAACCAATAGATTGTGGTCAGAGTCCACATCTTCCCCTGAAAATGTCTTACAATTTAAAACCTGGTTTCTAAATCTCTGTCTTACCATTGTATAATCTGTCTGATACCTTCTAGTATCTCCAGGGTTCTTCCATGTATACAACCCACCTTCATGATTCTTGGACCAAGTGTTAGCTATGATTAAGTTCTGCTCTGTGCAAAATTCTACCAGGCGGCTTCCTCTTTTATTTCTTCCCACAATCCATATTCACCTACTATGTTTCCTTCTCTCCCTTTTCCTACTATCGAATTCCAGTCACCCATGAATATTAAATTTTCGTATCCCTTCACTATTTGCATAATTTCTTTTATCTCATCATACATTTCATCAATGTCTTCGTCATCTGCGGAGCTAGTTGGCATACAAACTTGTACTACTGTGCTAGGCGTGGGATTCGTACCTATCTTGGCCACAATAATGCGTTCACTATGCTGTTTGTAGCAGCTTACACACATTCCTGTTTTCCTATACACTATTAAACCAACTCCTGCATTACCCCTATTTGATTTTGTATTTATAATCCTGTATTCACCTGACCAGAAGTCTTGTTCCTCCTGCCACCGAACTGCACTTATTCCCACTACATCTAACTGTAACCTATCCATTTCCCTTTTTAAATTTTCTAACCTACCTGTCCGATAAAGGGATCTGACATTCCACTCTCCGATCCGAAGAACGACAGTTTTCTTTCTCGTGGTAACAACGTCCTTCTCAGTAGTCCCCGTCCGGATATCCGAATGGGGTACTATTTTAGCTCCGGAATATTTTACCCAAGAGGACGCCATCATCATTTAACCACACAGTAAAGCTGCATGCACTTGGGAAAAATTACGGCTGTAGTTTCCCCTTGCTTTCAGCCGTTCGCAGTACCAGCAAAGAAAGGCTATTTTGGTTAGTGTTACAAGGCCAGATTGGTCAATCATGCAGACTGTTGCCCCGGCAACTACTGAAAAGGCAGCTGCCCCTCTTCAGGAATAGCACGTTTGTCTAGCCTCTCAACAGATACCCCTCCGTTGTGGTTGCACCTACGGTACGGCCATCTGTATCGCTGAGGCACGCAAGCCTCCCCAACAACGCCACGTCAATGGTTCATGGGGGGGGGGGGGGTTATTTGTTAATATTTTTAAATATTGTCATTCATGGCGTTAAAGGACTTCAGCCGTGGCTGTCGCTACTAATTCTGGTGTGGCAATTGTATTCCAGTAGTTAGCCTGTAAGACGTTGGTGATTATTATCAATATTTTCATAACTGCAGTTTTTAATGTGCAATATGTTAAACAATTAAGTTATTGCCATTCAGTCGTGAGCGTCGTTACTTGTCTTAAAATTTTAGTTTGGCTGTTGTATTTTTGCAGCGAGCTTTAAGACCTTCGTCACTTGCCTTTTACATTTTCATAACTGTAATTGTATGTTGCAGCAGGTTTAATCAATTCTTAATTAATAGCCATTGAGGCCTTCTGTCGCGAAACAATTCTTAAATTATTGCTATTATATTAATTTAAAATTAACAGATTTTAAATAAATTGTGTGTGCTTAAAAGAAACGCCATCCAGTAGTAACTAATTATGGCCCCGTCCTCAATCGTAACCGAATTCTGTGTTCCTTGACCACCAGGTCTCAAATGGTAGCAGATTGTGGTTGCGATGGATGGACCTCTGGGTATTGGGCACAGCACGCTTTTTCTTAACGTGAATAAACTTTATTTCTTAACACAGTTTTAATCATATCACACTACCTAAACTACATTCATAGCTCCCACTTGAAGGCTGTGTCACTAATTATGTGCCTTATTTTACATGCAGTTCACCAGAGACCTTACGCGAATCGTCAGTACTCGCAAAATGGTGGCACAGACTTTTTAATAAAATATATTAACAATATTTACATCATCAGTCTTTAAAACAGACAGAACTATCTCAATACAATTCCTGTAACGGTTCACACGATATCGTAGCACCAGCCAGAGCACTATTTCTTAAGTAACGGCTGGTAGGTCAATTAAGGTCATTGGTCCCGGGATAGAATTTGGCGGAGAGCAGAAGCAGGCCGTCGAGAGCTGTAAAAAGCAGGTTCCCACTCGTCGTGCGGGTCCCCCATGAGCTGTAACCCTTGATGCCGAAATTGAACATTCTTGCGCCTCGACACAGTAACCGAGCTGACCACTGGCGAGCATACTGTGGGTGGCAGGCAATTGTCAGAAAGTAGGTGACACCTCACGAACACCACGTACACAGGGCGCATTTCAGTTCACCCAAACAGTGGTTTAATTCGGGTGGCTTCAGAGCCGATTACTCTTTATCCTCCTCCTGCATGCCACATATTCTGTACAGCTTTCTGCTGACGTCTTTCGGTGGAGGTGGCATCCATTCGAAAGAGTTGAAAGGGCCTAACATCTCGCTTCCCGAGTAGCCAACTGTGGAATAGATTACAGGTTCCCTGTCTCTTGAGTATCGCGTTGAAGGGTAATCATGAAAGGAAACGTTAGGCGATGGTAGCGATGGCGATCGCCACGGTCCACCAGGCACTGGTAGCACCTCTGGAGGTAGAGCAGGCAGCTGTTGGCTGCTGCCGTGTTCTTTAGTCACATCTGCTTGCAGTTGTTGAATAATGGCCTCTTCTTCCTCTTGTTCCGTTGATGTACCAACCTCCACTTCGGAATCAATGTCTGGAACATTTCTCTCTATCTCCAAATGCGTTCATGACATCCACAGACTCTTCTCGTAAGATGTTCTCAACGTCCACCTCCGATGACTGGTCCGACAGGCTTTCAGCAGTACCTGCCTGAGCTACATGACCCTAGGCTACTGACTTCTACGAAAGATTCATCTGATATGTCACTGCCATAATCAACCATAATCGACCTGCATAGTTTCATCAGATATGTCTCTGTTATCAGCCAAAGGCACAGGTTCATGATGAGACTCCACGTTGACAACCTGCATGGTCTCCTCTGAAGTTAATATGGAGGCCTGCGATTGCGCTACTTCTATTTCAATCGCTGACCAAACACTTTGATAGCTGTGATTCTGGTACCCTTCTGTTATTACATTCGAAGTCCCCTCATACAAAGTGGTCTCCAGCAGGATGTCTGAAACAGGAGGCGGTGACCTTGATGGGGGCACAGTTTGTACGTCCTCCATTGCGTACTTGCTGACGAGATTGCAGATTCCATTTTTGTACTGAGAGGTCATCTGGTTGTGGTTTGCAGGTTACAAAAGAAGTAGTACGTGAAGACGACTGTATAGCAATCAGCTGCGTCTGTTTCTGAACAATTGAGCAACGGTGGGAGTGACGGGGAGTGTTTCAGACGGCACTGCTTGTGTACATTTTAACCAGTCATACCAATTTGGCGGTTTCGCGTCAACCTGCGACACCAAAGAAACTATTTCTGGACGCCGAATGGAATAATCTAGTGGCCTATTTTCGTCAGGCCACAACTGATGGCGACCTTCAGGACACTCGTGGAACCAACGTTCTATCGCGTCATATTCTTCGCACTGAATTGCTTCAGCGTAAAATTTGTCAGGAGATACACAGAGACCATCTGGATCTTCTTCTTCACAAGATTCTCTCAGTCTCTAGATGAAGTCCCTGCCCCGCAATCTTGCTGCATCCAGCAAGGCTAATATGTAGAGCGAGGGTTCCGTTCGTCTCGCCACATGCTGCAGTCGTGGCGGGGAAGCTGGGGGTAGATCGATGGCTGGTGTGTGAGTGGGCGGCCTGTCTGTGGGGGCGGCTGGAGTGGGCGTGGGTGCACCTGGAGTGCCGTGCCACGCTGCTGTCCCTCGCACGCTCGCGACCCCGCCAGCGCCAGCAAGAGGAAAACAGAAAATACAGCCATTTCAGCGCCACCCACTCACCTGAGCAACAGAGACGGCCGCCGTATCGAACTTATGGGAGATTCAGGGCCAAATACCTGCGGAGATCACCCCTCAGGTCGTCAAGGAAAACTGGAATCGTGCGAGGTGCAATATTCTCAGAGCCCACAATAAACAAGCTGGTCGTTATAACCATAATCGGCGAGCCTTCAGGGGTGAGCCGGAAGATAAGGTGTATGTTCGTAATTTTCCCGGGCGGGAGGTGCGTGTTGACAGCCTTGGTGGTTTTACGTCCCATTTTCTGGGTCCGTCTACGATTATGTGGTTTATAGTCCCAGTTAACCTTCTGGTCAAGGACAACTGTACCGGTAAGCAATACCAGGTCCAACATAATCAATTTAAGTTTGGTTAGGCCGCTGGTTGGTTCCCCTAACAAATACTCCTCCCTCCCACTCCTCGGACTCCCCTTCAGAGGGAGAAGTTGAGTCGTGCTGCGGCTCGCGTTGGTGCTGTTGTAGGTTTTCGTCCCCTGTTGGAGGCCAGACTGTATCGTTCAGTTGACACGGTGGCGGTTGCTGTTTTCTTCTTGTGTTGACTGGCGCCAGTTGGTTTCGCAAGCGTTGACTGTCCGCTGGTGGCAGCAGCTGTTTATCGATTTGTAGTATTTGTAGTAACAGGAGCCAAGAGGACAGTGCTTGAAAACGCCGGGACCCCTGGTGGCATACATGCACTGCCGCACTGAAGGGCTGTGGCTGCGAGGGTACACAACCAAGCCATCAAGCGGATCCAACAAGCTTTAAGTTGAGTGGATTTTAATTCTAGCAGTGAAACCTCCAGCATTGTGAGATCTCACGATTCTGCAGTGACTTGGGTTCGTGTTGCTGCTTGCAGTATCGCCGAGGCGAAGGGCAGCGAGTGCAGTGCTTGGAGAAGGTGGATCTAATTAGCTTTCCTCGACTTCTTGTTACTAATGGCTGCATTCTATGAGTTACTATATGTTAAGTTCAACCAGCGGTATTTATCCTGCCTGGTGGCCACTAACGCCCCAGCATCCTGCCCTGGAAGTTATTGTATGTAACTGCAGTGTACGTTTCCTCGCCTTGCCGCTGCTGTCCGGTAAGGCGTGAAGCTTAGACAGATTCCTTGTTTTGTAGGTTGATTGGTGTTCCTTCTATTCTGGTAGTAATAGTTCCTTTCTCCTTTAGGATGCTCTGAATATAGCATTCTGAGGGCGTAGTGCTGACTGCTGGTTCCGGATTTGGCGTGGTGTTCCATCGTTGCATTGATTTACCGGACGTTAGGTAGCTTCAGCGGATTATCATTAGTCTTTCGTTAGAATGCCACTAGTCTGCGTTAGCATTTTGTAAAATGAATGCAACCCTAGGCTGCCTTTCTCATCGCTCACGAAAGTGTTTTTGGTCTGAGCTGCTCAGAGGTCGATTCCTGGAGTACCGTCTGTGACTAGCCCTTGTGTTTTATTATAGGCTTATTATTTTATTATTGTATTAACATGTTACCATCATTTTTCTTACCTGTTTGGCGATCAGTTGCCTGTCTTTCAAATTAACTTTTGCTATTGCCTTGATGTTTGACAGTATGTTTGTTAAATTTTTTGTAATTGCGATTCTAGGCGTTAACGGCCTGCAGCCGTGACTGTCGCTACTTGTCTTAAAATTCTAATGTGGCAATTGTATTCTAGCAGTTATATTTTAAGACCAGGATATTTGTTTTCAGTATTTTAATAACTGTACTTTGTAAGTTGCAACAAGTTAAACAATTCTTAATTTATTGCCATTAAGGCCTTCAGCCGTGAGTGTCGTTACTTGTCTTAAAATTATAATCTGGCAATGGTATTTTTGCATCAAGCTTGAAGACCTTGGTCATTTGTCTTTTATATTTTAATATCTGTAATTGTAAGTTGCAACAAATTTGATCAATTCTCAATTTATTGTCATTAAGGCTTTCAGCCGCGAAACAATTCTTAAATTATTGCCATTATTTTAATTTGTTGTTTATTTTAAATAAATTGTGTGCGATTAAAGGAAAAGCTAACAAACTACGGCCCCGTCCACAATCGTAACCGAATCCTTCCTTCCTTGACTACCAGGGCTCAGCTTCAGTATTTCCCGTTCTGCCCCATGCGTGTGGTAGACTTGGACAGCGCATTTATTGTGAGATTATTGCATAAACGTTGAAATTGTAAGGAATATCACCATATAACTAAGAAGTAAAATTCTTTAATCAACAATTTAGACCAAGGAACGTGGAATATTCAAACAAATCGTTACCAGTAAGAAAATATTTCAATATTATATGACATATGAAGAATTATTTTTAATGTTTATTGAGAAATTACTGTTATTGATACATTGTTGAATCCCATCTCTCGTGCACCACCTGTAATTTCTGGCTTGCGGACAGACAACACTTATGCCTTGTAAAAAAATTCTATAACGCAGACCTGCCCTACTGGATAAGTTTCTCTGTATATCCTGTGGGGTAAGCCATTCCTTCCTCTATCTGACCGACCTGTGACTGGCAATTAGATGTTTCACCATTGGTCTAAAAAGCCTGCTCTCGACTGAGTTCGGGTATGCCAGCAGCTCGTCGCTCTGTTTAATGAACAAATTATTATAATTACCATTTTATTTTTCAACTATGTACCTAGGATTATTTTTGGCTTCATGAACTTGTATTTCCAGCTTTGATTTGGGTACGTCAAACCCCTCACACGATTTTCATTCTCTCATCTCAGAGGATAAAATGGCTGAAACTACCATTCCCATTGATTTAATGTCTAATCTCTTTATATCAGTCCCTCCAATGTAAGTTCATGCCATCTGGAAAATCGACGGAATAAACAGAACTTTACAGCTTGAAACCTACTTACATCTAGAAATGAAGGGACAGAACGGTACACTATCCTATTCTGTCCATTTGCATTCCATCCCAAGAGCACGTTCCAGGTTAACAACTTTTATGGAGAACTGTCGGATCTGAACGTTTTATGTACCTACCAAACGCCGAATTATACGCACCTTAGGCTTAGGTGTGATTTAAGTGCGTACAATTAAGAATTAACGGCTTATCTTGCATCACACAGACCTACAAAATCCCAGCTGGAAACATATTTAGTTACAAACCACACTCCAAACCACATCAAAATGGCAGTCGCCCCTTCGCTTCCATTCGTCAACGTGGTTACAAGCCAATACAATAGGTTGCTGCATTCTCCAGTCCAGGAAACAGGACTATCCCGTCGCTGCGCCCCTCTATCCTATTCTGCCTGATTTCCGCTACATACAGAGAAGAACTGTGACGAGGTTTCCAGGCACCTGGAGACAGGCAACACTTGACGTCTCTCCGATACCACAGGCCTACTTTCAGGCGTAAGGGCAGCAGCGCAGCCTGCCTTCAGGCGCCTAGGATACTCGTCATAGTTTATTTCTGTACAGGTACATTTTTGAAATGCTAGACAGTGGCCAGCAGGTGCGACCAAGGGGGCTGCCAAGTAGGGAGTGGGTGTGTCTTTGGGGATTCCATGTCGTCTTGTTTACTCTTGTGTCAAAGCGCCCCTCCACGATCACACCACGGGAGAGTGCGAAACAGGAGAGCTGATAAAGTATAACTTTTGCTGCTCCCAGTCGCATTACATTTTGTTCTGAAAGGTCCTTAGTCCATGGACACGGTACACGAGGGCAAAAACATCGGTCGTACTGCATTCCGAAGAGGACCGATCACGTCCAAACGAACTCCACCCCAAAACGTCTTTAGAGAATGGTTGAATCGTCCGAGTGGTGCCAGCAGTGTCGAAGGCTGTGACGAATGCTTGACGCACAGCGAACTGTCATTTTAGACAGGGAAATGTATGGAAATCGAACTCCCCACCCCCTCAGCCCACCCCCCGCCACCAAGGAACGAGAAGGTTTAACGGACGCACTTAACACAACCCCTAAGACCATTTCGTGTCCATTCTGAGCGGCGGTGTATGTGAAATTTTTTCCGTGACCACCCATAACCAAACAGCTTAATTTCAACGCAGGGCTTCGCTGTTCTGACCTCCATTGGCGAGGAGTCAAAACAAAGGGTAATGTGGGTAAGTCCTGTGACACAACCTCGGTTGCGTTGGGCAAAATTACATCGAAATTTCGTGGCAATGTGACACTATTAACCCACCTTACACCTCACATGAAGCTCTGACCCCTTACCTTTTTTCGTGTTTGAGGACACCTTTCTGTTTGAAGGATTGCCGATTCCGAGGGCAATCAAATTTTTGCGCCATTGCAGAGAATGGTGGTACGTCCTTCGAGACGAGTTCCAAACTTTTACGGCACGTTGAGTGACAGTTACGGCGTTTGGGGAAAGTGATCCCTTAATCGTGTTGGGTAGATATACGTGTTGCCTTCCCTTTGGATATATACAAATGTAAAAAAAAAAAAAATTGCATCACCTCGGTTCGAAGAGCTCCGGAAACTGTACAGAAAATTGGAACAGAGATCATCATAAACATCATTTCCGCCCTTTTTATTGCTCATGAACACCACACATTGCATGTTCTATCACCATACAGCAAGAACTTCAAAGTTGGTGATCAACATTATTGTACACACCAGTACCTCTGATACCCAATAGCACGTCCTCTTGCATTGATGCATGCCGGTATTCGTCGTGGCATACTATCCACAAGTTCATCAAGCCACCGTTGACCCAGAATGTCCCACTCCTCAACGGCGATTCGTCGTAGATCCCCAGAGTGGTTGGTGGATCACGTCGTCCATAAACAGCCATTTGCAATCAATCCCAGGCATGTTCGATAAGGTTCATGTCTGGAGAACATACTGGCAACTCTAGTCGAGCAATGTCCTTATCATGAAGGAAGTCATTCACAAGATGTGCGCTATGGAGGCGCGAATTGTCGTCCATGAAGACGAATGCTCCGACCATATGCTGCCGGCATGGTTACACTATCTGTCGGAGGATGGCATTGACGTACCGTAAAGCCGTTACGGCGCCTTCCATGACCACCCGCGGCGTACATAGGCCCCACATAATGCCACCGCAAAGCAGCAGGGAACCTCCACCTTGCTGCACTCGTTGGACGGTGTGTCTAAGGCGTTCAGCCTAACCGGGTTGCCTCCAAACAAGTCTCTGACGATTGTCTGGTTGAAGGCATATGCGACACTCATCGGTAAAGAAAACTTGATGCCAATCTTGAGCAATCCATTCGGCATGGTGTTGGGCCCATCTGTACCATGCTGCATGGTGTCGTGGTTGAAAGATGGACCTCGCCATGGACGTTGGGTGTGAAGTTGCGCATCATGCAGCATATTGCGAAGAGTTTGAGTCTGAACACGACGTCCTCTGGCTGCACTAAAAGCATTATTCAACATGGTGGCGTTGTTGTCAGGTTCCTTCCGAGCCATAATACGTAGGTAGCGGTCATCCACTGCAGTAGTAGCATTTTGGGCGGCCTGATGGAGGCATGTCATCGACAGTTCCCGTCTCCCTGTATCTAGTCCACGTCCGAACAACATAGCTGTGGCTCCGATACGCCTGGACACTTCACTTGTTGAGAGCCCTTCCAGGCACAAAGTAACAATGAAGCGCGGTATTGACCTTCTAGGCATGGCTGAACTACAGACAACACGAGCCGTGTACCTCCTACCTGGTGAAATGACTGGAACTGATCGGCTGTCGGACCCCCTCCGTCTAATAGGTGCTGCTCATGCATGGTTGTTTACATCTTTGGGCGGGTTTAGTGACATCTCTGTACAGTCAAAGGTGATGTGTCTGTGGTACAGTATCCACAGTCAACGTCTATGTTTAGGAGTTCTGGGAACCGGGGTGATGCAAAACTTTGTTGTTATGTGTACATGATACGCCAAATTTTAATGTGTGTCATGTCATTTTCTGCAATCTAAACGTGTGCAATTAAATCATTTGCTTGTACAGTAAGGACGAACAAGGAATGAATGGAAGGGATCTGAAGTTCCCTTTCAAAGCCTACATCACCATTAAACACAATCAGAACGAGAAGAGATCTATGAACTTAACCGAGAGTAAAGTCTAGTAACCGAGAACTGGCTAAGACTGACGATAAAAGTTCATTACTTAATTTACATTCTTCTTCGCCTTCTTCTCCCCAAACTTCCTCTGCCAACTCTTCTAATCATGTGTTCCTATGGAGTCGGGGTGTTACATTAGATCTGGCATTTTTAGATGCCCATCCAGACCCATGTTACGCACTTTTTATAATGTTATCTCAGACGTAAGTTGGAGAACATGTTCTAAATATTTTAATACGCAATCTTCAATGAAAAAAGGAAAGGAATGAAAAACGCAAAGAACTCAGAAGATATGATTTGGCAGTAATGTAATATAGTACCCATTATTCTACATAGATAGGTATATCATTATTAGAGTGGTAATTCTGTGTGACAGTGAGAACGGCCACCTTAGTTTAATACTACAGTCTGTAATTAGTCGTAACTGAGGAGCGTTTCTTCAGAACTCGATATATGCAAAGAATATTAAAATTGAGGTAGGTGTGGTAATAGCATAACGTTGACCTTTTACGTCAATCCCTGAACCAACTTTTAGCAAAAGTGACTATTGACGTGTATATGAACAGTTCATTTAACAAGGTTTTAGCGAGACATGATATATGCATTCTTACAGCTATAGCAAAAGTCGACAAATGCAATGTAATTACTCTCTTGTGTCTCGGCTCTTTGCCCGCAGCAAGCAGTTAACAATCATGGAGTATATGGTTGCCTTAAGAGATGTTACCCAATATTTTCTAGCGGGAATAGTTCTGCAGCCAGACTTCATTGCCATCAGGCATCTTTAGCTTACTTTTAGGCAAATATTCACTTGACTTTCACGTGTATAACTACAAAGAAATATTGGAAATGGAAGAAGAATAGATGAAAACGACGTACAGGTCAAAGAATGTTCCGATTCCGATGGGAGATACTCCTGCGTCAAGAATAGCTTACATCGACTTGAAACGTAAAGAATCAGGTGTAAAAAGCAACCTATCATTCAATGCAATAAAGAACATGAGGTTTCACCTTCACAACCTACAGGAATGAAATAATGCAAAGTTGTTAAACTCTGCTGTGAAGATATTTCCCACTTTCATCATCAAGTGACATCATTGAATAGAATGGATCACGATAAGCTTCTGTTAAAACTTCTTTTGATTTCTCCACCTCAGAGCAGAGTAGTAGACATCCAGAATGCAAAAGATAAGAAATCAGTTGCGGTGAAGTACACTATTAGAAAAAGGAATGGTGGAGTTGAGCCACATCCAAGGAGTACCTATCGTGTCAAGGGATAAGTTATCCTATCTAGAAAGCATATCCCATGAAGGTGGTAGTTTGCCAAAGGAAAGGAGTGAAGGCGATAGAACAGGAAAGGACCATAAGTAGGTAGCTATTGCCTTTATTATAAAAAATATATAAATGCAGAGAGAGCCACCATGAATGGAGGATGTCTACGAGAGGTTACTTGCCTTCATATCTCACAGTCCATAAAATGTTAAAAAAATTTTGGACTGAAACAATGTTCCTGATCAAAATACAAGCACCTATTTTACAAAAATTTCAATGTGTCCTTCTAAACACCTCACACCAATACCTGCTCCATTTACAAAGTTGGTTTCATGGAAATAATAACTGAAAAACGTCTGCAGGAGAAGAACAAACTAGGAACTAGATACAGATTACACAAAATTCGTGCAAAGCGGTTTTTTGATATAACGGAGGAAAATAATCCTGGTTTTAACATGAAACAAATCCAGTCTATTCCAAAACTATCAGTCAGCGAGGTTCCCTATGGCTGACAAGTGTGGTTATACAATATGTCCATCAAATTCCACACTAAGGAGTAAAAGAGGGAAAGCATCGTTTTTTACACCCAGTTGGAGATGGAATCTTCAAGAGGATGCAAAGAAGTTGCTTTGGCTTTCCTGAACTTTGTTTCTGACTTTGATAAAAAACCAACAGATGATGTCACCTATACTATACATCTGTACTCAGATTCTTGTAGCAGTCAAAGTGAAACTGATTGTATGATGGCGATGCTTACAGCTCAAAATTCAATAATATTCGTCACATCTTCATTGTTCGTGGCCAAAGCTACGTGCCTCAAGACCGAGTATTAGTTAGAACTGCGAAGTCTTACAGAAAAAAAGAAAGCATCTTGTCTCCTATAGAATACTAATAAATTTAAGAAGAGCATGGAATTTTAAAGTTCTAAACACAGACTGGACTATAAAAATCTAAAAGTTGGTGCATAGAAAGTACTACGGTCCAAGATGTTATTAAAAATGAACAGCCAGCAAGTAATCTCACACAAGAAAAGAAAATTGTTAATATGCTAGAAAGTGATACATACACCAGAGATCCAGTACAAGCTGACATCTCGAGACCAAAGGAACGGTGCCAATAATAATACTAAAATCCAGAATTTACCAAAACAAAATGTTGTAAGCAAAAAAAGAAGAAAGATGTTTCTCCTTTGCTAAAGTATTTAGAAATTCCAGTCGACGCATAGGAGTTTTACAAAGATGTCCTAGACGAATAACGTATAGATGTAAGGGGAAAAACTTGACAATAACAATGTGATTGTAGTATGAAATACTTTGTACCAGGAAATACTTTTTCTGTTATTAATTTCATACTTCATGTAGTACTGATAAGCTAAACAATTATCTAAAAAACGTGTCACTGCTGTTGTTGTTTTTATGAAACTGTATTTCTATTACTACTGTTTGTGCTCTCAATAATGTCAAAGACCATAAATTGAGAAAAGCTTAATATGATAATATAAGCAAAAATATGCGTTTCATAACAATACAAGCATATAATAAAAACTATAACACCAAAAATTAATGTGGGGAAAAATACACAAAATTAAAGAATGCAATGTAATTGATACCAGCAATAATTACAAGCATTCATCGTCTTTTGAGGCAAACTGGATAAATCACACCTTCATTTAGAGCTACAAAAATTAAATTTCAATATATTTCATTACAAATCTCTATTAATGTCAGTGAGATGTGGTATTCGTGTAAAAATTCAGGTGCTCAAACATATTTATGTAGGTGAAAACAGAGAAATTCATTTTATGAAAGCAACTATCGAGTTTTGAAGGAACGCTCCTTAATTAGTGTTCTTGTAGAATCTTGTGCTGTCGGAAGCAAGGGAGAGGATATTGTTATGGGTGGTAGGTATCTTCTTTCTACAACACAAATGCACACCCAGACGGATGTTGTTGTTGTTGTCTTCAGTCCCGAGACGGGTTTGATGCAGCTCTCCATGCTACTCTATCCTGTGCAAGCTTCTTCATCTCCCAGTACTTACTGCAGCCTACATCCTTCTGAATCTGCTTAGTGTATTCATCTCTTGGTCTCCCTCTACGATTTTTACCCTCCACGCTGCCCTCCAATCCCCCAGTACCTACTGCAATCTACATCCTTCTGAATCTGCTTAGCAATTGAACAGAATGGACAGCGTCTTGAAGGGAGTGTCTCTGACAGAATTACAATGTCATCGGCGAACCTCAACGTTTTTATTTCTTCTCCATGGACTTTAATACCTACTCCAAAATTTTCTTTTGTTTCCTTTACTGCCTGCTCAATATACAGATTGAATAACATCTGACATAGGCTACAAACTTGTCTCACACCCTTTCCAACTACTGCTTCCCTTTCGTGCCCCTCGACTCTTATAACTGCCAACTGGATTCTGTACAAATTGTAAAAAGCCTTTTGCTCCCTGTATTTTACCCCTGCCACCTTTAGAATTTGAAAGAGAGTATTCCAGTCTACATTGTCAAAAGCTTTCACTAAGTCTACAAATGCTAGAAATGAAGGTTTGCCTTTCCTTAATCTATTTTCTAAGATAAGTCGTAGGGTAGGTATTGCCTCACGTGTTCGAACATTTCTGCGGAATCCAAACTGATCTTCGCCGAGGTTGGCTTGTATAAGTTTTTCCATTCGTCTGTAAAGAATTCGTGTTAGTATTTTGCAACTGTGACTTATTAAACTGATAGTTCGGTAATTTTCACATCTGTCAACACCTGCTTCCTTTGGGATTGGAATTATTATATTCTTCTTGAAGTCTGAGGGTATTTCGCCTGTCTCGTACATCTTGCTCACCAGATGGTAGAGTTTGGTCAGGACTGGCTCTCGAAAGGCCGTCAGTAGTTCCAATGGAATGTTGTCTTCTCCCGGATCCTTGTTTCGAATCAGGTCTTTCAGTGCTCTGTCAAACTCTTCACGCAGTATCGTATCTCCCATTTCATCTTCATCTACATCCCCTTCCATTGTCCTTAAGTACATCGCCCGTGTATAGACCTGTATTGACCCTCTATACACTCCTTCCAACTTTCTGCTTTCCCTTCTTTGCTTTTGAACTGGGTTTCCATCTGAGCTCTTAACATTCATACAAGTCGCTCTCTTTTCTTCAAAGGTCTCTTTAATTTTCCTGTAAGTAGTATCTATCTTACCCATAGTGAGATAAACCTCTACATCTTCAGATTTGTGCTCTGGCCATCCCTGCTTAGCCATTTTGCACTTACTGTCGATCTCATTTTTGAGACGTTTGTATTCCTTTTTGCCTGCTTCATCTACTACATTTTTGTATTTTCTCCTTCCATAAATTAAATTCAATATTTCTTATGTTACCCAAGGATTTCTACTAGCCCTCGTCTTTTACCTACTTGATCCTCTGCTGCCTTCAATACTTCATGCCTCAGAGCTACCCATTCTTCTTCTACTTTATTTCTTTCCCCCATTCCTGTCAGTTGTTCCCTTATGCTCTCCCTGAAACTCTGTACAAACTCTGGTTATTTCAGTTTATCCAGGTCCCATCTCCTTAAATTCCCACTTTTTTGCAGTTTCTTCAGTTTCTATCTGCAGTTCATATCCAATAGATTGTGGTCAGTGTCCACATCTGACCCTGGAAATGTCTTACAATTTAAAAACCTGGTTCCTAAATCTCTGTCTTACCATTATACAATCTATCTGATACCTTCTAGTATCTCCAGGATTCTTCCATGTATACAACATTCTTTTATGACTGTTGAACCAAGTGTTAGCTATGATTAAGTTATGCTCTGTGCAAAATTCTACCAGACGGCTTCCTCTATCATTTCTCTCCCCCAATCCATATTCACCCACTATGTTTCCTTCCCTCCCTTTTCCTACCCTCGAATTCCAGTCACCCATGACTATTAAAATTACGTCTCCCTTCACTATCTGAATAATTTCTTTTATCTCATCATACATATCATCAATTTCTTCATCATCTGCAGAGCTATTTGGCATATAAACTTGTACTACTGTAGTAGACATGGGCCTCGTGTCTATCTTGGCCACAATAATGCGTTCACTATGCTGTTGGTAGTAGCTTACCTGCACTCCTATTTTTTTATTCATTATTAAACCTACTCCTGCATTACCCCTATTTGATTTTGTATTTATAACGCTGTATTCACCTGACCAAAAGTCTTGTTTCTCCTGCCACCAAAATTCGCTAATTGCCACTATACCCAACTTTAACCTATCCATTTCCCTTTTTAAATTTTCTAACCTACCTGCCCAATTAAGGGACTTGACATTCCACGCTCCGATCCGTAGAACGACAGTTTTCTTTCTCCTGATAATAACGTCCTCTTGAGTAGCCCCACCCACAGATTCAAATGGGGGACTATTTTACGTCCGGAATATTCTACCCAAGAGGACGCCATTATCATTTAACCATACAGTATAGCTGCGGGGACTACTCAAGAGGATGTCGTTATCAGGAGAAAGAAAACTGGCGTTCTACGGATCGGAGCGTGGAATGTCAGATCCCTTAATCGGGCAGGTAGGTTAGAAAATTTAAAAAGGGAAATGGATAGGTTGAAGTTAGATATAGTGGGAATTAGTGAAGTGCGGTGGCAGGAGGAACAAGACTTCTGGTCAGGTGACTACAGGGTTATAAACACAAAATCAAATAGCGGTAATGCAGGCGTAGGTTTAATAATGAATAGGAAAATAGTAATTCGGGTAAGCTACTACAAACAGCATAGTGAACGCATTATTGTGGCCAAGATAGATACGAAGCCCACACCTACTACAGTAGTACAAGTTTATATGCCAACTAGCTCTGCAGATGACGAAGAAATTGAAGAAATGTATGATGAAATAAAAGAAATTATTCAGATTGTGAAGGGAGACGAAAATTTAATTGTCATGGGTGACTGGAATTCGAGTGTAGGAAAAGGGAGAGAAGGAAACATAGTAGGTGAATATGGATTGGGGCTAAGAAATGAAAGAGGAAGCAGAAAGGTGAAAGGAGTATATAGAGGGACTATACAAGGGCGATGTACTTGAGGACAATATTATGGAAATGGAAGAGGATGTAGATGAAGATGAAATGGGAGATATGATACTGCGTGAAGAGTTTGACAGAGCACTGACAGACCTGAGTCGAAACAAGGCCCCCGGAGTAGACAACATTCCATTGGAACGACTGACGGTCTTGGGAGAGCCAGTGCTGACAAAACTCTATCATCTGGTGAGCAAGATGTATGAAACAGGCGAAATACCCTCAGCCTTCAAGAAGAATATATTAATTCCAATCCCAAAGAAAGCAGGTGTTGACAGATGTGAAAATTACCGAACTATCAGTTTAATAAGTCACAGCTGCAAAATACTAACACGAATTCTTTACAGACGAATGGAAAAACTAGTAGAAGTAGACCTCGGGGAAAATCAGTTTGGATTCCGTAGAAACACTGGAACACGTGAGGCAATACTCACCTTACGACTATTCTTAGAAGAAAGATTAAGGAAAGGCAAACCTACGTTTCTAGCATTTGTAGACTTAGAGAAAGCTTTTGACAATGTGGACCTGAATACTCTCTTTCAAATTCTAAAGGTGGCGGGGGTAAAATAAAGGGAGCGAAAAGCTATTTACAATTTGTACAGAAACCAGATGGCAGTTATAAGAGTGGAGGGACATGAAAGGGAATCAGTGGTTGGGAAGGGAGTAAGACCGGGTTGTAGCCTCTCCCCGTTGTTGTTCAATCTGTATATTGAGCAAGCAGTAAAGGAAACAAAAGAAAAATTCGGAGTAGGTATTAAAATCCATGGAGAAGAAATAAAAACTTTGAGGTTCGCGATGACATGGTAATTCTGTCAGAGACAGCAAAGGACTTGGAAGAGCAGTTGAATGGAATGGACAGTGTCTTGAAAAGAGGATATAAGATGAACATCAACAAAAGCAAAACGAGGATAATGGAATGTAATCTAATTAAGTCGGGTGATGCTGAGGGAATTAGATTAGGAAATGAGACACTTAAAGTACTAAAGGAGTTTTGCTATTTGGGGAGCAAAATAACGGATGATGGTCGAAGTAGAGAGGATATAAAATGTAGACTGGCAATGGCAAGGAAAGTGTTTCGGAAGAAGAGAAATTTGTTAACATCGAGTATAGATTTAAGTGTCAGGAAGTCATTTCTGGAAGTATTTGTATGGAGTGTAGCCATGTATGGAAGTGAAACATAGACGATAAATAGTTTGGACAAGAAGAGAATAGAAGCTTTCGAAATGTGGTGCTACAGAAGAATTCTGAAGATTAGATGGGTAGATCACATAACTAATGAGGAAGAATTGAATAGGATTGGGGAGAAGAGAATTTTGTGGCACAATTTGACCAGAAGAAGGGATCGGTTGGTAGGACATGTTCTGAGGCATCAAGGGATCACCAATTTAGTATTGGAGGGCAGTGTGGAGGGAAAAATCGTAGAGGGAGACCAACAGATGAATACACTAAGCAGATTCAGAAGGATGTAGGTTGCAGTAGGTACTGGGAGATGAAAAAGCTTGCACAGGATACAGTAGCATGGAGAACTGCATCAAACCAGTCTCAGGACTGAAGACCACAACAACAACATAGCTGCATGAACTCGGGAATAATTACGGCTGTAGTTTTCCGTTGCTTTCAGCCGTTCGCAGTACCAGCACTGCAAGGCCGTTTTGGTTAGTGTTGCAAGGCCAGATCAGTCAATCATCCAGACTGTTGCCCCTGCAACTACTGAAAAGGCTGCTGCCCCTCTTCAGGAACCACACGTTTGTCTGGCCTCTCAACAGATACCGCTCCGTTGTCGTTGCACCTACGGTACGGCCATCTGTATCGCTGAGGCACGCAAGCCTCTCCACCAACGGCGAGGTCCAAGGGTCATGGGGGTAGGCCCCGACGAATACGGTTATTTAATTACATTAACATTTACATAATTTGAATGGAGCCCAAGATTGCGGTTCATGCTCATCAGTAATCGTCCTCTTCCAGACAATATCGGTAATCTTGCTATTGTCATTCATCTGGTCTCTGTGTACTCTCATAGCCTGTGATGTGACCTGAGCCACTCTGCAATTGTACTCAAAGACGCCAAACTGGAAGACTGAAAGAGTCACTGCGGCCCTCCAGTCAGCGGCTACGGCCCAAATACATGCTGTCGTGGGCCTTTGCGGCATGTTGCTTGTTGGTGTGTCTGTCTGGCCTGTCTCGTGATAGGTGCCCTTGATCCTGCGCCTATTATCAATCTTTGCGCTACATCTTTGCCGACCTGTGTGTTGGCGACAGCTTACACCAGCACAGTTGTTACCAGACCTGTTAGGGTGTGTTAAGAGCATAAATGTCAGATGTCGGATGATCAATATGAAGGACGCAGAAATCCAGTGTACTCGTGTGAGGCAGCGCTCAGCAGCTTACCAAGTCTGAAAGGGGCCTATCAATATTGTGCCTCAATCCATTGTTCCCCTCCACATCATATCACCTTCACATCTTCGCCTGTCATCAGAAACTACTGATGGACATTCTGTCGTCCCGAGCCGTTTGTTAAAGGCTAGCGACAGTCAGATTAGAGAAATACCCTCCCATATCTGGGTTGCCATTAATACCACAACGGAAACGGCATGCGCGTTGCATGGTGCTGTGATCATGAAGCGTGGATAGCCCATGAATGTCATAGCTTTGTGTGCACCAATGAATTACATTCCTGCACAGCCCCAGATGACCATCGTGGGCCGGTATGGCGGCTACGTGAGATGAAGTCCCATTCATGCAATGTTTTGGAGAGATACAGCGGTTTTTCTCCTGGCGTCAAGTTGTGGGGAGCCGTCGGTTGTCCCTTCAGGTCATGTCTGGTGTACCTCTTCATGTTGTTCCTCCCCCCTTCTTAGGCTAACGCCTGTTTCCTTCGGTATGCCTCGGTGTAGTCTCAGGTTGTCAGTCCATCTTTCTCGTGGAAGGTCTATATTTCTTTCACCAGATGCTGATTTATTCCTTCTGATTTTCACAATCTTACGTTCATCAATCGTGTCCACGTGTTCGATCCGTTTATCCCTTCTTTTATGTATCCGGTCATTAATGACGTCCATGAAATCACCTGCAGAATGTTAGTTTCGCTAAATTCCAAAAGTCTTCTAAATTTCGGTGTTTCAAGTAGCGTCCCACCTGTACACACCATAACTGATCTCACTATTGGTTTGTGTATTTTCGCGTTTCCATATTTTCTTATGTTTTTATTTTTCCACATTGTATCATTTAAACATTACGCTACTTTTTTTGTTTTGTTACGTGTTCTCCAATCTCCTTTTCGATGTTTCCACTGCTGGACAATGTATTTAAATGTCACTATCTGTTTACCTAATTATTCTATCTTCAGTTTTCACGTTGTTGGTTTCTCATACTTGGTCATATATTTGTTTTTTGGGAGGATATGTTCATATTTAGGTTTTTCACTGCCTCTTTAAACATTGGTAGAAGTTTCTGTATGTTTTATTCACCGTTTACTTGCTTAACTGCTTCGTCAGCCTAACAAATACTTCTTATTTCTTCATTCCCCATTCTATAACCACAACGAGACACTATCTTCTTCATCAACTCGTCGGTGACTGCTGGTAATGGATGAGGGAGTTCTGACTGCGGAGTACTTCGTCGCGGACATCTCGTGTTTCCAAGTTTTGCCTCTCATGACACAGTATCGTCACGGAATTTTTCAACGGGACAATGCTCGCCCACACATGGCATCGTCTCAGTGCCTGTAATCGTGATTTCAAGCACCTATTACGACGTTTTGTGTGCCACCTTGCCTCAGGAGAAGGCTTAACGCCTTTATGACATCCGTCCCAACCTAATCAGTTCATGCATCCCAAGATGAACAGCAATTTGTGATTGTAATTCGGACAGTTAACTTCCGTAATACAACAAGAGGGCGAACAACAAGCGTGACACATTCAGATACATCAAATCCAAGGAGTAACATAGTTTTGGCAACTGCATTCGTAAGACGTGAGTTTAACATTGTTATGTACGACAGCAAAATTGCACAACCTAATGGGTATATTCCAACTCACAAATTTCCAAACCAAAGCAGCACTTTCTGCAATACGTGATTCTGCTTCATTCAAAATTTAATCTTAACTCTCAGGATATGTTAACATCTTTGGATTTAGAATAGCACGGACTTAAATAAAGCAGTCAGCTATGCAACAACCAAGCTTCCAAGCACTTTCCGCTACTGCAACTTTTCAGCATTTGCTACACTCAAAACACGCGATCGAATACCTATGTGCTGAGTAATAGAAGCAGACATTCCCAAACTAAACTCGCAAATTGAAAGTAACCTCCACCAAAATAAATAAATTAAGATGATCTCACCTGATCCTTAAGCATTTTAATGTATCCTCATATGTATAGACCTCGCCAGACGAAACCAGCTTCCTTCTCAACGCCTGAACAGAGCACAAAGTGCTTCTTCGCCCTTAGCATGTGGATTCCGAAAGAGAAATGACGAAGAGTAATGCCGAACTGCGAGCTTCTAACGAGAAAGATCACATGTTCCACATCCGCAAATGAATATTACTCGTCGGGAGCAAAACCGAGTCGCCACAGACTTAAGTTTGTCACCGTCATCAAGCAAACAGGTTGCTAAAAGCTTGTATAGATGTATCAAAACTAGTTACTTGAAGATTTCATAGGCTACAGGAAATACAAGGACCGCACTCAAAAATCCGTCTCCGTTTTAAGGGTTTCCAGTACCCACTTGTGCCGTAAAACTCGATCCCAAGCAGTAAATTCAAATCCTGGTGATGAAAGCAAATTTTATAACTTCTATTTTCCATAGAAGGACAGCAGAAATGGCAGCTTGAGGTTCCAGATTACAAGGAGGACGTGGCAGTGTGCTGGACTAAATACCAAACCTGCCGCAGTATGTCATTGAGTTATCTTGGCGGTCTCATTGGCGGTATTCGACAAGGTGCTGCCAGCAACGGTTTTCTATCCAGCCCGGCTAGCCGCTACGTGTAACGTGCTGCTTCCCAAGCGGGAAGGTGTGCCGGTCCCCGGCACGAATCAGCCCGGCGGGTTAATGTCGAGGTCTCGTATTATGGCCGGCCTGTGGATGGATTTTAAGGCGGTTTTCCATCTGCGTCGCCGAATGCAGGCTGGTTCCCCTTATTCCATCTCAGTTCCACCATGTCGGCGATTGCTGAGCAAACACTGTCTCCACGTACGCGCACACCATAATTACTCTACCATGCAAACATTTGCGGTACACTCGCCTGGTATGAGACGTTGCCGGGGGGAAATCCACTGGCGGCCGAACCACACAATAACGCTGGCTTCGGTGTGGGGCGGCTGTGGGGCAGATGGCCTGTTGTGGGGTCGTGAACCACTGAGGGCTACGGCAGGACGAAGCCTCTCTGTCGTTTCTAGGTCCCCGGTTCAATACACAATGCACAACGGTTTTCTCCGTCTCTTCACTACCTGTCACAAACCACACAGACATGACTCTAAATCCATCAATAACTTATGATAGTAACCTACTTCGGACAATCGTGCTGAAGTCTGAACACTCTCACTTTTTACAAAAAAGCTGCTAGTGAGGACAGATAGAGAAAGTATTTTCAAGCAGTTAGCTTTACAATCAACAGGGCGCTCGCAGTAAAAGATTAATTTATACTTTACCTACCGTTTCATAAGAGACCAGTGATAGGAAAGCAAAAGCTAGAGTTATTTTTATACCAATCGGATTCTAGCAACAAGACAATGAGCAGTCTTTGTGTGGAGTGGCAGAAGAGATAGCAGAATGAAAGTCACTTTAGACGCTGATAACCGCGCAATTGAGCGTCCCACAAACCAAACGTCGTAAAAGTCTCTTTAGAAATGTGAGGAAAGGCCTGTAGCACATGGATTGCAATATTTATCAGTTATTTCGGTTTAGCTGGTTATCCTGAAAGGCAATGGCGTACATCTTTTTTCGTACTAATCTAGACAATATCTTTCACACTGAAAATAGTCAAAGCTTCGCAGGTGCTAAATAAGACGACGGAAAAAATCGAAACACCAAGAAGGAGTTGTGCGGCACAAAAGAAAGTTGACACGCAATTGTCCATGTCTGAATGATGATGTCTGTTCATATTACGCCCTAGTCGCCTAAGAGTGGCGCTTTTAGCGTAACTGTGAGAATTCACATCATCTTGCTTTAATTACACGTCGTAGCTGTCGCGATTTTGGACGTGGCTGATGTTAGTCAAGAATGCCCTCAAGGCGTTCAATGCGTAGTAAGGTTATGAGATGCTGAATGTTCCTTCTGCGATATAGCAGAAAGGCTCGGCAGGAATGTAGCCACTGTATATGATTGCTGGCAGCGGTGGTCACGTGGCACTAAAAAGAAGGAAGACCGTCGTGCTTGGTGTATGGCTCTGGCGCATCACAGTGCCCCTGCAACAACAACTGGAATATCACGTGGCACCACAGTGACA
Organism: Schistocerca serialis cubense; assembly: GCF_023864345.2. Lineage (NCBI taxonomy): Eukaryota > Metazoa > Arthropoda > Insecta > Orthoptera > Acrididae > Schistocerca > Schistocerca serialis. The sequence goes on along the minus strand of NC_064644.1, from coordinate 284,187,170 downwards.
CAACGAACTTTTAAAAGTCGGTTACTCCAAGGACAACTCCGAGCTAGACACGCTGTAGTGTGCATTCCACAGACCTCAAACCACTACCATTTGTGGTATCAAGAAAGCTCAATGGAGAACAGAGTAAAGTTCTTATGATAATTGTTTCTGCCTCGCTGCTACGGATGGCCGTGTGTCGGTTACAAGGGGACCAGCTGACGACCTGAAACCAACCTGTCTTCGTACTAGACACAGTGCGATTTCGTATGACAGCTGGGGCACTCTTGTGCTTATCCTACGCACCCTGACATGAGGTGCTTTCTAACACGATAACGCTCGCCCACATACCGCTGCTGTAACACAATGTGCTCTACAGAGTGTGCACATGTTGCCTTGGCCAGCTCGGTTACCACAACTGTTCCCAATCGAGCACATAAGAGACATAATCTGACGACAACTCCAGCGTCATCCACAAACAGGGCTAACCGTTCCCGTATTGGCCCACGAAGTGCAAAATGGTACAAATGGCTCTAAGCACTATGGGACTTAACATCTGACGACATAAGTCGCCTAGACTTAGAACTACTTAAACCTAACTCACCTAAGGACATCACACACATCCATGCCCGAGGCAGGATTCGAACATGCGACCGTAGCAGCAGCGCGGTTCAAGACTGAAGCGCCGAGAACCGATCGGTCACAGCGGCCGTCGACGAAGTGCAACTGGTATGGAACTCCATCCCACAAACTGACAATCAGTAACTGTGCAATGCAATGCATGCACATATTCACGTTTGCATGCAACATCCTATTACGCTGGTTATTAATGTACCACTATTTCACATATGCAAAGGCTTACATCACTTTCGGATTAACGTGTGACCTTGCAACGCTAATCATTGAAGCATATTACCTAGACAATTGTATTCTCGGAATTTCCTTACTCTACATTGATTATTTTTTGGTGTTGTCGCTTTTTCCGTCAGTGTATGTATGAGGATTGGACATATGTCCAGATCATCCTCTTCCCATCCCCTCCTCTCCCCTCCTTTTGTTTCTGTCGTCCTCTTTCCCCTCTCTCTGTCCATCACTTCTCCCCCATCTCTGTGTCCGTATTATTATCCTCTTATATTTCTTGACTGTTTTGTGACTCCTCTCCATCTCCTTCTTTCTCTCGTTGTTCATTTCCCGAATTCTCTATGCGTTCCCTCTCGCGCCCATGCGCTAAATTTGTGCCTTGTTTGTTGTTACAGCCAACGGAACTTCGATTGGCAATTGAAGTTTCTTAAAGCAAATGATGATCGCTAATATATGGGGCATGAGAGATCTCTCCGGTTGCTGTATATCTGAGAATAGCAGCTTCAGTGTCACTATTTCTCATAGCTCTAATGGCTGATACTGATTTCAGCCGTTACTTGAGTGTGGTATATGTGTTTCTACAGTACCGATGATAAGGCCGGACATCGACATTTCTGGCAAAGAAGATACTTGTATGCAATATACTTTTCTGTTCCGTACCATGTTGACTGTGGTGCGCCCCCAAACCATCGGAATACGGCTGTGGTCGAGACCCGCTGTCAGGATGATTCATTTCGGCCTACGTTTCCACACAACCGCTGTAACTCGCGCTGGCCGCTGCGCGACTTCCGGCAGAATACGAACCACAACCACTGTAATACAGAGAAACGTCCATGAAGTGATTGTGACAGGCGTTCCGCACATGGACACTCACGGAAATCAAAGGTGGCAGGTAATGAGACTCACTGAAATCAAGCACCACAATGGTGACAGGCAACGGGACTCATCGAAACCAAGCACCCCAATGGTGAGAGGCAAGAGGAGTCGCCGATATCAAGGAGCCCGATGCAAACAGAGAACTGATACATTCATGGCGTTGTTCCTCGCTCACAATAAACGTAGTTTCCTACCAGCCCTTGAAACAGCTAATCATATTGTCCTGTATACCAAAATTTGCAACACTCAACTAACGTTGGAACGTCAGTATCAACCGCTCGAAGACAAAGGTTTACATTTACGTCATAAATGAAAAGGAGAAAGTTGTGCGTCGGTTGTTAATAACAAAAACAGGCACGCTTTGATGTTCGTCGATTATAGAACTATTTATACCGAATGGGAAACAGTGGTTGGAGTAAACTGTACACTTTCTGTGGCATAGATACCGAATATGCCTTAAAAGAAGGGAGGGGGGGCAGGGATGTCTGTCACCTAGAACAACATTTTCTTTGTACTATACATCTTTTTCGAGACAGTTAGTTGTCTCAAGTTGAAACGAACACTCTGTATATATTTATATACCGCCTGCTTAGCGAAGTGATAACGTGCTCGCCTCCCATGCAAGCAGGCCCTGGTTTGGAGATTTTCTCCGCTCGAAGACTGGGTGTTATGGTGTTCTCATGATTTCATCCTCACCACTGAAGCGCAGTCGCCCAATGTGGCGTCGAATGAAATAAGATTGCGCTTGGCGGCTGACCTTCTCCGAATAGGGGCCTCCCGGCCAACGATACCATAGGCTCATTTCCATTTTTGTACCACAGATACTTAAAACAAATGTACCCTGTGCACGCCCAATCGTTTAGTAGAGTATCGTGTAAAAATCTAAAGCAAAATGATCAAGAATTTTTCTTGATCTTTTGGTAACATTGTTAGACAACGCCTTCTCTTTATATAGAAGTGTCTGTTTCCAATACATTCTTACATAACATATAAGATGAAATAGTATGTTTCCTAAGCCTTTCCGAAGATTTATTATAGTATCGTGTAAAACTCTGAAGTAAATCAGTCAAGAACATTTCGAGATTTTTGGTAACATTGTTAAACAAGGTCGCATTTGAAAGTAGTAGCATCGACTTTAAATATATATTTATATACGCCATATACATAGAAAAAAAATATGTTGCCTATGTTTGTCCAAAGGTTTATTAGAGTATCACTTAAAAATGAGAAGTAAATCGGTCAAGAACTTTTCAGATCTTTTGCTAGTAACATTGCCCCTGCATACAGTACATATATTTATCTGCCATATGTACTTTTTTAAAAACTGTAGACTATGTCGGTCGGACGTTTATTCGAGTATTGTGTAAACATTTGAAGGAACTCGGTCACGAACTTTTCGAAATTTTTGGTGACAACTAGGTAAACAGCTACTAGTCTATACACAGTAGAAGAGATTTCGTTTTCTTTATTGGCATTTTTTAAGAAAGTTATGGGCCTACAGTTCTGTAACTGGTTTTACAGCGGCAGTTATTTGATGTTAGTTCCATAACATAGTGTAAAATAACTATGTTAATAAATATACAACCACATGGAAATGCAACTGAATGAAATTTGAAACATACAAAAAATTATTTTTATTGATGTTTGTAACAGTTCAGAAATTTCTGATGAGGGTAATCATTATCTCTTAGTCCCTATAAAACAATAACATCCAGTTACAATGGCGACAATGACTCTGTGGACCCAAGGACGCCAGTGGCAAAGATTTCGCCTACTGGCTAAGGGAAATACCATTCGTACAAAAGGGACATCCGCCTGGTAGAAACACGGCTTAACAATCGATTGTCTCTTAGGTGAAGTAAGAGAGAAGTCAGAGTAATAGTCGTAAGTTCATCCACCAACCTCGGATTGTGAGTGTGACTTGGGACGAATAATTGAAACTACAAGAACTTTGGTTCGTTTTTCGTGTCTCACGATTGACAGCAGACCTGTGGTGTTAACCTGTTAAAATGTCACGCGGTAACAAGGCGCTTACAAAATGCAGATTAAGTACAAAGGATTCAGTTGTACCAATACAAAAAAATAAAGAATCATGCAAGTAATAATTACTGCAACCGACGACAGCTGAACTTAGAGTGTGAAAATTATGCTTTTTATTGTTTAATGTGCAGTCTGCTCAGTGTCTGAAATGGTGGCCCAGCAAAAAACGAAAGTTCATACTTAACTATCGCCCAAATACCAATTACTGTTCTCTCATTAGACTGATAAAATGTCCAAGTTCGATGTAACTAACACTTCAAAAAAATCTGTCACTAAGTCTGCATCTCGAGGGAAAAGATGATTTTTTAAATATAGGTTAAACCATTGGCTAAGAGTTCCGATAACAAATTACAGCTATGTTTTGTTCTTCAAATGCAAGAGATAAAGTCTAGCAAAGTCTCAAAGCAGTGGTGACTTTTCTAAGTACCACAGTCTCGCAGAACTTCAACTCCAGCGAAGTGTTAGAGAGGCGCAAGTACACAGCTCACCAGACCTCGTCAAGACTGTCGCAATGAATCGGTCTGCTCACCACCCAGAAGCCGGTTCCCAAACTAGAAATCATACGTAAAAGCAGTCTTGTCACACCGTTCACAACTCAAGAATTCAACTGTACGTCTATCCGCGGCGTCCCAAGCGTATTTACGCATTGGCTCTTCCCCATTCTGCTCAAATATCAAGAGTGATATTTCGAAATACATAATGTCCAAGAAGTACTATTTTACAAATACTGAATAGATCTATTAGTACACCGATGAATGTATTTTTAAGCCAGTGATTGAGGCGATTGTAGAAACCACGTTAACCCGTTTTTCTAAATTTCACATGGAAACGAAGTAAACTGTATGTATGTTACCTACTTTGAACATATTCGGTCTTCATTTTTGTATATCCTTCTTAAATGTGAAAACATATTTTGTGATGAACTATTGGGTTTGCTTTAACGTAAGCTTCTAAAATAACAAAAAAATCTGAAAAATCTTAACTATCTTTCGACAAAAACAATGGATATATTTAGAGCAACAACGTACAACATCAGAAAACTTGATGGAATTCAATATCTCAGTCAGTTTATATTTTACATGCGAAACACAAATATTGTGTTGTTACAGAACATCTACACTTTCAACAATAAATGAAAATGTTTGTCGCTTACTGCGATACGAGATACGATAGAGCGGATCATGTAAGAGTGGTAAATTAAAAATAAATTCATGATTTTGTGTGCCGACATCGTTCATCTCAGTTCTGAACCATTTCTGGATCCATTTTTGTAAAATCTATCGACATCCTACGCTCTACATTGAATCAGTTTCTTCACCTCCACTGTTTTCTGCATTCATTGAAACAGCCAGAGAAGGTTGATTTAGGGAAGTGAAAGACGTGAAATCGTAATGTCGCTGGTGTGTTTTGAGCATGAGTGAGTAATGCACTATCTCACCCATAAACGCTTTTGGCAGTTACGAATCATACTGAAATACCACCTATTCACTGGCCGAAGCTTCAACTTTTTGTTGGGCTGCTTCCCCACTATTGTGGCTGAAGTACTTTCCTTGTAACAGACGTTCCTTCATCTATCAAATTTCAAAATCTGCCCCTTAAAACTTATGTTTTGTTGTTTTATCTTTATAATCATCTAAAGCAATCACGTGTTCTTTTTGTTTGCAATTTCCCTCACTGTAAAACAAAACACATTACTATATCAAGCACGGTAATGGCCCTTAGCGGGAAAATCATGCAATATTTTGTAGAGCGCCCCATCTATGGAGCACTTTCACCATCATGGGAATTGGTTTTGAAATATGTCTACACACAGCATGATCTGAACTACACATCAGTTTATCTGAAAGGTAACGATAATGTATGAGGTTGTTACAGGCAAATCCACTGTTAACAGCGAACACGCTTGCACAACTAGGCCGCTAGCACAAGAGGCCGCTAGCAAGAATAGAAGCGCAGATGTGGAACTTCTCCCACCACCGTCTGGAATCTTGAGTACAGACTCTTACTCATTACAGAATCAACACACACGTTGCATCCAACCTGCGTTAGTAACGGACTGAGCTCCGGAAATAAAAGCTGTGGCGCTACCCGCTCGTCACCACAATAAACAGCTTTGTATGTTATGCAACATTCCCTTACGTAAGAATTTGGCCACTGAGCATAAGAGAAACACCAACGCATTGAAACAACAAAGTCTATTTATCATCGTGTTTCTTAGATAGTGGTTACCTAATCTTGAGACAAGCTGCAGGAAGTAGGCTTCATAACACGTTATCGATCGTGTCGGGTTTCGGTTCCATCAACTGGCCGTCTGATATACCTATGAACTAGACGTTGATTTCATAAACTGCTGAAACCACATGGAATCTTACTCCCAAGCTGTTCTTGGAAAATTGTAATGAAAATCTGAAACTAATAATGTGGGATTTTGAATGACATCGTTAAGAATACTGAGAGAAGAACAAATCAAAGTTTCCTCATTTGTGCAACTCGCATTTTCAAATAATCTAGACCGATAACCCAATGAGCTCCGGATCCAAGATGCACAAAACAACCAGAAAAATGTGAGCTGCTTAGAGTACAGATTGTGAGATATGAACCTAACAACTTGGCAGGAGAGCCAACACCGTCTTACTAGAGGAAGCCGAAAGGCACGCGTTTTAGCTCACGCAGGTTGGCGTCAGGTCTGGAACAGGACAAGGAAATTAGAATTTAGAAAAACGAACGTAGCTGATGGAATACTTAACTTTAATCCATTAATGGTGAACGTCGCTATTAACGGTACATGATTCAGTATCAATAGTAACTGATAATGGCGCCTTGCTACGCCGTAGCAAATGACGTAGCTGAAGGCTATGCTAACTATCGTCTCGGCAAATGAGAGCGAATTTTGTCAGTGAACCATCGCTAGCAAAGTCGGTTGTACAACTGGGGCGAGTGCTAGGAAGTCTCTCTAGACCTGCCGTGTGGCGGCGCTCGGTCTGCAATCACTGATAGTGGCGACTCGCGGGTCCGACGTATACTAACGGACCGCGGCCGAATTAAAGGCTATCACCTAGCAAGTGTGGTGTCTGGCGGTGACACCACATTCCTCCCCTGCAAATCGGCGTACGGTTGTGGTATAAAGCTTCCGCCCGCCATGGGGAGGACCCCATGTTGACGTATGCGACGAGGTGGGGAGCCTAGCAACAGGTGAGGCTGTGCCACCCCCACCCTGCCATTCGGACCACGGGGAGCTAGGAAACACCTGAAAACCTGCTCCAGGGTGCACGCCAACATGGGGTGTATGCGCCCGCAGAGAGACAGGAGGGGCCGAAGGGTCGACCTCCATCGGGCCGGGGCACCCGACGGGCGAAGACGACATACGGTCCGGAGCGGGCAAGAGTTCCATGTCGGAGGACAACTGGTCACGTGGAGCGATCGGCGGCGCGTGACACAGGGAGGCGCCCGGCAGTTGCAGCGACGCGTCCACTGCAGTCGTCGCCGGCGGGAGAACAGGCGGCGGCGGCGGCGGCGGCGCGTTGTCATGGGGCAAAATGGAAGGCAGCGTCGGTAACACCTGGGGCCGAGGCGAGCCAGTAGATGGGTCTCCAGGGCGCTGACCGGACGGCACCGTCGCGAAAGCAAACGTGGAGCGGCAGATCCCGTGCGACGACAGAGGCACAGCTGATTGAGATGCCGACACACCTCACCAGAGGCCCCCAAAACCAGACACATAGCGCGGCCGAGGCAGCGAAGAATGCGCCCTTCGAGCCAACGCCGTGAACCCCGATAGTGGCGGTAGTAGACAACGTCGCCTGGGGCAAAAGCAGGTGTCTGCCGCTGCACAGGAACCTGATGCCGTGTTACTAGAGGAAGCCGAAAGGCACGCGTTTTAGCTCACGCAGGCTGGCATGAGGTCTGGAACAGGACAAGGAAATTAAAATTTAGAAAAATGGACGTAGCTGGTGGAATATTTAACTTTAATCCATTAATGGTGAACGTCGCTCTTGACGGTACATGATTCAGTATCAGTAGTAACTGGTAATGGCGCCTTGCTATGTCGTAGCAAATGACGCAGCTGAAGGCTATGCTAACTATCGTCTCGGCAAATGAGAGCGTATTTTGTCAGTGAACCATCGCTAGTAAAGTGGGTTGTACTACTGGGACGAGTGCTAGGAAGTCTCTCTAGACCTGCTGTGTGGCGGCGCTCGGTCTGCAATCAGTGATAGTGTCGACACACGGGTCCGACGTATACTAACGGACCGCGGCCGATTTAAAGGCTACCACCTAGCAAGTGTGGTGTCTGGCGGTGACACCACACAACTCATGCTATAGCAGAAAGCGACATTCACGTCTTTAAACTGCACCCTCGGCCCAGGACGAAGGCTAGGAAGCGAATGTTAGCCGGCACCTAGGAAACGAATGACAGCACGCGTGGTACGACTCACAGGAATGGAATGATCAGAATTAAAAATCTCTCTTCTTAGCCCAAACTCTGTCGGAAGCAAGCTTGTCGACAAAGTGACGAATGAAAATCTGCCTCAAAGCATGAGAATAGAGGAGAAAGCTGCATAAGTATGCCTGATATTAAATATGAAAGCACAAAGACGATTGCTAAGATTCGTAGCGATTTTGATTCATCTTTCACTATTGGAGAACTCAGTACACACAGTCTAGAAGAGAGGCAATACGAGGTGTGATAAAAAAGTAACGGTACTTTCTGTACTTCTTAAACAATCTTTATTTATTCATCAACATCAACTTCGTCCCCTTAAAAGTAATCCAGATCAGATGTAACACACATGTGCCAGCGCTTTTTCCAATTTTGTAAGAATTTCTGGAATTCGTTTTTCATTAAGGTGTTAAGCTAGTTAAGTGATTCTTTTTTATGTCATCAGTGGTGGCAAAATGATATCCTATATGGTTCTGTTCAGACTTGGGAACATTGAGGTTTGGTTTCTCTACAATTCTGGTCGTTTTCTACGGATTGCGTCATGCCAACGGCGAGTAAATTCGAGGTAGTATCCCTTGTTGACCATACGATTATAAGGTGGGAACTCCTGATGCACTGTCCGTTTGTGATCGACGGAAACAGCGAGAAGATCCTACACGTCTGATCGACCTCGACGAATTTTTTCCCTCTTGGCTATTCAAGTAGTCTCCTTTGGGACGATTGGGCTTTCGTTTCGACTTTACGCCAATGATTGAACTTGTCGATTCTTTTTTCTGTTATGGCTCTGCACGCATATTCAGATGCGACGATTGGCCCTTGATTTCGACGTGGTAACCATGTTTTGTCACCTGATACAGACTTTTTTAAAGTTCTGGCACGTTGTCGACTTCATTCACCAATTCCTCGGCGATGTCTACGAGCCGTCGTTTTTCGTCCAAATTTAACATTTTTGGAAGAAACCTCTGCTTTGTTGCTACCTGCTTCATACACAAAACAACCGCAAAAATTGTTTACTGTGAGGCAAAGGATATGCCGACATCATAAGCAAGGTGTTTGATAGCATCTTGAAATTGTCCAGATCAAATGTCTTTATTTCTTCCACATTGTCGTCAGTGACTGAAGGAATCCAGGGTGGCTGTCGCCCTCAACGTCTTCTTGACCCTCTTATAAACATTTACACCACTCGTAAACTCTTGTGTTACTCACAGTAGATTCGCCAAAAGTCGAGTCAACATCCCAAATGCGGTGCTGCACTTTATTCCATTTTTAAGCAAAATTTAATGAATATTCTTTGAACCATCAGTTTGAAAAGCAAAAAATTCACTGAGCACTCGAAAATACATATAACTACTTAGATGATGATGATGTTTGGTTTGTGGGGTGCTCAGCTGCACGGTTATCAGCACCTGTACAAATACCCAATCTTAGCTCAGTCCAATCTCGGCACTTTATGAATGATAATGAAATTATGAGGACAACACAAACACCCAGGTGAAAATCCCTGACCCCGCCGGAAATCGAACCCAGGACACCGTGCTCGGGAACCGAGAACGGGACAGCGAGACCACGAGCTTCAGACAACTTCTTAGCCTGACAACAGTAAACTAAACATTCAAAATAGTTCAAAATCAGACATACGCTATGTGATAAGAAGTATCTGGACACGTGGCTGAAAATGACTGACAAGTTCGTGGCACCCTCCATCGGTAATGCTGGAATTAGGTTTGGTGTTGGCCCACCCTTCGTCCTGATGACAGCTTCCACTCTCGCAGGCATTCTTGCAGTCAGGTGCTGTAAGGTTTCTTGGGGAATGGCAGCCCATTTTTCACGGAGTCCTGTACTGACGAGAGGTATCGACATCGGTCGGTGAAGCCTGGCAAAAAGTCGGCGTTCCAAAACATCCCAAAGGTGTTCTATGTTATTCAGGTAAGGACCCTGTGCAGGCCTGTCCAATACAGGGATGCTACAGTCGTGTAACCACTCCGCCACACGCCGCGCATTATGAACAGTTGATCGATCGTGTTGAAAGATACAGTCGGCTCCCCGAATTGCTCTTCAACGGTGGTGAGCAAGAAGGTACTTAAAAGATCAATGAAGGCCTGTGCTGTGATAGTGTCACGCAAAACAACAAGGGGTGGAAGCCCGTTCCATGAAATACACGACCGCACCATAAAACTAGCGCCTCCGAATTTTACTCTTGTCGTTACACACGCTGGCAAATGACGTTCACCGGGCATTCGTCATACCCACACCCCCCATAGGATCGCTATATTGTGTACCGTGATTAATCACTCCACAAAACGTTTTCCACTGTTCAGTCGTCAAATTTATACACTCCTTACACGAAGCGAGGCGTCGTTTGGCGCATATCGGCGTGATGTTTTGCTTATGAACAGCCGCGTGACCATGAAATCCAAGTTTTCTCACCTCCCATGTAACTGTCATAGTGGATCCTGACGCAGTTTGGAATCCCTGTGGGGTGGTTTGGATAAATGTCTGCCTATTATACATTACCAACCCCTTCTACTGTCGGCTGTCAGTTTCACTCAACAGACGAGGTCGAGCTGTACGTTTTTGTGCTGTACGTGTCCTTTCACTGTTCCACTTCACTATCACGTCGGAAACGGACTTAAGGATGTTTAGGATCGTGGAAATCTCGCGTACAGACGTATGGCACAAGTGACACCCAATCACCTGATCACGTTCGAAGTCCATAAATTCCGCGGAACCCCCCATTCTGCTCTGTCACGATGTCTAATGACTACTGAGGTCGCTGGTATGAAGCACCTGGCAGTAGGTGGCAGCACAATGCACCTAGTATAATAAACGTATGCTTTTGGGGGAGTCCGGATACTTTCGATAAAATAGTGTACATCATGAACATGTGTAGCAACAAGATAAAGAAGTTTGAAAATGTGATGGATTAATACAACGAAATTAAAAAATACCTATTACTTCTTGATTACCCCTCGTATGCAGAACTGGCCAGTCAGAAATGGTTTTGAGACTGAGATAAGTTTATTAAGTTACAAATAGAAATGCTGTTGAGACTGAGCTGAATTTATCAAGTGTCATTGGAGAGAAAAGGGAATCTTGTGGACATCCATGCTGGCAAGATACTTGCTATATCTCAGGTTGTCACTTGAAGATTAAGGCACCGTTGTGGCCACGTGTCATGAATTAAAACTCGAAAACAGCAACGTCAGAATACCGAGCAGGACCTGCGAACCGCACCAGAATTGACATCCAACGAGAACAAAATTTGCCTGCGGCATCCCCACAGTGGACAGTTCTGTAACCCAAAATTTACTCAAAATTTGTGTTATAATCTTTCAGCCACCACAAAATAGTACTGCCCGCTCCTACATGAAATAAATGTAACTGAACTGATACAGGATCAAGGAACGATCGGTAATCAAATTGAATGTGCACAGTATATGGGTCAGCGAGGCCGTCTTATTTGCGGATCCTTGACGCTGTTCACCATGCTGGGATCCGACTGGCCACGGGTGCTTATCGGACCAGTCCCGTACCCAGCCTCTGTGCTGAGTCTGGCGAATCGCCACTTACCATCCGGCGGCAGCTCCTGCAGGTGCGTCAGGCTTGTAAGTTTCTTGCAGCTCCCAGATCGCCTGCTCACCATCTTGTTGCCCATCCACCTCTGGACCGCCTTTTTTCCCGCCGTCCCCGGGCTACGTTGCCGTTTGGGATCCGTGTGCAACGTATACTAGAGTCCCTCGGTGTGGAGTCTGTACAACCCCAAATCCAAGGTTTTAACCGCCTGCCACCCTGGTTACTGAAGAGGCCCGGACTGATTTTAGATTTATTGCAGTATAAGAGAGATTGCACTCCTGCCACCGTTTTTAATGCAGCATTTTCTGCCATTTTATCTGAGCACCACGACTATGTAGCTGTTTTTACGGATGGGTCGAAACAAAGGGATTCTGTTGGTTGCTCAGTTGTTTTTCCATATCATGTCCTCAAGGTCCGACTGCCTCAGACTTTTACTGTCTTTGATGCAAAATTGTTTGCGATCTTGCGGGCACTGGAGCACATGAGACATTCTTCCTCTCCTAAATTTCTTGTCTGTTCCGATTCACTCAGTGCCCTTCACTCATTGCAACGTTTGTATCCGGCAGACAAAATTGTCCAGACTATCCAGGATGCCCTCCTCCGACTACAGCGACTGGGGAAGGTTGTAGCTTTCTGCTGGGTTCCGGGGCATGTTGGCATTGCTGGGAATGAAAGGGCAGATCTCGCAGCCAAGGAGGCGTGTCTCGCCCCACAAGTATCTCAGTGTGCTATCCCCTTGCACGCACTCACCTCGCTGTTGAGCTCACGGGTCATGCGTCGGTGGGAGGATGAGTGGCTGGAAGTGATTGACAATAAGCTCCGTATAGTCAAGCCCATAACGCGTGTGTGGTGTACTTCCCTTCAGCCCCATCGACGGGACGAGGTTCTCCTCACTCGGCTTCGAATAGGCCACAGCCCTATGACGCACGGCTTCCTGCTCCGGCGAGAGGACCCTCCAATTTGTGGTGCTTGCGGCGTCCAGGTCACTGTGCGCCACGTTTTATTGGATTGCGTTTTATTTTCTGACCAGCGGGTCGCGGCTGACTTGCCAGCGGACCTGCCATCTCTTTTAGGCAACACTCGGACGAATGTGGTTAAAGTTTTAAACTTCTGTGCCCTGTCAAATGTTTTTACAAAGATTTTAGGGAGAGGATTTTAATTTGCTCACTGTGTGACAAGCTCGCCCATATTTTATGTAAGTGGCCAGCCAATAACAATTTCCTGTGACTTTCTTGTTGCTATGTTTCCCCTTTCCTTAGGTTTTACTTTCTTATGTAGCATTTTCCTTCTTTTCCTGCTTTGTTTGAGTGTGTTCTTTAGTTTTCTTAGGTCTGCCCACATTCGTTCCTTTTAATGTGTGTCAGGGCGCTGATGACCTCGATGTTGAGGGCCCATAAGCCCCAACACACCACCACCACAAATTGAATGTGACTGCGTATGGTTTTCAAACTTAAGTGTAATGTAGAGTACCAGATTAAGAAACAGTATAGCTTTAGCAAGCGGGGCATATTACAATGCATATGAATCATTCATCTTATCCACAGATCTATATGGTGGCGCACCGACTTTAATGATCTCGTTGTCGAGGGACGTTAAAGACGAATCTTCTATCCCTCTTTTGAAGGCGCACTGAATAGAACAATCAGGAAAACGGAGACTTTTCAACACCTCAAATGAACGTTCATGCACCCGAACATTATTATGAACACAACCAACTACGTAGAGAGTGTTGCATCGACCCCTAAAACTTTGTTAGCTTCTTGCTGCATAAATGTGATACAATGTTGAATCAAATTAATTTCTACATTTTATGTTAGAATAAGCCAGCTGTCTTATAGAAAAAAATTATATCCTATTTGACACAAATCATAACACGTTTCTCTAACTCTCCGAAAAATAACAAACACCTATTTTCATTACTCCGCAGAACTAGTAACGTTTCTTACGTTTACATATCTAAATAAATATTCATTTCACTTATAATTTTATAAATAACGGAGGAAAACTTCTGAACACCCTCCATGACCACTTGAAAATAAGATGGTCGATATTCCGGCGTTGTGTGGTTAACAGTGATTCTGATTTTCAATAAACGTTAGTAATGTCGATGGTAATTTCTAAAACGCAAACAAACTTCAAAAACTTGAATGATAAGAAGAAAATTGGTGAAGGATATACGCAGACGGATAATTTCAAGCAATTTTACGTTGTAGATGAAATGATCTGTTACGTTACCTCAGAAACAAAATTTATGACGAAATAACGGTAGCTATAGAATTAGAAGAAAAAAAAAACACACTGTCATGTCAAACACTGGTACGATTAGAGATAAAGTAGCTCGTATCTCTCCCAATAGATATTACTTTCCACATCGACAACATGTTGAGTGACAGTATACTTCACAAAGCGTAGAAAGAGTCGCCTTTCAGTAATTCCACAATTTACAAAATAAATTTCTGAGATTGTGGTAAATTTTGCGTTGGCCGAACGGGGAGGACTATTAATATACTTCAAACAAAGGGAGAGTAATCAGTCGATGTTTAGTACGCATTTGAGAGAAAGCAATCACGCCGTATTAGGCATAAAAAACATTTAAAAATTTATACAGTGTAGATAAGGGAAGAACCATGGATATCTTGGAAGAGATAGAGATATATCAGCACCTCGTAAAGCAGCCATTGCATATGTTAAGTGAGGAACTAGACTTCCGCAACAAGACTTTTAGACAATTTTAATCGTATGTTACGAGTTACGTGAATATATAACAAGAATAACTGATTTTATCGCCATGAAATCTGGTTAATGGTTGCGGAGCAGTCTCGCATCTCTGCATAAAAATGTATTTTTAATTTTACTAATGACTAAAATTAATAATCTCAATACACTGTTATGGAAACACGAACACGTGAAAATACTGTCAGAAAAGCGCTAATATTCATAAAGCTGTAACGAAAGTAAATCGTTTTGGTGTTTGACACAATTACAAATAATTTTAACACTTCTGCGAATAACCTGGTTAGTTCACAGATCGACGTGACATAGGACTGTGATGAAATGGAAATACTGTTTTACTACAGTATTGCGGACAATAATGTTGCTTCACTTTATGGTTTGTGTCAAGACAACGAGCTCAGAGGCTGTTTGCAGCAACGACATATAAAACTCAGGGCACTTTTTAAAAAGACTTAATAAGGCCACTTAGCATTATAACAGCAATAAAGGAAGTTTAATTATGCCTTTAATAATTGTAATTATTGTGTAAGTCTACCATGTAAGTAGTTTAAGAAGGAGCAACGAAGCGTACGCTAGACTAATCACACCATTACATCTCCCTCTGACGATAACTTCATCTCTTCAGAACGACAGGTCTTAGAATGGTCTATGGCTGATGCATGTTTCCCGCGATATGTGACAGTTACGTGAATCTATTAGAGCGGAGAAGGGCACGGTATGCTGTTAAACGAATGTGCAATGGCTAGTAAGATATCTATTAGTAAGGTTTCTGCTGCATTCGGTGCTGTGAAAGTTGTTCTCGTACGTTCATTCGTATGTGCGAGACCATATCCGTACTATTCTACATGTACAAGTATATGTGTGGCAAAGTATCTATTTTCACATAACACGGAACAAATATGTGACACAGGCAACACTAATATTTTGTAAGTAATTTAAACAATTATAATCGCAAGCATAATGCTATCCACTAATTTGTCTCATCTGTTTATTGAATTTTTGGTATTGTTTGTAGACATTCGATCATGGCCTAAGGACAAAACTGACCAGTGAAGTAATTTCTATGCATGTTGAATTAAAGGAGTAAAACTGTCAGCCTGCGGTTGTTAAGATGGATCCATCATTTAGAACAAAACTTTATTTCGCTTTAAGTTAAGTTATAGTGAAAACAGTGGACTCTCTTTCTGAAGAAACCAGTTAGTCGCAGCTGGAGTCCCTGCAATGGAGCTTTGATTTATGAAGAGAGTGGAGAATTCAATGGAATTATATGACAGCATTATGAAATGTGAATATTAGGCGCCTTTATGTCTTAAAGCTGTCAGATTTCAGAAGGAGATCCCCTCTCATAGTTCTGGGATTCTCTGCTCCTTCCCAATGGACACAGCTGGAACCGACTCGGTTGTTAATGCTTACCTTATATACGTTGTGTGATGGATGACTAACAAAAACGAATTTATACGTTGTTTACCAGCTGTGAACCAGCACTAGCTTCGGTACTTGAGCCCTAACATCAAGGAAGCCAATATGCATTTAACCTAAAATCTTCCTACATGTTTAATTTTAACCTTCGCCGAGAAATTTCGGCGACTCATCGTAATATCCCCTTGCGTCGCTAGTAACAGTGACCTTCTGCAATAGACAAACTTCCTCATTCCTGAGGATGCTGAAACACTATCGACATTATAAGTTCTGGGAGAAGAGCGTATCTTTTGTGTTCTTTTATTCTTTAAAGAGTTACTCTTCAGCCCTGTTCATACGAGTAAAAGGTCTTCGCACACTGCTAATTTTTTTCCACCTGAAAGACATACTTCTTGGGCTTGTTACTTCTAGGGGATAATTATTATGTGACAGGTTTTCCATAACATCATGGCTTCGTTCACCGCCACACTTTGTACAAGTTAAACGTAAAAGTATTCATGCCTAGAAACTGCGTGGAATGTCGGTTTACTAGCTACGACGTGGCGAATGAGAAATCTTTCTACATTTACAAACTAAATTACTCCTCTAACGTATCTTTAATTATCCCCTAAAATCACAACTGGAATAATTCGGTAGTAAAAGTGCAGAATTGGCTTAGGCGATCGTTAATCAGAGCCTCATAAAAGCCGAACAGCGATTCAGAGACAGCGCAACGGGGCGAAACCCACCATTCAGTGCGCCGTTTACACCGCGAATGCGCGTGCCCGTAAAACATGACAAGCAATCAGCGCCGGTATCGAGTGTAATCGAATAACCGCCGTGTAATAAGATTAGTCAGCATTTCGAGCCGCTTAATTCGATTCCTGACGGCGGAAACATTGCATCGCTGGGGCCCATTTCGGCGTTGCTATTGGAAAATGATTGTGACTATGTGCAACCGTCACGCCTTTCCTTTCGAGCAACGTATCTTTGCATTCTACATCCGAACAGACAACAATTCAAGTGGCAACAAATAAATAGGACAGCGCCGTATTTATGGTACACGATATTAACGTGAAGTACACACTGACTTATGAATCACGAATCACAGGCTTACGAGTCACGAATCACAGACTTATGAATCACGAATTACAGACTTATGGATCACCAATCACAGACTTATCCTTTATGAATGTCTAAATTACAAAACCCAGGAATCAGTCGTCCTTTCTTTGCAGGTTTTATTTGGCAAATCCAGATTTCGGCTAGTGCCTAGCCATTATCAATGTTAATAAATACAACAAGTATATGGTCAGCTGGTAGTATAAGAAGTTGCAACTCGTGGCACAACCTATATGGCTTATACATTAGATTGCATACCACTCTTTCATAGCTTCAATGCTTGTTACTCCCCTGTTATTCGGGCGTCACTCACAGTTCTTTGAATATTACTGTATAATGAATGAAGGCTGTGTGGAGAACACATAGATTGGCTGTGTGGGCACCCTTCGTATGAACGACGTAATATATAACACTCATAGGAAAGCAGTTATGGTCTCTAGTAAAAAAAAAACTTCAAATTAGATTGGGAATTACATAGAATAAAATTTAAAAAAAGCAAAATTATTTCCAGTGCTGTCCGACTTATTTCCAGTAAACTTTGCAAATATAAAAAAAACTCCACATTCAGTCCTGCTGAATCAATTGTTTTGTTATTGTTTAAAACACATATATAACGTCATATTCGTCAAACCTTTTTTTAATAGTATGTACAATACACAATGAGGCATATGCATCTATTACAAGAGATTTCATTTAAATACGTTTATCCTCTGTACTATTTTCTATACTTTTTTATATTTCCTATGTTTACTGGAAAATGTGTCGGACGGGAATGTAAATATTTTATTTGTATTTTATTTTACGTAATTCCCAATTGCATTTGAAGTTCTTTTTACTAGAGAGAATAACTATTTTCTTTTGAGTGTTATATATTACGTACTTCATATAGAGCCAATATACAGACAATCGATGTGTTCTCCACACAGCCTACGTTCATTAGGCAAAAGTATTCAGAGAATTGTGACTGACGCCCGAACAACAGGGAACTCACATACATTGAGACTGTGAAACAGTGGTATGTATTGTATAAATCATAAGGTTATGCCACGAGTTGTGTCTTTTTATAGTTCCTCCTGACGATGTATTTGTTGTAATTCTTAACATTCACAGTGGCTAGGCACTAGCCGAAATCTGGATATTCCAAATAAAACCTGCAAAAAAAGGGCGACTGGTTGCTGGGCTCTATGTTTTATAAATCGTATCACAGTCACTGAGTACGCCCACGTTCCTAATGGAAGGTAACGCGTTGTTATTTGTGATTAGGGGAGGGTGTCTTGGAGAAGTAGTGAACTGGCACCACTCCGAATCAGCGAAAAACATGTTGTCTGCCTCTTCGCACGACTGAGTGATTCGTGCCCATTGAATTAGTACCAGTGTGAACGAGCCGCAAGAGTGGTGATATTGTTTGCGTTACGGTCTGAACATCAATATGAACGACGCTGTACCATCCAGTTTATTTTCTGGAACTCGTTGGAACCGCAACTGCTACTTATGAAAAACTGCAGTGGCTGATGGACAATATTCGTCACCCAGGGCACACTTCTTCTGATGGCAGGAGCCCTTACTAGTACGTCAAGCAGATGTGGAGTACCAGTCTAGTGTGGAAAGACCTCCAGGCTTAAAAACAGTATGCAGAGACCAGATCTCCGATTCAGGATAAGAATTATCACTAGTGAGCTAGACTTGCAAGTTGTTTTAACGATCCTATGATTTATAGCTGTTAAATAAATTTGAAAAATCATTGATATAGAGAATGGCTACATATCACATTATCGAAATTTTCATTCAGACAACACATTATCATTAGTTATGTGCTGCTACCGAAGGGAACTATTGGATTGGTGTATAAGTGGCTATCAAAGGGAACTATTGGATTGGTGTATAATTTCGTATCGTTTCTCCGTAAGTCAACAGACACACGTAACACATTGGTCATCAATAATGTCTTCTGCTTTACTATTTACAACAGTCTACCAACGGCGGGGTAGCTTTTCATTTCCGCGACTGTGGAAATCACATGAGATTGGGACGAAGGACTCGGTGAGCCATGTTCGGAACGCATTTCCCTCCTGAAAGGAAGTTCCTTGAAGGTGGTTCGACAGACAGCGCAAAATGTGAAAGGGCAAGGTTCGGTGAATGATATTGAAAGACTTTCCAACTCAACCCTGTGTATAGTTTTTATCAGTCTAGCACATCGTTTCCTAATCTATGGTAAGCGAATCCACATGGGGTTTGTAAAATATGTAAAGAGGATCGAAAAAAACCCTTTTCGTAATTGAGGATTTTGAGGTTAGGCGTATTAGTAATTCCTTATTTTCTGCAGCATTGGCATAATAAATATAATAATTATTATTATCATTATTATTATTATTATTCAGAAATGTTATGATCTCGAATGCCTTCACGAACGAACACACTGTGGGCAGTCCTTGTCAACTATACACGAAAATTCAAAACTAATGTAATTATCATGGCACTTTCTTTTCTTAACACAGGGTTCACTTTTATTGGAATGACACACACCAGTAGAAGCTGAATGACATGTTCATACAAAATTAACTTGTGATTTTGTTAAACCCTGTCATCCCTTCAAACTTCCACTTTTCTACCAGTTATTCATTTTACTGAGAACGGAAACGATTCTCATACACAAATGACAACATATTCATTTGTCACAATTAAAGAAGCATACTATTGTTGAAAATCTAAGACCTAATTGCCATGTAACCGTTCCTTAGCGAGATCGTGGTACTGCTGTTATTGTTGTTATAGCACAAAGAAACTGGCAGACTCAATTTCCACTGTAGTGGAACCAAATGTATTCCTGACGTCGTTGCGTAACTATAAATCAGGCATTCGCTGTGAATATCAGTGTGTTGTGGAAATACTGTGATTCCCATTATTATTATAAAATTAATATTTTTTTTTAAACTGGACGGGGTAACGGGCTTCGCTGAGGGAGTTGATATGAGATTGTGTAGTAGTTGTATTAAAGGATGAACTTTAAAGTATAAGAAGCAAAAAAAATTGTTTAAAACGTGTTATATTTACAATACTCGTCAAGGTATAAAAGGTAAAAAAGTTCTATGGGAAACTGACAATACTTGTTTATAAACAACATCTTTCATTTTATTATTCAGGGTATATATGTACAAATTTTTCGAATTTTCTACTTGAGAGTAAGCTATGTATAGTTGACTGTGAGAGAAGCCGGAATCTGAGTTTGTTACTGCAATTTCTACAATTTTACCATAGTGCCGATCGATTTGTACATTCTCTCTTTATTGGGAATTTTATTTTGAATATTGAAGTTGACATCATCGACAATATTACTTTGGTTGCCACAATTGCCCTTTTAAATAGTCAGTCCCGATTAGTATAGTTGTGAACAATGTTTGGATAAATTTGGTCCATGAGTTCATTTTCAGCAGCAGCCATGTTGAAGAAATCACTATTGAGATTAATGAGGCCATTCGTATGGTCAGTAGCACATGTGCCTCCACCTGTTTGTAGAAGGTCATGAGCAAAATGTCCTCTTCTTTCGTCTTTCGATAGTTCAACTCTCATAAGTTTTGTTAGCCTCAGTATTTGTACGTGCGACCAGAGATGTGATTTTTTTAAGAATACATTGATTTCGTCTTCTGGTGTTGACTTGGAGATAAATGGAAGTGTTGGTCGAGAATATCCTGAGAATATAACTCGAGCTCCTACCATTACTTCAGAGTTTCCTCGCAAGTCTTGTAATGTTCTGTCCATGGCTTCGAGTGATGTTTTATGTGCCATTATGTTCCTGAACATAATTTCAGCTTGTTTTATAAGTTCACCTCATCCAGATACTCTTGAGATTGTTCTTCTTCGGCTATATTCAAAGGAAGTTATAGGGCGGATGGAGAGTTCATCCTGCTGCAATGCCGTATGTTACAAATTCATTTGCGACGTCTTATTAAGCACATACTTCCGCCAGCAATAGATTTGTTACAAACGTTTTCCCGATGCCGCCTAGTGCATCCAAATCATTCTGCCAGTGGTTTGTTGTCGATCCGGTCCATGATAACGTGGTGAATTTCTCCATTGAAGAAGTCGTTGAATTTGATGGCCACTTCAGGATGAGCCGGTCACATTCGGTACAATACGTAATCACTCATACTCCATTTGAAGCAATCCCGTAACTGTGTTGGATTAAATGGCTTACATGTTCTTGGAATTATGGCGAATAAGTCTCTCATTTGCTCAGCTGAGGCTATAAGTGAGACTTCTTGTAGTGTTAATTCCCAGTGATTGTCGTTTTCCAGTATTCCTAAGCGTTGGCATGCTTCTTGTTGGTCCCCGCAATTTGCGTAGCATCATCCGTAAATAGAAACATTCGGCGTTGTTCGGATTTACGGTATATACTCGGCCTCGTGCGCCAGTTTCCATGATTACTGGATTGTCTTCTACTGGGATTCCTTTTTTTTGTCGTCAGAACACCTTTATTGTTGTATTCCAAGTTTGGAAAACAGGGCTGCCGACAAGTGGTAATGTTTTCGGGAATGCATCCGTTTGGCACAGTTGATAAAAAGCTGTTAGTGTTGTGTTCTGAGGTGCTTTGATTGCAATTTTTCTGGCAGTGTCTTTTGTGAAGTAAACAGTCTGGCCAGTCCCCAAATGTACTTCTGGATTTTGCATAGCTGGTTCGTGTTTGTATATGGGAAAATGCAAAATCCGCCACGCTGCTTCGTTACTGTTGATGTATCTTCCTGTTTGGAACATAAGGATCTCGTCAATCATGTTTTGTTGCTCGCAGTCTTTAGCAACTTGAAATACTGCCACCTCAATGCTTTTGTTCACAGACTTACAGATATATTAGATGAATATCACCGAACTGAAGTAATCTACGTTTACGTGTGCTTGAACATTTTGGAAAGTATATGGTGTTACCCCTTGATTATCTATCCCTAATTCGTCGCTGCCTCGTATTCCTATTTTTGCTGCGAAGCTACCGTTTTAGGGTGATCGTTTTCTGTATTTGTTTGTCGTCCAAGTGTGGTTTTGGATATTTTGAGTACATATTTCCATCACTTATACCTGCGAGTTGGGGTTTAATGGTCTGCATGGTCCATGAATCATATTTTTCATTACTATGTCGTACAGATCCAGATCTTCTTATGGGTTTTTAAATTCAGCTTGGATGACTTTCTCGATACCCGTCGGAGGAATTCTGTCGTGTAGCCACATGAGTGAAGCAGTCCTCGTTTTTGCCACTCGATTGTGTACGTACACCACTAAACGGTTTCAAAGATTCAGTATTTTGTCATGAGTTCAGGAAATCCCATTCGTGGGCTATTATGTCTTGTCGACGCATGCGGGCTTATCTCTATCTTATTTGCTCCTTTGTTTCTGGCCACGACGAGTTGCTTGTGAATGTTATGAAAAGTTCAGGTCGTCCATATTTTCTTCTGTAGGTCATGGCATCTTGAATGTATTCGTCCATGTGACCCGGACTTCGTATATGTGATGAGGGAAGATACCATTGTTCTAATGTCGCCAATGTTCCGTCATTTACCATTGCATCTCGAAGTTGGATGTATTTTACCGTGCGCAGTTTCCTCTGATTCAGTCTTACGTTAAGCACCCGTTCCGCTTCTATTACTGTCTGCACATCTACCAGAAAATGTTGGAATAAACGGTGAGTGTTGAGAATGTGACTGCAAATTTCATGGTCTCTTGATTATTAAGCTGTAAGCTTAGAACTCTTTGGATGTGATTTTCTTGCTTGTTTCTATGCCTGTTTCAGGTAGGATTTGTTTCACATGAAAATTATATTCGTCCTCTCCATGCAGAAATATTAATGGATATTGGAGGGCATAATATAAACGGTGAGCCTCTGCCAGGCATAGTAGTCCTTCTTCATGGTACGACATTGTTATGGTTTGTTTTAATTGCCCGCAATTACTGTGGCGACTTCGAATATCTGAGGCGCATTAAATCGACGTTCGTGTTCTTCAAGTGGTCTTTTGTCGGCTCGAATTATAACTACATAGTCATCACAAATCATTCGGTCTAGTGCTGTTTTGAATACGCGAATCAGGTTATTGTGTTGTTGTTGTTGTCTTCAGTCCTGAGACTGGTTTGATGCAGCTCTCCGTGCTACTCTATCCTGTGCAAGCTTCTTCATCTCCCAGTACTTATTGCAACCTACATCCTTCTGAATCTGCTTAGTGTATTCATCTCTTGGTCTCCCTCTACGATTTTTACCCTCCACGCTGCCCTCCAATGCTAAATTTCTGATCCCTTGATGCTTCAGAACATGTCCTACCAACAGGCCCCTTCTTCTTGTCAAGTTGTGCCACAAAATCCTCTTCTCCCCAATTCTAATCAATACCTCCTCATTAGTTATGTGATCTACTCATCTAATCTTCAGCATTCTTCTGTAGCTCCACATTTCGAAATCTTCTATTCTCTTATTGTCCAAACCATTTATCGTCCATGTTTCACTTCCATACATGGCTACACTCCATACAAATACTTTCAGAAATGACTTCCTGACATTTAAATGTATACTCGATGTTAACTAATTTTTCTTCTTCAGAAACGCTTTCCTCGCCATTGCCAGTCAAACAATTTATATCCTCTCTACTTCGACCATCATTAGTTATTTTGCTCCCCAAATAGCAAAACTCCATTACTACCTTAAGTGTCTCATTTCCTAATGTAATTATCTCAGCATCACCCGACTTAATTCGACAACATTCCATTATCCTCGTTTTGCTTTTGTTGATGTTCATCTTTTATCCTCCATTCAAGACACTGTCCATTCCGTTCAACTGCTCTTCCAAGTCCTTTCCAGTCTCTAACAGAATTACAATGTCATCGGCGAACCTCAACGTTTTTATTTCTTCTCCATGGACTTTAATACCTACTCTGAATTTTTCTTTTGTTTCCTTTACTGCTTGCTCAATATACAGATTGACTAACATCAGGAAGAGGCTACAACCATGTCTCACTCCCTTCCCAACAGCTGCTTCCCTTTCATGCACCTCGACCCTTATAATTGCCATCTGGTTTCTGTATTGTAAATAGCCTTTCTCTCCCTGTATTTTACACCTGCCACCTTTAGAATTTGAAAGAGAGTATTCCAGGCAACATTGTCAAAAGCTTTCTCTAAGTCTACAAATGTTAGAAATGCAGGTTTATCTTTCCTTAATCTATTTTCTAAGATAAGCCGTAGGGTCAGTATTGCCTCACGTGTTCCAATATTTCTGCGGAAGCCAAACTGATCTCCGCCGAGGTCAACTTCTACCAGTTTTTCCATTCGTCTGTGAAGAATTCGCGTTAGTATTTTGCATCCGTGTCTTATCAAACTGATTGTTCGGTGTTTTTCACATCTGTCAACACCTGCTTTCTTTGGGATTGGAAGTATTATATTCTTCTTGATGTCTGAGGGTATTTCGCCTGTCTCATACATCTTGCTCACCAGATGGTAGACTTTTGTCAGGACTGACTCACCCACGTCCGTCAGTAGTTCCAATGTAATGTTGTCTACTCCCGGGGCCTTGTTTCGAGTCAGGTCTTTCAGTGCTCTGTCAAACTCTTCACGCATTATCGTATCTCCCATTTCATCTTCATCTACATCCTCTTCCATTTCCATAATATTGTCCACAAGTACATCGCCCTTGTATAGACCCTCTATATACTCCTTCCACCTGTCTTCTTTTCCTTCTTTGCTTAGAACTGGGTTTTCATCAACGCTCTTGATATTCATACAAGTGGCTCTCTTTTCTCCAAAGGTCTCTTTAATTTTCCTGTAGGCAGTACCTATCTTACCCCTAGTGAGATAAGCATCTACATCCTTACATTTGTCCTCTAACAATCCCTGTTTAGCCATTTTGCACTTCCTGCCGATCTCATTTTTGAGACGTTTGTATTCCTTTCTGCCTGCTTCATTTACTGCGTTTTTATATTTTCTCCTTATCATCAATAAAATTCAATATTTCTTCTGTTACCCAAGGATTTCTACTAGCCCTCGTCTTTTTACCTACTTGATCCTCTGCTGCCTTCACTAATTCATCCCTCAGAACTACCCATTCCTCTTCTACTGTATTTCTTTCCCCCATTCCTGTCAATTGTTGCCTTATGCTCTCCCTGAAACTCTGTACAACCTCTGGTTCTTTCAGTTTACCCAGGTCCCATCTCCTTAAATTCCCACCTTTTTGCAGTTTCTTCAGTTTTAATCTACAGTTCATAACCAATAGATTGTGGTCAGAGTCCACATCTGCCCCTGGAAATGTCTTATAATTTAAAACCTGGTTCCTAAATCTCTGTCTTACCATTATATAATCTATCTGAAATCTGTCAGTATCTCCAGGCTTCCTCCATGTATACAACCTTCTTTTATGATTCTTGAACCAAGTGTTAGCTATCATTAATTTGTGCTCTGTGCAACATTCTACCAGGTGGCTTACCCTTTCATTTCTTAGCCCCAAACCAATTTCACCTACTACGTTTCCTTCTCTGCCTTTTCCTACTACCGAATTCCAGTCACCTATGACTATTAAATTTTCGTCTCCCTTCACTACCTGAATAATTTCTTTTATATCATCATACATTTCATCAATTGCTTCATCATCTGCAGAGCTAATTGGCATATAAACTTGTACTACTGTAGTAGTCATGGGCTTCATGTCTATCTTGGCCACAATAATGCGTTCACTATGCTGTTGGTAGTAGCTTACCCTCACTCATATTTTTTTATTCATTATTAAACCTACTCCAGCATTACCCCTATTTGATTTTGTAATTATAACCCTGTATTCACCTGACCAAAACTCTTATTCCTCCTGCCAACGAACATCACTAATTCTCGCTATATCTAACTTCAACTTATCCATTTCCCATTTTAAATTTTTTAACCTACCTGCCCGATTGAGGGATCTTACATTCCACGCTCCGATCCGTAGAACGCCAGTTTTCTTTCTCCTGATAACGACGTCCTCTTGAGTAGTCCCCGCCCGGAGATCAGAATGGGGGACTATTTTACCTCTGCAATATTTTACCCAAGAGGAAGCCATCATCTTTTAGCCATACAGTAAAGCTGCATGCCCTCGGGAAAAAATTACGGCGGTAGTTTCCCCTTTCTTTCAGCCATTCGCAGTACCAGCACAGTAAGGCCGTTTTGCTTGGTTTTACAAGGCCAGATCAGTCAATTATACTGACTGTTGCCCCTGCAACTACTGAAAAGTCTGCTGCCCCTCTTCAGGAACCACACGTTTGTCTGGCCTCTAAAGAGATACCCCTCCGTTGTGGTTGCACCTACGGTACGGCCATCTGTATTGCTGAGGCAGGCAAGCCTCCCCACCAACGGCAAGGTCCATGGTTCATGGGGGCAGGTTATTGTACGCACATCAAAACAAGTTTTGCATCACCCCTGTTCCCAGAACTACTCGAGATAGACGCTGACTGGTTATTGTATAACGGACACAGTGCCTTTGACATTTCAGAAATGTCACTAAACCTCCACAAATATGTAAACAACCATGCATAAGCAGCGCCTATTAGACGGAGGGTGTCCGACAGGCGATCATTTCCAGTCATTCCACTAGAAATGAGGTACACGGCTCGTGTTGTCTGTAATTCATCTATGCCTAGGCGGCCAATACCGTGGTTCGATCGCGTCGGCATTGTTACTTTGTACCAGGAAGGGCTCTCAACAAGGGAAGTGTCCAGGTGTCACGGAGTGAACCAAAGCGAACTTGTTCGGACATGGAGGAGATACAGAGAGACAGGAACTGTCGATGACATGCCTCGTTCAAGCGCTACTACTGCAGTGGAAGACCACCACCTACGGATTACAGCTCGGAGGAACCATGACAGCAACGCCACCATGTTGAATAATGCTTTTCGTACAGCCACAGGACGTCGTGTTACGACTCAGATTGTGGGCCGTAGGCTGCATGAAGGGCAACTTCACTCCCATGGCGAGGTTCTTACTTGCAACCACGACACCATGCAACGCGGTACAAATGGACCCAACAACTTTCCGAATGGACCGCTCAGGAATGGCATCACGTTCTCTTAACCGATGGGTTTCGCATTTGCCGTCAACCAGACCATCGTCGGAGACGTGTTTGGAGGCAACCCAGTCAGGATGAACGCCTTAGACACACTATCCTGCGAGTGCAGCGAAGTGAAGGTTCCCTGCTGTTTTGGGGTGGTTCTATGGGGGACCGACGTACCACGCTGATGGAAGGCGCCGCATCGACTGTACGATATGTGAGTGCCATTCTCGGACCGATAGCGCAACTCTACCGGCAGCATATTGGCGAGGCATTCGTCTTCATGGACGACAATTCGAACATGCCTCGGACAGATGAAAAGGGGTTGTTTATGGACGATGTGACCCACCAACCTCTCTGAGGGATCTACGCCTAATCGCCTTTGAGGAGTGGGACAGTCTGGACCAACAGTGCCTTGATGAACTTGTGGATAGTATGCTACTGCGAATACACACCGAATACACGCATGCATCAATGCAAGAGGACGTGTTACTGGGTATTACACGTACTGGTCTGTACAGTAATCCGAACCCCCACCTCTGAAAGTTTCGCTGTATGGTGGTACAACATGCAATGTGTGGTTTTCATGAGCAATAAAAAGGACGGAAATGATGTTTATATTGATCTATATTCCAATTTTCTGTACAGGTTCCGGAACTCTCGGAACCGAGGTGATGCAAAACTTTCTTTGTTGTGTGTATCTATGTAAGATCTTCTATACATCTTTGACTGCTCGTCTTAATCTACGGTTTTTTCCTTTCCTATTAAATATACTAGCAGATATTTGTGGTCTTCTTTGGTTACTGTTAATAATGATTCCATGTTGTGATACATTTGTCCTTTGATGAAAAAGAAACATTATCGATTTCATCTGTGCTAGTGCTGATCAAGGTAACACCCAAAAAGTGATTTGAAAGCAGATACTGTAAGCCCTTACATTCTGAAGGAACTGTTTTAATTCTGAAGTTTTCCCGGCTGTGTAATGTAAAAATTCCTGCGGAGATGCATGCAGTGGTGGTAATAGAATTTTTACATTCACGGAGCGGAGTCCGGGTGTTTTATCGACAGTTTTCTTTGGCTGCAGATGTTATGTGTTTCTCCTACTACGACGTGTCTGTGTTTGTTATATTCTTTCGTCGGGTAGTGGCGGAATGCATCATTTGCCAGGTTGTGCTGTTTACTTGTCTCCTCAGCGCTTCTCGTAGGGTGTTATTTTAGTGGCTGGATTGAGTTCGCAGTGCTTTACTATTAGATTGCGTCGCAATTCTTGATTTTTCAGTCCTTTCATTTCGTTGCTCCTCGATTTCTCTGCTTTCCTCGGTGCTCACTGTTGTTCGCCTTGAACTTAAACGTGCTTTGTGCCCATCGTCTGTTTCGTTTTTTCGTATTTATTTCAGTTTTCATCCTTTTGCTTCAGAACTGTCAAGATCTGCTCGTGATTAGGATTTGGGCATTGTATAGCTATAAATCAAATAAACTTTTTACCAGCAAATAAACTAAGTGCACGTTACACACATATCATACTTAATTTTCAATTTATATTCAGTCACTGTGTCACTTGGGCTACTCACTCCTCAATGTCTGTTCTTATACAATCACTGCACTACTTTTTCGGTTCCTCCTCTTTTCGTCACTGATAAGAGAGTGACTTTCGAACCTACGATGGGTCTTGCTTTAAATAACCCTACCAATCGGTGATCCCACCAGTGGTGAATTCCAGAACATACCAAGAAGGCTTCGAAACGTCCACAATATTCCGGGACCCTCCACAAAATTCGAAAGTGCTCTGGAATATTCAACAGTGATCTGAAATGTACCGAGATGTACATTCTGGAATCTTCCCGAATGTATCGGACTATTCCCGAACATAGCAACACATACTGAATCATTGTGGAACATTCGGAAACATTCTGGAATGTTGTGGAATCAGAATGAGATTTTCACTCTGCAGCGGAGTGTGCGCTGATATGAAACTTCCTGGCAGATTAAAACTATGTGCCGGATCGAGACTCGAACTCGGGACGTTTGCCTTTCGCGGGCAAGTGCTCTACCAACTGAGCTACCCAAGCAGGACCCACGCCCCGTCCTCACAGCTTTACTTCTGCCAGTACCTCACCTTCCAAACTGGTAGAGCACTTGCCCGCGAAGGGCAAAGGTCCCGAGTTCGAGTCTCGGTCCGGCACATAGTTTTAATCTGCCAGGAAGTTCCATATCAGTGTACACTCCGCTGCAGAGTGAAAATCTCATTCTGGAAACATCCCCCAGGCTGTGGCTAAGCCGTATCTCCGCAATATCCTTTCTTTCAGGAGTGCTAGTTCTGCAAGGTTCGCAGCAGAGCTTCTGTTAAGTTTGGAAGGTAGGAGACGAGGTACTGGCAGAAGTAAAGCTGTGAGAACGGGGCGTGAATCGTGCTTGGGTGGCTCAGGTGGTAGAGCACTTGCCCGCGAAAGGCAAAGGTCCCGAGTTCGAGTCTCGGTCCGGCACATAGTTTTAATCTGCCAAGAAGTTTCATGTTGTGGAATACTCTAGAACATTCTGGAATGTTATGCAGTATTCTAGAATGGTCTGGAGTGTTCTAGAGTTTTATAGAGGGTGAAACTTCTCAGCCCTTATAACTTCAAAAGCATGCCCTTCAGATAAAAACAAAGACTTTCTTCATGGGTGGAGTATAGAGGGCTACCACACTATATAACTCCCTTTCTCATACGAGAACTCATTTTTCAGTTTTAGTGGTACACACACAGTACACTTACTTTTATAAAATACACTGGTTAAATTAACCATATAATGCCTCTTGTTACATAAGACTGTCTGTAACATAGGGAATTATTTCCACAATAAATTAATACTCAAGGCGAATGTCTGATTTACAGCTATGGAAGAACGTTAGGATTGCATCTGGTTTCACTGCAATGGAAATCAAGACTGCCAGATTCTTTGTGTTCTAACAATGCTAAGAAAGTACCGCGACCCTGTTACGGAGCGGTTACACAGCGGTTAGGCCTTTCATTTTCAATTCTACAATAGCCTACTTCTTCACTGTGAAAAATTCTGTAAGTTGTCAGTTGTGTATCAGACTCGTTTCCGTTCACATTAAAACGGATAACTGGTTGAAAAGTGGAGGTTTGAAAGAAAAACAAGGTTTAACAAAAGCACAAAAAATGGCTCTGAGCACTATGGGACTTAACTGCTGTGGTCATTAGTCCCCTAGAACTTAGAACTACTTAAACCTAACTAACCTAAGGACATCACCAACACACATGCCCGAAGCAGGATTGGAACCTGCGACCGTAGCGGTCGCCTAGAACCGCTTGGCCACTCCGGCCGGCAACAAAAGCACAAGTTAGTGTTGTGTCAACAGTTCATTGACCTTCTAGTGATGTGTGTCAATCCGACAAAAATGAACAATATTTAATGATGAGAAAGTATGATAATAATTAAATTAAGTTCAG
The DNA here is from genome assembly GCF_023864345.2 of Schistocerca serialis cubense. Lineage (NCBI taxonomy): Eukaryota > Metazoa > Arthropoda > Insecta > Orthoptera > Acrididae > Schistocerca > Schistocerca serialis. The sequence goes on along the minus strand of NC_064644.1, from coordinate 284,156,673 downwards.
ATTTTCATATATAGGAGACAATGATAGTCGAAGACCACGGTGCGTTTTTTGTGGAGACATTCTTGCTAACGGTGGATGAAACCTTCTCTGCTTAAACGCCATTTAGAAGCTAAACGCCACGTAAATAAATCTTCTGAATTTTTTTACACAAAAAGCTAACAATTGGAAAATGATTTCATTAATTTTGTATCTGAAAAACCAGTGACAATGAGAATGCACTTGAATCTTCATATCACATTTGCTACAGAATTCCTAAAGCTGCAAAGCGTCATTCAGTAGCTGAAGATTGGGTATGGCCATGTATAAATGATGTAGTACAGCCCATGCATGGAGAATTTTTCATAAAAGAAATCAGTACGAAACCATTATTCGACAATATGATCGATCGCCAGATTAATGACATGTCGAAGTAGGTCGATAATGAGATTTTGGAAAGAGTTCCTGCCTGTCGTTGTTTTACAGGCGAACTTTACGAATCGACTGATGTTGCCAGTTTAGCCATTTGGTTACTTTTCGTCCGTTATATTCATGAGGATGCTGTCGAAGAAGAGCTACAATTCTGCAGACATGTAAAAGAAAGAACTACGGGATGAGATTTATTTAAGTTTACCGACAAATACTTTCGCGAAAATTCAATACACTGGACTCGCTGTGTAGACATTTGTTCACATGGTGCGAAATCTAATAATGTCATTGAGGCTCGCCCTACAAATTCCTGCACCTTCTAGTACTTCGCGAGGAAGTGGGAAGCATTTACAAATATTTACTGTCTCACACTGAAGTTCGGGGGCTATCTGGAAGTAGAGCTATTTCCAGGCTGTATGAACTTAAAGACGAAGTTTACGTTTTTCTCACTAGGCACGTACTTCACAAATCAAAGTGTATAGATGAAATCTGGCTACAGAATTTAACTTATTTCGCTGATATGTTCTCAAAAGTTAACAATTTAAACTTTTCTCGTCAGGGGTCAAATATAATTGTTTATATTGTGTAATACCGTATCGAATCTTTCATTAAAAGTTAATTTTAGGATACGTGTTTCAATAGGAATCAAACTGAGTGCTTTGAGACCCTTAAGGATGCCGTCGTGGAAAATCATCTTAATTGAGACGAAAGTGTCAAGAACATAGTTAGAAACGTTAGAAGAGATGTGGAAAGATCTTCGGAGAAAATTCCTTGCTATTTCCAGTGATAACAGCTGCATCCGCAATCTGTGCTGATGCTGATCGATAGTTGCCGCACCCACAAACTGGGGCAAGCTGTTTTCACTCAGACCGCCTAGGATGCGAAAACTGTGGCAGTCAGTTTAGGAGAGGTGGCGCTTGTCATATATGCCATGCACTGAAACGCTGCGTCTATAATCAGTGTGGATGGGTTCAAGTGAAATGTCTGAAATAATTCTCTTCTGTTCCTTTAAAGATATGTTGTTGTTGTCATAGATTTCAGTTCGAAGGCTGGTCTGATGCAGCTCTCCATGCTAGTTAAACCCGCGTAAACCACTTCAACTGTGTGAAACTACTGCAGACTACATCCATTTGTAGCTGCTTACTGTAGCAAACACTGGAATCTCTGCACAACTGCCACCCCACAAATCTCCCTTCCTTAAGTCTCAAGTCGTGCCTTAAAATTCGATATTTCCCCATTGGGTTTCCGTATCTCTACATTTATTGCCCTAGCTACCCGTCTGGTTTTTTGCATATCACTGTGACACAAAATTTTAGAGATCTATTGTAATCTTATCTGAACCGTTTCCAATCAAGTTATCATTTCCGTAAAAGTTCACACAAACGATAAATACCTGCAAAAAACACTTCCTAACACTAAAGCTAGTATGGGATATTAGCAGTTTTCTCCTTTTCACACGTGCTGCTCTCGCATATACAGCTAGAGTGTAACAATAAAACATTCCTATTAGTATTTGCACTAGTCTCCATTAAGTGTAAACACTAGCAGTGTTCGGTTGATAACATTCTACATCTACTGGCGTAAGTATGTGTAGTTTCAAGTGTACTACACTGCCATAAAAAAATCAATGCAGTCTTATAGAGCTCTCCATTTCACTCAAGATTTTGTTGCAACAGTGCATATGGACTACATGAAATGATTAAATTTACAGGTCGACAGCACAAGAGGTTCTGAGGTACCACGTAGAGAGACCCATGCTGAAACGCGCATTTCAGTACGTGGTGTAGCGTCAGTGGGTGGCAATACAGGCGCTGACTCTGTCATCCAGTAAATCGTGCACATGGCTAATACTGTCCTGGGACACGTTATTTCATGCCTGTTCGACCTGTCCGCTTGGTTCCGTAAGAGTTGTTGGTTATCGAGTCACAACAGTCACCCGCCCATCATACACTACTAGTGCTCGACTGGAGACAATCCCGCACATCGTGCTGGCCAGGGAAGTTTTGCACTTCTTACAGAGCAAGCTGAGCTTCACAGGCAGTGTGAGGGAGAGCATTATCCATTGGAAAAACAGATCACCTTGTTGTTGCAGAAAGGGGAAAAGAGCGGGTGTCACAACAATCTGAACGTATCGAGTCGGTTAGCGTTCTTTCCAGAAACACCAAAGGTGAATGAGAGTGTTATAGGTTACTGCACTTCAGGCCATAAGGCTTTGGATGGGCTCACTATGCCTCGGACGAGTGCACTCTACGAGACAGCGCTCAGCATCGTACTCGCAAACCACCATCACTTGCGTGTAGGCATAATCTGCTTTCATCGCTGAAGAACACGGTGCGCCATTCGATCTTCAAAATGAGTCTCTGACGGCGCCAGTCGAGCTGTGTACGTCGATAATGTGGCATGAGTGGAAGATGAGTTAGAGGTGTGTGTGCCCATACTGCCACTGTTAATAAACACTTCTCATCAGTTCGTGTTGATATCTCTGGGCTCACTAGTCCTCTTAACTGTGCTGTGGTAGCGGTACGATCTGCCACTGCTGCCGTTACAGTACTACTTTCCAGTGGGTGCCTGTGCGGCGTGGGTTACAAGAACCGCGTCTACAGGTATGAGAATGTTAACGAGATCACTGATACCAGCATCGTTGCACAAGTGATGCAGCAAGGCCAACTTCTTCACTTTCTCTGAAACGACCATCCCGCGACTCGGAAGCCAACAATTTGCCCCCCTTTTAAACTCGCTAAGTTGTCTGTAGGAAGCACTAGAGCATCTTCGTGTCATGGCTGCCTGCCTGCTTCACACGTTTGCATTACACTGAGCCTTCTGGATGTGAGCATTCCCTATTAAAGGCTAACAACAGATGACACTGTGGTAGGTGTTCCACTACGCTATTCGTTGCCGGACGATTTCGAAAGCACTATTATTACATTTACTATCCCACTGGTGGCATATAGATTCAAGATCGATCTTGTGTTTCCATGTGAACAGTTCTTTTCGGCAGTGTGTATTAAATAGAGGGAAACCATAGCCTAAATTCCAAAAGGTGAACAAAATCTTCCACACTGGCTGTTAAAATACATTTGTAAAAGGTGAGTACCGGTTTCGCATTAAGAGAGATGCAGCGTAAGGTGACAGATTCTCTAAACAGCCATAGCGCGTCATGGATTACCGCTTTTAGCGTGCTATCTGTTTTCGTCTTTACGATGAACGATAGGACTTTTCTCCAAGCAATCACTTTGCCGCGCCATGGCTGTTTAAAAAGACTATCTCCTAAAGATGCATCTCTATTGATGCGAAACCATTAGTGAAAAAATATGAAGGTATTTTAACATCCAGTGCAGTATATTTTATTCACCATGCACACTTTAGAATTACATATAGTTCAAAACATACAATAAATATTATCTAAAGGCCCAATTCTAATAGATTAAATAAAACAGTGTTAGATTCTAATTTCAGTTGAAGGAATTAAAATGGTTCAAATGGCTCTGAGCACTATGGGACTTAACATCTGAGGTCATCAGTCCCCTAGAACTACTTAAACCTAACTAACCTAAGGACATCACACACACCCATGGCCGAGTCAGGATTCGAACCTGCGACCGTAGCGGTCGCGCGGCTTCAAACTGTAGCGCCTAGAATTGCTCGGCCACACTGGCCGGCTGAAGGAATTAGAACAGAAAAAAATCGCTTTACAAACTATCATACCAGCAGCAGTATGTCAAAAGAAACGAAATATTACTGCTTTGAAACGTCCTTTCGCATTCGTCTAATATAAAAACACATTATAATTTATTCAATGTGGTGTTAAAAGTATTAAATTTTCAGTGATACCATTTACAAATGTAGGAAATGTGTTACGTTTGCCTTCAGAAAAAATGTACTCGTTAGTCATCTGCACGACTGTAATCACAAACAGGTTGTTATTGTCAAGTCAGTGAGTCTGTTGGATCCGGGTCACGGAAACCTAATTCCAACGACTTTTAAATAATTTTTTGGTGTTGCTGAGCAAGAAATATACAATAATTTTTAAATGAACACATCGCCATTTGACAATACCTTTTTTAAAAAAAAATTGCGGTCCAGGTTTCGACCTTTTAATCCATTTCCTTCAATTCCTTCAATTCAGTACCTTTAATAAATGTAATACATTAACAGAAGTCAGTAGCCAGGATAGAGGATACTAAGTTTCTGGGTGTACATATAGATGGCAATCTTAATAGGAAGCCTGGCTGAGAATTACTGCAGGGGCCTTCCAGCGATTTTGTGAGTCGATGTCACGTCAGTCTGCTGTGCTACGCCGGGCAGTATTAGGAGGTATGACATGACCTTTGTAACCTCGGTGTATATTAACGATCTCTTTTTTTTAAAGGGTTCTGCAGACACGAGCCCTAGCATTAAACTCGTAATTATACAGGGTGGTCTACTGATAGTCACCGGGCCAAATATCTCACGAAATAGGCGTCAAACTAAAAAACTACAAAGAACGAATCTCGTGCAGATGGAAGGGGGAAACCAGATGGCGCTATGGTTGGCCCGCTAGATGGCGCTGCCATAGGTCAAACGGATATCAACTGCGTTTATTTAAAAATAGGAACCCCCAATTTTTATTACATGTTCCTGTAGAACGCAAACAAGTATGAATGTTTTACTTGAACCACCTTTTTCGCTTTGTGATAGATGGCGCTGTAATAGTCACAAACATACGGCTCACAATTTTAGGCGAACAGTTGCTAGCAGGTAGGTTTTTTTTTTTTTAAATTAAAGTACAGAACGTAGGTACGTTTGAACATTTTATTTCTGTCGTTCCAATGTGATACATGTACCTTTGTGAACTTACCAGTTCTGAGAAGGCATGCAGTTATAGCGTGGTTACCTGTAAATACCACATTAATGAAATAAATGCTCAAAATGATGTCCCTCGACCTCAATGCATTTGGCAATACGTGTAACGACATTCCTCTCAACATCGAGTAGTTCGCGTTCCGTAATGTTCGCACATGCATTGAGAATGCGCTGACGCATGTTGTCAGGCGTTTTCGGTGGATCACGACAGCAAATATGCTTCAACTTACCCCACAGAAAGAAATCCGGGGACGTCATATCCGGTGAACGTGTGGTCCATGGTAAGGTGCTTCGACGACCAATCCACCTATCATGAAATATGCTATCCAATACCCTTCAACCGCACGCTAGCTATGTGCCGGACATCCATCATGTCGGAAGTATATCGGCATTCCGTCATGCAGTTAAACATGTTGTAGTAACATCCGTAGAACATCACGGAGGACCGAGCGAGGTGGCGCAGTGGTTAGACACTGGACTCGCATTCGGAGGACGATGGTTCAATCCCGCGTCCGGTCATCCTGATTTAGATTTTCCGTGATTTCCCTAAATCACTCCAGGCAAATGCCGGGATGGTTCCTCTGAAAGGGCACGGCCGATTTCCTTCCCTATCCTTCCTTAATCCGATAAGACCGATGACCTCGCTGTCTGGTCTCCTTCCCCAAAACAACCCCCCCCCCCAATTACCTAGGAAATCAGCATACATTGCACTATTTAGATTGCCATCGATAAAATGGGGGCCAATTATCCTTCCTCCATAATGCTACGTCATAAATTAACCCGCCAAGGACGCTGATGTTCCACTGGTCGCAGCCATCGTGGGTTTTCCGTTGCCCAATAGTACATATTATGCCGCATTACGTTACCGCTGTTGGTGAATGACGCTTCGTCGCTAAATAGAACGCGTGCAAAAATCTGTCATCGTCCCGTAATTCCTCTTGTGCCCAGTGGCAGAACTATACACGACGTTCAAAGTCGTCGCCATGCAATTCCTGGTGCATAGAAAAATGGTACGGGTGCAATCGATGTTGATGTAGCATTCTCAACAGCGACGATACTGTGATTCCCGATTCTCGCGCAATTTGTCTGCTACTAATCTGCGGATTTGCCGCGACAGCAGCTAAAACACATACTTGGGCATCATCATTTGTTGCAGGTCGTAGTTGACGTTTCACATGTGGCTTAACACTTCTTGTTTCCTTAAATACCGTAACTATCCGGCGAACGGTCAGGACATTTGGATGATACCGGGCAGCATACATAACACACGCCCGTTGGGCAATTTGATCACGATATCGACCTTATCCGCAAATGGTAAACAGTCCATTTTAACACGGGTAATGTATCACGATGCAAATACCGTCCGCACTGGCGGAATGTTACGTGATACCACGTACTTATACGTTTGTGACTATTACAGCACCATCTGTCAGAAAGCGAAAAAAGTGGTTCACTAAAACATTAATTTTTCTTTACGTACTACACGAATATGTAGTAAAAGATTGGGGTTCCTATTTAAAGAAACGCAGCTGATATCCGTTTGACCTATGGCAGCGCCATCTAGCGGTCAAACCACAGCTCCATCTGGTTTCCCCCTTCAAGCTAGACAAGTTTCGTTCTTTGCAGTTTCTTCGTTTGACGCTTATTTTGTGAGATATTTGTCCCGGTCACGATCAATGGACCACCCTGTATAAGCACCACAAATCTGTGATAGGAATAGCAGTTTTAATTTTATTTCACGCAATCTCTTTCCTTAGGGACTAGGTGAACCGCTGTACCGACTTCGACACATACTCTAAACATCCCTGGAAAGTCTCCGCCTGACAAAAGAATGAGACATAATTAATTCCCTTTCAAAATGTCTCCACCATTTCTGAGCCATTGTTTCTTTGCGAACCCGTGTAAGAGAGGGAACACATTAGTCCCGCCGACTGCTGGCCTACAGAGAATCGGCACAGTGGCAGCAGCGACGGCTCGCGGGTGCTCCCGACGGCTCGGCCCGTGTTGTCGAGTTAGTGCCGTGCGTGCGGCACAAAGCAGCTGTGAATGAGCCGGACCGTTGCCGCTAACGGGTGTGATTAGCGACCGCCTGCCCACTGTAACACAGCACAGGCCGCTGCGTTTGCATACAGATGTGGCTCATGCCACGCCGTACTGCGGTGCCGCACCGGCTGACATGGCCAGCCCGTTTCTGTACGTGGCGCTAAACAATGTCCGCGCCTCACCCGACACCTGTTCGTTGAGCGCCGCAAACAGAGTATCACGTCTTTATATTTCTTCAATCATATCAGCGCCTTACACCGGCTCTCAGGGGGCGAGTTACCCGACGTTAACGTGGATCTTGTTGTTATTCCAAGCTGACGAGTCATTGCCTCGCTTGAAACACTGTTTCCTGGAAAACATCTTAAATTAGCAAATATGTCACTTTATGGACATAATATTATTTCTTTCCTCATGAATTTCAGTATTAAAAACAAAACAAAAAGAGAAAAAGAAAATGGAAATGAAATTTAAATAATTTGAAAGCTCTCGAAAACGCTGCATTTGCGTCTTATTGATGCCTGTAATGGCACTGGATAGCTCGCTACGTCTCAGGCGCTGCAGGCATGGACTGTGCGGCTGGTCCCGGCGGAGGTTCGAGTTCTCCAGCGGGCATGGGTGTGTGTGTTTGTCCTTAGGATAATTTAGGTAAACTAGTGTGTAAGCTTAGGAACTGATGACCTTAGCAGTTAAGTCCCATAAGATTTCATACACATTTGGCTCAAAATGCTTCAAATGGCTCTGAGCACTATTGGACTTAACTGCTGAGGTCATCAGTCCCCTAGAACTTAGAACCATTTAAACCTAACTAACCTAAGGACATCACACACATCCATGCCCGAGGCAGGATTCGAACCTGCTACCATAGCGGTCGCGCGGTTCCAGACTGTAGCGCCTAGAACCACTCGGCCACTCCGGCCGGCTCATAAACATTTGACCAACTTGTTTTGGAATTTATCAAAAACTTTACGGAAAACAGCTTACGTATGATGTGTAGTACCGAACTGTAGAAATACATCTAACAAAACTGTCGAAAAATTATTTTTGACTCTGCCAAAGAATGAGAAGATAAGTAAAATGTGGTTGCATTGTACCGACAAAGTGCCACCGTGTTGATGCACAAGTTCTCTAACTTAAAAAGTCTTACGCTCTGTTGTTAATATTAATTTACTTCCGAGATATCGGTACGCCCCCTTTAGTTGAGTGGTCAGCGCGACAGAATGTCAATCCTAAGGGCCTTCATTCGATTCCGGGTGGGTCGGAGATTTTCTCCTCTCAGGGACTGGGTGTTGTGTTGTTCTAATCATCATCACTTCATCCCCATCGACGCGCAAGTCGCCGAAGCGGCGTCAAATCGTAAGACATGCACGCGGCGAATAGTCTACACGACGGGAGGCCCTAGTCACACGACATTTAAATATCACTTCCGAGATATCCTTTCCCGCTGTTGCAAAGAACGACAGCAACATTACACTCCCCGTGAAAACTGTCCTCACATTCAATGTTGCGCGTTCACTTAGGTGGTTCAATTGGCAGTCTGGCTTTAGCAGATGAGCATTTCGGACGTCCTGTATTTTCTCCTGAGGAGCGTGCATGCTAGTTTTGATTGCCATCTACGACCGTTACTTGCGCTTCATCTAGTGCCCCAGAGCAATGGCGAACAGATTCCATGAATCGACGCCTCGTTTGACGTTCTGCAGTGACTATGCAAGACCAAAGGAAGTCGTGGTAGTGTGCTTTATTCGGGATGTAGCCAAAATCCCGGCGAACGACAGAGCAGGCGTACACTTTTCAATATTGAACATTACGGTGTGTGTTAAAGTCATCTTTGACTCGACTTGCTATAAGATCCGTCGGAACACGCATCTGGACTCCGGTCCTGACAAGGAGACGTCGGAGCATGTGGACGATTCGGGTCTTTGAACTCCCAGCGGCCGAAATTATGGGCGCCTGCCATCCTTCTGCACACTTCACGGCTAAATTGTAGGCACAATTTCAAACTTACGCGGCATCAGTGGCGTCGGGAAGATATCCATTGATACCTATCGTCATATGCCATCTTAACTGCTCGGTCGTCATTTACGACGGCCAGCAGCTGACTTGTTCAGGATGCAGCAAGGACGGGCACGTTCAATCACGTCACACAACTGCCAGCCTGTGACAACATGCCTGCACCGCAGCCTACGTCCTTTCCAGTTTCCCACGCTATGGCTATCGCACCACTGCCTGGATCCTATATCGGCACCCCTATCAGACGTCAACGATATAACCGTCATACGACCATCACAGCGACTTATTAGTCGATACCGCCAGAACCACCGCCGGCAGACGCTGGTCGTCCGACGACGACTCAATGTAATTTTGCATTAGCGACAATACCGGTGACAGCCTTTGAGCCGGATCGACGCGATTCACTCCCGTATTCCGACACGGAAGGCCTGTTACGGAAGAAGCGTCACCCAAGCCCCATAAACGCAGACGTCGCAAAATCTCGTATCAGGTTCCTCGCCTCGCTCCACTTGCAATTCCAATGGACGGCGATAGCGAGTCTACTTCAGGGACTGAACGGGATGGTCTGTGAGAGGGGTTCAACAGTCAATACAACCCGTAGTTCGACCTCTGCTACATTTAGGTATCTCAAGTAGGTATTGCACAACTGCAGGAAGCACTACTCGCTGCTCTGCATCACGTTGCGAGGTACATGCGCTGCACCTCTGGCGATGACTCCCTAGGCAGGGGGTTTCTGAGGGATTCGCTGTTACGGTTTCACCATTATCCCCAAATCACGAGGCATGGTCCTCAACAGTACCGACATTTTAGAAATATCGAAACGTAGGTCAAGGGCTAAAGAAACGTTCGTCTTGCAACTGGTTAACAGACTTTTTTCAGCCTCTTCACATTCATATCTTCTTGTCGCATATTGAGATCTATTTTTTGGCCTTCAGTTCTGTGCACCTCTCACTCCCACACAAGCGTCCTCCTACGGCTAAAGACATCTGCCTCACTTTGTTACGTCAAGTGTTACGCAATGTTGCCGGACAGAAGTACCCTGCGATCCGTTGGTCAAACGTATGGTGCCGTATAAAACAAGTTTACCTTCCCCCTTATGTTCGAGCATCGTGGTATCTGATTACCAATGGCAGAATTCGGACGCGACAGAAGTTACATGCAGCTGAATCAGATGACACCCCTTCGTGAGCTGCTTGCCAACACTGTCTCACATTCCTGTCAATTATTGAAGTCTGGGAGCTCAGCCGCAAGAAAGTCGCCTGCTTTCTCCGCATTCTTCAGACCGTGGTTGAATCTAAGACGTACATCTTTCCTGAGAGAGTGTGTTTTCCAGCTGCCAAACCAGCGCCATATTATCGACGACGACAAATCAGGCATCAGTATTTGGTGCAGGTTACAGAAATCCATGTAGACTTGGAGCGACGACCCATTTACTACACCCTGTTTGCCAACTTCTCGTAAAGGGTACTCAAGTTCACCCCACCAAGTTGGAGCGTAATGTGCCGTATCCCCACTATTCCCTCATATGAGATATCCTCCAACTCTTCTGAATGCATCAGAATATTTCGTCTCCACGTTCTGAGAAAGTTACAAACACGGGCCCACCTAACTCACCGAACAATGCAGCTCACACAAGGCAGCACCATGATACTTTACCCTCCCATTCTATGTTACCCGAATTCGGATCAATTAAATACGCAGAAGTCTGGCTCACCCCACCTAGCCACCACACGCACCGTCCTCTTATGCATCCGACTGTGGAGAGGTCCAAGGGCACCGTGGCCAGGTCTCAATGACGACCCCTGCCTTCCCTGCCCACGGCTTCCCCCGATGGACGGATGTGTGGCACCGATTGTTTCTTTTCTCCCCCTCATTCCTTTATAAAATACACTATACCGTAAATACGTTTAATTTTCCTCTTTGTGTTACGCCAATAGCGTTCTGTGTATAGGGAGAGTCAACTAACACTGCCATTGGAACCACTTCGCAAACCACAAAAAACACTTAATAACCAGTTCCTCGGACAGATAGTGAGGAGAGGGGCCGGTGTAATTGGTTAACGATTCAGAAATGCACGGAAGTATGATTTTTTAAAAAAATGGGAACCTGTTATTATTTTTGGCAAAACTGAAAACAGAAAAACATACTTAATGAATACCATTTCTTTCATTGTAAAATGTTGATTAGATCCCGAGTAATTTATAACGTGATGTCGACGCTTCAGTAACTCCAGAGCATTTAGAACGTGTGTATCGGAGAGAACCGAATTAATTGGGGATAGAATAAGATGTAACGTAGGAACAGAAGAGATATGAACAGCACGTTACGTCCACATGCTAACATTTTTATTAGCTATTTTTATTAGTCATTTTCTCTAAAGAATACTGAACGACACTGATTTGTTGGAATAAAGTGTACGTTAACATGAGAGTGTAGTTAAACTTACAAATTTCTTGAGGTTGCTGCATAAATGCGAGTAGGGCAGGTTTCTCGACCTCCTCGAAGAGCTGGAGATCTCCTGCCATCGTAAGAATACCGACACAACCTGATTAATAATCAGGTCGTCATGAAATTCACACAGTTCTAGAAATTGTTTGGAAACATTTTACTACGAAGCAGTGTACGCTTTAACCGAGGGGGAGCTAAGTAGCTCCTGACCGTCTTGCCAATACGCAGCAGCCATTAGCATAAAACTGTACAAGTGCGATGGCTGTAACACTGATCCTACAGCACTTTCTCCGTGGTACCTTAGCTCAGATGCATACACATTGTTAATAACAGCAGTTCAGTGTATTGGTTTTATTGTATTAATAAGAAAGATCGGTTTGAACTGACAAAGAGATTAGTACCCTCTACATCTGGAACTGAATAGGAAAGTTACACCAACGAACCATCTGGCCGACATTTGGCGCCATCTGTGAACTACTTAGTAAATAAGAGGAACAATATACCTGTTATGGCGTTTAAATAAAGGGAGAAAAATAATACATAGATAAAAACATTTACATCACATGAACTTTAATAGTCGCATACAGCATGTGCCTTCTTGTGTCTTATAAACAATTTTTTTTAAAAAAAGGTTTTACCCATATGACGTTACTTACATGTTTAGAGAATAAAACAACTGACTCACAAGAAGTGAACCTGGAAAATTTCTCACATATATTTTCTATATTTACTGACAAATATGAAATAGGTCGGACTCTAATGTAAAGAATTTTACTTACGTTTTATTTTATGTAATTCCTACGTAAATTTGAAGTGTTTCTCTTCCCTTAAATACTATATACGTAGTTCATACAGAGGGCGCCATAGAACCAACCAATGGGTTCTCCACACACCCCATCTTCTTCATACAACAGTATTCGAAGAATTGTGACTGACGCCCGAACAACAGGGACCTACATGCATGGAAAATACAAAATATATGCAATATACGAGCCATATAAGCTATGCCATTAGTTGTAACTTTTTATTATATCATCGGACAATGTACTTCTTGTATTTTTACATTGAGAATGGCTAGCTACTAGCCGAAATCTGGATTTGCGTGATAAAATCTAAAAAAGGACGGCTGATTGCTGCACTCTGCAATTTATTAAGTCACATAACAGTTGCTCAGTGCATCCACTTTCCGAATGGAAGGTAACCTGAATTTGTATTTTGTTCTCAATTACAGAATGTAAAAGAGTGATTCCTGATACTCCAGGCCAATAAATGTTCAAAGTGGTGCCCATCGTTTGCTGTACACATCTGCAATCTACTGCGTAGTTAATGTCTTACATGAGGCAATACGTCTGGTGTAATGTTGGCACAGGTTGCTTCAATACGATGATTTATATCCTCGAAGGTTGTAGGCACATCACGGTACAGATACACGTTATCCTTTAACGTACCCCACAGAAAGAAGTCTAAAGATCAGGCAAACGGGCTGGACAATTTATGCGTCCGCCACGTCCTATGAAACGCCCGTCGAACATTCTGTCTAGGTTTCAGCCTAGTTTTCATTGCAGAATGTGCAGGAGCAACATCATGTTGATACCACATAGGTCTACACGTTTCCAGTCGGACATTTTCTAGCAATGTTGGCAGAACATTTTGTAGAAACTCGATGTATTTTGCAGCTGTTAGGGTGCCTTCAGTGAAGTGAGGACCAATGAGATAGTCGCCAATATCTCCGCACCATACATTTACATTCCACGGTCGCTGTCGCTCTACCTGTCTGAGCCAGTGACCATTGTCCACGGACGAGTAATGCATGGTTCGTAAATTCACTGCAACGTGGTTTGTGAAACCTGCTTCAACCGTAAACAGGTAGAACTGCAACGCATGCTCTGTTAATACCGATTGACAGAAATTCACTCGATTATTAAAGCCATTTCCATCTAATTGCTGATGCAGTGACACATAATAAGGGTGAAATTTGTGACGATAAACTATGCGCATTACACTACTTTGACTCATTGCAATGCCCTGGAGATGTCACGTGAACTCATGTGTGGGTTCACGGCAACAGCAGCTACTTCTCCTGTGACGGGTTTGTTACGGACCCGTTTGCGTATTACGACCATACCTATCGCATACAGTTGTTCGTAGATGTTTGAAATGTGCGGCGCGTGGGATGATCTCGTTTGCGTATTCGACCATACCTATCGCATACAGTTGTTCGTAGATGTTTCAAATGTGCGGCGCGTGGGATGATCTCTGTTCGGGTACCTTTCTGCATACAACCTTCAGGCTGCAGCTGCATTGTGTCTACACTCGCCATAGATGAGTATCATCTCTGCCTTTTCAGAGTCAGAATAAACGATTTTCATAGTTCTTACAACACTGCACACGCTGTTGTACATGTGACCTTGTCACGTTCGTACTGTGCGTACTTCTTTTCTTACTTGTGTATAGTACACTATCACAGACGTGCCATAACGCAATGTATTAAAGTTATTCTGTCCGCCTCCGTAGCCTAGCGGTATAGCGTTACCGCCTACTACGCAGGGGACCCGCTTTGATTCCTGGCAGGGGACTGGGTGTTGTGTGTCTTTAATCATAATGGGCTCGCAAGTCGCCGAAGTGGTGTCAACTAAAAAGGACTTGCAATACGGCGGCCGAACTCCCCCGAATGGGACCTCCCGTCCAACAATTCCATACGATCATTTCATTTCATTTCACAGTTATTCTGAGTACACGGACTAATTCAGCAAGCACTACATGCAGACACTTAGACAGCCAAACTCGTAAACATTGTGGTCCTCGTAAACATACCCCTACAGATCTTGTTTCTTACAACAAGCGACTGAACGTCTCAGGCTTCAAGTGTCCACTTTACGTTACAAATTACTCCGGATGTAGTTAACATTTTACAACGAAAGAAACGACATTAATTAAGTATTTTTAAAAAACATGAGCATGTGTTAAAAATCGTATTTCCGTACATTGATCAATGGTTTGTATTATTCAGTGTTTGTTGCGGTTTGGGAGGTGTTTCCAGTGGTAACGTTATTTGAGGCTCCCTGTATAAGTAAAAACCGACTACAGTCCTGTAAAAAGGAAGTGATCAAGTCATTAAAGGAAATTGGTAGAGCGTTACCCTACAGTAGCACGCTGGTTCTAATCCGTCCTGAAAGAATATTTAAAGTTATATGTACAGCGACTCAACTGTCCTTTCGTAAGAAAACCAAATGACAGTTACAAAACTTCACCATACCGATCAGAAACAGAGTATTGTATGTTTTACCTTGCCTGTTACACGTGATTACGTTTGCAGTGTCTGTTTATAGACGTCACGTTCAGGGAGATCTCTAGTTAATGTGACCATACATTTTTTACTTTACTGAAAACAATGTTTCTTTATCTTTGTAGTGTCCAGCTTGGATCTTTGTTGTTTACACTTTTAAAGTTTCAACATCTTTCGAAGATGAAGTAAGTCTGCTTCAGGCACAGACGTTAGTGTCCACTTACAGGCATCAGAGCCGTAACGTTTGTGTTACCTGCCTGTTATACATACATTATACCTCTGCGCATACAAAGCATCATCTTCCTACACCTCGTACTATGAGTGTATGATGATGGCTTCACCACTAACAGTGCTCGCCAAAAGAGTGAATTAACTATACGTAAATTAAATTAATTTATCCTTGGTTGTCTATTCCTCAGATTAAAAATAACGTAAAGCTCCTTGTAAAACATCCCACCATCGAAACTACTTCTGCAATGAGTTCTTGCTAACGTTAGTTTCGTATTTCGTATAACACTTTCGTAAATCTATGACCCTGCCAGGATTCGAACTGGAGTTCTTGTGATTACTTGTCACAGGCACCATCAGTTGGGCCGCAGAGCGCATGACACTGCGGTCTCTCTCCTGATTTTCTTGTGTACGAGGAAATCAGCACCAAGATACACCAAGAATAATTTCGTTGTGCTTTGGATCGCAGTTAATGACTGATAGTCGACAATATAGATATAAGATACGGATCCACCTGCAAAACGTTCAACAATTCCTTGGTTTTGAGCAAATTTAATGATGATACAAGGAGCGGGGAAAAGAATGCCCCACTTTGCACAAACCGCTGTTTAAGTGGGTGGAGCATAAACGCACTAAATTTGGGAAGTTTCTACTATCAGCGGTCACAAAGTTCCTTTCTACTGCTACTTCAAAGTTGTGGATACGTTTTACATCCTTAAATAGCTGAACTGTTTGCAGAACGTAAGATGGCTCTGAGCACTATGCGACTTAACTTCTGAGGTCACAAATCGCCTAGAACTTAGAACTACTTAAACCTAACTAACCTAAGGACATCACACACATCCATGCCTGAGGCAGGATTCGAATCTGCGCAGAACGTAAGTAAAAACCTAGTAACTTCGGTTAACATTCCTATGACACACGTAGTCACTGGTGACATCACAGACTAGGAATGAGACGAAGCTATACGTGACTACGTGTTTATGAATATATACAGTTTCTATGCGCAAGCACAATGAGAATCTCTCCATTTTTGATACAATTTGTTGTAATAAAAGACGGGAAACATTATATTGGTAGTTTAAGACGAGTCGCTTTTAGCTATTTACGTATTAATCCTCGCATGTTATGAAAGTGCGCCAGTTTAAGGCAACAGCGCATGAGAGGTCCATCAAGAACGCAACATTTTTGGTAGGATTTGTTATAATTAAATGTCAGTTTGTAACACATTGCCGAATAAAGTCATGAGATGATCTTAGTATCGCTTGTTGGAAAAGTCAAACATAGCGTTGTTGGTAGAGATGCAAAGTTATGGAACAATGTGTGGTGGATTTGGCGTTTCACGTATGTCATTTCTTCTTTTCACCTTCGCCATTTCCAGAAGGCTGTTAGACTTCCTCATTAATTTCATAGAAATATTTTCTTTAATGTTCGAAGTGATGTAAGTACAAGTGCCCCTTTGAAAGTAGTGAGTTTGGCGAATTTTTTTTTACCTTCTGTAAGACTATGTCCTTATTAACTGGACCTAGTTCTTTCCTTTTTCTCTTATAACATATTCATTGATATCGAAGCTTTTATTGTTGTATACTACAGACAGAACAACATGATTAGCAAAGGGACACTGAAGGAAACAACAGGGAATACATAAGAAATTTACGCAAGCCCATTTTTGTGAACTAACCACGTTTGAGCCATATAAAGCCGATAGCTGCCGCTGGAAACCGCTACAGTCGCAAATCGCGTTATCCAGCAACTCCCATGTGAGGAGGGTGTATTCTGTTGTAAGGCTGGACTTCCCATCCACGTCCATGTCAATGGTAGCTGCATCGTCCTGTGTGAGGGCGGCTTTACAGCACCTCCCTGTTTAACAATGGCGCGTCATTTCCGTCTGTCTTAATGAAAAGGGGCGATGAAATAGGATCGATATCAAAATCTAGTCGGACCTTATCGTGAAGCACGTTCCTTGAATGCTAAAGTTTGTGGGCTCGAATCATTAAATGCCCCAGAATTTCTAATCTGGTTTTAACCTATCCTTCACCTCCCACTGAAGTGTAGATGTGCCAGGAACGTCCTGGTTCGAATTCTGCGATACGCTGTAGGTGCCCTATCCCAGGAAGGATTAGTGAGAACAGCAAGGGTGACAAGCTCAAGAAAGTGGCGTCCAATGGAAAGAATTGCAACAGATCGTTGTGCCACACCGAAATAGAATCTTTAATCAGTATGTAATTAAAACGCCTGGTTAAATCCTCAGGACAGAACAGGTAGTTGGAATTGAGGAAAGGGGCCAAAAATGAGCGGCTATCAGTTAGACTCGAACACATATAGCTTTATTTAGTTGCCCAAACATTACAGCGCAAATTTCCGATCTTAACTATCGACTGAATATGTCACACAGTCTTATGGCTTAAGGGCACAACCTCTTTAATTTTTAAAACGGCTGGACCCGTGATTCAAAACAACTACAATTAATTTTTAAAAGGCAAAAGGCTCAAAGCTTTAGCCAGGAAAAAATATTTTGAATGAGGCTGAAGGTCCAAACAATCTACGACTTAGCAAGTACGGAATTTTAATTTTAAGACGGATGAAGGCCTATGATTGAAAAACTCAACTACAATCAAATTTCAAAAGGCATAATGCCAAACGAAAAGCACACAATTTCAAACCATCAGCTATGAGCCATTAAAACACAAAATAAAACTACAATAAGAAAAGGCAGTACAGCCAGCGGCGCTCAGAAGTTTCCGGGGGCGGTCTGCTTATGAAATATTAACGTTCGATTAGGAGAGACAGGTAGTCAGCCAAACTATATCCGATACGGCGGCAATAAAGCCAAGAGATAGTCAACAGACCCACCGACAAGACGACTTGCTTTGCACCCGAGCATTACCCAAGGAACTTAAAATCCAAAACATAAAAGGCGTAGCCGCCCACAACCAAGTATGCATAAGCTGTCAAAACTACACACACGTATTGGACAGTGACAACACGGTGAGGATAGGACACTGCCTCAATTTTACTTCAGTGGCCAGGGCAGGTAGCCGGGACGGTAACGGCCACAAGGCAGAAAATTCCGCTGGTGCACTTGGACTTCAAATAACCAAAATACAGTTAAACTCCACCGGATGGTGGCCTAACTCGGACACTCGCTGTTCGTCACAGGAATACCCCCAACAGCCAATGATGAAAACCAACGGCACAATCGAACAGACTGCCTTCGGCAATTAAATCACCACTCAACTTTGATGTCCTGGGTCGGTTAGCCATGAACCTCGTAGCAATCGGACAGCTCCCACAAGCTGTGACACTGTGTAGAGACCGCCAGTGTACCCAGTACACTGCGCCGCGCGGAGATTTCCTGGCTGATCCAGTCCAACCAACCGACTGCCGCACACCGGCTAGCGGGAAACTATAAGCACCAGACCAAAGATAGTACAGGGTGAGAATATCGATAAACACTGATGCTGCCACACGTAGAAAGAGGAAGAACCACAGCATAACCGCAATAACCGCGGGAACCCAAACGCAGAGTAACAGTCAAGATTTAAACCAATGCGTAAGCCGCGGCCAGCACGGCTCAGTAATGACCCACACATGTTTTTAGTGTTTCCGCGTTCAGACTGAGAAGCATGTGTGCTTGTTGTCCCATGGTTTCATGCTTTTAAATGAAAATATTAGGTTGCGGTATGGACACAGTCAAATGATTCAAATCGCTCTAAGCACTATGGGACTTGAAATCCGAGGTCATCAGTACCCTAGACTTAGAACTACTTAAACCTAATTAACCTAAGGACATGACACACAACCATGCCCGAGGCAGGGTCCGAACCTGCGACCGTAGCAGCAGCGCATTCCCGGACTGAAGCGCCTATAACCGCTCGGCCACAGTGGCCGGCCGGACACAGTCAGCACAGAGCATGTGGGAAGAATTTGAACTTATTTGTTTCTGTTTGTCGGGATCATGTTTCTGATTCCGCAGCTAATATGAAATTTAGTGAGTAAGGTTACCCGGTATTTCCTGAAGACGAGTTTACCCCATTCTTAAGTCACGTAAGAAAAACTCATGATTACTGTCATCAGCTTAGTGACTTCAATAGCGATCGTTTTTGATCAATTTTAGGTGTCAGTCACTTCACACATGCACCACAATTGTAATGGTTCTACGGGTGCCTTACACTAACAGTATGTAATAGGACATATATTTACCGAGTTGGGATAAAATTGGTCCAAGTAATCCACAGTCATGCTTGCATCTCTCAACTTCCTTATCACAATTCCCTCAAGTGAGGGTGCTAGAGACCTATACCCATTATGGCAATTTTCTTCTGGTTGTATGTGACATGTTTATCAAGTTAGGTTGAAGCTGCACCAGGCTTTACACAGTTTGATGGAACATATGCTGGAGAGTCAAAATATCAAGAACAACGGCTTGACAGCGGTACCCAAAACACCAGCGATTCAGAGGGCATGGATTCGGCAAACAGCCTTCAGATTGTATGTGGCACATTATACATCTACATCTATATAGACACACCGAAATCCGTCGTGCGGTGCGTGGCGGAGTGTACCACTACTGATTTCCTTTCGTGTTCCATTCTCAAAGAGATGGAGGAAAAAACGACTATCTATATGACTCCGTGTCAGCCATATTTCTAGTATCTTATTTTTCCTTCTTTACGCGCAGTGTATGTTGGAGGCAGTAGAATCGTTCTGCTGTCAGCTTTAAATTCCGGTTCTCTAAATTTTTTCAGTAGTGTTACTCATCAAGAAAGTCAACTCCCCCCAGGGATTCCCATTAGAGTCCGTAATACTTGCATGTTGTTCGAACCTACCACTAACAAATCTAGCAGCGCGCCTCTCAATTGATCGGACGTCCTCCTTTAATCCGAGCTGGTGAGGATCCCAAGCACTCAGGCAGTACTCAGGAACAGGTCGCACTAGCGTCCTGTATGCGATCTCCTTTACAGGTGAACCACTCTTCCCTAAAATTCTCACAATAAATTGAAGTCGACCATTCGCCTTCCCTGTCACAGTCTTCACATGCTCTTTCCTTTTCATATAACTGGTATAACGAGAGCAGCATTCGTTAGGAATAGGAAGGTAGGGCATAAAGTGCGTTACCGTGAACATTTCAGCGATAGGGTTGTTGTTATGAGAACCGACAGCAAACCAACACCGACAACGATAGTTAAGGTATACATGCAAACGTCGCAGGCTGAAGATAAAGAGATAGAGATAGTAAATAAGGATAATGAAAGAGTAGTGCAGTACGTAAAGGGAAATGAAATCTAATAATCATGGGCGACTGGAATTCAGTCTTAGGGGAAGGAGTAGAAAAAAAGATTACACGTGAGTGTGGGTCTGGGACAAAGAATGAGAGAGGAGAAAGGCAATTGAGTTCTGTAATAAATTTCAGCTAGTAATAATGAATACTCTGTTCAAGAATCGCATGAGGAAGAGGTATACTTGGATAAGGCCGAGTGGTATGGAAAGTTTTCCGTTATATTACATCATGATCAGACAGAGATTCCGAAATCAGATTCTGGATTGTAAAGCGTACCCACGAGCAGATATAGAGTCATATCACAATATAGTAGTGATGAAGAGAAGGCTGAAGCTTAAGAGATTAGTCAGAAAGAAACAACACCCAACGAAGTTGAATACGGAAGTACTACGGAATGTTGAGATAGCTTGAAGTTCTCTAAGGCTATAATACAGCAGTGAGAAATAGCTCAGTAGGCAGAACAGTTGAAGAGGAATGGACACCTCTAAAAAGGGCAATCACACAAGTTGGAAAGATATTTCAGTTGCTTGATGAAAGAGGGAAATACGAGAATGTTAAGGGAAATTCAAGAATATAGAATACAAGTTGCTTACGAATGAAATAAATAGGAAGTGCAGGAGAGGTAAGACGAAATGGATGAAGGAAAATGTGAAGAAATCGAAAAAGAAATGATTGTGGGAAGAACTGACTCAGAATATAGGAACGTCAGAACAGCGTTCGGTGAAATAAATAGCAATAGTGATAAATTACGAGTGCAACCGGTATAACACTGCTAAATGCGTGGGATAGAACGGATGGGTGGAAAGAATATATGGAAGGTCTCTATGAGGGGAACGATTTGTCTGATGAGACAGAATAAGAAACAGGAGTAGATTTAGAACAGATATGGGATCCAGTATTGGAATCAGATTTCAAAAGAGCTTTGGTGGACTTAAGATCAAATAAGGCAGAATGAAAACAGATAATATTTCAACAGAATTTCTAAAACCATTGAGGGAAGTGGTAACAAAACGACTATCTGACTTTCAGAAAAATATCACCCTCACATTTCCGAATGCTACAAGAGCTGATAGGAGCGAGAATTATCGCACAATTAGCTTAACTGCTCATTCATTCAAGTTGCTGACAATAATAATATACATAAGAATGGAAAATAAAATTGAGGATGTATTAGATAACGAACAGTTTGGCTTTAGGAATGGTAAAAGTACCAAGAGGCAACCCTGATATTGCGGTTGATAGCGGAAGCAAGACTAAAGAAAACTCAAAACACGTTCATATGTTTTGTCGACCTGAGAAAAGCGTTCGACTTTATAAAATGGTGCAAGTTTATCGAAATTCTAAGAAAAACTGGGGTAAGCTATGGGAAGAGGCGGGTAATATACAATATGTACAAGAGCCAAGAAGGAATAATAAAGTGGACGACGATGAACGAAGTGCTCAGATTAAAAAGGGTGTACAAGAGGGACGTAATCCTTCGACCGCACTCTTCAGTATGTATAGTTAAGAAGCAATGATGGAAACAAAAGCAAGTTCAGGAGAGGGATTAAAATTAAAGGTGAAAGTATTTCATTGATACTATTCGATGATGGAAGTTATATCCAGAGTGAAAGTGAGGAAGAATTAAAAGATATGCTGTAGTGAGTGAACACTTTAATGAGTACAGAATATAGATTGAGAGTAAATCGAAGAAAGACGAAAGTAATGACAAGTAGCGGAAATGAGAACAGCGAGAAACTTAAGAGCAGGAATGATGTTCCAGAAATAGATGAAGTTAAGGAATTCTGCAACCTAGGCAGCAAAGTAGCCAATGATGGATGCAGCAAGGAGGACATCAAAAGCGGACTAGCACTGAGAAAAAGCGTATTCCTGGCCAAGAGAAGTCTGGTAGTATCAAACATAGGCCTTAATTTGAGGAAGAAATGTCTGAGAACGTACATTTGGAGCACGGCAGTGTATGGTAGTGAAACATTAACAGTGGAGAAATTGGAACAGAAGAGAATCGAAGTTTTTCAGATGTGGTGCTACAGATGAACGTTGAAAATTAGGTGGACTGATAAGTTGGGGAATAAGGAGGTTCTTCGCAGAGTTGGAGAGGAAAGCAATAGGTGGGAAACGCTGGCAAGGAGAAGGGGCAGGATGATGGGACTTCTGTTAAGACATCAGAGAATGACATATATGGTAGCAGAGCTGTGGAAGGCGCAACTGTAGAGGAAGACAGAGATTGGAGTATATCCAGCAAATAATTGAGGACATAGGTATCAGGTGCTACTCTGAGATGAAGAGGTTGGCACAGGACAGCAACTCGTGGTGAGCCACATAAAAAAAAAACAGATAATGCTCTGCAACGTTACACTGAGACATGTAAACAGCGTGACTGTGTCAAGCAGGACACTACCAATGCTGTTTCTGAACATTACTGGTGTTTCTTCCTGTTCACCCGCGTTAACTCACACTTTTCCACATTTCGAGCTAGCTGCCGTACATCACACCACCTACAAATTTTGTCTAAAGTCATCTTGTATCCTCCTACAGATACTCAACTTGGACACCTTACCGTACCCAACAGCATCATCAGCAAACAACTGCAGATTGCTGCCTATCCTGTCCGCCAAATCAGTTGTGTTTACAGACGATAATAGTTGTCCTACCACATTTCCCTGGACATTCCTGACGATAGGCTTGTCTCTGATGAGTACGTGACTTCCGGGACAACATACTGGCTCGTATCACTGGAGAAGTCTTCGAGCCACCCACATATCTGTGACCCTATTCTATACGCTTGTACCTTCTTTAACAGTATGCAACTGGGCACCGTGTCAAACATTTTCCGGAAGTAAATAAATATGGAGTCTGCCTGATGCCCTTCACTCAAAGTTCACAGTGTGTCATGTGACAAAAGGGCAAGCTGAGTTTCGCACGAATACCGCTATCCAGAACCATGCTGATTCGTGGGCGTAAGATCCTCAATCTCAGGGATACATACACATAGACCCAGTTACTTGTTCCATATGGTCCACCTTGGGTGGCCGAGACATAGTCCACTCTCATGTTCTTCAACCTCTACAGTATGATTCCGGCCTTTCGACGCAGACAGTTAATATTCTTTAAGGTCACACTGTCTTCACGGAAGACATCAACGATGAAGGAACACCAGCGATCCGCTATAATATTCACGTAGTCCACGATAACCATGGTGCCTACAATAAATGCCGTAGGTCCGTGGAAGTCCAGGTGAATGTCTCCCATAGTTTAATACTGCCGCTGCCGGAGCGGTGATGGAACACTTCTCTTGGATGACGGCATATGTCGAGACCACTGTGCACATGGTGTAACAAGAAATTTGATTCATCCGACTTAGTGATAAGTTTACAATGATCCACGATCCAGTCTGAATGACCCGCTGCCTAAAGCAATCTTAACTGACGATGTCGTTGGACCACCATGGGAACACGTAAGGACCGTGTGCTGCGAAGCCCCTTGTTCATCAATATGCGCTGAATGCTGTGCTCCGAAATAATTGAGCCCGCTCGATTGTTGTACTCAGACGACAGATTTTCCACAGATCGCTTCCTATCCAACTTTACAGAGCGGGAAAGATTACGACTCTAGATTCGTTTACGAGATACACGTGCTTAGGTGCCGGGCCATAACGCCTGCTCTTTTTGAAACCGCTCACGTGAGTAGATTTTCCCTTTCGCGACCTACTTCGTCCGTACAAAGATTCATATTCCGTCGCTGCTCCGCTTACATATTTTCCGAAAACTCTTCACAAGGCACCTGAAGGATTTTACTTAATATCTGGGGCACTCAATTTAGTTTTTAAGCCAGTTTGGTAGTTTGAGCCGCCTTTACAATTAAGTACTTGAAAAAGAAGGTGTAAAGTATTAGTTGAAAACAGTCTTTACGGCTATTTTAGATTTTTTATTTATCAACTACGCGTTTTACCTTATTTAGGCATCTTCACTCTGATCTACAAAGGAAACAGAGAACAAATACATCTTTTTAAGGATCGCGATCGCGTTTTGCAGACTTGGATAACCTAAAAGCATAAATAAACAGATGAAATACTGAAAGAACAAATACCTTAAATTGGTATCTCTTAGGACGATACTTTAGACACTACAGCAAATATGGCATCGTCGAGTACATCAAGCCAACATCGCCCTCGTTAACCTCAGTAAATACTAGAAATATAAAATAATAAAAACGGATAAGAGAATTCACAAGGGATCGGACACTCAGAAATGCAATCATATTGCCGAAGCCTTATGATAAGGCATTACCATTCTAGACAAACATTCCAAGACCTGCATAACGCATTGAAGTTCACAGGAGCACATAATAGAATAAGCTGGGGCTTAAGTAGTAAGCATAATGCACCACAGCGGCGTGTGCTAATACTGACGCCAAGTACAGAATCACCTCATTAGATGCCGCTGCCACGCAGCTGCTGGTGAGAATGGGAGATCGTAAACCGGATATACATTGCCACTAAACATATATAAATATAATGCACATAAAATATTAGTAAGATCGAATTACTAGAAGCAATACCTGTACATTAATTTACCGAAAAATTATGACGGAGTAAAAAAACAAACGAAGGAGGTAAATTTAATGTATAATACCAGGATGTATTATACAAGACACAGATGCGGTGCCTAAACAGATATTACGTATCTTATATCACTAGAACGAGAACATTACTAACACAGGACATTAATTTCGGATGAGGAGGCCCACTTATAACACGCAATACTGTGTCGTACGGAGCAAGAATTTCTAACAAACAGGAAAATTCTTTATACTAAAATACCAAAGTAAAATTATTAGCCTTGAAAGATACACACCAGCGTAGAAGGAAGACGTAATGCGGGTGAACTTTTTCCCTCATTTCCATTTTATACTTACATTAAAATGTGTAAGATGCGGCGACATTTGAAGAGACAAACTCGTATATGATTTTCTAGTCGAAAACCTTAAGGGCTTGGCTAACAAGACAACATAGGGCTAGAGTGGAAAAGACTCATATTTAGCCTGAAATGAGAAAGCCCCAGGATTACATCAATAACACCGATTTCATAACTTCTAAAAAGGGCTGATTAGCGACAAATATTTGTTCGTTAAGGAGGGACAAATCTTTGTCCTTCATATGCCTAAATACTTCAATTCCTTCCAAAATGTTTAACTTCTTACCCTTTTGTGCAAAATACCAAATCTTAAGATTTTGTACTTGCGGAGGACTATGGCCATTGGCTTTAAGGTGGTGATCAAACGCAGAATTCTGCCTAGATTTTAGCACCAGGCTGATCCGCCATATTTCGAATGAAAGGTTTCGATAGGATCATTTTTATATCTGCATATTCAATGCTTTGCGGTTAATGAGCAAGATTAAACTATTGATATTCGGGCTATTCTCGTTCCTAGTACTGTATCTATCAGTTCTATGTTTCTCACAAACTTTTTAAAACAATCTTCATAAGAAAGTAAATGGCTTATAACGCACATTTTAGTATTCCTGTTTTCTTAAATAGTTGTCTAAATGGGGATCAAGAATGGAAACACATATTTATCTTAACAGCACATTCTCACATCATTCTCTGTGACATTAAACAACAATAACTTTCGGATACCTTCTTCAAGAAAGGCACCACCTAAAAATATCACAAATATTTCTGAATTCTACTTTCTTGATATATATTTTGTTGTTGTTGTTGTTGTCTTCAGTCCTCAACCTGGTTTGATGCAGCTCTCCATGTTACTTGATTTTGTGCAAGCGTCTTCAGCTCCGAATAACTACTGCAACCTACATCCATCCAATTCTCCTCATTGTATTCACCTCTTGCTGCTCTTTACGGTATTCACACTCCCCCCCCCCCCCCCCCGCCTGCCCCCCCACCCCTCACACACACAGACACACACACATCCCCCTCAGTATTAAATTTGTGAACCCTTGATGTCTCAGAATGTGTTCTATCAACAGATCCCTTCGTCTAGCCAAATTGTGCCACAAATTTCTAGTTTCTCCAGTTCAGTTCAGTACCTCCTTATTACGTACGCCCATCTAATGTTCCGCATTCTTCTGTAGCACCAAATATCAGAAGCTTCAGTTCTCTTCTTGTCGAAGTTGTTTATTGTCCATAAAAATTCTGCTTCGCCCACCATCAGTTATTTTGCTGCCCAAGTAATAAAACTGCTACTTTAAGTGTCTCGTCTCCTAATCTAATTCCCTCAGCATCACCTAATTTAATTCGAATACAGTCCGTTATCCGTGTTTTGCTTTTGTTGATGTTTATCTCATTTCCTCCTCTCAACACACTGTTTTTTCTGTGCAGCTGCTCCTCCAAATCCTTTACTGTCTCTCACAGAATTACAGTTTCATCGGCAAATTTAAAAGTTTTTATTTCTTCTCCTTAAACTTTGATTACAAATCGAATAATACAGGGCGTTTCAAAAAGAAAGAGCAGATTTCAAACATTTATTTCTCAAAAACTACAAATGATAGAAACACAATTCAAACGTTTCTTGTCAGAGAAAGGTTCAAAGTTTTTCAATGGTCCGCGCAGAAGTTCCATGCAAATCCGCAGTGGCGCTGGCGTTTGTTTGTAGGAAAATGGCGACGACACCACAGGAACGATCATTTTGTGTGCTGCAATTTGCAAAGTTAGAGTCCATTGTTGGTGTGCAACGTGCATTCCGCCGTCAATTCAACAAACAGCCGCCTCGTCATAAGCAAATTTATGAGTGGCATCACAGATTCGTAGAAGATGGTTGCATCTGCAAGCGAAAAAGCACGGGTCGTCCACGCACATCGGATGAAAATGTCGAGCGTGTCCGTGCAGCTTACGAAAGGAGCCCTAGAAAATCCACGGCACGGGCAAGTCACGAACTAAACATGTCTAAAACAACGGTATGGCGCGTTCTGAGTAACCGTCTGCACATGAAGCCGTACAAACTGCAGTTATTGCAAGCATTGCGTCCTGACGACCACAACAAAAGGTTCGAATTTTCAACTGCAATTCTACAGGACATGGAAGAGGACAATTTTGCCGAACGATTAATTTTTTCAGATGAATCAACGTTTCACATTTCTGGTAAAGTTAATCGGCATAACGTACGAATTTGGGCGAGTGAAACTCCGAGGGACGTTATTCAACATGAAAGAGACTCACCAAAGGTTAACGTCTTTTGTGCAATTTCGGTAAACAAAGTTTATGGACCTTTCTTTTTCATGGAGAAAACTATCACAGGAACCATTTACCTGGACATGTTAGAAAACTGGCTATTTCCTCAACTTCAGGAAGATTCAAATCACTTCATCTTCATGCAAGATGGCGCCCCACCACACTTCTCTGAACCTGTACGACGGTACCTAAATAACACCATTCCAGGACGGTGGATTGGAAGAGCAGGAGCACAAGATCAATGTCATCGTCTGTGGCCTCCCAGGTCACCAGACCTTACTCCCTGCGATTTTTATTTGTGGGGGTACATAAAGGACTGTGTTTATGTCCCACCTATGCCCGCTACTCTTCAAGAGGTACGACATCGAATTGTTGCGGCCGTGAATTCGGTAACTAAAGACCAGTTGCGTCGTGTGTGGCAAGAAATGAGATACCGGTTTGATATTTGTCGTGTAACAAATGGTGCTCATATTGAGGTACAGTTTTGATATTTGTTGTGTAACATTTGGTACTCATATTGAGTGAAGGACCGTTGGAATTGTGTTTCTATCATTTGTAGTTTTTGAGAAATAAATGTTTGAAATCTGCTCTTTCTTTTTGAAACGCCCTGTATATGCGAAGGGCTACAACACTGTCTCACTCTCTTCTCAACCATTGCTTACCTTTCACGCCCCTCGACTCAAGTACCGTCCGGTTTCTGGACAAGCTGTAACCTGCCTTTCGCCCCTGTATTTACCACTGCTATCTTCAGAATTTCCAAGGGAGTATTCTTGTCAACATTGTCAAAATTGTTCAAATGGCTCTCAGCACTATGGGACTTAACTGCCTAGGTCATCAGTCCCCTAGAACTTAGAACAACTTAAACATAACTAACCTAAGGACATCACACACATCCATGCCCGAGGCAGGATTCGAACCTGCAACGGTAGCGGTCGCTCGGCTCCAGACTGTAGCGCCTAGAACCGCACGGCCACTCCGGCCGGCTATTACTATTGTGTAATCAATCTGAAACTTTCCCAACCTCCTTATCTTCTACCGTGCTCTTTTCTTGTTGATCATGCTGTACCCTGCTTTGCTCAGAACTGATCTGTGTTTTCTCGATGCCATCGACCATTTACAAAGAACTAATAACTCTTCTTCCGAATGTTTCATTAATTGTTCTTTGGATTCTTGATGTACTACTGGGAAAGATGCATTTATCATCAGCAAAGAATACTGTTTTGACTCTGTCAGTGTACGGTGGAATTCATTTATATACAGAAAAAACAAAAGCTGTCTATATATTGAACCCTGCAGAAGACAAGAAGCAATTCCTCTTTATTCAGAAGTACAGCTATGAAGGATCTATCATGACGCATTGCTTTGCTTTCTACAAACATTAAGTGAGCCATTAGCAACCTCCAATTTCCCAATCGACGTACTGCACTGCGATATAACTGACTCTGATAGCATATGCCTAATGAAATTTTGCAGTGATTAAGGCCGTCGTTACTGAAGGAAAATAACGCCGGTTGGTTGGAGGAAAGACACTTCTGAAGGAAGAATGTATTCTAAACTTAAGCTAAATACTGGTGATAATTTTGAAATGGGGGGGGGGGGAGGTCACCACGTAATATTTACTACAATAATCACTGATAATAAAAAGTAAACACTGATTAGCTAAAATGGACATAACTGAACGGTCGTCAGCCCGCCAGAGCAATAAATCTCCAGAATCTTGAGAAAGGTAATGGCAAAGAAATTGAAACAAATAATGACTGGCGTTGCAACATGCGGTTGTCACGCGTTTCCACAGTACCACAGTTCACGAGAAAATAAATGAATGAGAAAGCACAGAGTTTGGAGCTACTTATTCCCAAACACTAATTCTGAAAGTAAAATGAAATGGAGTTACTGGTTAAATGAATGTCTTAACTTAAATTCTGTTATGTAGAAAAATTTCTTTCAGTGTAACGTAATGCAAAATGTAGAAACAGGCAAGGAATTTAGATTTGATTATTGAAAGAATAAGTTGAATTTACTTTAAGTAAATGAGCAACTGATATTATTTTTAAAATATCAACAATAAAATACCTATTAAGCCAGTAGGAGCCACTCCCTAGGCTAAATACAGAGTAGATGAATTTGCCCACTCTTAATATGTGCTGTATCTATAGTTACTAGTCTTGCCACTGAAATTTTACTTTAAGTAGCTTCTGTCATGCAATATAAAGATGAACGGTTACTAAGGCCAAAAATTCAGACTGAAGCTGGTCATTAGCAAACACACGAAAGTGGCAGTAAATAGGTAACCAATTTTCATATTTTTACGACACTCGGTGATTGCATGGGAAGGAAAAGAGACCAAGCTTGGTAATAATGTTTGAGGATGACGACAACATAGGTGCCCTACAAGTTTTAACTACTGCAGGTTAATACTCAGCTTAGCCATACTTTGTGAAGGAAATGTTGGAGAGTAATGCCTTCGCAAATTTATAATTTTTCACTTAACAGCCTTGCGATGTTTCAGCTGTGCGGGCGACGAAGAATGTAGCCGACAATGCTGAGCTGCCGTTGTTGCTGCTGCTGCTGTTCGATGAGAGCTCTGAGTCGTCACTCACGCAATGGATAGTTATGGGACAGGCAACAGTTGAAACTGTAGCTTCCTCCACCTGTCCACTCCTACCTTGCGCTCAAGACTTTTGGGTTTACGAACCAGACCCGCCTACATTGGCGCGAGCATAGCTGCACATCGCGTCTGTGCGAGCGCCCAACAAACACCTCTGCACTGTTTCGAGACCCAAAGCGCTCTGTTTCCTCTCTGCTCGCAACGCGACCGAAACTCTCATACGCAAAGATAAATAAGAGTACAGCTGCTGCGACTTCGTCGTTGCTATAGATACATTTAAATAGAGTTCTCTTGGCTATTACCCAGCTCCTTACAAGATTTTCACTTTTAAATAAAGCTCCCTTGGCTATTAGCTGTTTACAAGATTTACATTACCATTATAATCAATTATATATAGTCATAAATAAGTACACTATTACGTCGATTAGGTATTAAATATAGTTTCTGTAATAAGGCTTACGGCTTCGAAGTCTTAAGTACAGTACAAGTTATCAATGGATATTAAACGGCGAAGATTTTGTATGGTTCAGAAGTTATTTAACGTGCATTTTGCGTGTTACACGCCTATTCATACTACACTGTAAACCTTGAACAACAGAAGAATGTTTAGGTAAACACAGTTGAATATCTTAGAGAATCCGTAAAAATATAATGTTCGAAATTATAGTCTTACGTAACCGTAAGTCACATGAACAGCTGTTTTTAGTCTCATTTCCACGAAGAAGAATCCTGATCTTATAAGCGCCAAACGATCCACCACACCAACTACAATGACTGTCTCATCTGAATCGATTTCTTTCACAGATAACTGAGGGCTGATAACATGTGGCAACTTACAGTCTAATATAAACTCGTTTGTTTCCACTTAGCGATCGAACATATGTCGTACCCATAAGGATCTGTATCTGGTGCTGTATTAATGTGTCTTGTAGTATCCTAGCCACAAGGCAGATTCGCTCAGGTCATCGCATGCACATCACCTTTATAGGCTCTTCAGTTCGCAATAGTCGATACGGAATGCTTCTTTTCCTTAATGCAGTTGTAACTATGGTGACTGCCAGAGCACTTTGTACACCCTGGCTTCCTGCGGCAATCCTTGGCCACGTGCCCCTGTTCTTTACACCAAAATCAGTGATGTACTGTGACAAAGTCCTAGTGCGGAGACTCCTTATGTATATGGAAACCGATGAACACCCTCAGTCTGCAGACATTTTTGGTTTCTCTGGTTTTGTCTTCTATACCCACAGACGCGATTTGTATGTATCGCCTGCACCATTGTTGCATTCTTTTTATTAGTAATCAAATCTTCCTCAGTCCGGTGTTCGAAACCCTACACTTTTTAAATTTTGATTTATACCCGTCATTGGCGACCGAAAGCTGCACCCTCATTCTTCCAACGGCATTGTCAAAGAGGGAGGAGAAGTGGACAGATGTTCAGGGCACTCTCTTGTCCTCGGGGTGGGAAACTGCCCCAAAAGGCGGAAGAATGACGATGACCAACAACATGAGGATCCGGAAGGCGATGGAAACCACTGTGTTAAAAACACATAACGTGTATCCACAGGACAAGTGGCCTATAGTTAAAAAAGTGTCATGGTGATCTCTCCATTGGTAAAGGATTTCGGAATAATCCCCTATTCGGATCTCTGGGAGGAGACCACAAGGGCAAAGTGGGTTGTGCCCATGAGATAAACATTCAATAACCAACGAAAGGATAACGTTGCACCAATCGGAGCATGGACAGTCAGGAACTTGAACATGTTAGGGAAGCTAGGTAATATGAAAAAGAAAATGCAAAGTCTCAATCTGGGTATAGTAGGGGTGAGTGAAGTGAAATGGGAGGAACAAAAGGATTTTCGGTCAGATGAGTGTAGAGTAATGTCGAGAGCAACAGAAAATGGTATAACCGGAGAAGCAATCGTTGTGAATAGGAAGGTAGGGTACAGAGTATGTTACTGTCAGCATTCAGTGAGAGGGTTGTGCTTATCAGAATCAACAGCAAATCAACCCTGATAATGATAGTTCAGGTATACATCCCGACGTCGCAAGCTGGAGACGAAAAGGTAGAGAAATTGTATGAGGATATTGTAAGGGCAACACTGTACGCAAAGCGAGGTGAAAATCAACTTCTCTTGCGCGACCGGAATGCGGTTGTAGGGGAAGGAGCTGAAAAAATGCTTACAGGAGAATTTTGG
This sequence comes from Schistocerca serialis cubense, assembly GCF_023864345.2. Taxonomy (NCBI): domain Eukaryota; kingdom Metazoa; phylum Arthropoda; class Insecta; order Orthoptera; family Acrididae; genus Schistocerca; species Schistocerca serialis. The sequence goes on along the minus strand of NC_064644.1, from coordinate 284,124,143 downwards.
CTGAGGACATGGAATGAGAGAGGAGAAAGACTAACTGAGTTCTGCAATAAATTTCAGCTAGTAATTGAAGTACTCGGTTCGAGCTCCACAAGAGAAGGAGGTATACTTGGAAAATTGCGGGTTATACAGAAAGATTTCAGTTAGATTACATCATCGGCAGAGAGAGATTTCAAAATCAGTTGCTGGATTGTAAAGCGTACTCAGGAGCAGATACAGACTCAGATCACGAAGTTGCAGTGACGAGGAGTAGACTGAAGTTGAGGAGATTAGTTAGGAAGAATCAATTAGCGAAGTTCAAAATGTTCAAATGGCTCTGAGCACTATGCGACTTAACTTCTGAGGTCATCAGTCACCTAGAACTTAGAACTAATTAAAACCTAACTAACCTAAGGACATCACACACATCCATGCCCAAGGCACCGAGGCAGGATTCGAACCTGCGACCGGAGCGGTCGCTCGGCTCCAGACTGTAGCGCCTAGAACCGAACGGCTTAGTGAAGTAGTGGGATACACAAGTACTAAGAAATGATGAGATACGCTTGAATTTCTCGAAGGCCATAGATTCAACAATAAGGAACAACTCCGTAGGCAGTGCAGTTGAAGAGGAGTGGACATCTCTAGAAAGGACAGTCACAGAAGTTGGAAAGAAAAACATAGGCTCAAAGAATGTAACTGCGAAGAAACCATGGGAATGGCAGCTATAGTTCAGTTGATCGACGAGAGGAGGGAGTACGAAACGGTTCAGGCAAAGCCAATCGCCGAGGAATGAAATAAATAGGAAGTAGAGAGTAAGACGAAATGGCTGTGTGAAAAATGTCAAGAAATCGAAGAAGAAGTGATTGTCGGATGGACAGCATAAAAAAGTCAAAACAACGTTCGGTGAAAGTAAAAGCATATGTGGTAAGTCCAGCAAATAGTTGAGAACGTAGGTTGCAACTGCTACTCTTTGATGAAGAGGTTGCCACGGAAGTTGACCTCATGGAGGGCCGCATCAATCCAGTCAGCAGATTGATGAGTCAAAGAAAAAGAAGAAAACAATTAGTTCGACCGACTGTGCCTTTATGGTTACTTAAATTTAATAAATAAGAGATTGTAGACGAATCACCTGAAAAAATAACTGCTCACATTAATCTAAACTGTACTCACTAAGAAGCTCTGTTGCATGAAGGGCATCAGTATGATCTTACGCGAAGGATTAAACAGTGTGTCAGTGGGCCGATTCCAGAGCTGTAATATGGCTGGGTATAGCATCACAGATGTATTATTTGGGTTGGTCATGCAAGAAGAAAAAATAATTGGACACCTGAATCCTGATAAAAATGCATATATTCGTAAGGAGCTTCAGTACACAAGTGGTATAAATGAAAAATGAGATGAATATAGTTACAGGTAACTTGGAGAAATCAAGCAAGCACTGACGAACTTGGAATGGGAGAGAGCACAAGAGATTAACAGTACAACACATGAAAATACAAGTCTTATCAGGGCGGGGCGGACGGATTACTAATGTCAGATGCACAGGGACTTTAAAGTGGAATCAGCGCCTCATAACCGATCCACATTCCCACCGAGCTCCCCCTACCCGCAGTCCCTGTTCGTTTTCACCCTGTTCACAGATATGAGATTCCCGCAGGAGATCGGACGTACTTGTGCATCCGCACTGGAGAAGATGGATCCATTGGCCATCTAGGCCTATCAGTTATATGAATGGGTGGTGTCTGTTCTTTCGGACATGTCCAAAAGAACAGACGACATGCATTCGTATAATTTACGTTTAATTGGATAGTCTCAACATACAAATGGCAACAGCTGAAAGAAATGAATTTATGTTGAGAAAATGCTGTAAGCCAGTCACTAAATACAGCTCGAAGTTACTATAACGAAAAGTGAGTAAACTTTCCAGTGGAAAAGGATATAACATCATCCGATGGAGCTATATTTTGTAGATCAAATTCATTCATCTGATCGAGATAAAGGCGCGGCAGTGATTTAAAAATCACCGAAAAAAGTTATTTCTGTGATAGAACTATGTAACAAAACACAGCAGACCGTTACAGACGTTACAACTTCGTTTCGAAACTAATTACTGCTTTCAGAATTGTTTAATAATTTGAAGAACAGATCTGTTAGGTAAATGAATAATTTTCTACAGCTGCGTGAATTTTCCTTAGGATCATTTTGTAAAACTAGCTCGGATATTTATTCATAGAAGTTCGCTAAGATGAATTAAACGAGCATGTCAAATGAACTGGGAGGAGTCCTGCAGGATTTGCTGTCTGCCTGTAAAGTACAAAGCTGTTAAAAAGAAAGTCTTACATCCTCCACTAAATTGGTTAGGTGAGTGACTACGCATTCTTCCAAAATCTGGAAAATACGTCAAGTCACACTGTGAAACAGATATAATGTGCCCAGCGAAAATTGTGAAAGGATCTTTACATGAATAAATGAGGAATTACGATGAGCACACAGCCAACTACAATACTTCAATTATACAGGCCGACACCACAACCAGAAGATGAAGAGGCAGAGGGATAATGAACTGATAATTCAGTTCATAACAGGAAATGGTAACCAAATAATCACGGGGAATTTGGATGCATTAGTAGAAGAAGGAACAGGACGCACCGTTAAGGAGGATATGGGTTTAATAGTTGGAATGAAAGAAGAGACTAACTAACTGAATACACCAATAAATGCCGAGTAGTTATAGAGAATACTCTCTTCAAGAACCACAGAAGGACGAGTAATACTTGGAGGAAGTTCGGAGACACGGGGAGATTCCAAGTGGATTACATGATAATCAGAGATTCCGATATCAGATACTGGATTGTAAGGTGTGCCTAGGAGCAGACATAGACTCGCATGATAATTTAGTAATGATGAAGAATAGACTGAAGTTTAAGGAAGTCTTCAGGAGGAAGCAGTGCAAAAGGAAGTCGGATATTAAAGAATTGAGGAATTATGAGTCGCACTTGAAGTACGCAAAGGATATGGGAATATCGTTAAGGAATAACACAATAGCTAGTCCAGTTGAAGGCGAGTGGACATAGATTGCCCCCCCCCCCCCCCCAAAAAAAGTCACATATGTACAACCAAGGTAACTGGAACTGGGGAGATATCTTTGGTAACAGAATTGATCGACGAAAGAATGAAGAATAAAACTATTCGGGGAGAGACGAGAATACAGCAGTATCAATCATCCGGGAATAAAATAGGTGGGAAATGCAGGGAAACCAAGACGAAAAGGCTAGAGGTAAAATGTGAAGACATGGAGAAGTGGATGATGCTCTGAAGGACAGAATCAATATACTGAACAATCTCCAGTGAAAATAAAAGTAAGGGTTCCATTGAAAGTGCAGTGGAAATTCCGCTGTTAAGTGCAAGGTAGAGAATCGATGGGTGGGAGGAGCGCACAGAAAACCTCTATGCTGAGAAAGAATTATGAGAGTACGCGATAGAAGATAAAATTGGATTCGATGAGGAAGAGATACGGGATGCAATTTCAGAGTCAGAGTTTCAGAGCTTTGGAAGACTTGAGATGAAATTCGATGTAAGGCATAGATAGCATTTCATCTGAATTCCTTAAATCATTGGGGCAGGTGTCAACCAGACGACTGGTCAAGTTCGTTGTAGATTCAGTGAGACAGGCGAGTATCACAAGACTTCTGGAAAATTATCACTCACACAGTTCTCAACGAAGCAAGAGAAGATATATGTGAAAACTATCGCACAAACCACTTAACAACTTATGCAGCCACGTTCTACATCTACATCTACATTTATACTCCGTAAGCCACCCAACGGTGTGTGGCGGAGGGCACTTTACGTGCCACTGTCATTACCTCCTTCTCCTGTTCCACTCGCGTATGGTTCGCGGGAAGAACGACTGCCAGAATGCCTCCGTGCACGCTCGAATCTCTCTAATTTTACATTCGTGATCTCCTCGGGAGATATAAGTAGGGGGAAGCAATAGATTTGATACCTCATCTAGAAACGCACCCTCTCGGAACCTGGACAGCAAGCTACACCGCGATGCAGAGCGCCTCTCTTACAGAGCCTGCCACTTGAGTTTGCTAAACATCTCCCTAACGCTATCACGCTTACCAAATAACCCTGTGACGAAACGCGCCGCTCTTCTTCGGATCTTTACTATCTCCTCTATCAACCCGACCGGGTACGGATCCCACACTGATGAGCAATACTCAAGTATAGGCCGAACGAGTGTTTTGTAAGCCACCTCCTTTGTTGATGGACTACATTTTCTAAGGACTCTCCCAATGAAACTCAACCTTGCACCCACCATACCAACAATTAATTTTATATGATCATTCCACTTCAAATCGTTCCGTACGCATACTCTCAGATATTTTACAGAGATAACTGCTACCAGTCTTCGTTCCGGTATCATATAATCATACAATAAAGGATCCTTCTTTCTATGTATTCGCAATACATTACATTTGTCTATGTTAAGGGCCAGTTGTCACTCCCTGCAGCAAGTGCCTATCCGCTGCAGATCTTCCTGCATTTCGCTGCAATATTCTATTGCTGCAACTTCTCTGTATACTACAGCACCATCCGCGAAAAGCCGCATGGAACTTCCGACAGTATCTACTAGGTCATTTATATATATTGTGAAAAGCAATGGTCCCATGATACTCTACTGTGGTATGCCAGAGGTTACTTTAACGTCTGTAGACGTCTCTCCATAGAGAAAAACATGCTGTGCTCTGTTTGCTAAAAACTCTTCAATCCAGCCACACAGCTGGTCTGATATTCCGTAGGCTCTTACTTTATCAGGCGACAGTGCGGAACTGTATCGACCGCCTCCCGGAAGTCAAGGAAAATGGCACCTACCTGGGAGCCTGTATTTAATATTTTCTGGGTCTCATGAACAAATAAAGCGAGTTGGGTCTCACACGATCGCTGATTCCGGAATCCATGTTGATTCCTACAGAGTAGATTCTTTGTTTCCTGAAATGACATGATACGCGAGCAAAAAACATATTCTAAAATTCTACAACAGATCGATGTCAGAAATATAGGCCTGTAGTTTTGCGCATTTGCTCGACGACCCTTCTTGGAAACTGGGACTACCTGTGCTCTTTTGCAATCATTTGGAACCCTCCGTTCCTCTAGAGACTTGCGGTACACGGCTGTTAGAAGGGGGGCAAGTTCTTTCGCGTACTCTGTGTAGAATCGAATTGGTATCCCGTCAGGTCCAGTGGACTTTCCTCTGTTGAGTGATTCCAGTTGGGTTTCTAATCCTTCGACACTTATTTCGATGTCAGTCATTTTTCGTTCGTGCGAGGATTTTGAGAAGGAACTGCAGTGCGGTCTTCCTCTGTGAAACAGCTTTGGAAAAAGGTGTTTAGTATTTCAGCTTTACGCGTGTCATCCTCTGTTTCAATGCCATCATCATCCCAGAATGTCTGGATATGCTGTTTCGACCCACTTACTGATTTAACGTAAGACCACGAGTTTCTAGGATTTTCTGTCAAGTCGGTACATAGAATTTTACTTTCGAATTCACTGAATGCTTCACGCATAGCCCTCCTTACGCTAGCTTCGACATCGTTTAGCTTCGGTTTGTCTGATAGGTTTTGGCTGCGTTTAAACTTGCAGTGAAGCTCTCTTTGCTTTAGCAGTAGTTTCCTAACTTTGTTGTTGAACCACGGTGGGTTTTTCCCGTCCCTCCCGTTGTTGACAAGAGTAACATTTCGGAGACAGGAAAACAAATTTAACGAGACATTAGATAATGATCAGGTTGGCCTTATGAAAGTTAAAGCAGTAGTCACTCCTGAGGTTGTGCTCGACAACAGAGGCAAGACTGAAGAAAAATCTACACGTTCATAAGACTTATCGACCTACATAATACGTTCAACGATGTAGAATGTTGGCAGATGTTTGAAAGTCTGAGAAAAACAGGAGTAAGGGTATTATGCAATATGTGCTAGAGGGTATAATGTGTTTGGAAGGCCATGAACGAAGTGCCTGGATTAAAAAGGGTGTAAGTCGGGGATGCAGTGTTTCGCTTCTACTGTACATTCAGTACATCAAAGAAGCGATGACAGATTGAAAAGGAAGGTTAACGACTGTAATTAAAAATCTGGATTAAAGAATCTTAGCGATTAGATTCGCTGATGTCATTGATGTCCTCTGTCAATGCGAACAGGAATTGTTAAATGTAATGAACAGTCTAATGAATACAGAATATGGACGGAGAGTAAATGAAGAAAAATGTAATGAGAAGCAACAGAGCTAAGAATAGCGACATATTTAACTTCAAAGTTTGTGGTCATAAATGATGCAAAGCTGAGGAGTTTCACATCTTTGGAAGCAAAATAACGTCTGAAAAACGAAGCAAGTGGGGCATAAAATGCAGTCTAGCACAGGCAAAGAAGGCTTTACTGGCCAAAATGTTTGTACTAGTATCAAACATAGGCCTTAGTCTTGGCAGGAAATGTCTTAGAATGTACGTTTGGAGCGCAGCATTGTATGGTAGTGAATCATGGACACTGGGAAAACAAGCACAGAATATAATCGTATTTGAGACGAGATGTCACAGAAGAATTTTTGAAAATTAACTAGAGTGATAAAATATGAGGTGATTTTCCACAAAATTGGCAAATAAAGGAACATATGTAAAGTACTGACAAGAACGAGGGCAGTGTGTTAAGACATCCAAGGATAACCTCCATGGTGTTAGAGGGAGCTGCAGAAGACAAACACTGTAGAAGAAGGTTACGTCGCTATTTTCAAGGGTAACAAACACGTAACGTATGCAAGTGGATGGTTTAAGTTCTATGTGATCGTGACATTTAATTAACACCGCGGAATATGATAACCTGCAGTACTAGTGATTAACGGTAATTGGTAAGTGCGGCCTTGCTGTTCTTTCACCTTTGACTCGAATTTGCATGCCTTGTAGAATTGAGAGAACACTGAAAGCATTCACCGCGTGGGGTAGCCGCGCGGTTTGCGGCGTCTTGACACGGTCCGCGTGGCTCCCCCCGTCTGAGGTTCGAGTCCTCCCTCGGGCATGAGTATGTGTATTGACCAAGCAGAGATTAGGTAGTGTACAAGCTTAGGGACCGGTGACCTAAGCAGTTTGGTCCCATAAGATCTTACCACAAATTCATTTTCGGAAAGCATTCTGAATGGTGAGAAAAGCATGAATTTCGCCAGGATCAGTAGAATCGGCCTCCACACTCGGAGCCATTGTGAAGAAGGCCTGAAGAGGGATATGAGAGGGTCAATAGCTCACTGGCCTTCATCCCTTCTTTTATTGTGCCACACCGGATCATCCAGGATTGTTCTGAATGAACACAGGATTTATCATGGATCAAACTCCTGGAATAAATATTTTCCAACATGGTAGTAGAGAGGAATGCACTATTGTGCCCAACGGGAGAAAGTTGGCTTTTGTCCAAGAAGCACCAGACACCAGAGACGTACTGGGGTCTCGCAGTTTAGGCCCTTTGAAAACGTGAGACAGTGCAGAACATATTATATCTGCAACCAACAAATGTTGACCCAGTGTAAGATAAAGTTCAAATGTGTGTGAAATCTTACAGGACTTAACTGTTAAGGTCATCAGTACCTAAGCTGACACACTACTTAACCAAAACTATCCTAAGGACAAACACACACACCCATTCCTGAGGGAGGATTCGAACCTCCGCCGTGACCAGCCGCACAGTTCATGACTGCAGCGCCTGAGACCGCTCGGCTAATCCCGCGCAGCGATACAGTGTAAGAACCGTCAGCACTGGCTAATGTAAATAAAGTGCAGATCTTAAAAAGAAACGGAGCAATGGTGAGAGGGAGCTGCCTCAGTAGTCAAAGAGAAAATATAGAAAAGAGGGGAGTGACTTTCTGTGGAAGATGGTAGGACGAACGTTACTGATTAAAGTACTAGAGGAAGGGGACTAGTGGTTCACTTTTACTGGTCGGTGTTCGGAAGATCCAGAGCCAAGCCAATATGGATTCAGTAAGAGACGCAAAACTCTGCAATGCAAGGTTTTCTTTTAATTAACATTCGATAATAAATCACTAGCTCTTCGAGAGCTTCCGGCGTCTTACTGCACCAGATCCTTTATTGACTTCGGTAGCATCCCGCGTCTCCTGAGCTGATGTATTGGGAGTTCAGAAAAAATATAGCCGATCTGCACATAGCTGTGGCGAAGATCGTTGGTTCTACAACGAATGAGTCTGCAGCCACATCAACCTGAACCGCAGAAACACTAAGGAGAGATCGAACCGCTACTGCGGGATGATGTTTAGAGACTCTAGAGTCACTTTATAAAAATTCAACTACCTCAAGCTTCATTCCGAAGACTTCGTGATGAACAGTCTGCTCTTAATTCCAACTACAAGTGTAGCTTACCACCACCTGGCATTTCGTGATTTTAATTAACTGACTCACATGTCCGTTACCATCTTTCCCCTATATAAGGCCTTGTTGCATTAATGTTGCCAGTATTTTGTCAATAATGTTATCGGAGTGACTTGAAGTAATTGTAACTCATGTCTCACTTAGTAGTTATTTTTAAAGTAACACCAGCTACCCTTACCTTGCTGGTTAAAAACAAGCCGTCTTACAAAGACAGAGATTGGAATGCATCCAATACACAACTGAGGCCGTAAGGTGCAATTGTGGCTCTGAGATGGAGAGAGTGGTACAGGAGAGGGCCACGTCAATCGAGTGACTATACTGATGACTCCCATTTTTCGTTATTTCCACCCACCATATGTGAGTTGATACGAAAATAAGGGACAGGTTAACTTAAAAAACACCCTTAGACATGTATCGTTTGTGGTATGTAGCTTAGCGTATCACACGAGAAAAACTCTGTCTCCATAGAATGTCTGGGCGGTAAGGAATTCCGTTTGTTTTTTGTGTACTTATACATCAGAGGTTGCGTGTAGTTAGAGACCCGATACACTCCCCTGCCCTTTACGACATTGCTTGATTTTAGTTTACAAATAAACTTTTAACGACAGATGGTTCAAATGGCTCTGAGCACTATGGGACTTAACATCGATGGTCATCAGTCCCCTAGAACTTATAACTGCTTAAACCTAACTAACCTAAGGACAGCACACAACACCCAGCCATCACGAGGCAGAGAAAATCCCTGACCCCACCGGGAATCGAACCCGGGAACCCGGGCTTGGGAAGCGAGAACGCTACCGCACGACCACGAGATGCGGGCTTTAACGACAGATCCATTCAATTTAGCTAAGTCGCCGAACGGTTCTGGGCGCTTCAGTCTGGAACCGCGCGACCGCTACTGTCGCAGGTTCGAATCCTGCCACGGGCATGGATGTGTGTGATGTCCTTAGGTTAGTTAGGTTTAAGTAGTTCTAAGTTCTAGGGGACTGATGACCTCAGAAGTTAAGTCCCATAGGGCTTAGAGCCATTTGAACACTTTTTTGAACTTATGTACAGATACGAACAAAGGAATCACATTGTTTTTTGTATGTACGAAATGGTGGGTGGGGGGGGGGGGGGGGAGAGGGGGAGTGAGGAAGAGATTGATGAGAAGTGAAATAAAGTTCTGACGGAATCACTTTGAAAGCTATGTCTAAATTCACTTGAGTGAAAGTGGATGGTGCGCGTACCAGAGCTTCAAGTTGTCAGCATGCGTAACGTTAATTGTTAGTGAAAAATTTCAGTTGTGAGAATGCACAGAGAAATCTAGCTGCGAGAATGCTCAAAAAAATAATTGCCCTCTCTGAAACTTACTGTTATCACAAAATCTGACTATGAACTTAGATGAAAAATTGACTTCTTTGATGCTAATTTGATCTAGGTGAAAGTTAATTGAAGAAAGAACCTCTGTTCTATACTATTTGGATTACTTGGGTCGCAATGGATAACTCCGAGCAAACTGCTCTCACAGCTACAGTGCGTCTCGGTAACAGAGTAGCGAAATCTAACTACTGATATATGCAAAGGAGCAATGCGTGCCCTAAAAACGCTGCTGTCATTCTTGGTTCTTAATTTTGGTAATGGGTTTAAATAAACTGAAACTAATTGACTCTTGGGCTGTGGACAATGAACTCAATTGCAATCTCATATGATTTGACTCACTACCATTTAATGAAACTTTAATAACAGTTGAGCTTTTTCCGAAATCACATAAGTGTAATCTAATAATTACAAAAATTAGTCTTCATATTATAATCTGTTCTTAAACCCAACTCCATAATCAAATTCTTAAATACACACACAGAGCTCGAGAAATCCTAAGAAAGGAATGGAAAGCAAAAAGATTCGGGATCCGGATGTCTGGTTCCAAAAATGGCTCTGAGTACTATGGGACTTAACATCTGAGGTCATCAGTCCCCTAGAACTTATAACTACTTAAACCTAACTAATGTACGGACATCACGCACATCCATGCCCGAGGCAGGATTAGAAACTGCGACCGTAGCGGACGCGCGGTTCCAGATTGAGGTGCCTAGATCCGCTCGGCCAAAACGGCCGGCCTGAATGTCTGACGAGCCAAGAATGCTTCATTATCAAACTGCTGCCGCAAAGAATATAATAGTACCAATTATAAAATAAATAAAATAAAAAAAAAATATTAATTATTTTTATCTGTATGAATGTCTCTCCTGTGAGTCGTCAGGTTTTGATTATTCGGTATCAGACGCTTGACAATGGCTTTTTCGTAAAGGCAATGTTACTCGTAGTTGACCGTGAAATAAAACTGAAATAATCGGACTTCGTAATTAAATCGTTTCCAAAGACTGCTGCGGTAGGTGCGGACTCATAAACTAAATCTCAATATTACAATAATTTGCCAGCCATGCCAAAACGTCGTACAGAGGTGATTGTCTACTAAACAAAAAATTACACAGTTAGTTAAATCAGATATATTCAATGAATAAGCCTACAGTTCATAATCCTACTTACTTTTATAAATATAAATTCTTTTCAGAATCGAGTGCCTAGTATGGTTGCAACTCGCAGTAATTTTCTATAACATGAAATATGGCGGTGTGCCAGACAATAAACTAAAATACGTGCTTCTCGCACCCCTTCAACCAGAGCTCTCTTTTCTTAATCAAACATACGAGTAACGAAAATGCGCTTTTGTTTTATCAGCGACACAGCGCTGCAGTTGTGTGCCATAGGCTTTATTTATTTGTCACTGATTATTTATTTAATTAATATCTCGTGTTTCCGAGGAAACTCACGCTCGGCATGCAAATGTGCCTTTATATTGCCCCCTGAATTGCGAGGCGAAAGGACACACCTGCAGGCGAGCAATTCACCTAAAGGCACAAGGAAATCTAAGTTATCTACAACTATTTACATGACTTACATTACACATTATACACATTATATACAAAATTTGAATGACGCGGGTGCGCCGTAAAAGTTCTTATGTTGGCAAAACAGAGTGCGCGCATGCGCAGAAGCGTCTGTGTAACTACGGCACTGCCGTTATTTCGTAAATTTAGATCACGCGGCACAGTATTGCAGTTCATATTGTTCGTGTGCGCGCGCATTTCTTAGTCGTTGCACAAAGAAAATATTCCACCAAGATTACATATGAAGACTACATTCTATGACAGGTAACTTAGTTTTAAAATTACAATATTTGTTATAATACAATACAACTTTAGATTGTTGAATGTTCTTAGTTACATAGCATTGCAATGAAATGCTTCAACGAAAAATGTTCTGTTGTTTCAGGTGCGTTGACCTATACACATCGTGTCGTTATTACAGTTCATATTCATCTACTGCACAGTACAGTTTCACAGGTTAGTGTCGTCGTGGTAAAGTTTTTTGATCACAGTAACATCGCTGTATAACAACGTGATTGATACATAAGCATGTCAATTTCCTATTTCCATTATAGTCGTTGTGATGCAGTTCGTTGTGACAAAAAGCATTGTTTATTACAGATCAGACGTGACCCGTCGAGTAATTGGTCCACGTGCAGTTCGTTTTTTTTTTACATTCCGTGGAAGCTTGGTTGCAGAACCTCGGACGGCACATAGCTGGCGTCGATCCTTGGACAGTCCAGGTAAGAGTGTCCGTCACATTTCGAGAACATTTCATTCCCTGAAGTTCCAACCAAAATTCTTCCACCCGTCGTGTTGTTTTCTGGACAGGCACTTTGTGTCCATTTAATCCAGTTAACATCTAGAAGTTGGGTACTGTAGTAATGTCACTAGACGATGCACGAATTATGCACTTCACATATTCAGTTTTTTTGCTGAATATAGCTCACCTAAATGTTCGTTAATGTCCGTGAACAGAGGTTCACTATGCATTTTTTTTTTAAAGTTTTTCACATTTTGGCACTCGTTATCGTTCAAATTTTCACACAGTAACAGTTACATTATACATCAGTTTAAAAAAAAAAAACATAAGTAATCATACATATACACGTCACATATTTTCTTAGCATAAACATAATACAGTTGCACATAAACGTTTACATCATCATTACATAGCTATAGGTTATTACATTGTGTCACATTTGATTACATGGATTGCAGATATTTACGTCCTCTTTAACGGTTTTGCTGGGATATTATCGATGTTTTTTGTGATGTCATCTGAAATTAAGATAGGTTAGACACAACATTCATTACATCAGTAGGCAAGACCAGGCGTTTTCGCTACTGAATAAATATTCAAAATTGTAAGAGAGATAAAATGTTCGATTCCTCGCGTTTTGTGCGTGTGTGTAGAGTGTCTGTGTGGCCTTGACTACTGATAGATGCTTTTCGTGTTGAGAGATGTGCGTCTAATCTATTTCTCGAAGTAAAAGATCGCTTCACAGATGACGTCTGTCGGTTCGTCAGGTGTCATACCAGGTCAGTGGTACCTACAGTCACAAATGTTCCGTGAAAAATTTATATATCATTCACTGCTACGTAATCATAAATTTTACTTCAATATTCAGTCTTCTCGGTGGTGCCGCGGCGTTGAAAGAAAAGTTCTTCTGTCTTCAACTGCGTCACTGGAACCGCTGAAATGAAAATTTCTATACTACTTATAATCTATGCTGTAATTTGTTTTAGTTCTTGCCACACAGCAGGTCGTTGAGATAACGGTACGTTATATGTCTTATGGTAGAAGATCTTGTGATGCTTAACTTCAATCTTGTACACATACGTGTTGATAACACCTAATCGTTTGGTAAAAACTTGTAAATATTTGGATAACACTTCCTGTAGTTTTATACGTTCATGTACACTGAGAGCTGTAGCTTCACTTATCTTATGATCAAGCAATGTTTTCAAGTCCATTAGCTCTGTGTCAGATGAGTGTGTTTGCATGTCTTGAATGTCTTTGTCAAGTACTAACTGAACCTTGTACCCTGTACAGTGTTTGTCATGCTTTAGAGTTCTCCTGTCCAAATCAATAATAATTACACTGCCTTTATCATTTAAAATACATTTACCTTTGGAGAAGTCTATAATGCAGTCCTTCTCGCTCATAATATCTATTCCTAATATGCAATTTGTCACAAGGTTTTGTACAACCAGGAATGGCCATTGTACGGTTCCATTACCTATTTTAACGTTTACAAAAACTTGCTTCGTAACCCTACATGACTTATTACCTAGTGCAGTAGTTATTTTACAGTTTTGGGCAGGAAACACAGGCACAGGTTCCAATTCACACATCTTTTTATAGAAATTAAAAGACAAAACGCTCACAGCTGCAAGTGTATCTAGGATAATAGTAGGTGGAATCCCACCTACTACACCAGTAGTAGATGCTAAAACAATTTCATTTGTGTTTAAACGACATTGTGTACTGTCTTGTAAAAGTTCATCTGATATATTGTTATTGTGGTTGTATCTTATAAATAATACAGGTAGTTTTTGTTTAGAATTACTCGGCATATCATTATTCTGTTGTTCAAGTGTGGTGTCAAATAACTGATTAACATTGAAGTCGCCCCCCCAAGAATTCTTCAGCCACGACCTGGGGCAAAGTAGTGACTGTTTCTAGTTTGTTGGATTATCATTTGTACTAGGTACTGACACAGATTGGGGTTGTGCATCAGGTGTCATTTCTATTATATTCACATTCGGATATTGCCTATTATGATCTCCAAACTTTTGCGGTTGTTGTTGCTGTTGCGCATTATAACTTACCTGTCGGTCGTAAGGTATGCTCCAATTTTGTCCTGGTGGCTGCTGTGGTAAAGCAGTGTTTGAATGAAAGTATTGATCGCTACGAGTCCAGCCTTGATGCTGTCTTGGCTCGTAGTTATTATTATTTCTATTTCTGTTTGTGTTTTTGTGGTTACATTTGTATCCGTTGTTACCGTTGTTGTTATTACCGCGGTGCCTTTTGTATGGATTGCCGCATGAAGTGTTATTACTGTTGTAGTTGTTGTTTGTATTGGAATACGCGTGTTGATTTTGATTTCCGTATTGAGACGGCATGTGAGTTTGCTGTTTTTGCTGTACCGCGTATCCAACTGTGGGCGCGAGAGAATTGTGTTGGCAAGCCTGCATGTTTTGCATACCACTAGTGTAAACATTGTGGCTGCTGTTTTGCCGCGCGAAGCGCTGATCTTCAAGTAACATGTCAACCGAATCTAAAGCCGTTAAAAAATAATCTGAATCGTCATCCGGGATATGTAGGAGTTTTTCTTTAATGTTGAAAGGCAATTTGGCCTTCAACGCACGGAGTATATCTCGCGTTGCGACTGGTTCGTCTAAAAAGTGTCCCATGTTCAAGTATTTTTCAAAATATCTGCGTAAGTTACCATTTTTACTGTTAAAAGTTTCAGGTTCTAAAATTTGTCTTCTGAGTCGCTCCTGAACGGATTGCGACCAGAATTTGTTCAGAAAAGCACGCTCAAACTCACTGTACGTGGTACATACGTCAGCTTGACTGTATGCCCAGACAGCTGCATCGCCTTGGATGTAACCGACAATATATGAAATCTTTTTCCGGTCACTCCAAGTGCGTGGAAATGCGTTACTAAAAGATTTGAGAAAAATCACCGGATGAATGGTTCGTTTTTCTGGGATAAAAATCTGAAATTGCCTGTGTTTCATTAAGCTTTCTTCTTCCTTGGCATTATGATATGGATTTGTACCACTGTAATTACTGCAATGCTCAGCTGGCGAGTAATTACGATAATGTTGCTGTGGTTTACCATGATAATAGCTTGTGTTTGTGTTTGCACGTTGTGGTATGTGTTGTTGTCGTGGTGTGTTTTGTTCTTGTGTGTATGTCGTGTGCGGTATGTGTGTGTCATACTCGAATGTATATTGGTTCCTGAACTGTGCATTTTGACTGATATTTTCGTTACATTCAGACTGTGGTCGATCGGTGAATTGTCTCATGGGTGCAGTGACGGATTGTACTGCGTCACTGATCAGCTGTTTGTTATTAGTAATGTATTGCGCTACGGAGTCGTGCACAATTGTTGGTAAATTTTCACGTAAGCATCTATCAAAATGTTTGTCTTTGTTGACTACCCAATCATGAAATTCTTTATTAATATTTTGAAAATGAGCTGTGGCATCAGATTGTAAGATGTCAGTCAGGTGTTGTTCAACATCGTCAAATTTATTCTGCACGTCAGTAATTCGTTTTTCAAGGTTGTCGTGTACTGAAGGATATGTTTGAATTTGTTCAGTAAGAGCTTCACACGTGACATTAAGGTTTTTTAATTGTGTCTGTAAAAGTGCTACGTCATTTGTAGTCTTTTCTTGTCTCGTATTAAGCTTGGAAAATTTCGTACTGAGTTCAGTCATCTGTTTGGTCAGTGTGGCGTCTATAAGTTCCACACGTTTACACAAAGTGTCATTACATGCCTTGATTGCTATGAGGTCAGATTTAATTTCGTCATTTTGTGTCTTTAAGGTTGCCATGTTTTCCGCGTTCTGTTTCATTAGCACTTGTAACATGTTGGCAATGTTTACTGTTTGCAAGGTCTCTGCCCCCGCCGCGTCATTAGACGTGACGTCATGCATTAACATGGGCTCTGATTGAGACTTTGAAATTTTTGTGGTGGAAGGCCTATTGTCAAAATTTTCGTCAACACTTGCCTCAATGTTTGATGAATCGTCACTACCGGTTGCTGTCGTAAAGTCATTTTCTAACATTTGTCTCTCGTCCGAGTCGGATTGCGTCTGAATAGTACGTCTTTGCTGTTCCATTTTTGCGTATTGTTTTCTAGTTATTACCATGCCACACGTGATATATATTTCAAGAAATTAATGTTTGACACTGGTTTTAAAATAAAATGCAGTTGAGCATGAATCGGTCGTAGCAACAATGGCTGTCTGTTAATTTAAAAATATAAACTGAATTTGAGATTATTGGTAATGGCTGCTGGCCATGTTACATGATATCGTACAGAAGTCGGCCATATTGTACACTCGTGTATCGGTATTGTTGCATACGTTATTGTTTAAGGAAAAATACTGAGAATGGAATTTATCACTGAAACTGTTATGCGGAAAAGAAACACTACAGAATTTTACTGAAAAACTAATACACTGAATTATACGTCTGGTCAAGCCTGCTAATGCAAAGATGCTGCGTCTTACCTTATTTTGCTGGAAGCTTCTTTGCGTCTTCCCGCAAAATTTTATAATTGGCAAATATCTTCTGATTTTTTTTATTTCTCATATAGTCAAGTCCAGGTCCAGAAGGTTGATTTTTCACATGAAACAAAGAGAACAATGTAACAAATGACAAAATAACAAGTCCGACACGCAGTCGCCAATATAAAATTAATAAAATAAAATAAATAAAATATTAATTATTTTTATCTGTATGAATGTCTCTCCTGTGAGTCGTCAGGTTTTGATTATTCGGTATCAGACGCTTGACAATGGCTTTTTCGTAAAGGCAATGTTACTCGTAGTTGACCGTGAAATAAAACTGAAATAATCGGACTTCGTAATTAAATCGTTTCCAAAGACTGCTGCGGTAGGTGCGGACTCATAAACTAAATCTCAATATTACAATAATTTGCCAGCCATGCCAAAACGTCGTACAGAGGTGATTGTCTACTAAACAAAAAATTACACAGTTAGTTAAATCAGATATATTCAATGAATAAGCCTACAGTTCATAATCCTACTTACTTTTATAAATATAAATTCTTTTCAGAATCGAGTGCCTAGTATGGTTGCAACTCGCAGTAATTTTCTATAACATGAAATATGGCGGTGTGCCAGACAATAAACTAAAATACGTGCTTCTCGCACCCCTTCAACCAGAGCTCTCTTTTCTTAATCAAACATACGAGTAACGAAAATGTGCTTTTGTTTTATCAGCGACACAGCGCTGCAGTTGTGTGCCATAGGCTTTATTTATTTGTCACTGATTATTTATTTAATTAATATCTCGTGTTTCCGAGGAAACTCACGCTCGGCATGCAAATGTGCCTTTATACAATGTAAAAATCAACTCTTTTATCAATCCATAATACAATTCCTAAAAATCTCCATTGTTTGCTGCACACTTGTTATTCAACCAAAACACGACTGTTTACATCCAACACCAAAGCTCAACCGTCTGTCTCCTCTCCTCGCCTCAACCGGTAAATGTGACGTACGTCTACGCAGAGCACACATAGCCTTCAACCCACCTCCGTGCAGCGCAGCTTCTCTGCCTAGGCTGAGCACGTGTGTTGGCAGTTCAAACCTTACGAGCGCGTTTCTAGACATCCAAAACAAGAAAAATTCCTACGAAGATTTAGAAACATACCTTCCAACTAAACGAAGAGATTGTAAGGTGTATGACCTTGATTTAACTGGAATACTCTTTGCTCTGCAGGAAAGAACTCTCAAAGATGGAAATTTCAGATAACTGTCTCAAAAATGAGATCGACGGGAAATGCAAAATGGCTAAGCAGGCATGGCTAGAGGACAAATGTAAGGATGTAGAGGCTTATCTCACTAGGGGTAAGATAGATACTGCCTACAAGAAAATTAAAGAGACCTTTGGAGAAAAGAGAGCCACTTGTATGAATGTCAAGAGCTCAGATGAGAAACCTAGTTCTAAACAAAGAAGGGAAAGCAGAAAGGTGGAAGAAGTATATAGAGGCTCTATACCAGGGCGATGAACTTCAGGACAATATTATGGAAATGGAAGAGGATGTAGATGAATGAAATGGGAGATACGATACTGCGTGAAGAGTTTGACAGAGCACTGAAAGACCTGAGTCGAAACAAGGCCCCAGGAGTAGACAACATTCCATTGGAACTACTGACGGCCTTGGGACAGCCAGTCCTGACAAAACTCTACCATCTGGTGAGCAAGATGTATGAGACAGGCGAAATACCCTCAGATTTCAAGAAGAATATAATAATTCCAATCCCAAAGAAAGCAGGTGTTGACAGATGTGAAAATTACCGAACTATCAGTAAAATAAGTCACAGCTGTAAAATACTAACGCGAATTCCTTACAGGCGAACGGAAAAACTGGTAGAAGCCGACCTCGGCGAAGATCAGTTTGGATTCCGCAGAAATGTTGGAACACGTGAGGCAATACTGACCCTACGACTTATCTTAGAAAATAGATTTAGGAAAGGCAAACCTACATTTCTAGCATTTGTAGACTTAGAGAAAGCTTTTGACAATGTTGACTGGAATACTCTCTTTCAAATTCTAAAGGTGGCAGGGCTAAAATACAGGGAGCGAAAGGCTATTCACAATTTGTACAGAAACCAGATGGCAGTTATAAGAGTCGAGGGGCATGAAAGGGAAGCGGCGGTTGGGAAGGGAGTGAGACAGGGTTGTAGCCTGTCCCCGATGTTATTCAATCTGTATATTGAGCAAGCAGTAAAGGAAACAAAACAAAAATACGGAGTAGGTATTAAAGTCCATGAAGAAGAAATAAAAACTTTGAGGTTCGCCGATGACATTGTAATTCTGTCAGAGACAGCAAAGGACTTGGAAGAGCAGTTGAACGGAATGGACAGTGTCTTGAGAGGAGGATATAAGATGATCATCAACAAAAGCAAAACGAGGATTATGGAATGTAGTCGAATCAAGTCGGGTGATGCTGAGGGAATTAGATTAGGAAATGAGACACTTAAAGTAGTAAAGGAGTTTTCCTATTTGGGGAGCAAAATAACTGATGATGGTCGATGTAGAGAGGATATAAAATGTAGGCTGGCAATGGCAAGGAAAGCGTTTCTGAAGAAGAGAAATTTGTTAACAGAGAGTATAGATTTAAGTGTCAGGGAATCGTTTCTGGAAGTATTTGTATGGAGTGTAGCCATGTATGGAAGTGAAACATGGACGATAAATAGTTTGGACAAGAAGAGAATAGAAGCTTTCGAAATGTGGTGCTACAGAAGAATGCTGAAGATTAGATGGGTAGATCACATAACTAATGAGGAGGTATTGAATAGAATTGGCGAGAAGAGGAGTTTGTGGCACAACTTGACAAGAAGAAGGGACCGGTTGGTAGGACATGTTCTGAGGCATCAAGGGATCACGAATTTAGCATTGGAGGGCAGCGTGGAGGGTAAAAATCGTAGAGGGAGACCAAGAGATGAATACATTAAGCAGATTCAGAAGGATGTAGGTTGCAGTAAGTACTGGGAGATGAAGAAGCTTGCACAGGATAGGTTAGCATGGAGAGCTGCATCAAACCAGTCTCAGGACTGAAGACAACAACAACAACAATTGCAGTGGCAAGGTGAGAAAAGTGCGTGAACCTTTCGATTATCACTTTAGTGTTATCCCTTACGCCTCCAAATTCCATTCAACAATCGCGAGGAGGACAAAAACAGCCCTCGAGTACAATATTTCACCAGACGCTTTCAGCGGACAGACAGGGTTTAAAACATCAGGTTGCGGGGACCGAGTCCATTGATACAGTAATGGCTTGCCTGTTACAGACGACGAAGAACCGAGGAAAAATGGCTTTGGCCCCAGCGTGGCACGCGAGCTATGAACTGGCGCCAGCGGCAGCTGAAGCCTCTTCGGCGTCAAGTGGCAGGGCGCCGGTGGGCTATCTGTGTAATCCAGGCGGCGCCTAATGCCGGCCTGAGCCGCCTAATGCCCCGAGTAATTACCAGCCCACCGTGCAGACTGCTGGCGCCAGTATCTGCGCACTGCAGCGCCGGCTGTCGGCCCCGCCACTGTTCGCCGGTCCCCGTCCGCTGGCCGAAGCCCGACCCCGCGCCGTTTGTCTACAAGTGGCGCCAGACTGCCGCTCCCAACCGAGCCGCTCAAGCCGTATTGTCGTCTGAGCACCGACTCAGAAGCGGAGCCATTTGCTACTAGTTGCCAGCCGTGGGCACCTGCTCCCTACCTATCAGAGATTAAGGCGAGAGCAGCTGATAGCCAACTATCAATATATCCTGAAAGTTCGTTTTATAAATTCAAATGCCTTCTCCTGCTGCAATATAATACACTGCCAGTAAACATATTAGCATACCTGCAACGCCATGCTAAACCAGTAGGACTGGACAGGTAGTTGGAATTGTGGAGAGGGGCCAAAATGAGCGGCTGTCAGTTACACTCGAACACATATAACTCTATTTATTTGACCAAACATTATAGTACAAATTCTTTAACTTAGTTAATACGTCACACTACATTATGTCTTAAGGCCACAACCAATATAATAAAAAAAAAACTGGCTAAAAGCCAGTAACTCAAAATTGAGACGCCAGAAAGAATATTTAGAAGGCAAAAGGCCCCACGTTAAGTAAGTTCTGTAATCTAACATTTGAATCTAAAATGTAACACTTGAAAAAATGTTTAAATGTTTGTGAAATCTGATGGGACTTAACTGCTAAGGTCATCAGTCCCTAAGCTTACACACTACTTAACCTAAATTATCCTAAGGACAAACACACACACTCATGCCCGAGGGAGGACTCGAACACCTGCCGGCACCAGCCGCACAGTCCATGACTGCAGCTCCTTATACCGCTCAGCTAATTCCGCGCAGCTAACACTTGAAAAGCAACAACCTTAATTTAAAGACGGCTGAAGGCTGATGATTCAAGACTCAAGGTAAAATTAAATAAAAAACCACAAGGTACAAGGCCTCATCTTCAATTAGGCTGAAGGCCCCAAACAGTCTCATCCTCGAAAGACAAAGATCCTTAATTTAAAAACGGCTGAAGGCCCCATGACTTAAGACTCAAGGTAAAATAAATTTAAACAACAAAGCCTTATCTTAAATTAGGCTGAAGACCCCAAACAATCTAACACATGATAAGTAAGGAACTTTAATTTTAAAACGACCGAAGGTCCTTGACGTGAAACACAACCAAAATAATTTTTATTAGGCAGAAGGCCGAAGGTTTTATCTTTAAACCATATATTAATCAGGCTGAAGGCCCAAACAATCTAACACTTCACAAGCAAGGCCTTTTAATTTTTAAAGGGCTGAAGGCCCCTGACTTAAAGCACAACTAAAATAATTTTTAGTAGGCAGAAGTTTTTAAACACTATTTTAATCAGGAAGAAGGACCAAACAGTCCAACACTTGATAAGCAAGGAACTTTAATTTTAATGCGGCTGAAGGCCCATGACTTAAAACACCACTAAAAACAATTCAACCTTCATTCAAAACCATCGGCTATGAGCCATACAAATACACACAACAGAAAATAAGAAAAGTCAGTTCAGCAAACGGCGTTCAGAAGTTTCGGGAGTCGGCCGGCACTTGAAATACTAACGTTCACGTAGGTGATACAGGCATTCTGTCCAGCCATTCTCGATCCGACGACAACCCAACCAACAGACAGTGGACGGACCCACCGACAAGATAACTTGCACTCCAGTCGACCAGCACACAACTGGACGTTGAATCGTAAGCGTAAAAGGGATGGACGCCCACAACCAAGCATACATTAAACTGTCAAACTACAGACCGTGCTGGACAGCGACAACACGGTAAGGAAAGGACACTGCCTGAATTTACGTCAACGGCCAGGGCAGGTAACTGGAACCTTAAAAGCTAAAACGCAGAAAATTCCGCTGGTGCAGTTCAATTGCCAATAACCAAATATAGCTATACTCCACCGGACGGTGGCTAAACCTTCGCCAACTCGAACACACACGTTGTCCCAACAGCAAACAACGAGAACCAGACTGCACAATGTGAACAGTCTTGACTTGCTAATAAATTAAATCCAAACTCAACCTTCGTGCCCGGTCGGTGAGCCACGGACCTTGAAGCAATGGGAACAGCCCCACACACTCCCACACTGCGTAGAGACCGCCAGCGGGCCCAGCAAACTACGCCCTGCGGAGATTTCCTCGCTGTTTCACGCCAACCGCCCGACTACCACACACCAGCACGGAGACAGCACTAAAATAACTGAGCACTCGCCATCACAAGCTACACACAGATTCACGAACACTTGCACGAAGGACTAGACAATACTAACGGCAGCGACTGTGCAATAACAAGGACGAAGCACGAGTCGGCACACGCAGGTCCCACAAGACAACCGACCGACGACCAGCCAAGGTGTTTTGCACTCAAGTGATGTCTATTGGCCACCGTTGGGCGAGTCATGGCTGTCCAGACCTCACTGCCGCCGCGCCCCGCCTGAACCTCTGCCGCGTCTGACGTTAAACAATGCCAGGTCCGAACTGCACTGGTAGCGCCTCCCAACTCACTGGCAGATCCGACCTAACTCCCAACACACGACAACTGGGAAGTAATAACAGTAAGCAAAAATAATACGCCAGGGCTTATATCGATAAGCGCCGCTGCTGCCGCTCACGGGGAACCAAAGCAGCAACTCAGTGACAACAGAAATTGAAACTAACATAACATGATACAAAAAAAAAGAAAGGACCTAAAATAAGAGATGGCGCGAACACGAGCCACACACAATGCTCAATACCCTTCTAGAGGTTCCCAATTTACTCAAGTTTTATTGTTGCAGCAGTGCATATGAAGTACACGAAATGTTTAGATTTACAGATCAATGGTACAAGTGCTTCAGAGGTACCAGATATCGACCCATACTGAAACACCCCTATTAGTACCTGCTGTATCCATCATTGGTGGCAATGCAGGCGCTGACTCTGGGAGCCAGACGATCTTACAGGTGACAGATACGTTATTCCTCGGCTGCTCGACCTTTCCACGTAGTTCTTTAAGAGCTGTTGGTTGATGAGTCGTAATAGCCACTTCTCCTCCCATCACATCCCACAGGTGCTCGATTAGAGACTAGTCTCAAGACTGTGTTGGCCAAGGAACTTCCTGCTCGTCTTGCAGAACATGTTGACTTTCACAAACAGAATGTGGGCGAGTATTATCCTGTTCGAACAATACCTCACGTTCTCGTTGCAAGAACCGCAAAATAACGGGTCTATCAACATTCTGCGATGGTTGGCGTCCCCTCCAGAAACGTCAAAGGTGAACGAGAGTCGTGCAAGTCGATGCTGTGGCGATAGTGGACGACGGGCTACGTATGGACGTTATCATAGCCCCACAGCTAATAACCGGTTCGCAACAGTTCGTGTCGACAAGTGTGGGCTCACAAGCCCTCTTATCTGTGCTGTGGTAGCTGTACGATCTGCCAGTGCTATCCTTACAATATGCTGATGCTGTAGGAATTCTGTGCTGTGTGGATGTCCAAAATCTCGTCTATCTGTGTAAGAATGCTCACATGACCACTCATACCATCATCGTCGCGTAATTGACGCAGCACCTCCAGCTTGTGTGGTAATTCTCCGAAGCGACCATCCCACCACTAGGAAGGTCACAACTTGATCCCTTTCAAACTCGCTCACCTTACGTAGGAAGCACGAGTGCTTTACCGCTGCATGGAAGCCTGTACCCTTCACTCTGTTTCACCATTATGAGCCATCTGGTTGTGAGCATTTGCTGTTAAGGGATAGACAGAGATGGGGCGCTTGTAGCTAAGCCACTGGGCTATCTGTTGATGGACAGTGCTGAATGCATTATCAGTACATCTAATATCCGCCAGGCGGCATGTCTGTCATCGGATTAGAACTGGTGTCTTATTTCCCGATGCACTAACTTTTTCAGGCAGTTTATATATTCACTCCAGATGCGTTTAAACTTTTCTCTTACAGTCTACTTTATTAGATTTTTCGGAGTTACTACATTTATCTTTTACTTCTAAAGGCTATACATTCGAACATGTGTGAAACTGAACCACTTCCAGCCGTTTAAATAAACTAAATTAAGACACTCATGCCCTTCCTGAGTGTAGCACGTAAGAGTATGTACGTTTTATGGGTACGCCGAACGATGTAATTTCAGTGTAGAAAATCGAACGTTCACCAGTTTGAGTCCGTTTGTGGCAAACGTTTCTTTTAAGGTGATTCTTGAGGTCTTCTGTTGTTTTAATAGGGAATGAAAAATCTAGCAATTAATTATTTTCAGAACTTGTTGAGTTACACAGATGAAAAGACGGTCACAACAGTATTTCTTGTTTCCAACAATCCACAAACTTTTTTCCGAAGTACTTCGACAGCTTCCCAAAAACGAAAACAACTGCACAAAAAGGAGCATATAACAACATAATATACCACACATTGTCACTCTGATAAATGTGAGGTACGATTGATATTGAGATTAAGATTGAGACACTTCGGCATCGAGCGCTGATATTTATAACAAGCCACATTGTTCTAGAACACAGAAGAAACATATTATCAAATTAACCTACGCATTTTGTATCTGGTAATTCCAAATAATGGAGAGATATAAAGTGCACTATTGGTTTTAGAAAGTCTATAAATCATACTTGTAACGGTAAAAAGTTTAAACAAAACCCTAATGACAGTAAAAGGGTCCAAAGTATTTGGCTCGGAAAAACAATTTATGTTTTACAAAACTGCGTTTTTTATGCATGTGACAAAATTTTGAATGGATTTACTCAAGCTTTTATAATCAGATAATCAAATATTAACTAGCGAATAATAAAATATTGCAGAATACTTTATGGAAGAGATTTGGAAATTGGTAAGTACACGTGATTCCTTTACAACAAAAGATTATGAAACTGAAACTAACATACATGCTTTAGGATGCTAATGTGCATTACAATTAAGTTGAGGATTGTTTAAATGTGTCGTTAATGGGACGATTATTATGTTGTGACTTTATGTTCTGTTGTTAAACTTCCTAAACATACCTGAAATTTATGTATTTTGGAAATCAGCTTAGTATGTCTTTTACTTTATTTGAAGTCTGGTACAAAATTGGTATCGCACGATTCATTGAAAGAGTTTGGCTAGATTAAGGGCTCTTTCATAAGTTCACTTTAATGTCTTTACGTGAATGGAAGGTGTTATCAAAATCAGCGATTCGTCACATTTCGTTTACCGTTACAGGCTGCTCTTTCACTTCTCTTATGGAATATCGGTACATTTTAAAGTCGAGATCTTTTGGATATGTGGTTCTCACTCATCGATTCGTATAGGTAACTGCTGTAAACCGCTAACGAATTCAATGAATACTATAACACTAAAACATCCCAACATGAAAGTATGCTGACTTTTCAAAACAGACATGGTATTGCGCCTTCTAACCTACAACCAGTCGAAAGGAAACGAAGACTGATAGGAAAGACAAGCATCTGTAAGTTACTCCATCATGGGGTGATTTTTACGTAGATCTATGACTATCAGATGTAAAGAAAAAACTTTGATTACGCACCAAAATAATGTACTTGGCGCGGCTGAATAAAATTAAGATATCGCCCTTCAGTGTAGCTAGAATCCGAAGCAGTGGATGAAACGAGTCGAGAAAGTTGCAGAGTACGGCTTGCTGAATGGATCGTAACTCGTGCCCTGGCACCAAGGCGGTTTCTTCATGCTGTCAACGAGAGGGGCTACTAGAGGTACCGAAGTACCGACACGTCAGAAAGGCGAAGCGACCACGTCGTGGGTGGCTTGATTACCCCACGCCCAGCTCGAGGTTCCGTTATGACTTCAGTGGAAAAAAACAGTGATGTAGCAAAAGAAGCAGTGTGCTGAGACAGAGTGAAATAATTAGAAGCATACGTAATACGTATGTAACGTTTTACGTTTTTCCATAAGTTTCTTCTGCTAGTCTAAATGGTATTCCAATCTAGTCCGTTACACAGCCACATTGGTCATAAGCCGTCACAATAACGAGGGGCAAACTATATTCTGTTCATCACAAGAATAAACCAGATGTAAACATTACGCCATGCAATGTTCCGCGTTTGGATTTCGTTTCACGCGGAGAGGAAGCAAAACTGTGATCAGTACAGCGAAGTACGATCTTAAGAGTACGTTTTAAACTGTGTTACACGCACGTAGACAACAATAACGCGGGACAACAGCTTTACCGGAGGGTTAAACTTGGACAGCACTTGCCAGCCAGCAGTCCAACTAACCTGCAATGATATGAGCAGTTTCATTTCAGACGTAAAAAGAGGCGAGCTTCGAATCTCATTTAATTTTTAAACAGAATGAAATAATGTTCGGCAAAACTACAGCGCTTCTTCGGTGACCAGACGGAAAGCATTAAATGCTCCCGTTCTCACCTGACGTAGCATTCTAATTAAGGTAAGAGGGATGAATATTTCCAACTTAAACTCAGGGTAATTTTTCTGAACGAGCTGTGTGTGATGCAAAAGCATACTGCAGGGATTTCACCGTACCGTTGAATAATGAAGTCACTGAGGGTATTAAATACTATCAGTCGTCTGATAATCTCTTAGCTCCTTCCTTATACGAATCCGAGAAACACATTTCACCTCTGGAAGTGTCACCTGCTACGTTGATAACGAGCCTATCATCAACAGAATCAACGAAGCCAACCAGGCGCCAAATTTTCTCCTTTTATGACGCTCCAGCGTTCGGCAGTGACATGTGAAGAAACTGCGTGCGTTAGTTCCAGTACGTGTGGCAGCTTAACAGTGTTGTTACGTCTCGGGCCAAATCCCGAACTTGGCTCCAGATCAGTTCTGTTGGGGTAGATATTATAATGGTACTGTGGAAAATCTAAAAATGCAGAATTTGTAAGGTGTGCTCGACGCTGTGAAAATTAGCGTTTTTCATGTTTCTACGACACTTATTTACATCTGTGGTATAAAACGACGGATACAGCCCAAATAAAGAGTATTTGGTTTATCACGTTTTGCCTTAAAAATTGAACTTTTGTGTTTTCTTAATTTGAGAAACTTTTATTAACAGTCTTTCATAAAATATAAATAATTACGAATCTGTATTTGAAATGAAAACAGGAATTTCGCGTGCAGTTTGTAATTAGAAACAAGAGGACGTGCATTTTCATAAAAAATGATGATGAATTTTAGAATTACGAGATGTAGGTATTTCAAATTGAACAAGAAAATAAAATGCCCTGGTGAGATTTGAAACAGCGAACCACGAACTTCAGCAAAACATCAGTCTATTACGCTACCGATTCTACTATACGTCCAACCTACTTCCGTCTTCACTGTATGTGGTACAAACTCCACGGAAATTTTCAAAGCCGATTGCATCTGTCAATTTATGACAAACATTAAGAACAACCTATTCCTTGGCCCTTTTTAACTGTGTACCACACGCTTATTTCACTACGGAACGGCAAGCCTCCTCAGGCATTTTCATACTGCGCATAAAGAGTGCGACAATCTGAGCACAGCAGTCCAGGGGCTGTGACTGTATATGATTTTTTTAAAAAAATTATATAGCTGAAGCGTGATTAGGAAAAACGTTGATGGCGGTGAATACATTCATTCAATGTAACTTATTAATAATATAGCTGATAGATAAGTAGGACCTACTTCCAAGAGCGTAACAACACCAGTGTACGTCTGCTACGGCTTCTGACCAATCATCGCGATTGTGTTTGTTTATATCAGATTCATTCTTATGATCAACGGAGTACAGTAATGCTGCAAAAGCTGTAACTGAAGGCGATTAGAATTGCAGGCACCGGTCGTGTGACTAGGGCTTCCCGTCAGGTAGACCGTTCGCCGGCTGAAAGTCTGTCGATCTGACGCCACTTCGGCGGCTTGCGCATCGATGGGGATGAAATGATGATCATTAGGACAACACAGTACCGAGTCCCTAAGCGGAGAAAATCTCCGACCCAGCCGGGAATCAGACCCAGGCCCTTAGGATTGACATTCAGTCGCTCTGACCACTCAGCTACCGGGGCGGACACTAGCATCGGTGTGGAGTCTCCTTAAGCCAGCTCGGTGATGCTCGCAAGTGCAGCAGACGGTGCGTCTGTGAGCCGGCTGTGAACTGGCAGAGCGGGCACTTGTGATACTGGCAAGATCAGGACGTAGGGTGCCTGACATGATGACGATAGCGTACAACAGACGCAGTCCCAACGCACTCAGAGGCTCTGCAATCGGAGGGCGGCTTGGTCCCATCTAGGGTCCTGCAACTGCTCGTCCGCTCCCACTTGTGTGAGCAAACGTCCTGCTGTCTGCCTGTCCATGTGCGGCTGGCGGCTGCTCCTTCTGCACGCAGTCTGCGTCGTGGTCACGTTCGCTCTTTCGCCTACTGCTGAGGCTGCTAGCGGCCACTGGGATAACGGGTTGCTCAATAAGTCGGCTGAGCAGGGCCAGATGTGGGGCGGAATCGTTGCGAGGCCCACGAGAAAGACAGGCCGCGGTGCGAATGTCACGAGGGTAGGCCTGGGCTCACTCGTTTGCTCAGAGAAGCAGACGAACTGCGTTTCTGCATATTAACTCGTAACTACATACGTACAAACGAGAATTACTCTTCTACTCCACCTTCATGCGCTATTATGGAGTCTTTACTAGTACTAATCCGACCACAAGTCCATAGGCCTACCGCTAGTATGTCATAGCCTCAGCTATAATAAAACTAATGGTTATCAGTCACACCAGGTACAACATCTTGTGTGAAACGAGGACTTTTAAGCGATAGAAACTGAGTGCTACAAATAAACCGCTACAGAATTTATGTCAAGCATAGATCCTAGATCACCGCATACGGCAAATTTGTGTGTGACGCGAATCGACCTATCGCGCTAGGCTTTCATATGCGCTTATCTTTGCCTAGATGAGATCCACGGGCGACTTCTAGCAGCTCTGTGGCTCACTCTGTCGCAGACAGTTCGCTAAGTCGTCTGATTATTGTTAGTTGCAAAGCTTTTGGGGTGTGCGGAGCACCTGGAGGTCCGGGGGTTGTAGGCTGTGCTTTCCACTGCGTGCGTGTGGGCCGTCTTCCGATGTAGTTAGTGGTATCGCGGGAAGATGGGCCTCCTCCAGCGCGGCCTGAGTACTGCTGCTGCAAACCGCCGACGGTGTCACATTTCTAATCTACGTGCAGCCACGCGACCGCAAGCAGCATGTTCACATCTCTCCTTTAACACCCAGTGAGGAGCTTGAAGTTGTTGCTTACATTTAACAGTGTAGCAGCACTGTTCCAACGTGTTATTAGCCGTGTGGTTTGCACTGTACAAGATGTGCTAACTTCGGTAATGCTCGTTAACTGGGCAGACAGCTGAGAGAAGCAGGTACCAACTAATTATCATCTTGCTATTTAAATCATTTGATTTGTTTGATAAGATCGAGTCTCCCGTGGTAAAACTTCCTTCTAATTATATTGTTGTTGTTTATTCGTCTGGTCCTTTGCAGGACGCTGTGGCCGAGCGGTTCTAGGCGCTTCAGTCTGGAGCCACGCAGCCGCTACGGTCGCAGGTTCGAATCCTGCCTCTGGCATGGATGTGTGTGATGTCCTTAGGTTAGTTAGGTTTAAGTAGTTCTAAGTTCTAGGGGACTGATGACCTCAGATGTTAAATCCCATAGTGCTCATAGCCATTTGAACCATTTATTTGGTCCTTTCTTGAGACAAGTGGATTAGGGCATTCAGTCTGAAATTCAGTAAATTTTGCCGTTGTGAACAGCGTGAAGTTTGGTGTGACTTTTAATTCTCCATCAGTCTTCTTGGTGGCAGCGTTATGGACTTCTCCTAACATGGGTTCTTCTAGTGTTAATGTAAATGTCTATTTAAGACCTGTAGTGTGGGTCTTGCAACTAAAAAAATTTCCACTTCTTGTAAATGAAGAAAAATTATACTTACTTACTGCAGCTCCCTTTTTTCATCTGGTACCCGGAATAGTTTTTTTTTTTTTTACTTTTCGTTTTTTATATTGAAAACAGAATTGTATTGACGGAAGGGGTCAAGCTAATCCTCATAGAGTGAGATTCAGCTGTTTGTCTTCACGCTATTTTCACCGTGTCAATTTTATTTGTTTGTAATGATAGTGTTGTGTATGTTTTAGAACCATTTAATTTGGGCGCTGGGCCGCGTTCTTGTCCTGTGTCACGGGTTCTACAGCCGGGTGTGAACCGCTTGCAATATACCAAAACGCTGCTCCAAATACTTTGTATAAAGTTGACCTTCAAATTTCTTATTTTAGTTGTATACGTAAAGTTTCATCTTCAGATTTCTTATTACAATTGTTGTATACGTAAAAGTTTCATCTTGAAATTTTTTATTACGGTTGTTGTATACCTCTTTTCATTAAACGTTCTTTAAATCGATTTAATGTCGCTGGATGTGCCCAGTTAAGGTGTTACTATAGGTTTTTGTACAGTATTTCATGCACCGCTAAAAGCATTTAAGAGTGGTTTGATTTTATGTGAAGCGGTTATCGTTAATATTATGCAAATTTAGTCCCAAATGCTCACTGACGTACAAAATATTTCTTGCGTTTCATTATACCTTAATCTTTGCCTTGCAGTCCTCTTAATTTAGAAGTTGGTAACTGTTCACACTTTGGTTTTAGGGTCCATCCTTTTAACTTTACTGATTTTTGTGGCACTTTGTAATCTTAATAAGTTTCTATTCAAATGTGCAATAACCAGTGGTTTTCAATCCCCATTTCCTCAGGCATTCCTTGACCTTCTGAGTAGAGGCGTACTGAGGCGTCTCAACTAGTAATCAGTAAGACTCCATATACCGGATTCCAGTAGCAGCCGCAATTCTCATTTGTACGTAAATACCCAATTACGATCTAACAGGTGTAGAAACGCAGTTCGTCTGCGATGCTTCGGTTTACCCTCGTGACGCAATCGTCACGGTCTTTATTTCTCGTGTGCTGACCAAGTGCTCACCTAGCCACCGCATGCCTGTATCTACAGACATGTGCTGGGCGGTGCTTCTCTCAGCAGAGATGTACTACCAACGCCCTGAGTGTGTTGGGGTTGGCTGTGTGGAGCAACGTCATGCTAATTGATGTATACTGAATAATAAATGTGTGGTTAATAGTTTCACTGACCCCTCATCCGGCGCCAGTTCAACATACAACCACTCATCCACGCCCTGGAGTAGTGGTTTACCGACGTCCTTACCTCGACCTGCCGTCACAATAATCCCGCTCAGTGGCCGGCAAATCCTGACTGAATTTACCGAAGATGCTTTTAATATAAGGGCGTAAAGTGTGCAGCGTAAATAAATGGCGAAATATAGCAGAGTAATGACGTTTCCATTTATAAAGTGTGTACTTATTTACTTAATGCAGAAAATTTCTACTTGGGATACTGAATGTATCTCCAACAAAACCACTCAGTTAGACGAAAATAAGCTTTTTGTGAACCATGACATTTCTGTGTAGCAGCGTCAAAAAAATGGACAATGACACTACCCAGTGACAGCATTAAATTTTCACTCTATATCAGAGTACGATGTTCACAGTGTGCCAAACTAGGTTTCGGACCTGCAAGTTGGGCTATGAAGAAACGTGCCAAACAACAGACATATCCGGAACAAAAAACCTTCGCAGCAAAAACTGTCCCGCAATTCATTATCTTACAGGTCTCCAGCATATGTTACTGAACAAACACTCTTATAAGAAACTTTTTTTTCCATCAGTCTTCTGATTGGTCTCATGCGGCCACTCACGAATTCCTCTCCTGTGCCAACTTCTTCATCTCAGAATAGCACTTGCAACCTATGTGCTCAGATATTAGCAGGATGTATTTCAATCTCTGTCTTAATCTACAGTTTTTGTCCTCTACAGCTTCCGCTAGCCCCATGGAAGTAATTTCCTAATGTCTCAACAGATGTCGTATCAACCTGTCCCTTCTCCATGTCAGTGCTTTCCACATATCCATTTCCTTTCCGATTCTACGCAGAATGTCCTCATTCCTTACCTTATCAGTCCAAATGGTTGAAATGGCTCTGAGCACTATGGGACTCAACATCTGAGGTCATCAGTCCCCTAGAACTTAGAACTACTTAAACCTAACTAACCTAAGGACATCACACACATCCATCCCCGAGGCAGGATTCGAACCTGCGACCGTAGCAGTCACGCGGTTCTGGACTGAAGTGTCTAGAACCGCACGGCGACCGAGGCCGGCACCTTATCAGTCCAAATAAATTTAAACATCCGTCTGAAGCACCACATCTCAAATGCTTCGATTCTCTTCTGTTCCGGTTTTCCGACAGTCCATGTTGCACTACCGTACAATTCTATACTCCAGACGTACAGTCTCAAAAATTTCTTCCAAAAATTAAGCCCTATGTTTGACACTAATAGACTTCTCTTGGCCAGGAATGACCTTTTTGCCAAGGATAGTCGGCTTTTTATGTCCTCGTTACTCCGTCCGTCATTAGTTATTTTGCCGGCTAGGTAGCAAAATTCCTTAACTTTCTCTACTTCGTGACTATCAATCCTGATAAGTTTCTTGCGTTCTGATTTCTGTTATTTCTCATTACTTTCGTATTTCTTCGATTTACTCTCAATCCATATTTTGTACCCACTGGATTGTTCATTCCATTCAGCAGATTATGTAATTATTCATTCCTCACTTTCACTCAAGTTTGCAATGTCATCAGCGAATCGTATCATTGATATCCTTTGAATTTGAATTTTAATTCCACTCCTGAACCTTTCCTTTATTTTTATCACGGCTTCTTCGGCGTACACATTGGACAGTAGGGGTGAGAGACTGCATTTCTGTCTTACATCCTTACTTTATCAAGCTCGAAAAGTAAGACATTCATTCCGGAAACAGCCCACATTCTGACTCACCACTTTCTCTGGGATATTTTTCCACCAGCAGGAAGAGTCAAACAAAAGACGCAGGAGATCATCAATGCTTAGTAGGTACTAGAAGCTAAGAAGTCACTCCTTTTCTTCAGCAAAGACAGAGCAGGCTGCTCGGGATCACACACATAGTAGAGCACAGTTCTCTTAAGCCAAATACCAGGTATGCTGACAGATGGTAGAACTGAGTTCCCTCGTCGCGATAATTTGGCAGTGGCTTTCGCTAACAGCTTTTGCTTTATAGCCAATGGGAATCTTCAAAAACATAGGACAGTACAAAGGTATTTGATTTGTTTTTGGATTAATAGCGGGGCAATAAGTTCTATACAAAAGTATATGACATACGAAGCAGCACTATTGGAACTTCCGCCGACAGGGGCTCGCATTATGCGCGGGTTCCAAAGCGAGCACCTCTCGGGAAATCCTCTGGCGAAGGAGCAGAGCGAAGAGCAGGTGGTTCCCGAAACACAAAACGTAAGAAGTGTGTGCTTCATCTTATAATACGGGAGTAAATAACGATTGCAGCGTTCCAATCCTGGTAGTGATCTTCGAAGACGAGACAATATGAATTAAAATCCGCAAATCTAGACTTTCCAAATACTAGATGATAATATTTATTATTTATACTTTCGGTGTGGGAATAATAGTCTAGCGCTAAACTGCGTTCCTGGAAACGTTTTTCTGATTTTGCAAATTAATGGATTTTGGAAATCTCAATTAAAAACTAAGGGTACCTGGGCTTCCCAGTCATGTAAATTGTGGTAGACATTTTGGAAATCTCAATTAAAAACTAAGGGTACCTGGGCTTCACAGTCATGTAAATTGTGGTAGACGACATCGTGGTCACCTTTTGAGCATGAAGTGATTTTTTTATGCAACCCAATATTGCAGTTTCGACCGTGTGGCCATTATCACATCAAAATAGTTGTGCTTTAACACATGTCGAAACAAATTTAATCTGACTACATATATGTCAAATTATTCTTTGCTTCTGGGGTTGATAGTGGGTTGTCAAAATATAAATTTTTACATTCAAAAAGGTTATCATGTTGTCTTTTTTTTAAAAAAAAAGCTAAGAATAATTCTCTATACTGTGAAATGCTTATGTACTCTAATGTCCAGTAACATCTATTTATTTTAATTCCTATTGCTTGTTATAAGGGTGGCAAGAAAACGTCCACGTCTCAGAAGCATATAAGGATGTTTAAGGGTATACTGTGCTAAGAAATAACTGTTAAAAAAAAAAGTCGACTAGTTGTGCCGTATCCGAGTTAATTATCATTGAAGTTAGCCACCCAGGCCGTTTCGCGCTCAGATTCAAACGGCCCGTCAGATACAATTAGTGTCAATCGCTCGTGTAGCGCAAATGATGGCGCACAAGACGGCTGAGCTTTCAAGATGCGGTTTGAAGGACGGCAGTGTTAATCCGAACGACTTAGCTCAGCTGGCAATCCTCCAGCCGTCGTTCGTGTACAGTTGCAGGTTGTTATTGTTGTTGTGGTTGTGGTCTTCAGTCCTGAGACTGGTTTGATGCAGCTCTTACCCCTAAAGAGATAAGCCTCCACATCCTTACATTTGTCCTCCAGCCATTCCTCCTTAGCAATTTTGCACTTCCTCTCGACGTTTGTATTCCTTTCTGCCTGCTTCATTTACAGAATTTTTGTATTTTCTCATTTCATCAATTAAATTCAATATTTCTTCTGTTACCCAAGGATTTCTACGAGCCCTCGTCTTTTTTCCTACTTGATCCTCTGCTGCCTTCACTACTTCATCCCTCAAAGCTACCCATTCTTCTCCTACTGTATTTCTTTCCCCCATTCCTGTCAGTTGTTCCCTTATGCTCTCCTTGAAACTCTGTACAACCTCTGGTTTAGTCAGTTTATCCAGATCCCATCTCTTTAAATTCCCACCTTTTTGCAGTTTCTTCAGTTTTAATCCACAGTTCACAACCAATAAATTGTGGTCAGAGTCCACATCTGCCCCTGGAAAAGTCTTACAATTTAAAACCTGGTTCCTAAATCTCTGTCTTACCATTACATAATCTACCTGATACCGTCTAGTGTCTCCAGGCTTCTTCCATGCATACAACCTTCTTTCATGATTCTTGAACTTCGTGTTAGCTATGATTAAGTTATGCTCTGTGAAAATTCCACCACGCGTCTTCCTCTTTCATTTCTTACCCCCAATCCATATTCACCTACTACGTTTCCTTCTCTTCCTTTTCCTACTATCGAATTCCATTCACCCATGACTATTAAATTTTTGTCTCCCTTCACTATCTGTATAATTCCTTTAATTTCCTCATACATTTCATCAGTTTCTTCGTCATCTTTAGAGCTAGTTGGCATTCAAACTTGCACTACTATAGTAGGCATGGGCTTGGTGACTATCTTGGCCACAATAATGCGTCGCTATGCTGTTTGTATTAGCTTACCCGCACCCCTATTTTTTATTCATTTTTAAACCTACTCCTGCATTATCCCTATTTGATTTTATCTTTATAACCCTGTATTCACCTGACCAAAAGTCTTGTTCTTCCTGCCACCTAACTTCACCAATTCCCACTATATCTAACCTTAACCTATCCATTTGCCTTTTTAAATGCTCTAACCTACCTGCCCGATTAAGGTATCTGACATTCCACGCTCCGATCTGTAGAACGCCAGTTGTCTTTCTCCTGATAATGACGTCCTCTTGATTGGTCCCCTCCCGGAGATCCGAATGGGGGACTATTTTACCTCCGGAATATTTTACCTAAGATGACGAATTCATCATTTAACCATACAATAAAACTGCATCTCCTCGGGATAAATGACGGCTGTAGTTTCCCCTTGCTTTCTGCTGTTCGCAGTACCAGCACAGCAAGGCCGTTTATGGTTTGTGTTACAACGCCAGATCAATCAATCATCCAGACTGTCGCCCCTGTTACTACTGAAAATGCTGCTGCCCGGTTCAGGAACCACACTTGTCTGGCCCTCTCAACAGATACCCTTCCATTGTGGTTGCACCTACGGTACGGCTATCTGTATCGCTGAGGCACTCAAGCCTTCCTACCAACGGCAAGGCCCATGGCTCATGGGAATGGGGGGGGGGGGGGGGGGGGGACAGTTGGAGGTACCTCTACGAATACACCCAGAAAGTATTCTTCTATTCATTCCTGTCACGGGAAACCCAGCGCGGTCTGAGATCAATGAAGAAATGATGGACATACAGAAGCTGACAGACCGCTACGGTCTGCACTTTTTAAGTTGCAAAAGTACAAAAGCCCTGGCCCCCACCCTCATACGAAAGGGAACGTTTTTGATGAGGCACGGTTACTCATGTATTCCACTTAGCGGCAAAAATGCGGTTTGTCACCTGTGCTCTTGCTGGAGTGGTTAAAACACAAATAATGGTCGAACCAAATCGATCATGTGATGTCAGCAGAGCTACCCGCTGCCAAAGTGGAGACACAACTGTTTGATACGGTCACTAAGATCCTATTCAAAAGTGCTTCCGGAGCGCTGGTTAATACATCCCCATGAATGAGCGACAGGAGATGCACCAAAAGGTATTCTCGCCCACTGTTAAAAGAGACCAAAATTTTCGACGATGGATACCCGTGGTACAGACGCAAAGCACACAAGGACGGGGGACGTACGGTCACAATTAAAGTGAGAGGTACAGCGCAAGACATCGTACCAGACATCAGCTGGGTAGTTCCATAATCATCGCTCCTTTCCAAAATTTTAACGCCCACATTAATGCGGAGTTTTGTAACTCGGTACAGGCAATTATTACATTAGCATGTACGTAAACAAAGGCAGTGACCAGGCGATATTCATTGTGCAACAGCGGGGCGGCACTAATTTTGACCCAAAGGACGTAGTGCGTATGTTTATCAGTGGTCGATAAGTGAGCTGCAGGAAAAGTTGTGGTGGATATTTTGCTTGTCGCTTCATGAGAGGCACCCGACAGTGACATGTCTTGGATTCATATGGTTCAAATCGCTCTGAGCACTATGGGACTCAACATCTGAGGCCATGAGTCTCTAGAACTTAGAACTACTAAGACCTACCCAACCTAAGGACATTACACACATCCATGCCCGAGGTAAGATTCGAACCTGCGATCGTAGCGGTCGCGCGGTTCCAGGCTGAAGCGCCTAGAACCGCTCAACCACAGCGGCCGGCACATGTCTTGGGTTGAGTCTTTCTAACGGCTAACACGTGTACTTCGTGGAGGCAAACTTGCGCGATGCATTAGCGACACCGCACACTACCACCCTCATCGCACTTTTCCGTCTGTGACAGACGGTTGAGTTTGCCCGAACTTTGCTGCACGTGCAGGTGCCAAAATGTTACATATGGAACGCGTCACCGGAAGAACCGAAGCGACATGTCCAGGACATCTCCTTCGAAAGCTGGCAATGTGTGAAGGCGTCAGATGCCTTAGTTGGAATTTACACCGTGCACGTAGCACGCTTTGAGCATCATTGTGTTCGGTTGCTACTGGCTCACTTTGGGGGCCGCATCAGTTCTTAGACCCTCGAAACAGTCGATGGACCTGAAAAAGCCAAGTTCCAGGAAGCATGTGAGGCGACGGGACTTTTATTATGAGGTGACGGCCACTGGGGGGAGACGACGGAGGACGCCTTATTTTGCTTGTCGCCGGCAAAGTTGATAGAGCTCTTCGCTCTTATATTGTGCACCTGCCGACTCTCGAACTCTATGACACTTCGGAACAATTACAAGCCGCTATATTTAAAGAGATCGCTTACGGGTTTCAAGGGACAGCACCGATAGATATTTTTTTTTTTTTTTTTTTTTTTTTTTAATGGACTTGTAGTCCGGGGTGATATGTTACAATAGAGTACGACTGACTATTAATACAACGATAAATGTAAAATACCTGCGCGAAAGATAAATACTCTCTAGAATTTAAGCATCTCTGTGCGAACTTGATAACAATTATAAACAGACTGTATTAAGCTAAGGCAAACAGATAATTATTCTATGCTGGAATTTGGAAGAGAGATTTTATCAGTCGGATTGAGAGGAGATTGTTAAAATCCGCCATTAAGGCAGTAATCTATGTTTTATGGTATTGAAGAAAATAAATACATATTAAAGCACAAAAGAGTATCAGGTGTGTAGAGTTCATAGCCCTTAATCATTTCAAAAGAAATAGTGATTATAAAGATGCAAGTCGTTCGGAAGTGTGGTGTGGTCTGATGGTTCGAACCTGCAGTTTTACACGGTTTTGGGAATCGTCGAGAATATTTCTCCGAAGACGTAAATAATTTCGCGTTCTGAAGTTGGACGCAACATTCCATACACATGACGCAGATTAGCGTTTGGCTGTACCGATCGATTTCCGTAGAGCGATAAATTATCTTCAGCGATTTCAGGTGGAGAAGTTTCAGCAAGGAGACACAACAAGATTTGCTGCTGCGAAACTCATATGATATTACCACATTCTTTAACTTACGGAGAATAGTAAGCAATATAGACTTCATAACCACCGCAAACATAATTAAAAGGACTCAACTTAGAAAAAAGGAGCAAACAGTAAAAAGGAATTTTTAAACCAAGCCATAAATAAAAAATCAATTAATAATAATACGCAATCACATTAATAAAACGCTCATTAAATAATAGAATAAAAATAATAACTCTAAATTGCGTAACATGCATGCATGAAGACTGTGCGATGGCATCAGATTGAGCTTAACTGAGCTGAAAAGATATATTGTGCAGGCGACCGATATCACCGCCAGAGCAAAAGGAGATATGATACTCAAACCACGAAAGTGATATCCTCGACCACTGTAAATAAGAGTGAACGATAAACGTGAAGAGTGGCATATCTTCATCCAGGCCTACTGTCTCCCGTACAGATAGTCCTTCGTTGACTTCTCGTGTGTATCGAGAGCCAGAAATCTATACATACGAGTAGAAAACAACTACTGTCCAAAAGTCGTTTACAGAGACGTATTACAGTTAATTTCTGACTGTCCATACAAACCATGGTAATTATGATGTTTTACGTGCTAGGCATGTCGCAAACAGTCATGAAATTTTTTTCTCTCTGTCCTGGACCATTTTCTATTTCTGTATTCTGTCGCCATTTTTTTTCCTTACGTAAAAAAATAAGGAACGATGTTTATCCTATCAGCTTCTCCCATCGTCTCAAAATTTGTTCTTTTTTCGACTTTCCGCGGTTTGCTGGGCCTTGTGAGTTAGCTTCCATCTCCACTCACCAAATTCATGCCGAAGCTCTACGATGAGACGTTCGTCGATATGGGGTGATAGTTAACTTTGTGAGTAGGCTGTTTATGTTTTCTCTATGTAAGTAGGCTGTTTATGTTTTCTTATTGGTAACGCCACGTAGCGCTCTATATGAAAAATCACTGGCTGTGCTGTGTGCAGTCTGTGGCTAGTTTGCATTGTTGTCTGCCATTGTAGTGTTGGGCAGCGGCAGCTGGATGTGAACAGCGCGTAGCGTTGGGCAGTTGGAGGTGAGCCGCCAGCAGTGGTGGATGTGGGGAGAGAGATGGCGGAGTTTTGAAATTTGTCATGAACTGCTATATTTATATATGATGATATCAAGGTAAATACATTGTTTGTTCTCTATTAATATCTTTCATTTGCTAACTATCCCTATCAGTAGTTAGTGCCTTCCATAGTTTGAATCTTTTATTTAGCTGGCAGTAGTGGCGCTCGCTGTATTACAGTAGCTTGAGCAGCGAAGATTTTTGTGAGGTAAGTGATTTGTGAAAGGTATAGTTTAATGTTAGTCAGGGCCATTCTTTTGTAGGGAATTTTGAAAGTCAGATTGCGTTGCGCTAACAAAATATTGTGTGTCAGTTTAAGCTCAGTCCTGTATAATTGTTGAAAGGGGACGTTTCATATGTCGACCCTTAGCCTAGGATACCTCAATGGAATCTTCTGATTTTTTCTTGTAGTTTGTGTATTTAGTGTAGCTTTTGTTTATTGCTATAGCGTAATTGTAGAGAGAATCTCCTTTGTAGTTGTAGCCTTTCATTGTTGTACAGTAAAACAGTTGTGGCATGCATGTAGATTTGCACCAAGTATTTCGCAGCTACGCTTGCAATTAACTACATATTATTTTCAGTGCTATGTTAATGTGTTCTCCTATTTTTGCACTTCAAATTGTGCTTTTCTGTTTTATCGTGTGAAATATTGTGACAATTATGGCGTGTGAAAAACGTAACACTAGGCTCCAAACTAAACTGAGAAATAATAGTGACGACGAGCGTAGCTTATCAGCGCCGCCGAGTAATGAATTTACTAATGTTCAAAGTAGTAATTTGGTAACTGTGCACAGGGAAATGGAGCGGGCGTCAAACAATGGCGTGGACAGTGAAACAATTAGTGAAGACGGAAGCATTATCGATCGATCGGTCGGCAATAGCTCGCCTCAGGAAGCCGAAATAACACGACACGATCTCGCAAACACTGTAGATTCAGGTTTTGGATCCTCACCGTTTGCTCAAATAAGTCAAGACACATTTTCTTCTTGTCAAAATGTGAATGTTTCCGGTGCAAATTCACTGCCGAAAAGCACTGAGGA
The DNA here is from genome assembly GCF_023864345.2 of Schistocerca serialis cubense. Taxonomy (NCBI): domain Eukaryota; kingdom Metazoa; phylum Arthropoda; class Insecta; order Orthoptera; family Acrididae; genus Schistocerca; species Schistocerca serialis. The sequence continues at coordinate 284,083,572 of NC_064644.1, read as the reverse complement.
ACATGTTTCAGACACCAATGCATTGTTATTACAATTAATACAACAAATGGGACAAACACAGCAAAAGCTTCAAAAGTTAGACGCAATGGAACAAAATCTTAAAAAGTTAGACTCATTGGAACAAACTCTTGAACAAACACGTGAAGATTTAACTACTGAGTTACATAACATTGAATCGAAACGTCAAAAAGTCTGTAATGACGTAAAAACACAAATTTGTGAGCATTTTCAACCTATTTTTTCGCGGCATGAAAATGCATTACAGAATCACGAGGCAGCCATAAAAAAACTGCAAACTATTGTTCATGAAAATCATGAGACCTTGCAAGCAAAATTTGACTCGGTTGCATCTATCGATTCAGTTACGCAACTTGCAAAAACTCAGGAAAACTTAAAGGACACAGTAGATACTCTGAAACTTGGTTCAGAAAAACACACTGAGGAAATAAGTACAGTATCGGAGAAAGTAGCCGAACTTTCGGATCAGTTCACTAATTTATCTACAAAGGTAGATGATGATCTGAATGACACAACACCTGTAGCCTTCACGGACACTGAAGAGTATGAACAAATTAGAAAATTCAAACAAAATCAAAATCAAATCAATACACAGTACAAAAGAGAAATCCGGGAAGTGCAAGATCAGTTGGCACAAGTAGTACAAGAATTACGTGTTTCAGAGTACACTCGCGCCCCAATACGGGAAGAGGGACATAGAAATACGGAACAGACACAAAATAACAACACAGGGCACTTCGGAAATTGTGAAAGAAGTTGGTAAGGTACGCCGAATTTTGAGATGGAACCGCCGAAACGACGTAACAATGACCGACATGCGACTTGCCGACATGATGATTTTGACTATAAGCTGTTCATTACTACACGTAAATTTAAAACATTCAAGAATTCAGGCAATGACATTCATCCACAAGCATGGCTCCATCAATTCTCTCATTGTTTTCCTCCCAACTGGTCGTTAGAACACAGATTAGAATTCATGTGTGGCTATTTAGAGAATGAACCAGCTGTAAGAATGCGATCGGTCATTCACGATTGCCACAGTGAAGGAGAATTTTACCATGCCTTCCTCTCAGCATATTGGTCTCAAGCCACATAAGACCGAGTAAAACATGGCATCATAATGATGAAACATTTCGAACAATCTGAATTCTCCAGTCTTGTGAAATATTTTGAAGACATGTTGCACAAGAATCAGTACCTGTCAAACCCATACAGCCCCTCAGAACTGATCCGCATTTGCTTAATCAAATTACCTGAACATTTACGACATATTATTTTAGCAGGACGTTGCAAAGAAGACATTGAGGCTTTTCAGGGACTGTTACAAGAACTGGAAATTGACACTGACAATCGGGGAACGCGGGAACAGGAGCACAACAATTACAGCTCACATCTGTCACAATTCCGCGATGACAGAAATAATACACGACAAGGCTATTCTTATAACGTAAATCGTGACCAAAACCGACACCACCCGTATGACAACCGTTGGCAGAGTAGTAATAATTACAGGGAAAGATCACCTCTCCGCGGTAATGACTATTACAGAGACAATCAGAGAAACAGACTATATGGGAACCAAAATAATTATTATTACGGGAGACAGAATAACTTGAGACGCAACGGTCCAGCGTGCAGTTACGATTCAGGGAGAAATTCTCCACCACTTAACCGACAAGAAAGAAACTACAGGAACTACCAACATGACGACAGACGATGTGATCGTAACGACAGACCTGAATTGAATCAGAACTGGCGGGATTTAAACAGGGCAGGGCCCTCTCGTCACGGTGAATTTGTAGAAGTTAGGTCTCCAAATCCCAATAACGACGTGCGCCAGCAAAGAGACAATAGGCAATGACTCATACCGCAGGCAGCCACAAAACGCACGTATGAAACTAACGACGCAGCTGCCGTAGCTAGTAATTACGTAAAAATGGAAGACATTAGGGACATCTTACTCCAAGAACACGACGTAAAATATAACAACATTGCATATCCTGTGATTCACATTACAGTAAATGACGTAAAATTTACGGCAGTACTTGACTCTGGCAGTCCCATTTCAGTAATCAGTGAAACAGCCTTTAGCAAATGCAACAAATCGAACGATTGCCCCACACTTCCGTTACGTAAGATTAAATTACAAGGTGCAATCTTTGGAAAAAGTGTAGATGTACGCCAACAAACCAACCTAGAATTCTTTTGTCAAAGCCACAGCTAATCTATGAACTTTCTTATTGTTCCATTATTGTCGACGGAAATTATATTGGGAGTAGACTTTTTGAATGAATACAAAGCAATCTTAAACTTTCACAATGCTGAAATAACTTTAGAAAAAGAAGGTAAGTCAGTAGCTTTGAAATTTGAAGATTGCCTCTCAAACCATGACGAAGAAATTAATCGTCTTTACCTCCTGTTAGACAACAGTTCGGAATTTTCGACGGAACTTGACACTAACAATCACTCTGCAAGTACTGACAGGGGTGATATCGACGGCGCATTTGATACTAATGAGTTAATTCAGAATAAAATTCAAACAATTGAGAATTGTGATGACAATGATAGGCAAGACCTTTTTGAGATTTTACAAGCACATTCCACAGTTTTTACTCACAAAACAGGAACAATCAAGGGATTTCAATACCAATTTCGTGTTCGTGAGCATACTAAATTTTGTGTTAGACCATACGTAATTCCGGCGCATTATAGGGACCGTGTTAGAACAGAAATACAATCTATGCTTGACGAGGGCATTATTGAGCCTGCAGTAAGCTCATACAACAATCTGTTACATGTTGTTGAGAAGAAAAATGGATCGATCAGGCTTGTCTTAGATTCGAGACAAATCAATACTATCATTATTCCTGAAACAGACAGGCTGCAGACGATGGAAGAACTTCTTCAAAATTTAATGGTGTAAAAGTGTTGTCTTCCATTGATCTCAGATCCAGCTTTTATCAGATCGAACTTCATCCAGAATGTAGAAAATACACAGCTTTCCTTTGTTTCGGAGTTTGTTATCAGTTTCGGAAACTTCCTTTTGGTTTGAACATTTCTTCAGCAGCATTCATTCGCGGGCTAAATTCCATATTACCTGAAGTCTTAAAACGTCACATCAACTTATATGTAGACGATATTCTGATAGCAGAAGCCTCATGGGAACAACACAATCGCATCCTCAACAGCGTGTTACATATTTTTGCAGAATCTGGAATTACAGTTAACTCGGAAAAGTCTGAATTCGGTAGGTCAAAGGTGAGGTTTTTGGGACATATTATTTCTTCTGAAGGCATTCAGCCGGATCCTGAAAAGTTAGAAGCAATCAGAGCCATTCCAGTTCCATCTACAAAAAGACAAGTCCGCAGTTTTCTAGGTCTCGTAAATTTTTACCGTCGTTTTCTGAATATGCAAATTCTTGTTACACCAAAACTTTGTTCTCTCACTGGAAAAAATACTATTTGGAACTGGGACGAACAAGCACAGTCGGAATTCAATTCTTTGAAAGAATCGCTACTGAACGCGCCAATACTAGCTCATCCAGATCTGTCACAAGAATTCTGCCTTAGCACGGATTCTTCTAAAGTCGGTCTTGGTGCCAATTTATTTCAAGAAGCCATAGAAAATGACACTACCGTTCAGAAAACCATTGCTTTTGCTAGCCGAGTGCTAACAAAATCTGAAAAAAATTATTCCGTTACTGAATTAGAAGCTTTAGCTATCGTTTGGGCATTTAACAAATTCCGTTTCTTTCTTTCTGGTAAGCACGTAAAAGTATACAGTGATCATCGTGCATTACAATTTCTTATGTCTTCAAAATTAAATCATGACAGGTTAAAACGTTGGGCATTGTTTCTGCAAGAATTCCGCTTCACAATAGTCTACATTCCCGGCAAGGAGAACGTTGTTGCGGACGCACTGTCACGCGCACCGGCTGGGCTTGAGAAAAGTAACAAAGAAGGCAACCTCGAAAAAAATTTCAGTTTTCTTTACATTCAGAAAGTCGCCTTTGAAAACTTCATCACCATATCTTTAAAAGACATTGCTCATGAACAAGATAAAGATCCGATTTGGAAAGACATCAAAAGTAAATGGGATGAAAAGACACACACTCAGATTCGACATTATTACCTGGTTAGAAACAACATACTCTTCAAACGCTGCACTGTTGATGACAAGCTATGGGTACTTTGCATTCCAGATGATTTTGTTAATAAGCTCATTTGGTACATTCATTTCAGCTACGCACATTTTGGCCCACGAAAATGTTATCATATTCTTCGAACGACTTGTTATTTTAACAATATGGAAAAGAGAATTCGAAGAGTCTTGTCTATTTGTAAACTTTGTCAAAAGGCGAAACCATCTAATATCTCCCATAGTGCTCCGCTGTTTCCTATCATTCCTTCTAAATTAAAAGAATTTGCTGCTGTTGATCTCTTGGGACCGCTTGTCAGAACATCTAATGGATTTTCGTACGTTCTAGTCGCTGTTGAACTTACTTCAAAATTTGTTTCATTCACACCGTTACGTAAAGCCACTGGACGGTCTGTATCCAACTCCTTTGTTAAAAATTTCTTACGTGAAGTTGGACACGTTAGTAAAGTCATTTCAGATAACGGACCGCAATTCAGATCTGCTGTTTGGTCACGCATGCTTCGCAACCATAAAATCAAACCTGTTTTTATTTCATTGTACTCACCACATTGTAACCCGTCTGAACGGATTATGAAAGAAATCAATAAGCTTTGCAGACTTTATTGTCACAGAAAGCATCAGCATTGGGACAGATATTTACACTTATTTCAAAATGTGCTGAATGAAATGCCTCATGATTCCACTGCTTTACTAAAGAATGAAGAACCACCGAACAGAATCAGAGAGCTTGTACCTTTCCCAAATACACGTAAACTTCGACACAAAGACATAATTGATTTGGCTCTTAAAAATATAAAATCTGCAGCAGACAAAAGGAGAAAACTACACGGTAAAGCAAATGCAAAGGAATTGTATATTGGTCAGAAGGTTCTCATTAAAGCTCATTCATTGTCACATAAGAAGAAACACTTGAGTCACAAATTCTTTCTAGTTTACAATGGACCTTACAGAATCCGACGTATACCACATGATAATTGCGTTGAAGTTGAAACTCTGCGTACTAGGAAGAGTAAAGGATTGCAGCACATTTCACATGTAAAACCGTTTATTGAGAGATAATCTGCTTTTTAACATTGTCTTTGCCATAAAACTTTTCACTTCACATTTCTAGTATGCTTTGTCAGATTTAGAATCTGTTAACATGTAACAATGTTTGAAGTGAAATATCCAGTCAAGAACCAAGAGAACTTATTTAAACAGAAATTACGAATGCATTGTTATAATGAACAGACGACACAGTGTTGTTAGTTGTACATTCTTGCTTGTTAGTTGCACGATTACGTAACGACTATCAGGCTTACATACTTAGGACACATACTGGTACTGCTAATGAGATTTTAATGCAACATTTTGGTTTACTTGAAAATACATTCTGGGTTTAAAGTACTTTCTGTGAGATACCAGATGACACAGTGGTTAGTTTATGTGACAGCTACATGATGTTATCACGACGCTACTAATGAGTGACAATTTACAATGTTGCTTTTGCAGTGTATCTGTTTTATATCTGCACAGTTTTCTGAATTCTTCTAGGAAGAAAAACATGTTTTAGTAGTAACTTTTGTGGTATAGCAACAATGAGACAGCCTTTTTCGTGGCATAACAATACGTTACTGTACAGTGCTTTCTTCATCACGCCAATAAGCATAATAACTACGATATCTATACGCAAAGCATTTCACTTTTGTTTATCATGTGGTAAGTACATTGACTTCAGCAGAACTTTGCTTACAGAGGACGATAACTACGACACTTCCACAGAGATTATCTTACAACAAGACGCACAGTTTAGCGCTACAGTACACGTATTTGAGTGATTAATTTTGTACTTAAAACATTTATTTTTAAAGATATTTGAAGTACAATGACACAAAGTTTTTCTGTGATACATTTCATTCCATTGCAATAATCTGTAAGACCTGGGAGTATAATTACATTTATCCTCAGGGGGGTACATGATTACTTTGTGTACCATGTGTGTGGCAACCACAAGGAACCCTAGCTAATTTGGTATTTGCTTATACAACTTTACACATCGGTACCATATTTCTCTAACACACAAATTACACAGCTATCTGATCATTTAACTGAGAGATAAACATTTTTTTACTACATCAGTGACACATGTTTACGCAATTACACAGTTGGGTAACTTCACACTTATGAAATTGTATTTGTCTGTACTTTGTGAACTGCTCATATTTTTCGGAACCATTGTGATACTATGAGAGCTTTGAATGATATATTTGGTAAGGGAGCATGATTTTAAAGTATGTTTGAGGTAGATGAAACTATTGAAATGAGCAGAGAATTTTTTTTAGGTTTTGAAATTATTGGAGGAAGCTACGACGATTTTGAGAATTGACTGAGATGTTATGATATTATTACGACGACGATGTGTACTATGCTGTTGAGATATGTTTATGATCAATAAGATGATGCTACCGTATATGAGGAATAAGAAGTATGTTGGAAACCAAGAAGCGTACTTTAAGAGTTATGAAATGTGCGTAAATGCGTGACTGTATCACAATGCTGACGAATATTTTATTTGGACACTTGTATTTATAGGGTTTTGTTTCTACACATTTCAACGCAAATTCTCGACCCGTGAAATTTTGTATATGAGACTGTCACAGTAGCGGAAATTGCTGTCGTAAATATTTCCGTAAGAAAGTTAAGTGACCACCTGCAGGTAATGCGTCGTGGGCACGCAGCTGTGTCAGACGCCGGGAGAACAAATCATTAGTGAGGGCTGCATCAGAAGCACAGGTAGAAAAAAAAAAAGGGGGAGGCCATTGTCCGTGCTACTGACATTTCCTTGTTGAAAGCATACTGTGGAGCTCGAAATTTATGATATTTACTGAAATGCCTAATAAAATGACAAGAAATATTTTTACATCTGCACACCTGATTATGACAAGCGTCTTTCTATGAGAGTTGAGAGAATTTCTACTAACTTATGAAATGTCACATGACTACTGAATGATATTTTTTATGCTTTGCTTTTCATAGTTGCTTATTTCATTTGATATCTTGTTTCCAGCTGTGTAGCAGTATTGCTTTTATAAAATGAAATGCATTTGCTAATGTGAACACTTTCTGTCAACAGATCTATTAAATAAGTATTTTCTGATCCACATTCTTCGAAAAAGGAGCTCTTGGAATGGAGAGAACAATAAGAAGGGACTAATAACAGTAACTGCATCTATAATTTTCTTTTCAAGTACTTGGTAATTTCTTTTGTAGAATAATTTGTGGTGCACCACTTTAATTACATAGATATTAAGATGTGAATATACATTTCCCTTATCTGCATTGTTGTTTTTACTGTAATATTTTTTCTGCTTGAGCTATGTCATGTTTAGGTATAAGTTACTGCTGTTTGCCAGGCGTAGTGTTACTGAATTTGACTTTGTGTTACTCTGCTAAGCCAATTTTACTACTCATTTATTTTTCTTGTTGCTGCACATTGGCTCATATTAGTTGTAATGTTGCATTGCTTGGTAATTTAGATTTACTGTAGCTTGCTTTGCAATTTTCCATTTTTTTGGTCATTGCTGTTTATATTAATTGTTTTATGTGCTGCTGCATTGCCTCGTTCCTTAGTTTAGCATCTGAGCTCAGTAGATTTAAGTTAGCTTAAGAGGGGGTAGCCTCTAAGAGAATGAGTTTCGATGAATTGGAAGAAATGCATTGAGAAGTTATACGAAAAAAAGGTACAGAAAACAGGTTTAGGTAGGATTTTCTTGGAAATAAATGTTGAGGTAAGAAATGTGTGAGCATATAAATACAGAAAGCATGCTTAGATAGAATTTTTTTGATGGAAGCAAAGGTTGAAATAAGACAAATGATCTATGGAATGAAGTTTTGGGTTGGACTGCAGTACCAAATGTTACACTGAAAACGAACCCTGTCCTTTCCTTTTGTGTTATCCCACTATGTGTTTGTGTACCCTTGTGTATCTGTTTTCTTCCTGTCTCTGTGTAATTTCATAGAATTTTTTTCTTCTTTTAATATTAAGCTACATTCACTATGATGAGGAATACTGTTATCCTCGAATATAATTGGCATTAATAATATGTTATTTACTTTGTACAGATGTTAGATATTATTAATTCTGTTCTGTTTAATGCTCATGAGTGAAGTTGATGTTTTGAAAGTTACTCTGATCTTTTATGTATGTACTCATGTCATAATTCCTGTAACACTGACGTATATGTCTATTTCTATTCTTTTGTAAAGCCTTTATTAGTACAAATGTTATCTGTATTATTATGTCTTTAATGATGTATTTTGTACCTTTGTTATTGTTTTCTTATGTTATAAAATTGTACTTGACACCAGTTCATCAAATTAAGTAACTTGTAAGTTACATTTCACTGCACACGTTTCTGTTGGTCATAGTATATGGACAATATGTGAGAAGTTGGGACTGTTAGTGTTTGCACGTGTGTTACTAATTCAGCAAGGGACTGGATAACAGCATTTCTGGTTCTAAGGACAATTTCAAAAACTTTGTGAGTGCACAAGTGGTGGTTTATGGACTTGCTATATTATCCGCAAGACTCTTCAATGGTGATTGTGCACCTGCACAGTCGCAACGGATGGCTGCTAGCCGTCTCTACAAGGACTACATTGGGGCTGCATCTTTGATGCCCACCAATACCATTATTTCTACAAGGACTACAGTGAGTCAGCATCTTTGATGGCCCACAAATACCATTATTTCTACAAGGACTGCAGGGGGTCTGCACCTCTGGTGACCCACCAATACCGTAATCTCTACCAGGATTATAGTGGGTCTACTCTGTGATGACCTACCTACCAATATTCTTCAAAACGTCGAATGACTGCTGTGGGTTTGCTCTGTTGTGGCCCATTATCTGTCAGCATGTCAAGAGTCAGCACTGTCTTTCCGTTGGAAGGACAATGCTACTTCTTCAAGACTGCATGGAAATCCACTACTTCTGTGTGCAATTTCTTTCACTAATGAGACTTTGTGAAAAAAAACTGTAATTACTATTATGATGAATGATCAGGACTATCTTTATGGACTGTGAGAAAATTTTAGCTTTTGACCAACATTGTATCAATAAGTGTGTGCATTTGATTTCTCTGTTATTGTAATTATGAAAAATTTTATCAAATCATTATTGGCCACTGCCCAAAAAAAAAATTTGTAAAATTTTTTGTGGGGAGCATGGGGGCTATGTAAGTAGGCTGTTTATGTTTTCTGTATGTAAGTAGGCTGTTTATGTTTTCTTATTGGTAATGCCACATAGCGCTCTATATGAAAAATCACTGGCTGTGCTGTGTGCAGTCTGTGGCTAGTTTGCATTGTTGTCTGCCACTGTAGTGTTGGGCAGCGGCAGCTGGATGTGAACAGCGCGTAGCGTTGGGCAGTTGGAGGTGAGCCGCCAGCAGTGGTGGCTGTGGGGAGAGAGATGGCGGAGTTTTGAAATTTGTCATGAACTGCTATATTTATATATGATGATATCAAGGTAAATACATTGTTTGTTCTCTATTAATATCTTTCATTTGCTAACTATCCCTATCAGTAGTTAGTGCCTTCCATATTTTGAATCTTTTATTTAGCTGGCAGTAGTGGTGCTCGCTGTATTGCAGTAGCTTGAGCAGCGAAGATTTTTGTGAGGTAAGTGATTTGTGAAAGGTATAGTTTAATGTTAGTCAGGGCCATTCTTTTGTAGGGAATTTTGAAAGTCAGATTGCGTTGCGCTAACAAAATATTGTGTGTCAGTTTAAGCACAGTCCTATATAATTGTTGAGAGGGGACGTTTCAACTTCACCAAGGGTACTGGTTACAATCTGTAGGTATTAATGGTGTACGTAAATTATAGATATGTCTTGCTGATGAAGATATTTCAGAATTGGTGTGAACTGTAAGCCAAGACACATTTAACTATTTTCCAATTCAATTCAATTTTTAAAACATTATGTACAAAACTGTAACAGTTAAGCTTTTTATTCTTGTAAATATGCATTTCTGTAGCTGTTTATTCAATTGTGTGTGCATTGTCACTATGTGTTGCCGATGGCTAAATTGAGTACACATTGAAAGGCCAAATAAACAAAAAAAAAAAAAAAAAGTAGCTCTACGATGTGATAGTCCCACATTGGTGTTTGGAGCAGTGCAACTAAAGATGTGGACCGAGGGAATTTTGAAATGTAAACTGAATATCACGATCTGGTAATCGCTCTATACTGTGTAACTGCAAGAAATTCTTCGACTTCTTCACCGAATAACTTCAGGTTTTATATTGTAGAGTAAGCGAAAAGAATATTGAAAATTTGTAAGAAACTACACAAATAATTGATCGGTGTCACGTCGAAATATTGTACCTCTCACACAAAACGCTGAAAAATGTATTGGTAGTTGGCACAAATATGTGGGCCGGTAAGACAAGAAATTATTCAGACACATTTTGTTTGACAATTAACTTAATTTATTATCATTTATACATAACGACAGAGTACGATGCTCACGTGATCAGATCAGGAGGGCAAAAGAAAAAAGCGGACAGCTAGGCTCTACTAGTAGCCCTCGAAAAAAACTGAAGGCCAAGCCTTCGTATATTAGTACACATTACTTAAATGTTAACATATGGACTCTTTGGTCCGGGATCATTACAAAAAATTTCACACAGAAATAATTTTTTAGGAAGGGGTATTACAGCCGAAAGTGACTCGCTCTTCAGTACCTTCAAGACGTAGCTTTCTTGATGGAACACGAGCGTGGATAGTACGTTTCGGCAATAGCATTTCTTTCTAAATAACTATTTAATCACTGGTAACACTGCGAGGCGCAGCTAGTACAGGTTAAAAGATGAACATCGAATAAAGAGAAAGCAAAGGTAATGAAATTGAGTCGTATTTAGTTAGGCAAGCTTAGGGAATAAAATAAATTAAATATAAGAGACGAGTTTCTCTGTTTTGGTAGTAAAATAACTGAGGATGGCTGGAGAGAGCTTTCCCAGACAACAGACAGCAAAACAAACGATACCGAAAAAAATGGTATCGATTAACATCTAGTATAAATTGAATGATATGGGGGACATTTTTGAAAGTATTTGTCTCGAGTGTTGCCCTGCACGGATGTGGAACCTGACCGATAAACAACGAAGACAAGATGGGAATAAAAGCTATTTAAATGTAGTGGTACAGGAGAATGCTGAAGTTGATATGGCTGTATAGGGTAAAGAATGACGAGCTGGAGTGAAAAAAATGTATAGAACAACTAGACTAAAAGAAGAGCTCGACTGATTTGACACATCCTGTGGCAAAAAAGAACTGTCAATCCCAACGGTGAGAAGTGTGAGAAGTTAAAATTGTACAGGGAGTTGAGGCTTGAATACAATAAGCAATTCCAAATGGATTAGATTGCCGTAGTTTTTCTGACATGAAGGGGTTTCAGAGCATAATCTATCCTGAGTGGACACTAGCATCAATCCAGTCTGCCTACCTGAAGACTAAAGCAACAACAGTAAACTGATTACAGTTCATTATCTTAAGTGTTAGTGCATTCTGTAAAGCACGACATGTGTTGTTGCTTGTACGCATTCTCCATGAACGTAGCTCGCTTACTTTTTTGTTGTTTGTCTTTCACTGTATGTGCAACATCGTGGTGTTCTTGCGGCTGGGCCTGGTAGCAGGGCAGTTTGCGGCGATAACCTTTTCCCACGGCCATTGAAGCCGTTACAATGACGCTATTTGTCCCGCGGAGATAAAGGATGCACAAGCTCGTTATTAACGCTGAGGCCGGCCGTTGAGCGCTGGAGCTCACAATAGCGTAATCATAACAGCGTGAAAACGGAGCCGCAGCGCCTTTAAAACACCTAATTGCGCATCGTCCCTGGCGCTCAGAGCTTTATTTTCATGATCCGCTAGGTTAGTGTACCTTTGCTCTGTTTTGTTTCACCACATAAATCAATTTTGTACCATTAGTAAAAAGTTCAGCGCTATAATTAACGATCCAAGTTAATAGTACATAATTCTGTACTGAAAACAGTTATGCGTTATACCGTTAACAAATTGCTTTCAAGTCTGAAAACTTAGAGTGTTGCGTTTATCTATATAGGCATACTTAAAGTAGCTCTTCACGAAATGTGGTAGACCTTATTCATTACCACACAAGTAAAATAATAAGGACTATTAAAGTCTTACGTAACGTGTCATAAGAGATAGAAATCACTTTGCTCTACGATAAATTTGTTAACAATGTGAATCACTACCTTTTTGACAAACTCATTGACATTGATTTTGGCACAAATATAACATCTCATGGTCTTTCTCTATACGATACTACTGTTTAATACATTGTGAGTGGTCTTAATACTGATGAATGCATGTCGTGTACAGTAGAGTTACAGTCTTAGGTATATGGACGATTCAGGCTGGATAAGTAATGTAGAGTTACATAATTATACACACAAGAAATTGTGGAGAACCCCCTCGTTCCTAAGTCCACCTAATTTTCCACATTCCATCTAATTTTCGACATTCTTCCCTAGACCGATACCCCAAATGCTTCGATTGTCCTCTCTTCCGGTTTTCTCACACTCTATTTTCCACTACCATACAATGGTGTGCTCCAAACTTAGATTCTAAGAAATTTCTTCCTTACATTTAGGCCTATGTTTGATACTTGTAGACTTCTCTTGGCCAGGAATGTACATTTTCTTCGGTGCTAGTTTGCTTTGATTGCCCTCCTTGCTCCGTCCATCATGAGTTATTTTGCATCCTAGGCAACAGAATTCCTTACCTCGAGTATTTCGTGATCCCTTAGCTCTGATGTTACTCGCTGCTCTCATTTCTGCTACATCTCATTCTAGTTTTCCTTCAATTTACTCTCAAACCACATTCACTGTTCATTCCTTCAACAAATCCAGTAAATCTCCTCCATTTTCATTCAGGCTAACAATATCATCAGCGAATCTAATCATTGATATCCTTTGAACGGTAATTTTAATTCCAGTCGTGAATCTTTTTTTTCCGTCAATGCTTCTTCGCATTTATAGACTGAACAGTAGAGACGGAAGACTACATCCCTATCTCCCCGCCATTTTTAATCTGAACACTTCGTCCTTGGTCTTCCTGTCTTATTGTTCCCTCTTGCTTCTTGTAAATACTGTTTATTACATGTCTTCCCCTGAAGCCTAACCCTATTTTTCTCCAAATTTCTAACATCTCGTACAATTTTACTTTGTCGAACGCTTTTTCCAGGTCGACAAATACTATGAACATGTCTACAGTTTTCTTCAGCCCTGCTTCCATTAACAGCCGAAACTAAGAACTGCCTCTCCGGTGCCTTCACATTTCTTAAAGCCAAACTGATCGTCATCTAACAGATCCTAAATTTTTTCTGTTCCTCTGTATACTATTCTCGTCAGCAGGTTGGATGCACGAGCTATTAAGCTGATTGAGCGATATGGCTCGCACTTTCCGGCTCTTGCTATTTTCTGAATTGTGTGGATGATGCTTTTCCGAAAGTCTGATGGTACATTGCCAGCCTCATACACTCTACTCACAAACGTGAATAGTTGTCTTGTTGCTACTTCCCCGAATGATTTTAGAAATTCCGGTGCATTGTTATTTATGCCTCCTGCTTTATTTGACCTTACGTCGTCCGAGGCTCTTCATTAACCTATTTCATCTCTTGACACATCATCAAACAATTCCTCCTCCTCATAGGGGTCCTCAATGAACTTTTTCCATCTGTTCGCACTCACTTTTGCGTTTAACCATGGCATTTCCATTGCTCTCTTGATGTTACCGCAACTGCTTTTAATTTCGGCAAAGGTTGTTTTGACTTTCCTAGATACTGTATCAGTCCTTCCGACAATCATTTCTTTTTTGTTTCGTTCAAATTTTCCATGCAACCACTTCGCGTTAGCTTACCTGAAATTCCCATCTATTTCATTGCGAAGTGACTTATATTTCTTTATTCCTGAAATTCCGTAAACATTTTCGTGCTTCCTTCTTTCTATGATCAGATGAACATACTCCGTTATCCATGGTTTTCTTGCAATTACCTTCGTTGGTCCTACGTTTTTCTCTGCAACTTCTGTGATTGCCCTTTTTGGAGATGTTCACTCCTCTTGCACTGAACTCCTTAGTGAATTATTTATTATCGAAGTATCTATACCTTCTGAGAACTTCGGGTATGTCTCTTCGTTCCTCTGTACTTCTGCACCCAGTCCTTTGCGCATTGATTCTTCGTGACTAGTCTCTTAAACTTCAGCCACTTTTCGTCATTACTATTTTGTGACGTGAGTCTATATCTGCAGTCCAATGTCTGATTTCGAAATCTCTGCCTGCCCATGATGTAATCTAATTGGAATCTTCCCGTATCACCTGGCCTTTCCCAAATATATCTTCTCATGTGATTTTTGAACAGAATATTACCTCTTAGTGGGTGACATTTATTGCAGAACTCAATCCTCATCCTCTCTTGTTCCTACTATCAAGCCAATACTATCCCATAAGTCTATCTTCGACTCTGTCCGCTACTACCGCATTCGAATTCTCCCTGGCCGTTCGATTTTCATCTCCTTTTACGCACTGAATTGCCTGCTCAATAGCCTCATATCATTTCTCTGTATCTTTATACTCTGGTTACTACGTCGGTAAATATACCTGAGCTTTTGTTGTTGGTTTGCTATCAATTCTGATGAGAAAACCCTATCATAGAAATGTTGACTCTGTGCCCTGACTTCCTCTTCGTAACTATTGCTACTCCCGTATACCATTTTCTGCTGCTGTTGATATTACCCTACAATCGTCTGACCACAACGCCCTTGACCTCTTTCCATGTCACTTTATTGTCCACCACTATACATAAATTGAACCTCTGCATTTCCGTTTCAAAATTTTTTTTCCTTCCCAAATACGTTCATAGTTCTGACATTCCATGCCTCGACCCTTAAAACGTTACCCTTGCATGGGGGCATAATTAAATAAAATGCAAATATTTGTAGTAGCTGTATGTCGGCTACGAAGTCTCGTAACCGGTTGGCCCTGACTATCATTAGTACACAATCTGACTGCATAGAATAACAACAAAGAATGAAAGGAAATTTCCGTTAACACAATTAATTAAGTCCCCAGCAACTATAAAAGCTACGAAACAACAAAGTACAAGTGTAACTGTTCTGTGTGTGGAAGTGTGATTCAACGTACACATCTGGCACGGTTCTTCCTCAATACGACAAGATGCTTTAAACGCCATTTACAATGAAGTAATAAAAAAAACACAAATACTATGATTGCACATAGAAATCAGAATTACACTCTAATACATGAACACAAGCCAGATGCTTTGTTGACTGAACCTGTGACCAAGAACCATTGTTGTTGTTGTTGATGTGGTCTTCAGTCCTGAGACTGGTTTGATGCAGCTCTCCATGCTACTCTATCCTGTGCAAGCTTCTTCATCTCCCAGTACCTACTGCAACCAACATCCTTCTGAATCTGCTTAGTGTATTCATCTCTTGGTCTCCCTCTACGATTTTTACCCTCCACGCTGCCCTCCAATGCTAAATTTGTGATCCCTTGATGCTTCAAAACATGTCCTACCAACCGATCCCTTCTTCTTGTAATGTTGTGCCACAAACTTCTCTTCTCCCCAATCCTATTCAATACTTCCTCATTAGTTATGTGATCTACCCATCTAATCTTCAGCATTCTTCTGTAGCACCACATTTCGAAAGCTTCTATTCTCTTCTTGTCCATACTAGTTATCGTCCATGTTTCACTTCCATACATGGCTACACTCCATACAAATACTTTCAGAAACGACTTCCTGACACTTAAATCTATACTCGATGTTAACAAATTTCTGTTCTTCAGAAACGATTTCCTTGCCATTGCCAGTCTACATTTTATATCCTCTCTACTTCGACCCTCATCAGTTATTTACTCCCTAAATAGCAAAACTCCTTTAGTACTTTAAGTGTCTCATTTCCTAATCTAATTCCTCAGCATCACCCGATTTAATTTGACTACATTCCATTATCCTCGTTTTGCTTTTGTTGATCTTCATCTTATATCCTCCTTTCAAGACACTGTCCATTCCGTTCAACTGCTCTTCCAAGTCTTTTGCTGTCTCTGACAGAATAACAATGTCATCGGCGAACCTCAAAATTTTTACTTCTTCTCCATGAATTTTAATACCTACTCCGAATTTTTCTTTTGTTTCCTTTACTGCTTGCTCAATATACAGATTGAATAACATCGGTGAGAGGCTACAAACCTGTCTCACTCCGTTCCCAACCGCTGCTTCCCTTTCCTGCCCCTCGATTCTTACAAGTGCCATCTGGTATCTGTACAAATTGTAAATAGCCTTTCGCTCCCTGTATTTTACCCCTGCCACCTTTAGAATGTGAAAGAGAGTATTCCAGTCAACATTGTCAAAAGTTTTCTCTAAGTCTACAAATGCTAGAAACGTAGGTTTGCCTTTTCTTAATCTTTCTTCTAAGATAAGTCGTAAGGTTAGTATTGCCTCACGTGTTCCAACATTTCTACGGAATCCAAACTGATCTTCCCCGAGGTCCGCTTCTACCAGTTTTTCCATTCGTCTGTAAAGAATTCGCGTTAGTATTTGGCAGCTGTGACTTATTAAACTGATAGTTCGGTAATTTTCAAATCTGTCAACACCTGCTTTCTTTGAGATTGGAATTATTATATTCTTCTTAAAGTTTGAGGGTATTTCACGTGTCTCATACATCTTGCTCACCAGATGGTAGAGTTTTGTCAGGACTGGCTCTCCCAAGGCCGTCAGTAGTTCTAATGGAATGTCGTCTACTCCCTGGGCCTTTTTTCGACTCAGGTCTTTCAGTGCTCTGTCAAACTCTTCACGCAGTATCGTATGTCCCATTTCATGTTCATCTACATCCTTTTCCATTTCCATAATATTGTCCTCAAGTACATCGCCCTTGTATAAACGCTCTATATACTCCTACCACCTTTCTGCCTTCCCTTCTTTGCTTAGAACTGGGTTGCCATCTGAGCTCTTGATATTCATACAAGTGGTTCTCTTTTCTCCAAAGGTCTCTTTAATTTTCCTGTAGGCTGTATCTATCTTACCCCTAGTGAGACAAGCCTCTACATCCTTACATTTATTTTCTAGCCATCCCTGCTTAGCCATTCTGCACTTCCTGTCGATCTCATTTTTGAGACGTTTGTATTCCTTTTTGCCTGCTTCATTTACTGCATTTTAAATTTTCTCCTTTCATCAATTGAATTCAATATTTCTTCTGTTACCCAAGGATTCCTATTAGCCCTCGTCTATTTACCTACTTGATCGTCTGCTGCCTTCACTACTTCATCCCTCAGAGCTACCCATTCTTCTTCTACTGTATTTTTTTCCCCCATTCCTGTCAATTGTTCTCTTATGCTCTCCCTGAAACTCTCTACAACCTCTCGTTCTTTCAGTTTATCCAGGTCCCTTCTCCTTAAATTCCCACCTTTTTGCAGTTTCTTCAGTTTCAATCTGCACTTCATAACGAAGAGATTGTGGTGAGAATCCATATCTGCCCCTGGAAATGTCTTACAATTTAAAACCTGGTTCCTAAATCTCTGTCTTACCATAATAGAATCTATCTGATACCTTCTAGTATCTCCAGGATTCTTCCAGGTATACAACCTTCTTTTATGATTCTTGAACCAAGTGTTAGCTATGATTAAGTTATGCTCTGTGCAAAATTCTACAAGGCGGCTTCCTCTTTCATTTCTTCCCCCCAGTCCATATTCACCTACTATGTTTCCTTCACTCCCTTTTCCTACTGACGAATTCCAGTCACCCATGACTATTAAATTTTCGTCTCCCTTCACTACCTGAATAATTTCTTTTACCTCGTCATACATTTCATCAATTTCTTCATCATCTGCAGAGCTAGTTGGCATATAAACTTGTACTACTGTAGTAGGCATGGGCTTTGTGTCTATCTTGGCCACAATAATGCGTTCACTATGCTGTTTGTAGTAGCTTACCCGCACTCCTACTTTTTTATTCATTATTAAACCTACTCCTGCATTACTTCTATTTGATTTTGTATTTATAACCCTGTAATCACCTGACAAAAAGTCTTCTTCCTCCTGCCACCGAACTTCACTAATTCCCAATATATCTAACTTTAACCTATCCATTTCCCTTTTTAAATTTTCTAACTTACCTGCCCGATTAAGGGATCTGACATTCCACGCTCCGATCTGTAGAACGCCAGTTTTCTTTCTCCTGATAATGACGTCCTCTTGAGTAGTCCCCGCCCGGAGATCTGAATGGGGGACTATTTTACCTCCGGAATATTTGACTCAAGAGGACGCCATCATCATTTAATCATACAGTAAAGCTGCATGTCCTCGGGAAAAATTATGGCTGTAGTTTCCCCTTGCTTTCAGCCGTTCGCAGTACCAGCACAGCAAGGCCGTTTTGGTTAATGTTACAAGGCCAGATCAGTCAATTATCCAGACTGTTGCCCCTGCAGCTACTGAAAAGGCTGCTACCCCTCTTCAAGAAACACATGTGTGTCTGGCCTCTCAACAGATTCCCCTCCGTTGTGGTTGCACGTACGTTACGGCCATCTGTATCACTGAGGCATGCAAGCCTCCCCACCAACGGCAAGGTCCATGGTTCATGGGTGGGGGGGGGGGCAAGAAGCATTGTAATTTAAAAAATTTTAAATACAAAATTTTTTTTATTACCTCATATATATTGACGAAAAAAATACGCTCTGATCATTAGAACATCCCCAATCGAACAGCCCATCAGAACAACTGCACAGGACATGCTCACAACTAGTACTGCTATCAACATCGTCTCAATAAGCACTGACTATGGGAACCTCAGAACTACTACTACTGTCCACAGCAACTTCTGAACACGCACTGCCAGTGGAGGCGGCTGAATAATACTCTTTGGCACAGTATCTGGCACTGTGACTTAGTGTAGCCACCTTTCATATGCCCCTCCTCCACAGGCTAGAATTTGATGGTATTTTTGACAGCATTGGTGGTGAAAATAGCACCAAATTCGTCCAAAAAAATACAGACAAAAATAAAAGGTAATATTAATAACGAATGGCACCTGCAATGACAAATAGGTGTAGGTAAGAGTCTCATAACATTTCATGAACAGTAAATACACAAAAATCAGTTTATACAAATATTTACATAAAATCTCATCAGTAGTTCTATAAACAGGTAACACTCCTCAGAGTAGTTGACAGTTCCACCAGTAGCACCCAGCAATGGTCAACAGGTGCAAATATCAGTCTCATAACATTTCATCAGCAGTAATTAAACAGCTCCAACAGTGACATCCAGCAATGGCGAGCAGGCGCAGACACCAACAAGTGACATCATTTCAGTAGAGACAGTTCCATCAGTGGCACCCAGCAATGTTAAACAGGTGCAGACAGCAACAAGTGACATTATTTCAGTAGAAGCAGTTCCATCAGTGACACCCAGCAATGTTGACAGGTGCAGACAGCAACAAGTGACATCATTGCATTAGAAGCAGTTGGTTGGTTGGTTTGAGCATTAAAGGGACCAAACTGCAGATGTCATCGGTCCCTTGTTTCATAAACACACAGAGCACAGGGAAACCATCCATTAGTCATTCTAAGCAGAAGATAAAAATTCCAGGGGAAGATAATCCCCAAGGTCAATAATAAAGAAATATGGAAAACGGAGCACAGCAACAAAAACAACATAGAGAAGAAAGGCAGAAGGAATTAAAACTGCAAAGCAGAGGACTGTGGCTGGCTGCTCACAAAAATAATAGGATGACCCAGCCACTCTGCAACACGTTAAAACCTCCAGCCTAAAAGATTAGGGTGGAGTCGAATTACAACACAAAACAAAGTAAAAGATACAGCACAAAAGAGGGTGACACAATAAAATTAGAGGGACCTATAAAAGCCACTTGCTCGAATAAAACTTAAAACATGATCTGCCATAGAGACATCGTCACCCAAAAGAGATGATAAATCAACCAGGAAATTAAAAGTTCCCCTGAGGGCGGTTAAAAGAGGACAGTCCAACAATATATGGGCCACCGTCATATTCGCACCACAGCGACAATGAGGGGGGTCCTCTCGACGCAGCAGATGACCATGCGTCAGCCAAGAGTGGCCAATGCGGAGCCTACACAGAACAACAGAATCCCTGCGAGAGGCCCGCATGGAGGAACCCCACACAGTCGTGGTCTCCTTTACCTGCCGCAGCTTGTTGGGTGCTGACAGAGTGTGCCATTCGTCTCCCCACAACCCAAAGACCCGATGATGCAAAACCGTTCGGAGATCAGTTGCCGGGAGGCCGATTTCCAACGGCAGTTTGCGGGTAGCCTCTTTGGCTAACCTGTCGGCGAGTTCGTTTCCCGCGATCCCAACGTGTCCCCGGGTCCATATGAACACCACCGAACGACCACGCTGTTCAAGAGCGTGAATGGACCCCTGGATGGCACTAACAATGGGATGGCGTGGGTAGCACTGGTCAAGAGCCTGCAGAGCGAGTCACTGCACATGACAAAGGACTCTCCAGTACTTGTACGAATATGCTCAAGGGCACAAAAAATGGCTGTCAGTTCTGCGGTGTAAACACTGCAGCCTTCCGGCAAGGAGCGCTGGTCGACATAGTACGCGTGAGCATAAGCGTACCCCACACGGCCATCAACCATCGAGCCATCGGTATAGACAACCTCTGAGGCATGGTATGCGCCTAGGAGAGCAAGGAATTGGCGGCGCAAGACTGCAGGAGGAACTAAATCTTTTGGCCATCGGGAAAGTTACAGCCGAAGCTGCGGCCGACAAATACACCAAGGTGGTGTATGTGGGCGGACCTGGAAAGCAGATGGAAGAGGCAAACACTCGAGTTCATTCAGGAGCGACCAAACACGAATGCCAATTGTATGGCATGATCGCGGCCGCCGGTGTGGGATATGGACTGCCGCATTTTCGAAAAGGAGACGATAGTTAGGGTGACGGGGCGAACAACGGACGTGGGCAGCATAGTTGGCTAACAGTTGTTGACGCCGAATACGAAGTGGAGGAACCCCAGCCTCAGCAAGGAGGCTATGAACAGGACTGGTGCGGATTGTTCCTGTCGCCTGTCGAACCCCACAGTGGTGAACGGGATCCAGCAGTTACAACGCTGAGGGCGACGCTGAGCCATACACCACACTCCCATAATCCAATCGGGACAGCACAACTGCTTTGTAGAGCTGCAGCAGCGTGTGACGATCTGCACCCCAAGATGTGTTGCTCAGGCAGCGGACGGCATTCAGATGCTGCCAGCACTGACGCTTGAGCTGACGAATATGTGGAAGCCAAGTAAGCCGGGCATCGAACAGCAATCCCAGAAAACGGTAAGTGTCAACAACCCTGAGCATGGCATCCTGAAGATAGAGCTCAGGGTGGGGATGGGCAGTTCGACGCTGACAAAAGTGCATAACACAAGTCCCACGCCTGCGCCTTGCGTATGGCTCCCTGCAACCGACGTTCTGCAACACCAATGGTGGAGGAGCTGAAAAAGAAGCAGAAATCGTCAGCATATAACGTGGGTGAGACAGACAACCCTACTGCTGCTGCAAGGCCATTAATGGGCACAAGGAAAAGGGGCACGCTCAATACAGAGCCCCGTGGAACGCCATTCTCCTGGATATGAAGTGAACTATGGGATGTGCCAATTAAAACGCGGAATGTCCGAACAGATAAAAAATTCTGAATAAAAATGGGGAGAGAGCCCCGGGGACCCCACCCATGCAACGTGGCGAGAATATGGTGCCGCCACGTCGTGTCATATGCTCTGGAGAGATCGAAAAAGATGGAGACGAGGTGTTGACGCGTGGAAAAAGCAGTGCGGATTGCAGATTCAAGGAAGACCAAAGTATCGGCGGTGGAACGGCACTGACGGAAGCCGCTCTGGCACGAAGCCAGAAGACCCAGAGACTCGAGCAGCCAACACAGCCGTCAACTCACCATGCGTTCCAGTAGCTTGCACAGAGTGTTTGTCAAGCTGATGGGCCGATAGCTATCCACATTAAGCGGGTCCTTGCCAGGCTTCAGCACCGGAATGATGGCACGTTCTCGCCACTGCGACGGAAAGAAACCATCGCCCCATATGCGGTTGAAGATGGCAAGAACACATCGCTAACAGTCCGGGGACAGGTGTTTGAGCATCTGATTGTGAACGCTATCTGGCCCAGAGGCTGTATCGGGGCACTGTGCCAGGGCGCTTTGGAGTTCCCACAAACTAAATGGGGCGTTATACGTCTCAGGGTGGTGAGAGGCAAAAGAAAGCCGTTTGCCTTCCTCCCGGCGTTTGAGCGCGCGAAATGCCGGCGGGTAATTCCCCTACACAGAGGCCCGAACATAGTGCTGTGCGAAATGCTCTGCGATTGCATCGGCATCGATGGATACCGCCCCGTTTATGGTAAGCCCTGAGACACCTGTAGAGTGCTGCAATCCAAAGATGCGCCGAATCTTCATCCACACCTGGGAGGGTGAAGTATGGGAACCAATGTTGGAAACGTACCTCTCCCAGCACTCCTGTTTCCGCCTCTTGATGAGCCGCCGTGCCTGAGCACGGAGACGTTTGAAGAAAATGAGGTTCTACAAAGACGGGTGCCGCTTATGTCGCTGAAGAGCCCGCCGACGTTCTTTAAAGGCTTCAGCGACCTCCGGAGACCACCAAGGCACTGACTTTCGCCGGGGGCACCCTAACGAACAGGGAATGGTACTGTCCGCAGCGGAAACAATCGCTGCAGTCAGTGTCTCAACCGCCACATCGATGGTACCATGGGGGAGAGATTCAACAGTGGCAGCAGAGGAGAACGTTTCCCAGTTTGCCTTGCTAAATGCCCATCTAGGCAGGCGTTCATGGGATCGACGCTGGGGTAGTGAAAGGAAGATGGGAAAATGGTCACTACCACACAAGTCGTCATGGACTCTCCAGTGGACCGATGGTACAAGCCCTGGGCTGCACAACGACAGATCTATGGCCGAGAACGTGCCATGCGCCACACTGAAATGCGTGGCAGCGCCAGTATTTAAGAGGCAGAGGTCGAGTTGGGAGATGAGATTTTCGACATCTCTGCCTCGGCCAGTAATCTTCGATCCACTCCACAGGGGATTGTGGGCTTTAAAATCCCCCAGGAGAAGAAAAGGCGTGGGAAGTTGGGTGACAAGTGCAGCCAATTCGGTCAGGGAGACTGTACCACCTGGAGGGAGATAGACACTGCAGACGGTTACGTCCTGGGTAGTCCTTACGTGGACAGCCACAGCTTCCAATGATGTTTGAAGGGGCACAGGAGCACTATATACAGAGGTAAGGACATACATGAAGGCTCCACTTGACACACTGTTGTATGTGCTACGGTTGCAGTAATAACCCCTGTATCCACAGAGGACGGGGGTCCGCATTGCCAGGAACCAGGTTTCCTGGAGGGCAATGCATAAAGCAGGTGTCATGCTTAGAAGCTGATGTAGCTCAGGTAGATGGCTACAATAACCGCCACAGTTCCACTGGAGGATTGTACAAAGCGTGTCCTGTAGGGGCAATTAGGCACTGAAAAGGCAAATTACTTCGCAGGATCACATGCTGCCACCGACTAAGTGACGGACGTCGCTACGGCCATCGTTTCTGAGGAGACAGCGAGATCCAGGCCGTCAGGGGACGCAAAGAGCTCGACCTCATCCTCAGAGGCTGAGCTGACAGGAAGCGTTCGTGCGGGAACCACTGGGTCCTTATCCTTCTTGGAGAGCTTCCTCTCTTCTCTCTCTTGTCTTTGGGAGGAGGGTTGGCATGCTGGGAGGGCTTTCCTGATGCATTATCAGGAACAGGTGAAGAGCGGGACGGGAAGCCCTTCGACCAGCAGCTGGTGGCTTCTTCAGCCACTGGCTGGTGTCTTGGGAGACACTGGGGAAGTCCTTGGAAGGGACTCCCCCAAGGGATCCCTTCCGAACAAGTGAGGCCGGAGGAGGCTGTTGCGTCTCCGCTGAGCAGCCGGAGAGAGCTGTCGCTTCCCCGGCTGAGGAGCCGGAGAGGGCTGTCACTGCTCCGGCTGAGAGGTGGGGACTGACGTCCCCAGTTGCTTGGGGCGCACTGCTCCCAAACTGGGTGTTTTGGGAGCAGTGGAAGAGTGGCCTGTCCCAGCGGTGGGGCAGACGTTACTTGATTTCTCGGTGGGCCAATGGAGAAGGGAGTCTGTGCAGGAGCTGGTGGCAGCAGTGTGACCGTAGCGTAACTCCTCAACATAGGTGTGGGGTTGAGTCGTTCTAGCTTCTTCTTTGCCTCTTGGTAACTTTAACGGTCCCAGGTCTTAATTTCTTATATCTTCCACTCTCGTTGATGGACTGCACAGTCTGGTGAGCAGGGAGAATGATGCTCCCCACAGTCAACGCAGGTGGGAGGCGGAGCACATGGAGCATTAGGATGCGGAGGTCGTCCACAATCACGACACGTGGGGCTGGCAGTGCACCTGGAGGACATGTGTCCGAATTTCCAGCACTGGAAGCATCGCATAGGGGGCGGGACATAGGGCTTGACATCGCACCGGTAGATCATGACCTTGACTTTCTCAGGCAAGCAGTCGCCCTCAAAGGCCAGGATGAAAGCACCGGTAGCGACCCTATTATCCTTCGGCCCTCTAAAGACACGATGGACAAAGTGTACACCTCGTCGTGCCAGGTTCTCACGTAGCTCGTCATCAGACTGTAGCAGAAGATCTTTATGAAAAATAATCCCCTGGACGAAATTTAAGGACTTATGGGGAGTGACAGTAATGGGGATGTCACTGAGCTTCTTACAGGCGAGTAATGCCTGGGACTGTGCAGATGAAGCTGCTTGTATCAGAATGTCCCCGCTCCTCAGTTTGGAAAGAGACGCCACTTCCCCAAACTTATCTTCGAGATTGTGCACAAAGAAAAGAGGCTTAGTCCCCAAAAACGAATCCCCATCAGTTCTGCTTATTACAAGGTATTGTGGCAAATACGGCTCCTGTCTGTCTGCAGCCCTACGTTCCTCCCATGGTGTGGCTAGGGAAAGGAACGATTTCGGGTTATATGTCACAGCGTTAAATTCCACCTTACCACGCTTAGAGACATTGGCGGTCAGGCGACCACCGGATTGAGATTTCACCCGCCTCATTGGGGGGCATCTGCCCCGATGCCACCCACTCCGACCAGGGGCTCTCCCCACGGGCGCCACCCAGCCACAGCAAAGGCCACCTGGCAAGATGGCCGTTGCCGGTAGTCCCGATGCCCCAGAGAGATGGGCATCTACTCCTATGCTTTCGTGGGGAGGTGTCAGCTCAGGCATCGGCAGTACGATCCCTGTGTTGTCACGGGGCTACAACCTAGAGGGTACATGACGACCCCACCACAACAGGCTGGCTACCGTGCTGGATTTTGGGTGCCATGGGTAGTCCATAGTGATCGTGGGTGCAGATGGTGACGCACTAAGGGCGTTACTTACACAATCCATTAGGTGTGTATGCCCAAAATGAGGGATGGAGGGTGCAGTTACGAGGCCAAGACGATCAAGAGTGCCAAGGCCTTAGGGCACAGATGGTGCACCACATAAGTTGTCCTTCCCCTAAAGGCTCGTACTTCTGTGGAATTTGGAAAAATGGAGGTCAAACCCTAATGGGGACCATCACATTAAGGCCGAAACGTTTGCGACTCCATTTAGTCGACTCTTACGACAGGCAGGAATACCGCGGGCCTATTCTAACCCCCGAACCCGCAGGGGGGAGTAGAAGCAGTTCCATCAGTGGCACCCAGCAATGTTAATCAGGCGCAGACAGCAACAAGTCACATTATTTCAGTTGAAGCAGTTCCATCAGTGGCACCCAGCAATATTGACAGGTGCAGACAGTAACAAGTGACATCATTTCAGTAGAAGCAGTTCCATCAATGGCACCCAGCAATGTTAATCAGGCGCAGACAGCAACAAGTCACATTATTTCAGTAGAAGCAGTTCCATCAGTGGCACCCAGCAATGTTAAACAGGTGCAGACACCAACAAGTAACATTATTTCAGTAGAAGCAGTTCCATCAGTGGCACCCAGCAATGTTGAGCAGGTGCAGACACCAAGTGACATTATTTCAGTAGAAGCAGTTCCATCAGTTGGATGGTTTGGGGGAAGAGACCAAACAGCGAGGTCATCGACTCATCGGGTTAGGGAGGGATGGAGGAGGAAGTCGGCTGTGCCCTTTCAAAGGAACCATCCCAGCATTTGCCTGGAGTGATTTAGGAAAATCACGGATGGCCGGACGCGGGATTGAACCGTCGTCCTCCCGAATGCAAGTCGAGTGTGCTAGCCACTGTGCCACCTCGCTCGGTTGTTCCATCAGTGGTACCCAGCAATGTTAAGCAGGTGCAGACAGCTACAAGTCACATTATTTCAGTAGAAGCAGTTCCATCAGTGGCACCCAGCAATGTTGACAGGTGCAGACAGCAACAAGTGACATCATTTCAGTAGAATCAGTTCCATCAGTGGCACCCAGCAATGATGAACAGGTGCAGACAGCAACAAGTGACATCATTTCAGTAGAAGCAGTTCCAGCAGTGGCACCCAGCAATGTTGACAGGTGCAGACAGCAACAAGTGACATCATTTCAGTAGAATCAGTTCCATCAGTGGCACCCAGCAATGTTAAGCAGGTGCAGACAGCAACAAGTCACATTATTGCAGTAGAAGCAATTCCATCAGTGGCACCCAGCAATGTTGAACAGGTGCAGACAGCAACAAGTGACATCATTTCAGTAGAAGCAGTTCCATCAGTGGCACCCAGCAATGTTGAGCAGGTGCAGTTAACAGTCCATAATATTCACTATCACTAATTAAACAGTTCATCACAGTTGATCAACAGTAATTAAACATTTCCAAGTGCACCCACCAATGTTAATACGTGTAAGCACGAACAACTGTTTGAACTCACACACAATTGCTTTTACAAAATTATTATCAATGCTCTTGCACTAAACATACAAATTATAATAAACACACAAATGATATCAGATAATTGTCGTATTAACTATTACAAATACACAAGTATCAACAAACCTGTAATATTTATGGGTGTCAGTGCAAGCCACAACAAACAAATAATATAATATTTAGGAGATAGGTCGGTACCAATTATTTGGGATTAGGTAGGGAAAACACACAAAACACACTTACTCATCTTTCATCCACATTTAAGTACTACTGTGTAATTGAATAGTGTTAACTGAGTAAATGCTATTGTGTCAAAATTTGATGTTCAACATGTGTATCAAGTAGTAGTGGTAACAGTGTATAACAGTCAATAATAGTTACTCAACGTCATAGTCATCATGTCAAGACCAATGTTTGCCAAGCCAAATCAAAATGTAGGGTTGCTGAACAACTGTCAGTGTGCCAAAATATGTAATTACTTCCTTTCTCCAAAAAAAGTATATACTGCTTAATGATTTAACAAAGTGTGTGTGAAGACAATCTTCCTTCTACTTGAGTGTTCTAGTCTGCCATCTTCATCCTCCTTGTTCCATATAAACAAAAAAAAAAAAAAAAAGAAAAATGCTCCTCACTTAGTTCACCTATTATCCACCAAAACTCCAACTATCATCAACTTCACACAATCTCATTACCTCTTCAATATGTCGATACATATAAACCTTGTCACCAATATCATTTCACTTCCCTAACAACTCTTTCCTCTAGTCAGTCTCCTCGAACAAGTACAGATAGAATCATCCCATATAATCTCAAGACTCAATGTTGACACACAACCTCTGTGTAATCCATCTGACCCAAATCTTCTACTCATTATGGATTATAAAATACATTTTGGTTACCTTGTCCATCTTTAAATAAAAGAAATGCATACATGACCTCTAACAGCCTTTTGTTCGAATAACTTCCAGTAAGTAAGTACGAGTACGGGGTGTGAATGATCGTAATATTTCACAGTGTGTACACCACTTCAAGAATCATGGCAAAACAGAAGCAAACATGTGGAGAATTTCTTGTGTCAAGTGTCACTTGCTATTTCAATTGCTCACGAAGAATGCAGTGTAATAACTGTCAATGGTCTAAACCTAATGTTGGTGTGTCATGTCGTTAGCTTCCTTCCTATTAGCATAAATTTATACAGCTTCCATAAAACCTCCAGCTCATGTGACTTCAATGAAGTTGCTTGTACCAATGTCGTTCGTAGAATTATAGCAGTTTTCTTATCTTAAAATATAAGGCACTAAGCGTAAGCAAAACATGCAATAGCGAGTAAATATACCAGTAGAGAACGGAATGTCAACAAGTGGATGCAGCACAATCCCTACAGCGAGGCTCTGCCAAGCGAACAATCTATAATTTATACCATAGTGTGACATAAACTCCATGTTCGTACATAGTATATCAGCATTTCTATATACCAAATAAAGAGTAGTAATGACAACAGAACAAAAATGTGTTAATATGCAGTCCATACGGAAAGCAGCAAATATATATCTTACATAATAAACAGGTCATTAGCATCATATCAGCGTAAGCAAAGAAATGTTCATATGTAATCTTAATAAGTAAACATGAAGACGCAAGCAGATAAGTCACAAAGTATAACCTACACATAACCATATCAGCACAATTAATCAGGTGACAATTATAATTTAAATAAATAAGCACAGCAAGCACATAATAAAAAAAAATGTGACATCAGTGAAAAAGCACAGCAGCCAAGCGATGCATAATATACACAAGTAACCACCCTGTTCATTAATGAAACATTGTCAAAATCAGCAAATGTACGTAAGCACGTCGCTTCACAATTAAATTCATAGAACATAAAATTTAGCGCAAAGTATAAATCACGTAATCGCGAGCAGCAATTTACGTCTAAAGTACGTACCTAAGTGGAAATATGTTACCTGAAAAATAAACGCAATTAATAGTTACCTTTTTAGTTTATTACTTTCTTCTTCGAAACTACATTCTTCCTGAAAATTTCTCGATAGTAAGTCCTCTTAACGTCACACACACACAGAGTTTACCTGAAGTTCTTAAATATTTTATACAACTGTATCCTGAAAAATACTGAACGTTAATAACATAATTTATCAATTCACTATAGCTTTATACTGAATTTATTCAGAGAAATTAGACTGTGTATTTGTTTACGGCTGTCAGTGCATTCGCATCGAGCGCTCAATCAGCTGTAGGTACGCGAGACGTAGGAAGTAGTTGTTTGCGGTTAACGACTGCTTTGTGCGCCGCGCAGACTTGACTGTTGCTTTGAGTATGTGCCGCCGCCGAAACACGGCGCGGTATCCTTGTACTCTCCCTGTGTTTACGTATAACTGTTAGTTTCTCAAAAGTATGTCATTCCACAAAAATCTTAAAGTTCGATATATGATGTATTCCCTTAGAGCGCCGAGATTTAAGAGTTTCTACTTCGACAGTGTTATCATGAATAATTTTGCAAACTCTATATGGAGCGTTATAAAGCAGAAAAAATTTGCGACACAAGCCTTTTCCTTTGTGAGACAAACGATGAGACATAATTAACACCTTTTGACCAACTGACAAGGTTTTTAAACGACCAGGACGTTTAGCTGATTTCTCTCTTCTAGCAGCCGCAGATGCAATATTTTGTAGAGCCGGGTTGACAACTTCAGAATGACGCAGTTTCCGTGAAGGCGGAAAAGGAACGATTTCAGAAATGCGATTTGTCGGTGCTTTGTTTTTTAATATCAATATAGGCGGTAAAGAAGTTGAATCATTAGGGAGTTCATTCAGAATGTTTTGAAAAATATGAAGATACTGATCCCAAGTTCTGTGATTCTGATGACAATAAAGACGTCACAATTTATTCATTTCCTTCAGCCATCTCTCTGAAACGTTAGATTGAGGGTGAAAAAGTGAAATGAAAATTGATTTAATCTTACGACGCCGTAGAGTACGAAGCCAAATTTTAGAGCGAAACTGTGATCCATTATCTGATATAACTTTATCAACATGACCCACTTCTTTAAGAAAATGTTTGACGAAAGCATTACATACTGAACGAGCTGTTGCTTTGCGTAACGGTGTAAAACACACATATTTTGATGTCAATTCCACTGCTACCAAAATGTACGCAAAACCATTAGTAGAACGAACCACTGGACCGAACAAATCGACTGCAGCCATCTCCTTTAATTTCGCTGGAATGATAGGAAATAACGGTGCTCTGTGAGAAATAGTTGGCGGCTTAGCCTCTTGACATAATTTACATTTGGCAAGAACAAATCGAATACGTTTTCCCGTATTACTGAAGTGGCAATATTCTCGTAATTTATGAAAGCATTATCTGGGACCAAAGTATGCATAACTGAAAAGTGTATTCCAAATCAATTTATTAACGCACTCATCAGGAATGCAAACTAACCAAACAGAGTTATCGACCGATTTTCGTTTAAAAAGAATGTCATTACGAATAAAATAATGCTGTCTAATCGCTACGCTTTCCTTTCTCCTTCACTTCTCCTTAATGTCCTTCCAGATTGGATCCTTATTTTGCTCCTTAGCGATGTCCTGGAGCGAAGGCGAAATAAAGTTCTCAAACGCAACACCTTGAATATACATCAAACAATAATAGTTTTCTTTGCAGTCCTCTTCAGCACTTTGTTTCAAACCCACAGGTGCACGTGATAAAGCATCAGCAATAATATTTGAAGAACCCTATATGTAAACAATATTAAAGTCAAATTCGTGTAGATACAGCTCCCATCGTAACAATCTTCCGTGAGTTAATTCTGTTGACATAAAAAATTCCAGAGCTCGATGATCGGTGTAAACCTTGGTATATCTCCCATACAAAAATGTCCGAAATTTTATGAAGGCCCAAACAACAGCCAAGGCTTCAAGTTCCGTAATCGGATAAATCTTTTCTGATTTAGAGAGAACACGACTTCCAAATGCAGTAGTTTTCTTTACTACAACGCCGTTTTCTTCTATCTCTTGAAATAAGTGTGCACCTAGGCCTTTGTATGAGTCCGTCGGGAAACAAAAATCTTTAGATAAATCCGGGTGTGAAAGAAGTGGAGCAGCAACTAAAGCATCACGAAGTTGTTCAAATTCTGATTGAGCTTCCTCATCCCAACACCAATTAGAATTCTTTCCGGAACGTTCACGTAAACGAGGTGTGGCCAAATCGTCCAATCTAACAAAGCGTCTAAGAAAATTACAGACACCAAGGAAACTACGAACATCACGTTTTGTAGTAGGAACAGCATAATTACGAATAGCATCTAGTTTCTCTGGATCAGGAAGAATACCTTCTGTAGAAATAACATGACCAAGAAATTTCACCTGAGAACGACCAAATTCAGATTTTTCCAAGTTCACTGTAATGCCAACTCTTGCAAAAATACGTAATAATGAATCAAAAATTTTGTTATGCTCACTCCAAGAACGTTTAGCAATAAGAATATCGTCAACATATGAAGTAATATTGTCACGAAGATAAACAGGTAAAATTTCGTTTAAACCACGAATGAATGCGGCTGAGGATACAGTAAGTCAAAACGGTAATTTCCGGAACTGATAACAGTTACCAAAGGCTAAAAAGGCAGTGTCTTTTCTACAATCAGGATGGAGTTCTATTTGCCAAAAACTTTCGCGCATTATCAGTCGTGGATAAAACTTTAATTCCATGGAAATGTTGAAGAAGTTCATCTAAATTTTGTGGACGGTCAATTTCAGGAATGATGATATTATTGATCTGTCTGGAATCCAGAACCAAACGAATTGACCCATCCTTTTTAAGAACGACATGTAATGGGCTGGTATAAGGACTGACTGCTGGCTCAATAATGCCTTGATCTAAAATATATTGAAGTTCACTCTTAACCTTGTCTCTGTAAGCCAAAGGAATAGCGTACGTTTTTCCTCGAAATGGTGTGTGTTCTTTTACTTTAAATAAATGTTGTAAGCCTTGTACAGTTCCTGTGTGATGACTAAATACTGTAGCATGCGAAGTTAAAATTTGGTGCAGTTCTTCTCTTGCAACGTCATCTGGCACTTCAGCTTTCTTAACCTTTTCATTAATTAATTCTTCGCTATTAATTATATCATCCATCGCGTCTCTGTATCTATTGTCGTTGTCATGAATGAACACATTTTCGTCATAATGCTCAGCGAAAACGTCAGAAGTAAGAAACCTTAAACATTTTGTGTCTGATTCAGATTTTGTTAAACACTCGAAAAATTTCAAACATTTCGGCATTCCGGCAACAGTCAAATTTACAATTCCTTCTTTAAAGTTTAAAATTGCCTTACGTGTGTTAAGAAACTCCATACCTAATATAATTTGTGTACTGAGTAATGGAACAATAATAAAATTAGGAGAAAATTCGTATCCTTGACAAATGAATTTTAGGTTGCTCTATTGTTTGACTTCCACACTTTTTCCAGAAATAGCTCCTCGAATTGTAGTTTTAGAAACAGATAAGACAGGACAAGCAATAGTTCTTACACATATACGAAAAACTGATTCACTAATAACATTCAACGGGCTCCCAGCATCTAAAACCGCAGTGAACTTATTCTTACCCACACAAACTTCAGTAACAGGATGTAAGAATGCGTCTACATTATTTTCCTTTTCGTCTAGCAAAATGTCTCATGTCTTCCAGGCGTACGTAGTGTAAAGTCATAGTGTCATTACTTTCTGAACCGTCTATATTGCTGCCAGAAGCCGAAGCTACAAGTCACTGTCGATTGTTTGCGTCAAGTCTTTGATTATTCGCGTCATTTCGCGGATCATTTTCTACGATTTGCACTTGTCTCTCTGAATTTCTGTCACGTGGAGGATGCCAATTAGGTCCCTCCTGTGTTACATGTAAATTCTTGGGTGTGTCTGTTATTAAAATTTCTATTTTCCTGTCTATCTGCATGACTACTTCGTGTGTAATTTCGATTGTCACTTCTGAAGTTATTGTTATATCTACTACCCTGGTTATTTCTGTAGTAAGAATTCCTATTATTGTATGAATAATTTCTGTATTGATGATACCGATTACTGTTTCCGTATGATTGATCATTCCGGTAGGAATTTCCGTTATTATAATTGTCTGTGTAATTTCTGTTAGAACGTCTGTTATTGTCATAAGGCTGGTATCTAATATCCTGTCTGTTTCGTCTGTCATTTTGAAAATTACCGCTATAACGTCCATTCCGATCATTATTCCTTCTGTCTGAAAATCTATTGTGATTACCGTTACTAAAAAAATTACAAGAAATCCTGTCATCGTTGTCATACTCAAGTTCTTGTAGCAAAGACTTAAAAGTCTCAATGTCGTCTTTACATCTTCCGGCTAGAGCAATTTGTCTTATCGATTGTGGCAGCTTAGTTAAACAAATGCGAATTAACTCAGTCGGGCTATAGGTGTTGGAAAGGAATTGATTCTTTCGAATCATGTCTTCAAAGTATTCTGCCGGCGTGCGAAACTCCGACTGTTTAAAATTACGCTGCATAATAAGACTATGTTTGACTCTGTCTTGCGTGTTTTCGGAACAATATGCCGATAGAAATGCATGATAAAAATCATTTAAATTATTACAATCTCTAATAAGTGCGCGCATGCGCGTCGCCAGTTCGTTTTCTAAATATCCACACATAAATTCCAGTTTGTGACCTAGTGGCCAATTTGGTGTAAGTGCGTACATAAATTGATCTAACCATGAACATGGATGTATGTTATTCTTAGAATTGCGAAAGATCTTAAATTTCCGAACAGTTAAAAAGTGTTTATAGTCTAAGTTCTCGCCTCGCGGCGACAAAGACCAACCGCGTCTGTCCCAGTCCGAAAGTCGATTATTGTCAAGTTCGCGCGCCCGGCGCTCTCTTGTTACATCTCGTAAATAAAATAAATTATTTTCTTCAAAACCCGCTGCTATCGGTGATTCCAAATTTCTTCTGCTGTCTTTTCCTACGATTTCGCCTTCAATTAGTTTGACTTGCTTTCGTAACGCCTCAAATTCCCTTTTAACGCGTTCATTAAATTTTCCCAGATTTTCAACATTTTTATTTACTCTCTGGTACTCTTCTGTTTCTGCAAATGGCAATGGAGCTGTATCATCTGAATCTCTGTCCCCATTTAAACTAAGACTTGTCAGTTTATCTGAAATCTCCTTAACTCTTTCCGATAAATCACCTATCTGTTCTTTCTGTTTATTTACGTCTTCAGTAAGTGTCGCGACTCGGGTTTCGGTATTGACACAGTTAGTAGCTAACTGTTCATACTGTTGTGTTAGGTTATTTATTCTGTTAATTGGTACTGATTCCTCGATTCTTTCAAATATTTCTTCCTTATCGTGTGCACGTTGTAAATGTAACTCTGAAAATTTTTGTACTATCACGCGATCTCTTTCTTCCTGTGTCTCTATACTGTTCCTTTTGTCTAATTTCTATTGAAATTAATCTATTACTGGGAGCATTCAAAATTGGTTGTACTTCCTCGCTAATTTCTTTCTTTAATTCATCTTTCATGTTTTTGAAACATGTCCCTATTCGTGAGTATGACCGTGTTTCCATTGTTTCCATCTCTGTTTTAATTGTTCCTATTTGTGAGTCTAACCGTGTTTCCATTGTTCCCATACCAGTTTTAATTGTTCCTATTTGTGATCGGAAATTTAATATTGCACTCATCAACTGTTCCATATTAACTGGTTCGAATTTCTTTTCGCCCCTAACATTTCCCGTGAAACTAACTTCCTTCGGCATAGCCTTAAAGCTATCTGTGTTCGATACAATTCCAGAATCTTGTGTCGTTAATCTCTTATCCTGAAAATTTTTTGATACTGTTGTCCTGTGTTGGCGAGTTCGCCATGTAAACGATTTCCTCATTCTCACTATCCATCATTTTTGCCTTTTTCATCGATCACGTAATCATTTACAAAATATACAAAACTCGTCACTATACGAAAATTACACGCAATATAACACTTTATCACCAACAATACCATTTACACGAAATGCTTCCCGACAAACACGCCTAACGAACAATTAAAATCTTCATAATAGCACAAAATTGTCAAACCCATATACAAGACATCAAAAATTAAATTCTGCAAAAATACCATTAGAAGAATGACAAGACAACTACAAATGTTCAATTACCAAATCTACACATGCAATATAGACTACAATTACTAAACTACAAATTACCACAACGATCCTACTGTCTGCTATTTTTACTATCAAAATAATTCCAAGGGACGATCCGAAGCAGCGGTCGCCACGTGCATGGGGGCATAATTAAATAGATTTCAAATATTTTTAGTAGCTGTATGTCCGGCTACGAAGTCTCGTAACTGGTTGGCCCTGACTAGTATTAGTACGCAATCTGACTGCATAGAATAACAACAAAGAATGAAAGGAAATTTCCTTTAACACAATTAATTAAGTCCCCAGCAACTATAAAAGCTACGAAACAACAAAGCACAAGTGTAACTGTTCTGTGTGTGGAAGTGTGATTCAACGTACACATCTGGCACGGTTCTTCCTCAATACGACAAGATGCTTTAAACGCCATTTACAATGAAGTAATAAAAAAAATCACAAATACTATGATTGCACGTAGAAATCAGAATTACACTCTAATACATGAACACAAGCCAGATGCTTTGTTGACTGAACCCGTGGCCAAGAAGCATTGTTATTTAAAAAATTTGAAATACAAAAATTTTTTTATTACTTCATATATATTGACGAAAAATACACTCTGATCATTACAACATCCCCAATCGAACAGCATCGGCTGTCTAGCCCATCAGAACAACTGCACATGACATGTTCTCAACTAGTACTGCTATCAACATCGTCTCAACAAGCACTGACTACTACTATGCCCACAGCAACTTCTGAACAAGCACTGCCAGTGGAGGCGGCTGAATAATACTCTTTGGCGCAGTCTCTGGCGCTGTGACTCAGTGTAGCCACCTTTCACCCTTTCGTTGGTTATCCTTGTTCTCATAGTCACCTCCCCCTAGGCAGCCCCCTCCCGAAGGTCCAAGTGAGAGCCTAGTCCGGAATCTTTCGCCAAAGGTGAGAACGTCGTTTAGTTTTATTTTCATTTAGAGGCGACGTATCGTGTGGGTATACATTATGTGTCATTAATGCTGACGGCACTATGGGTGAGCGGTTTTAGGCGCTTCACTCCGGAATCACGCAGCTGCTCCGATCGCAGGTTCGAATCCTGCCTCGGGCATGGGTGTGTGCGATGACCTTAGGTTAGTTAGGTTTAAGTATTTCTAAGTCTAGGGGACTGATCCTCAGATGTAAAGTCCCATAGTGCTTAGTGCAATTTGAACCTTTTGTCATTATTGTTGTGGTTTCCATTGCCTTCTGCATCTTCATACAGTTGATCATTGTCGATTCTTCCGCCTTTTAGGTGCAGTTTCCCTCCACGAGGGCGAGTAACCTGAGCCTCTGTCCTGCCCTCCGTCCTTTGATTAGGCAGAACGAGGGAGACTTCTTATGCCGGGAGTCCTCGGACTCCACTGTTGATGATTCTTATTCAAAATTTATGGAGTAGCAGGGTTAGAATTAAGACAGATGTCGTTTTAATTACCAGTCAAAGAGGAGTAATCAATGAACTGTGGGTGAAGCCCGATCAACAGGGACTTACATACGTTGAGCGAAAATAATAGTGCATTGAGAATGGCTAGCTTCTAGCCGAAATCTAGGTCTGCACAATAAAATTTAAAATAGGACGACTGATTGCTGCAGTCTATAATTTACAAGTCAATATAACAGTCGCTGAGTGCGACAGCTTTCTGAATGGAAGGGAACCTCATACTCGATTTTTAATATCTTACTTTATGTGCTTCATAGAAGAATGTTTACTTTCGATTAAGTGGTAATGACAGCGGTAATTATGCATAATTTAATTTTAATTTTAATTGACATAATTAATCACCTGCCTCTAAATGTACTTAATCTTAAAGCAAACGAGCAAGACTTTGTCTTCCATTTTGACGGTTGACTAGGATGTGTTAGGTAAGAACTAAGTAGGAATCATTCAAGGCTTCTTATGTTTTATATTAAAAAATGTCAAGGACAACTCAGTTTTCCTGCAACAGATATTTTCGATGTTAAACATAATGAAGCATTGTTCTTCATGTCCACTGATGACAGAAATACTTCTTCTGGGCCCGTGAAATGTAAATACACATCCAAAAATACATGTACGCTGCAAAAACCTATGCCCTTTCGTGGAAGGTAATCCTAGGACTATAATTTCCCCACTGTCATATTAGCGAATGGCTTGGAAGTGTTACGCTACACATGAGCTGTTCTTTCACTGAGGCAGGGTTCTTAGACGCGACACGAGATGGGACGCGACTTGCGATATGAGGCAGAAGCAGCTCACATTGGAGCAGCACGTAGAATCGTAGTTGAAGCGACTCCGATAGTTGAAACAGAGCCGACAGCGATAGAATACAGATTTGGTTCTCTGTCAAATCGCCCAGGACAACAGGGACTGGTGGCTGCTCTTCACCGCTATTACATGGTGAGGGAAATTTTGTATCATCTGATGTGCCTCAAAATTTTTTATGTAGATATAGCAGTGCTACATCCGTCAGTACTTAGTTTCTCAGTAAAACTTATATTTCGTGAAAAAAATTAAAACTCACTGTTTTGGTATTTGTGTGTGATCTGGTCTATGCAGTCCTGCTCTTTCGATTTTGAGGAAACTCTTCGGTGATAAAAAAAAAATGATTTTTTGGGTCTTATAAACTGGTAACACAGTTTGATAATGAACTGATTTTCTTTTCACTATTGACAATAATTATTGTAACACTTCCAAATTAAATAAAACACAGCAAATATTGTTAAAAGTTTCCGTGAAAATATATTCGTTAGGCTGTTTAAGTTTGATACATTTTAGGTCATGCAGTGCTAGGCATATCAGATATAGGTAGCATATAGAAATTGTTTTTAACGCTGGAAGGAGAGCCATAGCTCATTACAGGCCGAAATAACTAAGTGACGTTTTAGAAGTTTTCTGCAACGGCGCTAACAGCGACGCGCCTCTGCCACCTGCTGTGTATTGTTGTTTGTCATATGGCTCCTGTGGCTACATCGGTACCCCTTAGGCAACTGTCACATACTTTGGCCTTTACTTCAACGTATTGCCTCAGTGAAAACCTTGCCTGCCGGCTGCGGTGGCCGTGCGGTTCTAGGCGCTGCAGTCCGGAACCGCGGGACTGCTACGGTCACAGGTTCGAATCCTGCCTCGGGCATGTATGTGTGTGATGTCTTTAGGTTAGTTAGGTTCAAGTAGTTCTAAGTTCTAGGGGACTGATGACCTAAAATGTTAAGTCCCATAGTGCTCACAAGGGAACCTCCCCATCGCACCCCCCTCAGATTTAATTATAAGTTGGCACAGTGGATAGGCCTTGAAAAACTGAACACAGATCAATCGAGAAAACAGGAAGAAGTTCTGTGGAACCGCGAAAAAAATTAGTAAAATATACAAACTGAGTAGTCCGTATGCAAGATAAGCAACATCAAGTACAATACGAACTCAGCAGCGCCGTGGTCCCGTGGTTAGCGTGAGTAGCTGCAGACCGAGAGGTCCTTGGTTCAAGTCTTCCCTCGACTGATAATTTTACCTTCTTCATTTTCGCAAAGTTATGATCTGTCCGTTCGTTCATTGACGTTTCTGTTCACTGCAATAAGTTTAGTGTCCGTGTTTTGCGACCGCACCGCAAAACCGTGCGATTAGTAGACGAAAGGACGTGCGTCTCCAATGGGAACCGAAAACATTTGATCGCAAGGCCACAGGTCAACCGATTCCTCCTCGGGAAAACATGTCTGATATATTCTATACGACACTGGTGACGGCATGTACGTCACATGACAGGAATATGTTGTCGACCCACCTAATTTGTACACTTAGCGAATGGGTAAAAAGATTCTTCTACCTTGCCCGATTTAGGTTTTCTTGTAGATGTGATAATCACTCCCAAAATAGTGATTAAAACATAAGAGTTTGTCACATAAACTGAAAATATAAAAAAGCTTTTCACTCGAAGGAAGACTTGAACCTAGGACCTCTCATTTCGTAGCTGCTCTCGCTAACCACGGGACCACGGCGCACCTAGACTCCTATTGTCCTTGATGTTGCCTATCTTCGCATGGACTACTAAGTTTGTATATTTTACTAATTTTTTTCGTAGTTCCACACAACTTCTTCCTGTTTTATCGATTGTTCTGAGTTCAGTTTTTCAAGGTTTATCCACTGTGGCAACTTATAACTAAATCTGAGGGGGGTGCGATGGGGAGGTTCCCTTGTC
The DNA here is from genome assembly GCF_023864345.2 of Schistocerca serialis cubense. Lineage (NCBI taxonomy): Eukaryota > Metazoa > Arthropoda > Insecta > Orthoptera > Acrididae > Schistocerca > Schistocerca serialis. The sequence continues at coordinate 284,044,050 of NC_064644.1, read as the reverse complement.
AGAGCCATTTGAACCAAAACCGTGCCTAACAAAATATTCTCCTGTGCTGTAGTGTCTGCAACAGTGTTTTAGTGAGAATCTGAGTAATGCGATCAAATGAACCTGTAATGCAATGCAGCATCTCTTCTTTAGATCTTCTCTTAATCTTGCATGGTAAAGTATTCAGACTGTCGAGATGTTCACAGAAATCGACAACATCTTTTCCGATAAATAATGGTCCCTCACATTTCTACCAACAAATCGGTCTGTCATTTGCTGTGCCGACAACTAATTTCGTTTGCAGGTGTGGAATTACCATGCTACGAATTAATGATACTATGTCGACGAGCGACTGTGGTTACCAGGAAATAAATGCTCCTGTCGGCGTATGTAAGATGAAAATATGCGCTCTGCGTTCTTGAGCACATTTAAGGTTTGATGCGCATTTTTATGCTGCGAGAAGAGGACACAGTGTCAATTGAAAACAGATGGAAAAGTAATAAACATCTACAGGAAGACAAATAGACAATGATTTTGACGTAGAAGAAGTGAAGGAATCGGTGGCAATGTATGAGAGACTCACACTGCTAGTGGAACATAGCTGACAGTGACAGAATAGTGCCAGGAAAATAGTGGAAGAGACAGTGCCAATGAGAAAGGAATAGAGACAAGGACAAAATAGAAGTGCACGATAGGCAAAAATAATCAGAGGCGGTGTACGACAGTGACAACGAGGAAGAAAGGGATGCTTACCGCGAGAAGAGACAGCAGCAGTGGGAAGGAATGAATGACACAGAAGTAAGAGAAAGCAAGAGGGAGGCAATCAGTCAGAATAGACTGTAGAATTGAACAGAACAATAAGAGACTGTGGCTGTGGAACAGGAGAGGAGATAGTGAAAGGGAGACACAAAGACAAAATATGTTAGGTTGAATGATTAAATGAGAGAAAACGGGCGCCGCGTGGGATTACCCGAGCGGTCTAAGGCGCTGCAGTCATAAGACTGTGCGGCTGGTCGCGGCGGAGGTTCGAGTCCTCCCTCGGGCATGGGTGTGTGTGTGTTTGTCCTTAGGATAATTTAGGTTAACCAGTGTGCAAGCTTAGGGATTGACGACCTTATCAGTTAAGTCCCATAAGATTTCACACACATTTGAACAGAAAATGGGCGAAGATGAGTATGAGCGATTTGCAGCAGTGAACTAGTTAATATGTTGAAATGTTTTAAAGGTGCCGAGAAAGCCAGAACGAGGAAATTGATACCCGATTTTTCAATCGGTCTTTTAGACACGAGCATATCTGCCTTTTTTTGTGATTCGATAGGAGCGTTCTTCCACTGGTTCTCTTATTTTTCCCGCTAAACCAGTGCATGTCACTCATATGAAAAGAACATTATGGATCTGTAATATTTTGATCGTTTGCTTATGTGAAATTGAAGTAACGCTAAATTATATGTTTAACATATCAGACCGGATTTTACGTGCACAAAAATTATGCATGTGCTTCAGTACTATAACATGGGATTGCGAAATTTCTTCTCATGATAACGGAGACAATTTACAACATATTTATACATGCTAAGTGACTTTGCAAACTAAGTTTTTGCCTGATACCGCATTTTTATGTGACTATTTTAAGTGCACAAATACGGTAACTTTGAACCTCAGTATCTGGGAAACGGATAAAGATATCAAGAAAATTTTCAAGGCTGTTGGAGATCGCGATCCTAGGAATAACTGATGAAATCGACGGCCATTTTCTGTGCATAGCTGTTTTGGAATCCTTAACTCGGTTTTGGAACCAAAATTCAAGTTTTTGTGGCCTTTCTCAGTAGCGGATAAAGATTGTTGAAAAGGAAAGTGGCGCTTTTAGGTAAATGCCTAGATAGTATGTCGTTAAAGTTTGAGTAATTTGGTGAGGTTAGTTACTTACATATCCGCTGCTGACGGCGAAAATTTTGTGAAAAACTCTATTCTCTGGTTTTCTCAGTAAGTGCCCATGAACCGTAGTTCACATATGATGCAGAAAGAATCAACCGATTTCCTCCAGTTGCCTAAGCCGGTAGAAGTCTGTAGTATTCAAACTTTGACCCTGTACAGTATAATAGTTAAAGTAAGAAAATGCTTCTGTTGGATACACAAATTGTCCTTAGCCAAAGGGCTATCAAAAACAGTTGATCCTGTCTCTGTCACCATTAGAAGTCGAGGTATGAGCCCCAGAGGAAACCTGTTCGTATGCGCTACGTTTTGGAACACGTTGGTAAAGCATGCTGTCGTATGTGTACCGTTTTGCTGAAATTACAAGCAATTGGCTATCGGACCTGTCATTTACTTAAGAACACGGGGGTTTTGGTTACAGAATATGACTGTCACTGGAATAAATGCACAGCAGAAAATGAGAGAGCATCAGGATAGTGGGTTCGACAAACTAACCCATAACAAACTTTGTTGACAGATAGTTCATTAAACAGTGAGATTTACTGAAGTAAGACAGTCTTGGTTGCAAATTGTTGTAACTGTTTATTTGCAACTACACGTTTTGTCTTTATGAGCCATTTTCAGAATAACCTAGAGGTGTAAAGAAACAACTCTGTGAGGCTTAAGTACATTAAAAATGGCATGGTGGTGGTGGTGGGGAGGGAGGGGGTAACATGAGACAAAGTTCCAGACTGTGGTGTCACCGCCAGACACCACACTTGCTGGGTGGTAGCTTTTAAATCGGCCGCGGTCCATTAGTATACGCCGGACCCGCGTGTCGCCACTGTCAGTAATTGCAGACCGACCGCCACCACACGGCAGGTCTAGAGGGACTTACTAGCACTCGCCCCAGTTGTACGGACGACTTTGCTAGCGACTACACGGACGAAGACTCTCTCATTTGCCGAGAATATAGATAGCATAGCCTTCAGCTAAGTCAATGGCTACGACCTAGCAAGGCGCCATTAACAGTATATTGCATGTATCTAAAGAGTCTAACTTGTATCGCCAAGAGCGATGTACACCAAGGATGGATTAAAGTTAAGTATTCCAGCAGCTACGTACTTTTCTTTATAGCATTCATTACGTATCCTGTTTCAGACCTCACGCCAGCCTGCGTGAGTTTAAGCGCGTGCCTTTCGGTTACCCGTCACTGTGGACTGGCTGTCTTGTCAGTCCACAACACAGACTATGTCTGCGTCTTTACAACTAGCAATATGTGTGAACTTAAATACGAAGTAATGTGGTGAACTGACATCCATTCAGTAATGCCGGCATATGGCATTAAGATAAAAATTATCGCCATTAAGCAAATGACGGCATAAGGGATCTGAAAGTGGGAATAAAATGCTAGTCCAACTACCATAACTATTGGGAAGAGAAACTATTGGAAACGAAGAAAAATATTTAAAAGAACCTCGTTCCGGGACACACAGCTTGAAGCGTTACGCACGGCGGACGAAATGTAAATTTAATGCTGTCGACAACACAAGATACGTCAGACCTCGCAGCCGGCCACACACACATAGAGCCGCAAAGACCAACTTGTAAGGTTGTAGTAACAGACATTAAAGGTAGATGGCACTGGTAACCAACGTCCTGAAGAAAAGTGTTTGTACAGCTAAATTACACATGCGGAAAGCCAAAAAAAAATTAGATTAACATTACAGTTATTAAAATTAAAACCGCACGTGCAGTGTGGTCTTGCCGAGTGAGACTGCTGTCCACCATAAACCCCAGACGTTTCAAAACCCCTACATAGTTTAATCATGCTTTGTCAGTGACCAAAACATCAATTTTTACGTTTTTCTCCACTGACTTTTATTTTGTTTGAAAGAAACAATTCATTTGTCACACCAAACAAGGCATCTATTTCATGCTGTGCCATGCTGGCGTCGATACCTTTTCAGTACAAAGTTGTCATCCGCATATTTTAAAAAAACTTGTGCCCCAGAGGCTGAGCAGTGTAATCATGGTGCGATGTAACTACCACTGCCCGGTTTTTAGGATCTGGCGGTGGCAATACATATTGCTGAAATTGGTAATCCAGTAATTGTGTTGAGATAGCGCTCTTGGCAAACAAACTGACTTTCAAAGGAAGACAGGTCGACTCATGCAGAGAATAATCATGTCAGGTAATCATAAAATAAGAACGGTTAGGGTCACTGCTTTTCGTGTTGAATAACGCAGGTGCGATTTTCACTATCTACTCACTTTTTTTTCCTCCTCAAGAAACGATCTCCACCCATCCTCGTCAGGCTACGGGCTACTTGAATAGGGAAGTTGCGGCACTATCAAGATTCGTCCATTGACAATAAAGGCTGGGGACATTGGTGACATGCTGATCGCATGTCCCACAAAAAGGATCGCTCCTCGTATTGCCTTGTAAACTCCTCAAAAAATTGTTAAAATGGCTCTAAGCACTATGGGACTTAACATCTGATGTCATCAGCTCCCTAGACTTGGAACTACTTAAACCCAACTAACCCAAGGACATCACACGCATCCATGCCGAGGCAGGATTCGAACCTGCGACCGTAGCAGCGCGGTTCCGGACTGAAGAGCCTAGAACCGCTCGGCCACAAAGCCCGGCCTTTGTAAGCTGCAGTCAACCTTTCGGAACAGGGCGAGGGCCTAATACGTCACGATCTTTCTTAATATTCTTGAAGAATGGGACACGTTTTTCGTTTGGACATCACAGCCATGTTTCTTTCGAAGCGCGCGCTCTCCACTAACCATCCATTACCCACGTCCGATCGTGCAAAAAAAAAAAAAATAAATAAATAAAATAAAATAAAAAAAAAATAAAATAAAAAAATAAAAATGAAAATAAAAATGTTTCAATTAAAAATAAGCAAGAAGTACAGGCGGGGGAATGTCGCAAACGGGATTTTTGTTAAGTGTTGTTTCAAACTTTCTTACTAGTTATGGTAGACGTGCCAGATGTGCAGAACTATAGACCTATATCTCTAACGTCTATCAGTTGTAGAATTTTGGAACTCGTATTATGTTCGAGTATAATGACTTTTCGGGAGACGAGAAATCTACACCTTAGGAATCAGCAAGCGTTTCGAAAAAGACGATCGCTGTTCGTCCACGAGATTCAGAGGGCCATATACACGGGTTCCCAGGTAGATGCCGTGCTTCTTGACTTCCGCAAGGCGTTCGATACGGTTCCCCACAGTCGTTTAATGAACAAAGTAAGAGCATATGGACTATCAGACCTATTGTGTGAATGGATTGAAGAGTTCCCAGATAACAGAACGCAGCATGTCATTCTCAATGGAGAGAAGTCTTCCGAAGTAAGAGTAATTTCAGGTGTGCTGCAGGGGAGTGTCGTAGGACCGTTGCTATTCACAACATACATAAATAACCTTGTGGATGACATAGGAAGTTCACTGAGGCTTTTTGCGGATGATGCTGTGGTATATCGAGAGGTTGTAACAATGGAAAATTGTACTTAAATGCAGGAGGATCTGCAACGAATTGACGCATGGTGCAGGGAATGGCAATTGAATCTCAATGTAGACAAGTGTAATGTGCTGCGAATACATAGAAAGATAGATCCCTTATCATTTAGCTACAATATAGCAGGTCAGCAACTGGAAGCAGTTAATTCCATAAATTATCTGGGAGTAGGCATTAGGAGTGATTTAAAATGGAATGATAATATAAAGTTGATCGTCGGTAAAGCAGATGCCAGACTGAGATTCATTGGAAGAATCCTAAGAAAATGCAATACGAAAACAAAGGAAGTAGGTTACAGTACGCTTGTTCGCCCACTGCTTGAATACTGCTCAACAGTGTGGGATCCGTACCAGATAGGGTTGATAGAAGAGATAGAGAAGATCCAACGGAGAGCAGCGTGCTTCGTTACAGGATCATTTAGTAATCGCGAAAGCGTTACGGAGATGATGGATAAACTCCAGTGGAAGACTCTGCAGGAGAGACGCTCAGTAGCTCGGTACGGGCTTTAGTTGAAGTTTCAAGAACATGCCTTCACCTAGGAGACAAGCAGTATATTGCTCCCTCCTACGTATATCTCGCGAAGAGACCATGCGGATAAAATGAGAGAGATTAGAGCGCACACAGAGGCATACCGACAATCTTTCTTTCCGCGAACAATACGAGACTGGAACAGAAGGGAGAACCGATAGAGGTACTCATGGTACCATCCGCCACACACAGTCAGGTGGCTTGCGGAGTATGAATGTAGATGTAGATGTAGGTATTTGAAAATGTGATCATGCCATGGTATCTAATTCCACACTCGATTCCACCGAAAGTCTGGTTCCCGGCCACCCGAAAAGCAACCGGAACGTCACGGTGCACATATTTCTGTTTGTTTCGTCACGCGATGAGTTTCCATTAGTTACGGCGCTGTTCCCATCTTCAGTTAACCGGGAGAAATGAGGCAACAGCTTCCTCACCAAGTCGCGGGCGCGTCCAGGGTCCGCCGGCTGGCGCGCGCGAGGCGGGACGCAGCAGACAGGTCGGCCTGCCCGCACTTTAATTTCCTGCCGGTGAGCGGCGCTGCGCGGCCCTGGGCGGTCCCAGTTGTTTACAGCGCCGCAGGCCGCAAGCGGGCCGCCCGGCCGCTCTATAAACAAGTGGCCAGCGCAGCCAGGGTTTGCGGACCAGCTCCTCGAGCCGACCGCACTTATTCTTCCGTTCTGGCGGCCAAGTGCTTTGCTTTTCCTACGTTCCTCGTTTATTGCTCCCTTTCCGCTACCTTATATTCATCCTCAGCGTCGGCATGGTATGGGAAAAGGAAAACTTCTGTACAGGACCGCATAAATTTCTGCCATCTATATTTATGTTTTACAAACATAATAAAAAAGCAGATTGAGAGAGATAGAGAGACAGGGAAAGAAAGGGGAGAGGGAGAGATTTACAGCTTCTTGGTTGCAGGCACCTTTCCATCACTGACGCTGCCAACAAGAGAGGAATAACCATGCATTTGTGATGGCAGTTAGGAATAGTGTTGCCGTGTTGAGATATGTGCAACCACATTTAGGTAACTTTTTAATTGCCTTATAACACTAAAAAAAGCACTCCGTCTTCAGTCCACGAGTGGCCTTCCGGGACCATCCGACCGCCGAGTCATCCTCAGAGGAGGATGCGGATAGGAGGGGCTGAGTGCACCCCGAAAAATAGCAACAGCGCATGGTGGCCTGGATGGTCACCCATCCAAGTGCCGGTCACGCCCGACAGTGCTTAACATCGGTGATCTTACGGGAACCTATAACACTAAAGCGGGAAAAAGTTTACTAATACTAAACCATCGAAAATGGTATTAATACAAGTTTATTCAAAGTAGGTCACAATTTATAGGTTATGCATCAGTTAATTACAATTATTGTATCTCCAATGATATGTTACACACCAAATAAAGTCCGTATTGTCCTGTTTCATATCCTAGTGGAGTCGTAAATTTTACGAGGATTTAGTACTATGGGTTTAACAACTCGTAAATCTCAACTTACAGATCCATAATGAAAACATAGTACAGCATCACGTCTACAGAAATTTACACAATTCCTCTCTCCCAGTAACCAGCGGCCAATGACACAAGCAAGACGAACACTGTGAAGTTCTCTGGTCACAGACAACATTTAAATTTCCCTTATAACAATCACATAAGTCACATTTGTGAATACATTATTTGCGTACTCACCGTTGTTATAGTTCTTTTATCTTGGCGGTTCGCGCATGCCCGCCCAGACGCGCGAGATTGCTGCGATGCCAGTTGTACGCCCCAAGAGAAGCATCGCCATAGTATAGTTCGCAAACTTAACGTTTCGGGTTGGGAGAGCTCAGTTTATGAAGTAAAGGCACCACGGCCGCATTAACCCTTGCGCTGTCACAGAGACGTGCTCCCCGCATTCCGCGATGTGCGCGATTTTGTCATCATTGAACTACTCGCTTGTGCAGACACATGGTGTTTCGATTGCTTTGACACACTTTATCATTCGATTTCACAAAAACTATTTGGCCCAAAAATTTGATTTTTACACATCGTCTTGACTGATACCTTCCCCCCATAAATGACTTAATTTTGTTTCGATGTTCAACGCAGTTATTGTGCAGCATTAGATGTAGTAAACCATTGCACGAAATTTTGAAGAGTTTGCAGAGGTAAAAGTTCATAGCGTATACGTTCCGTATGGTCGATTTCAGTTGCCACTAGAAATTTCAAAAAATTACATTCAAACGAATAAAATTCGTGAAGTAAGACCCTTCGATATTGTTTTCAAACGAAGAAAATATTTAGCACCGAACAAGGTTTGAACACCGAACTTTTCGCTTAGCAGCAATACACTTTTTTTTAATCTCATTTTGTTCGCTCAATCTGCTCTGGGCGGACGTCGCAAGACACCAGTTTAAGTTCGTTATTGATCGATTAACTCAGTTTTTTTATTGCAGAGGGCAGCTAACCCTCTGACCGAACACGCTGAGCTACTGTGCCGGCAGTACGCTTCAGCCATTACGCTAACGCAGCTCGTCATTCGATACATCTCCCAGAGGACTTTAAAATTTCACGCAAAATACCAACAAACACTGTTGGTATGACTATGAATTACTCACGTTTCGTCGAAGTACAATAGGAAATAAATTATTACCGCTTTTCCTCATTGCGAAAAAGCGGTTAGTGAGATTGATACAAACACCTTTCCTTGCTATCGTTATAAGGAGGCTTATTGCTTCTTTGGTTTCATTAATTAATAGAATATGAAGCAATTGGTATAAAGAATGCTTTTTCCAAACTTTCTGTAAAAAAAAGTCTGCTGCCAAGACATTGCTTTTCTTCAATTACTTTATTTATGACTGAACGTTTCTAAAACTGAAGACACTCGTCCGTGCACTGCACTGCAGTCGAGATCTGGCAACGTTGTTCTCTGTTCATTGGCTGACTGTGTTTTGTGACGTCAGATGCGCAGAACGAACCTGAACTCGGCCGCCGTCATAAATGACACGCACTTTAGTATGCCATACCATCTTTGTTACTGGGGGCACTCACAACTTTATGATTGTAAAACGTGAGGCTGGCCCTTCCGTAATATAAATCCCAAACAGTAATGGATACCCATAACACTGCATTAATTGCAGGACAGCACCTTTTTTTAAACCAGTTTGATACAGAAACAGCCAAACTGAAAGGTTCAGTTTTTATTTCATTGATGACTATTTTCAGGTTATCCGAACCCATTTTCAAATCACCTAAACAGACAAAACTATTTTCCTTAACAGTGCATATAGCATGTCAATATTATACATATACGTAGAAGAAAGTAAAGTTTAACCATGACAGTGAAACCATATCGAATTGCCAAACAGTATACACCAGACGTTTAACGAAACAACGTTTAGTCAGGATGGGGCAGCTCAAATACGCGACAGCAAAACTTTCTCGAAAATAGGGCTACCAGTCTTCACAGACTCCCGTGGCAAAAACCACAAATGTCATTCAGTCAGCAACGTGAACTGAAAAGGAACCTATGGCTGTTAGTCATTAATTAATCAAAAAAATTGTAGTAACAATATAAACCACACATTTACATTTGAGACTGACAGTGACACCCGTGTGGACATGCGTCATCGTCCAGAACATAGTACGGCTTACTACAGCCACCTTTCGAGCATTTGACAAGCAGTGTTTTCTACCAAAAACCATCTTTTTATTTATTTTTTAGGTACCACCTCCTTTCGTATGAAACTACCAATGCTATTGCAAGACAGGTACACTTAGTAATACATTGAGGTACATCTAAGACCACCTCTCATTTCTAGCTGTCTTCTTTTACGTCGATTGGGATTAACGTGCAGTCGTTTTTATTTCATCTCTTGGTCTTCGTGTTCTACAGTTATGACACGGGCGCGTATGAACCTAGTTGTTTTTGCGCACTAAAACAAAACAAAACAAGCAAAACAAACGAATGTAATACACTGTAGCAGTCACGGCGTTCGAGGCAATAGTCAGCGTGGAGACTGTGCTACGTAATTGAAAGAGATTGTGATATATGTGTGTTTTCTTTTTTTTTCTTTATTCTTTTTTTTATTGGTTTGAGGATGTGCTACTGGTGTTATGAGTGCTTTCAAAACAAAGCAACTGGAGCTACTTGTACCTCCCATATTTTTTTTTACATTTGGTTCCCATGTTTGGCTGTTATTTAGGATTATAATTTATATTTAGACCTCATGAGTTTATGAAAGTATCGAGATATGAGATTGTTTTTGGGAAAAACGCAAAATTTGATTCAAGTTCGTATATCTCTTGTGATGATGGGTGGTTGGAAGCTATGTCCCAGCGGTTCCCAAGTGAAGCGAAACCTTTACAACAATTCTTTATTCGACAATTTATTGTTGTTTTCGTTATTTATAACGATATTAAGGATTTATAGGACATCCGTAACGCAATTCCGCTGCCACATAATAGGTTCCTAGCGAACCAAGAATATAACAGTTCATTTGATACGATTGTTTTCTATCCCGTGCAAGCCCAATCTAACCAATGCCAACCAAAAGTAATATTGCTGGCAGCAAATCCATGGCGAGAGTCCGATTTCTCTCCAGGACGAAAAACGTGGCACGAAACTTACGCACCGCCAGTGTGATGGTAGATCCTTGCTGATGGGTCGACGGGGAATACCGCGCTCGGAACGCGAACGTCTGAGCGCCGTCCAAATTGCGAGCAGGGTGTACAATTCGCCGACGGTGCGCACGGTATCCGACAAAGGTTTTCCGTGTGTGTTCAGATGGATCGGTGAGATGACGGAATTGGAACGTCACAGAATGTTCGAGACAAACTGAAATGTTCCTTTCTTTGTACTTTCGACTTCCGTGACAGAGCGGGAAGTCGAACTCACGGGCGCGGACAGAAACTACGCTCTCCTAAGGACACCGCACACGTTCCGAGAGACGTCCCAGTTACGCCTGAACAGTCAGCCGGAAGACTGATGGTCGGATGTGTTAAACACCCATACCTTCAGGCGAACATAGGTCGGCAAGCAGGTGAGCCTGTGTGTCATCTTGCCACCCAGCGATTACTGCTGTAATTGTTAAAGAGTACGAAAAAACGGAGGAGAAAAGGTAAAGTGGGATGCAAATAGTGGTTGGTGAAGAGAGAAACGCATAACGTGATGTGGAAAGGGATCATTTCTCAGAGGAGAGAGCCGGAGCCTATATGAAAGACAGAGAGAATCCCACATTAGAATCACAATTTCAAGTGGCTCTGGAAGACTGCAGATCAAATCAGGCAGAAGGTGTAGAGAAAACTCGATCGGAATTCCTAGCATCTTTGGGGTAGGGGCAGCCAAACGTTTAATCAAGTTGGTATGTAGAAGCTGTGAGACTGGTGAGATACCACCCGTTTCCGAAAAATATCATCTGCACAGTTACAAAAGTACCAAGGGCAGATAAGTGCGAAAACCATCGCATAATCAGCTTTACAGCTTGTGCATCCAAGCTGCTGACAATAATAATATACAGGAGAATGGGAAAGAAAATTGAACATCAGTTGACTATCAGTTTGACTTTATGAAGGGTAAAGGTAAAACACAGGAAGTCCTGATGTGCTTGATACTGCAAGCAAGCCTGGAGAAAAACCTTGATCCAATCATCGTATACGTTGATGTAGAAAGAAACTTTCGACAATGCTAAATGGTTCATAATGTTAGAAATTCTGAGTAAAATAGTGGTAAGCCACAGGGAAAGACGAGTAATGGACAAGAGACAAGATGTAACAGTAAGGCTGGAAAACGAAGAACGAAGCGCTCAGGTTAAAAAAGGGTGTAAGGCAGGAATTCAGTCCTTCAGCCTTATGCATAGAAGAAACAGTGACAGAAAAAAGATAAAGGTTCATTAATGAGATTAAAATTCAGAGAGAAAGGATATCAGTGATGAAAGTTCGCTGATGACTTTGCTATCGTCAAAAAGAAAGTGAAGAAGAATTACATGATCTGTTGAATGGAATAACCAGTCTCAAGGATACCAGATATGGATTGAAAATAGACTGGAAAAAGACAGAACTATTGATAAACAGCAGAAACGGTAATAGCGAGAAGCTTAACACCAAAGCTGGTGTTCACAAAGTGGACAAAGTTAAGGAATTCTGCTAGCTAGGAAGGAAAATAACTCATGATGGATGAAGGAAGCCGGACTTATACAGCAGACTATCCCAGGGAAATAAGTCATCCCTGGCCAAGAGAAATGCACTGGTATTCTCAGTACTGGTATTCACAGGAGACGGCCGCATCAAACACTGATGGCTCAAAGACCAGTCAAATATCACTTTTTTTGGTCGTCAGTTGTTTTTCACAAACGGCTTCTGCGAATCAACCGTTCTCAATTCCGATTTAGTCAGCGCATTCGCTCTTTGTCTCCTGTCAAATATCAAACGCAGGCAACTAGTACTCACTCTCCTTCTCCTTCAGTGCATGAAAAGCCATTCCGACCATTTGAGAAGAAAAGTTTTAAAAACAAGACGTAACGTGACAACCTAAGTTCGTTTCTAAAACAGTTCTGCGTTTACATGCAAGCGAAAACCAGCTGTGAGAGAGGAAATCCAGCAATTAGAACTGTTTACCAGAAAAAAAAGCTATTGGGTGTTTATGTCGCCAACCAGAAGCGTTAATGGATAATCGGTTTACAAAATAGAGTTCTTGGAGCCCTGTGCAAACGTTTTCTCCTATCGTAATGTCTCACACTCTTGGAAAAAAAAAACAGGGTGTATCAAAGAGAATCAACCGATTTAAAGAAAGTTACAACTATCATCTTATTTGACATACGTTCATGAACAACGTATTGTTGGAAAGAATAAACTCTCGAGTTTTCCATCGTTCCCGTTAGGTAGCAGCAAAGTGCACACACTCCAGTTCTATTAAAAATTGTGTCGGTACAACAGAAAGCATTTTGTGTTCTAAGTTTTGCGCAATGTAGGTCAGTAGTAACTGTTCAGCATGACTTTCATACTAGGTATGATCTGGATCCTCCTACAGCACCGAGCATTAGACGATAACATGAACAGTTTCGAGAAACAGACTGTTTGTGTAAAGACAAATAGCTGGACCGTCCCCGACTGCCTGACACAGGCGTCGAATGCATCCGCCATAGTTTCGTAGCTTCATGGAACACAATTTAATCAATTCTCCATCGCTGTATGGTACATCCAAACATGGTATTTTCTTGCGATTGCTTTCGAAAAATTTTACAGGGTTCTTATGCGCTGAATTCTCAAAGTTTGGATTTTGTAGTAGTTTATACTTCACACTGTTTTGCGCTTCACTCGATGAATAGCGTGAGAGGAACTCTGAAATCTTCAAGTGATCGACATGAAGCTGCTACGTTTTGCATCATTTATGCTACTGTTCCAAATATATAGGCACATATAAACTATAATTTGTGTTCTAATGTCCAATGTTCTGGTAGTCCTACTCTGAATTGATCAATGAAGGTTTCGTGGAAGCAGTGAGTTTCGTTCACGGTAATTCTGAAACTTCATTACAGGGAGGAAATGATCGTTGTCGCACCTCGTCATGGTACCATACGAGAATCCTCGCCTCTTCTTCTTCCGGTCATTTTATGTGCCAGTGTTTCAGGTTGTGGTAACTCCATTGGGTATTGCCTACTGTAACTTCCACCTAGTCTCGCATGATATCGTTATAATGAGAAACAATTACTTTCTTCCATCGGCTCTGCGCGAGTATCGATATGCTTTACGCCATAACCCTCTCGCCCTAACTTTTACCTGTCACGTACTGGCTCGGTGTCTTGCCTGGCTTGTGGTCCGAATTGTTCCGAAAAGTGTGATTGTGGTTCGCAATGTCTTCGTGGTGCCACCTGCTCTTCGTAAGTTTAGAAATGTGCCTGTGGCATCGCAGGTGTTCGGCTATTGCGCAACTTCTCCTCCGCCTGCGATTGGTATTGTATTTGCGTGAAATCTTTTTTCATTCCTTGTGAAACTTCTTGCGTTTTTGGTGGCGTTATTGACTCGGAAGTTGTTACGGATTCAGAGTTTGTATGATCTAGATCACTTCGCTCTTATACAGTTCACAACAGTTCTTCTCGGTGTTTTTCGAATTGATTCTTCGTTTTCGCTTCTATTCTCACGATGCGAGTATCGTACGTCTTGAGAAACGCTTTCGTAATGCGTTTTTGCAACACACTATCTTCAACTACTTGATGTGCTGTGGCCGCCGCTTGGCGTGTAGATGCATTAACCTGTTTGGTTATCTTTGCAATTTCACTGTAGTTTCGTCGCGTAATGCTTTGTCATCACATAATGTTTTGACATCTTCAAGTAGCGTTTTAATTTCACCCTGAGTGTCGTCAAACAAAGTCTTTAGTTCGGCCTGAGTGTCATCCCGCAATGTCTGCATATCCATTTGGAATTATCAGTATCTGTTCTTCATTTTTTGTAACATGTTATTAAAGTTTCAATCACATCTCGGGATTCTTTTGCCTCTTCCTCAATGTGACTTAATTGTTGTTTCATATCATGCAGTTGCTTCGCTGTTCCCGCACTCTGCTCTGATGTCTGTTGTTGCAGTTTTGCTGTTTCTGCATTCTGCTCACGTATTTTTGCAGTTGTTTCGCTGTTCCCACTTTGCTAATCCTGCTCACATGTCTCTGTTTTGTATCGTTGTGGTGCGCATTAATTGCTAGAGAATGTCCGACAAATTGACGGTTCCTACTACCCCTTCTTCCAACGTGCATCGTTCTGTGTTAACATTCTCGTGCCTGTCCTCAACTGACGGCAGTGAGCCATGCGTTGACACGTTTCGACCTGTAGTGTCTGTACTTGGAATAGAGGGAGGTCTTGTTACATGTACTACTGTTCTACGTATTCAAGACGTTCCCCATCTTCTTCCACCTTTTGCAGTACATTGATCGGTGCTTATGGCGCCTTCTTGCTTGGTATTTACTTCCTGGTGCAAACCCTGATCTGTTTTTCGCGGCATTGTGTCGTCTGTTGTTGTGTCCTCTGGTTCTCATACGGTATCTTGCTGTGTGTCAATCTCAATTCTGTGAAGGTCTCGATCTGCCACTGCTAATCTCTCTGATTCCAGTCTTTGCAATTTTAACTGATGCACCCTACTTCACATAATCATGCAATCATACAACCTTACTCGCTTCATAAAATTATTACGTTCACCCTTTCTCTACTGTTCCTAGTTCCCTTGACATAAGAACCCGATTTATCATTGATTGATACAACACAAGAAATTTATTACAAAAGATTTTGAAGAGGATTTTTTTGTCCTAGTAATTATACAGGGTGGTCCATTGATGGTGACCGGGCCAAATATCTCTCAAACTAAGCATCAAACAAAAAACTACAAAGAACGAAAGTCGTCTAGCTTGAAGGAGGAAACCGTATGACGCTATGTGTGGCCCGCTAGATGGCGCTGCCATAGGTCAAACGGATATCAACTGAGTTTTTTTTTTAATAGGAACCACAATTTTTATTACATATTCGTGTAGTACGTAAAGAAATATGAATGTTTTAGTTGGACCACTCTTTTCACTTTGTAATAGATGGCGCTGAAATAGTCACAAACGTATAGGTACGTGGTACCACGTAACATTCCGCCATTGCGGACGATGTTTGCTTCTAGATACATTACCCGTGTTAAAATGGACCGTTTACCAATTGCGGTAAAAGTCGATATCGTGTTGATGTATGCCTATTGGGGCCAAAATGCCCAACGGTCGTGTTCTATGTATGCTGCTCGGTATCCTGGACGACATCATCCGAGTGTCGGGACCGTTCGCCGGATAGTTACGTTATTTAAGGAAACAGGAAGTGTTCAGCCGCATGTGAAACATCAGTCACTATCTGCAACAATTGATGATGCCCAAGTAGGTGTTTTAGCTGCGGTCGCGTCTAATCCGCACATCAGTAGCAGACAAATTGCACGAGAATCAGGAATCACAAAAACGTCGGTGTTGAGAATGCTACATCAACATCGATTGCACCCGTACCATATTTCTATGCACCAGGAATTGCATGGCGACGACTTTGAACGTCATGTACAGTTCTGCCAAAGGGCACAAGAGAAATTACGGGACGATGACAGATTTTTTGCAAGCGTTCTATTTAGCGACGGAGCGTCATTCACCAACAGCGGTAACGTAAACCGGCATAATATACACTATAGGGCAACGGAAAATCCACGATGGCTACGACAAGTGGAACATCAGCGAACTTGGTGGGCATTATGGGAGGAAGGATAATTGGCCCCCATTTTATCAAATGGTTCAAATGGCTCTGAGCACCATGCGACTTAACTTCTGAGGTCATAAGTCGCCTAGAACTTAGAACTAAGTAAACCTAACTAACCTAAAGACATCACACACATCCATGCCCGAGGCAGGATTCGAATCTGCGACTGTAGCGGTCGCGCGGTTCCAGACTGTAGCGCCTAGAACCGCACGGTCACTCCGGCCGGCGCCATTTTATCGCTGACTATATAAATGGTGCATCGTATACTGATTTCCTACGTAATGTTCTACCGATGTTACTACAAGATGTTTCACTGCATGACAGAATCACGATGTACTTCCAACATCATGGATGTCCTGCACATAGCTCGCATGCGGTTGAAGCGGTATTGAATAGCATATTTCCTGACAGGTGGATTGGTCGTCGAAGCACCATACCATGGCCCGCACGTTCCCCGGATCTGACGTCTCCGGATTTCTTTCTGTGGGGAAAGTTGAAGGATATTTGCTATCGTGATCCGCCGACAGCGCCTGACAATATGCGCCAGCGCATTGTCATTGCATGTGTGAACATTACGGAAGGCGAACTACTCGCTGTTGAGAGGAATGTCGTTACACGTATTGCCGAATGGATTGAGGTTAACGGAAATCATTTTGAGCATTTATTGCATTAATATGGTGTTTACAGGTAATCACGCTGTAACAGCAAGCGTTCTCAGAAATAATAAGTTTCCCAAAGATACACGTATCACATTGGAATAACCGAAATAAAATGTTCGGACGTACCTAGTTCTGTATTTTAATTTAAAAAACCTACTTGTTACCAACTGTTCGTCTAAAATTGTGCGCCATATGTTTGTGACTATAACAGCGCCATGTATCACAAAGCGAAAAAAGTGGTTCAACTAAAACATTCATATTTCTTTACGTACTACACGAATATGTAATAAAAATGGGGGTTTTGATTAAAAAAAAACACAGTTGAAATTGATATCCGTTTGACCTATAGCAGCGCCATCTAGCGGGTCAACCATAGCGCCATCTGGTTTCCCCCTTCAAGCTAGACAAGTTTCGTTCTTTGTAGTTTTTTTCATTTGATGCATATTTCGTGAGATCTTTGGCCCGGTCACGATCAATAGACCACCCTGTATGTGGTTGAACACCTTACCATGGTATTTTACCATACTCACAGGGTCGCCATTGTCTAACATGTGTGAGACTGGGTCTCATCTATCTTGAGTTGTGCGCGGACACTCGTGATTGTTTTAGGAATTTTGTGTAGAACCTGTGGTCTGCAAGGTAGGAAGATACAATCTCACACATGCAGAGTTATCGTGAATATGTTTAACTACAGGTCATGGTCGTATGTACAAAAATTAAGAGAGGCAAAGACAACCGCTCTTCTGAGTGTCAACTGAATACCACTTGCTGGCGTAGCGCAAGTGCGGATGCTTACCTTCTGGCGGCGGCTGCTGTGGCAGCTGTCAGCATAAGCTGTGAACCTGACTGGGAATCTATTCTAAATCCCTCTCGACTGTTAAACACCAGTCAGATACATTTCCTACTTCTGCAGTGAAGCCGAGATTCTTAGTTATTGCCTCCCTAAGTTAATTGGCATGGTACACGCTATTTGGCAGGAATAGAGCACGCGTCATTGGCGTGAAATGGCTCACAAGCTTTATCTGTCAGTGCTCAGTGCGATTCTCCATACTAGGAGACTTTGCAATTAAAATCATAACGAGTTAAGACGGGCCTCTGAACAAGTGTTCGCATAATGACTCTAGCAATCATCTCAGAGCGGCACTGGTCAACTTACTCAAACCCTTGACGATTTGCTGCAAGAGAAGAAGCAAATGGCTTTGTCTGCAATTTGCCTGTACCAAAGTTAGTGGCCACACATTTTCTTTCTGGCCAATCAGAGCGTTCAAATGGCTCTGAGTACTATGCGACTTAACTTCTGAGGTCATGAGTCGCCTAGAACTTAGAACAAATTCAACCTAACTAAACTAAGGACATCACATACATCCATGCCCGAGGCAGGATTCGAACCTTCGGCCGGAGCGGTCGCTCGGCTCCAGACTGTAGCGCCTAGAACCGCACGGCTACTCCGGCCGGCTCTGTATGAAGATTTTGAATATCTAAAGTGCGCTAGGTTGATACGCTCTGGGCAATCAGATAACATGCAGAGTCCAAGCAGTTACTACAATTAGTATTAGGTTGGTTATTAAGTTCGGAGCGTTTTCGTTTTGCGTGTTGCTACTCCGGTTGCTGTGGGTTTATTTACGGAGTGGTAGTTTTTAGTTGTAGTTCACTGTTATTTGTATTTACATGTTGTCATTTTGTCATTTGGAGATAGTGAGTAGAGCTGTGGAGTTAGAAAACGGAGTGCCAAGTGGAGGAGTTGGAACATTTCTGGAGGACCTTGACCAAACATGGGAACATTTCCGACGTATTCTTCAGTTTGACTAGCAGAGGCAGCCGAAATATTTGCGCCGTGTTTTGGTATAATACCATTGGACAGAGCACGGCAACAAAATGGTTTCCTCGTTTCAGAAGGATCATTTTGACATTAGTGACTCTCCACATTCAAGAAGACTGTCAGGGTCTGAGGAAGAACGTCTCAATGCTTTAATCCACAACGGCCCACGTGAGTGTACTCGGGATCTGGCACACGTGGCGAACTGTGATCATTCTACCATCGTGCAACATTTCCATGCAATGGGTAAGATACAAAATTTCCATGTACGGGTACCATATGCTCAGGCCAAAATCACAAAGCACAGCCGGCGGCCACATGTGCTTCTCTGCTTGCTGGTTGTTGATTGGCCCGTGAAAAGCACCGATCATTCCAATCCTGTACTGTTTACCTGTGACGAGAAATGACAAAGAAAGGAACGGTTGAGACCAAACACTGCAGAAACTTACCGTACGAAGGCCTGCGTGATCCCACAAAACACGTTATACAGGGTGGTCCATTGATCGTGACCGGGCCAAATATCTCACGAAATAGGCGTCAAACGAAAAAACTACAAAGAACAAAACTTGTCTGGCTTGAAGGGGCAAACCAGATGGCGCTATGGTTGGCCCGATAGATGGCGCTGCCATAGGTAAAAAGGATATCAACTGGGTTTTTTAAATAGGAAAAGCCGTTTTTATTACATATTCGTGTAGTACGTAAAGAAATATGAATGTTTTTGTTGGACCACTTTTTTCACTTTGTGATAGATGGCGCTGTAGTAGTCACAAAAATATCGCTCACAATATTAGACGAACAGTCGGTAACAGGTAGGTTTTTTAAACTAAAATACAGAACATAGGTACGTCTGAACATTTCAATTCGGTTGTTACAATGTGATACATGTACCTTTGTGAGTTTATCATATCTGATAACGCATGCTGTTACAGCGTGGTTACCTGTAAATACCACATTAATGCAATAAATGCTCAAAATGAGATCCGTCAACGTCAATGCAATTGGCAATACGTGTAACGACATTCCTCTCAACAGCGAGTAGTTCGCCTTCCGTAATGTTTGAATATGCATTCACAATGTGCTGACGCATGTTGTCAGGCGTCGTCGGTGGATCACGATAGCAAATATCCTTCAACTTTCCCCACAGAAAGAAATCCGGGGACGTCAGATCCGGTGAACATGCAGGCCATGGTATGGTGCTTCGACGACAAATCCACCTGTCATGAAATATGCTATTCAATAGCGCTTCAACCGCACGTGAGCTATGTGCCTGACATCCATCATGTTGGAAGTACATCGCCATTCTGTCGTCCAGTGAAACATATTGTAGTAACATCAGTAGAACATTACGTAGGGAATCAGCATACATTGCACCATTTAGATTCCCATCGATAAAATGGGGGCCAATTATCCTTCCTCCCATAATGCCGCACCATACATTAACCCGCCAAGGTCGCTGATGTTCTACTTGTTGCAGCCATCGTGGATTTTCCGTAGCCCAATACTGCATATTATGCCGGTTTACATTACCGCTGTTGGTGAATGACGCTTCGTCGCAAAATAGAACGCTTTCAAAAATCTGCCAGCGTCCCGTAATTTCTCTTATGCCCAGTGGCAGAGCTGTACACTATGTTCGAAGTCGTCGCCATGCAATTCCTGGTGCATAGAAATATGGTACTGGTGCAATCGATGTTGATGTAGCATTCTCAACACCGATGTTCTTGAGATTACCGATTCTCGCCAATTTGTCTGTTACTGGTGTGCGGGTTAGCCGCGACAGCTAAAACACCTACTTGGGCATCATCATTTGTTGCAGGTCGTGGTTGACGTTTCGCATGTGGCTGAACACTTCCTATTTTTCTTGAAAAGCGTAACTATGCGGTGAACGGTCCGGGCACTTAGATGATGGCGTACAGGATACCGAGCAGCATACGTTGCACCCGCCCGTTGGACATTTGATCACAATAGGCATACATCAACAAGATATCGACCTTTTCAGCAATTGGTAAACGGTCTATTTTAACACGGGTAATGTATCACGAAGCAAATACCGTACGCACTGGCGCAATGTTGCATGATACCACGAACTTATATGTTTGTGACTATTACAGCGCCATCTATCACAAAGCGCATCAAGTGGTCCAACTAAAACATTCATATTTCTTTACGTACTACACGAATATGTAATAAAAATGGGAGTTAATATTTTTTTTTAAACGCAGTTGATATCTGTTTGGCCCAAGGCAGCGCCATATAGCTGGTCAACCATAGTGCCAACTGGTTCCCCCTTCAAGCTAGACGAGTTCCGTTCTTTGTAGTTTTTTCGTTTGTTGTGTATTTCGTGAGATATTTGGCCCGGTCACGATCAATGGACCACCCTGTATATCTTGTGGAAAAGCCCGCCCGAATTCTGTTAGACTGACAAAAAGACTATTCAAGAGTTGGAGTGGGAAGTTATTCTGTAACCACCTTACTTATCCGATCGTGCTCCTCAGATTTTCACATTTTCCGCTTTCAATCGAACAACATTCAATTAACTTCCTTTCCGGATGAAATTGTGCTCCAAACATGGCTTATCGAGCTCTTCGCCTCAAAATCACGTGATATCTTTTTTAGTTGTGGAATCGAAATGTTTCCCCAATCTTTGCACCGGCCGCTGTGGCCGAGCGGTTTTAGGAGCTTTTGTCTGGAACCGTGAGACTGCTTCGATCGCAGGTTCGAATCCTCCCTCGGGCATGGATGTGTGTGATGTCCTTAGGTTAGTTAGGTTTTAGTAGTTCTAAGTCTAGGGGACTGATGATCTCTGATGTTAAGTACCATAGTGCTCAGAGCCATTTGAACCATTTGAACCCCTTCGTTGCAGACTGTTGTAAACAGTGAAGGAGAATACATGGTTGACGGCTTAAGTTTCCGTTATGTGTCTGTGATTAATAAATTTAACGAAAAACGTTGCGAATTTCTGCACCAACGGAATAGATATCTCGTAATGGCTGCTATGCAAACTTCACCCAAACCAGTTATTACTGCGGATACAGCAAGACGCACCAGCATTTCGTTACAAAACTGTTAATAAAGTGGAAACGGTGACATTAGTATAAATGCAGAGCCATAACCCAATGTTCGGCCAAAGAAAAAGAACGAATATTTTTACTTGAAGAAACTTACATTAATGCGTGCATCTTAACAGTACAGGGGCAGGAGGAGGAAAGATAACGAAAAAGGTGACGGAAGAAGAAAGGCAGACGAAAGACAACAACCACATCACAAAGATATTGTAATGTTTACCCACATTGTCCATAATTTGAAACACTATGGAATCATATTTAGAAAGTAAGTCTCCTTTCTCACTAATAGCTCAGTGCAGAAGATCGTTATAGACTCGAAAATGGGACCTCTGCTTATCGCAGGCTAGTGGGTTACCGACTTTTTTTGCAGAGTTGTGCCACTTTTGACAATACGCTGCACTGTAATGTTTTAACGGTTCCGCGGATTTTTGTGCTATATGATATGTATAGCTTATTAATAAAGGTACTGATCGTGTTTCTTTATGTTTCTAGCAGGTAATAATGTCATCTACCCAATTTTTGTCGATATTTTCAGCTTTCCAGGGGAGACAAAACCAAGAAATAAGTAATGAGAAAATTGAATGCATGTTTCATCTGTTAAGGGCAATCATAAAGTATCCGTCTGAGGAGGTTGCTACGGCGTCAATACAACGTCTCCGGTGCGTATATATTTACATCAATGTGTTGGCAACTAGTTAGCTTGACACTCGGGTCATCCCGTCGTGCGTGGGATAAAAGCCGTAACGTGAAGTATGGCGACGTTATTACGAAATATGTCCAAACAAGAATAATGTGCTGTTATTCGTTTCTTGGATGCCAAAACTCGAACACCAGTAGACGTCCGTCGGAGAGTGAAGAATATATATGGTGCACCACGCCCGTCGAAATACACCGTTGCTGAACGTTTCGTCAAGGGGTACTGCTGTTTCGCAGTGCACATTCCCATATCGCAGATGTTTCAGCGCAGACGTTAGGCCTATACAAGTAGTTGAAAACACTCGAATATCTGTCCTGTGGTCCTGATCCCCATCCAAAGATTACTTCGGTCCCCTGAAAAATGCTCTGAACCATCGACGAGGATGTGTAGAAGGCAGCTACGGACTTCATCACACAGTAGGACATTGTATTATGCCAAACGAGAATCTTCCATCTGGTGCAACGGCGGGATGATTGCCTTAACACTCAAAGCGATATTTCCTGATTGACATACTGATTATGGACTGTACAGCTTTTTGATAGCTTCTCCTATGAATTTCAGTAAAGAAATCCACCTTCATTTACCTGCCGAATAAGAACTTCTTTCTAAAATATCACGCTATCCTTAACCATAATTTTCTGATGAATTTCGCCATAGAAATTCCGTAGAAATCCATCGGAGTTTTTCTGCCATTATACTAAAATGTCATCCGGCAGACAAAATTCCAATGTAAGTCCACCCACAAACAGCGTTTTCTTCTAAGAAAGTAGAGACATTTATTATTTTTTCATTGGCCTTTCCTAAATTATATCTTACAGTATGGTCTTCATTCAATATTTATAACACACAGTAACCTTCCTTCTCACTTCTTCCGAATTTACGTTGAGGAAGTAACCGTCACTCATTTACAAATAGCAACCCATTTTGATCATCGTGCCGCAAAAGCAGTCCATACAATAATACCAAAAATCATAAAATTAATCTAAGTCAGAGACCGTTATGGTTTATGAAGGCGCATCATGCATGTATTGTGAAATTGAGAAGCTGCAGCAGATTTACCTTATGTGATTGTGAAACTGAGTCTGAAAGTCCGTGATAGGCTTATCGTACAAATCGCTCGCACTATCGGTTATTCCTCCCGATCCGAATTTCCTGTCGGTCTACTAGGTACGAATGGCGTTATCGTAACATGTATGAAAATACGCAAACAATAAAAACCTCTTACCTCCATGAATGATTCTTAACTGACAGGAAGATGCGTGTCACCACATTAAAACCTATATACTGGGTGTTACAAAAAGGCACGGCCAAACTTACAGGAAACATTCCTCACACACAAAGAAAGAAAATATGTTATGTGGATATGTGTCCGGAAACGCTTATTTTCCATGTTAGAGCTCATTTTATTACATTTCTCAAATCACATTAATCATGGAATGGAAACACACAGAAACAGAATGTACCAGCGTGACTTCAAACACTTTGTTACG
This sequence comes from Schistocerca serialis cubense, assembly GCF_023864345.2. Classification (NCBI taxonomy): domain Eukaryota; kingdom Metazoa; phylum Arthropoda; class Insecta; order Orthoptera; family Acrididae; genus Schistocerca; species Schistocerca serialis. The sequence continues at coordinate 284,020,152 of NC_064644.1, read as the reverse complement.
GGAAAGGTTCAAAATGTCCTCCGTTAGCAAGGATACGTGCATCCACCCTCCGTCGCATGGAATCCCTGATGCGCTGATGCAGCCCTGGAGGATGGCGTATTGTATCACAGCCGTCCACAATACGAGCACGGAGAGTCTCTACATTTGGTACCGGGGTTGCGTAGACAAGAGCTTTCAAATGCCCCCATAAATGAAAGTCAAGAGGGTTGAGGTCAGGAGAGTGTGGAAGCCATGGAATTGGTCCGCCTCTACCATTCCATCGGTCACCGAATCTGTTGTTGAGAAGCGTACGAACACTTCGACTGAAATGTGCAGGAGCTCCATCGTGCATGAACCACATGTTGTGTCGTACTTGTAAAGGCACATTTTCCAGCAGCACAGCTAGAGTATCCCGTATGAAATCATGATAACGTGCTCCATTGAGCGTAGGTGGAAGAACATGGGGCCCAACCAAGACATCACCAACAACGCCTGCCCAAACGTTCACAGAAAATCTGTGTTGATGACGTGATTGCACAACTGCGTGCGGATTCTCTTCGGCCCACACATGTTGATTGCGAAAATTTACAATTTGATCACGTTGGAATGAAGCCTCATCCGTAAAGAGAACATTTGCACTGAAATGAGGATTGACACATTGTTGGATGAACCATTAGCAGAAGTGTACCCGTGGAGGCCAATCAGCTGCTGATAGTGCCTGCACACGCTGTACATGGTAGGGAAACAACTGCTTCTCCCGTAGCACTCTCCATGCAGTGACGTCGTCAACGTTACCTTCTACAGCAGCAACTTCTCTGACGCTGACATTAGGGTTATCGTCAACTGCACGAAGAATTGCCTCGTCCATTGCAGGTGTCCTCGTCGTTCTAGGTTTTCCCAAGTCGCGAGTCATAGGCTGGATTGTTCCGTGCTCCCTAAGACACCGATCAATTGCTTCGAACGTCTTCCTGTCGAGACACCTTCGTTCTGGAAATCTGTCTCGATACAAACGTACCGCGCCACTGCTATTGCCCCGTGCTAATCCACATATCAAATGGGCATCTGCCAACTCCGCATTTGTAAACATTGCACTGACTGCAAAACCACGTTCGTGATGAACACTAACCTGTTGATGCTACGTACTGATGTGCTTAATGCTAGTACTGTAGAGCAATGAGTCGCATGTCAATACAAGGACCGAAGTCAACATTACCTTCCTTCAATTGGGCCAACTGGCGCTGAATCGAGGAAGTACAGTACATACTGATGAAACTAAAATGAGCACTAACATGGAAATTTAGCGTTTACGGACACATGTCCACATAACATCTTTTCTTTATTTGTGTGTGAGGAATATTTCCTGAAAGTTTGGCCGTATCTTTTTGTAACACTCTGTATATCTTTACTTTTACCGTAGTTTATGCTACCAAAAGAAAGAAAATATTCTGGGAAACGTATCTGTATCTAATTGTTTTCTACCACTCCTTTAGATATTTATCAGGAATTAAGATGGAACATATTGTGACGTCACATATCCGTAGTCTCCGAAGCTAATGTCCCTGGACGATGTGCATTTCTTAGCGAGCGTGTGTCTGTATGTAGTAGAGAGACAGATGATGGGAGACACAGGAAACAAGAGAAATAAAGGGGAAGTACCAGAGAGGTAACGCTGCAGAGCGTCAAATATATTTCTCCCATTAAAATTTAGTACAGCGTTATTAAGTAACTAATCGAAGTTGTTTGCATGACGGGAATTCAAATTAACGGCATACACCCATGCACGGACATGAATGATGTCTAATTATCTTTGAAAAAGCAGTGTCACAACATAATAAAGCAAACAATCTGTGAATCTGCCAACTAGATAATTAACAGACCGCCACTGAATGGCACTGCGTCATCACATCAGAATGTTCCACATATTTGGCGTCAGATTTTAGCAGATTTTTCTTTCTTTACGGTATACATACGTGTTTTAGTTGTAACTTTTTTGTTGCCAGGACTCTAAAACAGCTCCGTTCTTCAGGGTTTTACAGTGCAGGGTGGAACGAGGTCCATAAGGAGAATACTCCATCAAATCGGTTGCCAATTCCCCACTGTAATAGTGGAAAAGTATCAAACTCTGAGGTCGTAATAGTTGTGTTGAAAGCTAATGCATTTGTGTGTGAAAAAATTACGTCCACAAGTCCAAGTTGTTAGCTTAATGCAGTGTTGTCTTCGTGAATTACCACTCAGGAAATAAATTCAGTCCTTGTGAGCTATGTCACTAAAAAATTGACGTAAAGTTACGCTTGCAGCGAGCTTGATGTAAGCGGCAAGTTGTTTGCACTACCCTTCATTTCTTCAGTAGTAACATTCTAGGACAGTTTCGTTTATCACAGACGTGAAACATTGTATATTTTCCTCACAGTTACTCACTTAGACTGAAACTATTGAGAAACAAAATCCTTTTTTATCTGCCGATAACTGCGAATAAATGCTTTTTCATTAAGTACTCCGGTAGTCTTAAAAGGCATGGATATGCACAGTTACTGACAGAATACAATTCAGCGCCAGGTTTGTAGAAAGTCACCTGAACCTTTTCTTGAAATATATGCTGTGAGCAAATCATTGTACTGTAATTTATACTACAGATATCTCTGATGTAAGGCAAACCGTTGTACAGTTATTGTTGGTACAGATATCTCTGAAGTTATGTATCGATGAAAAAGCAATAATTTTGCGTTTGCGATATCTCTTTGACTTCATAAATTATAAAATTTAGTAGTTGGTATTTACACATCCTAAGATATCCTTTAAAAACACAAAGATTCTTAGTTATTGTAGATACTTCTCTTTTTGCAGGGTCAACTGTCAACATTTAAAGGAAACTAACTGTTGAAGGCATTACCCAGTAATTCCTCATAGCAAGTCATTAGGTCAATTTTTTAATGTAGAACTGTCCACGGAACTCTTTGTTTGCTTCTGTAATACGTAGCTTTATGAATCTTTTACGGTTCTGGGTAACTGCGTAGTCAGAACTTTATGAATATGACGCTATTACATTAAATTCCATATAACTTTACATCAGTAAAACTACCTTCACAGTCTCCTTTCTGGGAGGTAAAGAATCGTTGTACGATTAGGTTTCAAACCGGTAAATTTAAAATTTATTTTTTAACTGCTTTGTTGTCTAAAGTCGTCTATAAGTTCTTCACATACTTATTATTATTTGAAATGAACACTCACATATATATATATATATATATATATATATATATATATATATATATATATATATATATATATATATATATTGTTTAGTAGGTTGAATCTTTCGATGTCCGCTTCGTTATATTTCTACTGTGTTGCGAATTATTCAGCGTTTCATGGCGTATATTCAATTCGCTCCCGATAGTCCTCATGTTTCAACATGTACTCTGTTTGAAGTCGGCAGTTGAAGGTTTATCCTTCTATACAGTTACCTGTTTTATAACGTTTTGACAATCTTCTATAACAGGAACCAAATACACTAGCGAAAAAAAATCACAACACCAAGAAATTAGTTCTGCGATGTAAACTAAATTTGGTAGGCGTGTTTCTACACTGAAAGATGATGTCTGTTCAAATTTCGCGCCAGTCGGATAAGAGTCATGCTACGAGTACCACAATGAGGATGCAAATCAGGTTTACTTTAAACACACGCGGTAACGGTCGCCAGCGTTAGTTTCCTTTGAAATTTGAGGAGATGAGTTGCCCATAGTCAAGAATGCCTTTAAGGCAACAAATGTGTCATTATCAACACCTCAATGAATTTGAGCGAATGCGTGTAATAGTGCTACGAGAAGCTGGATGTTCCTTCCGAGATACTGCAGAAAGACTTGGCAGGGATGTAGTCGCTGTACATTGTTGCTGACGGAGGTAGTCACGAGATTGTACGGCCGCTAGGAGGCCGGGCTGAGGACGGCCACGTGGCTCTACCGAGAGAGAAAGGACCATCATGTTCGGCGTGGGGCTCTGGCGCGTCCTACTACATCTGCAACAGAAATCTGATCAGCAGTTGGCACCGTAGTAACACAGTTAACTATTATAAGTCGGTCAGTTGAAAGACGGATCTGAATCAGACGTCCTGTAGCGTGCATTTCACTGACCCAAAACCACAACAATTAGCGACTTCAGTGGTCTCATGCAAGAGCTCACTGCAGGGTACCGTAGAGGTATGTTGTCTTTTCTAATGAAAGCTAATTCCTCGTGCGTTGGTTACAAAGCGACTAGTTGAAGACCAGCAATCAACTTGTCTACGTGCTAGAGACACCGGACTTACACCCACAAATTGACATCCGGCACGTGTACAACACAGTCAAAGTACGTTTGCCTATTTGCATTCAAGATTCTGGCGTTTACAACGGTTATTACTGTACCAGCATTTCACATTTGCAATGACTAATCTCGCGCCTACATTACGCTGTGATCTTAACAATGTTAATCTCTTAAATATGTTACCTGGAGTAATGTATTCAAGAAATTTCATTGCTCTCCTTTCACTTTTTTTTTTTTCTAATTTTCTTCCTTCAGTGTATTTCGTGCATTTTATAAAGGAAATGTACATGTCTTACAGCCAATGGTGGATACATATAGGAGTAGCGCAGGACACCCCGTCCCCCACCCTCCACCCCCGACCGTGAGGCCGCCTGCATTGCTACCCACGCCGCCCACGCCAGTCAGGCAACACGCTATATGTTCGTTTCTTTCGTCCATCGACTAGACTGAATCGAGTTATCGAGTAGTTGTACTTTCCTATGTAGCACACGCTACCGCGTCATCGTATTTTATACGTTTCTGACTGACAAATAGATAGCAGACAGATATATACGAGAGAAGTCGCTGCCATTCTAGTGATCTAGATAGGGTATCCTGCCTGGCATTTGTTCGAAAAAAGTCGGGAGTGTTCTACTGTTTTGTGATTAAAAAGAGGCTAATTGGAGAGATTCTTCAACACAAGCTAGCCAGCATAAACGCCCTGAATGATGGTGATCCTGTTATGCAAGCGTTTTCTCTTTGTCCTCGATTTGACTACCCAACTTTGCACACGCTGTATAAAATATTTGCTTATCTACCTACATCTATTGTTACAGTAGAAAGACGTTTTTCAACATTGCGGCTTACAAAGACATGGCTGAAGTCGACAATGAATGAGGCTCGGCTTAAGGGGACCTGGACGTCAACGGGCTGCATTTTTATACCTCGCTCTTAGTGCACATTACAATGCGGAGGAAGTTGTGGTGTTTTTACCAACAATGAATGACAATCACTCAAGCTGTAAAAGGAAATTTATTGAAATATCTGTTATAGTTTAAGAATTACAGTATTTTGCCTAATAGAAGTTTTTATAATACAGGTTCCGATTCTGGGACCATTTTTTGGTCCATCATCAGTCTAATAGCATTCAAACTGTGGCAGGCTGCTGTCAACATCATAGTTTGGAGTATATCTGAGGAAATAGAAAAACTCTTATAATACCGCATTACTATTTTGTCTAAAAGAACTGCTAAAATTATATACAGAATGACAAACAGAGATCATTTCTGCGATGTATTAGGCACAATATAAAGATATTATCCCACTCTTCACTTGAGAGAAATTTGGTTAACATGCATGAAACCATTGTGAAGTTATATGTACCTAATATTCTGAAAATGTAGTTTCGAGAAAATGAGAAAAGGATGTTCAGTGTTTCTGACTCACCTTAGGCCTCTTTCAGAACATACCAGCAGCTTAACCTTGCTGGCCAGCTGCTTTTTATCCTCTGTAGACTTCCTCAGGAGCCTTTTCCTTACTCTGGACTCTTTAGTGGTGGCTTCCACAGCCCTTTCATCTTCATTAGTCACTGACGATCGATGGCAGTAAGAGAAGCTATTATATTATTTTTTGGTTGGGTGACTAATTTGTCCATTACTTTTGTCCTGCTGATTACACAGTCATTGAAACAGATGACATTATCCATCACACCCATTTTGATTACTGTCCATCAAAACACTGTTTTTGGTACTCGTTGCCAAACGCAGCTTTTGAAACCCTCATTAGGGTTTTGTGAACGCCCGTGCGGACATTTGCTAAATAATTTTGTATCTGCAACGTCCCTGTGTATTGACTTTATTGTTTCCATGACTGTGGCAGGCAAGAAATGTTTATGATGATATTTCTTGACTGTCGCATGAGGGTGGCTGGTTTCCGGATATTTGTTCAGAGAGCGGTTATGACCAAATCCAAAAATGAAAAGCATATAAAAAATACTTTTTTTGAAACGGGATAAAACTGTCTTTTAGATGGTCACAAACTATATTCATTATTTATTTCAATATTTATTTATTATTTATAGTTATTAATACTTGGATTTATTATTTATTTATATACATTTATATTTATTATATTTATCATTTATTCCAATATTTATTTCAATAGTGGTACAAGTCCTTTTTTGTTCATTTTGAGATACAAAGTCCTAAAGTTAAATGATCGCTGAAAAATCTGCAGTTGAGACCCAGGAATATTTAAGCTTATGGCTTCTTGATAGAGATGAACGGCTCTTTCTGTTTGTTTGGATCATTAATTTCAGAAGCATTATAGGCAGAAAAGTGGAGGTAATGGACTTGTACCACTATTGAAATAAGCACTTCAAATGTTATCGAAAATTTCAGTCATTTCACGTCCAGGTCCCCTTAACTGGTTACCGCTGTTGAACACTCACCCTGACATTGATTGTCCTATTGACAATGTAATAAACTAATTTTCCAGGAAGAATAGGCACATAGAATTTAAGGAAGAGAACCACAATTGTAACTTCTTTATATCATTAGATCGCATTGTCTTGTATACATCTGTAATCAGTGTAAATAAAAAATTTTTAAGCCTTGCATGTGACTTGATTATCTTTTATTACGGTAAAAGTAGAGGTAGTTCAAGATATTTTTAGCCCCCTCTCCTTGAGGTTTTTCCGTATCCGCCACTGTATACAGCTTTGCTTTAGCTGCTAGACATCAGTTGGGAATCGTCTAAAATGTTGCTATGAATTTTGAAGAGGGCGTAGAGGTGAATGTGGCAGCTTTGCCTTACGTAACTTGCAGTTCCATTGAAAATACTATGTGTGTAAGCTACAGGGTACACCCTGCCTTAGACTCCCAACATCTAATAAGTATCATCGAATTGTCTGTTGGTTCCTTTGTCAAATAGTATATGTAGTGAGTGACGACCGAAACGAAAGTGACACCTACAAACAGTTCTGAAGTTGCAAAGTATTAAATAAGTAGAAGTAATGTATAAGATATTTCATATTATGGTGTATCACCTTCATGATAACAACTGAATGTAATGTGCAAGTTCGTTTTTAAGATTGCGCCATTAACTTTACTATGATACTCCGGTTTCAAGACAGATGCTTTAGAGCAGAACTTAAATAAATCCTGACCTTGCATGTTCAACACAAGAAAATTTCTCTTAAACTTTGGGTAAATGAAACAATGGAAAATCCAGGGTGGAATAATGACAGTATTATCAAAAGGATATCTTGCTACCCACCGTGTAGTGGACATGCTGAGTCGCAGACAGGCACAACAAAATTATGTCAGAGAAATAAGCTTTCAGCCAAAAACGGCTCATCGTAGTTTGTCAACATATAAACACACACTCACGCAAACGCAGCTAACACACACATGACAACATTCTCTGGGTGCCGAGGCCAGACACTGTAGTCTAATTCCGATGAACGCCTTTTTGGCAGGATGCTTATTTATTTGACTGTCTTTATTGTGTACCTACCCTGCGACTCGCATCTTCGCTATATGGTGAATAGCAATACACCCTTCATAGTCAATCTGCAACTTATGAAAAACCGCTCTGCTACCTGAAATGTAATAAAAGTTTTTACATGCCAATTCGTTTGCGAGAAATGTCACCTTAATTCGTTAACAGCTTTTGAATCACGCTTAGCATAAGAAGTTTAACGCTATTTTCATGTTCTTCAACGAGTTAACAGTACAGAAGTAGCAGTCGCTGGCGTACAACCTATGGTTGTCGCATGAATTATAGTCATTTTATTTCCCCATTTACTTGATGTACGACCTGTCTCGGTTTAAGCGAGAAATAGTGATGAGACCAACGATTCATTTTTACAACCGACTGGCAACTAAAGTGGCTACACGATTGTCTCAGGTGGTTTTTCGTCCAATACTACACTGATAATTCTGTCTCAGTAAGTCACGAGGTGACGTGAACAAAAAGGGTACAAGATACAATTATTTTTAAGGAACTGAATTGAATCGCGACACCTTCTTCATCATGCCGACGAGAGTGCGCGCATCCGTTGATTTCCAGTGAAGAGCTCCTTAACACCTGAGGTGCGGGATGAAGACAAGCTGGTGGCGGCCCCTTTATGCTCTGGGGAACATTCATGTGCGCATCCATGGGTCTAGTGGAGCACGTCCAAGGCACCATGACGGCCAAGGAGTATCGTACACTGGGTGCAGACCACATGCACCCGTTCATGATGATCATGTTTGTGGACGACACTGGCATTTTTCAACAAGATAATGCACTTCACAATACCAGGAGTGTGATGGAGTGGTTCGAGTAACAGAGTGGCGAGTTACAATTGACGTGCTGGCCCCCAAACTCACCAAATCTGAACCAGACCGAATACGTGTGGTATGAGCTCATAGTCCTCCTCCCCAGAATATACGGGAACTCGGAAACTTGTGTGTACAGATGTGGTGCCAACTCCCTCCAGCGATCTATGTAACGACGCTTGGCCCTTCGCCGCTGTTATCCGTGCCAAAGATGGACGTTCCTGTTATCAGGTAGGGGGTCACTATGTTCTGGTTGATCAGTGTATAGAGTGGCAGTGTTGTGTTTCTGAATCACAATGTTTCGACTTACGGTTAGACCTTATATTACGTTATAAAATGAACAAATTTCTCTTGTCTGTTTCTCATTTCTGCGGCATATTCTTGTCAGCGTACCATCGAGGGACGCACAATTCTATTTAGATAGAAAAGGAGCCTCAATTGTCAATTCAGCGTCACCATCCTGGCGTATGACGCAGAAAAGCTGTACCAGAGACAGAACCTACGCCGCCTTTATCACTGGAAGAGGTAAGAGGAGAATAATATCTTTGGTACTAAAAAGAGACGCGTTATTTTCGCTGCAGAACAACACAAAACGTAGACTGCGTGAGGTTCACGTAAACATCAAAGCGGTCTTTGTACGAAATAAGAGTAAATCAATCATATAGTGATATAATCATGTAAAGATTTTAATAAGGCCATGGAGAGAAGTGATGTTATATGTGCCTTACACCAATCTCTCATAGCTGAATTTTTGGCACCAATTAGTGCACCAACGTGACATTAGTGGATAGACTAGTTAAACTTCAATCTAACAGGAGATTCTTATGTAAGCTATCAATGTGTTTTGCCAAAGCTGTCATGTGTGTAGTGATAAACAAGAGCCGATATCACTATTATTACTATTATTATTATTATTATTAACTTCACTTTCTCAGACGTTAAGTCCGGTTAAAAATGGAGTGACGCGGACCTTGATCAAACGTCACTTCCTTTTAACTATACGGTATGTGTTATATTGCATTTAGGAACTTTCGGGTAATTGAACATGTATCAATAATTACGGATTTCTGTAGCTCTATATATATGTTTGGATGTGGCTGTATTGCATTGATGTACTGGTGGATATTGTGTGGTATGACTCCTGTAGTTGATAGTATAATTGGTATGATGTCAACTTTATCCTGATGCCACATGTCTTTGACTTCCTCAGCCAGTTGGATGTATTTTTCAATTTTTTCTCCTGTTTTCTTTTGTATATTTGTTGTATTGGGTATGGATATTTCGATTAGTTGTGTTAAGTTCTTCTTTTTATTGGTGAGTATGATGTCAGGTTTGTTATGTGGCGTTGTTTTATCTGTTATAATGGTTCTGTTCCAGTATAATTTGTATTCATCATTCTCCAGTACATTTTGTGGTGTATACTTGTATGTAGGAATGTGTTGTTTTAAAAGTTTATGTTGTAAGGCAAGCTGTTGATGTATTATTTTTGCGACATTGTCATGTCTTCTGGGGTATTCTGTATTTGCTAGTATTGTACATCCGCTTGTGATGTGATCTACTGTTTCTATTTGTTGTTTACAAAGTCTGCATTTATCCGTTGTGGTATTGGGATCTTTAATAATATGCTTGCTGTAATACCTGGTGTTTATTGTTTGATCCTGTATTGCAATCATGAATCCTTCTGTCTCACTGTATATATTGCCTTTTCTTAGCCATGTGTTGGATGCGTCTTGATCGATGTGTGGCTGTGTTAGATGATACGGGTGCTTGCCATGTAGTGTTTTCTTTTTCCAATTTACTTTCTTCATGTCTGTTGATGTTATGTGATCTAAAGGGTTGTAGAAGTGGTTATGAAATTGCAGTGGTGTAGCCGATGTATTTATATGAGTGATTGCCTTGTGTATTTTGCTAGTTTCTGCTCGTTCTAGAAAGAATTTTCTTAAATTGTCTACCTGTCCATAATGTAGGTTTTTTATGTCGATGAATCCCCTTCCTCCTTCCTTTCTGCTTAATGTGAATCTTTCTGTTGCTGAATGTATGTGATGTATTCTATATTTGTGGCATTGTGATCGTGTTAGTGTATTGAGTGCTTCTAGGTCTGTGTTACTCCATTTCACTACTCCAAATGAGTAGGTCAATATTGGTATGGCATAGGTATTCATAGCTTTTGTCTTGTTTCTTGCTGTCAATTCTGTTTTCAGTATTTTTGTTAGTCTTTGTCTATATTTTTCTTTTAGTTCTTCTTAGATATTTGTATTATCTATTCCTATTTCTTGTCTGTATCCTAGATATTTATAGGCATCCGTTTTTTCCATCGCTTCTATGCAGTCGCTGTGGTTATCCAATATGTAATCTTCTTGTTTAGTATGTTTTCCCTTGACTATGCTATTTTTCTTACATTTGTCTGTTCCAAAAGCCATACTTATATCATTGCTGAATCCTTCTGTTATCTTTAGTAATTGGTTGAGTTGTTGATTTGTTGCTGCCAGTAGTTTTAGATCATCCATGTATAGCAAATGTGTGATTTTGTGTGGGTATGTTCCAGTAATATTGTATCCATAATTTGTATTATTTAGCATGTTGGATAGTGGGTTCAGAGCAAGGCAGAACCAGAAAGGACTTAATGAGTCTCCTTGGTATATTCCACGCTTAATCTGTATTGGCTGTGATGTGATATTATTTGAATTTGTTTGGATATTAAGTGTGGTTTTCCAATTTTTCATTACTATGTTTAGGAACTGTATCAATTTAGGATCTACTTTGTATATTTCCAATATTTGTAGTAACCATGAGTGGGGTACACTATCAAAAGCTTTTTGGTAATCAATGTATGCGTAGTGTAGCGACCTTTGTTTAGTTTTAGCTTGATATGTCACCTCTGCATCTATTATCAGTTGCTCTTTACATCCTCGTGCTCCTTTGCAACAGCCTTTTTGTTCTTCATTTATAATTTTGTTCTGTGTTGTATGTGTCATTAATTTCTGTTTAATGACTGAAGTTAATATTTTGTATATTGTTGGTAGGCATGTTATGGGGCGATATTTAGCTGGGTTCGCTGTGTCTGCTTGATCTTTAGGTTTCAGATATGTTATTCCGTGTGTAAGTGTATCAGTGAATGTGTATGGGTCTGCAATGTAACTGTTAAATAATTTAGTTAGATGTGAATGTGTTGAGGTGAACTTCTTTAACCAGAAATTTGCTATTTTGTCATTTCCAGGGGTTTTCCAATTGTGAGTAGAATTAATTGCTTGGGTGACTTCATGTTGCAAAATTATCACTTCAGGCATTTGTGGTATCATCTTGTATGTGTCTGTTTCTGCTTGTATCCACCGTGCATGCCTGTTATGTTGTACCGGGTTTGACCATATGTTGCTCCAGAAGTGTTCCATGTCTTTTATGTTTGGTGGATTGTTTATTTTAATGTGTGTGTTATCTATTGTCTGGTAAAATTTCTTTTGGTTTGTGTTGAATGTTTGGTTTTGTTTCCTTCTATTTTCACTTTTTTTGTATCTTCTGAGTCGTTTGGCTAATGCTTGTAATTTCTGCTTCTTTTCGTCTAATTGCTCTGTCGCTTCTTGTTGTGAGATTTTACCTAACTTTTTTCGTTTTTTTTCCGAGATTTCATTTCTTATAAATTGTGTTAGCTGTCCGATCTCTTTTCTCAGTTTTTCTATTTTGATCTGTAGCCTGTGTTGCCATGCTGGTTTTGTGGGTTTCTTCTGTGTGTTGGTTGGTTCTGATCTCTGCCTAGTGTGTATATTTAGTGTAGTGAGTGCTCCTATATAAACCAGTAGTTGTAACTCTTCCATAGTTGTGTTTCCATTTATTTTGTTGTGTATGATTGTGTTGATAGTTTTTATTGTTGTTTCGACTTGTGGGTTATTTGGTGGTCTACGCAAGAATGGTCTAATGTCTGTATTTGTGTCTTTGTATTCTATATATGTTAGCTGAAATTTTTCTTCTATATCTAACATCTGTATCACTTCGTGTTCTATTTTTGCTTGTTCTGGTGGCTGTCTTAAGATTTCGTTTTCCTCTGATTGTTTAATTGGTGCATGTTGTTCTTTGTTTGTTTGCTCTGGGATGTTTGAGTCCATTACTGTATTTTCTTCTTCTTCTGATTGCACATTATTTTGTTCCAGTATTTGTTGTGCTTTTTGTTTGATGTTTTCTAATTCTGACTGGGGTATCCTGTAATTTTTTATTATTACACGGATCTGATCAGCTAATCGTTGTTCTGTTAAAAATTTTAATTCTGGGTATCTGGTAATAAATGTTGTGTATACTTGTGATCTGTATCCAGTTGTGTTGGTTCCTAGGTTTGTTGCTTGGTAATAACAGAACATGAGGTGTCGATTAACTTCATCTGACCATCTCATCCTCTGTCTTTGTTTTCCTTCTAGGATGGTTGCAGGAAGCATATCCTGCAAAACACCTCTATTTGGATTTAAATCATTTTCCAGTTGGCTAGCAGTGTCGTTACTATTGTGGGCGGGCATAGGGTTCAAGCGTCGTCCCCGACCATGACGGCGCTTGTCCGAGGCTTCTTTAGTTCTGTCCTGAACCAACTAATCACACTAAAAGGGGGGTTAGCCCTATTAGTGGTTTGTTCTTTTCGTCGCCTTTTACGACTGGCAGAACATACCGGAGGCCGATTCTTTTCCCGGGCCTCCATGGGGTATATTATTATTATTATTATTATTATTATTATTATTATTATTATTATTATTATTACAAAAGCAATAAGTGTAGCCATGATAGTTAATCGAAACCCTCAGCTGCCAGCAGGTGTTGTTGATGTGTGTCGCGACCGGGGCTCGAACCCGGGATCTCCTGCTCACATAGCAGACGCTCCATCCATCTGAGCCACCGAGGGCACAGAGGATAGCAGTCTGGACTAGGATAAGAAAAATTTTTGCAGTAAAAATGAGCTGCGAAATGCATACCTTAAGGCCTATTGCCCGTTGTGCAATGGGAGAGGTTTACTTCACATTAGCGAAAGTGAACAAGTGCTTGTAACTCGTAAGGTATGCAATTCAGAGCCCATGTTTACCGGGCATTTTTGCCTTCATTTGGTCCTTACTACCACCTATTCAAGTGACTCGAGAACCCTGTTTCATTTCGTAGCTTGAGTTACAACATGTAACTATAGACGACCTGAGACAAAGAGCAAACTTAGCACACAAACACTTCTTTTAATATTATGCAAATTACTCCTGTAGCAACATTACTCGCAAATGTGGTTATTTCATGTAACTGGCTGTATTTTAGAAGTTACACACTTAGTCTTCCACATGAATGTTTCCTTTTTAATAAAAGGGTGCTTACAATCGCATGGTGATATATTGCTGTTCTTTTTTTAATGCAGTATACTCATAGATGTGCGGCGGAGGGGTGCGGGTGAGACAGGGAAGGGCGCAATCACGAACAAAAAGAAAAAAATCAAAGATGAATTCTTCTCGGATTATCAACTGAATCAAGGCATGATTATAAGACAATTTTTCGAAAGTTTTCCTACTCGTCTTCTCAAAATGAAAACTCGTGTTCATGTCCAATTTGTGTCTGGACGAGGAGCCTGCGTTCCAGCGTCTATAAAGATACGAAATAGAATTAACTGGACAAAGAAACTTGTCGAAACGTTGCTGCAGAACGACGTCTTGACTCGGCTGATAATCCGAGTAGACTTCATCATCGAAATTTGCCGAGAAAGCCGAAAGTCCTATACGGAAAACGTCAAGTCTTACAAGTAAAAGCAACCCTAATGTACACTCTTCGCTCTTACAGCCTGCACTTATTAAGTGAGTTGAGCTGTATCTATCGTCTTAAATGCAGAAATGCCTTTTCGGATCACCCTGTGCCAGCGTGTACCTGCTTTCCGCCGTGACACGGGCAGACGCCTGCTGAAGAGGTCGCCGGGCCGCCATTGTCGTCCTCCGGAGCCGCCATCTCCGCTCCAGGGGCTGCGCGAGCCGGCGGTGAGTGCTCTTCCACATATTGGATGCTGTCGGCAAGCGGAAGGCCAGCGACTCGAGGCGGCAGCCCCGCCGTGTTTTGAATACCGAGTCGTGCCGAACGTTTGCTCGCCACATTATACGAAGCGAATTTTCCATCAGGAGCCTGAAAGGCAGCAAACAGCTTCTGCCTCCCTGGCGCGGGACCTGCGTGCCGAACGCTGGCAAAGTGCTGCAAGTACCGCAGCCTGAGAGCCCGGTTGCTTACTGAGGGATATTTCCTCTTACAGTCCGTGTCAATGCCCGCGAGAGGATGAACGTGCCGAAATTATTTATTTGCCTAAGCGTTTATTTGGACTGGCAAAGTTAAGTTAGGGGCGCTTTCTTGCATGTAGTCAGGCATACCGTGCTGTGCATGAAATATGTATGATACATCGGTTACAAAATACAACGCTTTAGGGAAAACGTGCGGTAGTTGAAATCTTAATAAATTAAAAAAAAGATAGAGAAGATTATGTGACCGTGCATCTGTTTGCTGTATTTCTGGATTGTCTTTTTCTGAATGTGTAGTCTCTTTATGAATGTCAGCTTTCGCACTGTAAGCTGTTGCATACCAAAAATATTCCATTCACAGAAAAGAAATAGGAACAACTAATCGGTCTGTGAGAATGAGGAGCAAATCTGACTGCCAGAATGTAAATGAAATATGCCCTGTCCGAACCAACGAGTCCGAAAAAAAATTACTTTGGAACTTACAAGAGTAATGGAACTCATCACTGTTACCTGATCCTGTAAAACTGAAAACTATTGTACCCTGCTGCTGGCTTGCATGTACCGCACTTGAAAACACCGTGCAATTGCTATCGTAGAAAAAGAACAAAAGGGACGCTCAATGTCTGAGCTGCTAATAACTACGGAGAATCGCGTCAGTGCAATGCGAGCTCTTAAATACGTTTAACGCTAACATTGTTCTCGTAAAATTTCATGACCACATTCCATTTACAAAATTTCACCATTGAGGGCTTAGCAAGTAATAAGAAAAGTTCTGTACGTAAGATCAAAACTAGAAAAATACAAAAGTGTAACCCAACATGAAAATTTATTAAAATACATAGGTCCCCATACTAATGGTCAAATACTTCCCGTCTTTTCCAATCCATTAACAGTGAGTGTGACAGAACTTTATAAAAATAGCAAGAAATTCCTGGTTTAGGTGTCTGTAAAGCACCAGGAATGCCTAACTAAATGCTTTTGCAAGAAAATCATATGTTTTAATTTGTTACCTTAAATTCCAATCTTATCTCAGTAGGTCCATCTCATTCAGTCCATAATGATAATAGTTCTTTTGTAAAAATATTTTCCGTGAGATCAACAAAATAATTCCCAAGAGCGACATTTTCTACGTCCTTCCAGAACAAGCTCACTACCACAACAACCCGCTACAACTCCATATCTCGTCTTTCCGCTATCAACTCATAACACCCGCGCATTCTCACACGGAAAAAGATGACCTAACCAGTCTTGGGGCAGTGCAGCGTCTCTGACGAGGCTGCGCGCGTCTAACTAAGCGATACAAATATTACACGCGCGTTCTAAGACATCCAAAAACATGGAAATTAAATATAAAATTGTATACATACACCTTTCATAGTGTTATACATATATCCTAGAAAACAAATTAGAGGTATTATTTTGAGCTATGCCAACCTTTACTGCTCTCTCCAATAAAAACATTCCTGAAACGCTTCACATGTATTTCAACGTTTTGAAAGCCCACTGTCAACACAATGTATTTACAAAATTCAACGAGATCTTCACGTATTTTTGTTAGTACAGGTGTCCTTCACGTATTTGCAACATTATAACAATGAAAATAATTGTTGAATTTATTCATTCCGCTTACAGCTGTTGAAAATAACTACTGCCCTCTCAGTTTCGGCATATTATGATTTCGAATCATATTAACAGCAGAGTTCGTCGCCATATTAAATTCGCTGGCGTTTGAATAAACGTTTTAGCCAATAAATGTTGTATATGATGGCTTAGTACGATTCTATTGCGGCAGCATACTCTGAATGGAAGCTAAATCGCATATTGTCTGGAACGGAAGCTTTACGATTACTAAGTGATTCAAGCTACTTCGCTGCAGCGAGAACATGTACGTCTCGGTTACTCTTGTTGTCAGTTGTTCTTAATTCTAATTTTGGAACACTTACAACGTCTTCTTTGGTGAAGGAGTTCCTGAAAACCGTGTTTAATAACTCTGCCTTAGTGGCACTGTCCCTAGTAACACTACCACACCTATCACGCGCTGAAATTATGGATTATGGCTAGCCACTGACGTTCCTGGTGTGTTAAATCCCACATTACAACGTTAAGTTGTAATAGGCTGATACGTAGTTTTCAACAGTATGACTGTAAATACACTGGTGTTCAGAACTTAAATGAACCATGGACCCTGCCATTGGTGGGGTGGCTTGCGTATCTCAGCGATACAGATAGCAGTACCGTAGGTGCAACCACAACGGAGGGGTATCTGTTGAGAGGCCAGACAAACGCTTGGTACCTGAAGAGGGGCAGCAGCCTTTTCAGTAATTGCAGGGGCAACAGTCTGGATGATTGACTGATCTGGTCTTGTAACACTAGCTAAAACAGCCTCGTTGTGCTGGTACTGCGAACGATTGAAAGCAAGGGGAAACTACAGCCGTAATTTTTCCCGAGGGCATGCAGCTTTACTGTATGGTTAATGATGATGCCGTCCTCTAGGGTAAAATATTCCGGAGGTAAAATAGTCCCCCATTCGGACCTCCGGGCGGGGACTACTCAGGAGAACGTCGTTATAAGGAGAAAAAAAAAAACTGGCGTTCTACGGATCGGAGCGTGGAATGTCAGATCCCTTAATCGGGCTGGTAGGTTAGAAAGTTTAAAAAGGGAAATGGATAGATTAAAGTTACATATTGTGGGAATTAGTGAAGTTCGGTGGCAGGAGGAACAAGATTTTTGGTCAGGCGAATACAGGGTTATAAATACAAAGTCAAATAGGGGTAATGCTGGAGTAGGTTTAATAATGAATAAAAAAATTGGAATGCGGGTAAGCTACTATAAACAGCATAGTGAACGCAATATTGTGGCCAAGATAGACACGAAGCCCACGCATACTACAGTAGTACAAGTTTATATGCCAACTAGCTCTGCAGATGACGAAGAAATTGAGGAAATGTATGACGAAAAAAAAGAGATTATTCAGATAGTGAAGGGAGACGAAAATTTAATAGTCATAGGTGACTGGAATTCGGTAGTAGGAAAAGGGAGAGAAGGAAACGTAGTAGGTGAATTTGGTTTGGGGCTAAGAAATGAAAGGGTAAGCCGCCTGGTAGAATTTTGCACAGAGCACAAATTAATGATAGCTAACACTTGGTTCAAGAATCATAAAAGAAGGTTGTATACATTGAAGAAGCCTGGAGATACTGACAAATTTCAGATAGGTTATATAATGGTAAGACAGAGATTTAGGAACCAGGTTTTAAATTATAAGACATTTCCAGGGGCAGATGTGGACTCTGACCACAATCTATTGGTTATGAACTGTAGATTAAAACTGAAGAAACTGCAAAAAGGTGGGAATTTAAGGAGATGGGACCTGGGTAAACTGAAAGAACCAGAGGTTGTACAGAGTTTCAGGGAGAGCATAAGGGAACAATTGACAGGAATGGGGGAAAGAAATACAGTAGAAGAAGAATAAGCAGCTTTGAGGGATGAAGTAGTGAAGGCAGCAGAGGTTCAAGTAGTAAAAAGACGAGGGCTAGTAGAAATCCTTGGGTAACAGAAGAAACATTGAATTTAATGGATGAAAGGAGAAAATATAAAAATGCAGTAAATGAAGCAGGCAAAAAGGAATACAAACGTCTCAAAAATGAGATCGACAGGAAGTGCAAAATGGCTAAGCAGGGATGGCTAGAGGATAAATGTAAGGATGTAGAGGCTTACCTCACTAGGGCTAAGATTGATACTGCCTACAGAAAAATTAAAGAGACCTTTGGGGAAAAGACAACCACTTGTATGAATATTAAGAGCTCAAATGGACATCCAGTTCTAAGCAAAGAAGGGAAAGCAGAAAGGTGGAAGGAGTATATAGAGGGTCTATACAAGGGCGATGTACTTGGGGACAATAATATGGAAATGGAGGAGGATGTAGATGAAGATGAAATGCCAGTCATGGCAGAACTCTTCCATCTGGTGAGCAAGATGTATGAGACAGGCGAAATACCCTCAGACTTCAAGAAGAATATAATAATTATAATCCCAAAGAAAGCAGGTGTTGACAGGTGTGAAAATTACCGAACTGTCAGTTTAAGAAGTCACGGCTGCAAAATACTAACGCGAATTCTTTACAGACGAATGGAAAAACTGGTAGAAGCCGACCTCGGGGAAGATCAGTTTGGATTCCGTAGAAATATTGGAACACGTGAGGCAATACTGACCCTACGACTTATTTTAGAAGCTAGATTAAGGAAAGGCAAACCTACGTTTCTAGAATTTGTAGACTTAGAGAAAGCTTTTGACAATGTTGACTGGAATACATTCTTTCAAATTCTGAAGGTGGCAAAGGGAAAATGCAGGGAGCGAAAGGCTATTTACAATTTGTATAGAAACCAAATGGCAGTTATAAGAGTTGAGGGACATGAAAGGGAAGCAGCTGTTGGGAAGGGAGTGAGACAGGGTTGTAGCCTCTCCCCGATGTTATTCAGTCTGTATATTGAGCAAGCAGTGAAGGAAACAAAAGAAAAATTTGGAGTAGGTATTAAAATCCATGGAGAAGAAATAAAAACTTTGAGGTTCGCCGATGACACTGTAATTCTGTCAGAGACAGCAAAGTACTTGGAAGAGCAGTTGAATGAAATCGATAGTGTCTTGATAGGAGGATATAAGATAAACGTCAACAAAAGCAAAACAAGGATAATGGAATGTAGTCGAATTAAGTCTGGTGATGCTGAGGGAATTAGACTAGGAAATGAGACGCTTAAAGTAGTAAATGAGTTTTTCTATTTGGGGAGCCAAATAGCTGATGATGGTCGAAGTGAATTTAAGTGTCAGGAAGTCGTTTCAGAAAGTATTTGTATGGAGTGTAGCCATGTACGGAAGTGAAACATGGACCATAAATAGTTTAGACAAGAAGAGAATAGAAGCTTTCGAAATGTGGTGCTACAGAAGAATGCTGAAGATTAGATGGGTAGATCACATAACTAATGAGGAGGTGTTGAATGGGATTGGGGAGAAGAGACGTTTGTGGCACAACTTGACTAGAAGAAGGGATCGGTTGGTAGGACATGTTGTGAGGCATCAAGGGATTACCAATTTAGTATTGGAGGGCAGCGTAGAGGGTAAAAATCGTAGAGGGAGACCAAGAGATGAATACACCAATCAGATTCAGAAGGATGTAGGTTGCAGTAGGTACTGGGAGATGAAGAAGCTAGCACAGGATAGAGTAGCATGGAGAGCTGCATCAAACCAGTCTCAGGACTGAAGACCACTACAACAACAACAACAACTAGTAACTTGGCATGATCTGTCTCTGCCAAGTAGCATGGCTCGATAAAACTTTGACTGTATACAGTGCGTTCGGAAATTCCCGTTAAAAGTTTCTAGGATGTGTAAAGAGATCTGAACAGACATCATTTTGAATGATAACACAAGGCCGGCAACATACCGTTTCCGTGCTACAGCCGTTTGATAACATATCTGCTGATTAGGTATGCAACAGTGTAGTAAGGGTGGGAGGAATTTACGTCGAATGGTTGATTTCATTTGACGTATAACCTACCTCTATGACCTGGTTCGAGCCTCATCTATGTGCCTTTTGATGTTGGAACAACACGGTTCAGTACACATTTGCAGAACACAACGACATGATCCTTTTGTATGGCGAAGCTCACGGTAATGGAAAAGCTGCTCATCGCCTATTTCAAGATCGTAATCCACAACGTAAGACTCCATTGCATACCCTTTTCGTCACAGTTACATTATGACTTACCTTCACCGTCAGCAAGTGTCATTGTGGTGCTCCAAGGAGACGGCGAATTCCCCAAGTGGAAGGGGAAGAATTGCATCACGTTGAGGAGAACCCGTCAACGAGTTGACCAGCAAGTTCTTTGGTTATTAATGAGTGGACCTGTAAAACATGTGATGTAGTTGGTCACACCTAATAAGAAGGTGGTCGTATTACCAATACGTGTTGAAATGTTTGTTGCACCCAAACTCTGCGTTTCCGGACATGGTTCCCTATGCAGAATATTACGTACTTACTTCCCTCTACATGTCCTAAAAGCATGTGAGGGAAATTTCCGAATAAACTGTATAGAAATAACTGCTGAACATAACTCAAAGAAATACTCAATGAGACGAAGGGGTATAACAATTATTCGAATAATTATAACGTGCTTCCATGCTGACCACAGGATTGATAAGGCATTCTTGTGGTAGGGCGGTCCATTCCTCCACCAGCGCGGTTGACAACTGCTGGATCGTCTCTGGTGCATGTGGACGAGCTACAATATGTCACCATACGCATACTACACGTGTTCGCTGATATTTAAGTCAGGGAATGGGCACGTCAGTCTATACGCCCAATAACCTCTCGTTCCAAGAGGTGCTCCACCTGCACTGTTGGATGCAGTCGCACGTTGTCTGTCACAAAAAAGAAGTCAAGGCCGAATACACACCTGAAAAGACATATGGAAGGAGCACAGTAGCGCAACAATGTTGACAGGTGTCTGTACAGAGTACAAAGATTTGGAGGACAGTACGCCTGTGAAACATTATGCCTCCTCACACTGGACAGCTGAATCACCAAACCGATCACGTTCGATAATGGTAGACGTCGCCTCATGTGGAGAGAGGTAGTGCTGCCAAGAAAATCATCGAACATGATCGTTTAGGTGGACAAGGTGGTACGATGTGGGAGGCACAATGCTATGAACGTGGTATGCAGTACACGCTATTGTGAAATTCGGCCTTCAGGCTTTATGGATGGCAATGGGGGATCGCATCGAACTGCAGTGATGGTGGAGATCTAGGATCGAGGCGATATTCGACGAATGGGTAGGCCTTGCCTTTCCCCCAACTTAAATCGCGTCGAGCAAGTGTGGGATGCGTTGAGGAGACGAATTGCTACACAATCACATGCACCAGCGACCGTCCGGTAGGTGTTAACCATGCTGGTTGGGAAATGAAACATCCTGTCACAAGACTTCCTTACTGACCATGTGCCCAGCCAGGAAGTGTGATGCAGAGCTCTGCTATCCGTCATGTTCACACATCCTGTTAGGAACCGTGTACCATCTTTCGTAAAGGTTCAAAGGGCTCTGATCACCATGCGACTTAACTTCTGAGGTCATCAGTCGCCTAGAACTTAGAACTAATGAAACATAACTAACCTAAGGACATCACACACATCCATGCCCGAGGCAGGATTCGAGCTTGCGACCTTAGCGGTCGTTCGGTTCCAGACTGTAGCGCCTAGAACCGCAAGGACACTCCGGTCGGCCTATCGTAAAGCCCAGAGGACCGCTTTCAATTGCGTGACTTGAGTCCAGTTATTGTCTTCGAACAAAAGTGTCATTTGTGTTCGTCTCACTACGTATTCCTCTCTTTTACTTTGTGTATCATCCTGTAGCAATCTTCCTTTACATTGTCAAAGTTTCATCGATATAAATCACTTAGCAGTGACGCATCCGTCCTTTTAAGATGTGTCTTTATCATTTGTTCGCTGGGTGTGTTATGTCGCGTGATGTGATCAAAATTTTCAATCGTCTAAGGCGAGGGAGCCATAAGTGCACTTACAAGGCGATACAAATATAGCCAAATCTACATTAATTGAGAAAGTTCTACGTAGAAAGCAAGACGTGTGAATGCCGTATTGCTCTTAGTTCAGTATTGACGTATGTAATTCGGGGCATCTCGAAGTCACTTTATTTGACGAATTTGGTTGTAGTCTATTAGTCTATTCATCTATTCTGAGGGGTATTGTTGAAGGTAGGCTCTTGGGTTTTGCACAACAATGTAGAAGTATACCCACGCTTCAATACTCCCTTCGAGCATTAGACCTGTGGCGAGCACAAGAACAATTCCATTTAAATTCCATTGTTAGCTGCAGCAGGGAGAGGACATGCTATTTTGGGCGCTGCACATTATTGCGATTCTGACCAAGATAAACTCAGACTGCAGTGTTCTTCTTCGTCACGCCAGTGTATAAGTGTGCAAAGAAACAACTAAGAAAAAGTACGTTCAATACGCACGTTTATTAACAAAGCCGATTTCGGAATTTGCCTTTGTGTGAGATCGCATATATAATATTTATGTGCAGATTTGAAGTTCGAGATTTGTATTTTACTGTTCGTATTGCTTCTGTATAATCTTTGATTGATTATATCGATACCCATTTTTGAAATTTTGAACATCCGCGAATGCCGCAAGAAGGTCTTACTGTGATTGACGATTGTAGGTTTAATTTTAATTGCGCTTTTCCAAAATTTTTAAGAACGGTAGGTCTATCCCCATTCAAAACAGTCGTTCTCAAATTTCATTGTATAGTAACGTAAAAAGCAGGTATTTTAGAGACTTTTTGGATGCTTACAGAACTATATTGTAAATTATCGGTACAAACTTTTGGATACGTACCATATTTGGTAGCAAATCAGCGTTTGTTGTTCATAGTTACTGCCAAAGAGTACATTACCCCTTCAATCCATTGTAAATCAACGCTGATGAGCGTGCACTTTCAGAATTTCTTGAAGCTGCGATTGTCCTTTTCGTATTCTACGAGTTATCTGTAGCTAATTGGCGGTTGTGATTTAGTTACTGTAGCAGATATTCTAACTAACGTGTTATGTTACATCTAGTGTTTCTTTGAAGAGGAGTACCCTCATATATTATCTACATTCATCTTAAATTCTGTTTTCGATTTTGCTAACAACTATAATTAATCTCGCAACATGTTTTTTGTTAATTCTCAATCGAAATTATTAACTGCTTTGCTCAAAAGACTAAAAGATAATCAACAAGTTGAATTTATGTTATTTGCTCATTACCTTGCAATATACTGCACCAGCCAAATTGCAACCCCACTATGAATGCTAATCTTGAACAAAGGATGGGTTCCTTGACGTTTGTAAGCAGCTGCAAATCGCCCTGACTACTATCAAACTGTTGGAAACTGTGTAAATCGGTGTGTTGTAAGAGCTCTCAAGAGTAGTGTACCATAGGTACCTCAAGTACCATCCACCCTTGCTGATCCTGTCTCCTCTGCATAAGTATGGGGTCCGTCATTAGTCGTCCACTTGACTGTGAGTGGCGTTACAATGGTAGATCTAGGCGTCCGGTACAGGGTGAACGGGGACAAGCGAGGACTCAGCCTGTTGTACTAATCCCCCTAACCAACAAGTTTCAGGTGCTGCCTTTCACTGAAACTGAAGCTGAGCCAGTGGGACTCCCTTTACCTGTTTTGTCCGGTTTCAAGAGGAGGCAAATGCTAAGGCGTAGGGGTCTATTCATCGTCGACAGTTCAAACGTACGGCGGGTGATGGCACCTCTTAGACAAATGGCAGCAAGGGAGAGGAAAGGACGTCATGTGCAACCAGTGTGTGTGTGTGTGTGTGTGTGTGTGCGTGGGGCCCTCATTCAGCATATTGCAGAGGCTATTCCAGCAGCAACTGAAGAAACAGGGTCGAAACATCTGCATATTGTGGCGCACGTTGGAACAAATCAAGTCTGTCGTCTGGGCTCCGAGGCTATACTAGGGTTATTCCAGTGACTGCCACTGATGGTTGAGGAAATCAGCGTTGTGTATGGAGTTTCAACGAAGGTGACAATTTGCAGCTTTATCGCCATTATGTGACAAGTTAGGCTGCGACTTCTTGGACTTGCGCCATAGGGTTAAGAACTGTAGGATCCCCTGAATGCATCAGGTGTGCATTCAGATGGGGTGCACATTGGAGTCTTTTTAGATTAGCCGACTCTTCATCCAGTACAGATAAAGATAGCTGTAGGAAACTCATAAGTATCAGTGTAAGGTCGAATGAAATGCTTCCCCACGTGAGAGTATAAAATCCTAATGGTTAACTACTGAGGAACTCGTGACACAATTGAGTTTGAAACAGTCCTGCAAAGCAGTGAAGCTAACATAATGCTGGGTACAGAAACCTGTAATTGATAGCAATATGAATTTTGGGGAAAATTGAAGTACGTAAACGAAAGGATGGGCTAATAGGAAATGGAGGTGATGTGTTCTAATGTAACAACTCCTGATGTAACCGTAAACTTTATAGAAAACCTCAGTTCCCATGTATTTAATTCCCCAATCATACTGTAATCCTCGTTGGAGATTTTAATCATCGAAAATTTTACAGGGAGAATTCCAGTGGTGGGCGTGATAAGAATCCTGTGAAACATTACTGAATGCCTTCTCTGAGAACTACTTGCAACAGATGGTTGGGAATCCCACTCATAATGGAAATACATTGCATTTAATGGCAACAAACATATCTGATCTCTCTGAGGTGGCGGAATAGCCTCTCTGTGCA
Source organism: Schistocerca serialis cubense (assembly GCF_023864345.2). NCBI lineage: Eukaryota > Metazoa > Arthropoda > Insecta > Orthoptera > Acrididae > Schistocerca > Schistocerca serialis. The sequence continues at coordinate 283,995,045 of NC_064644.1, read as the reverse complement.
TTATTCTCTCTCTTTTGACTTAACAGACATGTATCCACTATTGACGAAGGGGTCAAAGCATACATAGTAATGCAAAAGAACTGACACAAGTGAAACTACGAATGTGAATTAAACGCAGATCATACCCACAAAGATAAATGACACGCCTGGATACCCGAGCGCATTAGAACGCCCTCACCTTGGATACGAAGTGGTGCGACGATCTCAGATCGAATATGTCCAAGGGATTAACGAGGGTCCCTGTACCGGCCAGTCTAGATGTGGTCTGGAAAGATTTCCCACATCCGGCTAGGTGAATACTGTGCTTGTACCCACGTCCAATCAGTTACTCTATCAACAAACAAACACTTCTAAAACGTTCTCATACATGTAGATGCAGATAAATTCGATGCCGTTGTAAGTATTGGATCAGAAAGGCCACCTGAGAACTCTCTACCTAATCCGAAACAACATGATCTAACTTCAACTAACTTATGCTAAGGACAACACACACACACGTGTTCCACAGTCCCCAGCGAGGCCTCGAACCTCCGGGGGGGGGGGGGGGGGGGGTCGTAGCCTCGAGAACCTTGACAGGGCGCCCCAGACTACGTTGCTACCCCCGCGTGGCGACAGCGTTTGCTCTCATTATGCATTAATATAATACTACTAATATGTGTTCTGGACTATCCAGTTGATATCTTGTACCTCCTTTGTAGGCGTATTCTAACAGGTGTATATGCAGTAGTAATGGGAATATTTAACTAGTTGTCACGTCACTTTTTTACTCACATCTAGCAGCTAGAGCTATCCCTTATTTCAGCCGCAGTATTTGTGTCTATACGTACGTACACAAAATCTATCTAATCATATCCACATATACGTTTGTTTGTCAGTTTTGCTGCCTAGTTATTGACTTAAATGGAATAGACACTGACGGAAATGGAAAGCATTTCAGCAACAAGAAGAAGAGTTATATACGACTGACTTCAACGAGATATTCGTCACATGAGGGGTATTAAGTGCATTCAATTCAAAACTGATATACTTCATCAAAACACCACATTCAAGCAAATTGTCTTATATATGATGAATGACGGAAGCTAACACCTCTTAGTGCCTGATGATGAGCACCAGTTGCTCGAAAGTGGTCACTAATTAATTAAAGTCATATGATAAATAATTCTTAAACATGGTTACTTATTGTGGTACACCTTCTAAGGTTATGCTCATTAAAGCAGTGAGCTCTTCAAATTAACGATCACGATCTTGACATTTACATAAATATGGAATGGCATTGGTAGATGAGGCCTGGTACTTAGGGAAAGGCAGGATTCGGTGTGGACTGGGCCATAATCAGTTAGTGTTGGTTGCTCAGTTTTTTCTTCTCTTAAATCATGTACATTTTATTTGGAAACAATTGCAAACAAAATTGACAATAAGGAACTATAATCAAATTTGGCTGTTAAGACACAATGTCCAATTAAAAAAAAATTCTTAAGCAAGTTGCACTCAAGGCTGAAGGCCTTATAGATCAGAAATTCAAATTATTTGTCAGCTGATGGCCCCAATCGTAATAACTAAAAGAAAAATTGACAGCTGAACACCTGAATAGCAAATTAATAAGAAACAGTTAAACTTCTCCAAGAGATTCTAAAATATTTTAAAAAATGACGATCATAGAAATTTCACTATTAAGAGACAATATCTAATTAAAAATTATTATGACCAATTGCATTCACGGCTGAAGGCTTTATTGACAGGAAATTCAAACTTTTTGTCGGTTGAAGGCCCAAACAGTAATAAACCTAGGTTAAACTTTTTTAAAAAGACACAATCATCACAATCTGACGAATATAGAGAGAAGTAGGCCTCAGACAGTGCTCCAAAAATCAACCTGGGAAAATTGCCCAACTTCGTAAACGATGAGACAGGCAGCTAAGAGTTGTGTTCACTTAACGGATGGCAACTCAGACTAGTGACAGTTTAAACGCAGACCAACACTCTGATAACCAATACACTCTGGTAACCAATACAACAATGGAATGACCCAGGCAAGGCGGAACCGGCGGACAGCACTGCGTCTTCATAATCCGGTGTTTAGAACATCCAGAAGCAGAAGGAACCACTACGACCAAAGCAGTCAAAAAAGAAAAATATCCGAACCACAATCAAGGAGGCTGTCGAACTACGTGCATACCGGATGGCAGCAGCAAGGCGAGGAAAGGTATACTGCCGCGAAAATACGCTAACCTCCTGGGCAGGTAACTGGGGCGTTAGTGGCCACTACGCAGAAAAATACCGTTGGTTGAACTTCACCAATAATAACACAAGGAATTCAATGATTAATAATAAGTTGAGGACGGCTAATTAATACCGCCAACCTCAAACACTCCTCCCGTTGCTCTTCGTCTCAGCAACCCTGCGAGCAGCGACAAGCGAACAAACGGTGTGATCTCAAAACAGTGGAGGTTTCACTACTGGGTAAAGGTTCTCTCAACTCAAACGTCCTGGGTCCGGTGGACAATGAGGTTGTGGCCCTCGCAACTACAGCCCCTTGAACCAGCAGTCTCAGTGCGCCTCCAGTGGTCCTGGCACGGACCTCGCTGCTGCTCCATCCCAACCGAACTCCGGACACACTCCGACCCAGAAAACACTTGACGTTCCTCCAAAGATAGTACCACTGTACTAGATGTCGATAACCGCTACTGCTGCCACTCGTGGACAGACAACGCTAGCAAAAGTAGTGGCGCCAGTAAACACAAGAAGAAAAGGAGACGCCACTATCCCTATTATACGATGCCAACCTACCAACGGCACCAATGCGAGCCGCAACACGGCACAGCAGAAGATGCCTAGCAAACCGGAAGATTCAAACACAAGTGCCTCACTTTTGTATATGAGCTTTCGAATCAGCAATATCATACTCGAATTCACTGGCGTATGTTCACCTTCACGTTTCCAAACAACAAAAACGCTACAGTGTGCTCGAAAGATTTTTCCTATTCAACTTTTGCTTAATTGATGCCTATATCATGCGTAGGCCATGTATGGAAGTGAAACCTGGACGATAAATAGTTTGGACAAGAAGAGAATAGAAGCTTTCGAAATGTGGTGCTACAGAAGAATGCTGAAGATTAGATGGGTAGATCACATAACTAATGAGGAAGTATTGAATAGGATTGGGGAGAAGAGAAGTTTGTGGCACAACTTGACCAGAAGAAGGGATCAGTTGGTAGGACATGTTCTGAGGCATCAAGGGATCACCAATTTAGTATTGGAGGGCAGCGTGGAGGGTAAAAATCGTAGAGGGAGACCAAGAGATGAATACACTAAGCAGATTCAGAAGGATGTAGGTTGCAGTAGGTACTGGGAGATGAAAAAGCTTGCACAGGATAGAGTAGCATGGAGAGCTGCATCAAACCAGTCTCAGGACTGAAGACCACAACAACAACAACATCATGCGTAGACAGAGACAAAATAAATTTCTTGCATTTTTTTCGGGGAAGCGGAACCAATAATAGTAACAATCATTTCTTGCATTGATTCAGGAAATGCCCTTACAGCTTTTCGCAGGAGAGCTTCTGTGATGTCTGTAAGGTAGAAAACGAGATATTGGAGGAAGTAAATCTTTGAGGGCATGTTTGTGAGTCAGGCTTGGGTAGCTCAGTCGGTAGAGCACTCGCACATGAAAGCCAAAGGTCTCGAGTTCGAGTCTCCATCTTCCAGGCAGTTTCACCTCTAGTATTGTTTCCTTGGTGCCTTACATCAAGCAAGAAGTTGCTGCTGCAACCTCTTGTAGAGTTGGCGCTCGACAGCTTTATAAACGAAAAGAGCACGTAATTGTCGTTTCTCCGACTGCTGCGTCAAGAGCATTCTATGAGACAAAACTTTTTCGAAGTTACAGGAAGAATCTTCTTGTGTAGGTCTCGAGTAAAAGTTGATTCGAAGATTGTTTTGATGCAGCCATTGACCATGCATTACGTATTTGCTGTTGATAATGATTAGACAGCCGAAACGGGTATAGCCACTAAACAGTTTAGTAAGCACTGACTTAAATAAACTTTATTGCGAAAATATCCCCGAAAGGTGTCTTGTAATCCTTCAGAAACGTTGTCTCGTTTCTACGTTAAGTTATTGTTAACTCATGAAGCATTACTTACCAACCGTTCGCAAAACGAGTTCCTCAATACACGCGTTACAAGAATCCACGCTGTCTGAAACTAGATGACTAATGACCTTGAACTGTCAACGTTGCGACATTTCTACCATTGTACCGACTGATTAAACTGAAATTAAAGAAATGCGGTAAGCATTTCCCGAGCTTATAGTAAAGAAAATGAAATGACTACAACTTTTTCTAATCCACGTTTGTTAATGTTCCAGTACAATTTTCATGTCTAGGGCATTGAATTTAGTATCTGACTGCGTATGAACAGTTAACTCGCTGTGACAAAGTTCCACCGCTCTTGCTACACAGACTTAAGAATAAACACACGTTCACACAGCAGTTAACAATAAACAGAAATTTTGCTCTTTGTAATCAACTGAATATAAGAAACGACAGATTCATGTAATTCTCTAAGTGTATTATCGACCTTTGAAGTGAAAATCTGCATGTATTCTGAAGAAACATTCAAATCACAGCACATCGTCGTAATAGCTTCGTAATTTTCTGTAAATGGAAATCAGTTAATATTAAGTTCAATAATACCTGCCTGGCGCAAATGAAAAACAAACTTGGAAACGAACACAAATCAAATACTGATGGATGAAATGTTAATTTCTTCATTTCTTTATCTCTAGTAGCAGCCGTAATTCTTTCCCTGAAGCATGGATCTGGATGGGTGCTCGAAAGTTCTTAGTCGACGAAATAATTTAAACGATTTTCCCACTTGTCGCCCTTTCCTCGTTACTTTTGTAGGCTTTAGTTTTGCATTCTGAACCAACACATCACGGGTGAATTAATGAAAACGGATTTAACTGAACATTTACAACATGGGATGCACGCCTTTCAAGAATGCCATTATTTATCCCTGTCCACTCTTTATTGAAAGACACCCCACTGGACATAACGTAATCCCTGCGATATTAACACGACCACTATGCCGCTCTTAACATTATAATCCTTCTTAAGAGAACATTGGAAAATGTTGGATCGGGCGGTTGGGAAACTTAATGTGGAATGCTCCACCACCTAACCTAACATACCGCTAGTTTTATCTGTGGGGAACATTAAAACAAAAGGTCAAAATGGTTCAAATGGCTCCGAGCACTATGGGACTTAACTTCTGAGGTCATCAGTCCCCTAGAACTTAGAACTACTTAAACCTAACTAACCTAAGGACATCACACACATCCATGCCCGAGGCAGGATTCGAACCTGCGAACGTAGCGCCTAGAACCGCTCGGCCATTCCGGCCGGCACAAAAGGTCATCAACGAAGTGCGATATGACTCTGGCCTGTGATGTTGTGTTCCCCATGACATTAAACATACAGCTTTGTCTGTTCAGAATCGGATTTTAGCGTTTATCAGTGCACAACCATTTGCGTTTCAGTACCAATAATAAACACAGAAAAAGTATCTGGTAATTGTGTTTAATCACATTTGATGGAGTAGCTTTTGTAGTATCTACCATCTTGACGGGACACCGGACTGTGGAGCGGTTATCCCTAATATCTTATTAACTTCGAATTATTGATTACAGTTCTCTTCGAAAACACTTTGCAGTGTCACAGAAATGAGTATATAATTCCATCAAAAAATCTAAGTCGGTGTCATAATTCGGCAACTAAAGGATGATTCAAAAGAAAGGGAAATTGCGGAACGTGTGCCAGTGCCGCGAGGTTGGTGGGGCTAAATGACATAGAGAATTTTGCTCGCACTGTCTTGCCTTTCAGTAATCATCAAACACTGAGCAGTGGAACAGTGTGCATTCTCCCTTTGCATAAAAGCCTGTTACAAAAACGGAAGTGTGGAGGCTGCACGTCGAGAATTTCGGTGTCATTTCAGCATCGTACGGCATACTCTTGTTCCTCCAATGCACACAATGTACAGTGGAATCCGCAATTTTGAAGCATCGGGTTCTGCATTATAGAAGCAATCTGCAGGGAGACCTTAACCCTAGTACAGGCGACTACAGTTCTAGTAAGAAGCCCACAGCCGTCTCTTCGACATCATACAGAGTCTCTACAGTTGTATCTTTCGAGTATTCAGCGAATATTGACCGTGGATTTAAAGTTCCAACCGTACAAGCTGCAGGGCGTTCAGCAACTTCAACCTAATGATCTGCAAATGTCCAGACAATATGCTTAACGCATGTTAGCAAAAGTGCGTGATGAATAAACTTCATTAACAACCTTTCGATGTCAGATGATGCTGAATTGCCCCTAAGTTTCAGCAAAATCCGCATCATGTACACGAGCGTCCATTGCACAGCAGATGATGATATGTGCAGCCGCTGTAACGTCTTTTGGTATGTTTCGATGATGGATTTGTCCGTTTTTCCTGTCAAAAATTGATTTCAACACTACACAGCAATGGCACTTTCCGCACGGATATCGACGGGAGCTTTGCGATGATACTGCATAACCCCCTGTATCGCCTGATATGACAGGGTATGATTTATCTTGTGTGGTCACATTAAGAGCTCTGTTTACCCTATTCTACCTGCTACCACGAAAGAACTTAAAGCAAGAATACGAATGTCCTGGATTCCTACTAAAATTTAACATCGAGTCATGCATAATGTTCCTATCAGGCTGCCGGAATGTTTGCTTCGAGGGGCCTTATCTACCGGACGTGTTACTCAACAAATAAAAACTCTTGTGACAATCAATAATGGCATACTCTGTACTGTACACTGACATAAATAAATATGTAGAGTCGTGCTCAAAAGTATCCGAACGACCAGAATTGCATTTCACCTGATTCGCATGCAACCGGCATAACGCAGTTGTCTAGCAGGTCCTCTAAACGCTCCTAGGTACAGTCATTTGACTACTGAAAATGGTTCCAGCAAGTCAGCACTAGAAATCAGTGCCCTGTATCACAATAACTCAAAACGTAAAATAATACCACGATACTACAAATATCAGGAAACACCTTAAGGTTTGTAAGCTCACATTTCTTACAATTAATCACATACCTGAAATGTGACCACGCTCATTACTACGTGAGATAGGTAATGTACGTCGTAAGTTCGTCGTAAGTTCGTCGTATTCAAGCTTTCCTTTTCAAAGTTACATACCGTACTTATTATTTAACCCAAAATGACATTAAAAATTTAAGTTATTCAGGAGCAGCTAGTTGAGAATTTGTATGAACATCAAATGACATGACGAACCGTTCAGCATATGGATTCAAACCCAGGTCATACAGATTAAGCAAAGATATCCTGACTGACGGAAACTAACAGTCATTCCTGACTAGGCATACAGAGAGTGATACACCTCGATTTTAGACCGTATCACATAGCAAATATCAACTTCAAATTACATAAGGTAAACATTTTTAACGGGCGCGAATTCCTACCAAGCATCTATTGTGCCTGTTAACGAACTACGAGAGATGTTATATTCTAGAGAAAACGAACCTTAAATATGGGGCTGTAACACGAGCATGTGAGCATTTCTGAACTAGAAATAATATGACGAAGAGTTCAGTACTGACTGGGAATCGAACCCCACACATATTGTTGCTGGCTACACACAAAGAGACGTCAGCTACCGAATTTTTCTCCACCAGCAGCTCGGAATAACATCCCTGAACTTACAGTGATCTCGCAAATAGTTCTGTGTCTTACTCGGAGTTAAAAAAGACAGATTACGTTAGTGTTGACAACGAATGAAAATGCATTAAAAACCAAAATCATTACCCACCAGCAGATAGGTGTTCTCACGCTAGAGCTTAGTAATATATAATGAAAACGTTAGTGCCGGGACAGGATTCGAACACAATAACCAAGGGATCAAATTCCACGTTAATGGCGGCCTGAGTTATATTTCCAGTTCAAAACCAATTTTATCGACATACAGAAACTCAAACAAAACATGGAATAAGTGTCCTGTGACCGTACATAGCGTTTGTTTTGTCACTATAAATAAATAACTAGTATAAGAAAGGTTACTCGCCATAGAGTTTCTACTTTTTCCCACTCTTGAACTTGTGGTTCAACCTAACGTCTACTTGGCAGAGATAGAATATCACGTTTAATGTGAATTTCAGACCACAATGCCATTATACGTTCTTCACTTGGCGCAGCCAGAAGAGAATAGAATCTCTCTCTCACTATCAAAAATCATCCGCAGAAGTTGGAATAGAACCCAGAAATATATGAACCTATCATGAATCCAACAGACCACCAAATTCTTTTCATTATGATTCATTTTCCTTTAGTAACGCCGTTGCGCCACACTGGATGAGAATTCTGACACACAGGCTCCCTGTGTTGGCTCAAATGGCTGTGAGCACTATGGGACTTAACTTCCAAGGTCATCAGTCCCCTAGAACTTAGAACTACTTAAACCTAACTAACCTAAGGACGTCACACACATCCATGCCCGAGGCAGGATTCGAGCCTGCGACTGTAACGGTCGCGCGTTTCCAGAGTGTAGCGTTAGAACCGCTCGGCCACCGCGGCTCCCTGTAGTGGTTTGCAATTCTGCTGTCTGCATAAGTTATCAGTCTAATGGAACTTTGAACATAATTCCCTTCAGTTGTCAACCCAAAATAGTCGCATGTGGAAAAATTGCGGGGCAGGCAGCAGATGCGTCGCGAAAATTTTGTATTATGTATGGGGAGAGCGCATCGTGCCAAAATACGTGAGAAAAGTATTTTCTACATTAGCTGTCGTGTGGCAGTGATATTTTATTCTTCTTGAAACCTTGTTTGACAGCTTTAAGTCAGAACAAATTTTCTACATGCAGGTAATTAATGAACTGCATGTACATTGTCGGACTGTTATAGATAACATCAGAGAATTCGCATGTATCGTTGATGGCTAATTTCTCTCTCATGTTTACTATTGTTTTAACAATGCTAAAAGAAACCTTACGAATATTGTGCACTGTATTATAAGAAATGAAATAAAACCACCCTCGATAACCTTAGCACGAAAGTCTGTTTTAATAAAACTGAATATTTGTTCACAAGTGGGCCTCTATCGGCACGAATTAGGAAACTACTACTCACCTAGATTTCGATTACGTCTATCTTTAATTGATATGCTGTGTCATACTCAAGAGATATGCAAATGTGGCATTTTATAAATAAAGTTACGTTTTCCTAGAAACCAAAAATTTGTTTGTCAGCAGCGGAAATAGGCGTTATCTGTTGTGCAGCACTTTACGTTTTTCACCATTGCACGATCATCGGAAAGTATTTTTTAGGGATTTCCTTATCGATGTTTGATCTGACTGTTTGTAGCTCATTCACAGAAGGCATGAAAACGTTACAGTCAGCGAGACTGTAACCACGAACCGTAACAGACGCATTTTCACAGTCTGGCACCTTACAACACAGATAGCGAAGAGGTATGGTGTCTGGCTTCCACTTACGAGAACAATAGTGGCTAGAACTAGTAAACTGCTATTTAAAGTACGAGATTAGTAGCGACTTCCACGTGCAACGACTTTCCTGGGCTGAAAACCGTACATTTACAATTTTTTGTCACATCTCAAGCGAAAATAACTCAGATTATACATTGGAAATTACAGGATAAATCAAGTGAACTTTGAGGCTTAATTCCGTGCCCACCAGGAAGTAACTCGTCGATCACAGAGTTGCCAAACATACCTTCCCTTGTTGCCAAATCTCATTCACAGTACCAGCAGGAAGAAGACAAACCGATGTGATCCTACAGCAGGCTGGGAAGTGACCATAGCTGGCATCTCAAAGACGCGGCTGCTACGGCCTGGAATACGCAATGTGTCTGATTCGCATTTCTGTAACTAGGTTTAAGGACTGGAGCGTAGTTACTAATAATTCTCAGAATTGACTGCAAACTAAGCATCATAAAGCAGTAACTCCCATATTTGTTTTTATATTGTTTTCGTATGCGTACTCAAAACTAAGAAACTCATTCACAGACGTTTTCATGCCTAGCAGATAGTCAAGCACAACAAACAAATAAAAATATAAAAGAATGTGTGTGTGTGTGTGTGTGTGTGTGTGAAGAGAGAGACAGAGAGAGAGACATAAATATAAAAAAGAATGAGAGAGAGAGAGTAAAAAATTGTTGTAAAAATTGAATCGTGACATGTAAAGAAGTCTTTCATTAAAATGACACGTTCCACATCATTGCAAAATGTCGTATTCGTTATCTATGGAACAAGTACTAACCGAATCAAATCAAATGTAATCTAATCTAATGATATTGCTGACTAGCCTTGAAGAATCGTGAATTACCGAAATTTTCGCCAATATCAGTAACCAAACTTAAACTTGAAAATAAAAGACGACAGTTTTTGTAATAAACAAGGTCTCCTATCAAGACCCTTTCGTCCCTGTTAACTAACCACGAAAGATGTCTGATATACCTCCATTCAGAAGTAATAATGTGTGCATGCATTTAAAGATGTAGCCGATGATGTGAACTTCTGTGACGGAGATACGAACCCAACTCGTAATCGGAATATTAACTAAGTAAAATCAAATGTTGCGTATCTGTTTTTCTTACCAGCTGCTAGGTGTTTGAATCTAAAATAAGGATACAAATTTTTGTGCCTGAACGACAATCGAACCGCACACCTATCGTCCTCATATAGCTTAAGTATCAGTTACTAACTCACCAACTGTAAGATGTGTGCATGTCTGAGCAGAAATAATGATACAAAGAATAAAAAACTATCTTGTTGGATGTTTTCCCTTTTTTAACATCTGTACCATTTGTTAGGATAATATCTCAATACTTGTGTACGTATATTTCTTTGTCAAAGCAATTCTTGGAAATAATTCTTATTTGTTAGTGTAACAATGTTGAAATGAGTGTCTGGAAACAAAAACATTTTACTTGTACATGATATTTAGAAAATGTGTTAGGAATAGATTTTACTTAATTACTACATTTATAAAAACAATATTTCTAAGAAAATCGATGTGAAAGACTCCTCACTTTCGATAAGTAACTTATTAAAAAACAAACTTCACAATTATATAAAGAAAGAAAGGAATTAAAAAAAATAATAATTATAATAGAATAAAAATATTCTTCCCCTGTCAATATAAATATATTTTTGATAATAATGTGGAAGAATATCAAAATATAAATTAGTAATACGAACTAGCATAGAACAGAATAACATTGCTGAACAGTAGGCAACAAAATTTAGATAACGGAATAATCTTTGACTGACTTAGACAACGATTCAATCATTGCCTAACTTCAGTACAAAAATTAAGTTCGAAGGGTGGTGATATGTAAGGTGTCAGGCAAATCCAACACCTTCCATGAAAACACTGACATGATAAGCAAATCCAGTATTATGTCACATAGCTCCGAATAAATCGTGACATTAAATTAACCAAAGTAATACGAGTAACGAGTGAGCAAATGGAATACCACAGACTAACACAAGAATGCCTAAATGCATGTCATACCTTCCCACCGTGAGACAGACGCAATTACGAGGGGAGAAACGAGAACAAAAGCCGAGAGCAGAACCGTGTTAAGCTAGAAGGCCCTACGATAAGGAACGGACACCCACGTCACCAGCTAACCGCCAGGACCAACCCCCGGCCCATGTTAAAAGCTAGAGCCCTCCAGAAGAACAGTATAGATCTTACGATAACACTAAAAGGGCCACACCAGCCGTAAGTTTTAGCGTGAGACTTTTTCGCATCTCTGTTACGTTGCAAACTTTGAAAACATTGCCCCACCACGAAAAGTATAACGTGTCTCATTGGATAGACAGAATTTTTGTAGGCGGACCTTAAGGTTAAGAGACCCTGATCAGTCAGATGAAAACACAGGCAGATAGTTTTTGTAAACCAACTTCGGTAAACTGTAGTAAGGAGAAGTTAGGAGGAGAGTTGTCTCCGAGACGGCGAGGTGAGTGGAGCTATGCTGCCCACTGCCCCCTGACGAACATCGACAAGGTAATGAACGCACTCGATGCCGCATAACAGCGCATAAAGCTTCACTCAGAACTGCAGAAGTCTCCTCTGTTACACCAACTTTTTGCGTAATACTAGTGTCGGCTCATGGTGTTCACATTTGCCAGTTGAAGTAAAAATCTGAAACGCAATGATTGTTCTGTTATATAGTTATTGAGAAGCCACATCAGCCACTGTAATTTACGACAAGTTAGATAAGTAATTAAAGATAATTGAGTGTCACAGTAGACCATTTTGATAGTTTTCTCTTTTGTGAAACTTAATTTAAACCTAGATTATAGATGTGATATGGCATAGGTCATCCTTCGATCCATTGTAGATCTTGGAAACCCATTATGGGAATATTCGCTCACATTTTTATTGAACACAGTTGGTTTTTACCATCCTGTATTAAAACATTTCCTTTTATCAATAGTGCAATTTATAAACAATGTTTTGTGAGTAGAATAAAATGTACAATGGTAAACTTAACTGCTTTTTCGACGTTATTTTACCAGCTAACTAAAAATAGGAAAGCCTTGAACCCCTTCCACTAAATTTAGTTAGTATTAAGATTCTTTTACAGGGAGTGCAGTGAATCTGACGCTGAAATCATTAAGTATTTGGTTATATCATCGCTAGTCGCACTGAACTCTTCTGAACTCTACATGTCGTGTGTGGTCTGACGTCTCCTTACCAGCAACAGGTCCCTGGTTCAAACTAGTCAAGTCCCTAAAAAACACGCTCAGAGGGTCGTTGCGCGAAAGTGGTAGCGAGACACGATATAGAACAAACAGACACCACGCAGAATGTTAGAGCTTTGATGCCAGTAATCGTAAGTAAACGGCTGAGCACTGTCACCGCTCGAGCTGTCAAGGTGGTAGACGACGATGTTGTCGACCCCAGTTACAATCTTGGTCATGGCTATGTTTCAGTCGAATACCTCTATGTGCCTGTATTTCAAGATATACTTTTATACACTTAGTACGCATCCAAATTGATATCTGATACAGCTGCATTTAGCAACATGAATCAGATATGTTTTCCGAGCAGTATATCGGACAACGCGAAAGTGCAGCGAGATTTCGTTTGTGTGTTGTGCATGGTGCAAGAAATATTTGAGTTTTGCCTGCTCCTGTGATAGGTTTCATCCCACTGAAATCGCACAAGCTCACGAATAGAGTGTCAATAATTGGAATTACGCAATATCACACTTAAAATGTGTATTTTTGCATTTTGTATCCTAATGAAAATAACTGTAAATAGATTACATGCCTATTTGCTTATTACTCGCGCTTCTCGATGCTTTCCTCAAAATATAAAAATAAAAACACAAAGAGAGAGAAAGAGACAGAGAGAGAAAACAGAAATGTATTTCAAATGTCAGCTCGGTGACGCCATGTTCGTCTCGTCAAGTAAACATCCTTGATTACTGACTTGTTATTACTACCATTGTTATTGTTATTCGTCACCTCACGAGAGCTTTCCTATCAGTCATTGCTGCCGATGCACGTAACGAATGGACCAGGATGAATGGAATGTGGAGTGTATCGTCACATAGAATATACACATTTATCTCGGCGTCTTGTGTTCAAGGTAATACGAAAATCTCAGTAAGAGAAGACGACAATGGGATGCCGGTGATGCAGGCAATAATACCCAACTATTTCTGTCAACACCATGACGACAGACAAACTAACGTCTCAGTGTATTTTGATTATAATTCGTTTGCCTTCTTGCGACCTCGTTCTAATACCTCGTGGTAGCAGGCATACTATTTTGCTTTTTGAACACCGAGCAAGAACACACAAAGATAGTAAATGGAAGGATACGAAGAAATAATCAGACACATGGGTGTGGATCCAGTTCATCATTAGAAGACTAAACAAGAGGGAAACATTACGAAAGCAATGAATATGCAGGTTAATATACATTATTTGTAGAGATCTGAAGATGAAAATGTGTAGATCTTCACAGTGCCCGCATCTACACATTAGTTTCTGTCTTAATGGCCATAATTTCTTCTCTTCTGAATTTTCAAATGAATTGATAAATACTAGGGACTGAATAATTAGTTAACTGTGTTTCTTACAGCGTCGTCTGGACCCTTCAATCACACAAACCCCCATATAGTTTCCATTTGCACCAACATATTTCTACATTCCCGTGCAATTAATGAAATTCTACTTATATGATGACAAGACTGCACATAGATGCACTCGATTTCGAGGTGCGAAGTGTTTGTTATCTTACTGTTCGTGACAGGTGGGCAAAGTTTATCTCTAAAGACTTTTTATCGTACTGAAATAATCTTTTGTCACAAAGTAACAAGGTAGTGTTTCATTCGTATATATTTTGTAGGAAACTGTAATCGTGATGGAAGATTATACACCTGAATGTTTTGACACAACTCGTAGGATAAAACGCTGCATATTAACCAAACCCGCACCTCCTCTCCGTATCCTCTTATGACACGAGCACGGGATTCTCCTCGAATACCGCTACAGTGCTGTTCCTAGCACAGCTGAGAATTGGCAACATCGTCACAAACATTTGCCAACACTGTGACAGTGCAATCACTTCCGCATATTGTACTGACTTGACTCGCTTTCACTTGATAATTCCTTTCCATTTGAATGACTCATGCTATATAATCCTCATGTAAACTAAGACACTGAGACTGAATATTCAATTTTTTGGCTAAAGAAATTCTATTCTTCACATAAGTGACAACTTTCATTATCTTTCTCAATGCGTTATGAGGCTGAGCGACCAATACCATGATGAGAATGGCGTGCTGCCACCAGTGTGTTCATAGCCCCGTGGAACCCCCTGTGTCTCGTGTCGCAACGACTCAATGAGTTGTCAGTACTAACCGTAGTAGGGGGCAGCGTGTGCGAGCTTTTTTTCTGATTTATTTTATGGAGCTGCGAAATTCCAGAAAAAATTCTGTAACGAAATCGGAAGAAAACCTTTAAATATCAAGTCCTCTTGGTAGCTCGACTCAGTAAGTTGTGTTAATTGTCACAGATCTCATGTTTCGTACTGCCAAGCTGTTTCACAATACAAGCGTCTCTGAAGAAATTCTAATCGACCATCAACGATACGAATTTCAATATTGTTCTTCATATAAGACTCACACACCAGGGTGATAAGTATAAAGGAAATGAACTTCTTGATTACTATAGGGACTCTACGCTAAATTTCCACAGTAGAAATTAGGAACACTCTGCAGACATTTGCTAACAGTGTCTCTACCAACTTACTTTTTCTCTAGGTAGCTTCAAATATTGGCTATTTTGTCGCTTTAAATCCCATTGAATATTTTAAATATCACTTTTAAACAGCGTTCACTTCTCCATAATTAATGTATGGACCTCAAAACCAGCAATGTGCCTGAGTAGCTAAAGAGCATGTTCTGAAAGGTATTGACACAATGTTTCGCATCCATTTACAGTAGGGAATTTAAGAAAGAAACCAAATACATTACATTTACTCTCTGTGCCTTGACTAACACATATAAATCCCTGACGAAAATAAATTATTTGAAGAATCTCCTGTGAAAGGAAAAAGAACAGGATGTGATGCTTGAATTATAGCGCACTGGATCAGAAACAATCAAATTAATTGTGTGCCACATTGATATATTGCATACAAGTGTAATATAACACTCATCAAATAAAAACGGTTTTGTGCCTCTTTTGCTATCGAGTGTGAAACACAAATCGTAGACGATTGTATGGGTCACCACTCAACAACATAAAAGCAGAAACTTCCTGGCAGATTAAAACGGTGTGCCCGACCGAGACTCAACTCGGGACTTTAGGCTTTCGCGGGCTGTTTTAATCTGACAGGAAGTTTCATATCAGCGCACACTCCGCTGCAGAGTGAAAATCTCATTCTGGATACATTAAAGCATTTTACACTGTCGAGAGTGAGGAGTGGAGCAGACGTTGTTGGTAGAAGGCGAGGCAGCTCAGTGCCTCAGCTCCCGCCAGTAGGCAGCAAACGGATCCTCGAGAACTGAGACGCATGCGGTGTTCAGAGGCAGATGCTCGGCCAAGAAATCTCTCGCTATAATATTGTTGAACCAAACTGTTATTACCAATGTGACAGAAAGCGAAATATATTGTAGATTCGCTTGAATTACTCTCATAGCTTCAGCACTGTGAGGAAATGGCGATAAAAATTTTGCCGACGTGTGCTTTCGGTTGTCACACGTCGTATTCGCTAGTCTCGCGGTCTACCTCAAGACTACAGTCGCAGTCAACAGTGATGTACTCAGACTGCAGTGAAGACTTCCTCTGGGAGGTCAATGTTTTTGTCTAATACTGTATCTACAACACATATTGCACGTTGATGACCCAGAAGAATTTTAAAAAACTGTTTATGAGAGCCACATTAACTATACCGTTCCAAGTATTCATAGCATTGTATAGATGTGTATAAACGCCTTCCAATGCCCACTCAGGGAAGACAAGGATACACAGGCTAGCTTCAATATTATAAATAGGCCTCGGTTTGTGGATGAACAAAGACTTAGGTTGATAATCATTTTGAATATTTAGCAGTACTTGTAAGTAGGCTGTTTAGGTTTCTTATTGGTAACGCCACCTCTGTATAATAATCACTGGCTGTGCTGTGTGCAGTCTGTGGCTGCTTTGCATTGTTGTAATACTTGCCATTGTAGTGTTGGGCAGCGGCAGCTGGATGTGAACAGCGCGTAGCGTTGCGCATTGGAGGTGAGCCGCCAGCAGTGGTGGGTGTGGGGAGAGAGATGGCGGAGTTTTGTAATTTGTCATGAACTGCTACATATATTATGACTATTAAGGTAAATACATTGTTTGTTGTCTATTAAAATCTTTCATTTCCTAACGATGCCTATCAGTAGTTAGTGCCTTCCATAGTTTGAATCTTTTGTTTAGCTGGCAGTAGTGACGCTTGCTGTATTGCAGTAGCTTGAGTAGCGAAGATTTTTGTGAGGTAAGTGATTTGTGAAAGGTATAGTTTAATGTTAGTCAGGGCCATTCTTTTGTAGGGAATTTTGAAAGTCAGATTGCGTTGCGCTGACAAAATATTGTGTGTCAGTTTAAGCACAGTCATGTATAATTGTTCAATGGGGACGTTTCATATGGCGACCCTTAGCCTAGGATACCTCACTGGAATCTTCTGATTTTTTCCTTGTAGTTTGTGTAATTAGCGTAGATTTTGTTTATTGCTAGCGTGTAATTGTAGAGAAAATCTCCTTTGTAGTTGCAGTCTTTCATTGTTGTACAGTAAAACAGTTGTGGAATGCATGTAGATTTGCACCAAGTATTTCGCAGCTGCAATTAACTAGATATTATTTTCAGTGCTATGTTAATGTGTTCTCTTATTTTTGATCTTCAAATTGTGTTTTTCTGTGTTATCGTGTGAAATATTGTGACAATAATGGCGTGTGAAAAACGTAACACTAGGCTCCAAAGTAAACTGAGAAATAATAGTGACGACGAGCGTAACTTGCCAGCACCACTGTGTAATGAATTAACAGACGTTCAAAGTAGTAATTTGGTAACTGTGCGTAGGGAAATGGAGCGGGCTGCAAACAATGGTGTAGACAGTGAAACAGGTAGTGAACAGGGAAGCATTATCGATCGATCGGTCGGCAACAGCTCGCCTCAGGAATCCGAAATGACAGGACACAATTTCGCAAATACTGTAGATTCAGGTTTTGGGTCATCACCGTTTTCTCAAATAAGTCAAGACATATTTTCTGCTTGTCAAAATGTGAATGTTGCCGGTGCAAATGCACTGCCGAAAAGCGTAGAGAAACAGATTCCAGACACTAATACATTATTATTGCAATTAATGCAACAAATGGAACAAAATCAGAGACAAATGGAAGAAAATCTTAAAAAGTTAGACACAATGGAACAAAATCTTAAAAAGTTAGAAACAATGGAACAAAAGCTTCAAAAGTTAGACCCATTGGAACAAACTCTTGAACAAATACGCCAAGATTTAACTACTGAGTTACATAACATTGAATCGAAATGTCGAAAAGTCTGTAATGACGTAAAAACTCAAATTTGTTAGCATTTTCAACCCATTTTTTCACGGCATGAAAATGCATTACAGAATCACGAAGCAGCCATAAAAGAACTGCAAACTATTGTTCATGAAAATCATGAGACCTTGCAAGCTAAATTTGACTCAGTTGCATCTACCGATTCGGTTACGCAACTTGCAAAAACTCAGGAAAGCTTAAAGGACACAGTAGATACTCTGAAACTTGGTTCAGAAAAACACACTGAGGAAATAAGTACACTATCAGAGAAAGTAGCCGAACTTTCTGATAAATTCACTAATTTATCTACAAAGGTAGATGATGATCTGAATGACACAAGACCCGTAGCCTTCACTGACACAGAAGAGTATGAACAAATTAGAAAATTCAAACAAAATCAAAATCAAATTAATACGCAATACAAAAGAGAAATCCGGGAAATTCAAGATCAGTTGGCACAAGTAATACAAAAATTTCATATTTCAGGGGACACTCGCGCTCCAACACGGGAAGAGGGACTTAGAAATACGGAACAGCCACAAGATAATAACACAGGACACTTCGGAAATTATGTAAGAAATTGGCAAGGTGCACCGAATTTTGAGATGGAACCGCCGACACGACGTAACAATGACAGATATGCTACTCGCCGACACGATGATTTTGACTATAAGCTGTTCATTACTACACGTAAATTCAAAACGTTTAAGAATTCTGGCAACGACATTCATCCATAAGCGTGGTTCCATCAATTCTCTCATTGTTTTCCTCCCAACTGGTCGTTAGAACACAGATTAGAATTTATGTGTGGCTATTTAGAGAATGAACCAGCTGTAAGAATGCGATCGGTCATTCACGATTGTCACAGTGAAGGAGAATTTTATCATGCCTTCCTCTCAGCGTATTGGTCTCAAGCTACACAAGACTGAGTAAAACATAGCATCATAATGATGAAACGTTTCGAACAATCTGAATTTTCCAGTCTTGTGAAATATTTTGAAGACATGTTGCACAGGAATCAGTACCTGTCAAACCCATACAGCCCCTTAGAACTCATCGGCATTTGCTTAATCAAATTGCCTGAAGATTTACGACATATTATTTTGGCAGGACGTTGCAAAGACGACATTGAAGCTTTTCAGGGACTCCTACAAGAATTAGAAATTGACACAGACAGTCGCCGGATGCGAAAACAGGAAAACAATCACTACAGGTCACATACGCCACAATTCCGTGATGACAGAAACAATAACTGGACACGAAAAGGCTATTCTTACAACGCAAATCGTGACCAAAACAGACACCACCCATATGACAACCGCTGGCAGAGTAATAATAGTTACAGAGAAAGATCGCATTTCCATAGTAATGACTATCACAGAGACAATCAGAGAAACAGACAATATGGGAACCAAAACAATTATTATCAAGGGATACAGAATACTTTCAGATGCAACAGTTCAGCGCGCAGTCACGATTCAGGAAGAAATTCTCCACCACGTGACCGACAAGGAAGAAACTACGGAATCTACCGACATGACGACAGACGATATAATCATAACGACAGACGTCAAATTCATCAGAACTGGCGGGATTCTAACACGGCTGGGCCCTCTCGGCAAGGCGAATTTGTAGAAGTTAGGTCTCCTAATCCCAATAACAATGCGCGCCAACAAAGAGACAGACAATGACTCACGCCGCAGGCACCCACGTGCGCCGGCTGGCTCAGAGAAAAATAACATAGAAGCTAACTTTGAGAAAAATTCCAGTATTCTTTACCGACGTATACTGCATGATAATTGCGTTCAAGCTCTAACTCTGAGTACTTTGAAGAGTAAAAGATTGTACCACATTTCAAATGTAAAACCGTTTATTGAAAGATAATCTGCTTTTTAACTTTGTCTTTGCCATATAACTTTTCACTTTACATTACTAGTATGCTTAGAATCTGTTAACATGCAACAATGTTTGAAGTTAAATATCCAGTCAAGAACCAAGATAACTCATTTAAACAGAAATTACGAATGCATTTTTATAGTGAACAGACGACACAGTGTTGTTATTTGTACATTCTTGCTTGTTAGTTGCACTATTACGTAACGACTATCAGACTTACATACATAGAACATGTACTAGTACTGCTAATGAGATTTTAGTGCAACAATTTGGTTTACTTGAAAATACATTATGGATTCAAGGTGCTTTCTGAGAGATACCAGATAACACAGTGGTTAGTTTATTTTACAGCTACACGACTATATCACGACGCTACTAATGTGTGACACAATTTCCCTTGTTGCTTTTGCGGTGTATCTGTTTCATATCTGCACAGTTTTTCTGAATTCTTCTGGAAAGAAAAACAGGTTTTAGTAGTAACTTTTGTGGTATAGCTACAATGAGACTGCCTTTTCGTAGCACAACAATACGTTACAGCACAGTACTTTCCTCATCACGGCAATAAGCGTAATAACTAAGACATTTATACGCAAAGCATGTCACTTTTGTGTATTATGAGGTAAGTACATTGACTTCTGCAGAACTTAGCTTTCGGAGGACGATAACTACGACACTTCCACACAGATTATGTTGCAACAAGACGCACATTTAGCGCTACAGTACACGTATTTGAGTGATTAATTTTGTACTTAAAACATTTATTTTTAAAGATTTTTGAATTACAAAGAAAGTTTTCCGTGATACATTTCATTCCATTGCTGTAATATGTACCACCTGAGGGTATAATTACATTGATCCTCAGGGGGGTACACGCTTACTGTGTTTATCATGTGTTTGGCAAGCACAAGGAGCCCTAGCTAATATGGTATTTGCTTACACAACTTTACACATCAGTACCATATTTCTCCAACACATAATTACACAGCTATCTGATCATTTAACTGAGACAGACAAACGTTTTTACTACATCAGTGACAGATGTTTACGTAATTACACAGTTGGATAACTTCACACTTACGAAATTGTATTTTGTCTGTACTTTGAGAAATGCTCACATTTTTCGGAACCATTGTGATACTATGAGAGCTTTGAATGATATATTTGGTAAGGGAGCATGATTTTAAAGTACGTTTGAGGTAGATGACACTATTGAAATTAGCAGGGAATTTATTTAGGTTTTGACATTATTGCAGAAAGCTACGACGTTTCTGAGATTTGACTGAGGTGTTATGATGTTATTTTTACGACGACGATGTGTGTTATGCTGTAGAGGTATGTTTATGATCAATAAGATGATGCTACCATATATGAGGAACCTGATTATGCTACATATTTATTTTGATGAAATATTGAAGAAGTGTCGACGAATACGTAAGGAATAATGTGTAGTGGTTAGGGACTCTGACTTGTGAAAAAGGATGTTGGAAACCAAGAATCGTACTTTAAGAGTTATGAAATGTGTGTAAATGCGTGAATGTATCACAATGCCGACGAAAATTTTTTTGACGCTATTATATTCACAGGATTTTGTTTCTACACATTTGTAACGCAAATTTTCGACCTGTGACATTTTTATATGAGACTGTCACTGTAGCGAAAATTGCTGTCGTAAATATTTCGGTAAGAAAGGTAAGTGACCATGACGTAATTCGTTGTGAGCGGCCAGGTGTGCCAGCCACCTTGAGAAAAAGCCATTAGGTGGTAAAAAAAAGAAAAGGGAGGCCATTATTCTCGCTATTGACATTCCTTTGTAGAAAGCATCGTAAATACGACACCCTCAAACTTGAAAACATGATTACGCTGTAGAGTTCTTAATTTATGATATTTACTGAAATGAAATGATGAGAAACATTTTATGTCTATTGTCTTGCTAGTTGAAAGATTGTTTACTGCATTATGAAATGCCATATGGCTAGTGAATGACGTTTGACGCCTTGCTTTGCCTATTTTGTTAAATATTTAGTTCCTTGCTGCACTGCAGCATTGGTTAAAATAAAATTTTATAGACGTACTAATATAAATATTTTCTGTCTACAGATCGAGTAAATAATAATTTTTTTTCAAAAAAATGAGGGAGCACAAAAAGGGCTATGTAAGTAGGCTGCTTATGTTTTTTATTGGTAACGCCACCTCTGTATGAAAATCACTGGCTTTGCTGTGTGCAGTCTGTGGCTGCTTTGTATTGTTGTAATACTCGCCATTGTAGTGTTGGGCAGCGGCAGCTGGATGTGAACAGCGCGTAGCGTTGCGCAGGTGGAGGTGAGCCGCCAGCAGTGGTGGTTGTGGGGAGAGAGATGGCGGAGTTTTGTAATTTGTCACGAACTGCTATATATATTATTACTATTAAGGTAAATAAATTGTTTGTTCTCTATTAAAATCTTTCATTTCCTAACTATGCCTATCAGTAGTTAGTGCCTTCCATAGTTTGAATCTTTTATTTAGCTGGCAGTAGTGGCACTCGCTGTATTGCAGTAGCTTGAGTAGCAAAGATTTTCGTGAGGTAAGTGATTTGTGAAAGGTATAGTTTAATGTTAGTCAGGGCCATTCTTTTGTAGGGAATTTCGAAAGTCAGATTGCGTTGCGCTAACAAAATATTGTGTGTCAGTTTAAGCACAGTCATGTATAATTGTTCAAAGGGGACGTTTCATACTATACCTATTGGTGTTAAACTCGTTTTCAAACAATGATACCCACAGCTACAGGAACACTACTTGTGATACCTCTTAGACAAAATACTTACGCAGTGCTATCTGACGAAAAGATCAACCTGACAAACTGTGGGAAGTTTGTTTTACAACTTTCGTATGTGGATAAAGAGCTTTTCCTATTTGAGATATCAGTGAAAGTTGCTGCATAAGACTATTTAAGAAGAAACTAAATTGCTTCAGTTACGAGAATGTTTAAGGAAATCGTCTTAACGGCACTAAATCGTGATTTGTGAATCGCTTACCGGCCGCAATCTGCCACATTTCGCTTGTTGGAAGGCAAAAAGCTTACTGACACGTTTCACAGAAGGAAAAGGGGGATGAAATGGCTCTGAGCAGTATGGGACTTAACATGTGAGGTCATCAGTCCCCTAGAACTTAGAACTACTTAAACCTAAGTAACCTGAGGACATCACACACATCCATACCCGAGGCAGGATTCGAACCTGCGACCGTAGCGGTCGCGCGGTTCCAGACTATAGTGCCTAGAACCGCTCGGCCACTCCGGCTGGCGAAATGTCTCCCACTCGAAGGTCATGATGTTTTATTTAAATGATTACAAAATCAGGTAAAACAAACAGTGAGGTTGTCAGTATAAGCACATTACTATTGTCGGTATGAAGTCACACTGCCCAGAGCCTGCAATGTTAAAGGGCCCATTTAGATCAGGCATATTGTATACAGAAGTGGAAGAGAGAGTGCCACTAAATTTTACAATCCGTATGCATTGCACACACACAGCAATTACTGTTACAGTGTACTTGTGGAACCAAATGAGCAGCCGACTTGCGGCCAAGCGGTTCTAGGCACTTCAGTCCAGAACCGCGCGACTGCTACGGTCGCAGGTTCGAATCCTGCCTCGGGCATGGATGTGTGTGATGTTCGTAGGTTAGTTATTTTTAAGTAGTTCTACGTTCTAGGGGACTGATGACCTCAGATTTTAAGTCCCATAGTGCTCAGAGCCATTTTTTAACCCAGTGAATGAATTGCGAATTTTCCGGTGAGAAAGAGAACTGGCAAACATTAGGTTACTTAAACTGGTGTCACTCTGAGCTAGAATTTATGGTCAGCGACTAAGTGTAAGGTCAAGGCGTCGGATGTGGGTTTTGCAACTGTGAAATACTTTCCTATATTATAGAAACGAATACTAAATTTGAACTAATATTGCGAAAATTTTGAAGTTGGATAGCTTACAATGAATATCTTTCTGTTTATTACAAAGGAGAATAATTAATCTTCCAAAACATTCTGTGTCATACACTACTTTAAACAGGTCACGTCGACCAAATCTTATCGAAGGACTGACAGCGACGTATATCGGAAGGCAGTAAGATCCACTGGCTTTTGGTTTGGCAGTATTCGACAGCCATTTCTAGGCGCAAGTAAATGAAGTAAGGCAGCGCGTATTTGTTGTCAAGTAACGTCTTCATAAATTACTTTAGTTCTAATGTAATCTACAAGTAATTGCTGATATTTGATATTAACATGAAAAGGATCCCTAGGCAAAGAAAGAAACGGTTCTTGGGCAAATTCTTCTATAATGACCAAAAGGCATTAAATGATTTTCAAGCATATGTGTTCCAGCAGCGGTATGAAGAAAATGACAGTAATAATGACGGTAATAATCGAATTATCCGGTAACTTTACTGTTCACAGTGGATTTTCTCGAACTAAGAAATTTGCTGAGTTATTGAAAACTTCAAAATGGCTTCACATCGATGCTATGATGCCTGTAAGAGTCTTCACACCCTGCGGAGATAAGAATAGGATAATCTCCGCATCATAAGCTATCTTCTACCTAACCATTTAATAGTGTCGCACTTTTTCCACCGTGACTAATTTTGTAAGCTAAACACATCATCCGTTACAGCACACTCCTGGGGTTGGGAAATGTGGCCACAATGGTCTGGTCGAACGCACTATAACAGGTGCAATGCGTGAGTTCAAACATTAACTTTTAAGAGACACAAACAGTTTTACTCTACCTCTGGTAACCTCCTGAGAAAGAGGTTATAATCCAGAATCCGCATTAAACATCACTTTCTTTCATTACCAACTGGGCAGAGCCGGTTTACGTTGGGAAATGACGTAGGCGGAAGTCATGGTAAACAGAAATACTGTCGCCAGTAAACTTACTTATATTAGAACATTTTATTTTATTTGATGAACCGATAGCCATTTAAAGGAACAGGGCTCTTATTTTACTTGCACTTGATTGAACTAGAGACGTTGAAAAATTTGGTGCTGGACTGTGATTCGAGTTAGTATTTCTTCTCAAGAGGATCTGAATCTCTCGGAACAGTATAGTTCAATCATTTCGTTCCTTTTCCCAAGACTGCTATCTTCTCTGGGTCTCCTCCAGAGGAGAGTATGTGGATCCGAATCCTGATCCAGAAAAAAAATAATCATAATTTCATTTGAAGCCCTATCACGTGCACACCGGCCTACTAGTTAAAATTAACATGCATAATTAATGACTGTTCATGTGTTGCCAACAATCGCAATAGGTGTCGTTATTTCAGGTCAAACACGCACATATCTTACTGTTGGTCAGTAAGCAATTCACACTTAAACTTTATTCGTGGATGATAAAGAAGGACGGTAAGTGTGCGGTTTCATTGTCGCTCAGGCGCAAAAATTTGTATCCTTATTTTAGATTCAAACACCTAGCAGCTGGTAAGAAAAATCGATACGTAACATTCGATTTTATTTAGTTAACAATCTGATTACGTGTGAGGTTGTTATCTCCGTCACAGAACTTTACATCATGCGCTTCATCTTTAAATGCATACACACTTTGTTACTTCTGATTGGAGGTATATCAGACAACTTTCGTGGTTATTTAACATGGACGAAAGGGTACTGATAGGAGTCCCAGTTTAATGAAAAACTGTCGTCCTTTGTTTTCAACTTTGGATTTGATTACTCATATTGGCGAAAATTTCGGTAATTCATGACATGACTCTTCAGGGCTAGTCAGCAATATGATACGATTAGACTTTATTTGATTTGATTTGATTAATACTTCTTCCCCAGATAGAGAATACGACATTCCGTAAAGACGTGGAACGTGTCATTTTATAGAAGGATTTCCATACATACCGTGATTCAGTTTCTTTACAACAATTTTTTACTCTCTTCCTCATTCTTTTTATTTCTCTCCCTCTCTCTCTGTCACACACACACACACACACACACACACACACACACACACACACACACAAACACACATTCTTTTTTTAATTTATATTTGATTGTTGTGCTCGACTATCGGTGACGCACGAAAAAGACATTGAATGAGTTTCTTAGTTTTGAGTATACTTATGAAAGAAATATAAAAACAACTATGAGCATTACTGCTTTATGATGCTTAGTTTGCAGTCAATTCTGAGAATTATTAGTAACTACGCTCCAGTCCCTAAACCTAGTTACAGAAAGCGAATCAGACGCATTACGTATTCCAGGCCGTAGCTGCCGCGTCTTTGAGATGCCAACTATGGTCACTTCCCAGCCCGGTGTAGGATCACATCGGTTCGTCTTCTTCCTGCTAGTACTGTAACAGATTTGGCAACAAGGCGATGTATGTTTGGCAAATCTGTGATCGACGAGTTACTTCCTGGTGTGCACAGAATTAAGCCTCAAAGTTCACTTGATTTATCCTGTCATTTCCATACAATAATCTGAGTTATTATCGCTTGAGGTGAAACAAAAGATTGTAAATTTACGGTTTTCAGCCCAGGGAAGTCGTTGCGCATGGAAATCGCAACTAATCTCGTCCTTAAAATATCGGTTTACGAATTCTAGCCACTATTGGCCTTGTAAGAGGAAGCCAAGTCCCATACCTCTTCGCTAGCTTTGTGGTAACGTGCTGACATATGAAAAAGCGTTTGCTACGATTAGCGGCTCCAGTATCGCTGACTGCAACGTTGTTATCCCTGCTGTGAAAGAGCTACAAACAGTTACATCAAACATCGGTAAGGAAATCGCAAGAAAGTGCTGTCAGCTCATAGTGTAACGGTGAACATCTTACAACGTTGCACAACAGGTAACGCTTCTTTCCGCTGTTGACACCAAAATTTTGGGTTTCTCATATTACAATACTTTATTTATGAAATGACACATTTGCATACCTCTTGAGCATGACACAGCATACCAATTAAACACACATCGCCGACCGCGGTGGCCATGCGGTTCTAGGCGCTCAGTCAGGAACCGCGGGAGTGCTACGGTCGCAGGTTCGAATCCTGCCTCGGGCATGGATGTGTGTGAAGTCCTTACGTTAGTTAGGTTTAAGTAGTTCCAAGTTCTAGAGGACTGATGACCACAGATGTTAAGTCCCATAGTGCTCAGAGCCATTTGAACCATTTTTTAAACACTCATCCTATAGAAATCTAAGTGAGAAGTATTTTACTAATTCATGCCAATAGAGGCACGCTTGTATACATACAGATACTCTGTTCTATTAAAACAGACTTTCGTTGTAAGGTTATCGTGGGTAGTTATATTTCATTTCTTATTATACAGTGCACAATTTTCGTAAGGTTTCTGTTAGTGTTGTTAAAGCAATAGTAAACGTGAGATAGAAATTAATCATCAACGATATATGCGAATTCTCTGGCATTATCAATAACAGTCTGACAATGAACATGCAGTTTATTGATTGCATTCATGTAGAAAACTAATTCGGAATTAAAGCTGTCAAACAGGGTTTGAAGAAGAATAAAATGCGACTACTACACGACAGCTAATGTGGAAAATACTTTTCTGACGTATTTTGGCACGATGCGATCTCCCCATACATAATATAAAAGTTTCGAGATGCAACTGCTGCCTGGCCATCAATTAAACCTGAAAAGAACAACACGTCGCAAAAGTAGCCCTTTTTCCACATGCGACTGTTTTGGGTTTAGAAGTGATGGGAATTATGTTCAAAGTTCCATTAGATTGATAACTTCAGCAGACAGCAGAATTGCGTTTTAAAAAATGTAGCAGCGCATGTATCCTAAGTCGCAACATCTTATCTAGGGTGAGCGACGCTTACCATTATACTACCAGCTGACATGTAGCTACCACAGCTCCAAATGTCAACAACAATTCCTCCAGAACTTCCGAATTCCGCAGTGCTGTGAGAGAATGTATATATTCAGATCTAGACATCTGAGAAACAGACAGTTACAGCTTTTCTTTTTCACTGCACCACGTTTTCAACAAACAGGTAGCCCAATAGAGTAGCTCAAGTGGAAAGAACACTTCCTATTTAAATTTCTGCATCCTACACTTTTGGCAGTTCTGTGTAGGTGGCAGTTACGTGATTTTATTTCAGTGATTACAAAGTAGAGTCGAATTTATGCACTGGATAGCCGAGGAAGCTAGTTCATGGCGATTTGGGCAACCAAGTAAATGAATGCACTGCAAATGCTGCAAACCACTACAGGGAGCCTGTGTGTCAGAATTCTCATCCAGTGTGGCGCAACAGCGTTACGAAAGAAAAATTAATCACAGCGCAGAGTAGTTGGTGGTCTCTTGAATTGATGATAGGTTCATACACTGAAAGATTGCGCCAAAGAGTTTTATTCCGCCGCCTCCACTGGCAGTGCTTGTTGAGAACTCGTAGTAGGCAGTGCTTGTCGAGATCTCGTGGTAGTAGAGTGCTTGCTGAGATGTCGTAGTGAAAAGTTCTTGTCGAGAAGTCGTAGTGGAGAGTGCTTGTTCCATGTTTTATGCAGTTGTGTGATGGGATAGACAGCAGATGTTGTTCTAATGGAGATATTGTAATGATTAGAGTGCTTTTCATCAATATATATGAAGGTAACAAAACTCGCTTTATTTCTCATTATTTCAATGTCTTGAATAATGCGTCATTACAGGTTCAGTCAACAAAGCATCTGGCTTGTGTTCTTGTATTAGAGTGTAATTCTGTTTTTCTTGCGCAATTATAGTATTTCTATTTTTTTTAATTACTTCAGTATAAATGGTATTTAAAATTTCTTGTCTTATTGAAGAAGAACCGTGCCAGATGTGTACGTTGAATCACACTTCCACACACAGAATCGTTACACTTGTGCTTTGGTTTCGTACGTTTTATAGTTGCTGGGGACTTAATTAATTAATTGTGTTAACGAAAATTTTCATTTAATTCTTTGTTGTTGTTCTATGCAGTCAGATTGCGTACAAAAACTAGTCAGGGCCAACCGTTTACGAAACAGCGTAATCGGACATACAGCGACTAAAATTAAAAAGTATTTGCATTTCAAAACTATTCAATTAAGCCCCTATGCACGTGGCGACCACTGATTCGGATCGTCCCTTGGAATTCTTCTGATTGCAAAAATAGTAGACAGTAGTATTGTTGTAGTAATTTGTAGTTTAGTAATTGTAGTCTATATTGCACGTGTAGATTTGGTAATTGTCATTCTTCTAATGGTATTTTGCAAAATTTAATTTCTGTGGTCTTGTCTATGGGTTTGACAATTTAGTGCAATTATTTCAATTGTTCGTTAATCGTGTTTGAGAGAAACATTTCGTGTGAATGGTATTGTTGGAGATAAAGTGTCATTGTGTGTAATTTTCATATAGTGACGAGTTTTGTATGTTTTGTAAATGATTACGCGATCGATGAAAAAGGCAAAAATGATGGACAGTCAGAATGACGAAATTGTTGACTTGGAGAACTCGCCGACACAGGACAACAGCATGATGAATAATGAAGTCGAAAACAATTTAATAAGTCGGGAAAATAGTCCGGAAACAGTTCAAAATTTTTCACAATCGAAAAATTTTCAGAATACGTTGTTAACGGCAGAAGATATGGAGCAGTTGATGAGTGCTATATTAAATTTGGGAGCACGAATGGAAACACTGTTAGACTCACTGAGATCACAGTAAGAATCTGAATTAAAAACAGAGATAGGAAGAATTAACACGAAGATAGAAACTTTGACAATACAGTTAGGCTCACAAATAGGAACAATTAAAACCGAGATGGAAACAATGGAAACACAGTTAGGCTCACCAACAGGGACATGTTTCAAAAACATGAAAGACGAATCAAAAAGAAAGAAATTAGAGAAGAAGTACAACCGATTTTGAATGCTGACAATAATACTTTAATTTCAACAGAAATTAGACAAGAGGAACAGGACAGAGAACAGGAAGAAAGAGATCGCGTGATAGTACAAAAATTTTCAGAGTTACATTTACAACGTGCACACGATAAGGAAGAAATACTTGAAAGAATCGCGGAATCCGTACCAAATGACAGATTAAATAACCTAACACAACAATATGAACAGTTAACTACCAAATGTGTCAATATTGAAACCCTAGTCGCGACACTTACGGAAGACGTAAATAAACAGGAAGAACAATTAGGTGACTTATCGGAAAGAGTTGAGG
Source organism: Schistocerca serialis cubense (assembly GCF_023864345.2). Lineage (NCBI taxonomy): Eukaryota > Metazoa > Arthropoda > Insecta > Orthoptera > Acrididae > Schistocerca > Schistocerca serialis. The sequence continues at coordinate 283,964,869 of NC_064644.1, read as the reverse complement.
AGATCTCAGATAAATTGACAAGTCTTAGTTTAAATGGGGACAGAGATTCAGATGATACAGCACCATTGCCATTTGCAGAAACCCAAGAGTACCAGAGCATAAATAAGCATGTTGAAAATCAGGGACAATTTAATGAACGCATGAAAAGGGAATTTGAGGCATTACAAAAGCAAGTGAAACAAATTGAAGGCGAAATCGAAGGAAAAGACAGCAAAAGAAACTTAGAATCACAGATACCAGAGGGGTTTGAAGAAAATAATTTGTTTCATTTACGGGATGCAACAAGAGAGCGCCAGGCGCGCGAACTTGACAATAATCAACATTGGGACTGGGACAGACGCGGTAGGTCTTTGTCGCCACGAGGCGAAAACTTTGACTATAAACACTTTTTGACTGTTAGGAAATTTAAGATCTTTCGCAATTCTAAGATTGACATACATCCATGTGCATGGTTAGATCAATTTACGTACGCACTTCCACCAAATTGGCCACTAAGTCATAAACTGGAATTTATGTGCTGCTATTAATGTCCTCAGGGGATTCGCTACACTAAGAGAATATGTGCCGTAGCGTGCATAGAGCCCCGAGCTGTAGTGGTGCTAATTCCCTTTTAGTTTTCTGCACCGCTGCCTACTCTTTTACTATTCTTTGCATCTATCAAAACAACTCTTCAACTATCAATCTATCTAGAGAGACGGTAAACAATAACCGGATATGACTATTTTACCTAAAAGTGATTTCGGAAATTACCATTTGGACTTACTGTATCTTCTGCAGCATTCATTCGTAGTTTAAACGAAATTTTACCTGTTTATCCTCGTGACAATATTACTTCATATGTTGACGATATTCTTATTGCAAAACGTTCTTGGAGTGAGCACAACAAAATTTTGGATTCATTATTACGTATTTTTGCACGAGTTGGCATTACAGTGAACTTGGAAAAATCTGAATTTGGTCGTTCTCAGGTGAAATTTCTCGGTCACATTATTTCTACAGAAGGTATTGTTCCTGATCCACAGAAACTAGACGCTATTCGTAATTATGCTGTTCCTACCACAAAACGTGACGTTCGTAGTTCCCTTGGTGTCTGTAATTTTCTTTGACGCTTTGTTACATTGGACAATTTTGCCACACCTCGTTAATGTGAACTATCCGGAAAGAATTCTAATTGGTGTTGGGATGAGGAAGCTCAGTCAGAATTTGAACAACTTCGTGATGCTTTAGTAGCTGCTCTACTTCTTTCACATCCGGATTTATCTAAAGACTTTTGTTTGGCGACGGACTCATCATACAAGGGCCTAGGTGCACATTTATTTCAAGAGATAGAAGAAAACGGCGTTGTAGTACAGAAGACTATTGCATTTGGAAGTCGTGTTCTCTCTAAATCAGAAAAGAATTATTCGATTACGGAACTTGAAGCTTTGGCTGTTGTATGGAGTTTCACAAAATATCGCATTTTTTTCTATGGCAGACATACTAAGGTTTACACCGATCATCGAGCTCTGGAATTTCTTATGTCAACAAAATTAACACATGGAAGATTGTCACGAGGGGCGCTGTACCTACAGGAATTTGATTTTAGTATTGTTTACATACAGGGTTCTTCAAATATTATTGCTGATGCTTTATCACGTGCACCTATGGGTTTGAAACAAAGTACTGAGGAGGACTGCAAAGAAAACAATTATTGTTTGATGTATATTCAAGGTGTTGCGTTTGAGAATTTTATTTCTTCTTCGCTCCAGGACATCACTAAGGAACAAAATAAGGATCGAATCTGGAAGGACATTAAAGAGAAGTGGAGGAGAAGGGAAAGCGTAGCGATTAGACAGCATTATTTAGTTCGCAATGACATTCTTTTTAAACGAAAATCGGTCGACAACTCTGTTTGGTTAGTTTGTATTCCTGATGAGTGGGTTAATAAACTGATTTGGTATACGCATTTCAGTTATGCACACTTTGGTCCCAGAAAATGCTTTCATAAATTACGAGAAAATTGCTACTTCAGTAATATGGAAAAACGTATTCGATCTGTTCTTGCCAAATGCAAATTATGTCAAAAGGCTAAGCCGCCAACTATTTCTCACAGAGCACCGTTGTTTCCCATCATTCCAGCGAAATTAAAGGACATGGCTGCAGTCGATTTGTTCGGTCCAGAGGTTCGTTCTACTAATGGTTTTGCGTACATTTTAGTAGCAGTGGAATTGACATCAAAATATGTGTGTTTTACACCTTTACGCAAAGCAACAGCTCGTTCAGTATCTAACGCTTTCATCAAACATATTCGTAAGGAAGTGGGTCATGTTGATAAAGTTATATCAGATAATGTATCACAGTTTCGCTCTAAAATTTGGCTTCGTACTCCATGGCGTCGTAAGATTAAACCAATTTTCGTTTCAGTTTTTCACCCTCAATCTAACGCTTCAGAGAGATGGATGAAGGAAATCAATAAATTGTGTCGTCTTTATTGTCATCAGAATCACAGAACATGGGATCAGTATCTTCATATTTTTCAAAACATTCTGAATGAACTCCCTAATGATTCAACTTCTTTACCGCCTATATTTGATAGTTGCCAGCATCATATTTAAAGTATCAGGGAAGCAGGTTCCTAGCCTTACTTGCCCCGAGTCCGATTGGGTTTTACCCCTAACGGCTGAGGGACTAACCGGTGGATTTGGTAGTCTTTGCCGTATGAGCACAAAGGTGACCACGACTCAGAATATGTCCGAGATGCCCAGCCTTATTCCAAAGTAACTGGTATCCTGGCCGCCTATATTGATATTAAAAAATAAAGCACCGACAAATCGCATTTCTGAAATCGTTCCTTTTCCGCCTACACGGAAACTGCGGCATTCTGAAGATGTGAACCTGGCTCTGCAAAATATTGCATCTGCGGCTGCTAGAAGAGAGAAATCAGCTAAACGTCCTGGTCATTTAAAAACCTTGTCAGTTGGTCAAAAGGTGTTAACTAAGTCTCATCGTTTGTCGCACAAAGGAAAAGGCTTGTGTCGCAAATTTTTTCTGCTTTATAACGGTCCATATAGAATTCGCAAAATTATGCGTGATAACACTGTCGAAGTAGAAACTCTTAAATCTCGACGCTCTAAGGGAATACATCACATATCTAACGTTAAAATGTTTGTGGAATGATATACTTTTGAAAAATTTTTGTGGAGTGACATACTTTAGAGAAACTATCAGCTACATGTAAACATGCGGAGAGTACAAGGATACCGCGCGGTGTTTTGGCGGCGGCGCATACATAAAGCAACAGTCAAGTCTGCGCGCGCACAAGGCAGTCGTTGACCGCAAACAATTACCTCCTACGTCACGCGCCTACAGCTGATCGAGCGCTCAGTGCGAATGCACTGACAGCCCTAACAAATACACAGTCTAATTTCTCCGATTAAATTCGGTATAAAGCCAGAGTGACTTGATGAATTATGTTATTAACGTTCAGTATTTTACAGGATATGGTTGTATAAAATATTTAAGAACTTCAGATAAATCCTGTGTGTGTCCGATGTTAAGAGGACTTGCTATCGAGAAATTTTCAGGAAGAATGTAATTTCGAAGAAGAAGCTAATAAACCAAAAAGGTAACTATTAATTGAGTTCATTTTTCAGGTAACATATTTCCACTTAGGTACTTACTTTAGACGTAATTTGCTGCTTGCGATAACGTGATTCATACTTTGTGCTAAATTTCATGTTCTATGAATGTCCTTGTGAAGCGAAGTGCTTGCGTACATTAACTGATTTTGACAATGATTGATTAATGTATAGGGTTGTTACTTATGTATATTATGCGTCGCTTGGCTGCTATGCTTTTTCACTGATGTCGTATTTTTTAATTATGTGCCTGCTATGCTTATTTATTTAAATTATAATTGTCACCTCATTAATTGTGCTGACTGTGATTATGTATGTAGGTTACACTTTGTGATTTATCTGCTTGCGCCTTTGTGTTTACTTATTAAGATTACATATGAACATTTATTTGCTTATGCTGATATGATGCTAATGATCTGTTTATTATGTGAGATATATATTTTCTGCTTTGCGTATTTTGATATTTACACATTTCTGTTTTGTTGTCATAACTGCTCTTCAATTTAGAATATAGCAATGCTGATATACTGTGTACAATCATAGAGTTTAGGTCACACTATGGTATTAATTATAGATTGTTTGCTTGGCAGAGCCTCGTTGTAGGAATTGTGCTGCATCCACTTGTTGACATTCTGTTCTCTACTGGTATATTTACTCGCTATTGCATGTTTTGCTTACGCTCAGTGCCTTATATTTTTAAGATAAGAAAATGAACTGCTATAATTCGACGAATGACATTAGTACAAGAAATTTCATTGAAGTCACATGAGCAGGAGGTTTTATGAAAGCCGTATAAATTTATGCTAATAGGAAGGAAGCTAACGACATGACATACCAACACTAGGGTTAGACCATTGACAGTTATTACACTGCCTTCTTCGTGAGAATTGAAATAACAAGTGACACTTGACACAAAAAATACTCCACATGTTTGCTTCTGCCATGATTCTTGAACTGGTGTACACACTGTGAAATATTATGATCATTCACACTCCGTCATCGTACTTAATTACTGAGAGTTATTCGAACTAAAGTCTGTTAGAGGTCATGTATGCATTTCTTTTTAATGATGGACAAGGAAACCAAAATGTATCTTATGATTCATAATGAGTGGAAGATATGGGTCAGATGGATTACACAGAGGTTGTGTGTGGACATTGTATCTACGGATTGTATGGGATGATGAATTGAAGTTTGCACTAGGATTTTATCTGTACTTGTTCGAGGAGATTGACTAGAGGAACGAGTTGTTATGGAAGTGAAATGATATTGGTAATAAGTTTTATATGTATCGACGTATTGAAGAGGTATTATTGAGGTATTGAGATTATGTGAAGTTGATGATTATTGGAGTTTTAGTGGACAAGAGGTAAGGTAAATGATATTGATGATAAGGTTTATATGTATCGACGTAAGAGGTATTATTGAAGTATTAAGATTATGTGATGCTGATGATTATTGGAGCTTTGGTGGATAAGAGGTAAAGTAAGTGAGGAGCATATTTTTTTTTTTTTTGTTGTTGGTTTATATGGAACAAGGAGGATGAAGATAGCAGACTAGAACACTAAAGTGGAAGGAAGATTGTCTACACACACTTTGTTAAATCAATAAGCAGTACATATTTTTTTTTTTTGGAGAGAGGAAGTAATTGCATATCTTGGCTCATTGAAAGTTGTTCAGCAACTGTACATTTTGATCTGGCTTGGCAAACGTTGGTCTTGACATGAAGATCGTCTACACATACACTTTGTTAAATCACTAAGCAGTATATACTTTTTTTTCGAGAGAGGATCATTTGCATATCTTGGCTCACTGACAGGTGTTCAGCAACCGTACATTTTGATCTGGCTTGGCAAACATTGGTCTTGACATGATGACTATGACGTTGACTAACTATTATTGACTGTTATACACTGTTACCACTACTACTTGATACACATGTTAAACATCAAATTTTGACAGAATAGCATTTACACAGTTAACACTATTCAATTACACAGTAGTACTTAATGTGGATGAAAGATGACTGAGTGTGTTTTGTGTGTTTTCCTTTCCTAATCCCAGATAATTGGTCCCAACCTATCTCCTAAATATTATTCTACTTGTTTGTTGTGGCTTGCACTGACACCCATAAATATTATAGGTTTACTGATATTTGTGTATTTGTAATAGTTAATATGACAATTATCTGATATCATTTGTGTGTTTATTATAATTTGTATGTTTAGTGTAAGAGCATTGATAATAATTTTGTAAAAGCAATTGTGTGTGCATTCAAGCTGTTGTTCACACCTGCACCTGTTCAACATTGATGTGTGACACTTAGAAATGTTTAATTTCTGCTGATGAACTGTGTGATTAGTGATAGTGAATATTATGGACTGTTACTTGCACTTTTTCTACATGATTGGTGCCACTAGGACATGTTTAATTTCTGCTTATAAACTCTGATGAACAGTGTGATTAGTGATAGTGAATATTATGGACTGCTGTCTGGACCTGCTCATTATTGCTAGGTGCCACTGATGAACTGCTTCTACTGACATAATGTCACTTGTTGGTGTCTGTACCTTTTCAACATTACTGGGTGCCACTGATGGAACTGCTTCTACTAAAATGATGTCACTTGTTGGTATTTGCACCTGTTGACCATTGCTGGGTGCTACTGCTGGAACTATCAACTACTTGTTTTTTTTTAATCATGGAAAGCATGTTATGTGAACATTTGTATAAACTGATTTTTTATGTAAACTATTATGTAAAGTCACATGTATGAAAGAATTAGTATTGCTTACTGTATTTTATATATTAGGTTACTGAAAGGTCAGTGCAAAGCCGAAATTTTATCTAATTATGTGATATTTACGTATTAATATTATCTTTTATTTTTGTCTGTATTTTTGTGGACGAATTTGGTGGTATTTTCACCACCAATGCTGGCAAAATAACCATCAAATTCAGGCCCATGGAGGAAGGGCATATGAAAGGTGGCTACACTGAGCCACAGCGCCAGAGATTGCGCCAAAGAGTTTTATTCCGCCGCCTCCACTGGCAGTGCTTGTTGAGAACTCGTGGTAGTAGAGTGCTTGCTGTGATGTCGTAGTGAAAAGTTCTTGTCGAGAAGTCGTAGTGGAGAGTGCTTGTTCCATGTTTTATGCAGTTGTTTGATGGGATAGACAGCAGATGTTGTTCTAATGGAGATATTGTAATGATTAGAGTGCTTTTCATCAATATATATGAAGGTAACAAAACTCGCTTTATTTCTCATTATTTCAATGTCTTGAATAATGCGTCATTACAGGTTCAGTCAACAAAGCATCTGGCTTGTGTTCTTGTATTAGAGTGTAATTCTGTTTTTCTTGCGCAATTATAGTATTTCTATTTTTTTAATTACTTCAGTATAAATGGTATTTAAAATTTCTTGTCTTATTGAAGAGGAACCGTGCCAGATGTGTACGTTGAATCACACTTCCACACACAGAACCGTTACACTTGTGCTTTGGTTTCGTACGTTTTATAGTTGCTGGGGACTTAATTAATTAATTGTGTTAACGAAAATTTTCATTTAATTCTTTGTTGTTGTTCTATGCAGTCAGATTGCGTACAAAAACTAGTCAGGGCCAACCGTTTACGAAACAGCGTAATCGGACATACAGCGACTAAAATTAAAAAGTATTTGCATTTCAAAACTACTCAATTAAGCCCCCATGCTACACTTACGGTCTGCGTTGGATTCCACCTTCTGCCGATTATTTTAATAGGGAGAGATAGATTCTGTTCTCTCCTGGCTACGCCAAGTGAAGAAGTATAATGGCACCGTGTTCTGAAATTCACATTAAACATGGTATTAAAATGGTTCAAATGACCTTCAGCACTATGGGACTTAACATCTATGGTCATCAGTCCCCTAGAACTTAGAACTACTTAAATCTAAGTAACCTAAGGCAACACTAAACACCCAGTCATCACGAGGCAGAGAAAATTCCAAACATGGGATTGCTCCTCTACCAAGTAGACGTTAGGTTGAACCACAATAAAGTTAGGGGTGGCAACATGTAGAAACTTTATCACCAGTAACCTTTCTTATATTAGTTATTTATTTCTAGTGACGAACAAACGCTATGTAGGGTCACAGTACACTTATTTCGTCTTTTATTTGAGCTTCTGTATGTCGATAAAATTGGTTCCGAACTGGGAATGCAACTCAGGCCGCCCTTAACGCGGAATTTGATCCCTTCGTGACAGTACAGCTCGACTACAATTTGTCGTTTATTCAAAACTGCACATTCCTCAACATCTCCATATATTGCGCGTGAACGGATTCTAATCTTGGCCCGGCACTAAGGTTTTCATTATGTATTATCAAGCTCTAGCATGACAACACCTATACGCTTGTGGATAATAATTTTGAGTTTTAATGTATTTTCTTTCGTTGTCAACACTATCGATATTTGACGTTTTTGACTGCCAGTGAGACACAGAACTATTTGCGAGATCACTATAAGTTGAAGGATGTTATTCCGAGCTGCTGGTGGAGAAAAATTCGGTAGCTGACGTCTCTTTGTGTGTAGTCAACAATGCTATATGTGGGGTTCGATTCTGAGTCAGCACTGATCTCTTTGTCATATTATTTCTAGTTCAAACATGCTCACATGTCGCTGCTGGTGTAACAAACATATATTAAATGTTCGTTTTCCCTAGAATATAACAGAGATCGGTGCCGGGTTGGAGTCCAGGGAAGGAAAAAATTGATGTTTAATCTCGTCATTTCATTTAAAATATCTAGCTAGTGTAGAGAAATTCCTACATGTCACAGTTGATTGTGCTTCGATATCAATCCGATTAAGTTCTGGGTTCGAATATCTGTCCAACACAAATCTTTACCTCACCGCGTTTCAATTAAGTTACTTGTGAAGAAGCATTATTTAACATCTCTCGTACTTCGTTAACAGGGAGGATAGATGCTGGGTAGAAATTCGCGCCCGTTAAAAAAGGTGTACGTTATGTAATTTAAAGTTGATATTTGCTAAATGATACTGTCTAAAATCGAGGTGTATCACTCTCTGTATGCCTAGTCAGGAATGACTGTTAGTCTGTCGGTGAGGAAATCTTTGCTTAGTCTGCATGACCTGGGTTTGAACCCATATGCTGAACGGTTTGTCATGTCATTTGATGTTCATACATATTCTCAATTAACTGCACCTGAATAACTTAAATTTTTAATGTCACTTTGTGTTAAATAATAGTACGGTATGTTACTTTGAAGAGGAAATCATGAATACGACGAACATACTCCGTGCATTACCTATCTGACGTAAAAATTAGAGTGGTAACATTTCAGGTATGTCATTTATTGTAATAAATGTGAGCTTACAACTCTTAAGGACAGTCTTATCTTTGATAAAGTGTTACCTGATATTTGCAGTATCGTGGTATTACTTTACATCTTGAGTTATTGCGATACAGAGCAGTGTTTTCTAGTGGTGACTTGTCGAAACTATTTTCAATAGTCAAACGACTGTACCTAGGAGCGGTTAGAGGACCTGCTAGACAGCTGCGTTATGCGGGTTGTTTGCGAATCAGGCGAAATGCAATTCTGGTCTTTCGGATACTTTTGAGCACGACTGAACAAGGTAATTAATTGTGCTGATCCATTAATCTCCGTTCCAAAATATCCTGGTATTTTCAGTCACGCTGTGTAAACGCCGAAAGCTGCACGCGTACGTCAGAACATTTGCCACACTGCCCGTTATAGCTTACAAGAGCGCGACCAGACCAGTCAATCACGGGTTTTGAAGATTTCTATGCAAGATGTAGTGGCACCTGTCTTGAGTATCTGGCTAGCGAATTTTCATGCGACAGCTCCCAGTGTCCACTAAAATCGATTTTTGAGGTTTTATACGTGTCTCCTATTGCTGTAAAGTTCACGATAGTTCCACCGAACTAGTGTACCGAAACGGCAAAGGTTCACCGCTTCCATGCCAATGTTGGAGGTTCAAAACTGCCCGCGTATTTGTTTTCCGTTTCATCATACAGAGTATCATTAAATAGCGTATGTCATGAGAAATTTTTATAAATAACAATTCTGGTAGCAGTAAATTAATCAATACAGAACACGCTATTCAATACTCTTTGTGTAGTACCTTTGTGAACTTCCATGCTTTCCGCCGATTACAGAATAGATTACAGAATCGTCTTACTAGCTATCGCTTGCTTCGCTCGCTATGTCACAACAGTATTCTGGATGGTATTTGTAGTGTTGGCAGAAGTGCACGCGTTTTAGCTCACGCAGGCTGGCGTGCGGAAGGAGGGACTATACTGACGTGCGGTCTGGAACATGACAAGGAATTAGAATTCAGAAAGCGGACGTAATTAGTTTGATACTTAACTTTATTCCATTAATGATGAACGTTGCTCTTGGCGATACATTAGTCACAATATTATCTGTTCAAAAGACATAGTAAATGAGTATGGCGCCTTGCTAGATCGTAGCAAAGGACGTAGCTGAAGGCTATGCTAAACTGTCGTCTCTGCAAATGAGAACGTGTAGCAAACGTGTAGCAAACGTGTAGCAAAGTCGGCTGTACAACTGGGGCGAGTGCTAGGGAGTCTCTCTAGACTGGACCTGGCGTGTGGCGGCCCTCGGTCTGCCATCACTGATAGTGGCGACACGCGGGTCCGACGTATTACTAACGGACCTCGGCCGATTTAAATGCTACAACCTAGCAAGTGTAGTGCCTGGCGGTGACACCACAGTGTTTGTCGCGGAAGCAACCGAAACACAGATCTGTAGAGCACATTATGCGCATTACGGGCACACGGACAACCTAGCAAGTGTAGTGCCTGGCGGTGACACCACAGTGTTTGTCGCGGAAGCAACCGAAACACAGATCTGTAGAGCACATTATGCGCATTACGGGCACACGGATTTTTCAGAAGCAATATCGGAAAAACAGTTCACTTGAATTCGATCCACTTCATTGCGAACGACACGTGTTTAGTAATTCCTGTGAAAACAGGTGCATTAAATTGATGAAGAATTAACCAACGTATTTTTATAGAATCTTCCCTCGAAGCGATTTCTCTTTTAATTCTTAGAAATTCGGAAATATTTTGAACATTTCTGTGAAACGTTTAATTTGTTTGTAAAAGTAAGCAGCATATTAAAAATTAATGTCACATGTTTGATAAAGTAGAGTACATTTGAGTGGGATAGTTTTTAAGTTGCAGAAGCCTGGTTGTCTCCCATCTATAAATATTTGATAGCAAATTGTCTCAGGTGTCTGCCCTTCCCACAAATCAATAATGTAAAGAAATTTATATTGTCCCACGTACGAAAAGGTGATAGCTTTCCAAAGCCCTTCACGCAGCATCTTCACGAACTTCCCAGATTTTGTAATAACCACAATTAATATTTTTTAATTTGGGAGACACTTTCCGATACCTTTTTTGAGCATTCCAACGAAATATCCTGGACTATTCTTGCTTATATTAGGTCGTCTGGTGTGGGCGAGCGGTTCTGGGTGCTTCAGTCTGGAACCGCGCGACTACTACGGTCAGAGGTTCGAATCCTGCCTCGGGCATGGATGTGTGTGATGTCCATAGGTTAGTTAGGTTTAAGTAGTTCTAAGTTCTGGGGGCTGGTGACCTCAGATGTTACGTCCCATAGTGCTCAGAGCCATTTGAACCATTTTTGTAGACATTAGAAAATTTAAGGCAATATCTTTTCTGGTGCTTTATTACAGTGAGGTGACAAAAGTCACTCCGAATATCGTGACGGATCTCCTTTTATTGACTGGCGACTCCATGGAGTGCTGTGTGCACAACGACCATATACGTGAAATTAGATGGAAGGGCAGCGTTGGCGTAATTTTGACGGTTTATTGATAGAAAAATCTATTTTCAATTACATAGTGATCATCATCTGTGTTGTGGTGTACAAATTAAACTCAAAGGCACTGGTATCAAGTTATTAGCAGTAACCAAAGCTAAGAAACGATCTCCTTTTACCTGGCCTAGTGCAGAAGCTCGACGTGGCATAGATTCAACAAGCCGGCTGAAGTCCCCTGCAGAAATATTGAGCCATGCTGCTTTTGTAGCTGTCCATAATTGCGGAAGTGTTGCTGGTACAGGATGTTGTCCACAAGCTGACCTCTCGATTATGCCCCATAAATGTCCGACATGATTAATATCTGTGATTCTAGGTGGCCAGACCATTCGCTCTAGTTGTCCAGAATGTTTTTCAAACCAATCGCGAACAATTCTGGCCCGTTGACTTAGTCCATTGTCATCCTTGAAAATTCCATCATTGAATGGAAACATGAAGTCCATGAGTAGCAGCAAATAGTATCCAGGTAACTGAAAAAATTTTCAAATGTGGGTGGAATCTTATGGGACTTAACTGCTGAGGTCATCAGTGCCTAAGCTTACACACTACTTAACCTAAATTACTCTAAGGACAAACACACACACACCCATGCCCGAGAGAGGACTCGAACGTCCGCCTTGAAAAGCCACACAGTCTATGACTGTCGCGCACTAGACCGCTCGGCTAATCGCGCGCGGCAAGTAGCCGAACATAACCCTTTCCTGTCAATGATCGCTTCAGTTGGAGAACCCAGTGCATTCCGTGCAAACACAGCTCACACCATTATGGACTCAACAATCGCTTGCACAGTGCCTTGTTGACAACTTGGGTCTATCTCTTCGTGGGGTATGCGCCATAATCAAACCCTTCCACCAGCCCTTAACTAGAAGACTGACCAGCCCACGGGCTGCCAGTCTTCCAGGATTCAACCGATATGGTAACGAGCCCCGGGGGAGGCGAAGCAGGCAATTTCGTGCTGTTAGCAAAGGCAGTTGCGTTGTGCGTCTACTGCCATAGCCCATCAATGCCAAATTTCGCCTCATTGTCCTAACGGATACGTTCACCGTACTTTCGCCATTGATTTCAGTAGTTATTTAATGAAATGTCTTGTCTGTTAACACTGAGAACTCTACACAAACACTGCTGCTCTCGGTCGTTAAGTCAAGGCTGTCGACCACTTTGTTGTCCCTAGTGAGAGGTAATGCCAGAAATTTGGTATTCTAGGCACACTCTGCTGATTGTAAAATATTGAACTCCATAACTATTTCCCAAATTGAATGTCCCATGCATCTAGCTCCAACTAACATTCCGCGTTCAACGTCTGTTAATTCACGTCGTGCGGACATAATCATGTCAGAAACGTTTTCGCATTAATTGTCTGGGGTCAAATACCAACTCTGCCAATGCACTGCCCTTTTATACCTCGTGTGCTCGATGCTACCGCCATCTCTATATGTACACTTGACAGCAAAAAAAGTGGGTCACTGCCGAATACAAAAAACATAACGTAGCTGTGTTGCAGGTGCTCTAAACACCAAAACCCAATGGGGTACAGTCGTTTGACTACACACAATGGGTACCGTAAGAGACTACTAAGCCGGCCGGGGTGGCCGTGCGGTTCTAGGCGCTACAGTCTGGAACCGCATGACTGCTACAGTCGGAGGTTCGAATCCTGCCTCGGGCATGGATGTGTGTGATGTCCTTAGGTTACTTAGGTTTAAGTAGTTCTAAGTTCTAGGGGACTGATGACCTTAGAAGTTAAGCCCCATCGTGCTCAGAGCCATTTGAACCAAGGGACTACTAAGAGACCTTAGGTCGTTATGGCAGTCAGTCTAAGTGTCAACTAATTTGTCATTCAAAACATTTGAGAAAACACGTTCTTAGCGATGAGACACCCCATAACACTCATAAACTAACCTTAATTACAGCAAGTGACAGTCCAAAAGTTCTGAGAAAACGGATTATTTTACGCATATCGTACAGTAATCCTTAGTCAAAATTAAATACTTGAGACAATAATGGAGTTACAAAGCTGTACGGCAATTGGAAATAAGTTTTTCGCTCTCTAAAAGGTTTTCCATCTACGTGCTGAAGGTCGTTCAACGGCGAGTGGCTCTGGAAACTGAATATTGGACGAACCAGTAGAAAAACGCGATTAACGGCAACAAGCACTCTAAGGAAATCTCAACATTAACAGCGAATCACCAGTAATATCATTGTTCTCGTAACATATCAACAGCTACGTGTACACAAATTTGTACTTTAAATGACATGAACAACGTCGTCGTTCTGGACCTGGATTCGAACCCAGCACCTATAGCCATTGCTAACTAAGCTAAGCTTTGTTTGTGCCTTATTGAGACCGCATCACTAGGCATAAAGAGACGTGAAGTATAGACGTTTGCACCAGTATCAGTTATCAATTCAGATCCTGAAAATAAACGACGAAAATGTTTGTACTGAACTGGGAATCGTGTCATAACAGTTACCGTCCTGGGAACTACCCCCAACGACGTTTAATATGGTGTCATTCACAAGGAACAAGGTATGCCCATGTTTAAAATTGAAATGCCATCATATAAAGCTTGTGACAGGGATGCGAACCCAGCACCTAATCGGATTGTTAACGAAGTACAGTCATGCTCAAAAGTATCCAAACAACTTGGATTGCATTTCGCCTGATTCCCATGCAACCCACATAACGCAGCTGTCTAGCAGGTCCTCTAATCGCTTCTTGATACAGTCGTTTGACTATTGAAAATGGTTCCAACAAGTCACCACTAGAAAACACTGCTCTGTATCGCAATAACTCAGGATGTAAAGTAATACCACGATACTAAAAATATCAGGAAACAACTCAACACAAATAAGACTGCCTTAAGGCTTGTAAGCTCGCATTTATTGCAATAACTGACATACCTGAAATGTTACCACTCTCATTTTTACGTCAGATTGGTAATGCACGTAGTATGTTCGTCGTATTCATGATTTCCTCTTCAAAGTAACATACCATACTTATTATTTAACACAAAAGTCATTAAAAATTTACGTTATTCACGAGCAGCTAGTTGAGAGTATGTATGAACTTCAAATGACACGACGAACCGACTCGTTCTGCATATTGATTCAAACCCAGGTCATGCAGACTAAGCAAAGATTTCGTGACTGACGGAAACTAACAGTCATTCCTATTAGGCATACGGAGAGCGATATACCTCGATTTTAGACAGTATCAATTTACAAATACCAACTTTAAATTACATAACGCAAACCTTTTTAACGGTCACGAATTCCTACCAAGCATCTATCGTCCCTGTTAACGAACTACGAGAGACGTTAAATACTGCTTCTTCACAAGTAACTTACCTGAAATACAGTGAGGTAAAGCTTTGTGTTGGACAGAGATTCGAACCCAGAACCTAATCATATTGTTATCGAAGCACAATCAACTTTGACATATCGGATTTTCTTGGCAGTAGCTAGATGTATTAACTGAAATGACGAGACGAAACATTAATTTTTTCCTCCCCAGGTCTCCAACCCGGCACATATCGCTGTTATATTCTAGAGAAAAGGAGCGTTAAGTATGGGTTTGTTACACCAGCAGCGACATGTGAGCATGTTTGAACTAGAAATAATATGACAAAGAGTTCAGTGCTGACTAGGAATCGAACCCCAAACATATCGTTGTTAACTACACACAAAGAGACGTCAGCTACCGAATTATTCTCCACCAGCAGCTCGGAATAACATCCCTCAACTTACAGTGATCTCGCAAATACACCACTGGAAATGGAAAAAAGAACACATTGACACCGGTGTGTCAGACCCACCATACTTGCTCCGGACACTGCGAGAGGGCTGTACAAGTAATGATCACACGCACGGCACAGCGGACACACCAGGAACCGCGGTGTTGGCCGTCGAATGGCGCTAGCTGCGCAGCATTTGTGTACCGCCGCCGTCAGTGTCAGCCAGTTTGCCGTGGCATACGGAGCTCCATCGCAGTCTTTAACACTGGTAGCATGCCACGACAGCGTGGACGTGAACCGTATGTGCAGTTGACGGACTTTGAGCGAGGGCGTATAGTGGGCATGCGGGAGGCCGGGTGGACGTACCGCCGAATTGCTCAACACGTGGGGCGTGAGGTCTCCACAGTACATCGATGTTGTCGCCAGTGGTCGGCGGAAGGTGCACGTGCCCGTCGACCAGGGACCGGACCGCAGCGACGCACGGATGCAAGCCAAGACCGTAGGATCCTACGCAGTGCCGTAGGGGACTGCACCGCCACTTCCCAGCAAATTAGGGACACTGTTGCTCCTGGGGTATCGGCGAGGACCATTCGCTACCGTCTCCATGAAGCTGGGCTACGGTCCCGCACACCGTTAGGCCGTCTTCCGCTCACGCCCCAACATCGTGCAGCCCGCCTCCAGTGTTGTCGCGACAGGCGTGAATGGAGGGACGAATGGAGACGTGTCGTCTTCAGCGATGAGAGTCGCTTCTGCCTTGGTGCCAATGATGGTCGTATGCGTGTTTGGCGCCGTACAGGTGAGCGCCACAATCAGGACTGCATACGACCGAGGCACACAGGGCCAACACCCGGCATTATGGTGTGGGGAGCGATCTCCTACACTGGCCGTACACCACTGGTGATCGTCGAGGGGACACTGAATAGTGCACGGTACATCCAAACCGTCATCGAACCCATCGTTCTACCATTCCTAGACCGGCAAGGGAACTTGCTGTTCCAACAGGACAATGCACGTCCGCATGTATCCCGTGCCACCCAACGTGCTCTAGAAGGTGTACGTCAACTACCCTGGCCAGCAAGATCTCCGGATCTGTCCCCCATTGAGCATGTTTGGGACTGGATGAAGCGTCGTCTCACGCGGTCTGCACGTCCAGCACGAACGCTGGTCCAACTGAGGCGCCAGGTGGAAATGGCATGGCAAGCCGTTCCACAGGACTACATCCAGCATCTCTACGATCGTCTCCATGGGGGAATAGCAGCCTGCATTGCTGCGAAAGGTGGATATACACTGTACTAGTGCCGACATTGTGCATGCTCTGTTGCCTGTGTCTATGTGCCTGTGGTTCTGTCAGTGTGATCATGTGATGTATCTGACCCCAGGAATGTGTCAATAAAGTTTCCCCTTCCTGGGACATTGAATTCACGGTGTTCTTATTTCAATTTCCAGGAGTGTAGTTCTGTGTCACTGGGAGTCAAAAACGTCAGATATCTTTAGTGTTGACAAAGAATGAAAATGCATTAAAAATAAAAATTATTATCCACCAGCAGAAAGGTGTTCTCATGCTAGAGCTTGATAATACATAGTGAAAAGCTTAGTGCTGGGCCAGGATTCCAACCCATTCGTGCGCAATATGTGGAGATGTTGAGGAATCTGCAGTTTTCAACAAACAACAAGTTCTAGTCGAGCTGTACAGTCACGGATGGATTAAATTCGACGATAAGTGCGGTCTGAGTTGCATTCCCAGTTCAGAACCAATTTTATCGACATACGGAAGCGCAAATAAAAGACGGAATAAGAGTCCTGTGACCATACATAGGGTTTGTTTCGTCACTAGAAATAAATAACTAATATAAGAAAGGTTACTGGTGATAGAGTTTCGACATGTCGCCACTTCTTACTTTATAAAAATTATTATCCACCAGCAGAAAGGTGTTCTCATGCTAGAGCTTGATAATACATAGTGAAAAGCTTAGTGCTGGGCCAGGATTCCAACCCATTCGTGCGCAATATGTGGAGATGTTGAGGAATCTGCAGTTTTCAACAAACAACAAGTTCTAGTCGAGCTGTACAGTCACGGATGGATCAAATTCGACGATAAGTGCGGTCTGAGTTGCATTCCCAGTTCAGAACCAATTTTATCGACATACGGAAGCGCAAATAAAAGACGGAATAAGAGTCCTGTGACCATACATAGGGTTTGTTTCGTCACTAGAAATAAATAACTAATATAAGAAAGGTTACTGGTGATATAGTTTCTACATGTCGCCACTTCTTACTTTATTGTGGTTCCACCTAACATCTACTTGGTAGAGAAGGAATATCATGTATAATGTGATTTTCAGAAAACAATGCCATTATCCCTTCTTCACTTGGCGTAGCCATAAGAGAATAGAATCTGCTTCTCCCTATCAAAAAACATCGACAGAAGTTGGAATCGAACCGAGACCATCATTATATGAAACTATCATCAGTCCAACAGACCACCAAACCCTCTTCTCTGCGGCTCATTTCTCTATCATAACACCGTTGCGGCACACAAAATGAAAATTCTGACACACAGGCTCCCTGTAGTGGTTTGCAGGATGTTCAGTACACTCATTTACTTGGTTGACCGAATCGCCATGAACTAGCTGCCTTGGCTACCCAGTGCATACATTCGACTCTATTTTGTAATCACCGAAATAAAATAACGTATCTGCCACCTACACAGAACTGCCAACAGTGTAGGATGTTGAAATTTAAATAGTATGTGTACCTTTCCATTTGAGCTATTCTATTGCGCAATCTGTTTGTTGAAACCATCGTGCAGTGCAAAGGAAATGCTGCAACTGTCTGTCTCTCAGAAGTCTAGATCCGGCCATATGCATTATCTCACAACACTGTGGAATGCAAGTTCTGGAGGATCTGTTGTTTGCTTCCAGAGGTGCTGTAGCTACGTCACAGCTAGTAGCGTAACGGTAAGCGTCGCGTGTTCTATTACATTCGCAACTTTTTTTTTTAAACTCAATTCTGCTGTCTACTCAAGTTATCAATTTAATGGAACTTTGAACATAATTCTCTTCACTTCTCAACCTAAAATAGTCACATGTGGGAAAAAGGCTAACTTTTGCGTCATTTTGTTCTTTTCAGGATTAATAGAGGGCCAGGCAGCAGATGCGTCTCGAAGCTTTTGTATTATGTATGGGGAGAGTGCATCGTGCCAAAATAGTCAGAAAAGTATTTTGTACATTAGCTGTCGTCTGGTAGTAGCTTTTTATTCTTCTTCAAACCTTGTTTGACAGCTTTAACTCAGAACAAGTTTTCTACATGCATGTAATCAATAAACTTCATGTGTATTGTCAGACTTATAGATAAGATCAGAGAATTCGCATATATCGCTGATGATTAATTTGTCTCTCATGTTTACTGTTGTTTTAACAACACTAAAAGAAACCTTACGAAAACTGTGCACTGTATTGTAAGAAATGAAATAAAACTACCCACGATAACCTTACGACGAAAGTCTGTTTTAACAAAACTGAGTATCTGTACACAGGCGTGCCTCTATCTGCACGAATTGGTAAAATACTACTCACTTAGATTTCGATTGGGTCTGTGTTTAAATGGTATGCTGTGTCATACTCAACAGGTATGCCAACGTGGCATTTCATAAATAAAGTTATTTATTCCTAGAAACCCATAATTTGCTTGTCAGCAGCGGAAGGAGGCGTTACCTGTTGTGCAGCATTGTAAGTTTTTCACCATTGCACTTTGAGCTGAAAGTATTTGCTTACGAATTGCTTATCGATGTTTGATCTGACTGCTTCCAGCTATTACACAGAAGGGATAAAAACGTTACATTCTGTGAGGCTGGAACTGCGAACCATAACAGTGGCGTTTTCATAGATCGGCACGTCATCACACAGCTAGCGGATAGATATGGTTTGCGCCTTCCTCTTACGAGGCCAATAGTGGCTAGAACCCGTAAACCACTATTTACATGACGAGATTGCCACATTCAATGACTTTGCTGGGCTGAAATCCGTAAATTTACAATCTTCTGTTACACCTCAAGCGATAACAACCCAAGTTATTCAATGGAAATGACACGAGAGATCAAGTGAACTTTGAGGCTTAATTCCGTGCACACCAGGAAGTAACTCGTCGATCACAGAGTTGCCAAACATACCTGGCGTTGTTGGCAAATCTCAGTTACATTACCAGCAGGAAGAAGACGAACCGATGTGATCCTGCAGCGGGATGGGAAGTGACCGTAGCTGCCGCCTCAAAGACGCGGCTGCTACGGCCTGGAATACGTAATGCGTCTGATTCGCATTTCTGTAACTAGGTTTAGGGACTGGAGCTTAGTTACTAATAATACTCAGAACTGACTGCTATTAAGCATCATAAATCAGTAACTCTCATAGTTGTTTTTATATTTATTTCGTAACTGTATTCAAAACCAAGAAACTCATTCACGGACGTTTTGGTGCCTCGCCGATAGTCGAGCACAACCAACAAATAAAAATAAAAGAGAATGTGTGTGTGTGTGTGTGTGCGCGCGCTTGTGTGTGTGTGTGTGTGTGAGAGAGAGAGAGAGAGAGGGTAAAAAATTGTTGTAAGGAAATTGAATACTGGTATGTAAAGGAATCTTTCATTAAAATGACTCGTTCCACATCATTACGAAATGTCGTATTCATGATCTATGGAACAAGTATTAATCTAACCTAATCTAATCGTATCATATTGCTGACTATCCATGGAGAGTCATGAAGTACCGAAATTTTCGCCTATATCAGTAATCAAATCTAAACTTGAAAATTAAAGACGACAGTTTTTGTAATAAACTGGGACTCCTATCAAGACCCTATCATCCCTGTTAACTAACCATGAAAGATGTCTGATATACCTCAGTTCAGAAGTAACGAAGTGTGTATGAATTTAAAAATGAAGCGCATAATGTGAAGTTCTGTGACGGAGATACGAACCCAAGACGTAATCGGATTGTTAACTAAGTAAAATCAAATCTTACGTATCGGTTTTTCTTGCCAGCTGCTAGGTGTTTAATCTAAAATAAGGACACAAATTTTCGTGCCTGAGCGACAATCGAACCGCACCCCTATCGTTCTTCTTTATTGTCCACGAATATTGCTTAAGAATCAATTGTTTACTCACCAACAGTAAGATGTGTGCGTGTTCGTCCAGAAATTGTTGGCAGCATGAACAGACATAAAAAATGCACGTTAATTTTCACTAGCAGGCCCGTGTGCACGTGATAGGGCTTGAAATGAGATTATGAATACTTTTGTACTAGATCAGGGTTCGGACCCACATATTCACCTTTGGAGGAGACATAGAGATGACTGCAGTCTTAGGAAAAGGAATGAAATGATTGAACTATACTGTTCCGAGAGATTCAGATCCAGCACCAAATTTTTCAACGTCTCTAGTTCAATCAAGTACAAGTACAATAAGAGCCCTGTTCCTTAAGACGACTATCAGTTCATCAAATAAAATAAAATTTTCTAATGTAAGTAAGTTTACTAGGGACTGTATATCTGTTTACCCTGACCTCCACCTATGTCATATTCCAACGTAAACCGGCTCTGCCCAGTTTGGAATGAAGGAACGTGATGTTTAATGCGGATTCTGGATTATAGCAGCTTTCTCTTGAGTTTACCAGAGGTAAAGCAAATATGTTTGTGCCTCTTAAAAGTAAATGCCTGAACCCACGCATTGCACTTGTGATGGTTCGTTCCACGAGACCATTGTGGCCACATTTCCCAGCCTCAGGAGTGTGCTGTATAGTATGATGTGCTTAGCTTACTAAACTAGTCACGGTGGAAAAAAACGCGAGTCTATAAAATGGTTAAGTAGAAGCAAGCTTCTGACGTGGAGATTATGCTATTCTCATGTCAGCAGGATGTAAAGACTCTTCTAGGCGTCATAGCCTCGATTTGAAGCCATTTTGAAATTTTCACTAAATCAGGAAATTTCTTAGTTCGAGAAAATCCACTGTGAAATGTGAAGTTACCGTATAATTCGATTATCACCGTCATTATTACTATCATTTTCTTCATACCGCTGCTGGAACACATGTGCTTGAAGATCATTTAAGTCCTTTTGGTCATTACAGAACTAGTTGTCCAAGAACAAGATCTTTCTCTGTCTACGGAATCCTTTTCATGTTAATATCAAACATCAGCAATTACTCGTAGATCACATCACATTAAAACTAAAGCAATTGTTGAAGACGTTACTTGATAACGAAAACGCGCTGCCCTTCTTCATTTTCTTGCGCCTAGAAATGGCTGTCGAATACTGCCAAACCAAAAGCCAAGGTATCTTACTGCCTTCCAATATACGTCGCTGTCGGTTCTTCCATATGGTTTGGCAGACGTGACCTGTTTCAAGTTGTGTATGACACAGAATGTTTTAGAAAAGCAATTGTTTTCCTTTGCAATAAACAGAAAGATTTTCATTCTAAGCTATCCAAGTCCTGAAATTTTCGCAATATTAGTTCAAATTTAATATTCGCTACCATAACGTAAGGAAAGTATTTCACAGTTGCAAAACCCTCATCCGACTCACTGTCCTTACACTTAGTCGCTGGCCATAAATTCTAGCTCAAAGTGACGCCAATTTAAGTAACCTAATGTAGTGAAGACAGTTTGCCAGTGCTCTTTCTCACCGGAAAATATGCAATTCACTCATTGGGCTCCTTAAGTACACTGTAACAGTATTTTGTGTGTGTATGCAATGCATACGGATTGTAGAATTTAGTGGTGCTCTTTCTTCCACTTCTGTGTACAATATGCCTGACCTAAACGGGCCCTTTATCATTACAGGCCCTGGGCGGTGCAACATCATATTGACAACAGTAATGTGCTTATACTGACAACCTCATTGTTCGTTTTACCCGATTTTATAATAATTCAAGTAAAACAACATGACCTTCGAGTGGGAGACATTTCGTCCCCCTTTTCCTTCTGCGAAATTTGTCAATAAGTTTTTGCCTTCGAACCAGCGAAATGCGGCAGAGTACGGCTGGTAAACGATTTACAAACCACGATTTAGTGCCGTTAACAAGATTTCTTTAAACATTGGCGTAGCTGAAGGAATTTAGTTTCTTCTTAAATCGTCTTATGCAGCAACGTTCACAGATATCTCAAATATGAAATCTCTTTATCCAGGTACGAAGGTTGTTCAAAGTGATTATCAACCTAAGTCTGCGTTCATCCACAAACTGAGGCGTATTTGTAATATTGAAGCTAGACTAGGTATCCCTGTCTTCCTTGAGTGGGCATTGGAAGGCGTTTACACACACGTATACGAGGGTAATCCCGAAGGTAAGGTCTCCTAAGGGACACGCAAGTGCCAACGCAGGCACAAACGAGAGATCCTTAATTTTAATGGCAAGCAGAAACCACAGTGTTGGCTTCATGGTGGCAAGGTGATAAAGAGCAAGACTATGGATACGAAGGTCTCAGGTTCGATCCCTCAGCAGTCCCACGACTTTTATGTGCCGTTTTACATATATTTCCCCTGGGGCAATGTTTGTTGATGTGAAAAATGCCGATTTGGACTGTGGTCCGAAAGCCACGTATAACCGTACGTTCCCCTATTAACTGGCTAGGTAAGTCAACTCGAAGGTCGGATGAAAGTAACAGCACACCACCTCCAACAAGACCGTGCCAAATAAAGCACTGTGGTGTTCAAACCACTCTTGCGACTGCTTTACTTTCTATGGGTTCCAAAACTAATGATCTTCGGGTTATTAACATTTTTGTGTTTTCATGCTGTAGCTTTGATACCAGTAAACGTTATTAACCGGCCGAGCACTGTCACCGTTCGAGTTGTCAAGGTGGTAGACGACGATGCTGTCGACCCCAGTTACAATTTTGGTCATGGCTATGTTTCAGTCGAACATCTCTATGGGCCTTTCTGCGTATTTCAAGATATACTTTTATACACTTGGTACGCTTCCAAATTGATATCTGGTAGAGCTGTATTTAGCAACATGAATCAGATATGTTTTCCGTGCAATATATCGGACAACACGTCAGTGCAGCGAAATTTCGTTTGTGTGTTGTGCATGGTGCAAGAAATATTTGAGTTTTGCTTGCTTCTGTGATAGGTTTCACCCCACTGAATGCGAGCAAGCTCACGAATAGACTGTCAATAACTGGAATTACGCAATAACACACTTAAAAGTTGTATTTTTGCATTATGTATCCCGATGAAGATAACTGTAAACAGGTTATATGCCTACTTGCTTATTATCGCTCTTCTCGGTGCTTTCCTCAAAAAATTTAAATTAAAATAAGAAGAGAGAGAGAGACAGAAAGAGAAAATAGAAATGTATTTCAAATATCAGCTCAGTGACGTCATGTTCGTCTCGTGATGTAAAGCAAGGATAGTTGATAGGTACTAGCGATATGTATGGCTACGGGGTTCTTTGTTTTCTCTCTGCAAACAACTAGAACAGAATTCAGTAACAAAGTGGTAAGAACACCTACTCAGTGCGCCAATTAAACACTCAGCCATTGTTGGTTATTTTGTTAATCGTCTGTAATGCAGTAAACATACTTGATTATTGATTTGTAATTACTACCATTGTTATTGTTATTCGTCACTCCACATCAGCTTTTCTATAACTCATTGCCGCCGATGCACGTAACGAATGGATCAGGACGAATGGAATGTGGGATGTTTCGTCACGGGGAATATACACATTTATCTCGGCGTCTTGTGTCAGGGTAATATGAAAATCTCAGTAAGAAAAGACGACAATAACACCCAACTATTTCTGTCCACTTAACACCATGACGACAGACAAATTGGCGTCTCACTGTGATTATAATTCGTTAGCCTTTCTGCGACCTCATTTTAATAGCTCGTGGGAGCAGGCATAATATTTTGCTTTTTGAACACAGAACAATAACACACAAAGATAGTAGATGGAAGGATACAAACAAAAAATCAAACTCATGGGTGTGGATCCAGTTCATCATAAGAAGACTAAACAAGAGGGAAACATCACGAAAGCAATGAATACGCTGGTTTGTACACATTATTTGTATAGATCTGAAGATGAAAAACCGCAGATCTGCACAGTGCCCGCATCTGCACTTTAGTTTCTGTCTTAATGGGCATAATTTTTAGTTTATTCTCTTCTGAATTATCAAATGAATTGATTATTACGTGGTTCATAATAATTAGGTAACTGTGTTTCTTAAAGCTTCCATTCACACCAGCATTTTTCTACATTGTGGTGCAATTCATGAAATTCTACTTTTATGATCACTAGACTGCACATAGATGCAATCGATTTCGAGGTGCAAAGTGTTTGTTATCTTACTTTTTGTGACAGGTTGGCAAAGTTGATTTCCAAAGTCTTTTTATTGTACTGAAATAATCTTTTGTAACAAAATAACAAGATAAGTGTTTTATTCGTATATATTATGTGGGAAACTGTAATCGTGATGGAAGATTTTACACCTGAATGTTTTGACACAACTCGTAGGAGAAAACGCTGCATATTAACCAAACCCCGCGCCTCCTCTCCGTATCCTCCTATGAAACGACCACGGGATTCTCCTCCTATAACGATACAGAGCTGTTCCTAGCATAGCTGCGAATTGGCAACATCGTCACAAACATTTGGCAACACTGTGGCAGTGCAATCACTTCCGCGTATGGTACTGAACTGACTCGCTAAATTCACTTGACATTCCCTTTCCATTTGAATGACTCATGGTATATAATCCTCACGTAAACTAAGACACTGAGACAGAAATTTCAATTTTTTGGCTAAAGAAATGCTATTCTTCACATAAGTGACAACTTTTAATACCTTTCACGATGCGTTATGAGGCTGAGCGACCAATACCATGACGAGAGTGGCGTGCTGGCAGCAGTGTGTCCGTAGCCCCGTGGTACCACCCGTGTCTCGTGTTCCAACGGTGAAGAAAATCGTCAGTTCCAACTGTGGTAAGGGCAGCGCTTGCGAGATTTTTTGTGTATTATTTCATGGAGCTGCGAACTTCTAGAAAAAGTTCTGTAACAAAATCAGAAGAAAACCTTTACACATCAAATCCTCTTGGCAGCTCGACTCAGTAAGTTGTGTTAATGGTCGTAGATCTCGGCTTTCTGATTGCCAAGCTGCTATACAATACAAGCGTCTCTGAAGAAATTCGAATCGACCGTCAACGATACGAAATTCAATAATGTTCTTCACTTAAGACTCCCATGCCAGGGTGATAAGTATCAAGGAAATAAATTGATTAGCAAATCGCAAGAAAATACTTTCAGCTCGAAGTGCAATGGTGAAAAACTCAAATGCTGCACAACAGGTAACGCCTCTTTCCGCTCTGCAAGCAAATTTTGGGTTTCTAGGAATACGTAACTTTATTTATGAAATGCCACATTTGCATACCTGTTGAGTATGACACAGCATACTATTTAAACACAGAGCCAATCGAAATCTAAGTGAGTAGTATTTTACTAATACTTGCAGATAGAGGCACGCCTGTGTACAGATACTCAGTTTTGTTAAAACAGACTTTCGTCGTAAGGTTATCGTGGGTAGTTTTATTTCATTTCTTACAATACAGTGCACAGTTTTCGTAAGGTTTCTTTTAGTGTTGTTAAAACAACAGTAAACATGAGAGACAAATTAATCATCAGCGATATATGCGAATTCTCTGATGTTATCTATAACAGTCTGACAATGCACATGCAGTTTATTGATTACATGCATATAGAAAACTTGTTCTGAGTTAAAGTTGTCAAACAAGGTTTGAAGAAGAATAAAATGCTACTACCAGACGACAGCTAATGTACAAAATACTTTTCTGACTATTTTGGCACGATGCACTCTCCCCATACATAATACAAAAGCTTCGAGACGCATCTGTTGCCTGGCCATCTATTAAACCTGAAAAGAACAAAATGCCGCAGAAGTTAGCCTTTTTTCCACATGTGACTATTTTGGGTTGAGAAGTGAAGAGAATTATGTTCAAAGTTCCATTAAACTGATAACTACAGCAGACA
Source organism: Schistocerca serialis cubense (assembly GCF_023864345.2). Lineage (NCBI taxonomy): Eukaryota > Metazoa > Arthropoda > Insecta > Orthoptera > Acrididae > Schistocerca > Schistocerca serialis. The sequence continues at coordinate 283,938,599 of NC_064644.1, read as the reverse complement.
GCAGAATTGAGCTTAAAAAAAATGTAGTAGCGAATGTAATAGAACACGCGACGTCTTATCAATAGTGCGCGACGCTTACCGTTACGCTACTAGCTGCGACGTAGCTACAGCACCTCTGGAAGTAAACAACAGTTCCTCCAGAACTTCGGCATTCCACAGTGCTGTGAGATAATGGATATGGCCGGATCTAGACTTCTGAGAGACAGACAGTTACAGCATTTCTTTTGCACTGCACGATGGTTTCTACAAACAGATTGCGCAATAGGGTAGCTCAAATGGAAATGAAAACTTCCTATTTAAATTTCTGCATCCTACACTGTTGGCAGTTCTGTATAGGTGGCAGTTACGTTATTTTATTTCGGTGATTACAAAATAGAGTCGAATGTATGCACTGGGTAGCCATGGCAACTAGTTCACGGCGATTCGGTCTACCAAGTAAATGAGTGTACTGAACATCCTGTAAACCACAACAGGGAGCCTGTGTGTCAGAATTTTCATCTTGTGTGCCGCAACGGTGTTATGATAGAGAAATGAGTCGTAGAGAAGAAGGTTTCTTGCATTCCGCCGCCGGCGGCCGTGCTGTGCGGACGTGCGGAGCGGCGTTTGCGTTGTTTACATCGTCGCTGCGAGCGGCCGGCGCTGTGTGGTGAGTGAGCGCTTTCTGCGTTAGTCATAGTCCACGATCACATTTCTAGAATGACGTAATGGAACAGACAACGCGACGCGATACTTTGAAGTTGATTTTCGATCCGAACTACGCCCGACCGAAATCTTACGAAGTTGAGGTATTTATCGAAGAAACTTTTCAGATCGAAGTGGATGAATTGATCGGAATTCACCTGTCGATTGTCAGTCCGACTGTATTCCTTAAGTTATCCAGTTCTTGTAAGTGCGACCAAATTGCAGAAGCATGTGGTGGGGTGGCAAAATTCAAACATTCAGACGGACACATAGGGCAGGTCACGCTTTCGCGTGCCGGAATGGGAATAAGAACGGTTCGAATCTTTGAGCTCCCCTTTGAAATAACGCCCGAGGAGATTAACAACAAACTGAGAGACTATGGTGCCATTATCAGCAATGTCGCCGAAAAATGTTCTAGCTTGCACAAGTATCCAGTATTAAATGGAGTCAGGCAAGTTAAGATTGACATGCTGAAACATATCCCATCGTATCTCTGGATTGGTGGATATCGAGCGATCATCATTTACGATGGCCAGCCGAGAACCTGCTCGGGTAGTGGTTCGACCCAACACGTCCGCGCGCAGTGTGTTCGACGGCGTGTGACGCAACTGCCGACTGGGGAGCGAGACCCGCCTAGTCAGATGGCCACGCTACCCGTGACGTACGCCGCCGCAATTCGCAGTGACGTCGCCCCAGACATGTGTTTCGAGAGGGCGGTAGTTGCTTATGCCGACGTTCCCGATGGTAACGCAGCCATGGATACTAGCAGCACAGAAGCTACAGGTCCAGCACACAAACAAGACGAGGAAACTGACAGGTGTGCAGAACAAGACCAGGCTAAGACGGCAGAAGAAAGCATGTGAAATCACTCGAAGAAGTCGGGCAACACAAAGAGGACACGGTTGCCACGTCGGAGTATAATGACCAGCAGCCTACAACTGTTTCACCAAAGAAACGGAAGAAACCTCGAATAGCCCGTCAGGGAGCAGCAGAAATCGCGCCAATCCTGCGTGAAAAGGCGAAACAGATAGGCCAAGAACTGGCGGACACAGGCAACTCGTCTGGAAGATCGAACAACAAAAAAGAAGACTCGAAATGAGGACACTGAACCCGACCGTGGAATCCACATTCCAGACGGTACAACTAGTCCGAAGAACCCTCCACCTGTATCAAAAACGGACACACGGGGAGTTACGTGCACGCGAGACTGGACAGATGATATGAAGGAGCACAGCCATGATGCAGAGATGGCTGACATACCACAACGTTCAGGACGGACGGCACCCGACCGTCGACAAGATGTGTCCACCCGGCAACAAACCACCATCAAAGACGCTCGTGCAGCAGATGATGATGCCGACTTCTTCTAATTGGAGCAAACATCCACTTCACTTGGCAACCAGTATCCCACCTGACATGGTATAGTCGACATGACGTCCTTGCAGGCGTACAGAATTGCGACCTTGAATATAAATAAAATTAGCAGCACCCTCAATCTGAGAAATCTCCAAGATTTTCTGTACGCCGCTGATGTTGACATCTTAATGCTGCAAGAAGTAACGGCTATCCGTTTGGACGACATCACTGGCTACAACGCCGTCATCAATCCTGGCAATGACAATAGCCTCGGCACAGTGATTATGACTAAAGAGGAGATCGTTCTTACAGACGTGACGAAACTGCCGAACAGTAGAGGTCTCGCTGTCACGATAAACAACACCAGGTTTATCAACATATATGCCCCGTCAGGAACCGGAAACAAGCGCCGCAGGGCCGAATTTTTCAAGGAGGAGATCGCCCCCATTTTCGCTGTGCGATTTGAACAAATAATACTTGCGGGTGACTTTAATTGCGTGCTGAGTCCCAAAGATCAGACGCCAAATTTTAACAAATCTCTGGAGCTGGAGAACATCGTCAGAGACATCCATCTGTTTGATACTTGGGAACTAAAACACGGTGATAGGCTAGATTTCCCCTATATCACCAGCCATTCTGCCAGTCGTATCGACAGGATTTACGTAACATCCAATTTAAGGAGACACGTTTTACAGTCAGAGCTATGGCCCACGATTTTCTCTGATCATATCGCGTGCATATGTACGGTAAATTTAGAGAAAGAAGGCACTTACAGGGCGAGAGGTCAGTGGAAGCTAAACGTTGCTTATCTTTCGGATCCTGGATGTTACGCCGCCTTCCACACCACTTGGGCAGAATGTGAAAGGAAGTTCCACTTGTACGGTACGGCGCTGAATTGGTGGCTAAACTGCGCGAAGCCCGCAATAATAAAGACAATGAAAACTTACTCCCGTGAAAAAGTCGGCTGGCGGAGGCGGACATTAGACTTTTCCTTCAGCTGTCTGAGAGACTAGTGCGTTCGGGATGCCACAGTCATAACAAATTATGGGCAAATCAGCAGAATAAAAGCAAAATTGCTCACCCTGCAGAGACACCATCTCGAAGGCTGTAAAATACGAACGCGTTTGCAGAACGGTACACGAGAAGAAACAACATCGATGTACCATATACTCCAGGAGAACAAAAGACAAAAATGGAAAATTCTGACGGAACTCAAAACTTCAGACGGGAGACTCTTGACAGATCAAGCTGCAATACGAGACGAGATCCATCGACACTTTAGTGAATTGCTGGCCAATACACAGACAGATGAAACAGCGCAGCAAGTTCTCACTGCTAGGACGACAGAGTGACTCACTCCAGAAGAAGCTGATGTGCTCGCAGCGAGAATAACGGACGAAGACGTCGAAGATGCCATCTCGAGGAGCCCAAAGAACAAATCACTTGGACCAGATGGGCTACCCGCCGAATTTTATCAAACTTTTCGCGAACAGATAATTGCTAAATTGACACTCGTCGGCAATGAAATACTAAATGCCGACACTGACCTTCCGAAGAAATTCTGTGAAGGTACCGTGGTCTTAGTCCACAAAACACCAGGAGGCAAAACCGTGCAGAATCTTCGACCCATAACACTTCTCAATAGTGATTATAAAATCTTCGCCCGTGTCTTGATGCAAAGGTTCAATTCAGTTATTCGTACAGTGCCAGGAGCTTACCAGACAAGTGTGGGAAAGGACAGAACGATATTTCAGACCTTATGCGACTACAGAGACATTATAGCGATATCGGAAGCCTGCAACATTCGCTGTGCTCTGATGTCACTTGACTTTGAAAAAGCTTTTGATAAAGTTATTCATTCGTATCTGCTCCGGTGTATGACATCCATGCACTTCCCCCAGAAAATTATAGCCTACGTGAAAAACATACTGACGAATAGCACGTCAAGAATCAGTGTCAACGGACAACTCAGTCACCTGATCAATATTCAGAGTTCGGTAAGACAGGATTGCCCAATGTCCATGACGCTTTTCGCGATTGCGCTTGAGCCTCTCTTAGTATCCCTGACTCGGCTACTCCGTGGACTACATATACACGGACAGAAGATCATACAGGGTGTTTCAAAAATGACCGGTATATTTGAAACAGCAATAAAAACTAAACGAGCAGCGATAGAAATACACCGTTTGTTGCAATATGCTTGGGACAACAGTACATTTTCAGGCGGACAAACTTTCGAAATTACAGTAGTTACAATTTTCAACAACAGATGGCGCTGCAAGTGATGTGAAAGATATAGAAGACAACGCAGTCTGTGGGTGCGCCATTCTGTACGTCGTCTTTCTGCTGTAAGCGTGTATTGTTTACAACGTGCAAGTGTGCTGTTGACAACATGGTTTATTCCTTAGAACAGAGGATTTTTCTGGTATTGGAATTCCACCGCCTAGAACACAGTGTTGTTGCAACAAGACGAAGTTTTCAACGGAGGTTTAATGTAACCAAAGGACCGAAAAGCGATACAATAAAGGATCTGTGTGAAAACTTTCAACGGACTGGGAACGTGACGGATGAACATGCTGGAAAGGTAGGGCGACCGCGTATGGCAACCACAGAGGGCAACGCGCAGCTAGTGCAGCAGGTGATCCAACAGCGGCCTCGGGTTTCCGTTCGCCGTGTTGCAGCTGCGGTCCAAATGACGCCGACGTCCACGTATCGTCTCATGCGCCAGAGTTTACACCTCTATCCATACAAAATTCAAACGCGGCAACCCCTCAGCGCCACTACCATTGCTGCATGAGAGACATTCGCTAACGATATAGTGCACAGGATTGATGACGGCGATATGCATGTGGGCAGCATTTGGTTTACTGGCGAAGCTTATTTTTACCTGGACGGCTTCGTCAATAAACAGAACTGGCGCATATGGGGAACCAAAAAGCCCCATGTTGCAGTCCCATCGTCCCTGCATCCTCAAAAAGTACTGATCTGGGCCGCCATTTCTTCCAAAGGAATCATTGGCCCATTTTTCAGAACCGAAACGATTACTGCATGACGCTATCTGGACATTCTTCGTGAATTTGTGGCGGTACAAACTGCCTTAGACGACACTGCGAACACCTCGTGGTTTATGCAAGATGGTGCCCGGCCACATCGCACGGCCGACGTCTTTAATTTCCTGAATGAATATTTCGATGATCGTGTGATTGCTTTGGGCTATCCGAAACATACAGGAGGCGGCGTGGATTGGCCTCCCTATTCGCCAGACATGAACCCCGGTGACTTCTTTCTGTGGGGACACTTGAAAGACCAGGTGTACCGCCAGAATCCAGAAACAATAGAACAGCTGAAGCAGTACATCTCATCTGCATGTGACGCCATTCCGCCAGACACGTTGTCAAAGGTTTCGGGTAATTTCATTCAGAGACTACGCCATATTATTGCTACGCATGGTGGATATGTGGAAAATATCGTACTATAGAGTTTCCCAGACCGCAGCGCCATCTGTTGTTGAAAATTTTAACTACTGTAATTTCGAAAGTTTGTCTGCCTGAAAATGTACTGTTGTCCCAAGCATATTGCAACAAACGGTGTATTTCTATCGCTGCTCGTTTAGTTTTTATTGCCGTTTCAAATATACCGGTCATTTTTGAAACACCCTGTATGTCAAGCCTACGCGGACGATGTAGGGGTACTTGTGACTGACGAAAGCGAGGTGGAAACAGTACTTGAAGTTTTGGTGACCTACGAATTGGTGTCAGGAGCTAAACTCAACCGCAATAAATCTAGTATTATGTATCTTGGTCGGGGTATAGAGATCAGAGCCGCTGGATGTATCAACACTGTGGAAAAAATAAAATGCCTTGGAATAGAATATACGAGTAATATCCGCCGCACGGCCGCTCTCTATTATAGAAAATTACTTGCCACATTACGGGCAAGCATAAAACAGCACAGCTTGCGTAATTTAAACGTAATACAAAAAGTGCAACTGGCCAATACATACATCACTTCCAAAGTCAACTATGTTGCTCAAGTGCTGCATCTGCCACGAACCATAGCACACCAAATGTAAGCGGCGCTTGGTTATTTTGTCAGCAGAGGTCAGATATTTAAGGTTTCATATGATACCTTGACGCTACCGACACACAATGGAGGGCTACATCTGACAGACATCTACCTTGAAGTGCAAGCGCTATACGTTAACAAAACTTATAAACAGTGGCAACGATCACCGCGGACCTTAGTGGCTCATCTCTTACGTGAAATCACCCCAGTCAGCAGAGATCCACCAATCGATATGCATATGCATATCATCTCCCACGAGCTGTACCACTATAAACATTTTCTTGTGGAATACAGCTATGTACGCCATAGAATACTGGAGAAGGACATATATCGGGTTAAGGAGGTTTACAACACCGTGCTGGAAGGAAAATTGCGCAACCGAATAGAAAACAAGTTTGGACATTATAACTGGAAAAACAAATGGGACAACATATCTGACCCCCATCTACCATCCAATGTGCGATCGACGTGGTACCTCGCAGTCAATAGAAAAATCGCCACCAACTCCGAATTGCACGCGATACGTCTGGCACACACACCAAACTGTTCCAGCTGCAATGTCGTCTGTGACGATGTGAAAGACGTGTGGAATCTCTTTAGGCAAAAACTAGCACATGTGCTCCGCACGTCACCTAACACGATTACACCGACACACGTCCTTCTGCCTGATGACGTGCCATATCCTAACACTAAAAGGAGGTCAGCCAACTGGCTCAAAGGACTGACAGTCCATTACATCTCAACGGCTATGACGAAGAGTGAAGCAGATTAATGGACGTACCTGATGACAGAACATCAAAAGCTCGAACGACAAAAGAAATACAAAGAAAATTACGCAAATTTCTTGCACCGAACATTGTTTTACCGACAGCGCTGAAGAACGATCAAACTACATTTTGTTGAATCTCAGGCTTCCTTTTTTTTCTTTAGGAAATAATCTATTAAGTTTCCCATTCATTTTACGCCAACAAGGTGGCTATTTCGTTTACCCTTTGCCCTCGTGTAGCAGCACTAATAGGTCGCTGACGCAAACATGAGACGCCAGCAGGCTGAAGTACGCCTGGCTCTCCTATAAAAATCGCTCCCGCACAATGATGGAAGAATGTAGCGGACCTATTTTCTTTCCACAACCCCAAAAGAAGGGATTTTGTTTACTTGTATACATTTACTTCGTCAGTCAACTACCTCCTAGGGACCAAACATAGCACAGAAGCTAGCCGAAGAAGGCACAAATGGCGAGCGGACGGACGGACTGTAGGGGAGGAAGGAGGCCCGAAAAAAGAAAAATAAGTGGTCTGTTGGATTGATGACAGTTTCATATGATGATGGTCTCGGTTCGATTCCAATTTCTGCCAATGTTTTTTGATAGGGAGAGGCAGATTCTATTCTCTTCTGGCTAGGCCAAGTGAAGAAGGGATAATGGCATTGTGGTCTGAAAACCACATTAAACATGATATTCCTTCTCTACCAAGTAGACGTTAGGTGGAACCACAATAAAGTAAGGAGTGACGACACGTAGAAAGTCTATCAACAGTAACGTTTCTTATACTAGTTATTTATTTCTAGTGACGAAACAAACGCTGTGTAGGGTCACAGGACACTTATTCCATATTTTATTTGAGCTTCTGTATGTCGATAAAATTGGCTCTGATCTGGGAATGCAACTCAGACCGCCCTTATCGTCTACTTTGATCCCTTCGTGACAATACAGCTCGACTAAAACTTGTTGTTTGTTCAAAACTGCAGATTCCTCAACATCTCCACATATTGCGCACGAATGGGTTGGAATCCTGGCCCAGCACTAAACTTTTCACTATGTATTATCAAGCTCTAGCATGAGAACACCTTTCTGCTGGTGGATAATAATTTTTATTTTTAATGCATTTTCATTCTTTGTCAACACTAACGATATCTGACGTTTTTGACTCCCAGTGAGACACAGAACTATTTGCGAGAGCACTGTAAGTTCAAGGATGTTATTCCGAGAAAAAATCGGTAGCTGATGTCTCTTTGTGTGTAGTCAACAACGATATGTTTGGGGTTCGATTCTCAGTCAGCACTGAACACTTCGTCATATTATTTCTAGTTCAAACATGCTCACATGTCGCTGCTGGTGTAACAAATCCATACTTAACGTTCCTTTTCTCTAGAATATAACAGCGATACGTGCCGGGTTGGAGTGTTGAGAAGGAAGAATTAATGTTTCGTCTCGTCATTTCATTTAATACATCTAGCTACTGCCGAGAAAATCCGATATGTCAAAGTTGATTGTGCTTCGATAAAAATCCGATTATGTTCTAACCCCTGTCCAGCACAAAGCTTTACCTCACTGCATTTCAAGTAAGTTACTTGTGAAGTAGCAATATTTAACATCTCTTGTAGTTCGTTAACAGGGACAATGGATGCTTGGTAGGAATTCGCGTCCGTTAAAAATGTTACGTTATGTAATTTAAAGTTGATATTTGCTAACTCATACTGTCCAAAAATGATGTATATAACTCTCTTTATGCCTAGTCAGGAATGACTGTTAATTTCCGTCAGCCACGAAATCTTAGCCTGCATGATTGGTTCAAATGGCTCTGAGCACTATGGGACTCAACATCTGAGGTCATCAGTCCCCTAGAAACTGGAACTACTTAAACCTAACTAACCTAAGGACATCACACACATCCATGCCCGAGGCAGGATTCGAACCTGCGAACGTAGCAGTCACGCGGTTCCGGACTGCAGCGCCTAGAACCGCACGGCCACCGCGACTAGCCTGCATGACCTTGGTTTGAATCCATATGCAGAACAAGGCGGTTCGTCGTGTCATTTGAAGTTCATGCATATTCGCAATTAGCTGCTCGTGAATAACGTAAATTTTTAATGACATTTTGTGTTAAATAACAAGTATGGTATGTTACTTTGAAGAGGAAATCATGAATACGACGAACGTACTACGTGCATTACCTATCTGACGTAATAATGAGAGTGCTAACACTTCAGGTATGTCATTTATTGCAATAAATGTGAGCTTACGAGCCTTAAGGACAGTCTTATCTGTGATGAGGTGTTCCCTGATATTTGTAGTATCGTGGTATTACTTTACATCTTGAGTTATTGCGATACAGAGCACAGTTTTAGAATGGTGATTTGTTGGAACAATTTTCAATAGTCAAACGACTGTACCAAGGAGCGATTAGAGGACCTGCTAGACAGCTGCGTTATGTAGGTCGCCTGGGAATCAGGTGAAATTCAATTCAGGTCGTTCGGATACTTTTGAGCACGACTATGCATTAAATCAGAAGTTAAATATCAAATGTTTTTACCAACAGCGAAATGCTGGAACCTTAAATGACGATCGAATTGTTTTTGCCTGACTGGTATTCGAACCCAGCATCTAGCACCGTCGTTTTCTAGCCAGGAAGAGACGATAAATAGCTATTGTTGGTTCACCAGTAGCGAGATGCGCGCATGTTTAGCTAGACACCAGGCGACGAAAGGCTCTGTGCTGAATGGAATTCAAACCCCACACACGTGGTCATGAAGAAACTTTAGCTATCAAATTCTTTTCCAATAATAGCTAGGAATGGCATTTTTGTACTTTCAATGATGTAATGGAAAATACTCTGCTGGCTAGAAGTTGAATCCACAACATGTCGTCGTTGGTTATCACAACGAACACAATGTCAAACCCAAATCCGTTTTCACCAGTAGGATGGAGAGGAATGTTTGAATTTCAAAAGATGTAAGGAAACGTTTGATCTTGTAATGTTGTGATAAAAAGATCATCATGTGGCTGTGAGATGAAACGAACACGTTACAGCTGACAACGCACGAAGAGACGTTGAAAATGCAACTATTTTTCACCAGTAGTTCGGAGTGCACATGCTAGGGCTTGAAATGAAATAATGAATATGTTGTGCTGATCAGGATTCGAAACCAGATAGGTGCCTTTCGAGGACGCCTAGAAGAGTTTGCAATCTCCGGGAACACAGTGAAATCGAATTCTAATCCCAGTCCAGTACCACAATTTTCAACGTCTCAGTTTCAAATAAAGTAAGAGCCATGTGAACTTACATGGCCATTGGTTCATTAAATTAAATACGTTTTCCAGTTTAAGGCGGCATGCTGGTGACAGAGTCTCTGCCTTACGGGGTTTCTCCATCTGTCACAGCTCAAACGAATGCCCAGTCGGCAGCGAACGGATGTTATCTTTCCTGCGGTTATTGAACTACGAAGCTTACTGGCGTTCTGCACTTGGCGCTACTAGGTGTGAAGGAGAGCTACTTGTGTGTGTGTTAATAATCTACGCCTGACGTGAGATGTGAACCTACACGTTTTACACATCAATACAGGATTAATCCAACAGACCACAGAACCCCCTGTCAAGCACATAATTATGAATTGCAGAGTATTCATTTAGATGTAGATGCAGATGTCAAGGGACGCGTAACAGGAAGGAGGGCGGGATCTGGGAATGGATAGAAGTGCAGAAGTGCAAAATATAAGCGTAAAATGCTTGCAAAGTATTGCTTACTTAGATATGTGCCACAGTTCGTTTTATCTTAGGACCGAGAGATAAGGAAGGACTGTTCTCAGAACGAAGATGGGTTATAGGGAAGGGGAGATCAAAGAATACGGTTTAGTAGGTGGTGAGAGGAATGATAGAGAGTAAAGACAGCAGCAATTAAAACAGAAAATGTAGCGTCATTGGAAACCGCAAAATTTGTTTACAAAATTTTGGGGTAGTGTAATAGAAGAGAACTTGCGGCGATAGTGTCAGAGAGAGAGAGAGTGTGAGAGAGATTAGAAGAGATATTAACAACGAGTAAACATAAATGTTCAAATGTGTGTGAAATCTTGTGGGACTTAACTGCTAAGATCATCAGTCCCTCATCTTACACACTACTTAACTTAAAGTATCCTAAGGACAAACATACACACCCATGCCCGAGGGAGGTCTCGAACCTCCGCCGGGACCAGCCTCACAGTCCATGACTGGAGCGCAACAGACCGCTCGGCTATTCCCGCGCGGAGAGTAAACATAATTTGAAATCGTTGGCGTATTGTGTGGAGGACGGAGGGTGTATTCATGGATGGAGGGGAAGAGAGAGACGTATTTGAAATAACAAAAACTACTGTGACAGAGTCCATCTACGCTGATTAGTTTGTAAGTATGTAGACAGGGTATAAATGAAATCAAAATAGAATGCTTAACAAACTGTATATTCAAAAGAAACCCACTTGAATTAAAAGGGCAACTCAAAGGAAAGCTAACCCATATTGTATCTTTTCTATTGCCACGCGATCTTCCACTAGCTCCCAGTGAGGAAAAATGACGAAAAGAAGACATAACAAAACATTTTAAGAACTCTAATATTTAATCCAGAATCCTTCATTATTTTGTTTTTCTATCACGCGTCTTGGCATAGAATGTATAAGCCGTCGGACGTAACAGCCTAAAGAAGCAGCTTCCTCCCAGGCTTCCAGGACGCACTCCCAAAGAGCGCCCGCAGTAGTTGATTGGTTTCGTGGCCAGTTCTCTGTTAATGTTCTGGCGACCCCAGCCCACGTTTCACATGGAGTTCATATCTGCCGCCCGTGGCGGCCAGTCCATGACGTTGACGCCAATCGTGGAGAGCCGCTGCTGAACAAATGCAGACTTGTGGATGGGAGAATGGTCCTGTTCCAATGTGACGTCCCCTTCTGCGTACAGCATTCGCACTGACGGAAGCATCACATATTCCAAGATGTGGGCATACTGCACGCTGTCCAGAGTTCCTTCTATCCTGTGAAGAATTCCCGCCCCTCTCGCAGAATTCCAACCCCAGCATGTAACAGATAGCCGGCCACTTCTTCTCGTCGTGGTTACATATTCGCGTCGATGGCGAGTCCCTTGCAGCCTGTAAACGATTCGTGGACTGTCGTTATTGGTGGAAAACACCTTCTCATCAGTGAAAATGACGTTGTCCCACGACGCCTTCAGATGGAGCTCCGCAAATGCTAGCCGGTTTAAAACGTTGTCTTCGCTGAGCTCTTGTTTCACGGCGGATCGTCGTACATGGAGTCCAGCGTCCCTCAGCCTTCAGCGAATCGTGTCACTGGAGCCGGGGAGTTGGTCTCCCGTCGCAACTGCTTCGGGTTCAGAAAGTGATTTTCTCTGCTCCTAGACACTAGGTCCCTGTCTTCCTTCTGTGAGATCACTCTCTTCCTGCCTGAGCCAGGAGCCCTGTTGGTGGTACCTCTTTCAAGGCAGATCCTCCACCATCTCGTTGCAGTGCTATGTGGTACGCCATACCGTCTGCCAGCTTCTCTGATGGAACATCCTCCTTCCTCAATGACACCGACGACTCTACCTCGGCCGGCCAGAGTGGCCGAGCGGTTCTAGGCGCTTCAGTCTGGAACCGCGTGACCGCTACGGTCGCAGGTTCGAATCCTGCCTCGGGCATTGATGTGTGGGATGTCCTTAGGTTAGTTAGGTTTAAGTATTTCTAAGTTCTAGGAGACTGATGACCTCAGATGTTAAGTCCCATAGTGCTCAGAGCCATTTGAACCATTTTTTGACTCTACCTCGAATAGACCTCTCCCAGTGAGGCATTACGGCAGACACCCTGATGTGTATTTCTGCTTGCTGCTCTTATACTGATTCCAGGAGAGGAGGTAAACATATTCACGTCAAACGGAGCGGCAGAGGCAGAGGCATACGGCGCAGCCGTGCTGGCTCGTCCCGGGCTGTTGGCCCACCAACGCCACCGCCAGCTCGCTCACTTGCGTCCCGCCTCGGCCAGCCTGGCTGGCCCGTATCTCGCGAGCCGCGGCTAGTACAGACCCGGGCCGCATGGCCACGATCACCCCTTGAAGGGTCAAAAGTTACACCTAACCTACCCAAGTCTGTAGTATAACTCAACGCAGCTACAGCTATTATGCTATAACATGTGCAAGCACACCTACAGTTGACGATTTATTCAAATATTTGACGAACAATACTTTCAAAAATACATTCATTTTAAACATAGCTACCACAAAGTATTTCGCAGGAAACTATACTTTCTTGTAAGCGCTGTGCTTTAGATGTCGCCTTAAGAAAACCTGTATTCAACCACGACAACTAAGCGGAATGTAAAAGTAAACAGGTTTGGCGGCGGCTTCTTCAAATAATAGTATATACTTAGTATATAATACACGTTTTGTGCACTTATAACATGTACTCAGTGTCTCTGAAACAATACATGCTGCACGACGGAAATTACTTTCTGCTGAGGCACTTCATTTACGTCTCAATGATACACGACTACTAGAGAACATTACTCTTTACGGCAGTCAATCCACTTGTTATTTAACATCATCATATCGCAGATATTAGGCAGCACGTTACTAGGGATGAGTAAGGCCTTAAGGTTTGCAACTGAACATGCTACTCCTAGCTACTACTGAATATAAAGTTGATTATTAACGTGTCTCCATAACCATGTGTGCGGCGCTCGGCTCTCAGTCAGGATAGACGTTTTCGTCTCCTTATTTCGAGTTAAATGTGTGCACATCTCGCTGATGGTGGACCAACATTGGACATTTCTCGTCTGTTCCTGGTTAGACAACAACGGCGGTAGGCGTCGGGTTCTAATCCCGGTCAGGCAATATAACTTCAGTCGTCATTTAAGGTTCCAACCCCACTACTGGTGACAAACTGTGATATCTACATTCTGATTTTACGTACTTATTTAACAATCCGATTAGGTGCTGGGTTCGCATCCTTGTCATCCTTGTCCCCAGCATTACATGATGGCATTTCAATTTTAAACATGTGCATCCTTTATTCCTTGACAATGCAACACTATACAACGTCTTTCGAGGTTAATTACTAAGAAGGTAATTGTCATGTTAGGGTTCCTGCATTCGTACAAACATTATCGTTATTTACGTTCAAGTTGAGAACTGATAACAGATACTGGTGCAAACGTCAATATTTGACGTCACTTTCTGCCTAGTGATCGAGTCTCGATAAGGCACAAAGCTTTGCTTGGTTAACAATGGCTTTACGTTCTGGGTTTGCATCCGGATCCAGAACGAAGACGTTGGTCATTTCATTTAACATACAACTTCGTGTACAAGTAACTGTTGATGAGTAATGTGAACAATGATATTACTTGTGATTCGCTGTTAATGTTGGGAGTTCCTTAGAGTGGCTGCCGCCGTTAATCACGTTTTCTTTTAACTGCTTAGAATTACATAAAGTTGATGAGAAACCACTCAACGTTGAACGACGTTCAGCATGTGTTGGGTAAACCTTTTAGACAGCAAAGAACTTGTTTCCAATTGCCATACAACTTTATAAATCCATATACTGTCTCAAATATTTAATTGTGCCTAAGGATTACTGAATGATTTATGTGACAAAACCAGTTGTCACATAACATTAGAAATGTCACTTATTGTAATTAAGTTTAGTTTACAAACATTAAGGACTATCTGATCTCTTCTGTACTATCGTGGTGTTACTTTACATCTGGACGGACTGTCATAAATACCGGTGTTCTCTAGTAGTACCCATTGTGTATCTTACAACGACTGTTGAGGGTTGCGACTATGTGCAACACAGATATGCTATGTTGGTTGCATACATTCAGGTGCAGCCTACACATTGGAATTCAGGGGTGACCCACTTTTTTTGCTGTCGAGTGTACATATCGCTATCCCATGACCTTTTTGCCACCACAGGGTAGCATACGGGTATTGTGCTGTAAAGGACTGACTAATCATGTTCCAGTCGGTTTTCGTTCTTTGTTCCGCAAAGAAAATTTTTGGAGATCGTTTAAGTGTGCCAATCTATTTAATCGGTACTAATTACACATTCGAGGTAAATATTATGGATGAGAACTTTAGTCTGTGGCCGGCCAAAGTGGCCGTGCGGTTAAAGGCGCTGCAGTCTGGAACCGCAAGACCGCTATGGTCGCAGGTTCGAATCCTGCCTCGGGCATGGCTGTTTGTGATGTCCTTAGGTTAGTTAGGTTTAACTAGTTCTAAGTTCTATGGGACTATTGACCTTAGCAGTTGAGTCCCATAGTGCTCAGAGCCATTTTGTCTGTGTCTGGAATCCCTCCACAGCTACTAATACAACATCCATCGTTGAGAACTCTTTGGTGGTCTCCCAATATTTACAATTTTACCTGTAAACCACAAACAGAATACACTTGTGACATAATTTGCTTTAATGAGAGGTTCGTTAATGAAATTACTACAACAAAACTGACTATTTTCGAATAATTTCTCGTTTCATATTTTAATGACGAATTTAAAGAAAGGTGCAAGGGGAGGGTTTGAACCTCCATCACTAGCGCCTTAGGCGTGACCATTAGCATTTGCACTACACTCGCTCGATAAATAGACAACAAAATGTTCAATTGTAAGAGATTCGCATGAAACTACAACGTCTTTGTTCTTGTTATCTAAGGGCAGCTTCATGAAATACCGTTAGCTAAGTAGTACGTACGAGTTCTCTACAACGTATCTGAGACCCATCAAAATGTGTGTTTAACAAGTCTGATGGCCGCTTATTAGTGAAAACTGGCTCACTTTGTACAAATTTACTGGGAAACTTCAGGCTACGTGAGGTTTTTCATGGATGACGATTTTGCGCACAGTGCAGTTATTTCGGCAGAAAACTGTAGAGGAACGCAACATCATCTGAAGAGTATGCACTCTTGGAGCAGGTTACCCATGGATTGCAATATTCACAAGAAATTCGTGTCAACATTAACAAACTTGTATTTAGGAGTAGAGTAACATGAATGGGGAATCAGTATCTGAGAATGAAGTGAGAAAGAAGAAAGGTCTATCTCAGATATTATTCGATTTGTACAACGAGAGAGCAGCGAAGGAAACCAAGGAGATATTTCAAAGGTAATTTAAGTTCAAGAAGAAGAAAATAAAATGTTGGGTTTTGTTGCAACATTTAAAGTCTACCAGAGTCAGTAAGGAACTTGTAACAGGAGCTGAACGGAATGATAAGTGTCCTGGGAAGAGATTACAGCACGAACACCACGAAAAGTACGACAATGGAAAAGGAAAATAGTAGAATTTAAAACGCATTCGCCAATTGGCCGGCTGACTTATTTCATGTGATATCAATTTCCGACACACTGGTAGAGAGAATGAATACGAAATTCGAGAGTAATAGAAATGACTGTAAGGAGTAAAACGTTTAGCCTTCAATTTTCAAAAATGGTTCAAATGGCTCAAAGCACTATGGGACTTACATCTGAGATCATCAATCCACTATACGTAGAACTACTTAATCCTAACTAACCTAAGGACATCACACACATGCCCGAGGCAGGATTCGAACCTGCGACCGTAGCAGCAGCGCGGTTCAGGACCGAAGCGCCTAGAACCGCTCTGTCACAGCGGCCGGCTTTAAATTTTCTGACTATAAATTGGAAGCAATTCCGCGTAGACACAGTGAATTAGGAATTTTTATTCAGCAATAAAGTAAGTGAGTTTTTGCTTGGAGTTAAATTCTTTTTTAGCCAGCGCACGTCTGGAGTAGTAGACACCACAGCATCTGATACCAGTCTGGCAAAGTAGGTCCGGCCACGGGGAAAAAGGCGACGTCTCTTTTTGTCCTCGCATTAACAGCGGCTGGTTACGCTTTCAAATGTTGTGGGGATTGAGAGCTTCAAGAACAGTTATATCTTATCGGTAATGACTAATGACGTGTAACGCTTTGAAGGCACGCCCTCTGCTTGTGTGCTACTGGGCTTGACGGTTAGAAATGTGGGAATTGTTTGTGCATAGGCACGTTGCGACCAAGCGGTACCGGGGGCGATCGTTTTCTTGCAACTATTTGTAAAGACTTGCTCGGTTACAGTTTGAGTTGCTGGAGTGAGAAGTGCAACTCTTGTGAGGCAGATGCCATTTCTCAGGCTTACGTTGAGTTGTCCACGTGGCAGCTGCCACGCCCAGGGGCGTGACCCTCTTCTTTAACCAAATCAAGTGAACGATAGTATTTCAAAGGTTTCCGAATACCGGTATGTTGAAACAAACAGGCTCCTTACAGGACATTAACAATCAAGCTCCGTCTCTTCTTGCGTGGGAAACGTCCACTTGGCTATTTTCACAGTTTTCTTAAAAGGGGATTTTGGAAGAATCGATCTTGCTAGTTACGCGTTTTGACTGATTAGTTAAGCATTTTGACTGATTCAGAAGGGTTTAGGTCGGGTTTGGCGATTCCAGGAGGCAGTTCTGGTCAGTTGAATAGTCGACTAAGACACACTTAGTTTTCGACACATGACTAGTCTCTTGTTTTCAGATGTCAAGTCCCGACGGAGGCAGATGAAGAGCACAGGAAAAGAACGTGTTTTGTCCACATTATAATATTTCTCAGGAGAGCAATTAGAAGCTTAAAACCGTATTTCATGAAAAATGATGGAAAAAAAATTATGAGTACAATCGTCATTTGGAAGTACATATTATCCACATTAAATCCAACATAAATTGATTCCTTAAATATTTGTTATAGTTTTTGTGCATAATAAACTAATGGCAAGCGCTACAATGGAAAAACGTGTTTCTTGTATATAGTAGAATGTAAGATATTTTAAGTAAAACTGTATTTTTTGATAAACTTTATGTGTCAGATTATTTTGTAATGAAACATACAATGTTTTCTATTTTAACTTCATGCGATTAAGCGGTAATAAAAATAAAAATGTAGTCTTAGTCCCAACTTGCACTTCTCAGCCTAGTGTAAAAGTTTCGTGTAAAACACTCTAGTTGGTTGTCTGAAATACTATTTCAATCCTGGAGGTACTGGTACCATTATTTTGAAGTCTCCAGAGGACACGAAAAGTCAAGTTATTATTGTTATTATTATTACCAAAATAATATTCTATTATATTTTACCTCTGTAAATAGCGGATGAATATTCTTCAGACTGCTGCTCTTGAAGCCGCTGTGAATTCCTCATCACCGACGTGGTCCAAGTTCTGTTATAAGTTTATGGATTTTGAATCAGGCAGCGACTTTTCTTATGACTACCTCTCTGATAGACCTTGTTAGAAAAAGACGTTTCCTCAGATATTTCTTTAGAAATGTCCTCCAGTTTTGTATAATATTTTAAATGGCTACCACAGCAGCAACAGGCGTAAGTTTACATCGAGTTTCAACCATGATCCGACCCAGTTTACTGGAATGTCTGGTACTGCTTGCGTTTTAATCAGTCCCATATTCTTACCTCATTCCATAAAAGTATCCCCTAATATGGCAAGTTACCGACACTGTCTTCAAAAGCTCCGGTTCACTCACAAGGTAACTGAGATATTTTGGTACAGTTCTGTCCTGAGCACGAATCACAATATACTTCAATCCATTTGACATTCTTGTAAAGTAATTTTGTCTCAAAGCGATTTAAAAAGGAAACAACTTCATTGGCCCCTTTTTTTTCAATATTTTCTACATAAGTATAGGACACTGAAGTTACATTTGGAAGCTGGTGAATATTGAAAGAATAAACAGACAACTGCCTTTTGTAATAGAGGTCATTAGTACTTCTACATCTACATGGATAAATTAAATTTAAGTGCCTGGCAGAGGGTTCACCGAACCACCTTCACAATTCTCCATTATTCCAATCTCGTATAGCGCGCGGAAAGAATGAATACCTATATCTTTCCGTACGAGCTCTGATTTCCCTTATTTTATCTTGGTGATCGTTCCTCAATCCGTAAGTCAGTGTCAGCAAAATATTTTCGCATTCGGAAGAGAAAGTTGGTGATTGGAATTTCGTGAGAAGATTCCGTCGCAACGAAAAACGCCTTTGTTTTATTATCTGTAGCCCAAATCCTGCATCATTTCTGTGACACTCTCTCCCATATTTCGCGATAATACAAAACGTGCTGCCTTTCTTTGAACTTTTTCGATGTACTCCGTCAGTCCTATCTGGTAAGGATCCCTCACCGCGCAGCAGTATTCTAAAAGAGGACAGACAAACGTAGTGTAGGCAGTCTGCTTAGTAGATCTGTTACATTTTCTAAGTGTCCTGCCAATGAAACGCAGTCTTTTTTTAGCCTTTCCCACAACATTAACTATGTGTTACTTCCAATTTAAGTTAATCGTAATTGTAATACCTAGGTATTTAGTTGAATTTGCGGCCTTTAGATTACACTGATTGATCGTGTAACCGAAGTTTAATGAGTTCCTTTTAGCACTCATGTGGATGACCTCACACTTTTCGTTATTTAGGGTCAACTGCCACTTTTCGCACCATTCAGATATCTTTTCTAAATGTTTTGCAGTTCGTTTTGGTCTTCTGGTGACTTTATTAGTTGGTAAACGACAGCGTCATCTGCAAACAACCAAAGACAGCTGCTCATATTGTCTCCAAAATCGTTAATATAGATAAGGAACAGCAAAGGGCCGATAACACTACCTTGGGGAACGCCAGAAATCAGTTATGTTTTACTCAATGACTTGCCGTCAATTACAACAAACTGTGACCTCTGACAGGAAATCACAAATCCAGTCACATAACTGAGACGATATTCCATAAGGCCGCAATTTCACTACGAGGCGCTTGTGTGGTACAGTGTCAAAAGCCTTCCGGAAATCGAGAAATACGGAATCGATCTGAAATCCCTTGTCAATAGCACTCAGCAGTTCATGTGAATAAAGAGCTAAATGTGTTTCACAAGAACGATGTTTTCTAAACCCATATTGACTGTGTGTCAACAGACTGTTTTCTTCGAGGTAATTCATAATTTTCGAACACAATATATGTTCTAAAATCCTGCTGCACAACGACGTTAACGATATGGGCCTGTGATTTAGTGAATTACCAATACTACCTTTCTTGAATATTTGTGTGTCCTGTGCAACTTTCCAGTCTTTGGGTGCGGATCCTTCGTCGAGCGAACGGTTGAATATGATTGTTAAGTATGGAGCTAATGCATCAGCATACTCCGAAAGGAACCTAATTGGTGTACGGTCTGGACCAGAAGGCTTGCTTTTATTAAGTGATTTAAGTTGCTTCACTACTCCGAGGATATTTACTTCTACGTGACTCATATTGGCAGCGGTTCCCGATTCTAATTCTGTAATATTTACTTCGTCTTCTTTTGTGAGGGCATTTCGGAAGGCTGTGTATAGTAACTCTGCTTTGGCAGCATTGTCTTCGATAGTGTCTCCATTGCTATCGTGCAGAGAAGGCATTGATTGTTTCTCGCCGCTAACATACTTCACATACGACCAGAATCTCCTTGGATTTTATGCCAGGTTTCGAGAGAAAGTTTCGTGGTGGAAACTGTTATACGCATCTCGCATTGAAGTCCGCGCTAAGTTTCTAGCTTCTGTAAAAGATCGCCAAACTTGGGTTTTTGCATCTGTTTAAATTTGGCATGTTTGTTTCGTTGTTTCTGCAATAGTGTTCTAACATGTTTTGTGTACCAAGGAGGGTCAGCTCCTTCGTTTGTTAATTTATTTAGTATAAATCTCTCAATTTCTGCCGAACCTGTTTCGTTGAATTTAAGCCACATCTGGTCTACACTTATATTATTAATTTGGAATGAGTGGATATTGTCTCTCAGGAAGGCGTCAAGTGAATTTTTATCTGCTTTTTTCAATATCTATACTTTTCGCTTATTTTTCGAGGATTTGGGGATTACAGTATCCAATCTCGCTACGAGAACCCTGTGTTCACTAATTCCTGAATCTGTTTTGATGCTCGTTATTTACTCAGGATTATTTGTTGCTAAGAGGTCAAGTGTGTTATCACAACCGTTTACTATTCGCGTGGGCTGATGAACTAATTTCTCGAGATAATTTTCAGAGAAGGCGTTTAGCACAATTTACGATGATATTTTATGCGTACCACCGCAATTAAACATGTATTTTCGACAACATATCGAAGGTAAATTAAAGTCACCACCAACTATTATTGGATGATTCGTGTAAGTGTTTGAAATCAGACTCAAGATTTCTTTGATCTTTTCAGAACTGTATCATCTGAATTGGGAGGTCGGTAAAAGGATCCAATTATGAATATATTCCGGTTGCCAACATTGACTTCAGCCCATACTAACTCACAGGAAGTATCTACTTCAATTTCTCGACAAGTTTAGCTACTTCTGACAGCAAGAAACGCCACCGCCAACCGTGTTTAGCCCTTCCTTTCGAAACACTGTTAGTTCTTCGCAAACATTTCGACTGAGCTTTTACCCGGCTTTATCCAGCTTACAGTGCCTATAATGATTTGAGCATCAGTGGTTCTATTACGACAATTTGCAACTGTTATACCAATGGTTCCTGTATCTACGTTTTTCCTGTGTTCAGCCTGTACCCTTTGTGACTGAAGCCCTTCTTGTGTTTTCCCGAGACCCTCTAACCTAAAAACCCGCCCAGTCCACGCCACACAGCCCCTGCTACCCATGTAGACTCCTCCTGCGTGTAGTGGACACCTGACCTATTCAGCGGAACCCGAAACCCAACCACCCTTTGGCGCAAGTCGAGGAATCTGCAGCCCACATGGTCGCAGAACCGTCGGAGCCTCTTATTCAGACCCTCTATTCGGCTCTGTACCAGAGTCCTCCAATCGGTCCTGTCGACCGTGCTGAAAATGGTCAGCTCTGCTTTGATCTTGCAAGGAAGGCTGGCAGACTTTACCACTTCTGTTAGCCGCTCGAAACCAGAGAGGATCTCTTCTGATCCCAAGTGACACAAATCATTGGTACCGACATGAGCCACCACCTGCAGTTGGCTGCACCCTGAGCTCTTCATAGCATCCGGGAGGACCCTTTACACATCTGGAATGACTCCACCCAGTATGCCATATAGTGCACATTGGATTTCTTACCCTCCTTGTCGGCCAAGTCTCTAAGGGGCCCCATAGTGCGGCTAACGTTGGAGCTCCCAACTATCAAAAATCCCACCCTCTGCGACTGCCAGGATGTTCCAGGCTGAGCGGTATCCTCTGAAACAGGACAGGCGACAGCATCTGGCTCAGCGACAGTGTGAGCCACAGGCAGCACCTGGAACCTGTTTGTCAGACAAACCGGGGAGACCTTGTGCAGGCGCCTGGGAAGTCCTTCGCCACCTGCTTCGCCCCGGGGCGAACTCTCACTAGACCACAGGTGAAGGGGTCGGCCTCAGTGCCAGCAGTAACTGGGTTGGCCACCGGTGAGGACCGATCGGAGGGCTTTGACGTGCTGGACGTCCGTTGGATCCCCACAGCCGGCCCACAACAGTGGTGCCCATCCACTGCAGCCTCAAGCTGTGTAATCGAAGCCATCACAGCCAGAAGCTGAGAACGAAGTGTCACCTACTCGGCTTGCATCCGCACACAACATTCGCAGTCCCTGTCCATACTAAAGGCCGTGGAAAACTAAACTATGTAGATAAACTTACTATCGGCACGTGCTGCGCAACTCTACTGTAGACTGTGACGAAAACGCACGAACTGTGTCTAGTAACACGTAGATATTCAGAAACCTATCTACCGAAGCACTCAGGTGAAATTAAATAATTTGCCCCTGATTAGGAACTTTTAATATGTCACAAAGTCGATTTACTTTCCGACGCAAACGAAACCGTTACAACTGTGGCTATTAGATATTAAATTTACACGCAGAAACACAAGAAACTGAACTATTAAAGCACACAGACGACATAATAAAATTTGCTCCTGGTTAGGAACTCGTAAATGACAAGAGCCGTTTACTTCCCTGTTGCTGCGTCTGTCTCGGTCGGCTACTGCTGCATAACTTATGTTTGGCAAGCATACATTTTTGATAGTCCATGCATATTGCTTTTGTTTTGTTACACTTGTGACTTCTTAAATGTGAATTTCCCTTTGTGGAATAAGATGTTTCAGTTTTGACTCTATGTTACGTTCTAACCAATGGTGATCTTATTAATGTCTTTGAAGACTTGATGCTTAATGTCGTCACCTAAATTGTCATGTAACACTGCATACAGCACTCTCATTTCAGAAGTATACTTACCGCAGGTTGAGCATGTATCATTCCTTCGATACCCTAAAGCTGTATTGAATTTGGTGTTGAATACTGTTCTATGCATTTCATATGAAATGTCAAAATGTGATATTTTTCTTGGAACATTTCATAGAATTTTTCCACCAAAAGCACCTTTGAGAGATATAATTTCATGGTCTTCTCATTCCTGTATCTACTTGGAACACCCTTGAATTAATTTGATCATAAACTACAATTCCTACTTCTATCTTAACTTTTCGTGGTTTACCTCAATACTTACTGCTTCCGGCACAGAGAAATTTGCCCAGCTTAAAAATTTCTGAACAGTCATTGTCACCATGTTACTCCATGTACTGCCATGAAGACTTCTCCACGTATAGGAATTTAAAGAGTACGATTAAAATTCATGGTGAAGGGTTACCTATGATAGGATTCACTGGTGACATTGCTATTCTCAATTAAAACGAAGAAGAATTCCAGGAAATGTTGAGTGGAATGAACAGTCTCATGAGTACAGAGAAGCGATTGAGAGTAAATTGAAGAAAGACCAATGAGAATGTACGTTTGGCACACAGCATTGTATGATAGTGATACATGGCTTGCAGGAAAGCTGGAATGAAAGAGATTTAAAGGTAAGGAATGAGGAGGTTCTCCGCACAAATGGTGAGGAATGGAACATATGGAAAACACGGAAAAGAGGAAGCGACTGGATGCTAGGACATCAGTTAAGACAAAACGGAATAACTTCCATGTTACTAGAGAGAACTGTAGAACGAAAAAATGCAGCGGACGATAAAGATTGGAATACATCCAGCAAATAATTGAGGACTTAGGGTGCAAATGCTACTCTGAGATGAATTTGTGGCGGGCCCATCCAATCCGTCAGATGACTCATGACACAAAAAACAGAAGGAATTCCATGTCCATTCGATCACCTATCACATCAACTCTGTAGTTGAAATAACACTCTCGAAACTGTGCTTCATCTTTATGCTTCCTTGATCGCCTTTTGTGAAGTGGAAGTATTTCAATGAGGTCAGTCAGATATGAAGCTTCTTCATTCCAGTCTAGCATATCATTAAATGTTCTTATAATATTATCTTTCTTCAGCATTTACCAACTCAAAACACTTTAACTTGCAGTGGAAGGCTTCTCCTAGTTCATGAGACTGAATACTTACTTTGTTCGTGGCAGTACTCTTTCGCCCTCATACTTGTTTTTATTTCTAACACAGTTAGGACCTGAACGTCTCTGTGTTTCATCCTCAAATGAAGTACTCATCATTCAGCAGAAATAATAAAGTAATAAAACTGAAATGATTCACACCACCTGCGTTATTGAACAATATCTTAAACTAAGGACTGGTTTTCACTTCTACCAATAATACAAAATAAAGGTATATTCTCTGTTTCTTGCCTCAAGATCGTTTGTCAATCCATAAGGAATCTAAAATGCAATAAACAACGTAGGATAAAGCATATTTATTCCCTACAGCGAGAGACATTATAAATTCCTTTCCCTGCATGCCTAATCTAAAATGGGTTTTAGAACATGGGCTATTCGTATTATCACACTGTTTGGTTAACAGTATTAGACAAGACAGACTCCCGCATCTGATGACATACATTTGAATAAAAAAAAATCTGAACAAATCCCGTTCTTCTCCTGTGCTCTTCAGATGCGCCAATTAGGGGATGCGAATCCATTAAAGACACGTTACTTCTTGTTACTACAGCAGATTCCGGTGGGTGCAAATCTTGCCTTCAGACTCAGAAGCCGTCTCTTCGTTGGTAAGCACTGCTTCGCTCTGTCATCAACGTGGGAGCGGAAAGTGGCTAGAATGCAGGTTACAGTTCATACCATAACTTTCATATTGGATTGTACGGTAGGAGAGCGTGATTTACTCCTTTCACGTGAATGATTTCATTAATTTTTTCCACTGATTCGTTGGTGGATTTCAAAATAACTTTTTCCACTGAGTCGTTGGTGAACTCATCCTAGTGGACCGTTGCCCATTAATTTAATAGCTAATAGCTAATACCTAATTAATTAAATAGCTCCAATATAACCTGATCAGTTCAACTGTTTCTTCTCCACTGGAGAGAAGAATATATATTCTTCAGTTCACTGCGGCCCTCTCAACAGGGCGTAAGGTGTAATCGAGTAATTCTCCCTGGTGTTTATTAATGATATTCCTGTCTTTCTTCCATATGCAAATACCTTTTATATTTCTTTATTATTTGTGTGCTCATAAGAGCCAGTCACGTGGACAAGCTGGACTTGTGCTTCTCCATAGACAATCCCAGCCCCAAAGTCATTAAATAATCTGAGCAAGGCTGGCACTTATCATTCATTCGCGAGGGTTCATCTGCATTATTCACTGACCACAATTTTCACATTACGCATCTGCACACATGGGGAGCACACTGGCATCCGAAAATCCGGACAAGATCTGGCACTGAATCGACTATTTCAATCAAGCCTCACGACTGCCCTCTTGCAAATTAAATCACGCGACGCTGAAAAATTAGATTAGGTTCAAATTCAAATGGCTCTAAGCCCTATGGGACTTAATATCTGAGGTTATCAGTCTCCTACACTTAGAACTACTTAAACCTAACTAACCTAAGGACTTCACACACATCCATGCCAGAGGCAGGATTCAAACCTGCGACCGTAGCAGTAGCGCGGTTCCGGACTGAAGCATCTAGAACCGCTTGGCCACAGCAGCTGACAATTAGATTAGGAAGTGAGGCACTAAAGTAGTAGACGAATGTTGCTATTTTGTCAATAAATAACTCACAATGGCCATAGCGGATAGGATATAAGACTGACGTCAACAAAACACAGCATATCTGAAAAACAAACTTACTAACAGCGATTACAAATGTAATTATTAGGAAGTCCTTATGGTAGGTATGGTAGGTATTTGGGAGATACCCCTATACGGAAGTGAAACCTGAAAGATAAGCAGTTCAGAGAAGCCTCGAACATAACTCTCTTAAAGGTGGCGCTATAGAATAATTCTGAAGATTACATGAGTTGAGTGACCAACTAAAGAAAAGGAACAGAATCTAACTCCGGAGAAAAGTAATTAATTGGATACCTCACTAAAAGAAGCAGCTCATAGGACTCATGCTATAGACGTAGCTCATGGCTCGAATGCAACGCCCAGGATAAAATGGATTTTCCGGATTACCGGGTGGTTATAATTAAAGCGCAGCTAATCAAGGAGATCCAGCGTGAGCTGTAATTATCGTATGGCAGCGAAACTTTACAGAGAGGCTAATGCTGTAAAGTGGAACAGATTTACGCTGAAAAAGATTTTAGTTCCAATTGTGGCCACGAGGTGTGAAACTGGCGCTATCATTTGACAAGCCATAACGTGAATGTACAGTATGACTTTCGAGATAAAAGAACGAGTGCTGTTAGTGGAACTGTGTTATGAAAACGGAAGCGATTACAGTGCTGCATTGAGAGAGCATTGGGGACTGAAAGGTCTCAGAAGAAACAATTAAATGGTTTACAGAAGATGATGATGAAATTACAAACCACGAGTGAGCTTTGTGTGTGCCCTGAAAGATGATGACGTCCTATTCCCGTGGAATTTACTGATGCTGTTGCTGTAATTTACCATGCAAACCTCGGGTAGTGCTACTGCTCGTGCAGTGTCACGAAAATAGTCCATCCCTCTCGCAACAGCACCGCAAGTTTTGGAACCTGTTTTACAGTATAACTACACAAGATCCAGTTGGTGCAGCAACTGAAACCTCATGACCCGCAACAACGTTCTGAATTTCCGATCGAAGTTGATGTATGTGACCAGGCAGTATTCTATGCAGTGACGATGCAGAGGGTGCAGTGAATACACAGACCTTTCGAAGTTGGTGTACTGTTCTACCGCAAGTTTTGCATGAAGAGCCATAAAATTCACCGCATGTCGCTGTGTGGTGTAGATTCACGAGGACTTTTACTGTCGATCCGTTCTCCTCTGAAGAGAATACACCCAGAGGTCCTGTCAGATTTTTCGTGACGTCAGGGCGTTATCAACTCTTCCTTGTACAGCATGTGACTCCTGCTGTGTGGAAACCACTGTTCTTGTGCAAGTTGGAGCAACACCTCGTATCACTTACCCAGTGGAAGATCTTTATAGTGCATCTTTCCACGAACGTGTTAAGTCCAGACCTTCTTTAGATGCATGGCATACAACATCACGTGACCTGAGTCCATGTGCCTTTTGACTTTGGGGATATCTAAAAGAATGCGTTCATCAAGGACTAAAGCTTAGTACGCAGATTCCTCCGGAACTCCCGTGAGCAGCTTTTGGTTACATCATTTTACTGATGCACCATCTCGTCGGCTTCTCCTATGCTCATACTGAACATACTGTGAAAGGGGCGGTTAATAACAAAATCAAAATGATGCCTCTCTCACTTTTTTCGAACTTTTCTGCCAATGACCCGTTCCTAATACATTATATATGGAAATATTTCTTTACACCTTCCTGGCATTCACAGCACCAGACTTGTACTCAGTGGCCAAAATTGTAACTATTTTGTTTGTGTTTTTTCCTGTTTGTTTTTCAGCGTCAATCGGTTCCGCGCTAATGCACTACAATACCTACTAAGATTCACTTCCATATAATAAATACAGTCCACAGTGGACGCCTGTGAGCAGCTGCAGTTTAATTATAAGCACCCGGTAGACTACAACAGTTATGGAGAGATGAAGAGGCCTGCACAGAATAGCGTGAGGAGCTTCATCAAAGCAGTCGTAGGAATAAAGACAACAACAGCTGTTCGGAGCGACCTAAAGTTGTAAGACTGTGTGAAAGCTATTGGGAGGAAAGCAGATGGCAGATTCATATTCACTGCAAGAATTCTAGGGATATTAAATTCACCTACGAAGGAAATAGTTTAGAGAACTCCCATCCGCACCCTATTTCTTTCTTTTTGGTTTCTTGTATCTGCAAGGCCAGCTTGGCTCCTCACTTGGTAAAATTAAAGAGCAGATATGGAAGTCAGAAAAAGGAGAGCAGCCTTTGCTCATGTTTCGCACAATAAACGCTAGAGTGTCACAGATGCTATGTCACGGCTCATATCCCTCCAGCCTAAGGGAATTTCATCGCAGTAGCCGATGCCACAAGTTGCTATAGCGACGCACAACACAGCTGCAGTTCAGAGCGCAGGTCCAAATGGTAATGCTCGCAGAGGGCGCAGTCAGAACAGACCTATCGCTTCCATAGCGAAACGTGCTTGAAAAACGGTCTCACTGCACCGTGGCGTCGCCACACGGCCTACGGCAAGCCACATAGGGTCGTTTCACCCTTTTCGACTGCCGCAAAAGAGTGCTAGTACACGGTACCCGGGAGGTACATTGTTTGAGACATTTCGTGCTTGCCCCGCTCGGCAAAACGGCACACGACTGCCGTACTACTGCTGTGTGGAGACGGCAGCTTCTATCGTCACAGCCGGCTGCCGGTGGAGGCATTGTTGGCATCGGTGCTGCCGTGAAACTTTTTTAGAGCTGTCTCTGGATTCTATTTAATACCACTTAGCTGGCAAACGAGTGATTTAATTGGCATCCAGGATCATGGATTTTTTCCACAATCATTTGACTCCTTTTATAGATCTTTTTCTTGACTGTCGGAAAGCTTTAAAATGTATGCTTATTAAAGGAAAATTATTTGCATTGATCTAAGACTTCAAAGCAAGGTTCAGTATTTCATGATAGTGTATTAATAGACTGAATTAAAAAACTGAACAAAGCAGACGAACGCTGCGTTGGTGTGTCTTCCGGGCTTGTCAGTGGACACCAATGATGCCCAACCTAGGGGTAATTACCCTCTAAGGGGTAAAATTAAATTTTCTGAGGAGAAAAAACATAACGGTGCAATTACGTTTCGGTCGCGAAGTTGAATAATCTTTAAAGAACGTTACTATTATCGCTATTTCGTAAGACTGCAATATTGATTATATAAGTTATAAATAATTACAATTTATTTTAAAATATTAGCGTTAACATGGGACACAGTGTGCCCAAGGTTATACCTTGTCATCAGAAATTATATTTTCTTCAAGTAGCCCACCCACTCGCGCTAAATATCACATATACAGAAGAATCTTATTAAAATGCATTTTCATAGTTGTTGGTAGTTCCCGGAATATACTAGAAAATGCTTGATATGCACTTTGCGAGAGAATTAACTGACGGCATAACAGTAACTGCATAGGCTTCAAAAGCCATGGAGTACATACACATACAGATGGCGGTAGTATCGCGTTCACGAGGTACAAAAGGATAGTGAATTGGCGGAGCTATCATTTGTACTCAGATGATTCATTTGCAAATGTTTACGACATGATTATGACCGCATGACGGGAATCTACAGAGTTTGAACGCAAGGG
Organism: Schistocerca serialis cubense; assembly: GCF_023864345.2. NCBI lineage: Eukaryota > Metazoa > Arthropoda > Insecta > Orthoptera > Acrididae > Schistocerca > Schistocerca serialis. The sequence goes on along the minus strand of NC_064644.1, from coordinate 283,909,126 downwards.
TCATTTCATTTCGGAACTCATTAGGGAATTCAGTATTCTTGGATCCACAGTATCAAGGGTGCGCCGAGAATACCAAATTTCAGGCACTATCTCTCACCACAAACAATGCTGTCGCCGACGGCCTTCACTTAACGACCGAGAGTATAGGTGTTTGACTAGTGTCGTCAGTGCTAACAGACAAGCAAAATTATGTGAAATAACTGCAGAAATCAATGTGGGTTGTGCGACGAACGTACCCGTTAGGTCAGTGCGGTGAAATCTAGCGTTAATGGACTATGGCAGCAGACTACCGACGCGATTGCTTTTGCTAATAACACGACAACGCCTGCAGCGCATCTCCACAGCTCGTTGCCATAACGGTCAGACCATAGATGACTGAAAAACCGCGGCATGGTCAGATGAGTCCCGATTTCAGTTACTCAGAGCTGATACACACGTGGTCTCGGCGGAGTGTCTTTGATTAGTAATGAGAAACGTCCTCGGTCGTAAGTACGAATCACGCTACTGCTTAAATTTTGATTAATAATCGGCATTGTCAGCCGGAGACTTCCGGCATAAGAAGTCACACTCATGCTGCCAACGGCCTTGCCAGAGAATACAGAGGAGTGGAAAGAGGTTCAGGCCAATCTCTTGTCCTCGGGGTGGTAAACGGGCCCTAAAGGCGGAAGAATAAGCAGTGATCAATGGCATGAGGATGCAGAAGGCTATGGAAACCACTGCATTAAAGACACGTGACATGTACCCAGAGAAGATGTGGTATGATAATCTCTCCACTGGCAGAAGATTGAGGAATAGTCCCCCATTCCGATCTCTGGGAGGGAACTGCGATGGGGGAGGTGACCATGAGAAAAAGATTGAATAATCAACGAAAGAATAACGTTCTACGACTCGGGGAGTGGAATGTCAGAAACTTGAATGTGGTAGAGAAACTACAATATCTGAAAAGGAAAATGCAAAGGCTCATTGTAGATATACTAGGGGCCACTGAAGTGAAATGGAAAGAAGACAAGGTTTTCTGGTCAGACGAGTATAGGGTAATATCAACAGCAGCAGAAAATGGGAGTAGGATTCGTTATGAATATTGAGGTAGGACAGAGTGTGTATTACTGTGAACAGTTCAGTGATAGGGTTGTTCTTATCAGAATCGATAGCAAATCCACAACGATACTTCAGGTATACATGCCAACCTCGGAAACTGAAGAAGAAGAGACAGAGAAATTTTATGAGGATATTCAGACGGTAATAGTTACTAAAGGGAGATGAAGATCTAATAGTCACGGGGAACTGGAATGTAGTTATAGGGGAAGGATTAAAAGAAAAGGTTACAGGAAAATATCGGCTTGGAACAGTGAATGAGAGAGGAGAAAGACTAATTGAGTTCCGTAATAAATTTTAGCTAGTAACAATACGTTCAATACTCGCAAGAGGAAGAGGTATAGTTGGAAAAGGCCAGATGATACGGGAAGATTTCACTTAGATTACAATGGTCAGATAGAGATTCCGAATAAGAAACTGGATTGTAAGGTGTACTCAGGAGCTGATATAGACTCAGATCACAATATAGTAATGACGAAGAGCAGGCTGAAGTTTGATACGGAAGTACTAAGGAATGACAAGTTGCTGCTGAAGTTCTCTAAGGCTATACACACAGCAACAGAAGTCAGAAAGAAAAACATACGTACAAAGAAGGTAACTGCGAAGTAATCATGCATAACAGAAGATAAACTTCAGTTGATAGATGAAAGAAGGAAGTACAAAAACGTAAAGGGAAATTCAAGAAAACGGAAATACAAGTCGCTGTGGAATAAAATAAATAGGAAGTGAAGGGAGGCTAAGACGAAATGTCTACATGAAAAATGTGAAGCAATTGAGAAACAAATAATTGTCGGAAGCACAAACACAGCATACAGGAAAGTCAAAACAACCAACGATGACATTAAAAGCAAGGGTGGTAACATTAAAGAGTGCAACGGGAATTCCAGTGATAAATGCTGAGGAGAGAGCAGACAGAAGGAAAGGGTACATTGAAATCCTCTATGAGGGGGAGGATTTGTCTGATGTGACAGAAAAAGTAACATGAGTCGATTTAGAAGGGATAGGGGATCGAGAACTAGAATCGGAATTCAAAAGAACTTTGGAGGACTTAAGAGCAAAAAAGGCAGAAGGGATAGATGACATTCCATCAAAATTTCTAAATTCATTGGGGGAACTGGCCACAAAACGCCTATTTAAGCTGGTGTATAGAATGTATGAGTATGGCGACTCAACATACCATCTGACTTTCGGAAAAATTTCATCCACACAATTCCGAAGACTGCAAGAACTGACAAATGTGAGAATTTTATCGCACAATCAGCTTAACAGCTCATGAATCCATTTTACTTACAAGAATAGTATACAGAAGAATGAAAAGAAATTTAGGATGCCCTAGATGACGATCTGTTTCACTTTAGATAAGGTAAAGGCACCAGAGAGGCAATTCTGACAATTATAGTTGATAATGGAAGCAAGAATAAAGAAAAATGAAGACAAGTTCATAGGATTTGTCGATCTGGTTAAAGTATTCCCTATGTAAAATTTTGTAAGACGTTCGAAATTCTGAGAAAAATAGGGGTAAGCTATGGGTAGAGACGGGTAATATACCATATGTTCAAGAGTCAGGAGGGAATAGTAAGAGTTAATGAACAAGAACGAAGTGCTCGAATTAAAAAGTGCGTGAGGCAGGGATGTAGTCTTTCGCCCGCCCAGTTCATTAAAACTCAAGATGAAAGGCTATCACTGATAAGATTTGCTAACGATATTGAAATCTTGAGTGAAAGTGAAGAAGAATTAGATGAGCTACTGATTGGAATGAACAATGTAATGAGTACAGAATACGAATTGAGAGTAAATCTAAGAAAAAGGAGCAGCAGAAATGAGAACAGCGAGAAACTTAACATCAGGATTGATGGTCACGAAGAAGTAGTTAAGGAATTCTACTACCTAGGTAGTAAAATAACCAATGACGGACGGGACAAGGAGGACATGAAAGGCAGACTAGCAATAGCAAAAAGTTCATTCCTGGCCAAGAGAAATCTACCAGTATCACACATAGGCATTAATTTGAAGAAGAAATTTCTGAGAATGTACGTGTGGAGTATCAGCATTGTTTGGTAGTGAAACATGGACTATGGGAAAACCGGAACAGAAGAGAATCGAAGCATTTGAGATGTGGTGCTACAGACGAACGTCGAAAATTTGGTGGACTGATAATGTAAGGAATGAGAAGGTTCTGCACAGAATCGGAGAGGCATGGAATTTTTGGAAAACACTGATAAGGAGAAGTAACAGGCTGACAGAACATCTGTTAATATGAGGAAGTGACTTGCATGGTATTAGAGGGAGCTGTAGTGGGCAAAAACTGTAGAGGAAGACAGAGATGAGAGTACACACAGCAAATACATGAGGACGTAGGTTGTAAGTGCTACTCTGAGATAAAGGGATTGGCACAGCAGAAGAATTTGTGGCTGGCCGCATGAAACCAGTCAGAAGACTGATGACCCAAAATAGCTGATGGTAGGATTCCTGTAGAACCCGCAAAGCCATGGACCTATACTGTCCACACAGCACTGTGCAAGCTACTGATGGATCCATAATTGTGTGGGGTGTGTTTACATCCAATGGGCTGGTTCTTCTGATCCAACTAAACGGACCATCGACTGCAGCTGGTTATGTTCGCCTACTTGGAGTCAGTTTTCATCCTCTCACGGACTTCATGCTCCCAAACAACGATGGAATTTTTATGGATGACAATGCACCATGTCACCGGGCAGAAACGTTCGCAATTAGTTTGAAGTACATTCTAGATAATTCGTGCGAATGATTTGGCCACCCATATCGGCCAACGTGAATCGCATCGAACACTTATGGGACATACTCGAGAGGTCGAGGTGTCCATTAATCCTGCACTGGCAGCACTTTCACAGTTACGGACGACGATAGAGGTAATATGGCTCAACATTTCTGCAGGGAACTTTCGACTTGTTGGGTACATACCACGACAAGTTACTGCACTAAGGCAAAAGAATGTCCGACACGATATTGGGAGGAGTAACTTCAGTGTATGTAATGGCTACTGTACTGCTGTAGCGCGCACACATTATTCTTATTATTAGTGGCTGTGGTCAAACACAAAGCATTCCCAGCTTGAACACTTCAAATTTCTGCCCGTTCAGAAGTAAGGAGTCCTGCAGTAAAGTGATTTACAAACACAATTGTAGGTATAAATTTTAAAGTGGTTTAATTTGCATAAGTATCAGGTGTGTGGGTGAAGTAGCTGCGCCAGTCGCTGTGGCCAAGCGGTTCTAGGCATTTCAGTCCGGAGCCGCGCTGCTGTTACGCTCGCAGGTTCGAATCCTGCCTCGGGCATGGATGTGTGTGATGTCCATAACTTAGTTAGGTTTAAGTAGTTCTAAGTCTAGGGTACTTATAATCTCAGATGTTAAGTCCCATAGTGCTTAGAGCCATTTGAACAATTTTTTTTGAAGCAGCTGGCAGTAAGGAGAGGAGTGGTGGAGAGGAATCATGTCGTGTAACAAGTGTCTAGCCTCATTGTGGATAGTCAGCGTCCTTTTCTGAAAGGGAGCACTCACGATGCACTGAGAACTGCTTCATCGTCGTATGAAAAGGAGTTGTTGGAAATAAGCAGTTCCAGTTGTCTCATTGATCAATAGCTCATGGTTAAAAGAATTAAAGAGAACATAAAATAACGTGAAAAACCGAAAAAGCTACGTAAAGAAAATATCATTTACCTTTCATCATTTTAAAAACAGAAGTGTTCAAAGAAATTGGTTTTTCATTCTGATGTTTATTAAGGCCCTATGCTGATGATAGTTTAGGGCGGGTAGGGGGAGGTGGTGTTAATAGACTCATGTCTGATTGAAGTCAGGCGTAAAGCTCTTAGAAAGGTTGTGAACCCCTGGCGGATATATAGAGTTGAGAGCCTTACTGGAAACGCTGTTGCAGCGTAGCTGACATAGCTTTTGATTAATGCACTATGAATCTAAAGACATACGCTTCACAGCTTCAATAAACAATGTGCCAACAACTGAAATGGGGACAGCAAACTTTTATTCAGTGCTGTAATAAATTGAATATAAGAAACAATGTAATATTACAGTGAAGATACTTTGAATTTCGTCTTGTAACTATCCAGAAAAAAAACATTAGTTTTTTATTGTGAGAAAAAGAAATTCATGCGAAAAACCCGACATGGAGATGCTTATTGAAAGACACTTTTGCCTCAAAATATCGAGTTTTTAAGGATAGTGTGATATTTCATATGCAGATCGTAGTCACGAAATTTCATTTCTTATATCGGCATTCGAAGTATAAGTGCATTCAGAAGACATTTCTGTAACAAGAGTCACAAGGCACTCCTCTAAATTTTTGTTGCTCTATGCTGTCCGGAATCTTTACATTTTTTAATATCTACAAATTTTCCTTTCGGCTATTAAAGCCAATAAAATGAAACGCATTACACGCATTTAAGATATGATGCAAAATCCTTTGAACAGCTGTTTGATGAAGTTGTTTTCAACTGAATTACATATCTGATATTAGGAAATGAGTCTACATTACTTTTCAAGATATTAATTTTGAGGAAAATCTTCATCAAAACGATATTAGTAGTTTGGCTTGCCTGGGTATAAAATATGATCCAATTGTTCTTCATAAATTTGAACTTATCTAGAAATATACACTTTCCTGCATTTTCTTATACACTCGCTCCCTCTCAATTAGCATAACAGTATAACTACTGCCAACATAAAATTGCGCAGTTATACACATTGTTTTAATTCAGCTTTCTTTTGGATTTTTTTGTAGACACCTTTTAGCTTATTTCGTCTCGGAAAGTTAGCAGCACTGGTTGGCATTAACATCTGGCGGTATTTGACTTTCACTGTTGATGCGTCAAAGCTTTTGTGTTGTTTCATGTTCAAATGTGTGTGAAATCCTAAGGGACTTAACTGCTAAGGTTATCAGTCCCTAAGCTTACACACTACTTACCCCAAATAATCCTAAGGACTAACACACACACCCATGCCCGAGGGAGGACTGGAACCTCCGCTGGGACCAGCCGCACAGTCCATGACTGCAGCCCCTTAGACCGCTCGGCTAACCCCGCGCGGCTGTTGTTTCATGTAAACGTATATGTCTAACCTGTTTTCATCTTGGTGAACGTTGAAACATTTAAGAACTTAACACTGCGCAAAACTGACGCAAGGAAACCAGTCGCAGTTGAACTTCAGCTAATTAATTGCTGGAACCAAGTACTAGGGCGGCATACGTCGTTTTTCGGTGGGATAATTACGTCCTTTGACGCGTTTGACAACGGTGAAGTAGTGGAATTCCATCTGAAAGTGTTACAAATCATTTCTAAAATCTATAAAACAAAAGTAAAAAGTCAGCATATCCAAGTGTAGCTAGTTATCCATTCACAAGCCATGGATATCATTCAGTACGGGGTAACTAGCACCATACCCTAGAGAAGTTCTTCATTTGTATTATTTTACGTGCCGAAACGCGCCACTCCAATGATACAACCCACCTCAACCCCAACCATAAAAATGCAACCATAAAAATGTAAGTTTCGATTGTTGAAAACTTGTGAAAAAACTTACCAGGAGGAATTAAAACAGTTTACTCCACAGTTGTGCTCGATACATATCGGCACAAGTCGGTAGTAGTGGCGATGAATGATGAAGATATTAATGGGGTCACATACTATTGTGAAGAGTTAGGAAAAAACGAGACAAATTGATATGAGACAGTGAGTTGTATTACAGCTGGAATGATCTGTGTTCATACTCATTACTATAGGTAAATCACTCATTTAAATAGGAACCTACCTACAGTATGTGCCAGCGGAAAATAATGATTACGTTGCGATTTAAGACACGTGTTCTATGTTAAATAACTGGGCCGACTTGTAACTGTGGGTCCCAAAAAAAAAAAAAAAAAAAAAAAAGGATAGAAACAGCATGGGAGGTGACGAAATGCGATTCCGGTGCGCTCCGGCCACAATTAAGCCCTAGGGTCTCGTTACCAAGGCAGCACAGCAAGATTTTGCAAATCCCCCGGTGTCTCAGAATTCTTGGGCACCTCGACACTTAATGCTTCATTTTCTGGATAACGTAGTCGATGTCCTTCCTTGAATGCCGTTTTACATTTGAGACTTTGTGAATTAAAATGAGGCGACATGTCATGGGATAACGATTTACACATATACAGGTGGCGGTAGTATCGCGAATACAAGGTATAAAAGGGCAGTGCATTGGCAGTGGTCTCATTTATATTCTGGTGATTCATGTGAAAAGGTTTCCGACATGATTGCGGCCGCGCGATGGGAATTAACAGACTCTGAATGCGGAAAGGTAGTTGGAGCTAGATATATGGCACATTGCTCACCGGGAATCGTTAGGGAATTCGATATTCCGAGATCCATGGTCTCAAGATTGTGCTGAGAAACAACATTTCGGGCATTACCTCTCGCCACGGACAGAGCAGTCTCCGACGACCTTCACTTAGCGTCCGAGAGCAGCGGCGTTTGGGTAGAGTTGTGACTGCTAACAGAGAAGCGACACTCCATGAAATAGCCACAGAACGATTGTGAGACGTACGACGAAGGTATCGATTAGGACTGTGAGAAGAAATATGGCTTTAATGGGCTATGGCAACAGACTCCCGACGCAACTGCGTTTACTAACAGCACGACATCCCCTGCACAGCCTCTATTGGGTTCGTGACCACATCGGTTAGATCCCAGACGACTGGAATACCGTAGCTAATGACTTGTTGAACTCATGTCACGTAGGGCTGATGAACTACGCCGACTCCGACACGTTAGTGAAACGTATTACATGACTTTTCTCACATCATTGTAGATTATTGTAGTTTAAATGATGCGTCTTTGATCCTTAAAAGCCTATCAAGTAGACAACATAGAGCGTAGATTTCAATTGGTAAGAGGTGATGGTAGGTTCAGAGTACGACGCACACTCCAGGAAGACAAGATGTCAGGCAAGAAGGCACTGCGCGAGTTGGTAGTTGCTCCATAACGGTGTGGACTGTCTCCACACAGAATTGACTGGGTCCTCTGGTCCTACTGAACCGATCCTTGGGTGGAAATAGTTATACTTGGCTAACTGTAGACCATTTGCAGTCATTCACGGTCTTCATATTCCCGAACAACATTGGAACTTTTATTATGGTCGGCTGTAGGGGCAGCATGGCTCATCACTTTGGCAGGCGACATCCAGCGACTTGTTGAGTTCATGCCACGTCGATCTGCTGCACTACGCCGACTCCAATGCAATACTGGGAGGTTTTCCATGAATTTTCTCACATCAGTGTAGAACATTGTAGTTTAACTGATACGTCTTTGATTCTTAAAAGCCTTTGAAGTACATATTATCAAATCCCTTCAAAACACGTATAAAATTAGATGTAGTGTCGGATTATTGCTCTTTCTTCCACGTAGATCGTCAAATTTTTACATACTCATCCTAAAATAATTGAAAAATTATCACCATCAATTCTCAAGCCCCGAAAAAGTCTAAACGATGCTCCGGCATTGTCTTTTCTCAGGCTGATAGAATGAACCCACTTCTTTCATTACCATCTTACGAGTATATGTACAAATGCCAACGTCTGTCGTATTGCAGTCGCTATAGCCAGTGAGCTACGGTCTCCATAGGCCACTGAACCATTTGTGCGGCAGTTTTGCTGTTGTGCACCCGGCGCTTTTACGGCAGCTGGACACATGCGAAACGATTCTTAATAACCACGGACGAGTTCTCAGGGCAAATGCGCAGACCGATGACGCGGCTCTTCGATCACAAGCTCACTTGGAGTCTTACTGCGTATACCTATAGTGGATCTTTTCCTCTGCAGCGACGTGGAGCAGCCAACTGTCATCTTGAAGCTACGTCGAGAATTGGATTTTCAGGGTGTACATGCTTGACTTGGTATTGTCGCCAAACACCATGTTTTTCTGTGTAGCTAGACATTCCGTTGTTTGTGAACTAATATACTGACTCCAGAAATTGAGATTTAGTTTTATGTACCTTACCGCCCAATTTACTTACACTTGTTTTCACTTAAAAGACAGGGACGTAACTGTGTACTACTCTTTGGGTTGCGTATATATGCTCCGAAGCAGGTGAACAACGTTCATTTTAATAAACATACTTTTCATTGTTTATCTGGGAGATAGCTGCCGGGGCCGCTCCCAGCGTGGGACACTTCAGACGAGGAACAAACTTCTGCAGCAGACGTGACATGAGAGTATCAGACATTGATTGATCACTCCGAATAAATGGAAATGCTGCGTGCTCGTGCGAATCACCGTTATTAGCACCTGACAGAGTCTGAAAGCGGCGTCTTTCGACCAGCTGACTGAATCGAGCGGTATCCAGAGTTGTGGGGCACTCGGATGTGACATATCATTCATGAAAGTGGTGAGACTGGAGTGAGCAAAGGTTGGGAATTTGTACGGGCGCTGATAATCGCGCACGTGAGCGCCCCACAAACCAAATATCAACATCATCGGATGTGACAGCGGCGTGATGTTGTACTGCATGGGAGCGTGAGGGAGGGATACTGGTCGTTACTGTTCCGGCCCACCATGTCTGTTCACCGAATGGGAGAATCACCGTACTGTGCTCAAGGACATCGTAACCCCTTCACATTCTCGCTTGCCATCCGAGAAAAAGAAATTAACTGCCACAATCTATATCATCCCGGACAATTGGTCGAGGAATAACAGCAACTAAGCTACGGAATTACCGTCGGTCCCGTGGCTAGACTGTCAGTAACACGATGCAAACAACTACGTTTGGAGTAGTGACTGGGAAGCATGGAGTCTTGATGCGTGGGGTACCAGCGAGTCCAGCGATGATCTGCAGTTCTATGCTATCCCTGTGCCCATCTTGGTGAGTATGGCAGTGATCTACGGAGAGGTCCCATCTATTTAGTGGTTTGCAGAGGCACAGTGGTGTTACTTCTGGCTTCATCGTATGGGGATTCACAGAGTATGACTTCAGGCATAACTGGTAGTGATCGAGGCAAATCTGACAGCACAACGGTACGTCCCAGACATCCTGCGTCTTCATGTATTGCCTATCATGCAACAGGATTGTGCTACTAGTTTTCAACAGGACAATGCTAGTTCGCACATAGCACATGTCTCTATGAATTGGTTGCATGATGTTGAGGTACTTCCGTAGCCAGCAAAATTACCTGATCCGTCCCGGATGGGTCAGCCCAAACGGCCGATCAAATGGTGTACCAGTACACAGGATATCAATAACTGGTTACCACAATTCTAGACTACTTTGTCGCAGAAGAAGATACAATGGCTTGAAGACACTCCACCCAACTGAGTCACTGAATCAACCAAAGTCAGAGGGGTTACAACGCTGTACTGATGAACTGGCTCATAATACTAAGTTCTTTGTAAATTTAACTCGATTTTGTAATAACGTCAAACACTTCCTCCACATGTGAAGTATAATTTCGTTCCGTCCTCCCGTTGTGGGTGCTTCACGTTTTTGGCGACTGAATAAACGTGGCTGGTGATAAGAAACACACTAATAAACAAACCCAGTTGCCTTAAAACTGAGCGCAAGTGAGAATTCGTAATAATGAACGCATCAGACATGCAAATGGACGTTAATCAGAAGTGGTGCTCGGAGAGGATTTCACAGGCGGCGGCGCCCGGTGTCTAGGCGTTCTCTCGGTCGATCCTTGTTTACTAATTACCGCTTTTAGCTGCCGGCTGCGACTCGCTGTGCGCATGCAAATGCGAGATCCAGGCTGCAGATTCGTTCCGCTACGCACGCAGCGGGGCGTGCACCGCGGAATGCCGTCCGACTCCTGCTTGGCGGCTGCGGTGAGATGCGGGGTTCCAGCCGCAAAGCCTCAAGCTGGAGTGAGCACATCAGCCACACACTGCCAGTCTCACGCTACGGCTCAACATCTCTGAGTAGAGGGAACATACACATCGTGCCGCGCGCTTCAACGCACTGAACGCAAGTAGCAGTTCCATACAGGTTCCAAATACAAGTGCAGTAATAGCCAATTACCACAGTAAGTCACACATGTCGTCAGATCTCACTGCACCTTGAAAATAAGTTCCCAGATTTGCTCCATCTGCCAAGATCGACTGCTGACGGTATCTGGGGAAGGGAAACACACAAAAGTACAGCTTTTGGACTCGCCTTGAACTTTTTACACAAATATTGTGGATTTTCCTTGAGAACAATACAGGAAGCTTTGCTTATTACATAACTAGTCGTAGATGACTTTATCGGACCAAATTAGCTATTTGATTCTTGGTTAATCATTGCACGAAGAAACGTCGTGAATGTGTTAACGATTGTGCATTTATCCATGCTCAACGTCTGGGGCATTCTTCAAGTGGATACACGCAAACGCTCTCGGTTCCCACGTTTCTTCCTGTGGGTGCTGACTGCCGTCTCAAACTACTACCTTTGGCCATCAATTATCTCACCCACCTGACAACACTGTCCGTCTCGGGTGCCCGTAATCCCGCTGACCCTGCCTGACGGAGCCAATCTGGATAAAAGCTTCGGTCGCCGCAAATTAATCGCATCAGCAAAGGCCACCACTCCATGGGCATATTACTTGACTGGTTGTCTCTTGTTCAACGACGTATACAAGCTCAACATTCATGGAACATTTTGACCAGAGGTGACAACTGTAGGTCTTATAAGTATTACACGCCACCCTGTAACACTATGTGGGATTCAGCATCGTTCCTAAGTATATTACAAAAATGGTTCAAATGGCTCTGAGCACAATGGGACTTAACATCTACGGTCATCAGTCCCCTAGAACTTAGAACTACTTAAACCTAACTAACCTAAGGACATCACACAGCACCCAGTCATCACGAGTAAATTACATAAATCATTCTTCCGAATGGATACAAGTTATGGATCCAAGTGAATTCTGTTCAATATTTGTCATCATACGATTTTAAGTTTACGTAAAACGCGTCACCGTGATGACATGTTCTTTATTAAACAATATTAAGAGAAGGAACTAAGTGGTAAAACGGACTATACCCATTTAAAAACTCAATACGCAATTTAAGATGGATAAATACGTGCCCCATCTGCATCCTCGGAAGACCTGAGCGCTTATGACTCCCAAGTTGCATCGCCGTGATTAACACACGGTCAGATGAAGGCTATTTTTCTAAATCCAAGATAAATTCCTGGATTATTTCTTTAAACGATAAGATCGATTTCCTTCGCTATCTATCCCAACACAGAACAGCTGTCACCATCACATTACACCGTAATCTCCCTTCCTTGTGTGATGTCAAAATTTGGTCGTTCCTCAGAGGAATGGTACAGTTTGTTCACCGATGGCTCCAAAACGTCATACGTCTCGATGGGAGCCGATTTTCTTCGTGACTAAACAAGGAGGGTCAACCCATTCCGTTGCCTACAGAAATGCCGATGACGTTTCCCATTTATCAGGCCATTCATCGTACAGTTGATCTGCAGTAGACAAAATTCTAATATTCACTGATTCGTCGTAGGTCGTATCGTCTCTACAAGAAAACATTAGTAGACTTTGAAGGAAAGATCAAAGCCACAGGTTATTGGGGGATACAACAACAAAATCCACCACACATCTAGATTGTCAACACTGAGACCCAGGAAAAATAACTATTGCTATTAATAGACTAATAGAAGATCGCACTATTACTAGTAAAATGAGAACTTTTTGTGAAATGATCCTTTGAAAGTAACCTCCTGCTTTTTTGGAGAGAATATTGTAAATATTTATTCTCTCACAATTCTGGCTATTTCGGTGAAGAATTCCTCTCCCGTTCCGACATCTTTATCGCTGAGTAGCACTTGCACCTAGAATCCTCAGTTATTTGTGGGATATAGCCCATCCCTGTCTTCCCCTACGCTTTTACCCCCTGTAGCTCTCTCAAATACCGCGGAAGTTATCCCTTGTTGTCGTAACACATGTACCGTCCTATCTTCTCTTAACACATGTCCTGTTATCACTTCCTCTTATTAATGTTTCTAGGTGGTCCTCTCTTCGTTGATTCTGCAGAAAATCTCATCGTATCTTATCTCAGCCGGCCGGTGTGGCCGAGCGGTTCTAGGCGCTTCAGTCTGGAACCGCACGATGCTACGGTCGCAGGTTCGAGTCCTGCCTCGGGCATGGATGTGTGTGATGTACTTAGGTTAGTTAGGTTTAAGTAGTTCTAAGTTCTAGGGGACTGTTGACCTCAGATGTTAAGTCCCATATTGCTCAGAGCCATTTGAACATCTTATCTCAACAGTCCATCAAATTTTCATCAGGCTTCTGTCGCGCCACATCTCAGATGCTTCGATTCCATTCTATTCCGATTTTTCCGCACGCCATGGTTCACGACTATACGTTGTATGCTGCAAATGTCCGTTTTTCAGAAATTTCGTGTTCAAATTAAGGCCTATGTTTGGTAACAGTAGCCTTCTCTTGGTCAGAAATGCCCTCTTAGTCTGTGCTAGTCTGCTCTATGCGTCCTCCTTGCTCCGTCCGTTATGGTTTATTTTGCTTCCAAGATAGCAGAATTCCTTAGATTTCTAACCATTTTTGATTCAAATTTCTTCGCTAATGTCATTTCTGCTACTTCACCTTACTTTTGTCTTTTTCCCGTTTACTCTCTGGCATATACCGCACTCATTAGACACTTCATTATATCCAACAGATACTGTAATCCTCTTTCATGAACGTTGTCACTGATATCCATTTACCCTGAACTTTATTCCCACCCTCGAACCTTTCTTTCATATCCATCACGGCTTCTTCGAACACTTGACTGAACACTGTGGAGTGAAACACTAGATTCCTGTCCTACACGCTGTTTAATCCAAGCACTTCGTTCTCTGTCTTCCTGTCTTCAAGTATCCTCTTTGATCTTGTGTATACTATGATTCACCCGTATTTCCCTAGAGATAACTCCTTTTGCTCACACCAATTCGAACATCTTGCATCATTTTAAATTGTCGAACGTTCTTCAAGGTCGACAAATCCTACTGCCATATCTTACTTTTTCTTCAGTCTTGCTTCCATTATTAAGCGCCGCTTCAGACCTGCCTCTCTGGTACCTTTACCTTTCTTAAAACCAGACAAATCGTTATCCAACAGGTCCTCGTTTTTCTTTTCCATTCTTCGGTCCTCGGTTTTCTTTTGCAGTCTACCGTATATTATTTATGTTAGCAACTTGGGTGCTTTAGTTGTTCATACGATAGCTTTCGCACTTATCTGCCCTTGCTACATTCGTGTCTCCAGACTCATACATTGTAGAAAGTAACTAGACTAATTGTTTTCTTTTCACTTACTCCAATCATTTTAAAAATTTTGAAGAAATTTTGCCTACATCAACCACTTCATTTGTTCTCAAATCACCGAAATCTTTGTTAATCTCTGGAACCTTACATCGTCTATATCGACTACCATTAATTCTTAATTAACATCAGACAGTTAGTTCTCATCGTAGAGGCCTTCTTTATATCTTTCCTGCTATCTGCTCTCCCCTTTGCGTTTAAATGTGGAATATCCCTTGCCTTCTTATGACTGCCGCCTTTGCGTTTTCCTTTCGCCAAAGACAGTTCTGACTTTCCTATATGCCTACGAGCCGTCCTTTCTCCATATCTTCAAATTTTTCTTGCCTTGGCTTCCCTGTACTTCCTGTATATTTCTTTCCTAAGTGCTTTAAATTCCTGGCTGTATACCTGTCTCTTTCCAAACATTCTTTTACTTCTTCTTTTGTCGATCAGTTGAGGATTTTCTCCTGTTACCCTAGAAATATCCGCAATCACCTTCCGTATATCTATATTTCTTTGTCCAACTCGTTTTACCGCCGTTTTCAGACATGTTCATTCCTCTTCAGCAAAACTGTCTACAGTGTGTTCACCATCGCAATACCTATAGCCTCAGAAAACTTCAAATGCATCTCATTATTCCTCATTACTTCAAAATCGGACTTTTTAACTGTAGATTCTTCCTGACTATTCTATTAAAATACAATTCATTCTTCATTATTACTAAATTGTGATACGAATCTATATCCGTTTCTAGGTACGCCTTACAATCCCATTATGGATTCGTAATCTTTGTCTGACCACGACTTAATCCAGAGAGAACCTCATGTGTCTTCCAGGTATTTTCTGTATGCTATGAATGCGTCTCGATGTTTCTTTTACCTTACTGTACAAAAGCTTGTTTTTTAAGTGTGTTCACCTGCGCCAAGAGTAACTCCACCTCTTCTAATTTTTATTCGCTATTACTAGCTGAAATCTTTTGCAAAACTTTTTCATCTCTCTCATTGCTGCTGCCGAGTCCATATTCCCCGTAACTCTGTCGTGTATTTCTTGAACTGTAACAGTGTTCCAGTCACCCAAAATCATTAGCTCTTCGCCTGCATTCACATAATAAACTGCACGTTTGGTATCCTCACATATTTTTTCTGTCACTTTATCTTTTACTTCTATGTCGGCATGTGTTCCTGAACTATTGTTGTAGGAGGTTGTCTGGTGCCGGTTTTTATGAGAACAGCACTATCGCTGAAATATCCGCAGTAGCTCTGCACCTTTTTTTCTATTCATTGTGAAGTGTATTCCCGTGTCACAATTTTCAATGGCTTTAGAAAACGCCCCAAATTCATCTGACCAAAAATCGTTATCTTCTTTCCATTTCACTTCACTGACCCCCACTACGTCTAGATTCAGCCTTTTCTTTTCCATTTTCAAAGTTTCTAGAGTCTCTTTCATGCTAAACGTCCACTCGTTGAAACTTACCTTTCAGTGGTTTCTTAAACATTTTTCTAATGGCCATCTCCCTCTTCGCGGTTCCCTCCCGGAGATCGGAACGGGGACTATCAAGGAATCTTTTGCCAATGTACAGACAATGACACTTTCACTTGCGGGCTACATGTACCGTGAATGCACATAGCCCGTCTTTAATGCAACGTACCCATTACATTCTGAATCCCCATGACGTTGACTATTGTAGATTCTCTCACCCTTTAGGGACAATTTCGCATCCCAAGGAGAACTGGGGCTTCTGTGCTCGTTGGCAAGGTCGTTGGGAGAACTAGGATAACTCGTTACTGCGAAAATCTTCAACCAATGTTGTTGTTCTTGTTGTTGTTGTGGTCCTCAGTCCCGAGACTGGCTGCATGCAGCTCTCCATGCTACTGTATCCTGTGCAAGCTTCTTCATCTCCCAGTACCTACTACAACCTACATCCTTCTCAATCTGCTTAGTGTATTCATCTCCTGGTCTCCCTCTACGACTTTTACCCTCCACGCTGCCCTCCAATGCTAAATTTGTGATCCCTTGATGCCTCAGGTCATGTCCTACCAACCGATACTTTCTTCTAGTCAAGTTGTGCCACAAACTTCTCGTCTCCCCAATCCTATTCAATACCTCCTCATTAGTTACGTGATCTACCCACCTAATCTTCAACATTCTTCTGTAGCACCACATTTCGAAAGTTTCTATTCTCTTCTTCTCCAAACTAGTTATCGCCCATGTTTCACTTCCATACGTGGCTACACTCCATACAAACACTTTCAGAAATTACTTCCTGACACTTAAATCTATACTCGATGTTAACAAATTTCTCTTCTTCAGAAACGCTTTCTTTGCCATTGCCAGTCTACATTTTATATCCTCTCTACTTCGACCATCATCAGTTATTTTCTCCCCAAATACCAAAACTCCTTTACTACTTTAAGTGTCTCTTTTCCTAATCTAATTCCCTCAGCATTCAACCAATATGTTGTTGTTGTTGTGGTCTTCAGTCCTGAGACTGGTTTGATGCAGCTTTCCATGCTACTCTATCCTGTGCAAGCTTCTTCATCTCCCAGTACCTACTGCAACCTACATCCTTCTGAATCTGCTTAGTGTATTCATCCCTTGGTCTCCCTCTACGATTTTTACCCTCCACGCTGCCCTCCAATGCTAAATTTGTGATCCCTTGATGCCTCAGAACATGTCCTACCAACCGGTCCCTTCTTCTCGTCAAGTTGTGCCACAAACTCCTCTTCTCCCAAATTCTATTCAATACCTCCTCATTAGTTATGTGATCTACCCATCTAATCTTCGGCATTCTTCTGTAGCACCACATTTCGAAAGCTTCTATTCTCCTCCTGTCCGAACTATTTATCGTCCATGTTTCACTTCCATACATGGCTACACTCCATACAAATAATTTCAGAAACGACTTCATGACACTTAAATCTATGCTCGATGTGAACAAATTTTTCTTCTTCAGAAATGATTTCCTTGCCATTGACAGTCTACATTTTATATCCTCTCTACTTCGACCATCATCAGTTATTTTACTCCCTAAATAGCAGAACTCCTTTACTACTTTAAGTGTCTCATTTCCTAATCTAATTCCCTCTGCATCACCCGATTTAATTTGACTACATTCCATTATCCTCGGTTTACTTTTGTTGATGTTCATCTTATATCCTCCTTTCAAGACGCTGTCCATTCCGTTCGACTACTTTTCCAAGTCCTTTGCTGTCTCTGACAGAATTACAATGTCATCGGCGAACCTCAAAGTTTTTACTTCTTCTCCAAGAATTTTAATACCTACTCCGAATTTTTCTTTTGTTTCTTTTACTGCTTGCTCAATATACAGATTGAATAACGTCGGGGAGAGGCTACAACCCTGTCTCATTCCTTTCCCAACAACTGCTTCCCTTTCATGCCCCTCGACCCTTATAACTGCCATCTGGTTTCTGTATTGTAAATAGCCTTTCGCTCCCTGTGTTTTACCCCTGCCACCTTCAGAATTTGAAAGAGAGTATTCCAGGCAACATTGTCAAAAGCTTTCTCTAAGTCTACAAAAGCTAGAAATGCAGGTTTGTCTTTCCTTAATCTATTTTCTAAGATACGCCGTAGGGTCAGTATTGCCTCACGTGTTCCAATATTTCTACGGAATCCAAACTGATCTCCGCCGAGGTCAACTTCTACCAGTTTTTCCATTCGTCTATAAAGAATTCGCGTTAGTATTTTCCATCCGTGTCTTATCAAACAGATTGTTCGGTGATTTTCACATCTGTCAACACCTGCTTTCTTTGTGATTGGAAGTATTATATTCTTCTTGAAGTCTGAGGGTATTTCGCCTGTCTCATACATCTTGCTCACCAGATGGTAGAGTTTTGTCAGGACTGGCTCTCCCAAGTCCGTCAGTAGTTCCAATGGAATGTTGTCTACTCCCAGGGCCTTGTTTCGAGTCAGGTCTTTCAGTGCTCTGTCAAACTCTTCACGCAGTATCTTATGTCCCATTTCGTCTTCATCTACATCCTCTTCCATTTCCATAATATTGTCCTCAAGCACATGGCCCTTGTATAGACCCTCTATATACTCCTTCCACCTTTCTGCCTTCCCTTCTTTGCTTAGAACTGGGTTGCCATCTAAGCTCTTGATATTCATACAAGTTGTTCTCTTCTCTCCAAAGGTCTCTTTAATTTTCCTGTAGGCAGTATCTATCTTACCCCTAGTGAGACAAGCCTCTTCATCCTTACATTTGTCCTCTAGCCATCCCTGCTTAGCCATTTTGCACTTCCTGTCGATCTCATTTTTCAGAGGTTTATATTCCTTTTTGCCTGCTTCATTTACCGCATTTTTATATTTTCTCCTTTCATCAATTAAATTCAAAATTTCTTCTGTTATCCAAGGATTTCTATGAGCCCTCGTCTTTTTACCAACTCGATCGTCTGCTGCCTTCACTACTTCATCCCTCAGAGCTACCCATTCTTCTTCTACTGTATTTCTTTCCCCAATTCCTGTCAAATGTTCCCTTATGCTCTCCCTGAAACTCTCTACAACCTCTGGTTCTTTCAGTTTATCCAGGTCCCATCTCCTTAAATTCCCACCTTTTTGCAGTTTCTTCAGTTTCAATCTGCAGTTCATAACCAATAGATTGTGGTCAGAATCCACATCTGCCCCAGAAAATGTCTTACAATTTAAAACCTGGTTCCTAAATCTCTGTCTTACCATTATATAATCTATCTGATACCTTTTAGTATCTCCAGGATTCTTCTAGGTACACAACCTTCTTTTATGATTCTTGAACCAAGTGTTAGTTATGATTAAGTTATGCTCTGTGCAAAATTCTACAAGGCGGCTTCCTCTTTCATTTCTTCCCCCCGATCCATATTCACCTACTATGCTTCATTCTCTCCCTTTTCCTACTGACGAATTCCAGTCTCCCGTGACTATTAAATTTTCGTCTCCCTTCAGTACTTGAATTATTTCTTTTATCTCGTCATACATTTCATCTATTTCTTCATCATCTGCAGAGCTAGTTGGCATATAAACTTGTACTACTATAGTGGGCGTGGGCTTCGTGTCCAACTTGGCCACAATAATGCGTTCACTATGCTGTTTGTAGTAGCTAACCCGCACTCCTATTTTTTATTCATTATTAAACCTACTCCTGCATTGCCCCTATTTGATTTTGTATTTATAACGCTGTAATCACCAGGCCAAAAGTCTTGTTGCTCCTGCCACCGAACTTCACTAATTCTCACTATATCTAACTTTAACCTATCCATTTCCCTTTTTAAATATTCTAACCTACCTGCCCGATTAAGGGATCTGACATTCCACGCTCCGATCCGTAGAACGCCAGTTTTCTTCCTCCTGATAACGACGTCCTCCTGAGTAGTCCCCGCCCGGAGATCCGAATGGGGGACTATTTTACCTCCGGAATATTTTACCCAAGAGGACGCCATCATCATTTAATCATACAGTAAAGCTGCATGTCCTCGGGAAAAAATACGGCTGTAGTTTCCCCTTGCTTTCAGCCGTTCGCAGTACCAGCACAGCAAGGCCGTTTTGGTTAATGTTACATGGCCAGATCAGTCCATCATCCAGACTGTTGCCCCTGCAACTACTGAAAAGGCTGCTGCCCCTCTTCAGGAACCACGTGTTTGTCTGGCCTCTCAACAGATACCCCTCCGTTGTGGTTGCACCTACGGTACGGCCATATGTATCGCTGAGGCACGCAAGCCTCCCCACCAACGGCAAGGTCCATGGTTCATGGGGGTTCAACCAATATAGCTGATGATATTTATTGATGAAATTTATTCATACTCCGAGCAGCAAATGGGATGGAAGCGGGACCAACGACTTTCTGATACGTAATGTTTCAATAACGTGGGGTCCAACAACCGTAAAGTATTTTATAAAATGCATTTTAACCGTCAGCTGTTTATTTGTTTCACTATTATACAAAATGAACTTTAACTATCAGCTGTTTGTTCGTCCCATTACTCATCTACCGAACTCGGTTATTGACCATCATCCAGGATGTAGAGTACAACAAATTAGTTAAAGGCATCCCACAGTCCTTTGAAGCTGAACGATATCGAAATTATCCAGTGAAATTGCACAACGTGACATAATTTGTCTTAAAATACGAAAGACATATCTCATGTCAAATAGACAGTCATAAAGGGAAAAGCAAGATGAACAGTTACCGGTAGATGTCTAATGGGACAAATACCCAGCTGATGGTTAAAATCCATTTTACAAAGAATACTCTTTGATTATTAAGAATAATGCCGCCCATAAACTAAGTCACATCCAACAAAGTGCTCTGATTACAATCCTGAACAATATTTCAAAACTTACATAGACTTCCTTTTAGATTACCTGTTATCCCGTTTAATAGGTCCATTCCTGATTATGCCTATCACTTCATTCGTCTCTAAGAAGTTCACTTCTAAAATTATACGAATTTTCTTTATGTTTCTCTATATGTGCTTGTTTCTTTTGTTGTTGTGGTCTTCAGTCCAGAGACTCCATGCTAGTCTATCATGTGCGAGCTTCTTCATCTCCGAGTAACTACTGCAACCTACATGCCTCTGAACCTGCTCAGTGTATTCAACTCTTGGTCTCCCTCTACGATTTCTACGCTCCACACTTCCCACCCATACTAAATTTGTGATCCCTTGATGATTCAGAACGTCTCCAGCTAACCGATACCTTCCTCTAGTCAACTTGTGCCACAAATTCCTCTTCTCCACAATTCTAATCAGTACCTCCTCATTAGTTACGGGATCTACCCATCTAATCTTCAGCATTCTTCTGTAGCACCACATTTCGAAATCATGTACTCTGTACTTGTCTAAACTATTTATCGTCCATGTCTCGCTTCCGTACATAGTTACGCTTCATAGAAATACTTACCTAAGGGACTTTCTGACACCTAAATCTATACTCGATGTTCACAAATTTCTCTTCTTTCTCTTCTTCAGAAACGCTTTTCTTGCCATCGCCAGTCTACATTTTATATTCTCTATACTCCGACCATCATCAGTTATTTTCCTTCCCAGATAGCAACTAATTTACTACTTTAAGTGTCTCATTTCTTAATCTAATTCTCTCAGCATCACCTTATTTCAGTCGACTACATTCCATTACCCTCGTTTTGCGTTTGTTGATGTTCATCTTATCGCCCTTTCAAGACACTGTCCATTCCGTTCAATTGCTCTTCCAGGTCCTTTGCTGTCTCTGACAGAATTACATTGTCTTCTTCAAACGTCAAATATTTTATCTCTTCTCCATGGATTTTAAGTCCTGCTCCAAATTTTTCTTTTTTTTTCCTTTAGTGCTTGCCCTACATATAGATTGAATAACATCGGGGGTAGTCTACAACCCTGTCTCACTTCCTTCTCAGTCACGGTTTTCGTGCTCCTCGGTTCATACAATTGCCATTAGATTTCTGTACAAATTGTAAATAGCCTTTCGCTCCCTGTATTGTTTCCCTACCACCTCCACAATTTGAAAGAGAGAACTCCAGTCAACAGTGTCAAAAGCTTTCTCTAAGTCTCAAATGCTAGGTACGTAGGTTTGTCTTTCTTTCACCTACCTTCGAAGATAAGTCGTAGGCTCAGTATTGCCTCGCGTGTTGCACCATTTCTATGGTATTCAAGCTGATCTTCCCCGAGGTCGGTTTCTACCAGTATGTAATGAATTGGTGTTATTATTTTGCACCCCTGACTTATAAAATTGATAGTTCGGAAATTTTCACACCAGTTTCCAGACCTCTCCACGTATAAAACCTTCTTTCATGATTCTTAAACCAAGTGTTAGCCATGTTCAAGTTGTGCTCTGTGCAAAATTCTGTTTGGCAGCTTCCTCTACCATTCCTTACCTCCAGTCCCTCTGCTACTTTCCCTTCCCTTCCTTTTCCTAATATCGAATTCCAGTTCCCCAGGACTATTAAATTTTCGTCTCCCTTGACTATAAGTGATATTTCTTTTATCGCATCATAAATTTCTTCGATCTCTTCATTATCTGCGGAAGTAGTCGGCATTTAAACTTGTAGTACTCTGGTAGTTGTGGGCTTCGTGTTTATCTTGGCTACAAAAATTCGTTCAGTGTGCTTTTAGAAGTAGATTATCCGCGTTCCTATTTCCTTATTCATTATTAAACCCATTCTTGCATTACCCATATTCGATTTTTGTATTTATAACCCTTTATTCACCGGTTCAGAAGTCTTGTTCCTCGAGCCACCTAACTTCACTAATTCCCACTATATCTAACTATAACCTATCCATTTCCCTTTCTAAATTTCTAACCTACCTGCTCGATGAAGGGATCTGACATACCACGCTCCGATCCGTAGATCGTTAGTTTTGTTTCTCCTGATAACGAAATCATCCTGAGTAGTCCGAATGGTTGACTGTTTTACGTCCTGAATATTTTACCCAAGAGGACGCCATCGTCATATAACTGTACAGTAAAGCTACATGCCTCGGGAGAAATTACGGCTGTAGTTTCCCTTTGCTTTCAGCTGTTCTCAGATGAATTGCCACGTATAACCCTCTTACTAAATTTAGTGTAGTTTCCAAGTAAAGTACACTATGGGGGTATAGTCCTGTTAATAGAAAAAGCTAATGAACAGAGTTACCCTTTTTGCAGGATTTGACCGTGAATTGTGTCTATGGTTAAGTAAATTAGACTGTGCAGTTCTTTTCCTACGATCTTACCGAGTGGTTAGAAACAAATGCAATATGAATCCTATTGCAATGAAGCTAGGGCATATCAGCTCCTGGTTCATTTAGTGGTTTAAAACATGTACTAATGGTCGCCAGCGTATCAAGTCAATGAAACAGTGAAGTACTGGAAAAGCAGAAGTATGAATATTGCCTACTTTCTAGCTACTGTATTATTAGGTTCTTCAAATAAATATTACTCCACTTCAACAATGTTGTATTAAACCCTTATACATAACGTTTTTAAAACAGAAAAAGCCCAGTAAATAACTTCAAGGAAGCTAAAAATCATTTGGCCACGGAGAACCTTTAGAAAAGCATTTTCTATAATCAACACACTTAAATACAAAAATTCGTAAATACTAATGCACACACTTTTTATACTAAACATTTCACTTCAAGGAAACCTCATTCTTACTGGAATTTACTTTCAAAAGGTATTGTTGATTTAATTAAAATGGTTCAAATGGCTCGGAGCACTATGGGACTCAACCTCTTAGGTCATAAGTCCCCTAGAACTTAGAACTACTTAAACCTAACTAACCTAAGGACATCACACACACCCATGTCCGAGGCACGATTCGAACCTGCGACCGTAGCAGTCCAGCAGTTCCGGACTGCAGCGCCAGAACCGCACGGCCACCGCGGCCGGCTGTTTGAACTAACTCTGTATAGTCATTTAACAGAGTATAGTAATTTGGATACGCACTGATTGAATTTTACAAAGCAAACTTTTACTATAACACGATGCAGTGGTTAAGAAGAAACAAAAACAATTTGAATGGTGCCTCTTTATATTAACTTGGCACTTCAGATGTCTGTTAAACAGGATACTCGGATTAATTAAACACCAGGAAGGGACCCTATATAGGTGTGTGATTAGGACAAAATAACAGAGTGAACCAGTTTCTTTAAAATTCAGGAATGATTATTAAAACACAGATTAAATTAATGGTTCACGCTGTAAAAAAGTAAAAATACAAAAAAATATGATCTTGTGACTGTAGGCTTGGGTGTGGCGAACATTTATGATGGCTACACCACCCACAGTATGGCCTGCAAGCAACTAGCTGTATGGGCTCAATTTCTCTTCTTGGCGTCGTTCAATTTTATATACAGCAGTCCAACAACTCGCAGGAACACCGTAAGTCATTTGCAGTCTTCATCCGATGCATTTTTGTGCGAATTCGCTGGCAAAGCTTCTCCTGCTCCTCAAAGATGTTACCTCAGCCACTGCTGCGTATAGACTGTGTGACTTACTTCCCGCGCTTGCTCTAGGTAGCCCGCCAATTCGCCATTGCCATCTTTCCACTCCACTGGGCCACTTTCGATTCAAACAAAAGCACACTGGCTTTTACATAACACCTATTTCTTACATTGTCCCTAAGCGTGACCATTTCTTAAACTGTCAAACTCAAATCAACATGAACAATTTATACACACAAATATTCTAAATGCAAAATGTCCTCCGTAAATTATTATCATGAGAAACAATTTACATAGGATTTTACATACATTACTCACATACAATGAAAAGAACTTCAAACTATAGTACAGCACAATTTATTTTACATCTACAGAAAATATAGTACCAATATGCGAAAATTTTAAGCAAAACAATAGATTTAAGTGAATCATAAACAAATAATGTTAAGTCATTAAAAAAAGCCAAATTCGCTACCCACTTAGGATCATCAAGCAATTCTTATAGACGTACTTTCATTTCCAAAAAGGTATTGATTTCGTCTGTCAAAGAGAAAAACCGATGAAGCATCGTTCCTCTGCTCAGGAATCTTAGTTCTGCGTGGCATTCTTTCCGTTTTAATTAATAGAAAAGATAGATCATGCTACAACATATGTTTTCCCATCCATGAAAACACAAATACACAAAAATAAGGAATTATTCTTAATGACACTTTGCTGTCCGAGAGAGCATTTGTGATGGCTTTTAGTGTAGCAAATTGTTCCGAGCGAAAGTTTGTTTTAGGATAGCTTGCTGTATGCAACTTCGGGGACTGACATCTAGCGGCTTACCCGGGAGACACAGGTGCATCTGTCACTGCATGGCATGCAAAATTTATCCATTGTCTCCTACTGAACGAGTACATTCACGACCTATAAGAATCTACATAGAGGATAGTGGTTTTAGTGTGGTCGCTTTCAAAATTTGTGTAATGCACTTTCTTATTAATAGAAAGGTGGTGTAAATCTCAGTTTTCTAGCGGGTATATTTTCAGAGATAGAAAAATTTGCTTTAAAGCTAGAAAAACTACACTTAAGAAAGGAAATTCACCTGGGAACAATTATAACTTGTTTTTGGTTGTCAACTGAAATACTCACCTGAAGTATCAGGGTATAGAATTATTTAATTGAAATTTAATTTAAAAATTTCAAATACCTTACAATTTTCATAGTATGAGAATTAGAATAACTTCAGAAAGAACTATTAAAATCACGATTTATTTTATTATGTGTTATGTGAGCCTGTGAGTAAATGAGAGTGTGTATGTGGGGCATTCGTCAAATTTCAATACTGTATTATATACCGTCTTGAGTAAGCTGCAAGACTTACACAAGCCTGTTGTGGGAAAACGATCCTAGGGGATCTACCCACTATGCTGATGATGTATGTCTAGGTGTTATTGCTGTTGTAACAGAGCAGCCAGAAAATCAGCTGGAGTCAAATCTGTATGTAAAGAATATTTCCTGAATTATTGTCTTTTCATTTTCCTTTATGAAACATTACTTTAATATATGTATGTCAGATTGGCTCTAATACGACTGTGTATAAGGATTGGTGCAGACCAGTTCTGGCGCGAGTATGACTACGAGCGAGTATTCTGATTGGCAGTCAGTATGATCAGCCAATCAGAATTGAGAGGGCTTCCGCTCTTTACCTGATAGTTATACTGGGAGTGAGGCTGGAAGAAGGAAGTCGCTCGCTAGCTTTGAAGGTGGTCGGTCAGGTTACTAGTGCCAGTAAAAATAATGTGTCAGACGAAGATTTACTTAATGTTTGAGTTATTGGTGAGCTAAGTCGAAAGCAGTTGTTGTTGAGGACTGCTTGTCGAAATTTCGGAGGTTTTCACTAAATCTGTAGGACAGATATTCGCATGTGAAATATTGGCCTACATAGAATCCGCATGGCATGTTTTAGTATTCAACTACTGAGCGTTTTTGGAGTGCTGTTTCTTTTTTAGAAATCAACAAGAAGGACCGAATGTAATAACTCATATTAGCGGTGAAATTAATGACTGTGAAAACTTTGTTTAATTTGGGTCGGTTTTGGACACATTTCCGGCTGCTGTGCGTGTGAAATGTGTGTATGAATCGTGAACTGGTAGGAAATAACCAATAGTTTAAATGTGGACTGAATAGTACCTTTCCTTTGGTTATCACGGAAAAAATAAACATTATTGTATGGAAATATCGAACATTATTTTCCAGAAACCAATCCACTGTCTTACTGCCCGATAAAATTGGATGACACTATTTCTACGGAACTTTCTTTCTTAATTGGAGTTGCGCGGCCTCAGTAATTGGGGATATTAGGTGGTGTTTTTATCAACGCTGGTTTTACATCATCTTGTAAGTATCTACGTTGCCGAGTGAAGGGACATTGAGCAGACGCCGTCCTGAGGTAGGTGAATTTCAATTTGCAGCCTGTACAGTGACAATTAGGAACTGACACGCGAGAAATAAAACCCCGACCCGCCGCAGGCTTTTCAGAAGTGGCAAATTATATTCACTCGAAATTATTTCTTATGTCTGTGCGACGTGACTTAGTGGAACCCATATACAAATATTAACCGAAAAGAAATGTTTCTTGTTGCTATTTGGCACATCGCTAAGTGACATATCAGATTATAAAAGACTCATCCGATAGGAAACACTTACTTCACTGTAATGCTGCTAGAAATTTTCTTTCAGTTCTTCAAGCTTTGATGGGCGTTCCTATTGCGACAAATTATCGAACTGATCTTTGTGACAGGTATTAAAGTGCCGTTCAACAGAGTACTATTTCTAAATATACGAGGTTTCGATGACATATTAAACATTTGGCATGATTTTCTACAGCAGTACAAAATAAATTAATTTCCCACTGGGGTTTTAATAGTGCCGACGCGCCGCTCCTCCTCCTTTTTTTGTCTGCTACTGTTGATCATCCATCTCGATCCACTCTAGCCAAACGGATGCTGACTAACGGCTTTGTGTCGCGTCGATGCATTTGACCGCCGATGGCGCGGCGGTTTGTCTTCCGTACGACGCGCCCGCGTACAGCGGCATGGCGAGGCGTGGCGGGCGGACCGCACGGTCAGCTAAGCGACACGTCTCGGCCACTGCAACAACATACGAATTCCGCCCGGGTCGCTGGCCTTGGGCAATCGGGGCACTAGCGCCGCAGGGGCACAGTTTGGATGAACCTGACTTAGAGGATACCGTGTAGCAAACCAGACGAAGGGGCGAACGTTTAGTACAGTGGACTCCCTTTGGAGTTCAAATCATAATTCTAACACCCAGATTTAACCTATTTCCTTCCCCATCCTTGAGAAAGTTCGAGTTTGTAGTCCATGTCTAATGACCTCGAAGTCCACTGGAGGTTAAACTGAAATAATCTTTCATTCCTTCCTGTGGCAACAGCTCCTGTTTGTTGATATAGATTACCACCGCAAAGGAAGTAATTTTTATTGAGCTAGTGTCGGTAAAGTTTCAATATTGCCACATAAAAAAATGTGGTTGAATTCCTAAGGGACCAAACTGCTTAGGTCATCGGATCTTAGACTTACACACTACTTAAATTAACTAAGAACAAGCGGCCACTCCTCGCGTCGTGCCACATAGCATAGAGCACTACCAACGAGTCTCCTAACGTTTCCGACATCAGTAGATATGTGACATCCAACCTGAGTCTGATATCTTGCACAGAGGCATCCTTTGGAGCATATGTAAATCCTAAATAAGTTCTCATTTAGGAGATATTTAAAGTATTTGGCTGTACAAAATGTCGGTGACAGGACGTGCGAGAGACGTACGACGGAAGCGGATACTCGGACATACAAGTAAAATTTACTGTGCAGTTCTAGAGCGAGATGCTACCTGTGGAAGATTATAATCAGGTTCGGAACACTCTTAACGTTTACAATAGAAGATGCTGAGTCCACTCCAAGAGAAAAAAGACGCACCACGAAGGAATTACCAGCATGGGAAGGAAATCGGTAGATGTGATGAACATGTGCAGACAAAAGAATGACTTCAATTTCTGAAAAACTTGATGATTTATTTAAGAGGAAGAATTTCACAAATTGAGCAAGTCAGTAATATGTTCGTTCACCTCTGTCTCTCCTGCAAGCGATTATGTGGCTTGGGATTGATTGATGGAATTGTGATAGGTCCTCCTGAGGGATATCGTGTCAAATGCGGTGGAAACTCTCGTCCTGTGCGCGCGGGCGTTACCTTGCTGAAATATAAGCCCAGATTGGCTTGCCATGAAGAACACAAAAGGAGCGAGAAAATCGTCGACTTACCATTGTACTGAAAGGGTTCCGTAGATAACAACCAAAGGCAGGATGCTATGAAAAGACATGGCACCCGAGACCATCAGTCCTGGTTGTCGGACCGTATGGCTGGCGATATCGAGTTCTTATCCTCCCATTGTCCGGGCCATCTACAGACTTCCTACCGTCTGGAATCTCATCGACTGGAGTACAGCTTTCAGTCACTAGTCCCCATTCGAGCTGAGCCTTGATTGCCACCGAAGACGCGTCTGGCGACGCACCGGACAGCGGTTGGATACCAACCTGACTATCGCTAACCATACGGCCCGACAACCAGGAGTAAATCATTTGATGTGCAATTGCTTTACACAGCACGGCCACTTCGGCTGTCATCGCTGGCAACGTTACAGCACACCGGTACGTTGACGATATTCTGCACCCCGTTTTGTTCCCCTTTATGGCATGATGTTCTGGGTTTGCCTTTCAGCAAAATCATTTCCGACCGCACACTGCGAGAGTTTCAACTGCCTGTCTTCGGAATTGCCAACCCCCCCGCCCCTAGGCCAGCAACGCTGTCGGATCTCTCCCTAACTGAGAACGTTTGTAGCATTATGGGCAGGCTCCTCTTACGAGATCGGGGTTTGGACGCTCTAATGCACCAGTGCGACTGTTCCTTAGTATGTCATCCAATAATCATGTCAATCAATGACAAGCCGAATAAATACTTGCGTAATGGAAAGAGAAGCACCAACACTTTATTGACTCTCTGAATTTGTGAAGCACTTACTCTTGAATAAATCATCCGGTTTTTCTAGAATTGTAATGATTTGTTTGTCTGTATATGTACATAACATTTCCTCATTTCCGTCCCATTCGGATAATTCGTTAAAGGCTCGTCGTTGTTTGTGTTAGAGTACATAAACTTTCGCTAAGTCAATCACCACCAACATTATCAAGAGCCCAGATGAGTGTCACGTAGTGACTATATTCCACCCAACACCCAAAATCAGAAAATGATGGGCTCTCTTCTACATATAAGAACTGATTTACCACGTGTATTTTGACTCTTCATGCTACTACAGTACTCAGCCTAAACTCAATATGACAGTTGTGAAACTGGTAACGCTTTCCCCCTAAAGTGTCACGTATCTTGTTCTACTGTCAAAATCTAGATATGATTTGCCAGATATTTGAGCCTGTTCCTCTGTAAATTTCAAAATGGAGTGTTTTCAAGCATCAGCAACCGTATCTGAGTGACTTCCGGGCTGAGGCATCACGCTCAGCTGTCGGCATAAAGGGAAAAATAATATACAGTTATTGTATTACACTCTAGCCGGCCGGAGTGGCCGAGCGGTTCTAGGCGCTTCAGTCTGGAACCGCGCGACCGCTACGGTCGCGGGTTCGAATCCTGCCTCGGGCATGGATGTGTGTGATGTCCATAGGTTAGTTAGGTTTAAGTAGTTCTAAGTTCTAGGGAACTGATGACCTCAGATGTTAAGTCCCACAGTGCTAAGAGCCATTTGAACCATTTTTTATTACACTCTCAACGACGGTAATGTCACTAACTTGTTAGACAAAAAAAAAATTTATTTATGTACATATGTGTGTATTTAGTTGAGGCAATAAACAATTAAGAACGCCGGCGGTGAGATAATTTACTACAATTTAGAATGGAGGAAATTGTTGTTTCATTTGTAAATATACAACGACTTGTGTCTCTGCCGAAACATACAGGAAGTTAGAGGTCACATGGGGAATTAAGGAAAAAATACTGAGCAGGACGTCAACTCGACTGTAAATCTCAAAATATAACATTTATCGACATTACATGATAGACCGACTTCATTTATAATGGTGTTTTGTATACTCCGCTAGGTATCGTAATCTCTTTCTATAGTAGTAAAACATTTAGATTAGCTCTCGACAGAGCGACAAGCTGTTGCATTGAAATTACGTTACGTATTTCGAACACACAGTGTCGCTTATTCGTCACATTACAAACTCGTGTGTCGTGTTTGAAATAACGAGCTTTTCATTTATCAGAATGATTAACAACTTACCTTTGAGGGACAGGAGAAGTCTCTCGGAATTTGCTCACATAACTCTCGCCCTGTCAGCCTGAGGCGAACTATGAACCTACTATATGCGACCGTGGCGTCCGTTTGTTATGGACGATCATAAAATTCTCTGGAAATGCCAACGCCCATGGGTGAACCTCGGGGTAAATTCGCGTCCATTACGAACACGCGAGCGTGCTTCATCCCCTTGCAATTCTGGTATATAACGAGAGCAGAATATTTCACATTTTTAAATCACCCACGGTTTCCTTTGTGTTACATTACTTTCATTTTCTTTTGGATGGAGCGATTCAACCAGATACCATATCAGGATATATTTTCAAGTGTGCGTCTGATTTACGTACTCCACTGCATTACAAATAGACATAGGATAATTCGAAGGTGGCCAAGCGGTTAAAGGCGCTACAGTCTGGAACCGCGCGACCGCTGCGGTCGCAGGTTCGAATCCTGCCTCGGGCATGGATGTGTGTGCTGTCCTTACGTTAGTTAGGTTTAAGTAGTTCTAAGTTCTAGGGGACTGATGACCTTAGAAGTTAAGTCCCATAGTGCTCAGAGCCATTTGAACCATTTTTTGATAATTCGAAAATTAGGTGCTTGGAGGCACCATAAGTCGCGTTGAAATTACTCCAGGACGCCTAAACTTCTTTCTTATATCCTATTTATTTGTATATTGCTTCATGAGAAGCAAATACTTCCGACACATTCACCAAAGCAGATTCGCCTTCACCGTGTCTTACGCCTGTTTATGCATAAACGGTCTACAAAGGTCTCAGGCCTTTTCAAGGCCACCACACGTAAGGAGGATTTCCCGCACAGAAAACAACGTTAATGAAGCATTTTGGCGGTTTGTAGTCACCGTGAATAGCTATGCAACAATAGTATTTTCGACTTTGGTGCAAACGAATAGCTCTCACTTCCTCCAAGACATTTAACTGCAGTCTTTATAGCTTTCTCTACCGATTTTTCCCGGAGTGCATCTAAATCTACATCTACATGGTACTCCGAAAGTCGCACTTAAGTGCCTAGTAGAGAGTTCATCTGAACACCTTCACACTCATTCTCTATTACTCCCTTTCGAATAGCGTGCGGGAAAAACGATGCTTAAATATTTCCGAGAGAACTCTTATTTCCTTTATTTTGTTGTCATGATCGTTTCTCCCAAAATATTTTCGCCTTCCGAGGAGAGAATTGGTTATTGAAATTTCATGAGATGATCCTACCGCAGTTATCACCTCACATTATTTAAGGCCAACTGCCAATTTTCGCGCCAAAAAGATATCTTATATAAATTGTCTTGCAATCGATTTTGATCTTCTGATGGCATTTCTAGATGATAAACGACATCACCTGCAAACAACCTAAGACGGCTGCTCAGGCTGTCTCCTAAAGAGTTTATATAGATAAGCAACAGCAGAGGGCCTGTAACACTACCTTGGAGAACGCCAGAAATCACTTTTGTTTTATTCAAGGACTCTCCGTCAGTTGCTAAGAACTGTGACCTCTCTGACAGAAGATCAGGAATTCAGTCGCATAACTGAGACGGTATTCCGTGAGCACGCAATTTGACTACAAGCGCCTTGTAAGGTACGGTACCAAAGACTGCTGTAAATCTAGAAATACGAGATCAATTTGAAATTCCTTGACGATAGAGCTCAACACTTCGCGTGAATAGGGAGCTACCTGTGTTTCACAAGATTGATGTTTTCTAAGTTCGTTTTTACTTATGTGTCAATAGAGCATTCTCTTCGAGAGGTAATTCATAGCGTTAGAACACAAAATATGTTCCAAAACTTTGCTGCTTATCAACGTTAATGACATTCACCTGTAATTTAATGGATTACTCTTGTTCCCTTTCTTGAATATTGGTGTAACCTGTGCAACTGTTGCAAAACTGTGTGAACGTTGTCTGAAGAGTTCATGTTTTCATTGTAATACCGATTTTCAGTTTCAAGCTCCGTCCATCGGCACATGCTCCGTAATTCAAAGTGATGCATAACAATTTCACTGTCAGGCACCTTCCTCTAAGTTCTGTCCACCTATCCTACTCTATCTTCCTCTCCTTCCACATGTATATAAATCAAAGTCACCCACTTCGGTTTCGTATGTACTTTGGGTCTAAACTCAGGAACAATTATGGATATTTTGATATGGCTTCCACTAGCCGACAGATTCATAAGGAAGGTTTCTGTATTTGACTGATAATTGTTTCTTGCAAATTGGCTGAACCGTAATGGGCTAGACCAGCAACCAGTGTGAAAACGATGCCATTGCCATGTAGCGATGAATGGCAGAACACACTGCCATCGCCCATACGTATTATTGTTGCGTGTAGAGAGTGTTTCCTGTCGTTGTTGTGTTTCAGATGGTGCTTTTTACCAATAAAGCATGGGAAAGCGTGCTTCGTTCCACTGTAGCGTGGTAGAGATTGCCTTGTAGCGATGTTGTGTTGTAAAGGGTGCTTCGTGTCAATGCATCGTAACGGAGCGTGCTTCTTACTTATTTCATATGGCAGAGTGTGCTTCGTAGCAATATTTTATAACAGATGGTGAAATTTTCAGCTTTTTTTATTTCCATCTCAGGAGCTGTTAAGCTTTATGAAATTTGTTCGCGGATTGTTTTGAAGTTTTTAGAATCTTTAATCTACCTCCCCTTCTCTGTTGTTACACTTAAAAAAGTTACATTGTCTCTTGCCCTGTCTGTTTAGTTTGTTAAGCACCTCCTTTCTGACTATCGGACTCATGTTTGGTGACTTTATTGCGAGAAGAAAAAGTCGGAAGACGCGTTTTCCGCGAAAGGCAAAGGGCCCGAGTTCCAATGTGCTATGAAGTTTCAAGGTCTTACTTTCGTTTCAAAAACTAAAATTAACTACCAAGGTTTATTTACGACTGAAACTAAAATATATATTCTGGATCGACCTGTATGAGAATATAATACATGTTTACAACGGAAGGAGAGAGTGGGGTGGGGGCAGCTATCTATTCGACATTATGTGATGGTTCCTGAATTCCACTTTAGTGACATTCCTGTTCCACGACACTTCCTAATTGCTTGGAATAAACGAGTACCGCTTGTTAGTAAAGTCTGGATACTCATCAGCCAATATACAGAGACATAATCCATATTCAAATCAGAAGCCAGTTTTCAGCTGGATAAACACTATTTAAATTAGAGTCAATACTTGCACACACCAACTCGGTAAGGAGAGTAATGCTCATACTTTGGCTACTCATTATCCATTTCCCAACATATAGTTGTGTCACCAATGAACACAACCTACTTGCCATTTTATTAGGTGCTGTGCATCTCATGGACAAACAGAGCGAGATGACTGCAGCAGCATCTTTTTTGACAGGATCAATACTGACCTTGATATAGGAGGTCTTAAGGAAGGAAGGAAGGAAGGTCGGGTTTAACGTCCCGTGGACTTGCCCTTTCAAACAAACCATCCCCGAATTTGCCTGGAGCGATTTAGGAAAACCACGGGCGACCTAAATCTGGATTCACAGACGCGGGTTTGAACCGTCGTCCTCCCGAATGCGGGTCCAGTGTACAAACCACTGCGCTACCTCGCTTAATAGGAGCTTTCAGTTCACCAAAACGGTCACACTACACGTGCAATAAACATGAACCACAATTCTATCACAAGTCTGCGTCAGCGACACAAACGTATAATAATGTGTCGATTCATCATAAAAACAGATATTGCTGGAAGCTTCCTGGCAGATTAAAACTGTGTGCCGGACCGAGACCGGAACTGGAGGTTTTTTCGAATCGCTTGGCATTCTTCGTTGCTCCAGACAATTACGATAAACCGGTCAAACTAGGGAAGTAGGTTATTTCGCACAAACTCGGTCGAATCTCAACTATCTTTGATCCGGTACAGATACCTCTCCACTGTTGAAAGATTTCTATTGGTTTTCAGTTCCGCGATTACTTATCTCAATACCAGTCATTTCGACGTTATGTGATGGTTCCTGAATTCCACTTTAGTGACATTCCTGTTGCACGACGCTTGCTAATTGCTTGGAATAAACGAGTAACGCTTGTTAGTAAAGTCTGGATACTCATCAGCCAACATACAGAGACATAATCCATTTTCAAATCAGAAGCCAGTGTTCAGCTGGATAAATACTATTTAAATTAGAGTCAATACTTGCACACACCAACTCGGTAAGGAGAGTAATTCTCATTCTTTTATACCTGGTTTTGAGTTTCCTACCTACAGAGAATATTAAGCTAACAAATAAGTATAACGAGGGGATAACAGCGGACCCTGATTATTAGCTAAGACATTGAGACATTTTGTTGCAGTAAACGTACCAATTTCATAGCTCTTCTATGTAAACTGAAATTCAAACTTCATTTATTTGACGACTAGTGAGAAGTTTGAGCATTGCCTTATGAGTTGGGTTCAGCTTGGGAGTTAGCAATAGTGATCACTTGATAATGTACAGATAGGACGTTATATTATGATATTAAGGGGAAGAGGGAATGGCTGTGATCTCTCTCATCAGGCTGTTTTCTCCCATCCAGTGGAAGTTCTTGTCGACATTATACGACTAGTGTTTCATGTTGTTTTCCTTCTCTTAGATTCAGAAAATAGCTGACAGAGTCACATGAAGTTTTGAAGAGTACTGTTTGGTTCTTCAACGCACTCACATCTTGGCACCACTGAAAATCTCCAGGATCAGTTTGATCGTCGCCTTTGACGTGGGAAACTGCGCCATACGCGACTCAACAGGTGTTGCAAGCTGCAAACATCTAAACTACACCGAGCGGGGTGGCGCAGCGACTAGAAAACTGGGCTAGCATTCGGGAGGACGACGGCTCAATCCCGCGTCTGGCAATTCTGACTTAAGTTCTCTGTGACTTCCCTAAATCGCTCCAGGCAAAAGCCAGGATGGTTCCTTTGAAATGGCACGGCCGACTTCCTTCCCCATCCTTCCTTAATGCGATGAGACCGATGGCCTCGCTGTCTGGTCTCCTCCCCCAAAACAGCCCAACCCTTCTAAACAGCGATCCACATCTATTTGTTCCATGACGAGTTACTTCAGTTGGTACAGAAACTAAGTTGCTTCTACCAGCAAGTCGTCACGATAGTGGAACTAGATAGGGTAGTACGAACACTAAAGGATCTAAACAGTCTCAACTGTAGCGACCAATCATTAACGCGCTGGGAGGGACATGTCCCAACATGGCGGAAACTGAGAAACGTAGTGAAAGGTTAAGTAACTGGAGTCGCGTTCATGAATCGCAGATTTCAGGCACCTGTTGAACCATTTCGATCATTGTATGAATACTGGTCTTGCGCTGGTAACACTGAAAAACTGAAACTGTTTCATCTCGCCATGATAGAGCGATAGGTCACCGGATCAAATCTGACGACGCTTCTGTCACAATAGAAGTGTAACATGTTAACGATTTCTGATCATTCTAATTAGAAAACCCATGGAAACAAAAATCACTGTTGATCCTCTTAATAAATACGGCCGTCTGCAGCCTGTAGGATCCAAAGGAGGAAAAAAATTAGTGTTCAAAGTCCCGTCGACAACGAGGTCATTAGAGAAAGGGGGATGCAGAGATCTTGGGGGGTTGAGATGGGCACATCGAATGAAAAGTCAACGAATGGCCTTACATAGGGTGAGGAAAACTTCGCGCACTCAGACTTCGCAGCGCGCTTCCTCATACAAAAATGTCTCTCGCAAAATTTCGTCCTGCGTATCTTTCGAGCAGTAAATGGAGATTAAAGATTGGCAACCTGGCAACACTGTGATCAGGTGTACAGAAACTATGCAACACTGTAATCACGTGTACAATAATTACCTCTGTCAGGATGTAGCAGTGGTGGTGTGCAGTTAGTGCAGTATTTAGTGTTTCAGGTTATCATGCAGTAGGTAGATGGTTCGAATCTAGCTTGCGGCTTATTTTTTATTTATTTGCAAAAGTAGTCTGCATGGTATGGTATGCTGCGTCTTAATCGTCATATAGCGAGCACAGTGGGTCTTCTACAAAACATTTGCAGTTTCGTTCTATGATCCCAGAAATGGATGTACTACAGTCGTTTCCATTGGCCAGCATTTAAAGAAACCATTTGCATGTCGTGTACCCGAGTTGTTTCTCACCACTGCATCTACTGGATTCCAAACTCGTTTTGTGAGTACCCTACCCTAATGGTCCCATTGATTACTGCCAACTACTATTCTTGCCACTTTCAGGTCCATTATAATTCATAGGGACTTACGACACAGGAGAGCAAGCAACCCGCTCCGCAAATAATTTATGTGGGACCATTGTGGGAGGGTACAGAGTAAACAGGTTTGGAATCTTGTAGACGGAATGGTGGGAAACAATTCGTGCAGAAGTCTTCTTTAAAAGCTGCCCAACGAAATCGGTTGTACTTCTACAGATGTGTTCGTAGTGTTTAACTACAATTGTTTTATAGATCACTCATTGTAATCGCTAAATGACGATTAAGACGCCAGATACCGTACCATATACCGTACCACGCAGTCTACTTTTAGCAAATACTTACAAAATAAAACCAAATAAGCCTCGACCAAGAATCGAACCGTCTGCCTCCTACACGCTAATCCAAAACGCTATCCACCGCACCAACTGGATACCAGTTCTGAATCTGTCGACAGCCGTAGTTACCTTACATGTGATTGCATTGTTGCCAGATTGTCAATCTCTGACGTCCATTTGCTGCCCGAAATATGCGCAATGCGAAATATTGTGACAGATATTTTTGTATTGCCAGTATGTGAGGAATCGAGCTGTCAAGTCCGAGTGCGCGTATTTTTCTTCACTCTGTATATGGCGATACCGTGAGCACCAGAGGCGCCACAACCGCAGCTGGAGTATATGGGGGATACAATCAGTCGTTATTCCAATCACTTGATGTGACCAAAAGCGAGGGATAAATGAACCCTGTATGTTACTATTCTAGATTCAGATGACAGCCAGGATGGTTCCCTAGGTGTTCCCCAACCGTCTTGCCTCTGATGCAAGTAATCAGTCTCTACGGACCTTCTGATCAACAGCATGGTAGGCCATAATCTTCATTCATTCCTTCCTTCCACAAAGTCTGTCACGGTCATTTGAAGAAACAGAAACGCAGCTCCTAACTTTCTAGTAAAAAGGATACAATTTTAAATGGAACATTCTACGTATGTCATCGTGTGTCGATAGAATCGGGTAACTTGTAAACGGCCAGGAAAAGCAGGTTCCATAACGAAATACGTTCCGTTCACTAGCCGTTGTTTCTTGCTGAAAAGAAAGAGTATTTTTTTGGGCGGGGCGTGCAGTGAAACGGCAGTAAGTCGTTTCGGAATTTCACAGTCCGGACAGCAATTCGCTTCCGTACGCCGATTACAATAGAAAGAAAGGCTGGAAATTCGCTTTGTCGCACCGTAGTCGAGCCGCACGGCACGCTGAAAAATGTGTTATTTAGGCAGCAGTGGGAGAGGGTGGGGGGCGGCGCCCCGGCGACAAACAGCAATTGCGTCCGTAAATATTGACAACTCGTAGTGGCTCGGAAAGGATTGGCGGGAAAGGGGAGGGGAGGCGGCGTCCCCGTATAGGATGTTCACACCGGCCGCCCAGGTCGGTGTGCATTCGCGCTTGCTTATCTGCAACAGCCCCGGCTGTCTCTTTGTTTGTCTGCTTCCCATTTGTAAACATTGAGAAAAACGGCTGTGGTTACATTCGTAAAACGCGCTGCCATCCTAAAATGGCTCTCGGATGGCGTTTCAGTGCCGATTGGAGGACATCTGTCGTGAGAGACAAGAACAAATACGCACCCGCATTGCTTTACACGGCGCCATCGCAAGCCTGTCCTGCGGCAACATTATTTTAGAAATATGAACCTCTCTCCAATTTGGGTCTGTTATTCAGGTAGTTTTCTTTGCTGGTCCAAGATATTAGAGACATTGATTGGTTAGCGAGGTGGCGTATCACTTTTTTATGACGTATTGGTTTAGTTTACCTAAACGGAATACCGTGCTCCGTAACTGCTCGAAATGTCGAAACGAATTTTTAAATTCATTATTTCAGTGCAACATATAAACGTGCCGGGATAAGGGAATACGGAAACTTAGACATCTTTGTTTCTATGTCAACGAGTAGCACCTTTTCGTTGTTGCCTATATTGCTCAATAATATTATGGCAATGTATTATCTGCGTCGCCAGCAGTAAATCGGCGTATGAAACCAAACATGAAAGAATGTCGGTGTCTACACAGAAAAACAGAAACAAATTTGTCATCTCTCGATATCGGACTTCACCCCCTCCAAATATCAATTTCCGAATTAGATTTGTCACAGGAGAAAATTCAGTTTTTTCTGAAGCTAGGTAGCTAATATGAGACAGGTATGTTTCGGCTTCATGGTCAATACCCCATGGGAACATAGTTTTATGGCATCTTATTTCTATACCCTTGGAGCTATTTTAAGGGCAAGCAATATTTTAAAATTCTGTCAGAAATATGCTGTTCCACTAATATCGATATTATTTCTTTATGATGTCTACACTTATTTTTAGAGGTAAAAGAATGGAGTTCAATTACGGGAAAGAAAACTAAGTTTATGTACGATAATTTACAACATGTGTGAACATACGCCCTTTGTTGTGTGTGTAAAGATTTGTTACCGTGATATCAAAGGACCTGTAATATTCATGCGTTACCTTTACTTTACCACCGATTTCATGTAACGATCTTATACCTGACTGTGTGATTTTACCACTGTTTTTTATGGTTTTCATGTGTTTTATACCAGATCTTATTCAACTTACTTTCCTTACGTGATTTTAATCATGTTGGACTTTCTTATCTTGCCATGACGTACTTACTTGTCTTTCATTTCCGACTGAATGTAATGGTTTATACTTTATCTTATTATTGTACCACTGTTTTATGTCTGACTTACTCGTTTTACACCTGAATGTATGGTTTCAATATTGTTGGAGTTTCTTATCTTACCGTATAGTGTTACGTTGTCTGTAAAAACGTATCTATTATGGACCTATTTGTTGGTGTTTTTAAAACTTGTTTTCCTATTAATAGCGTCTCTGAGGCTTTCAAAACTTTGTTTCATCGGCTTGCCGAGTACGGCGTTGCACGATGACGTATAGACACCTTTATGCTACTATTACAAACACTAATTAAATATTTTCTTGTAAAGATCGTAGTTATATTTGAAATATGTAATTTGTAATGTTTATTAATGCATGTGCGGTTAATCATCTTATAAAAAACTGAAAAAAGGAAATAGACGTAAAGTAAAGGTGCCGCTCGACGGCGCTGTTCGCATAAACATCCCCTGTCCTAGTTTCCCTAATATCTCCCGCACTGCGATTTCTCAGTTAGGTGAATGAAATTCAGTCCATGTAAAAGATGTGCTTAACTGGAATGAATAGTCATTGGGTTGCCGTAATTGATGTTATTGCATAGCTCAGATGCCATTAGTTATCTTTGAACCGTGGCACTGTTTTGTAATGTACAAAAAGCACGTATTATTTGGTTTTTGTCTTTTAGGGTGATTTTATAATGAGCTTAGGATCAAAACTTGTAATCAAGTAATAAAGATAATTAATATATTGCAGCCTGGCGGTTCTCTGCAGTTTATTGCGCAGTTTGGTGAACCATAAAGTTGCTTGCGTCATACTTCTCAGAATCCTTGAAGTTATTAAATATCTGTGTCACCTTTGTGAAGTTGTGCTATACTGATTTAGAGGCGACCGAAACGATACCGTCGTCGATTCCATTTACACATTCCTCTCCAAGTTATCCTCTAACCTGTTCTGAACACTCGTTTCTGTATTGGACATTAAGGTTTGGAAAGAGTATAACATACGTCGGTGAAACATTTCGATCCGTTTTAGTTTGGTTCCATAAACTTAACTATCTTACTTTCAAATCCTTCTGAAACTTAGGCCGACAAAGCTTGGAACAGACGTTGAAAGAAATATCTGTATAAACAGGGTAGTTTCGGATGTGCAGCTTCTTAAAGTAAGCAGGATGAACAAGCGTTTTTTTTATACAATGAAATCCAGTGTCGTCGTGTAATCCTTTGTTTCGGACGGTCTGTTGGTAAAACAAATATCTTCAACGTTAATAAAAACAAGAATGTGTGCCTTCAGTTGAAACTGTTACTTAACTGGTGGCAAAATTCGAAAGTGGTCATAAATTTCTAGATGCTTTGTAAGCTGGTCAAATGCTGTCGCAGGTATAT
The DNA here is from genome assembly GCF_023864345.2 of Schistocerca serialis cubense. Taxonomy (NCBI): domain Eukaryota; kingdom Metazoa; phylum Arthropoda; class Insecta; order Orthoptera; family Acrididae; genus Schistocerca; species Schistocerca serialis. The sequence continues at coordinate 283,868,219 of NC_064644.1, read as the reverse complement.
ATGGAGTTTCCATTCGCCTCCACAACAGCTCGCTTACTTCTGCTTGAGCAAATGGTTCAAATGGATCTGAGCACTATGGGACTTAACATCTGAGGTCATCAGTCCCCTAGAACTTAGAACTACTTAAACCTAACTAAGCTAAGGACATCACACACATCCATGCCCGAGGCAGGATTCGAACCAGCGAACGTAGCGGTCGCGCGGTTCCAGACTGTAGCGCCTAGAACCCCTCGGCCACTCCGGCCGGCCTGCTTGAGCACAGTGCCGGTAAGCCGAGTCAGCAATCATCGCTAAACACGACAGCATCGTCTCTCTATCGAACCAACAATGCGACGATTGTGTTAGACAGAACTAGGCTAGTGTTTTGTTCTCTATCACGTGATACAGTAATGTTGCTCGACTGTAATGAATATCATGACATTCCTGTGGACATGAATAATTGCAAAGTTAAGTATTTCATTTTGTTCAAGTTGTAACAAACTGATCTAATATTTGAGGTGTTCTAGTATCTGCTTGGGCTCCTCCAGGTGTAAATCTAAGAACCCACCTAATAAGACTGATTGATGAGTAAGGTTTATGTACATCATTTATTAGCGCTAAGTAATGATCAACGCGTAGTGTAAGTTTAGTCATCTGTTCCATAGTTAATTGCCGTTTGGAGTGACATCTCATGGCAAATGACAGGAGCTGCGAGCAGGGAAGTTGCCACAGAGGCGGTATCTGGTGAGAAAAACGGTAAAGCAAACAGCTGTCTCAGCGCCGGATCGCAGCTGGTTGGTCGATTGAATTGGGGAGTGAAGGAGCTAAACTGCTGAGTCATCAGTCCGTTTTTCAAAGGTCACACACGTCTTGGATGAAAATCACTTCCCCTCCCAAATGAAACCTATCACTTAAAATCGAGGAAGGAACAACGCGCGACCACACAGAAGGAGAAAACGAAAGAAGCAAACCGAAAGTTACAACATTAAGTGGAAAGAAAAAAACGGTGGACGGTGGTAAAAAAATGTAGCAGACGGCCTGGGCTCGTTGGTCACTAGGATAAAAACGGATAAGCCAATCACTCTGCAACACACTAATCTCCAGCCTGAAAGCACAAGGCAAGAGAAACACAGATGATAAAAAGACGAACTATTAATCGAACACATAGAACCAGAGAAACCGAGGAAGGACTATGATTTAGGTATGGTGAACGCCTGGGAGAGAAGGCCACACTCAAACCGTTAGATTAAGTGAGAAAAACCTCGCTCTCGAGTAAAACGTAAAACTAGATCAGCCATTAGGTATTGTGGCCTAACACCGTACGGAGTGGGTCTGGAAAGATCAGCCTTTGTGCGGCTAGACTGGGACAGTCCCACAAAATTCGGATTAGTGTCAATCATTCCCGCTGCGACATTTTGGCATGCCCTAGCGATGGAGGACATAACCATGACTCAGCCAAGTATGGCCGATGCGGAGCCGGCAACAGACAACAGAGTCCGTGCGAGTGGCTTGCGTGAATGACCTCCACACATTCGTTGTCTCCTTGATAACACCTAGTTTATTTGGCATACGTAGGGTGTGCCATTCGATATTCCAGATCCCGAAAACTTTACGACATAAGATCAGTCTCCGGTGTGCCGGTCTCCAGAGTCGGTTAACCGGTACCTTGTTTGGTCTTCCTGTCAGTAAATTCATTTCGCGCAATACCGATATGTCCTTGGGTTCAGATGCAGGTCACTGAACGTCCACGGTTTTCGGGGGCATAAACGGACACCTGGACAGTCATTACAAAAGGATGATGAGGGAAGCACTGGTCCAGAGCCCAGAGGCTAGCATGTGTGAACAGATACATCTATTTATACCTTCTTTTGACATTAATCGTATACACCGAAGCTCCAATTAGACTAGTATGCATATCCAGATATGGAGATATGTAAACAGGCAGAATATGGCACTGCGGTCGGCAACATCTATATAAGACAACAAGTATCTGGCGCAGCTGTTAGATTGGTTACTCCTGCTACAATGGCAGCTTATCAACATTTAATTGTTTGAACGTGGCGTTGCAGTAGGGACATAAGCGATTTGACACAGCATCTCCGAGATAGCGATGAAGTGTCGATTTTCCTGTACGACCATTTCACGAGTGTGGCGTGAATGCTAGGTATCCGGTAAAACATCAGGATGTAAGGGCTCATATGCGGTTCCTCTTCGTCGAAATGTCTTGCCTCAAACTCGTCTACGTTAGAACCGCACGTGCCGCATTACACGCCCTAAATTGCTCACTTGTGACCCTTTGGTGAAATTGTCTGACTGATGTCAAGTTTAGCCGGCCGAAGTGGCCGCGCGGTTCTGGCGCTGCAATCTGGAACCGCGAGACCGCTACGGTCGCAGGTTCGAATCCTGCCTCGGGCATGGATGTGTGTGATGTCCTTAGGTTAGTTAGGTTTAGCTAGTTCTAAGTTCTAGGGGAATAATGACCTCAGCAGTTGAGTCCCATAGTGCTCAGAGCCATTTCAACCATTTGATGTCAAGTTTGTGAAATTGTATGAAGTTTATATGACGTGTAATAACAATAATAGTAATATCGGGAACTAAATTAATGACCCATAAATGATGTAGGCCACAGAGTTGCGAATTGGTTAGAGTAATGTTTATTCCGAAAGCAAATTAATAGCGAAAGTCGTATTTAGGATTACTATGACACTCGAGCGCATAGCCATTTGACGCAGTTCGATCATTTACAATCTCATCGCGAATTACAAATTCGATACTCCACCTCGTCAACTATGCGAAAAGTTAGAGTTCACACCAGGCGCAAGGCTGCTCACCGCTAAAACAAAGTCCCGCGTGCCACACAACGCGAAATTTTTTAAGTCATTTCACTTTCTAGCTGCCTAAAGACCGACTGTCCGCTTTCGCGTCTCGATCCGTACTGAACCCTTTGGTGTCACCAGACGAACTGTCTTCTTTCGCGTCTGCTCCACCACCCCTCTCCCCGTCCCCTGCCGCGTTTCCCGCGCGCCGAATATCCTCACTCAACTGACTAGGGCAGTTCCCTTTCCTGAAGCCGTCCATCTGGTTGGCTACAGCTTACTCTACATTATTTTGCATTTTAACATATTTAAATATTCAAAGCTTGACCACTTTCACGTTCTAAGTAAAGTAACAATAACATCCATTGTTAAATTCTTCTGCATGAAGCCAATACAATTTTCTTCTAACTTTGACTGTCACGGCCAGTAGCCTTGCACCAATGTGCTTTCCGGTAAATAAATAAAGAACAAAAGTAACTATTATGCACTAAACTTTACAACAGAAATTCTATTACCTAGTTATTTAATAAGGTGTCATACTGTCAGCGTTCAATATGTTTTGTGTAGAGCATAATTAGCATGGAGGATAATTTAAATTTACTATATCTTTTAAACAAATAAAGTTACAGCAGTGATATTTACAACATTTGTTATTCTAATGATGCGCTTCTAAGTGAAATGTCGATTGTGAAGATCGACCAAAGTGTTCAGATTTTAGCATTTAGGTCTTTGTTACAAAATTTGTTAATTTCACTTTAACAGTAGATCCTAAACTATTATACATATGATCAAGATTCAGGTTTTATTGGGATCATCATGAAAATTTATGAAATATGGTAGATTAAAATAGCTGTGGCTTAATTCCCGGAATTACTACAGAATTAAATACTTTTCATAAATGTTTCTCTTTATGGCAGATCATAGGTCTGCCATATTTAACACTGTTATGCTTCCCTGGGTTTCCCTATTACGTAGTTGTCGTCTGTCACACTCGCACACTACAGCGCTTGGGCCTCAATAGACAATAGACGCCTGTGAGTTTCCCCATCTGGTGGTGAATCTGTGTACTTTGTGGCACGCGGTCCTGGACGACAGGGTTCGTTTCAAAATTCCTATAGGCTGACTCTTTCGGCCATACATTTAAATGAGAGCGCTATGCTTGTTAACTCACAAGGTCTCCGACATCGCTGCGACGGGCAAAAAAATCATATAACAACGGCACCTACGACTTCTGAAGAGAATCGTTCAATGTGACGAAAGTGCAAACCTTCCGCAAGTTGCTGCAGATTGTAGTTCTGAGTTATCAACAAGTGTCCGCGTGTGAACCATTCATTCACCGAAACATCATCGAAAAGGGCTTTCGGAGCCAAATGCCCACTCGTGTACTCTTGATGACTGCAGGACAAAAAGCGTTACGCCTCGTTTGAGCCGTCAACACCAACATTCGGCTGTTGATGGCTGGAAACATGTGGCCTGGGCCGACGTCTCGATTATAATTGTATCTAGCGGATGGATGTGTACGGGTATGGAAACGACCTTGTTAATCCATGAATGCTGCGTGTCAGCAGGGGACTGTTCAAGTTGGTATTTTCTGTAATGGAGTGGGGCGTGTACAGTTGGAGTGATATGGGACCCCTGATACGTTTAGATACGATACTGACAGGTAACACGCAGGTAAGCATCCTGTCTGACCACCTGCATCCATTCATGTCCATCGTGCATTCCGACGGACTTGGGCAATTCCAGCAGGACAATGTGACACCCCACACGTCCAGAACTGGTATATAGCGGCTCCTAGAACACTCTTATAAGTTTAACACTTCCGCTGACCACCGTACTCCCCAGACATGAACATTATTGTGCATGTCTGGGATGCCTTGTAACGTGCTGTTCAGAAACGATTTCCACCCCTACGTACTCTTTCGGATTTACAGACCGCCTTTCACGGTTCATGGCGTCAGTTCCCTCCAGCATTACTTCAGACATTACTTGAGTACATGACACGTCGTGTTGCGGCAGTTCTGGGTGCTCACGGGGGCACTACACGATATTAGGTAGCTGTACCAGTTTCTTTGGTCCTTCAGTGTAAATTAAACGCTCCTGCTGTATTTTTCTGCCTATATGGAAAGGATACTCTGGGTAGTGATGAGACAACTGACTGGTTTTTACAGCCGATTGTTACTAGTCCCTTTAGCCACGTCAGCTGCATGAATGTTTTCACGTACTCTATAGGTCTGAGTGGTTACACCTGAAGTGAGTTAACCGATTGGCACAATTCGCTGAAACCTATAGCAACTGTATGAAGTTGTTCACTGTCTTTTGGTTTGACTGCTTAGATCTATATACCTTCCAGTCTTTCCAGTTAAATACGAAACATATCTCCGATTGTCAAAATTTTTAAAGGCAATTAATGTTCTTTATTTTAAAGAGAGACCAAAAAAAAAAAGACTGAAGCATTTCCAAAATTTATTTATCTGTTTACCTAAATACGATTTTTGCCTAGTCCTGGCTCAAAATATGGAGAGGATAATAAAAGGTGGTACATTAAAAATTTATGTTCAAGTAAATGAATAATTACCATTTATTTTAATTTATTGAAACTCTGCCTCTCTTCCGATTGGTCTGTACCCGTTACACACATGGTTTCATAACACGAATCGTCCTCCCAGACATTGTAAATCACATTGGAGTCGTTTGAAGGAGCACTTTTTATCCACAATTTCTTCAATTTCCACGCCACTGAGCGTTTCGACATTTGTAAAACTACAACGGAATGAGTAGACTGTTTTAATTCTGTTGCTTTCATAGATTGATTTCACTCAAGAGAATGAGTGAATAATTCAATACAACCGAATGAGTTGATTGTTTTTGTACGTTTGTTCCCTGCACTAAATCTCAGGAGCTTCAATAGGGATTTTCATACGGTTTCCACTAATAGACAGATAGATTCACGAGGTAGATTTCTGTATAAATCTCTGGCATCCATACACAGACGAAATAAGGTCCTCCGCACCAGTTCTGCCTTTACGTTAGGGCTAGTCTGAAACACTACTCCAGCAATTTTGATACTACCTTCACTAATAAACTGATTCAAGAGGGAGGTACTTGGGGACAGGACATGGGCATAAAGTTGCCTGGTCACAACACCAAGATGGCATGAGTTATTGCTGATTTCTCCAGTAACCAGTGATGCAAGAGATATCACATACTAAACTGATAAGAACAGATTTATTTGTCGAGGATATGTTAAACTTACGTGGAGGGAAATGCAGGAAAAGGTCACAAAGAAAATGTACTTTATACCAGACCAGCACAGGAGTTTTGAGGTCAGCAAGTGCATGTAACTCGCCCCAAACTCCGTTGGCCACTGTGGCCGCTTGGCAACCGGCAAGGGGTCATACACTTAGATGTGTGTGTCTGACGTTTACGCTCACTCGAACTGGCTGGTGCATGTAGCTCCACGTTAAGTCTGGCAGATGGACATGGGGAGCAACTGCTCTCACGATGCTTAAGGCTCGTTCGAGCTTTGTGTACTCGAATTCCCTGGCCATCTACTCCAGATACCCGAGCGCCACTCACTCGCTCGCTGTGGGATCAGGCACTTGAAGGAGAGCTCGACAGTGAAAATGTATATCTTGAGTGCGAAACACGACAGTCGTAACAATGTTTGCGAGATATTTTCGTAAGTTGCTGATATGTCTGTCGGCTAGATGTGTAAGGTGGCACAATAAATGAAGGCCAATTTCGCACCTCACTTAAGAGTTTTATATATCGTAATGAGAAGGTGAATATGACACCTAACTTACTTTGGTGGTAATGAGCAGATTTACCTGTAAGTATATAATGCAAAAGGGCTGACACTCAATCGACGGTATTAACACACCACTCCTTTCTAACGAATGTCAATGGGCACAAGGTAAAACAAGCAGCGAGAGGAAACCTTTTGTGTGGAAGCAGGTGCCGGCAGAAGCAGAGGCCAGACCACGGGAGGCACCACGAAAACCTCTTAGGGGGCGTCCCGCCGTGGTAGTCAGCAATCGGACAGGTGACACATACTGGAGTGCAAGCTACTGGCCACCGTAAGTAGGACAGAGAGAATCTTTTGGAAAACTTACAGGTGTACAGATGCTCTACTCTCCTGTCACTCATGTGAAGGCACATATCTGCAGAGCATGACGAAGTGTAAGTTCAGAAGCTTTGCTAGTTTCAGTGAAAGCTACTGTAATTAGAAAGACACACAGAAATGTGTGTCAGGTGTTTCATCCATTTATATCATCGTTACGTGTAAGATTTTGCACATTATCCCAGGAGCTACAAAAAGTTGGTTCACATTTAAGACGTGTAGAGTACATTTTGCCTCATCCTATAGCAGTAGAACGCAACACTGAAAGACAAGCCCATGAGATACGAACAAATATGACGAACAATATTATACAGACCATTGGTGTTAATGCAAGTATATGTAAATCGGATAAATTGAGCTATAAATACTGGAAAAATTGTGAACTGTCTATTGCTTCACGCTTTGTTTATGAGGATTAGTCACTGCAGAGTATGGTATTGGTGACATCTTAATTTTCCGAGAGTACGCATAAAGATCTGTGGTATTTACAAATAAGTATATAGAGGAAATATTATTCATATTGTTACAAGGAAATACCAGTATTTAAATAAGATTTCCATTGTGCCGGACCAGGACAGTAATATATGCAAGGCATTAAAATCCTTTCACCATTATGCATTCACTACACATGTTTTGAATGCAATCCTGAAGTTCATATTGGATGAAGATTATTTGATAAATGAGCTTGCAGTCGTTAATATCCGGACTTAAGCTGCCAAAGGTATTGTCCGTTTCATGAACAAAACCGGTGATGTGAATTTGATACCGACAAACTTGAAGCAAGAAATGGATAGTAGATAGAAGAGCTTACTTAAATTGTTACAGTCTGTAGTTACGGAGTACGATAAAATCATGGAAATACTTCCAGAGAGAGGCGTCTCTAAAAAATTTAGTGGTTGCAACAACAGTGCCGCAAATAACTATTAACATTTTTAAAGTCATTCATACCTTCTATAGAAACTCTGGAAGGCCATAATGTTTGGATCACTATTTCTTAGTAACTCCCCAAACATCAAGTGCACTGAGAACAAGTTCTCATAAACAATGAGTAGTTTTGTCACGAGGAACATTCGGAAAACCAATAAATTTTTCTGTAGGACCATCTTGTGTAGAAAGCCAAAGAATTATACTCATCTGCAACTCAGTAGAAACATCCAGCTTTTCATCTGCCTGCTCTCTAAGAAACACATATGGCTGTAAACTTCTTCTACGCGGTCAAGAATGACATCGGCAATCGACATCTGCTAAGACATCAAGAAATAATATCCATGGTACCATAGGGAGCTGCAGAGATTAAAAACTCCAGAAGAAGGCAGATATTTGAATATATCCAACAAATAAACGAGGACGTAGGTCGCAAACTGGTGTTCTGAGATGAAGAGGTTGGTACAGTAGAGGAATTCGTGGCGGGCAGCATCAAACCGAAGAGCAAACCGCCAATTAAAAAAAAAAGAAAAAAATGGGAACAAGACAGGAAGAGGCGGCAATGGTTGCCTCTTTCTGAACTCCAGCACTCCAAATCCTCACCATTAGTTACCCATATCGAAACTTAATATGGAAAGAGACTGCTGCCGTATTAGAGCATATGTGAGTGGTCAATGCTCAGAAGAACTACTGTCACTGGCGACCTAAATCACAGGTGATTCGTTTTAACTTGTGCTTTATGTTCCTAAGAACCCAGCAGTACTATGCGAATGATCAGGAACAAACTGGACCTTCCTGAACAAAAGCACCGATAACTCAAGGTTACTGTATTTCTTGTCGGAACTTTCATCTTAAAAGTGTCCTTTAATGCAAGTCCTTGCTTTCCCAATAAACAAACAGCAATAAGTCTCTCGATTACCAATCTACATTGTTTCAAAATCGCGTTATGTTATGGGTAGAAGTTTGTCTCCTTCAGAAATTCAATGTTCAGTTCGTCCTTGAGCCAGCAACTGACAATTCTCTTCTGTATGTGCCTTCTTGAATCCTGGTGTTTCTCGCCTTTTCTGGTAAGTTATTTGTCACACATGTTCCGAAAAAAGTTGACGTCCACTCTTTTTCAATGCAAGACCCGCGAAACACGTCTATACCAACAGTTAAGGAATAATATGTTAGTCAAGGGTACCTTTCATACCATGAAACTTAAATTTTTTTGTTGTGTTCCCATCAACTTTTTTTAATATCTTAAGTGCGCTGTGAATTGCTTATCTCTCTAAGGGCACTTTGTTTCTTAAGTGTAGCTTGAAAATAGTTTGTCATCTAATTCATGAAATAGAGCCGCAAGTGTTCCCTCTACACAATTAATACTATTATCGGTTAATCACCTGCACTCAATTATACTACTACAACAAGTTTCGTTAAGCGAGGAATGAACAGTGCGCGCAGTAACACAATTTCATGGTTGAGGCAACACTAATTGCCATATTTCTACGACACACGTCACTGCCTGCCGCTCTGCCTGCAGCGGCATGGAAACTGGAGGCTATTTCTAGAAGCCACCAGCTAACTGTTTAAGTCTACATCCTGCATAGGTCACGAATGGATCGACCGAAACTACAGCAACATAAATAACAAACATTCACTGATATGAGCGAATTGTTATATTCTGACTTGTTACTGTGCGTTTTATTCAAATTTTTGGGTAGCCTAAAGCCTCAAAAGCCGCTGAGGAGTTTTCGCCAGCCGGCCGATGTGGCCGAGCGGTTCTAGGCGCTACAGTCTGGAACCTCGCGACCGCTACGGTCGCAGGTTCGAATCCTGCCTCGGACATGGATGTGTGTGATGTCCTTAGGTTAGTTACGTTTAAGTAGTTCTAAGTTCTAGGGGGCTGATGACCTCAGAAGTTAAGTCCCATAGTGCTCAGAGCCATTTGAACCATTTTTAGTTTTCGCCACTGCTGGCTTTAACTACCTTGGATCTGTTGTGCAACTCCCGCCGTGCTCCGTTTCCACGTGCTAATATTCAGTCGGTCACGTTCGTCACTATTTACCTCCGTTCACATCACTACAGCCGCCGTCGACTAATTTCCTTTATAGCCACAATGACGGTTTCGGTGCGTTTTCACGTGGGCGTTGTGAAGACACAAAAGAACGTTTCCACGTATTCCATTCCTGACAGTAGAATACGTGGAGCAGAGAAACGAGCCGAGGAGTGTAGCCTCCTTACAGGCGGCAATTAAACGGCATGTTTTATTCTAGATGTCACCAAAGCCATTCATCTTTTTCTTTTCGCCCAGATGTGAAAGGATCTGTCGCTGTCAAAAGTCAGAGATGCCGAGGATAAACCCGATTCCAAAAGCGATGTTCGAGGAAATCTTTCCTTGACCCTTAGCTCCTACCTTGTCCCCCTAGATACGCTATGTCTTCTCGAGCGGAGCAGCAAATGAGCGGAAAGCTTAAAACGCGGAAGGAAGTCGACGTTCATTAGCGGGTGCACGTCACGTGCCTCGCCTGCCCGCCCCCCCCCCCTCCCCACCTCGTCGACCCCCACCATCGTCCAGACACTGGGGGCCGCTGGGACAGGAGCAGCTTTGCGCATATCAAGCAGCAGCCGGCTCCATCCCAGACAGCACCGACAATTCCAGAACTACTTCCCGAGATCTCTCTCTTACACGGAGTTCATGGGCTCCATCTTTACCGCAATTCTAGGCAATCGAAATTTCTTCCTAAGCTGTATTTAACAGAGGTAGGTTCTCCGTGAGTGTTAATGTTAATTTCCCGTGAAGAGTGGGTCATTTTGTTAAGATATGTTGTTCGTAAGCACGATTTATGTGACGCTTTACGGGGAAGTTTCACACGCAAGGCACACGAAGTTGTGTATTTACTGCTGTCTAAAGCAGTTGCTGCACGTGGTGGTCTAGAAGATTAGAAAAAACTGTAGTTCATGCTGATATTATACATTTCAAATACAAAATTGGTGGCATACATATTGAACACTTCACATCGTATCAGTTCATTGAACACTCTCTTAAGAGACCACATTCGTCAGCCTTCTAGCTGATACATATCAAATGCGAGGCTTGCATGTCTCCTTCGACCAATACGTCTTGGCAGTGAACAGCCGTGTGTGTGCCAGTGGGCTGCGGAATGAAATGGTTCATTAAGGAGACGTGAATGGTAGAAAGTGTCTTTGATGATCGAATTTTGCCTTGATTACGCCGTCGATGATGCTGCACAATGTTTTTGTATACCACTGCGGACTACTACGTCTGATGTACTACGTGGAGCCATGTACTACAACGCCAGTGGTCGTAGAGAGATCCTGACAGAGATTGGAGACGAGTGTCGTGCCCAGTCACTGACAGTTGACTTAAGATCCGACAGCGGTTGCAGCTTCATCTCAACTTGTTACCAAGTGAACTCACAAAGTCACACTCTTTCGATGGACCAAACAACAGAGAAACTGCTGAACAATAGGTCACAAGAACCAGAGGGCGGAGGGGGGAGTCGATATATGACAAGTATGGCAGTATGTTGTCAGATGACTTAGGATTTTGCGTTTTTCCAAATAATGTACGGCGCCGAATACTCTGACCGCTAAGTGAGACGTTTAACTGACAGTATACGGAAGGAGTTGTTCAAGCTGTATACGTTTCTGTGATGTACTGTGGATGTTTCTACTACCATGATTGGCAGTCATTTATTCAGGTTATCTTGAACGTGAACTACGGTGTTTTTTCAACATCCTCAATGGCCAAGTGTTGCCCTGTCTTCAACATGCCCATGACGGGAACGCTGGGAAGACTCTCATCTTCAATGATGACAACAACCATATACGCAAAGTTCAATAGCAACTGGACTGACCCACCAAAACAACCATTGTTAATGCTATGGGGAATGTGTAGAACAGGGGTTCAAAGGTAACAGTCAGTATCCCCACAGTACATCATCAGTGGCTTCGTCTGTGGACGGCATACATAAAGAAAGTCGAGACTCCCTTCCTTGCTGAAACAAGACTACTATCAAGACTAGACGAGGTGATACACAGTGTGAAATTGTCACTACAAAGCCCCAATTATTATAAATCCGTGTAGATATCAGATTAAACACTGGGACCAATGAGAGAGAACCATTATGTTCACGACAAATGTGTTGTAACCACAACCAAAAAATGGTTCAAATGGCTCTGAGCACTATGGGACTTAACACCTATGGTCATCAGTCCCCTAGAACTTAGAACTACTTAAACCTAACTAACCTAAGGACAGCACACAACACCCAGCCATCACGAGGCAGAGAAAATCCCTGACCCCGCCGGGAATCGAACCCGGGAACCCGGGCGTGGGAAGCGAGAACGCTACCGCACGACCACGAGATGCGGGCTAACCACAACCAACAGCGAGAACGCCTTGGGCTGCGGATCGGAGCCGCCAGGCGGGGAAGCCGCCGGCGGTGGAGCACCAGGTAAACACAGGACGAGTCAGACGACAGACCAATGACAACTGACAACTGACAACAACCGACCACGACCGACTATGAGCGACACAACAAGGAAAGGATAAACAACGGAGGCTTGTGGAAACCACAACACCAAACACCAAACGTAAATCCACTCGGAACCAGAGCCAGGCAAATGGCAACAACGAGCAACGACCAGAACGCAGTACCACCGAGTTAGAAACGAAATGCAGACTGGCTGGCCTAGGTTTTTTTTTTCCTTTATTTAATTTCAATTCCCCCCGAAGGTGGCGGGCTGGCAGCAGCGCTGGACTAGGTTTTTTTTTTTGACTTTATTGTTATTTTGACACCTGAACAAGCAGGTAGGCTGGCGCAGCACAATACGCCGCTCTTCAGCGAAGAGAGTACAAGGAAATAAACAGAGAAGGGACATCACTTAGAAAAACGGCGGGAAAAAACAGTAGACACATGAACATAAAAACACAAGAAGCCGTTCACACTCAATGACAATCCACACTACGAATTGTTGGCACGACGCACAAACACTGAAGAAGACGATGGCACTGGTGAACAATGGAGTGTGACGGCGTAACTGAACACTAAACATGACGGTACACACGATACACTGATGGCGGTGATCTCCGGCGCGCGAATGTCCACTAAGTGTGTGCGAGTCCGGGGACCTGCCAAGAGGGGAACAGGGGTGAGGTGGGGGAGAGGGAAGGAAAAAAGGATGCCATTGGCTTAGGAGACGGGGGCAGGAGGAGAGGGACAGGGGAGGGGAGGCCCGGGTGAGGAGGGGGGAGAAAAGGAGGAGGGAGGGAAAAGGGAGAGAAGGGAGGGAGGGTGCCCAGAGGAGTAAGTACAGGAGGAGGGCGGGAGGATCAAAGTTGGTAGGAGGGGTAGATGGAGGGGAGGAGGGCATCATCAGGGAGAGGGAGCTGGCGGAAGCCACCTTGGGAGAGGGTAAGGAGGGTGGAGAGATGGAGATCGGGTGGGACGTGCGAATACAGGCACGGCAGAGGGCGGGGGTGGGAAAGGATCGGGGAGACGAGCGGGTGAGGAGGATCGAGTTTGCAGGAGGTGTACAGGATCTGTATCCTTTCAAGGAAAAGTAGGAGGTGGGGGAAGGGGATGAGATCGTACAGGATCCGCGTGGGGGAGGGGAGACGGATGCGATAGGCGAGGCGGAGAGCATGACGTTCAATGATTTGGAGGGATTTATAAAAGGTAGGGGGGGGGGGGGGCGGAGATCAAAGCCAGATGGGCATAACAAAGGATAGGGCGGATGAGGGATTTATAGGTGTGGAGGATGGTGGAGGGGTCCAGACCCCACGCACGGCCGGAGAGGAGCTTGAGGAGACTGAGTCGGGAGCGTGTCTTGGCTTGGATTGTCCGGAGGTGGGGAGTCCAGGAGAGGCGATGGTCGAGGGTGACGCCAAGGTACTTAACGGTGGGAGTGAGGGCGATAGGACGGCCATAGATTGTGAGGTAGAAATCAAGGAGGCGGAAGGAAGGGGTGGTCTTGCCTACAATGATCGCGTGGGTTTTGGAGGGATTGACCTAGAGCAACCACTGGTTGCACCAAGCGGTGAACCGGTCAAGATGGGATTGAAGATGGTGTTGGGAGCGCTGTAGGGTGGGGGCAAGGGCAAGGAAGGCGGTGACATCGGCAAACTGGAGAAGGTGGACGGGGGGTGACGGCGGCGGCATGTCCGCCGTGTACAAAAGGTACAGAAGGGGGGAGAGGACGGAGCCTTGGGGCACACCGGCAGAGGGGAAAAAGGTGTAGGAATCTGTGTTATGGATGGTGACATAGGAAGGACGGCGGGAGAGAAAGGAGCCGATCAGACGGACGTAGTTAATGGGAAGGGCGAAGGTTTGGAGCTTGAAGAGGAGACCGGAATGCCATACGCGGTCATATGCACGTTCGAGGTCCAGGGAGAGGAAGATTGCGGAGCGACGGGAATTAAGCTGTTCGGAAAGGAGATGAGTGAGATGAAGGAGAAGGTCGTCGGAAGAGAAGGACGGCCGAAAGCCACACTGGGTAACGGGAAGGAGGCGGTGCTGGCGGAGATGCTGATGGATGCGGCGGGCGAGGAGAGATTCCAGGACCTTGCTGAAGACCGAGGTAAGGCTGATGGGACGGTAGGAGGAGATGGCGGACTGCGGTTTGCCAGGTTTAAGGAACATGAGGATACGGGAGGTTTTCCACAGGTCGGGGTAGTAACCGGTGGACAGGACTACATTGTAGAGCCCGGCCTGGGTGGAGAGGAAAGAGACAGGAGCTTCATGAAGGTGACGGTATGTGACACGATCATGACCAGGAGCGGTGTTGTGTTTGGTGTGGAGTGTAGCAATGAGATCCTGTGTAGTGATAGGGGCATTGAGGTCTGTGTGTGCAATGTTGCCCAAGTACTGGAAACCAGGAGCGAGGGGAGGGACAGAGGTGTCAGTTCGATCGCGGATATCCGGGAAGAGGAAGTAATCGAACTGGGGATCATCGGGGATGGAAAGTACATCGGAGAGGTAGGAGGCAAAGTGATTGGCCTTACTAAGGGTGTCAGGGAAAGGGTGATCATCATGGAGAAGAGGATAATAGGGGGAGGGTTTAGTTCCGGTAAGGCGACGGAAGGCTGACCAGAACTTGGACGAGTTGATTGGTAGGGTAGCATTTAAACGGGTGCATGTCTGACGCCAGTCCCGGCGTTTCTTAGCTGCGAGCAAATTACGAATGTGTCGCTGGAGTTGCCGGTGGCGTCGTAGGGTGTCCGGGTCACGCATGCGGAGGAAGGCACGGTAGAGACGGTGGGATTCACGGAGGAGGAGAACGGCCTGCGGGGGTAAGGTAGGACGGTGGGGGTGGATGGCGACAGTAGGGATGTGGGCCTCCACGGCCTCAGACAAGGTCTGCTGGAGAAAGGAGGCGGCATGGGTGACATCGTCAGGGTGGCGGTAGGTGAAGGGGTGGCTATCGACCTGGGTGGAGAGGGTATCCCGGTAGGCATTCCAGTCGGCACGGGAATAGTCATGGACATACTTAGGGGGAGGGTCAGTACGAGGGTCGGGTCAGGGGCGACGTCCGTCTGAAACAGTGATGAGGACAGGGAGATGGTCACTACCAATAGGCTCCAGGACATCCACCGTTATGCGACCAAGGAGGTTGGGGGAGGAGAGAATAACATCGGGAGTGGAGTTGGATTCGGGACGGGTGTGCTGGAGGATGGGGATGAGATCGCCTTGAAGGGTGGAGAGGAACCGATGCCATCGCCGTAACTGGGCAGCGGATCGACTATGGATGTTGAGGTCGGCGGCGATCACGTAGGAGGAGAAGGTACGGTCGACGTGGGAGAGGAAGTCGAAGGGAAGAGGAGCGTTGGGGCGGACATAGATGGTGGCGCAGGTAACAGTAAGGCCGGGGAAGAAGAGACTAAGGATCAGGTGTTCGGTGGGGTTGGGAAGGAGAGGTTGGAGCCAAACGGGGATCTGGCGGCGGTGACCAATAGCAACTCCGCCACGCGCAATTGGGAGGGGATTATCGGAGCAGTGGAGGAGATAGGGTGAAGTGTGGATGGTGTGGTGGGGTTGGAGGAAGGTTTCATTAAGGAGGAAGGCATCCATGCGGTGGGAGGCAAGGGTGTGCAGGAAGAGGTTCTTGTTGGCAGTAAGGGAGCGGATGTTGTTGAAAAGGATACGTTGCTGTCACGCCATGACAGGGATTTAGACGAGGGTGTCAAGGCGGGAGAAGGTGAAATGGGCCTGGTTGTTGGAGTAGGTGGCGTACATCTTGAGTTGGAATATGGAACGGGCGGCGAGGGAGATCTGCTGGAGGGTGTGAGGGCGCTGAAAGGGATGAACATTTTGAAGGACGATTGTGAGGAACCTGATGATGTCCTCAGCGGTGGGGGGGGGGGGGAACGAAGGGAATTGCCAGGAGGAGTGGGGGCGTCCAGAGGACGGACAGGTACGGTGAGTTCAGGAGTGGTTGGAGGGGGTCGGGCTTTACACTTTTGGGAGTAGGTGGGATGGGGGAGATTGCAGGTATTACAGGAGGGAGGGGACTGGAGGTTAGGGCACTGCTGGAGGAAGTGCGCTTGCCGACAATGCGGGCAGGTGGGGGCCTCGCGGCACTCAGCTGTTGGGTGTGCATTATGGCACAGACACCACTGGCAGCGCAGGGATTGAGGAGGGGAACGGGAGGGGTCGACCTTGTACCGCTGGTTGAAGAGGAGGGCACCCTCCTTCAGGAGACGGTCAATGGAGGGGGCGTCCTCAGAGAAAACCCACATAAGTCGGGTGGGGCCAACCGAGTTGAAAATGCGGCGGACCGCCCGCACCTCCAGCGCTGGATGGGCCTTCAGCTCCGCCAACACCTCCTCCTCCGTGATCGACGGACTGAGCCGAGTGATCACGGCGGTGAGGGTCGGCGGGCGACGCGGGGGCTGGGGTTGGCGGGTAGGAGATGGAGCAGGGGTAAGGGAGGCGTTGGGACCAAAACGGGTGATGGGGAGGCGGGAGAGGATGTCAGTATGGAGGGTTGGGCTGGGGTAGGAGATGAGAACAGAGTCCCATCTGGGAGCAAGGAGAGAGATGGGGGCACCAGGGAACTGTTGGCGGAGGAGGAGGGAGAGATTCCGGGCCTCGAGAAAGGAAGGATCGGGGTTGGACAGGAGATCTTTGTATAAACAGGGGGGGGCGGAGGAGGAGGAGGAGGAGGAGGGAGCAGGGCCAGGTGGGGAGATATCCATGGCACCCTGGGGGGGGGGGATGGAGGTCGGGGCGGGGCCTTTTTGGGAGCAGAGGAGGTGGGGGTGCCACTAGGGCGTTTGACGGCGGCAGAAGGGCGGGTGGTGACAGGAGGGACGGGAGCGATGGGGAGGTGGTGGTAAGGGACAGGTCCCGGTGTGGACGCAGCAGTCGGCGCCAGAGATGGTGACGGTGACGGCAAAGGCGAAGGCGACGGCGACGATGATGACGGTGGTGGTGGTGGCGGTGATGGCGATGGCGACGGGGAGAGCTGGGCGTGGACAGTGGCCCGACGGGCCACCACCCAAACCGGAGCTGCAGTGACAGGCTGGGGGAGTGGGGGAAAAGGATCAGAACGAGAGGAGCGAGAGGAAGAAGCGGGAGAGGGGGCGACAAAGAGCGAGGGCGAAGGGAGAGTGAGGAGAGGTGGGATGGAAGGAGGGGGGCGTGACTGGGCACACCAAGTTATAGTGGTGGAGGCGGCGGAAGGGGAAGTGTAAACTATGGCGGTGGTGGTAGTGGTGGCGGTGGCGGACATGATGACAGGGAGAAAAAACGCACAGCACGAAAAGGAAAGGACACAAACTGGGAACAGACGAAGACGCAGACGGACGAAGACGCAGACGGACTAAGACCAGGGTCGGACGACCGTGGCGGACTGCGACTGCGACGGCGACGGCGACGGCGGCGGCGGCGAGAACCGGCCGGCGGCGGCGGCGGCGGCAGCGGCGAGCACCGGCTGGCGGCGAACAGACGGACGGACGGACAGCAGGTAGCAGCGGCAGCGGCGCAGACGGACAGCGAGCAGGCAGGCGGACGGACGGACGAACGAACGAACAGCTACAGCAGGAAGCGGCGGGCAGACGGACGGACGGACACAATCTTCGAAAGCGGAGATTCCAACCTGAGAATAGCCGAGGCTTTGCAATTAGGCGCCTTCGAATGAGGGGATCCAACCCTCTGATGGCGTGGACTAGGGCAGAGCGGGTCCCTATATACGAAACCGGAGGGAGCGGCTATTGGCCGCTGTCTGCACGTGGCTTAGAGGTGGCTGCGCGAGAGCCGCTGCGCAGAATAGCAGCCGCGGAGGTGGAGCCCTCTATGGGCTGACCACGTCCTTTTGTTCTGCCGCGTGTTCGACTTCCGCGGCTGAAGGTACTAGAATATCAACTCAGGTTACAAGTGATTTAAAGTATGAACACCTCGGCAATCGCAATAATGGATATGGAATTAATGACTGATTCATACTTGATTAATTATCAGACATTAACCAAGACACATTATTTACGGAAGCAACTAAACTCACGGCAGCCACACAATAACGCCGATTATTAATCAAGAAGGAAGGAAAGAGAAACCGAAAGAATCAGGCATGCATCACATTACTTGACTGAGCCCACATTAAATCTGTGATTGCTAATAAGCTTTAAATTGAAATGTGAGTCTTTTAACAATAATCTGTAGCCTTCCGATGCAGACAACAACTCAGTTTTTGAACGTTTCTCTTACTGATTATACTTGGTATTGTCAGCGGCAGCGTGTGGTTGCTGTGGTGGCCATAAAAGTTATTTGTCCTGCATCGAGTGTTGCTCTCCCTCATGGAGTGGAATAGAAGTCCCTCCTCAAGTCATTGGATCAAAGTGCTCTCTATTGAGTGATCTCAGGAGATACTGAATTATTACTCTTCCTTTTGCGAAAGTATGCCTTGAGCATGATTTTGATCACCAGTAACAGTACTACTTCTGAGTGTTGAACAGTCAGGTACGTTTTAATAAGGGAGCAGTCTCTTTCCACATTCAGTTTTAATTTAGTTGAGTGTGCTGGAGCTGGAGCTCAAACAAAGGCAGAAAATAGCCTCTATTCTTTTTAGTCATCCGTCGTCTGACTCGTCTGATGCGGCCCGCCAATAAATCCTCTCTTGTGGCCACCTCTACATCTCAGAGTAGCACTTGCAAACTACGTCCTCAATTATTTTCTGGATGTATTCCAACGTCTGTCTTCCTCTGCAGCTCCCTCTGCTACCATGGAAGTCATCCTCTGATGTCTTAACAGATGTCCTATCATTGTGTCCCTTCTTTTTGACAGTGTTTTCCTTATACTCGTTTCCTCTGCGATTCTGTGCAGTATCTCCTCACTCCTTACTTTATCAGTCCACATAGTTTTCAAAATTCGGCTGTAGAACAACATCTCAGCTGTTTCGATTCGCTTATGTTTGGGTTTTTCCACAGTCCATGTTTTGCTACTATACCAGTCTCTGCTCCAAGCGTACACACTCACAAATTTTGTCCTCAATTAAGGCCTATTTTCGATACTGGAAGAGTTGTCTTGTCCAGAAATACACTTTTTTCTAGTGCGAGTCTCCTTTCGATGTCCTTCTAGGTCCGTCCGTCATTGGTTATTTTGCTGCCTAGGTAGCACAATTCCTTGGAGTCATCTACTTCGTGAACATCAATACTGGTGTCAAGTTATTCACTGCTCTCATATCTGCTACTTCATTACTTTCGTCTTTCTTCGATTTACTCTCAATCCATATTCTGTAGTCATTGTGCTGTTCATTTCGTTCAGAAAATTCTGTTATTCTTCTTCTGTTTCACTCATGATAGCAATGGCGTCAGTGAATTTTATCGTTGATATCCTTTCACCTAGAATTTTAATTCTATTCTTGAACCGTTCTTATATTTCCGTCATTGCTGCCGGCCGAAGTGGCCGTGCGGTTAAAGGCGCTGCAGTCTGGAACCGCAAGACCGCTACGGTCGCAGGTTCGAATCCTGCCTCGGGCATGGATGTTTGTGATGTCCTTAGGTTAGTTAGGTTTAACTAGTTCTAAGTTCTAGGGGACTAATGACCTCAGCAGTTGAGTCCCATAGTGCTCAGAGCCATTTGAACCATTTTGAACCGTCATTGCTTCTTCGATGTACTGATTGAACAGTTGCTACTGCACCCCGTCTTCGTTCTTGGTCTTCCACTCTTATTACACTGAAGCAGCGAAGAAACTGGTATAGGCATGCGTATTAAAATTCAAAGATTAGTAAACAGGCAGAATACGGCGCTGCGGTCGGCAACGCCTATATAAGACAACAAATGTCTGGCGCAGTTGTTAGATCGGTTACAGATGCTACAATGGGAGGTTATTAAGATTTAAATTACAATGAAAGTGGTGTTATAATCGACGAACGAGCGATGGGACACAGCACCTTCGAGGTAGCAATGAAACGGGGATTTTCCCGTACGACAATTTCACGTGTGTAGCGTGAATATCAGGAATCCGGTAATACATCAAATCTCCGATATCGCTGCTGTCGAAAAAAGATCCTACAAGAATGGGACCGACGACGATTGAAGAGAATCGTTCAACGCGACAAATTGCTGCAGATTTCAGTGCTGGGCCATCAAGAAGTGTGAGCGTGCGAACCATTCAACGAAACATCATCGATATTGGTTTTCGGAGCCGTAGGCCCACTCGTGTATCCTTGATGAATGCACGACACAATGCTTTACGGGTCGCCTTGGCCCGTTAACACCAACATTGGACTGTTGATGACTGGAAACATGTTGCCTGGTCGGACAAGTTTCGTTTCAAATTGTATCGAGCGAATGGACGTGTACGGGTAGGAAGACAATCCCATGAATCCTTTGACCTTGTATATCAGCAGGGGACTATTCAAGCTGGTGGAGGCTCCGTACTAGTAGTGTGGAGCGTGTGACATTGGAATAGTATGGGACTCCTACGTCTATACACGAATCTGACAGATAACACTTACGTAAGCATCCTGTCTGATCACTTGCATCCATTCGTGTCTATTCATGTGCATTCCGACGCACTTGGGCAATTCCAGCAGGACAATGGGACACCCCACAAGTTCAGAATTGGTAAAGAGAACATTATTGAGCATATTTGGAATGCCTCGCAACGTGCTGATCAGCAGAGATCTCCACCCCGTCGTACTCTTAGGGGTATATGGACAGCTCTGCATGTTTCATGGTGTCAGTTCTCTCCAGCACTACTGCGGACATTCGTCGAGTCCACGCTTCGTCGTGTTGCGGAACTTCTGAGACATCACGTGGGCCGTACACGATATTATCTGTACCAGTTTCTTAGGATCTTCAACATATTTATTCTTAGCTCTCGTAAATGTTGTGTATTATCCGACTCTCCCTATAGATTACCCCTATTTTCCTCAGAATTTCGAACATCTTGTAGAACTTGAAGTGTCGAACTCTTTTTCCACAGTCGACAAATCCTATGAACACGTCTCGATTTGTATTTAGTCTTGCTTCCATTATCAACCGCAGTTGCCTTTCTCGTGCCTTTACCTTTCCTGAAGCCAAAGGGATTGTCACCTATCATATCCTCAGTTTTATTTCCAGTCTTCTAAACACTATTCTTGTCAGCAACTGGGATGCATGAGATAAATTATGATTCTGATAATGAATCCTCTATCACCTCCATATCGACACTTGTATCGTCTTCTATCACATCAGACAATTTTTCCCCCCTCATCGAGGCCTTCAATGGACTCTTCCCACCTATCCGCTCTCTCCTCTGCATTTAGCAACAGCATTACCACTGCGCTCTTAATATAACCACCTTTGCTTTTAATTTCACTGAAACATGGTTTGAATTTTCTATTTGCTGAGTCAATTCTTCCTACAATCACCGCTTTTTCGATTTCCTTACATTTGTCTTGCAGCCATTACGTCTTAACTGCCCAGCTCTTCCTGTTCATTTCATTCCTGTATTCCGCAATTTCATTAACATTTTTGTTTCCTTTTCATCTATCAAATAGGTCTGGTTTCTTCGCAGTTACCTTCTTTGTACCTATGTTTTTCTTTTCAGGTGCTGTGACTGCCATTTTTAGATATGTCATTTCCACTTCAATCGAACTGCCTACAGAGATATTCTTTACCGCGGTACCTATAGCCTCAGAGAATAACCAGCGTATCTCTTCATTCCTTGATCCTTCCGTATACTAATTTCTCAAACTTTAGCCTGTACTTCATGACTACTAATTTGTGAAGTGAATCTGTATCTGCTCCTAGGTATGCCTTACAGTCCAGCATCTGATTTCGGAATCTCTGCCTGACCATTATGTAATTTAACTGGAATCTTCCCATAAACCCCGGCCTTTTCCAAATGTACCTCCTTCTCATGTGATTCTTGAGCAGATAATTCGCTATTACTTGCTGAAATCTATTACAGAACTCAATTAGTCTTTCTCCTCTCTCATTCCTTGTCCCAAGCCCATATCCTCCAGTAACCTTTTCTTCCTGTACAGCTGCATTCCAGTCCCCTATGACTATTACTTTTTCATCTCCTTTTACGTATTGTATTACCGTTTCTATATCCTCATATAGTTTCTCTAACTCTTCATCTTCAGCTTGCGACGTCGGCATGTATACCTGAACTATCGTTGGCTGTGTTGGTTTGCTGTCGATTCTGATAAAAGCAATCCTACCACTGAACTGTTCGCAGTAACACACTCTCTGCTGTACCTTCCTTTCCATAAGAAATACTATCCCTATTATACCATTTTCTGCTGCTGTTCATATTTCCCTGTACTCACCTGGTCAGGAAACCTTGTCTTCTTTCCACTTTACTTCACTGACACTACCATATCTAGATTGCTCATTAAAGTTTCCCATTTCAGATTTTCTATCTTCCTTCACGTTCAAGCTACTGACATCTCACGTCCTAGTCGCAGAACGTAATCTTTTCGTTGGTTATTTAATCTTCTTCTCGTGGTCACCTTCCCTTTGCAGTCCCGGAGTGGGGACTATTCCGTAATCTTTTGCCAATGTTGGCATCACTGTGACACTTTTCAACTACAGGCCGATTGTTTTGTGGATACACATTGTGTGTCTTTAATGCAGTGGTTTCCATTGGCTTCTGCATCCTCATACTCTTGATCATTGCTGTTTCTAGCGCATTTAGGGGAAGTTTCCCGCCCCAATTAGCTTGTCGTAGTCTGACGGCAGCTGGTGAGAGTCCCATGCACAAAAATGTAAGATGTCCTCTTCTCATTTCACCTCATGGATTTTGCTTCTGAACTGTTGCTCACCAAATGTTTCTCAGAATACGGGAATACTGTTGGCCTCAGTTCTTCATGGTTCTTGAATCATTGTCATTGTTAGCTTGTCTGATAAAGCCACTACGCGCCCCTTGCGCCCGTGGATACGCCACTTAAAGAGCAGTCTTTTGTTACCTCTCATGACTTGTGTCACGAACACTCCTCCCATTCGAGAAAGCACAGATATCGCCTGTTTGTCAGGACCTACTCGGAGACAATACACTGGGCTTAGCGGTTTCCTACCTGGCCTTCCCTTTCCCCCTACGATGTCGGCACCTGCCTTTGAAGAGGACCCATGCCACATCGGGACTAGTGTCCCTCACTGGCCCTCTTGCTATGCTCAGTTAGCTTTCGCACAGCACGTAGTCAGTCAGACTCTTAACTACTCTTTGAAGTAATCCTCAGGAAGAAAAAATTAACAGATTAGAGATTAGATTAGAACTTGTTCCATAGATCATGAATACGACACTTCGTAATGATGTGGAACGTGTCAGGTTAATAAAATGTGTCTATATAAGATATTACATTACACAAAATATTACAAGACACTTAATTTTTTAAGGGGAGGGGGGTTGAGTAAATTACCCACTTACTATATCCAAAAATTCATCTAATGAGTAGAAAGAGTTGCCATTAAGAAATTCTTTTAATTTCCTTTTAAATGCTATATGGCTATCTGTCAGACTTTTGATGCTATTAGTAAGTGACCAAAGACTTTTGTGGCAGCATAATTTACCCCCTTCTGAGCCAAAGTTAGATTTAACCTTGAGTAGTGAAGATCATCCTTTCTCCTAGTGCTGTACCCATGTACACTGCTATTACTTTTGAATTCTTTCGGACTGTTAATAACAAATTTCATAAGTGAAGATTTCTAGCTCTTTAATAAAGTGTTTGCAGGATGAACTTAGATGAGCTCCAACAACTATTCTGATTACACGCTTTTGTGCAATGAACACTCTTTTACTCAGTGATGAGTTACCCCAGAATGTGATGCCATACGAAAGTAGAGAATTAAAACAGGCGTGGTGAGCTAATTTACTGAGATGTATTTCGCGAAAATTTACAATGACCCTTATAGCATAAGTAGCTGAACTCAAACGTTTCAGGAGATCCTCAGAGTATTTTTTCCAGTTCAACCCCTCATCAATGCATACACCTAGAAATTTTGAATATTCTACCATAGCTACCAATGTCTGATCGAGGCCTATATTTATTAATGGTGTGATTCCATTTACTGTGTGGAACTGTATATGCTGTGTTATGCCAAAGTTAATGAGAGCCCATTTGCAGAGAACCACTTAATGATTTTCTGAAAAACATTGCTTACAATTTCACCAGTTAATTCTTGTCTGTTGGGTGTGATAGCTATACTTGTATCATCGGCAGAAAGCACCAGCTTTGCATCCTCGTGAATTTAGAATGGCAAGTCATTAATATATATTAAGAACAGCAGAGGACCCAAGACCAAACCTTGCGGTACCCCACTCTTGATTGTTCCCCAGGTTGAGAAATCACCAGTTTTTTTGCATATTATGTGAACTGCTTATTTCAACTTTCTGCACTCTTCCAGTTGGGTATGATTTAAACCATTTGAGCACTGTAAACAGGAGAGTTTACTAGTTAGACATGGCACTCACTGACGTTAACTCTCTCAAACTCATACTTTCATTTCTCGATGGAAATTAATTTAGATTGTATGGGTTTAGCAGTTTAATGGAGTTCGATTATGATGTGTGGTAGTTTTATAAAAACATCGCTATTAGCGTGATATCTCCTGGGTAATAATTTTTGGTCCCTTATGCTTGTTTGGGGGTAATACTAAGGTGCGATGTGAAACGGGACTTTAATGTGAAATCAGTATGAAGAAATACCTATGGAAGAAGGAGTACAGTTGGAATAGCTCTGTGCACATAGCATACCACTTGCTATTGAGACCGTTTGAAAAAAAATTTTCGAATCTCAAGTAGACAATAGAACAGACTTTGATTGAATTCGAAGACGTGCTGCTACAGTCGTGACACGTCGGTATACAATACACGAAAGTGTATGGAAATCCCAGGAAGAAAGACGACGTAATCCTCGTGAAATCCTTTTATGTAAATCTAAGGAGCCTGCATTCGAAGAAGACTGTGTGATCACTATGTTATCATCTGACATCTGACGTAGACAGAATAAGAGAAATTAGGGCAGGAGCAGAAGCATTTTTTCCTTCGCTCATTGTGTGAATGGAGTACGAAAGAAAATCAGTACTATTAGTACAATCTACTCACCGTCTTGACATGCACGGCTGCTTGGTGAATAGATATGTAGGTGTAGAATGGTGAGGTAGTAGTTGAGCACCTCCTCGGACTAGGCGATGAATATATAATACTTCCAATAGCAATTTAGACCTTCTCTAGCAGTTACTCGACAAATCCACGCAAGAGGTACAGTTCGCTTCAGGTACCCAATAGAAGGAAAAGGAAGTTATATTCAAGTTGAAGGTCCCACTGCGAAAAGTCATTTATAAAGATTCACAAACTGTAATTGCGAAGAAGAACTGCCATATCTTTCTGAAACTAGATGCAGAGAAACTGTCGGAGATATGAGTCTTAATGCCTGGACGGAGTTTTGACCCCCTTCTCCCGAATGAAGATCTAATCAATCATCACTATGTCAACCTGCTCGGTGCCAGGTAACTACAGAAAAAATAAACAATTGAAAAATTGTTCAGGGCCTATTTGCCAAAGAACTATCACAGGTTCGAAGCACGAGACGCTGAATGCATACCAGGTTCTGCAGTTTCCGAATTTTGAGCAATAGTTGATGCCTCGGAACATTTGAGTAGGGGAACCTTGGAACACTTTTCACGATTTCACCACTAGCCAGCCATGTAATAGGAGTTTAATACACATTTTTATTACATTTTTAAATTCTAATTTAGCAGTTAAAGTGCTGGAGTTTATTTTTTTCAAATTGTAAAAAATACTCCGGAAAATGAAGATTTTTCCAAACGTTAAAAGTTTCCCAAGTTACAACATTGTCATATACCTTTACTCCATACGGCAAAAGAAGAGCTCTGACAATTGATGTGGCTTTGGCACACATGCTTCCGCGCTTCCATGGCGACCAATCAGATCGTGAGCTTTAGTTTACATTACCGTGGAAACGCCTCAGTTTCGCCGTAGTGCTTGGCGACCGCTGCTTTGTCAGTTGCGCCACGTGATACGTTCAGGTTTGTGCATTCCGCTACTTCTGTGAGTTTCTTGCCGTGTGAATAACTGTAAAACTGTGTATAAGTGTGTAAAGTGGAAAATGGCTGCCTGTAGTGCAGAGAAGAGGGCTTTTTGGAAAGGGGCTATGCTGAAATTCCAGCCTAGCGAATTTATGTACAGATTGCGTGTTTACTTTGAAAGGGAATAGGGCAATGGTGAGCCTTTGATATCAGTGAAAAAAGTGGCAGAAGCATTGAACATCTCTACAGTGACAGTGAAGAGAGTCACAAGTGATGAATAGGCTGCCAATTCAGCTGCGAGCCCTTTTATTGTGACGCCTGGAAAGTCAAGGAAGATATAGTGTCGTGTGACTGAAACAGACAACTTTGACGAAGGTGCTATGGGTAATTTCCAAGAATGATTGCCTCTAGAAGTCGCGGGGTCCAAACGATACGTATCGAACGTGCGATCCTAAATCGATCACGCGACTCTGGTGGCGGGCGTTATGATCAATTATTTGTGATCGTCATTTATATCTGTTCTCCGTCGTTCCCTTAGTCGCTATAAGCTACACACATCCGTGAATTAATGGCAAGAAGGGAATTGTTCCCGTAGCGTACACATCACATGGACTTTCACATGACGACAACATCGACAAGTAAGGTCAGTCGTCTCCTTTGTAATTACAAGTATTTTTGTAATGCTCTTCTTTTGTCGTTGCTGTAGTGACCACCGTAAACATACTCATAACGCCCGTCACCTGAGGCTCGCGATCGATTTAGGATCGCACGACCGATATGTTGAACCCGCGACTTCGAGAGGCAATCATTCTTGGAAATTACCGTGCTATCAGGCAACACATCTACGCATACTACAGCAGGAAGGAGTAAGCAGCACTTGAAAAGTTGATGGCATCATTTTCTGACAGTGCTTTGTTCACAGGCAGATCGACAAGTCTCTATTGTTTTGAAAAAAATTGACTTCCGTTGGAAAAAGTTCTCAGGACGAATGGTATTAATGGAACACGGAGACATCATAGCATGGAGATGTCATTTCCTGCGCGAGTTGCTTACAGTGAATCCGGAAAATTTCGTATCGACTGACGAAACATGGGTCGACGTGAGTCATGCACGTTCCGTCGCATGGACAGACGACACATGCCACGGAACTAAGAGTGTGCCAACTGGCAAGAGAGGGCGACTAATTACAGTTCATGCTGGCTCTATGACCGGTTTTGTGCCTGGTGCTATGATGATGTTTCAGTCAAAAAAATGTTGACTACCACGAGGAAATGAACGCAGATACTTTCACAGATTGGTTCGTTACTCTTTTGCTACCAAACGCCAGGTCTGCTAGTGTTTTTGTAACGGACAATTCGCCGTACCATTCTGTACAATTAAATATGGCACCAACGGCTGATACAAGGAGAGACGAAATAGTCAGCTGGTTGAAACATCATAAAATAGGCTTTGAACAGAACATGGGGAAAGCGGAACTTCAGGAATTAGTGAAACAATACAAGCTATAGAAGACGCATTATGTGATTGATACATTACCGAAGTTATGTCTTCCACCATACCACTGCCATTCCAACGCAGTTTAACTTATCTGGGCTCAAATAAAAGCTGATGTTGAGGAGCGAAACAAAACATTTACGTCACGAGACACAAAGAGGCTGGTAAATAAGGCTGTCACATGAATAACGCCAAAATATTTTAAGAACTTCGCGAAAAACATGTCGAAAGAGACTACAAGTTCTAACATAGAAGAAGGTGTAAGAGAAGAATCCGTTCATAATATTGTATTTTTCTTTGTCAGACGATGAGGACAGCAGCAGCGAAGATACCGATGACTATGTGGTCGTGACGAGAGATGAGCTATCAGATGACGATGATCTTGGTGTTTCCGTCCTCCCACAGGAAAAACAGAGGTAACGTCCTTATTTGATATTTTACACGTAGTATTTATGAAATTTGTTTTGCCTTGTTACTGTTGCAAATCTGATTGTGTGTAATTTTTATTTTGGAGGCATGGTAATTTTTTTAGTGACGGTAATAATTTTTATTCTATTGTTATACGATCCAGAGGTCGGCCTTAGGCCATTTTTAAGTAAAATAACTTATTTGTTTGTTAAAAAAGTATCAGACTTGTATGAAATACAGCGAAATCTGAACTGTATAGCAATAAAATAAAAATTGTTGCAGTCAAATGCTGCAACATCAGTAAAGAAAATATTTCGAGTCATCGTAACATTCCAAAGTCAATATGACAGCCAAAACTTTCGATAATAACTTGTAGGATTGTAGCGATAATAGTCAAGGTCTTACAGGACAGATAATTGTGAAATTGTTTGGAATTCCGTAGTTAAAAAACTGGAAGACCACGTAAACAAAGGAGGAACTCTTTTTTAGTAATTTTATGCCTCATTAATAGCTCTTTAGATATAAATGTCAATTTATAACCAACCAACATCGATGCTGTCTTGTCCTATCATAGGATATAGGGATACAGGGAAGTAGGGGGATTACAAGTCATTTTGCTATTCCCGAGCGGTTAGGAGCAAATGCTATATCTTCTACTGTGACGTCTTACAACAGCGTTTTAGGCATGCTATGAAGTTACCAGTCAATTCTCTGAAGTGAATCCTCTATCCTGGGACAACTGCCAATAGCGTCTGCAATTCACAGGGCTGTGTCGTTACTTTTTACCTCCGGTAACCTGAACACTAACACTTTTGCGTGCTCTCTGCGTTGTGTCTCTGATATGTTATCATAGAGTGCCCTTGCTGGCTTCCAAATGCTTTAAGCTTAACAATGAGCATGCGTGTACGTCGTCTAAATATTACATCTGACCAAATGGAAAAATTTTGTTTGCAGTCACATGGCAACGATAAATTTACGATCTGGGTCCTGCTGTGACTAAAAGTCTTACTTCTAAAAATGAAAATATGTGTATTCTTTGTTAATCACTGTGGTCCGCTTTAGCTCGTACTCCACGCAAAGTTCATTTTTCACTTCACTTTTGCACGCACTTGTGAACATCAATGTAAAATGTTGATATATTTTCCGCTACATTTACATACACATGTAAATATCAATATAAATCACTCGTTAAAAATTTTTGTTTTCTACATTATAAATACGCAAATACAGAAAAAAATTCACTGTCTTAATTTTTACGTTATATGTACATATACATATCAATATGTGTTTGTTCACTTTTCTTCTTATTAAGTTACTTAAATACATACTTACAGGACAAAGGTTATCAACATTACGATGATAAACCTGGAAAAGAACACGCATCTTTGTAAGGTTCTTGTGTATATTTTCCGCATGTCATTAACAATTCTAATTTGTTGTTTTGCAGTGCCTTCCTTTAGCTTTTATCTCTATGTGGAGATAATGCCTGTAGCAAGGCTCTAAACGTAATAAAGGTTTCATCACGCTCTTCACTATATCCTCTACTTGGAGGAAGGGGCCTTCTACTACGAATGCACATCATCTCTGGCGATCCATATGTGTTTAATATAGTCATTCTCACACACACGCTGCCCCAACAATCGTGCCCCACGCCTTTCCAGATGTGCTCGAAACAGTCTCTAAAAGAGTTCAGTATCTGCACGGAACACAATATTATGTCTAGGAGCAAGAAACATTGTAGAAAATGGCGGAAACTAGTTTGGACGGTCAGTAGTGCTTATTCCTTCATGTTATTCTAAAATAAGTCACTAGAATGAAAACACGACCAAGAACAGTGTGTTGCAAGGTGCACTGTCGTCTAGGTACAGTACTCTCCCGCACAGAATCTCGAAACGTGTGCCCTCTTGGCTCCGCATTACCCTGAACTCTAATGCCACCAAGTGAAAATACGAGTGGTAGTTTCGGCTCCTTAAGACTTAGTAGCGGAGCGTACAAGTTGCCTGCTTCTCCCTCTCTTTATCAATCAACCATTACATGTTTTGACAGTAGAAAAACTTTTTTATTGCGCTATATGTTTTGTTATTTCTCTTAGACGTTGGCAGATTTTCTTGAAGACTAATGTTCATGACAAAACTGTTTCATATACGAGCTTAGTTGAAAAATTTACGTTATTAACTAAATGTAAGGTGTAGATGGGTGAACTGTATGCCCTTCAATTCATTAAACTAGAGCCCTTATTCTTTCGTGCTGAAAGACTGCCAGTATTTGTACATAGTCTTATTCACCTTGAACTCAGTTGCAGATTCGAGGAGGGTAATGGGGAAGATTGATCAAAGAAAATGTAGTCCTTCTAAAATGAAAGATTGATCAAAGAAAATGTAGTCCTTCTAAAATGAATGAATATATGGGTGTAGTTAAGAAGGAGAAATGGCCTGGAAGAGGGTCAGTAAACGTTTTACTGTACCTGTTGTATAACACAAAGTATAGTACACTTGAGGAAGTAGTAGAATCGGAAAGGAGCAGTGCTACAGTTTTTGGTAGTGATCTTGAAGAAATGCGCATTCAGTGTTTTCTTCCAGTGGAAACTTGGTAAGATTGGCCGTATGGCTGGCAGAGAGAAGTAATAATGAACCACCTTTCAAGACGAAATTAGCTGTCGAAAATGAATTTGTCTTTTCCTCAAACGTCGCAAAACCAGACCGTCAGAAGGAAGATCTATAGAACATTCCATAGCAGGTCTCTTCGGTTCAGGAAAGGAAACACTCAGGGGTTATATATCCCTCTGGAAAACGTTATATTGTAATTAAGGAGAAACTACATTACGCTTTCCCTGATTTAAACCCTTTTTCGAATTTTGTTTAATACTACTTTGATTATTGTTAGAAGGGTACTAATTTGGCTCCTATTTTTCGTAATACGTGTACGGTTGCTGAAAACACTTTTTTTACATAATTTTAACCGTATTTTCTAAGAGTGGAATGTAAATAAGGTAAAACGCTATAAATTAAACATTACATGCTTATGAAACATATCGCTTTAGTATTTTCTAAAGATCAGAAACAGAATGGGTATCCAGTTTTCGGCACGTTCCTCAAGTTTCAAGTATATCAGCTGCTAGGTACGACCAGAACGAATAATGTAACCATGAGGTTTCTGAGAAACTATGCTACTCTTGCAAAGGTTTTTCCTCTTCTTTTTCTGCTACTTTTGACCTGGTGCTTGAAGGTAATTAAAAATTGTATTACGTGCTCCAATGGAATGTTTTCCTTTGACTCAGAAATGTACCACTTTTTCTTGTTTGTTACACAGCAATCAATTTCCATGATTAAAGGTGGCACTAGTTTTTCATTGGTCACATAAATTATTCTTATTTGTTCGGACTGTATGAACATCTGTGCTCCATATTCCTTAAATATGCATAAAATGTCAGTTTGCTGTACCCTTAACCACTATCCTGTTAGTTTGTTGTCACTACACAAAATTGTCAAGCTTTCCTCGTTTGGAGCAACGAATAACACTGGTCCTGACTTAACACAGCACAAATTCTATCATCTTGTTTCGCCGACATCTTAATACAATCCTTGGGAATTTCTGTTACTGGTTGTAACATACCAATTTGGCAATTCTGTGATTACACTCGGACATTGAAACAAACTTTTTCTTAGAATTTTTACGAACGTGCTCTGTCTCTTTACACAACAGTAGTTACTCATCTTAATACAATCCTTGGGAAATTCTGTTACAGGTTGTAACATACCAATTTGGCAATTCTGTGGTTACACTCGGACATTGAAACAAACTTTTTCTTAGAATTTTTACGAACACGCTCTGTCTCTTTACACAACAGTAGTTACTCAGTTTTCCATGTGTCACTATGATTCATCATTTCAAAATAATCTATCTCTGACTGTAGGCATATCAGTGATCTTTGACCTCCATGAACTTCGGAAGGTAGCGGTAACACTGTGTTCGAATTATACCGTTTATTTTTCATTAATGGGACATTGAATGCGTAACTTAAAATATTTTCTGGTATAAACTCCTCAGCATCAATTATGCTTAAGAATTGGTATCCGCTGTGTTCTGTGAGAGCCATTGGGAGCTTCCTAGCTTTAATACAATCCCGAATTAAATAGTTATTCATCTACTTGCACTCGTTTCATTATGTGAGGTTCCAGTGTTCCCTTCTGTGCATTTACTATATCTTCATGACTCGATACGAGCTATATTAATTTTCACTGACAAGGAACAAGAGAAGCACTAAACTAAGAAATTGTAGACTGGGGCTGTAAAACGCAGAAAGACTGTAGCTCATCACTGACGTCACTGTTGTTGACGATAAAAGAGTGGCTCTTTAGGTAAGGGATTGTGAAACTGAGTAGGATCTCATCTGTGGAACTATTCGTCTGAAATAAAACACAGAGAACATTGAAAATTTGAATGAGGATAAATGGATGGAACTTTTATCTGATTATACATAATATCAATAATTAGTAGTGGCGTTGCATAATTTTATCTCAGAAGGCTTTGCAGATCCTTGTAAGAGGTTTTAAATAGAACTACAGGCATTTTCTTGGTATCTGGTGGCCAGAAAACGTTATACTCCGTTTCCTGTCTCTGTTATACATGCAAATTTTTAACTAACTTTTCTGAGAATATTATATTTCTAAAACACTATTTTTTCAAGAAATCTAGTGAGAGGGCAATTTATTCCTTCGTTTCTTATCTTTATTCGATTAGCTACTTATTTACGCATATTTTCTTGTGTATTTGACATTTCCACATCGCGGAGTATGACAACTTTATGTGTTTACATCCCATATTTGGTATCTGTTACTGTAATGTGCTGATGAATTATCTGCCCATATGTCACATGATTATGAAATTCCCGCAGACGTTGATCGTTTATTAGTCTTTCTGCTGACAACGTTATTCTGAGACATAAGATTCTCATGGCTGAAGAAAGTAAGTTGGGCCCATCAAAGCGGAGACGCGAGGTGGTGGAGCGATTAAGAATGCGTGCGAACTTAATGCCAAAAGTAAGCCGTACTCGTTCTATAATGCATGGACAAATTAGTTATTCATTACAAGCAGCGAACGCGTTCAGCGTTTGGGGTTCCTTTCCATTAAGCCGCTGCGTCTCGTGGAGAGCAACAACGGGGCGAGCGGCGATTTGCATTGCAATTAGCTGGCTCCAGCTAACGAGTTGCTGCGCGAATAATTTCGCGCCGGTGACGGTTGAAGACTTAAAAATAATTTATTTTTGAGGCTGTTTTAATTAAGTTGAATAACGGCGTGGGCAACTTTGGCACTGCACGCGCCGTTTTACACAGCAGCAGATGTATTGCGAGAGCCTTCACGCCCACCAGAGACATACCTGAGCGTGTCTGGTCGTCACAGGTGGGTGTGAAATGCGTGTATTGTCGGGACTCAGAGGCTCTGAAATTCTCTGTTATTGCTCAAGTCTGAATGTTTAATTCGAAGATGTAATATCATTCTTGACATCCTACGAAAAACATTTTCAATAAACTTTCAAGAGTTTAATGTTTACTCATCTGGAATTAAGAAACGGATCTTGAAAGTGTTTGTTTGCAGTGTGGCCATATAAGAGTAAGATACATCGAAAACAGGAAATTAAGAGAGACGACCACTAGAGGTCCCGATGATATAGTGATACAGAAGGGAGGTGACGATCAGCCGGAGAAACAGATTTAGCAATGGAGAGACGCTGAGAAACGCAATTGAAATCGGATCTCTCTGGAGGCAAACAAAATGGTTCGAATGGCTCTGAGCACTATGGGACTTAACATGTGAGGTCATGAGTCCCCTAGAACTTAGAACTACTCAAACCTAACTAACCTAAGGACATCACAAACATCCATGCCCGAAGCAGGATTCGAACGTGCGATCGTAGCAGTTCTGCAGTTCCAGACTTAAGCGCCTAGAACCGCACGGCCACACCGGCCGGCGGAGGCAAACACAAGAAACAAACTTGTAGGAGATTTTTAAGACAGAAAATCTTCATTGAGAACATAGCAGAAGGAGCTACTCAGGGAAATAATAGCTTTGGACCTAAAAGGATGTCACACATGCGGCAAATGATGAGTGTTATAGGGTACGCTAAGCACACGGAAATGGTCGACGCTGACAGATGAGTGCAATGGCTTAATGCTGCGAACCATTGTAAGTGCTGAATACTAAAGAAGAAGGGATCAAAATCCTGTTGAAAGTTCCTCCAAGAATTACTAATTTGATTGACATCCATAGCAGTGTATATCAGAGTGTCGAAACGTATAAATCTGGTCGACAGATGATTGTACCTGTAAATTATGTAGATCTTCAGCTGTCTCTAATGAATATGAGCAGAGTCAGGACAAAACTTTCACAACAACGTGTACTGTGTCGTCTACACAGACTGTGGACTGGTAATGGTAGATCCAGACTGACTGTGTGTGTATTAATTTTAGAATGTGATGTGCATCTGTTGTTTAACAAGCATGTACGGTCAAATAATACGGATAGTAGACGATCATAAACTTAATGCTTGGAGATTAAGAACTAATGATCAGGAAGTAGCTTATTGAGAAAGCAGTTTATTTTTACAGCAATAAGCTCTGTTCATAACTTTTTGAAGTGACACCACCGAGCCTTACTACAAATGTTAGAACGTAATCCTTTGCCAGACCTAAAACATGAGTTGATGCGGCCCCAACGCAGGCGCACGAAGATTATGACAAAAGTTCAGTAGCTCCACAAGTAGTACTGTACAAAGTGTTATCTTCGCAGTTACCATTACATCAGCAAGTAGTGTCATGTTTACTGGTGACTCTTCTCTCATACTGTCCATCCCCTTCTCTTCAAATTCTACTCAACAGATAACTGTTCACGAGAATGTTGGTCAGCTTTGTGTAGCTTGAGCTTAGTAGTTCCTCGTAAGTTTCTCTCCACAGCAATAATTTCTTCTAATTAGCGAAGCAGCCAAAAAGGAATACAAACGTCTCAAAAATGAGATCGATAGGAAGTGCAGAATGGCTAAGTAGGGATGGCTAGAACACAAATGTACGGATGTGGGGGCTTATCTCACAAGGGGTAGGATAGATACTGCCTACAGGAAAATTAAACAGACCTTTGGAGAAAAGAGAACCACTTGTGTAAATATCAAGAGCCCAGATGGAAATCCAGTTCTAAGCAAAGAAGGGAAAGCAGAAAGGTGGAAGGAGTATATAAAGGGTCTATACAAGGGCGATGTACTTGAGGACAATATTATGGAAATGGAAGAGGATGTAGATGAAGATGATATGGGAGAGATGATAGTGCGTGAAGAGTTTGACAGAGCACTGAAAGACCTGAGAGATCCATTCCTGACAAAACTGTACCATCTGGTAAGCAAGATGTATGAGACAGGCGAAATACCCTCAGACTTCAAGAAGAATGTAATAAATCCAATCCCAAAGAAAGCAGGTGTTGACAGATGTGAAAATTGCCGAACTATCAGTTTAATAAGTCACAGCTGCAAAATACTAATGTGAATTACTTACAGACGAATGGAAAAACCGGTAGAAGCCGACCTTGGGGAAGATCAGTTTGGATTCCGTAGAAATATTGGAACACGTGAGGCAGTACTGACCCTACGACTTATCTTAGAAAATAGTTTAAGTTGAGGCAAACCGATGTTTCTAGCATTTGTAGACTTACAGAAAGCTTTTTACAATGTTGACTGGAATATTCTCTTTCAAATTATGAATGTGGCAGGGGTAAAATACAGGCAGCGAAAGGATATTTACAATTTGTACAGAAACCAGATGGCAGTTATATGAGTCGAGCGACATGAAAGGGAAGCAGTGGTTGGGAAGGGAGTGGGACAGATTTGTAGCCTCTCCCCGATGTTATTCAATCTGTATATTGAGCAAGCAGTAAAGGAAACAAAATAAAAATTCGGATTAGGTATTAAAATCCAAGGTGAAGAAATAAAAACTTTGAGGTTCGCCAATGACATTGTAATTCTGTCAGAGACAGCAAAGAACTTGGAAGAGCAGTTGAACGGAATGGACAGTGTCTTGAATGGAAGATATATGATGAAAATCAACAAAAGTAAAACGAGGATCATGGAATGTAGTCGAATTAAGCTGGGTGATGCTGAGGGAATTAGATTCGGAAATGAGACACTTAAAGTAGTAAAGAAGTTTTGCTATCAGCGGAGCAAAATAACTGAAGATGCTCGAAGTAGAGAGGATATAAATTAAAGACTGACAATGGCAAGGAAAGCGTTTCTGAAGATGAGAAATTTGTTAACATCGAGTATAGATTTAAGTGTCAGGAAGCCGTTTCTGAAAGTATTTGTATGGAGTGTAGCCATGTATGGAAGTGAAACATGGACGATAAATAGTTTGGACAAGAGGAAAATAGAAGCTTTCGAAATGTGCTGCTACAGAAGAATACTGAAGATTAGATGGGTAAATTACATAACTAATGAAGAGGTATTGAATAGAATTGGGGAGAAGATGAGGATGTGGCATAACTTGACTAGAAGAAGTGATCGTTGGTAGGACATGTTCTGAGGCCTCAAGGGATCACCAATTTAGTATTGGAGGGTAGCGTGGAGGGTAAAAATTGTAGAGGGAGGCCAAGAGATCAATACACTAAGCAGATTCAGAAGGATGTAGGTTGCGGTAGGTACTGGGAGATGAAGAAGCTAGCACAGGATAGAGTAGCATGGAGAGCTGCATCAAACCTGTCTCAGGACTGTAGACCACAACAACAACAGTAACATAACGCTTGTTGGGACACTTTTCTCTGCACATTCGTTTGGTAGTGCAAGGGCTATATCCTGCTGAACTATACGCTTCTAAATAAGATGATTCCGTGATGATGCTTCAAGTGTTCAGAAATAACGGAAACAAATAAATACATCAATTTGAGGTACGAGATTAGTAAAATAGTTCTCATATCTTCGTTAACCTCTCCTACAGCAAGCTCTTAGCTTTCCATCTATGTCCATTAAACACGTGCTCTAAAGTGCATACCTTAAGGGCTGAGAGCGCTAGTTCAACTTTGCTACTTTGAAACACGTCTGTTCTACTGGTAAGTTGCTCTTACGGTAAATATTTTAGGGCCGATGTTTTGTAGACAATTTTTTCTCCTTTTGATGCATACTATTCCTTCCAAAACTACGAAAAGCAAAGAACTTGCAGTGGGAGAGGTCCACTGTCAGAGGTATCAAAAAGATTTTCGCTTATAACTTTCGACTTAGTCGTTCCCGGACCGGGATTTCTTGCCACAAATTGAAACATCATCCGTGAAAATTTGTACCATCATAACAGAATCACCCTGTATGAAATTCGTAACATTTCCTGCCGGTGGACATTTCAGTGTACAATATTCTCGAACTCGGCCCCAAGGTACAACATTAATGACCGCCTGAATCCCTTCAGGACTTCCATGACAACGGTGGCATCTTCCAACAGGATAATTGTCCTTCTCATAAGGTTAAAATCGTTCTACAGTAGTTTGAGGAGCACGTTATTGAGCTCACGTTTATGTATTAAGAACAAAATTCGCATAAAACGAACCTGATTGAACGCATTTGGAACACTATCTTGTTGTAGCTCCACTAACACAAGTTTCATCTGCTGCCACATACCACCGGAAACCTACCAGGGACTTGTCGAACTTATGCCGTCTAGAATCGGTGCTTTATTGCTTATTGAAGATGACCCAACAGGCTATAAACCAGGCGTTCACAATGTAATGCCTCATCACTACGTTATATACATGCCACCAGTTTACATCAGATACTGCTGCTCAGTCGAAGACAATCAAGCTCGAATTGTTAACAGTGCATAAACATTTTGGAAAAATTTTACGGGCGGATGTGTTTATATTTAATTGCGGAAGGAATTTGTTAGAAATATTAGCAACTTACAATCACTTTCCTGACTTATTTCTCATAGACTCCACACCATCTAAAATATTCATTCTCGACCTACAGTACCCCCAAAGCATAGGGGACACCCTATAGTCGAGTCGGCATAGTAAGATCCCTGACCGTTAAAGTGGGCTAGGCGCTGCAGCTTCGCGTGCCTACCTCAACAAAACACTTAAACACTATCGTGAAAACATCTCTATTGCAGCACCTTAAGCGCTGCTAACTGCCAGGGTCCTACTTACGCCAACACGACTGTAGAAATTTAGACATAGATAGATTTGAGTATGAGTTGGTGGATTAAATGTCCCGTCCGAAGAAATCTGAGCGACGACTGCCAAATGCAGTGTGAAGAAATGGAAGAGCTTAGTGTACAGACAGACTACAAGTCTTGTTGCTCTGCATGGCAGCGTTTATCCATCCACAAATTCAGAAGTCCTGTGGGGGCCACGAACGCTGTAAGAAACAGTCTAATAATCTGTAGGAACATTCTATCAAAGGGATACATACACTGTTATACACTGACGGAAAGAAATCGCAACATCAAGAAGGAGTTGTGCGACATAAAAGAAAGTTGATATGCACGTTTCTACATCTGAAAGATGATGTCTGTTCAAATTTCTCGCCAGTGCCTTAAGAGTGGCGCTAGTAGTGACAATATGACGAAGCGAATTAGGTTTGCTTCAAATACACACTGGATGGAATTAGGCACTTTGGAGCAGGCGTGTGTGTTTACTCGGTGCACTCGTAAATATAGGTGTTTTATCGTGGAAAAACAATTTATTAAGGCAATATTGTAGCTTAAATAAGTAAATTTGTATCTATTGACATCTATACATTGAAGATTTCGCTTTTACTTGTGCAGTTTTCGTGAAAAGATTACTGTTCTAAAGTGCAAGTCTTTGGCGTGGATTCGTTTTCGTTACTGACCGCAGTAAGTTACGTGATGATTAAATAATTTCCGGGTAGTGTCTGTGTAGCTTTATTGTGAAGAGTATCGTACGGGTATAGTTGGCATTCGATTGGTTTTTTCTGTGTTTCAACACTTCCGTGTAGTTAATTTTCCATATTGTGCAGTAAAGTCGTTAAGTGGTGTTTCTGTTTCCATTAGAGCATACATAATTCAGTGATACCGCCTGTTGAAATTTGTCGTTAGAAAATATCGAGCCTCTTCAGTTTCTTACTCGTTTCGTCATTTCCGCCTCTACAACCTACGCCAGCAATTAATTTCGCGCTGTTTACATTCGCCTGCTGCCACATTCGCCTGACGTCCTGAAGTTCTCTGCTCATCTCACCGCAAGCTAAGTCACTTTCTGCTAATTACTAATTGGTGTAGAGGAATTGTTTGTAGTTTAATTTGTATTGTTTAATCTGTCGTTGTGTGTGACAAATGTCGTAGATTAGTGACCACGGGAGTTAAATGTCAGGATTGTGGGTTGGTGTTTCATTGGGGAGATTGTAACGGGGAAGCTGTTATAGCGCCAGAAGAGGCCCGCCAATAGAGTTGTAGATTATGTAGCCGTGGCAAGAAAATCGTGGAACAGGAAAAAAAGATTTGTGCCCTTCAGGCTGAACTAGAAATGGTGTACTTCGAATTAGACAGGTTGAAGGGGGATAGAGACAATGGGTGCTGGGAACAGGTAACAAGTCGTAGTCAGAAGGAGATTACCTCAGAAATCACTTTTCAGATTCCAGTGAGCAATCAGTTTGATTTGTTACCTGAAGTAGAAGAGCCTCAAACAGTTTCCGAGCAAGTAGGGTGCAGCAGACTCGTAGTAACAATTGTAATGCTACGTCGGGAGTAAAGTCAAGCACAAAGAAAAAAGAGTACTGCTGTTATGTAGCAGCCACGGGGGAGGTGTAGGACAGTTGCTACAGGATAGGCTGGGAGTCGAGTAAAAGGTCACAAGCATTGTGAAACCTAGAGCTAAGCTCAGACAGGTTACAGAAAACCAAGGGGCCTTGTGCAAAGATTTTTATGGCTAGGACCATATCCTTATAGTAGGAGGAGC
Organism: Schistocerca serialis cubense; assembly: GCF_023864345.2. Classification (NCBI taxonomy): domain Eukaryota; kingdom Metazoa; phylum Arthropoda; class Insecta; order Orthoptera; family Acrididae; genus Schistocerca; species Schistocerca serialis. The sequence continues at coordinate 283,828,059 of NC_064644.1, read as the reverse complement.
AGGAAACAGCCTGGCTAACAATTCGGACTATAGTATTAGGTGTGACCTGGATGTAATAGGTGCAGCAACAACTCACACTCGTGCGGGGTTTGTGGAGGTTTTGTTGCACCATGACCCTGCCCTGAGTCAATACGGCTGTCAACCGTGTTAACAGAGAGCTGAGGAGGGGGGAGGGAGCCGGGCGTTACTGTTGGCAGAAACTAAATCTCATATCTGTGCTGTGCCTGTTGATGCAATTGGGAGATGGGGGTTACGCTAGTTAAGGGCTGCACCTGAATAGGAGGGGGATGGATAGATTAGTTGATCTTCTTTCAGAAAATGTAAGAGGGGCTACATGTACACAAGACAAAGTACCTGTGATTACTGGAGTCAAAGGGACACATTTTTTAGGTTAGAGTCAGGTTACAGATAGAGAGTATTGAAAGGGAGGGTCTAGTGCAGCAGGGGATACAACCCGTCGGCTTTGGACAATGACGTCACAAGTCGCCAGAGAGCAGTTTGCCATTTTCGCTTTTGCCGTTATGTTTCAGTTTGGTTTTTTTTACTGATTGCTTAATAAAGTGGATCTGTTTATTCTATCTCGTGAGATTTTTTTTTTAAAAAGCCAAAAACCACTTATCAGCCACTGGAGGGAGCTACAACACTAAGAAGAATCGCTTCTCGATTGGCCACTTGTGACGTCATAGTCCAAAGCCGACGGGTTGTATCCCCTGCTGCACTAGTCCCGAAAGGGATTAGAACAGAATAGTGCCGTAATGTCTGTAGCAGTATCCAAAGAAATATGTTAATGATACAGGGCTGCAATTTGGTGGATTGGATACTGCTACCTTTCTTGAACATTGGTGTGAACTGTGCAACTTTCCAGTCTTTGGGTATGGATCTTTTGTCGAGTGGAGTGGCTGCATATGATTGTTAAGTATGGAGCCACTGCGCCAGCGTACTCTGAAAGGAATCTAATTGCTAGTTAGTCCGGACGAGAAGACTTGTTTGATTAAGTTTTTAAATTGCTTTACTATTCCGAGGATATCTGCTTCTAAGTTACTGATGTTGGCAACTGTTCTTAATTCGAATTCTGGAATTTCACTTAATCTTCCTCGGAGAAGGGATTTCGGAAGGTTGTTTTTAGTAACTCTGCTTTGGCAGCTTTGTCGTCGATAGTATATCCATTGCTATCGTGCAGCGGAGGCATTTGTTGTCTTGTCGCTAACATACTTTACGTACGACTAGAATCTCTTAGGATTTTCTACCAGGTTTCGGGACAACGTTTCGTCGTGGAAACTATTATAAATATCCCTCATTGAAGTGCGTTCGTTTAAATTTGGCATACTTCTTTAGCTGTTTCTGCAGCTGTGTTCTGACCCCTATTTGTGACCAAGGCGGATCAGCTACGTCGTTTGTTAATTAATTTGGTATAAATCTCTCAAATATTGTCAATAGTATTTTTCTACATTCAAGCCACATCTAGTCCACACTTACATTGTTAATTCGGAAGGAATGGAGATAATCTCTCACGAAGGTGTCAAGTGATTTTTTATCTGCTTTCTCGAGTCGGTATAATTCTCTGTTTCCGATAGAACGTGTGCGGCACCAGCTCTGATGTTAGCTCCGTCCCAGAACCGGTTATTCGGAATACGTAAGACCATTTACAACAGTTATCGGGCGACCTTGCCTCGGGAGCTTATACTATGTCTTTGTGACACCTTCCCCAATGGAATCAGTGCATGCATCCTGATAAGAAATGGTGCAACGTCATACTGATAAGTGGGCTTATACTGTCTTCGTAAGTATGAGTCGATTTTGTGATCGCTGAAATAAAATCAAATATCCTTTCAACCTGCGATGTTTCATTTAGTATTCACCTCCCCCTTAAGATGTTTCGCGTTTTATGTCAGGCAATATAGATTGTTTGCTTCGGTAACTACTGTTGTTAGGTTTCACTTCGAGAATTTCGCTCCATCTGGTTGGAAACTAGGTAACAGGCTGCGTTTCACGGTCTGTGAACATGGACAATGCCCGGCGGAAAGTTTCAGAAAAAGTAGTTAGGCCGACGGGGAAGTTTGCTCGGCGCTTGGCCTTCAAACTCAGCCAACGCAAACCGCCACGGGAAGCAGTGCTACGTGCTTAGGAGTTACCTCTCTCAAGAGCCAATTAGTGTGCGGAGCCTCCTGGATGGCGGAAATTGCTCGTTTCAATTTCCACGTCACTTTGCTGTCACTCTAAAGAGAGACGCTCCGATAAGGCTTCCCTGCTCTACTCAATTACAGCCTTCAAAGCCACGGCCCCTTCTGCAGCGGAGTGTAATGATATGCCTCTGCCATCAGCGGACGTTTATTGTCTTCTCAGCTACTTCTAAATATGAAACTTACTCCAGTTTTTAGCAGAGAACATCGAAAGGCTACGCTATAAGCTGAAAATAGCGCGGAAAATATTACCGCATTTTTCAGCAATGTTATATAATGCAGTGACAATTATGTAACTCAAAGAGGGTAGAAGTCAAGTATAATGTCAACTGGACAAAACAGATCTGATTATCAGAAGAAAACATATGTGTAATGCGGTACTGCATACGGAAAAGTGAAGAGTAACTAGCTCCCATTGTTAGCGCCCGCTGCTTCTCTCGCGTGGTGTGTATGGTCTACACAGACTGTTTATGTTGTCCTTTAATCGACTTTTTATGTTGTTCACAATCTGCTAAATCTTTTAAATTTCTCACGCTATTTAACGCCAAAGAAATATGGTTTTTCTCCGAATGTGCTTCTCACCAAAAAGCAATTCTGGCAGCTAGTCGGATGACTCTGTGGATCCTGCCGTTTGTCTTCTTGTGGTGATGTCTTCCTCGATACTTTCATCCACTAACACATATTTCGTTAGATATGAAATTCAGAGTTTCGTCGATTTTAAAGGTAAATGTTTTAATACAATCGAATAAATTCGTAAAAGATTTCATCCCCTGATTCTCAGATTTAGGTTTCGAACTTCCAAAAAAATACTGAAACGAGATTTTTTAAAATTTCTAACTGAGAAACCAAATACAAACCTTTAGAGCTTTATTTTAAAAAAATGATTACGTTATGAACTATATTCCCATAAAATTGTATTCCTCCACTTCATCACCTTAGGGGTTGAATTTCCAAAAACACTTAAACATGTGTTTTTACATACCGAATCGAGAAGTCAAAGACCAGTTCTCGTAGGTTTAAAAATACGTTATTAGTACTTTAACAATGATTTATTAAAAAAAATTCCACTCATTAATTCACCCCCTTAATGACTGAATTTCCAAACACATATAGCGATTTTTTTTTATTTCTATCTGAGAGGTGAAACACCACTTATACATGTAGCATTAAAAATGCAGTAGTAGTTCTGCAGTAACGATTTGTTAAAAAAAAAATTTTCATCATTATGTCACCATTATGGCGGTTACTTCACCTAAAATTCTGCAACACGTTTCTTTACTTCTGAACAGGGAACCAAATACCAATGTTTGTAATTCTAATACACAGTATGCGGCCATCAGGTTTGAAATGTTGGAACAATTGATTGAGTTTGGGTCACACGTTTTATTTAAATCATTTATTCAAAGTGTTATTAATTTAAAAAATAACTAACTTCATGATGCAAAGCCAACTGACACAGACTCACAGCTCAAAGAAATATGAATTTAAGAATTGGCCACAATTAAGACTTAAGCCTTCACTTACATTAATCACATAAGAAAACATTTCAGCAAGTAGCCTCTCATGAAGACAGCTCTAGCCAAAAGTCTATCAACTTATTTAAACAGGTTTCCCACTAACAATGAATTCCGGAAACATAACATTAGGAGAAGGGAAAGACTGGCATGTAACACAACACTCAAAAATCTTACCTGAAGAAAGAATTAATGTCCCTGAGAAAAATATGCTCTAATTAAGATAGGCCCACGGGTGTAGATAAAATGTAAAACATTAAACAATGCAGTACACAAATATAACCATAACCACCAAAGGAAATTCTAGATCATATCGTTCTCTTTGGCAGATTATTACACAAAAATAGAGAATGAAGCTGCTTAGGAAGTGTTAGAGCAATAATAAGGAAAACTATCCTTCAACACGCCCACTACCATTAGAAATGTTATTACAACAGATACAGAGCATTCATCATAATATAAGGCTTAAGCCATGTCAGTTTCCCTTGCCCACAGCTTGCCGTACATTGCGCGCAAAATGCCGTGGCTGTTAGATGCGCAATCGGCTGCGGAAGCATGGGGAGACCGATGACCTCTGCAGTCTGGCCCCTTCAACCCCACAAACCAAGCAACCAAGAACGGGGAGAGTGGAAGTGGTGGGCGTTTACTCAGAGAATTGTAGGGTAAGCGACATGCGCTGGTGGGGGAAGTGCCATTCTAAACTGAAGATTACGCTCAGATTTCTTGTAAACATTAAGTGGGATCGCTCCACAACTACACTTCCATGGTGACCATTCAAAAAGATCTACTGTCACCTCCGCTTTATTTAGTATCTAACAAGAATCCGCCGAAAATGCAGTGATTTATTTTCACCTGGTTTGCTGACCATTTGTAATACTCAGAGAAGCGTCATGAATGGCGAATTTTGAGTATAAACTACACATTTTTCTGGCTGCCATGTCGAAATTGGCTTCTTTTGCTGAAACTTAGTGAAGTTTACACTGTCTCACCTCACTAACATGTTGTGCAGACACAATTACGAGATAATTATGAAACAGTGGTTTATCAAGATTAAGTGAGGAACTGAGGAAAAGTGAAAGTCAGTAGCTTGTGAAAAAGCGCATCCTCAGTACAAAAATGGTGTAATGTCTTTAGACATGTTGTTCCAAAACCCATAGCATTTCTTGTTTCACCAGATATCGATGGTCCTTAGCAATTACATTCTTTCACTGTAAAAGTTTGTAGTTATTGGAATAACAGTGAACATAATGAAGTTTTAGATAATAACGATATGGTAAAATACTCTCCTCTTTGCATGCTATTATTTGCCAAAATCTCATTTCGTTATATGAAACCGTTTATGAAATATGAGGAATGTTGTGGATATTCCACTCTTGCTTTATCGTTGGCGCAGCACGATCGCAATTGAGTGTGCTACATCAGATCAGTTTTATTTAGTTTGGTGACAGATAGATACATCTATCCAAGTGTAAAGAAAAATTCAATGTGTTAGCTAAATTTCATACACAACAACATATAATATGCATCAAATGCCAAAACATAGCGACCTGTAGTTTTCGTTGCAGACTTTTCCAAATTTTGCCTACTGACTTACTTCCATGTAAATATCGCAGTAACTATGACCATTAACGAAATGAAGGTCATGCCATCGTGAACCTGACGTATAAAGCTGTAAATAAAGAAAAAATTAAATTTCTTTACCGAATAGTTTCTGTAGAATCGTTTGAGAAAGATTGCAGGATGTCCGCCTGAATTATGTCATTGCTGACCGGCCAAAAGGTGGAAACCACTTGTCGGCCTCCCCAACCGAACAATGCGTCCAGTACTGTGAATGTAAACTACTCACTGCCCATCGGCCTCCGTAGCCTGCGCTAGCTATACTGGAGTCGCTCTGCTCCCCCCCCCCCCCCCCCCCCCTGTGGTAGGCATGCAATTCTTCCAAGCTATAAATATAAAGGGAATCGAACCTGCAATAGACTATAACTAATCACTGTTCTTCACATCAATGCATTTCTACACTTATTCCGTTCACTATAACTGCTGGCCATCGTAAATATCTGTACACATCACCTTACGTGATATTTAATAACGTGAATGCGATTCACATTCAGAAAGTAGGAAGCATGAATGTCAGCGCCAGAAGAAACAAACAGATGCAGATTCTTACATCGTACAGGACTAGCAGGATAGATACGTCAAATGTACAGTCTTTCAGAGCATAAACTTAAAGGCATGCGCCAAACCAGCTTCGGCCATCTGTTTACAAGGAAAGCCGCGGCAAGTGTCCGCTTTCTCCTCCAGCTCTGAACTATCACCATCCACTGTCTCCTTGCTGGCCCGCAGATGAACACAATTTCCGGCAGCGATCTCGCAAATCGCAAGCGGTGGAATCATTGCTAACTTAGGTCGTACGTTGGAACTGTGTCAACCATGGCACAGTTGTAGCTTCAAAACTGCATTAATAACAACATATTTGAAAAAACCTTTCATCGCCTATTCCAGCCGCTTAATGGTGGAATTTCGAAAAATCCGTTCTTAAACGATGGCTACAGCATAAGATTAACACTCTCTCTAAATTTCAAGTTTGTTTGCTTAGAGGTTTGCGCCAGGCGATAATGTGTAAATCAGTAAGTCACCACATTGCCTTTTACATACAATAATATAAATTCATAATATTGTCCTCTCTTTCCAGTGTAAGAAATGAGTTCATTGTCAGTTGAGGAAACCAGTACCTACAGACTTAAATAAATCACAGACTCCTCATTCTTGATCAAATTTTAATTTGGTTAAACAGGTAACAGGTTTCGTCTTTAGAGCCATCGTCAGGTCTTATAAAGGCAGTGCCATTTTTAAGGTAATTAGGAACCCCCCCGCCCCCCCCCCCATACTTTTCATTGCAAACATTTTTCTGTTTTTGTTTAATCGTGATCGCTGCTAAGTCTCTTCACTCGTTTAATGCGATGGACATGACCTTAACAAAAGGTGTGCATTGCAATGATTCTCTTCTGTATGATTCATCTCCGTACAACAACTCAGTACAAAGTAGCATAGCTTGCAACAATAACCTAATTCCTTTTTCATATTGTTTCGCTACCGAAAAATATAAAGCAGTAACAAAGAAAAGGATAACGCAAAAAATACTGTTTGCACTTCCGTTGTGTTTTCTCACTTGGCAAAACGAGAGCGGTTCCGTGTGGTAACCGAAAACTAGCGACAAGAGTCGCAGTACGGGGGATGGGTTGGTGTTTGGGGCGTAGTGCTGAACGCAGTATTATGCGAATCTCCTTTTCTTTCCCTTTCATATGTCTCCACCTCTCTTTCATTATAGTCTTCCCAAACTGTTTCTTTGCTCCTCTTCTTGTTGTTGTTGTTCTTCTTCTTCTTACGTCACCATATCCCACCCCCTTTTTACCCATCCTCAACTCACTCGCATATCACAAAGTTTGAACGATCTAAGATGGCATACAATTTGTAAAAGTGCAATAGAAGAATTATTGTGCCATGTATTTTTAGACGTGTTCACCGTGCTTAACAGACACTAAATTTCCAGTAGCAAAATTGATACCTACAGAGTACAGTAATGAGTGTAGTTTCTATACTGCTTTGCAGTTACTTCTTCTCAGAGTTTACGTCTGATTCATCAGACGTTAAGTATGCGAGATGCAAGACCTAGTAAATTAATTTTAGTCAGCACTAAGTGCAGCGCAGAAGCAGTGGGCGACGAGATAGCGAAACGGGAATGAGACGAAATAATCGCTAGCTAGCTATTAAGAAGTGCTTGGAGTTCCGTACAAATTATCATCATTAACTGCACAACGTGAGTAAAACTCCATAATACTAAACGTTTGGTTAAAGGGTGTTCCATCGTCACAGGTTGGATCGAAACGGCCTGAACAACCCCTCTCCTAAATAATAAAAGGACTAAAGATGTAAATGTTAAAGCTGTGCAGCAAAATAATCTGAGAATAAGTCACACAGTTAATAGCCTCTTTATCATATGATTATCAAAACACGAACAGAACAATTGCTTTAAAAATCAGGAGCACTAGTATCATAACCCAGGGGCCTCAAGTTTAACAAATCCACATTCATTACAAAATCTAGATCACAAATAACGATCAAGCAATAGTCTAGCATAAGACAAAATTAAAATCTTATCCATCTTGATTACAGGAAACCGGGCGCTGACAGTCCCCATAGGAACATAATGCCAACAGCAACCACCCTCAGGCACGTGACATAAAATACACTTTCAGAACAAGTGAGTTTTTAAAAGACGGAAAACAACTTACGACAACGCAGCACAAGAACTTTCTTTCAAAGCCCTTAAATAAAACCCATCCCATGGCTCGAGACTGCCTTACTAATTAAGTCAAAATTCTCTTGTAAATAAGTGAAGAATTAAAGCCTTGAAAGAGACCATAAAATAAATTAAAAGAATTTAACAAAAATGATACAAAAAATATTTTAGCAACATTTGAAATGGCAGAATTCCAGAGACTTTACTGGTTTCTTACAGGTATAATTTTATGTATATACTCTGAAGCGGCGAGTGAAAATTTGTGCCAACGCCGGGAATCTCCTGTTATTAGACAGTTTGAAACGTCTCCTTAGAAAAATTTATGAATTACTGTGCTGATAAACCTCTTACATTGTTTGCTTTTCAAACAGTTGAGCAAAACTGAACGTACTCAAACATTCACTAAAGTGACACACAATACTTTCAGCGCAACGCAATCTGACTTTCAGTAATCGCTACAAAGAATGGCCCTAACCAACATTAACCTATACGTTTCACAAATTACTTACCTCACAAAAATCTTCGTTACTCGAACTACTGCAATACAGCGAGCGCCACTACTGCCAGCTAAACAAAAGATTCAAACTACTGAAGGCACTAACTACTGATAGGCATAATTAGCAAATGAAAGATTTTGATAGAGAACAAACAATTTATTTACCTTAATAGTGTTGAAAAGTCATAATATACATAGCAGTTCATGACATCCAGTCTTACAAATTTCAAAACTCCGCCATCTCTCTCCCCACATCCACCACTGCTGACAGCTCACCTCCAACTGCGCAACACTACGCGCTGTTAACATCCAGCTGCCAAACACTACAATTGCAGACAACAATGCAAACTAGCCACAGACTGCACACAGCACAGCCAGTGTTTTTCATACAGAGCGCTACATGGCGTTACCAATATAAGAACTTAAACAGCCTACTTACATAGCCCCCATGCTCCCCACAAAAAATTTTACAAATTGTTTTGGGCAGTGGCCAATACAGACTTGAAAAAAATTTCATTATTATAATAACAAAGAAATCAAAGGCGCACACTTATTGATAATATGTTGTTTAAAAGCTAAAATTCTCTCACAGTCTATAAAGACAGTCCTGATCATTCATCACAGTAAAATTGCAGTGTTTTTTCTCAAAGGCTGAGCAGGAAAAGAAAATGCACACGGAAGTAGTGGATTTCCATGCAGTCTTGAAGTAGTAGTGTTGTCCTTCCAACGGAAAGACAGTGCTGACTCTCGACATGCGGAAAGGTAATGGGGCCACAACAGAGCAAACCCACAGCAGAGTCATTCGAAGTTTTGAAGAATACTAGTAGGTAGGTCATCACAGAACAGACCCACAGTAGTCCTGGTAGAGATTATGTTATTGGCGGGCGACCAGAGGTGCAGCCTACTGCTGTCCTTGTAGAAATAATGGTACTGGTGGGCCATCAAAGATGCAGATCCACTGTAGTCCATGAAGAGACGGCCAGCAGCCATCTGTTGCGACTGTGCAGGTGCACAATCACCATTGAAGAGTCTTGTAGTATATAGCAAGTCCATAAACCACCACTTGTGCACTCACAAAGTTTTATTTTTTAATTGTCTTTAGAACCAGCAATGCTGTTATCCAGTCCCTTGCTGAATTATTAACACGTGTGCAAACACTATCAGTCCCTACTTCTCACATATTGTCCATATACTATGACCAACGGAAATGTGTGCAGTGAAATGAAACTTAATTTGATGAACTGGTGTCAATTCCAATTTTATACATAAGAATACAATAACAAAGGTACAAAATACATAATTAAAGAACATAACAGTACAGATAACATTTGTAGTAACACAGACTTTACAAAAGAATAGAAATAAACATGCAGATCAGTGTTACAAAAATTATGACATAAGTAAATATATAAAATAATGAGTACATACATAAAAGATCAGAATAACTTTCGAAACATCAACTTCACACATGAGCATTAAAATAGAACAGAATAAATAATGTCTAAACATCTTTACATAGAAAAAACATAGTATTAGAAAAATTCTACAACATAGCTCTCATCAGCTAAACACATAAAGACAGGAAAAACCCAAATACACAAGGGTGCACAAACACATAGAGGGATGACACAAAAGGAAAGGACAGGGTTTGTTTTACTGCAGTATTTTGCATGGACATCTCCCTTCATTCATCATTATTCCCAAAAAGTCCTATCTAAGCCTACTTTCTGTATTCTGTTCACATCCTCTTTCAAAAATAGTTTTTCTCCACAGTACACTTCCCTTTTTTTGGCCAAACCATTTTCTTATAGCGTCTCATGCATTTCTTCCAATTCATCATAGTTAGTTTCTTATATAGTCTACCCCATCTTAAGCTAACTTAAATCTACTGAGCTCAGATATATATGCCAAGGGACGAGGCAATGCAGCAGCACATAACAAATTAACACAATCAGCAATGACAAAAATTGAAATTGGTAAAGCAAGCAGCAGTAAAATAAATTAGCAGAGAAATTGCAATATTACAACTATTTGCAGTGTGCAGCAAACAATAAAAATAAATCAGTAGTAAAACTGGCTTAACAGAGTAATACAAAGTCAAATTCAGTAACACTATGCCTGGCAACCAGCAGCAGCAAATGAAATAACTTATACGTAAACATGACATAGCTCAAGCATAAAAAATAGTACACTAAAGACAACAATGCAGCTAAGGGAAATGTCTATTCACATCTTAATGTCTATGTAATGAAAGTGGTGCACCACAACTTACTCTACCATAAAAATTACCAAGAACTTGAAAAGTAAATTATCTGTGCAGTTACTGTTATTAGTCCCTTCTTACTGTTCTTTCCTTTCCAAGTGCTCCTATTCTTTTTTTTTTTTTTTGAAGAATGTTGATCATAAAATTATTATCTAACAGATCTGTTGACAGAAAGTGTTCACATTAGCAAATCAATTTAATTTTATTTTATAAAAGCAATGATGCAACACACCTGGAAAACAGATATCAAATAAAATAAGCAACTATGTACAAAGTAGAGCATAAAATAATCATTCAGTAGTCATAAGGCATTTCATAAGTTAGTAGAAATTCTCTCCATTGTCGTAGAAAGACACTTGTCCTAATCAGGTGTGCAGATGTAAGAATGTTTCCAAGCGATGAGCGTGTCGTATTTGCGGTGCTTTCTACAAAGAAATGTCAGTCAATAGCGAGGTTAATGGCCTCCTTTTTTCTTCACCTGTGCCTCTGAAAGGCACACACTAATGGCTTTTCTCCAGGCAACTGTCAAGCAGCTGGGTGCTTACGGTGACGTACCTTCTTTACCGAAATATTTACGACATCAGTTTCTGCTACAGTGACAGTTTGATTGAAATAAGATTTCATAGGTCGAAATATTTACATTCCAAATCTGTAGAAACAAAATCCTATAAATATAACAGTGTCCAAAAAAATTTCGCCGGCATTGTGATACATTCACGCATTTACACACATTTCATAACTCTTAAAGTACGATTCTTGGTTTCCAACATCCTTTTTCACAAGTCAGAGTCCCTAACCACTACTCATTATTCCTTACCTTATTACACATATACATATTCATCAACACGTCTTCAATATTTCATCATAATAAATACATAGCATAATCAGATTCCTCATATAGCATCATCTCATTGATAATAAACGTACCTCAACAACATAATACACATCGTTGTCATAATAATAACATCATAAAACCTCAGTCAAATCTCAAAAACGTCGTAGCTTTCTGCAATAATGTCAAAACCTAAAAAAAATTCTCTGCTCATTTAAATAGTGCCATCTACCTCAAACGTACTTTACAAATCATGACCCCATACCAAACACATCATTCAAAGCTCACATAGTATCACAATGGTTCCAAAAAAATTTGAAGAGTTCACAAAGTAAAGACAAAATACAATTTCGTAAGTGTGAAGTTATCCAACTGTGTAATTGCGTAAACATCTGTCACTGATGTAGTAAAAAAAAATGTTTGTCTCTCTCAGTTAAATGATCAGATAGCTGTGTAATTACGTGTTAGAGAAATATGGTACCGATGTGTAGAGTTGTATAAGCAAATACCATATTAGCTAGGGCTCCTTGTGCTTGCCAAACACATGGTACACAAAGTAAGCGTGAACCCCCCTGAGGATAAATGTAATTATGCCCTCAGGTGTTACAGATTACAGCAATGGAATGAAATGTTTCACGGAAAACTTTCTTTGTAATTCAAAAATCTTGAAAAATAAATGGTTTAAGTACAAAATTAATCACTCAAATGCGTGTCCTGTAGCGCTAAATGTGCGTCTTGCTGTAAGATAATTCTGTGAAACTGTTGTAGTTATCTTCCTCTGTAAGCAAAGTTCTGCTGAAGTCAATGTGCTTACCTCATCATAAACGAAAGTGAAATGCTTTGCGTATAGATATCGTAGTTATTACGTACCTTACCGTGATCCAGAAAGTACTATAATGTAACGTATTGTTGAGCTACGAAAAAGGCTGTCTCATTGTAGCTATACCACAAAAGTTACTATTAAAACATGTTTTACTTTCCAGAATAATACAGAAAAACTGTGCAGATATAAAACAGATACAGCGCAAAAGCAATAATATAACTTGTGTCACTCATTAGTAGCGTCGTGATATAGTCGTGTAGCTGTCAAATAAACTAGCCACTGTGTCATTTGATATCTCTCAGAAAGTACTTTAAATCCAGAATGTATTTTCAAACAAACCAAAATGTTGCATTAAAATCTCATTAACAGTATATGTTCTAAGTATGTAAGCCATATATTCGTTACATAATCGTGCAACTAACAAGGAAGAATGTACAAATAAGAACACTGTGTCGTCTTTTCACTATAACAATGCATTCATAATTACTTGTCTAAGTTCCCTAGGTTCTTGACTGGATAGTTAACTTTAAAACATTGTTGCATGTTAACAGTTTCTCAGTGTGACAAATTGTACTAGTAGCGTGAAGTGAAAAGTTTTATGGCAAAGACTATGTTAAAAAGCAGATTATCTTTCAATAAACGGTTTTACATGTAAAATGCGGTGCAATCATTTACCCTTTCTAGTGAGCAGAGTTTCAACTTCCAAGTAATTATCATGTTGTATACGTCAGTAAGGAATGCTAAAATTTTTCTCAAGGTTAGCGTCTATGTTATTTTTCGCTGAGCCAGCCGGCGCACGTCGCTGCCTGCGGTGCGAGTCATTGTCTGCTATCTCTTTGTTGGCGTGCATCGTTATTGGGATTAGGAGACCTAACATCTATAAATTCACCTTGACGTGAAGGCCCTGCCCTGTTTGAAGCTCGCCAGTTCTGATGCAATTCAGGTCGGGATACGGAATCTGATTTTGGGTTAAAAAATCGAATTTTTTTTTATTGGCGTATTATATTCTGCCATGTTTCCTCTTTAAAATGACGTATCATACATAGCTCTACTACAATTATAACTATTTTATTTTAATATATTTGTGAGATCGGGTATTGCGCTTTAGTTATACACGTCTCTCGTGGCTGACCATGAACTTTTTGGCAGTACCTTTAAAGTGACATGAATTCAAATATCCCGGTTTCCAGCGACTATTTATACACTAGTTGCCCGAAAATGTTTCTGTCTGGTTTCCTCAAGTTACTCTTTGACTTTGTGGCGGGACTGTTTTGTAAACAGTGTGATATAAGAAAGTAGTTGTTGTTGAGTTATTTCGTATTTAGTGCTTCATTTTTCGCAGTGAAAATGCCTAGAGCTAAAGCAAAAGTATTTAAAAAGCGTGTGAACTGGCAAAAGAAAAGAAATAATGATTCATTAGCAAAGCAAAGCAGTTCATCATCATCACTGTTGGAAAATGTGAATCCACTTATTACTGATTTGCCGAACGAACTTACACCAAATGAAAACAGTGCTTCTCATAAAAAAGTAAGAGATTTGGAAGAGAAATATAATTTACTTGATAGAGGAAATGAAGTTTTTGAACTCATTGATACGAATATATTGTGTGAAGCTCTTGAAAACAGTTTGTGCTGCAAAAAATGTCATGGAAACGTTTCTCTGAAAGTAGAATCCCATGTTGGCCTGGCTGCCCAGTTTAATTTAACATGCAGTGTTTGTATATACAGCTGTAAGTTTCCAAGTTCGGTTTCAGTAACTGTAAATAATGGATACAAGAAAACTGAACTTTATAGTGTAAATATTAGGTTAGTTTATGGATTGCGAGCAATTGGTAAGGGCAAAGCAGCTGGTGACAGCTATGTGGTGTTCTAAATCTTCCAAGTGCACCTTCAAAGTTTGAAGCTTACAATTATGTACTAGGATCTGCAGTTGAAGATGTAGCACAGAAGTCAATGCAGGTTGCTGTGGAAGAAGCAGTGGAAGAAAATGACGGCAGTCGTGACCTCACAGTGGCGTTTGATGGCACGTGGCAGAAAAGGGGCCACACCTCCAACAATGGTGTTGTAACAGCAACTAGTGTTGATACTGGCAAGGTTATTGATGTTGCAATAATGTCTAAATACTGTAGGTGCACAGGCAGGCTGAAAAATGAACACAGTGATGACTGTATTGCTAATTATTATGGTAGTAGTGGTGGCATGGAGGTTGCTGGGGTGAAGAAAATTTTTCATCGCTCTTCACAGTGGTATAATGTTCGCTATGTCAAATATCTGGGAGATGGTGACTCTAAAGCATTCAAAGAAGTTTTGGAAAGCAAACCATATGGGAACAGTGTAAATATAAGCAAACTTGAATGTATAGGACATGTGCAGAAGAGAATGGGTGCCAGGCTGAGAAGGTTAAAATCAGTTATGAAAGGGAAAAAACTAGATGATGGGAAAACCTTGGATGGCAGAGGAAGATTGACTGATTCCATAATAGACCACATTCAGAACTGCTATGGCCTTGCAATCAGGCAAAATACAGGCAATCTTGAAGAAATGAGGAGAGCTATATGGGCTTTATATTTCCACACCGCATCCACGGATGAGCATCCACAACATGGTTTGTGCCCCAAAGGTGAAAACAGCTGGTGTAAATACAATAGGGGACTAACAACAGGAGAGAAATACATTCACCACCACAGTCTACCATCAGCCATCATGGCAGAAATAAAGCCCATTTTCAGAGATCTGGCTGACAGAAGTCTTCTGATGAAATGTCTTCACAGAAAAACGCAGAACCCCAACGAGTGCTTGAATAGTGTGATATGGCATCGTCTCCCAAAAACAGTGTTTGTCGGAATTAATACACTACATTTTGGTGTGTATGATGCTGTGGCAACCTTCAATCTTGGAAATATAACTAAATGCCAGGTCCTTCAAAAGTTGGGTATGTGTGTTGGTTCCCGTACGGTACGTGCTATGTTCTTTTTAGATCAGCACAGACTAAGGCATGCTGATAATATAATCAAGACATTAGTGAAAAAAGCAAGACAGGTGCAGAGGGGTGCCAAAAGAAGACTTGAAGATGATTATGAAGACTGTGAAGGGGGTATTAGCTACGGATCAGGAATGTTTTAATCTTCTTTCTCCGTTTCCCATAAGTTTACTTTTTACTTCATCTAGGAACATTATCTCAGGTACTGGTCAACCTAGAAGTCTGAAATTTTTATGACGTAGTGACATAGGTCCCTATTACATACTGAAACAACGATTTTTTAATTACTTGATTTACAAAAGACTTAGGGGTGATAGTCTAGTAAAAAGCGATGGATAAAATTTACTTAAAAATAAATGTACAATATCTCTGTAAGAAAATACTTTGACAATAAACTGTTGTTTCAGTATTGTTGTAACATATGAATGCACATACAGTAAAATTTTTACCTCTCTGTCTCCAGTAGTTTGTGAGACAATGTTCCCTATAGTAGGCATATATTAACATTGCGGGGATAGGTGATTCCGTATCCCCTTAACAGTATATGTTCTAAGTATGTAAGCCATATATTCGTTACATAATCGTGCAACTAACAAGGAAGAATGTACAAATAAGAACACTGTGTCGTCTTTTCACTATAACAATGCATTCATAATTACTTGTCTAAGTTCCCTAGGTTCTTGACTGGATAGTTAACTTTAAAACATTGTTGCATGTTAACAGTTTCTCAGTGTGACAAATTGTACTAGTAGCGTGAAGTGAAAAGTTTTATGGCAAAGACTATGTTAAAAAGCAGATTATCTTTCAATAAACGGTTTTACATGTAAAATGCGGTGCAATCATTTACCCTTTCTAGTGAGCAGAGTTTCAACTTCCAAGTAATTATCATGTTGTATACGTCGGTAAGGAATGCTAAAATTTTTCTCAAGGTTAGCATCTATGTTATTTTTCGCTGAGCCAGCCGGCGCACGTCGCTGCCTGCGGTGCGAGTCATTGTCTGCTATCTCTTTGTTGGCGTGCATCGTTATTGGGATTAGGAGACCTAACATCTATAAATTCACCTTGACGTGAAGGCCCTGCCCTGTTTGAAGCTCGCCAGTTCTGATGCAATTCAGGTCTGTCGTTACGATTATATCGTCTGTCGTCATTTCGGTAGATTCCATAGTTTCTTTCTTGCCGGTCACATGGTGGGGAATTTCTTCCTGAATCGTAACTGCGCGCTGAACTGTTGCGTCTGAAGTTATTCTGTCTACCTTGATAATAATAGTTCTGGTTGCCATATTGTCTGTTTCTATGATTGTCTCTGTCATATTCATTACTACGGAAATGCGATCTTTCTCTGTAACTATTATTACTCTGCCAGTGGTTGATATATGGGTGGTGTCTGTTTTGGTCACGATTTGTGTTGTGAGAATAGCCTTGTCGTGTCCAGTTATTACTTCTTTCATCGCGGAATTGCGACGGATGTGACCTGTAATTGTTATGTTACTGTTTTCGCGTTCCGCGATTCTCAGTGTCAATTTCTAATTCTTGTAAGAGTTCCTGAAAAGCTTCAATGTCGTCTTTGCAACGTCCAGCCAAAATAATATGTCGTAAATGTTCAGGTAATTTGATTAAGCAAATGCGGATGAGTTCTGAGGGGCTGTATGGGTTTGACAGGTACTGATTCTTGTGCAACATGTCTTCAAAATATTTCACAAGACTGGAAAATTTAGATTGTTCGAAATGTTTCATCATTATGATGCTATGTTTTACTCGTTCTTGTGTAGCTTGAGACCAGTATGCTGAGAGGAGGGCATGATAAAATTCTCCTTCACTGTGGCAATCGTGAATGACCGATCGCATTCTTACAGCTGGTTCATTCTCTAAATAGCCACACATAAATTCTAATCGGTGCTCTAATGACCAGTTTGGGGGGGAAACAATGAGAGAATTGATGAAGCCACGCTTGTGGATGAATGTCGTTGCCAGAATTCTGAAATGTTTTGAATTTGCGTGTATTAATGAACAGCTTATAGTCAAAACCATCGTGTCGGCGAGTCGCATGTCGGTCATTGTTGCGTCGTTTTGGCGGTTCCATTTCAAAATTTGGTGCACCTTGCCAATTTCTTTCATAATTTCCGAAAAGCGCTGTGTTATTATTTTGCGGCTTTTCCGTATTTCTAAGTCCCTCTTCCCGTCTTGGAGCGCGAGTGTCCTCTGAAATACGTAATTCTTGTATTACCTGTGTCAGCTGATCTTGTGCTTCCCGGATTTCTCTTTGGTGTTGTGTATTAATTTGATTCTGATTTTGTTTGAATTTCCTAATTTGTTCGTACTCTTCTGTGTCATTAAAGACTACCGGTCTTGGGTCATTCAGATTATCATCTACCTTCGTAGATAAATTATTTAGCTGATCCGAATGTTCGACTACTTTCTCTGATAGTGAACTAATTTCCTCCATGTGTCTTTCTGAACCAATTTTCAGAGTATCTACTGTGTCCTTTAAGTTTTCCTGAGTTTTTGCAAGTTGCGTAACCGAATCAGTAGATGCAAATGAGTCAATTTTAGCTTGCAAGGTCTCATGATTTTCATGAACAATAGCTTGCTGTTCTTTTATGGCTGCTTCGTGATTCTGTCATGCATTTTCATGCCGCGAAAAAATAGGTTGAAAATGCTCACAAATTTGTGTTTTTACGTCATTACAGACTTTTTGACATTTCGATTCAATGTTATGTAACTCAGTAGTTAAATCTTCACGTTTTTGTTCAAGCTTATGTTCCACTGAGTCTAACTTTTGAAGCTTTTGTTCCATTGCGTCTAACTGTTGCTGTGTTTGTCTGTGATTTTGTTTCATTTGTTGCATTAATTGCAATAATAATGTATTAGTGTCAGGAATCTGTTCCTCTATGCTTTTCGGCAGTGCATTTGCACCGGCAACATTCACATTTTGACAAGCAGAAAATGTGTCTTGACTTATTTGAGAAAACGGTGAAGACCCCAAACCTGAATCTACAGTAGTTGCAAGATTGTGTCCCGTCATTTCGGATTCCCGGGGCGAGCTGTTGCCGACAGATCGATCGATAACGATTCCCTGTTCACTAATTGTTTTACTGCCTACACCATTATTGGCAGCCCACTCCGTTTCCCTATGCACAATTACCAAATTACTAGTTTGAACATTAGTTAATTCATTACATGGTGGCGCTAACACACTGCTTTCGTCTTCACTGTCATTTCTCAGTTTACTTTGGAGCCTAGTATTATGTTTTTCACACGCCATTATTGTCAGAATATTTCACACGACAACACAGAACAGCACAATTTGAAGAGCAAAATAAGAAAACACATTAACATAGCATTGAAAATAATATCTAGTTAATTGCAAGCGCAGCTGCGAAATACTTGGTGCAAATCTACATGCATGCCACAACTGTTTTACTGTACAAGAATGAAAGACTGCAACTACAAAGGAGATTCTCTCTACAATTACGCGCTAGCAATAAACAAAATCTACACTAATTACACAAACTACAAGATAAAATATCAGAAGATTCCAGTGAGGTATCCTCGGCTAAGGGTTGACATATGAAACGTCCCCTTAGAAAAATGTATGAATTACTGTGCTGATAAACCTCTTACATTGTTTGCTTTTCAAACAGTTGAGCAAAACTGAACGTACTCAAACATTCACTAAAGTGACACACAATACTTTCAGCGCAACGCAATCTGACTTTCAGAAATCGCTACAAAGAATGGCCCTAACCAACATTAACCTATACGTTTCACAAATTACTTACCTCACAAAAATCTTCGTTACTCGAACTACTGCAATACAGCGAGCGCCACTACTGCCAGCTAAACAAAAGATTCAAACTACTGAAGGCACTAACTACTGATAGGCATAATTAGCAAATGAAAGATTTTGATAGAGAACAAACAATTTATTTACCTTAATAGTGTTGAAAAGTCATAATATACATAGCAGTTCATGACATCCAGTCTTACAAATTTCAAATCTCCGCCATCTCTCTCCCCACATCCACCACTGCTGGCGGCTCACCTCCAACTGCGCAACACTACGCGCTGTTAACATCCAGCTGCCCAACACTACAATGGCAGAGAACAATGCAAACTAGCCACAGACTGCACACAACACAGCCAGTGATTTTCGTACAGAGCGCTACGTGGCGTTACCAATATAAGAACCTAAACAGCCTACTTACAAGTTGCGCTAGTCAATAAGCGACCCGGACACAGCGGTTCGTACAACTGCACGCCTTACGCTGGAACGCCTCGTTCCTCGATCCAAATTTTTTAGCAACAGTGATAATTTGGATCGAGGAAGGAGACGTTCCAGGATAAGCCATGCAGTTATAGGAACCGCTGTGATAATGTGGCTTAGTGGCTGGCGCATCTGCCTATTAAGCATGAGACCTGGGTCCCATTCCTGGCCTTGCTACAAATTTTCTCTCACCGCTTCATTCGATATACACTACTGGCTATTAAAATTGCTACACCACGAAGATGTACTACAAATGCGAAATTGAACCGACAGGAGGAAGACGCTGTGATATGCAAATGATTAGCTTTTCAGAGCATTCACACGAGGTTGGGGCCGGTGGCGACACCTACTACGTGCTGACATGAGGAAAGTTTCCAACCGATTTCTCATACACAAACAGCAGTTGGCCGGCGTTTCCTGGTGAAACGTTGTTGTGATGCCTCGTGTAAGGAGGAGAAATTCATACCATCACGTTTCCGACTTTGATGAAGGTCAAATTGTAGCCTATCGCGATTGCGGTTTATCGTATTGCGACATTGCTACTCGCGTTGGTCGAGATCCAATGACTGTTCACAGAATATGGAATCGGTGGCTTCAGGAGGGTAATACGGAACGCCGTACTGGATCCCAACGGTCTCCTATCACTAGCACTCGAGATGACAGGCATCTTATCCGCATGGCTGTAACGGATCGAGCTGCCACGTCTCGATCCCTGAGTCAACAGATGGGGACGTTTGCAAGACAACAACCATCTGCACGAACAGTTCGACGACGTTTGCAGCAACATGGACTATCAGCTCGGAGACCATGGCTGCTGTTACCCTTGACGCTGCATCACAGACAGCAGTGCCTGCGGTGGTGTACTCAATGACGAGCCTGGGTCCACGAATGGCAAAACGTCATTTTTTCGGCCTCAAGGTCGACGTAGCGAGACTGAATACTGTAAAATCAAAACCCACCGAAAATATACGTAAAGTACATCTGTTCAAGAAAAGAAGAAAAAACAGATAAAAATCCATTAGCGCCTGTGGAAGAGACAGTCTCCACTCCTTCAGATCAGATTATGTAATCGTAGGTCAGTGGGGGTTTGAATTTAAAGAAACACTATCAACGGCAAATGAGAAATATATACGAAATAAATTAATGAGAGATGGTACTGATCCGATCAAGCTCGAACTTCGATGTCACTAAAGACTTTTCCGAAACGCCTTCCGCAAAGATGATGAAGTAAATATTCCAGAATTCGAATCTAGAACTACCAACACGAGGAACTTACAAGCAGATGTCCTCGGTGTAGCGAAGCGGCTTAAATCACTTAATAAAATCAAGGCCTCCAGTCCAGATTGTGTACCAGTATGCTGACCAATAGCTCCATATTTAGCACTCACATACAACCTCCAGCTTATCGAAAGATCCATTCCTGAGGACTGGAAAGCTGCACAGACCACGCCAATACCCAAGAAAGGAAACATGAGTAACCCACTGAATTACCGAACATATCACTAACTTCTATTTACAGTAGTATTTTGGAACATGCGCTGTGGTTGAATATTATGAATTTCATCGAAGAAAAAGATTTATTGAAGAAGAGGCAGCACGAATTCGGAAAATACGAGTATCTCTCTTGTGAAACACAATTAGCCCTTTATTCTCTCCAAGTAATAAGTGCTATCGATAGGGGATGTCAAAGTGATGCAATATTTTTATCTTTCCGGAAGGCTTTTGACACCGTTCCTCGCAAGCGTCTTGTAATCAAATTAAGTGCCTATGGACTATCACCCAGTCCTGTGACTGGACTCATGAGTTCCCGTCAAAACAATCAAAGTTCACAGTAACTGACGGAAAGTATTCGAATAAAACGACAGCCATATCTGGCGCTCCTCAAGGACGTTTTATAGGGCCTCTGTTGCTCTTGATATCCATAAACGACATAGGAGACAATCTGGGCAGCCCTCTTAGACTTTTTGCAGATGATTGCGTCACATACCGCCTTGTAAAGTCGTGACATAATCAAAATCAACTGCAAAATGATTAAGACAAGATGCCTGATTGTTGCGAAAAGTGGTAATTGAGTGTAAATTATGAAAATTATGAAGGCATCCATCTGAGAACTAAACGGAAGCAGCAGTTCGTTGGCAGAAGTCTCAGAAGGTCCACTAAAGAGACTGCTTATATCTAGCTTGTTCACCCTCAACTGGAGTATTGCTCTGCTGTGTGGCATCCACGCCACATAGGACTGACGGAGGACATCGAAAAAGTTCAGAAAAAGGCAACTCGTTTTGTACCGTTGCGAAATAGGCGAGAAAGCGCCACAGACGTGACGCATGAAGTGGGGTGGCGATTGTTAAAACACAGGCTTTGTCACTGAGGCAAGATTTTATTGTGAAATTTGAATCCCCAACTTTGTTCTCCGTTTCTAAAATAATTTGTTGGCACCCACCTACATAGGGCGGAATGATCATCATAATAACATAAGGGAAGTCATAGCTCCTACAGAAAGATTTAAGAGTTCTTTTCTCCCGCCCACTGTTCGAGAGTGGAACGGTAGAGAAATAACTTGATGATGGTTCGATGAATTCTCTACAGGCATTTAGTTGTGAATTCCAGAGTGATCATATAGACGAAAGTGTACCTTGTACGGTATGGAGAAATCGATCAAGAGGTAAGAACAGGACTTACACTAATGTGACTTTCTAAGAGCTATGAAAGCGATGTCCTGTTGAAAAACGAACGTTTACACTTGTAAGATTTGCTTAATATTTAGTGGAACGGACTACTGTCGTAAGGATGAACATCATTATTACAAAGTCAGCAATACAAACACACCTAACTTCAACATTCGGTTACGTGCAGTGGAAAAAGGCCTCTTGATATTAAATTAGGATTCACATCGGCACGCACGTCCGTTTGTTATGTGTCACTTAATTACGTGTATTTTTCTTGCTGATAAACCAGTCAGGTAGTGAAATCATTGTGGTTGTGCATAGGCTTGTGTATTGTGGATAAAGTTCTCGGTAAACCTGCTGCGTCCTATTTGGATTCTTGGGATTTTACCATAATCTGACGTTGCAAGCTTACCGAGAATATTCAGACATTAAATAACAGAACTTGAAAATTTCTCGGAACCTGTTCACCATTTTATGCCTATAATTGCACAAGTCGCATTGTTCTCTGGAGAGAGCTGTACGGAACGCCCGTCATATCACAGAACTTGTAATCCGACGCGTGTTTGGTGGTCTAAATGTATGCTAATTGGCCCTGTTGTCCGACAGACGTTAGACACCCGCAGAAACCAAGAATTTCGAATTCTGTGACTACTAAATGAAAAAATAATCACAATTAATTCCGTCTAATACAATAAAGTGGCTCATAAATCATCTGACAAGCAATACCAGTTCTAAATTAAAAACTAGCACGTCTGAGTAAAGGGTAGAGGCGAAGATTCTAATAATCGCTTATGAATACGAAACTATTATTTTTGTGTTGTACCGTGATTGTTGCGATATTAGTGTAAAAGACAGATAGCTCTAGGCAGGGAAATGCGTTGACTTGTGGCTCGAGTTGAGAGCAAATTGGTGTTACGAATGTGAAAGCAAGTCTGCAGAGTGAAGCTTAAGGTTATTCCATTTCGAATAAAAACGACGGTACCATCCCTACGAATCACCTCGCTTTTGCAGCTTGATCTGGATGAAGGAGCCATTGATGGTGGACCAGCGATCTACGCTTGTGACTAAGGTCGAGTTAGCCAGTCTGCCTAGAGATGGACGCTGGCCACGTGAGGAGAAATTCGATGGTGAAGGTTCCTTGCTTGTGATTTTGTACCGACTACTTACTAAAAGAAAGATCTGTATTTCTCTATTTGAGGTTCTTTTTGCTAAGATTGGTTGAGCTCTGGGTATTCTGAGTGGTTGAGTTCTGGGCATTCTGAGTGGTAACAAACAAAAATATTCCTTGAAACATAATTGTTCTCTTCACTGAGTTTTGCTTCAGATGGTTAGCCTGTAACGCACTTCCTACGATTTCGTCATTTTGGAATGACAGAGCCACATCAGCAGCTCTGCTTGCATCGCTTAATCACTATCAAAGTGATAGTTTCGGAAACAGATGAAAATTAGATGAGGGTCGATCGGAACTGTATTGAGGATGACAGATAATAGTAAACGCAAGACATGTGATTTTTATAGATGTCCCTGTCTTCGTGTCAGGTTTGGCATTCTCATTCTGAAGCAGAGGGTGAAAGTAGATCACACCGTGCTGCTTCTCACGTGGTGACATGGTTAAGTTACAAACCGCCTTGTAACACCTTACAATTCGGGGCCCTCTACAGGCAGAGGGCCATATACACGTCCGCAGCTCGTGGTCGTGCGGTAGCGTTCTTGCTTCCCGCGCTCGGGTTCCCGGGTTCGATACCCAGCGGGGTCAGGAATTTTCTCTGCCTCGTGATGACTGGGTGTTATGTGATGTCCTTAGGTTAGTTAGGTTTAAGTAGTTCTAAGTTCTAGGGGACTGATGACCATAGATGTTAAGTCCCATACTGCTCAGAGCCTTTTGAACCATTTGAAGCTACATACATGTAGACCTGAAGAATGAAGACTTGGAATGTTAATAATGTTTTCATTATTTAAAAAGCCTTAAGCGTTTATACCTAAAAATTTATTAAAATTAATTTTCAGTATGCCCTCGTATAAGTTTTAGTTGGGACATGGAATTATTTGGATACTCACGAATTCGAGACTTAGAAATATTTAACTGTGACACTGTAATTTATTTGAACAGTGAGTACTATTTTACTTGTCAGTGGACGAACTTACGCCATGTGGATTTGACTAGGTGTATAGTTTTGAATGAACTCGTGGATCTTTAGGAATGTAATTCAGTATGGGTAATATGATGTATTACACAATGCATTTAGTGGCCGTGCGGTTAAAGGCGCTGCAGTCTGGAATCGCAAGACCGCTACGGTCGCAGGTACGAATCCTGCCTCGGGCATGGAAGTTTTTGATGTCCTTAGGTTAGTTAGGTTTAACTTGTTCTAAGTTCTAGGGGACTAATGACCTCAGCAGTTGAATCCCATAGTGCTCAGAGCCAATGCATTTAGTCAACTGCCTGACGACATTCTGCTTGTTGTGCTATAACTCTGTCAGTCGATTTCTAATTGCCTTACTCTGTTTAAATATTGGCCTGTGTAAGGCCACAATTCGAAGTAAGTTTGTCACGGATCTGACTAAAACTAAAATCCGTCCGAACAGGCCTGGGAAGGCCGAACGGTACCGACCGGGCGCCGTGTCATTCTCAGCCCACAGGCTTCTCTGGATGCGGATATGGAGGAGCATGCGGTCAGCACTCTGCTCTCCTGGCTGTATGTCAGTTTAAGAGACCAGAGACGCTAGTTCTCAATCAAGTAGCTCCTCAGTTTGCCTCCCAAGGGCTGAGTGCACACCGCTTGCAGAGTGGATGGTCACCCATCCAACTGCTAGCCCAGCCTGACAGCGCTTAACTTCGGTGATCCGACGGGAACCGGTGTTACCACTACGGCAAAGTCGTTGGAACACTGATGTAATTAAAGTGAGTTTTAAAGCTGTGCTTAGGCCACAACATTATGCTGAAGGATAATTCCTTCAATATTTTCTTCATTTATTAATTGATTTACCTCGTTATACTGTTATATAAAATATTGACTCAGTTTCTCTGCTGAATGGATTTGTCTTATGAGAGATTGGTGCTTTCAGAAGCACATAAAGCCATAATGCATCACAGAACCCCTAATTTACATGTGGGCGATGCTCAAACTGAATGTCATGTACCTGCTCTCTGGTGAGCAGATAGCGACAAACTGAACGAAAATGGTGATTCATTTCATATCTTTTTAGTTAACAAGCGCCCAGTGAAGTTGCAACGGGTACCTCCGTCAACAGCTGCTTCGTCTCAATCTGTTACTTGTGCATGTCTTACTGCATTGATTGCATGCAGTTGATCACAACATACACACTAGTCACTACCATGACCTGTGTCAGTGGTGGAGCACGCCATCTGCAGGAATCACAATAAAGAGAACTATTGGATATGACACCAAGACATGTATGCTGTCGGTTTATAGGAGGCTTAGCGCTAGTCAGTTTGTGCGTAGAATTGTGTACCTTGTTGTTATACCCTTGGAGCAGTATGCTGAAGGGTATGTTCCAGGAACTTAACACCACAAACGTCTTGAAAAATGTATGGATGCTTGTTGCTTGGCCCCCTATTTATCACCATTATAGATTGTCTGGGATGCGATGGGAAGGTGTATACTGTCATACCAGGTTCTGGCTAGCATTCGTCATGGACTGACACAACATGTGTTTCGGGCATGGTGAGATATTCCTCAAGATTCCAAAATTGGAAGCTGCTTGCTTCCTTGCTACATCGAATACAATAATGTATTCGCGCCAGTGTGGGCTGCAGCTTACACTGATATTCATGAACGTAAGTATCTAACGTAATCAAAGTTTTTTCACGATTACGATATTTCAGTGACTGTGTTAAGAAGTACGTTTCAGTGTTCCTTCGGACGTACATGCCGCCATGATATACACTCCTGGAAATGGAAAAAAGAACACATTGACACCGGCGTGTCAGACCCACCATACTTGCTCCGGACACTGCGAGAGGGCTGTACAAGCAATGATCACACGCACGGCACAGCGGACACACCAGGAACCGCAGTGTTGGCCGTCGAATGGCGCTAGCTGCGCAGCATTTGTGCACCGCCGCCGTCAGTGGCAGCCAGTTTGCCGTGGCATACGGAGCTCCATCGCAGTCTTTAACACTGGTAGCATGCCGCGACAGCGTGGACGTGAACCGTATGTGCAGTTGACGGACTTTGAGCGAGGGCGTATAGTGGGCATGCGGGAGGCCGGGTGAACGTACCGCCGAATTGCTCAACACGTGGGGCGTGAGGTCTCCACAGTACATCGATGTTGTCGCCAGTGGTCGGCGGAAGGTGCACGTGCCCGTCGACCTGGGACCGGACCGCAGCGACGCACGGATGCACGCCAAGACCGTAGGATCCTACGCAGTGCCGTAGGGGACCACACCGCCACTTCCCAGCAAATTGGGGACACTGTTGCCCCTGGGGTATCGGCGAGGACCATTCGCAACCGTCTCCATGAAGCTGGGATACGGTCCCGCACACCGTTAGGCCGTCTTCCGCTCACGCCCCAACATCGTGCAGCCCGCCTCCAGTGGTGTCGCGACAGGCGTGAATGGAGGGACGAATGGAGACGTGTCGTCTTCAGCGATGAGAGTCGCTTCTGCCTTGGTGCCAATGATGGTCGTATGCGTGTTTGGCGCCGTGCAGGTGAGCGCCACAATCAGGACTGCATACGACCGAGGCACACAGGGCCAACACCCGGCATCATGGTGTGGGGAGCGATCTCCTACACTGGCCGTACACCACTGGTGATCGTCGAGGGGACACTGAATAGTGCACGGTACATCCAAACCGTCATCGAACCCATCGTTCTACCATTCCTAGACCGGCAAGGGAACTTGCTGTTCCAACAGGACAATGCACGTCCGCATGTATCCCGTGCCACCCAACGTGCTCTAGAAGGTGTATGTCAACTACCCTGGCCAGCAAGATCTCCGGATCTGTCCCCCATTGAGCATGTTTGGGACTGGATGAAGCGTCGTCTCACGCGGTCTGCACGTCCAGCACGAACGCTGGTCCAACTGAGGCGCCAGGTGGAAATGGCATGGCAAGCCGTTCCACAGGACTACATCCAGCATCACTACGATCGTCTCCATGGGAGAATAGCAGCCTGCATTGCTGCGAAAGGTGGATATACACTGTACTAGTGCCGACATTGTGCATGCTCTGTTGCCTGTGTCTATGTACCTGTGGTTCTGTCAGTGTGATCATGTGATGTATCTGACCCCAGGAATGTGTCAATAAAGTTTCCCCTTCCTGGGACAATGAATTCACGGTGTTCTTATTTCAATTTCCGGGAGTGTATATGCTAATTTGCCAATACAAACAACCATCAGCCGTTGTTTACACATTTTTGTCTTGCTCTGATCCATACTACCTCGTCTCAAAACATGGAAAGCCACGTGAAGCTTCCAGCAGAAGAGACGTGTCTCTCAGTATCGAAGCTGAACTGGCGCTCACAGCTCTTGAATTGTTCATTTTAGAGCCCATGTTTACTGCACTTTTTCGCTTCGAATGGTCATTCCTGTCATATCCTGAATATTGACCATTCCTTTTGGGGCAGCCTGTATATTACATGCAGAATAGTGTTGTGTTAGTTCCATACTTTTCAAAGCTAACGACGTGATTCCATTTTACTATTAGTTCTTCTGGCCTTTCTTATTCAGGATCGGAAATGAGCACAAACTGAATTAAGCCAGTTTTATAAAGGATGTACTCAGACTTTATTCAGTACAAATCTTGTAGAAACCGATCACATGTTTCATAAAAAGGCGAGTATGTTCCTCTTTAAAAATATCCTCACCAAAAGTTTTCGCATGCGAACATATTCGCACTTTTTTAACACACAAAATTCTAAAGCCCTTTATCCAGTCTCTCAGTAGATAGGCCTTTATACTCAGAATCGCCCTCTCACAGCTACTATTTTTCTCCACTGACTTGGAGTATATCCCTATGTCGATGTTTCCTCCCTCATTTAACCTGCCTCATGTTGTCTTTCTCTCCCACTACTCACTGTCTCTATCACACCTCGACAGCTCAGAAAGTCTGGAGGGGTCCAACTTCTTTATTTTCTTATACCCACGTGTTTAAATTTCATGTCCAAAATGCTCTCTCCCCTATACCTAAGTGTTAAGGTTCCCCGGCCTGGAAGCGTCCGCACACCCAAAGTGTATGTATAGTCTCCAATTGTTTGTGATTTCCACCGTCTCTTCTCTCTTTTTCTCCCACTGCCTCCGTCTCCATCCATCTCACATTCTGTTCTATTGCCACTGTCTATCACTGACAATCAATATCTCCTCTTTCCCTGGTTCACACTGCGACTGTCTTCCTCCGTATCTCATTCTCTTTTACTGCCACTTTTTCTCCCTCACTATCATTATCTACTCTCTCTTTTTCTCCCACTGGCACTGCCTGTTCCACCATCACAGTCTCTCTGCTTCTTTCAGCATAAAAAAGCATGACTGTGTGCGCATGACAAATCTTATGGTGAGGAAGGCGGAATGGGTACTGGGGCAGCTGGTTCCCTGCTTCTCTGTCTGATTCTTTTCAAAAGAAACATGTTCGCGTTTTTGTGGACTGCAACAGACGCATTCTTCCCCTGGTTCCTGTCTCTTTCCCCCTACAGGAGGGTGTGTTGCTTATATAAGGACAATTCTGGAGGTCAGTAAAGTTTTGGCACTTTATTTAAACGTTTACGTACATCTACATAGGTTGAAACACATGAACAACAAATACGCACGCATAAAAGTCGTTGCTTCACAGTCTTTCTGGATACTCAGCTCATTCATCACAGTTCGTGTTTGTTTCTTAGAAGACTAAAAATGTTAATGGACTTTATTTTAATTTGCACTTTGAGACTTTCCAGGTATACATAACACTGGTCTGCGACATAAAAGTTATTTCAAATTTATTAAGTGATTTTTATAGTGTTTTGAACACTGATTTCGGGAAAAAAATTCCATCACGCACAGGTATTTCACAAACTGCTTCTCAAGTTTTTAGCTTTTTTCGCTATTTCAGCACTCTAGTGAGTTTTAATTTTGGTTTTTAGGATCTCCATAAACTATTATTTAGCCGTTTTTATACTAGATATACGTAAAATAAAGACTAATTAGGAGAAACAAGCAGTGTTTTCATGTCAGTGCCTGTCCGTCGCGCTGCCCCTTCCCCCGCCATCACAGAGCAGTGAGCCACTGCTATTGTCCTTCAGTTCAAAATACCTCTTAACTCTGTGCTGTTCACATGTTGTTGTTAGTAGTGCTTTAAAGTAGTGACTGTTTTTTGTGTTGTGAAGTTCTTGTATGGACAATGGTTACCAGAGTATGTATATACTCAGCAGATTACTTCTGCTGCATTTGTGGTAACTATACCGTTAAAATGCAACAAAGAAACATTTGCGATTATGATGAAAAAGTATATTTCGTCTATTTTGGTATAAAGTTAGGCGATCGAGATAAGCTTTGGGCCTCACACAAAGTTTGTTCAGTGTGTGTTGAACTGAGGCAATTGTCGCAGACATGCTCGATAACTTTAAGAAGTTGGGCTGTAACTTGCGCATTAAAGTTCATTTTCTCCGCTCACTTCTTTACTGCTTCCCTGCAGACCTTGGTGATGTAAGTGAAGAGCAGGGCGAAAGATTCCACCAAGACATCAAAGATATGGAAAGAAGATATCAAGGAAGATGGAACATCAACATGATAGCGACTATTGGTGGATGATAAAAAGAGACGATCCTCAACGAGTCCACAGCCGGAAAAGCAATAAAAGGAGCTTCGACTGAAAGCGAAAGCGTTATTGTAAGGACTTACAAGCTTAAAGAGAAACGGAAGTGTACTGGAAATGTAGTTTGGAACCTGATTTGTAAATGATATAAAATCTTATAAGGTTTGAAAAATGTGATAAATTTCTTAAATTTTGTTATTACACCCAAAAATAGTCCCTTTTTTTGAGAAAACCTGCCGAGATAGAAAAAAAGATTGCATTTTTGTAATCAGCCCTGAAAAGTAGATAAGTCAGTTATCAAATTTCAAACAACTTTAAAAAAATATTTTTTGCAGACCTGTGTAATTTTTGGCACTCATTTTAAGTTATTTTCAGGAGGCTTAAGACACTGCCATAAAACTTTGGCCATATTTGTACAGGCGTGAGGGCCTCGTTCCACAGGGACGGAGCGTTATTGATTTTTACTAGTGAAGAAATGCTCACTAAAACACAGTTTGGTGACATCATAACTCTTACGATGACTCTACAATCCTTGCCTTGGTTCACTGCGTCGGGTAAGACTACATTTATACTTCCGACCGGATACTGTGTGGATGTTATATGTGCGTATGTACGGTAACTTCGTCCCCTGGATCTCGTTAACGGCTAAAAATATTGATGTTTCAGCTGAGGACATCATCTTAAGAGCATACGGTAAATATTTCGATTTTCTGCCATGAATAGAAAATAGCCATTGGTACCAAGAAATCATCGTTTTTCTCTTTTATCTTGACAAATTACACATATTTTTGAAAACGGGAAAATGGTGTTTCTAGATGAATGGTTAAAGAATGTACAATTGAAGTAGAGCCATTTGCTATGGTTAGTTATTGCAGCCCAAGGGTAAAACGGTTAAAAAGCAGTTTTTGTGGTTTTCTGCTTATGTAAGGTAAATTTTATCCTCTTTATCTCGGAGACGGATAATGATCACGAAAAAGGTTTCGGGGTTATGCGAGAATAATATATGATAAAAATTTCCACTTCCTACCGTGAATAGAAACTATAGCAGTGGCCGTAGCGACAAATGGTACCTTTCGTACCAAAACATCATGGTTCTTAGGGGTTTTCTTAGGAACCTCTCTCTGAAGAAATGGTGCTTTTAGAAGCAGCCTAGGGTCCATTCTAGACCATGCCTAATACAGAACAACAAACCAATTTACCTGGGCCCCAAGAAGTGTGTCATTTTTTAATTTTGACTCTGCACTAAGAATAGCCACAGTATGCCCGTTCTTCTGACGGGTATACAAGTGGTCGCTAGGTGAATCGCTATGCAAAGCACTTGTTCCTTATCACAGTGCTCAATAGAATCCGAGATATAAACCCCGAAAACCCGCACTTTTGTGCGTGGTTTTTTGGAACATATTGGCTCCTTGCAACGTGATGTGTGGACTGATTTTACTCTCCAAATTAATTACGTCATTCCATTAAGAACTAACCAGTGTCATTTTCGAGAACAGACACGTAATGATGTGTCCTGCGTGACGCTGCAGCTCGCCCGCCAAATGCGCACAACGTTGTCACACCACATTGTGCTAGTGCCAGACAAAAGACGTGCCAGACACGGCGCAAGATACGTGAAAAAAAAAAGTATCCAAACTGGCACAAGTTGACTTGGGAGGATACTGAAGCATCACAAGATTTGTGTGTGGTCTTAGGCCGTGTCGTGAACGCTGTCCGTGCCCTGGTTCCTTGCAAGCCCCGTCACGCAATCACACAGTAGGCGCGACGTACGCACGTCGTGGATCAGTGCGGAAGCCATGAGGAGCCGCTGACAGCGGATACCTAATGAGGCGTAGTGAGGTCACAGCGGCACCAGGTCAGAGCCCTCGAGCGACGATCCAGAAAGCCTACCTTGCGCTTGGTGAACACTTTTTCCCATATTTTACAGAAGAAATAATTTTTGTGGCCATCGAATCTGATATACAAATTTGCTTTGGAGCCAACAAAGACACTAAAAGAATCATATTTGCACTGTTGGGATAGATTTATAATAATGTAGGACAAGTTTAACGGCACCTAACCTCAGTTTTTTGTTGTTCTCAGATAGGATGCAATTGAGAGCCTCTCATATAAGCACACATTATAGTAATGTATATTACCCCAAAGACTAGACTGGAGTTCAGTGACGTGCTTCTCGATTATTACATAAGACCGTTACATAAATCGTATCCTTTAATTCGGAATACATTCATTAAAGTACATCAGGCTCAAATAAATCGTCTTTTGAAAAAGAATCTGAATTTATTAGGAAGTGCACTGGATTAGTGTAAACTACAAGTAACCGAAAAAGCACTTCCCCAAATACGCTTGTAACTTGGTACCAGAGTGAGACAGCCAAACAGGCCTAGTTAATATCAAGCATGTACCGTTCCACACACGCTACTATTATGAGTATTAATGTTGTTGGCTGAAGAGCCAACACCGTGTTACTAGAGGAGGCCGAAATGCACGCGTTTTAGCTCACGCAGGCTGGCGTGAAGAGGGAAGAACTATATTGACGTGAGGTCTGGAACATGACAGGGAATGAGAAATCAGAAATTAGAATTTAGAGAAAACGGACATAGCTGGTGGAATACTTAACTTTAATCCATTAATGAGAAACGTCGCCCTTGACGGTACATGATTCACAATATTATCTGTTAGTAACTGAATATGGTGCCTTGCTAGGTCGTAGCAAATGACGTAGCTGAAGGCTATGCTAAACTGTCGTCTCTGTAAATGAGAGCGTATGTAGACAGTGAACCATCGCTAGCAAAGTCGGCTTTACAACGGGGGCGAGTGCTAGGGAGTCTCTCTAGCCTAGGCCTCCCGTGTGGCGGCGCTCGGTCTGTAATCACTGATAGTGGCGACACGCGTGTCCGACGTATGCTAGCGGACCGCGGCCGATTTAAAGGCTACCACCTAGCAAGTGTGGTGTCAGGCGGTGAGACCACAACTAATAAGAGGCATTCCTATAAAAACTGACCTGTAAAAGACACTGGTCACGTCTGACCAGCGTTTCTCAACCTTTCAGTATTCGCGAACAACTTTCGATCGTAATTTGTATGCCCCCCCCCCGCCCCTACCCCTCACCCACCCTACCTCTTCCACTCGTAAGGTAGGGTGTAACAGCTATAAATGTAGATAACGGCTATAAACGTAGACGTTCCTACTAGTGACTCAAGACGGCGTACTGAACATTTTTAAGTCAGTATTTACGCCCATTGCAGACTAAGAAGTAAAGTCGTTACAGGTCGTATTTTTTTAGGTTCGGTATTACCTCCTCTAGATCAAAGGAGATGCAATTGAAAAGGGGTAGAGCGATGCGGCACAACTAGCGAGCGGTCTAAGACGCTGCAGTCACGGATTGTGCGGCTGGTCCCGGCGGAAGTTCGAGTCCTCCCTCGGGCAAGGGTGTGTGTGTTTGTCCTTCGGATAATTTAGGTTAAGTAGTGTGTAAGCTTAGGGACTGATGACCTTAGCAGTTAAGTCCCATAAAATTTCACACTCATTTGAACAACTAGCGATAACGAATGTGGAGGTCACTCTCCCGTAACTGACAACTAAAGGAGGAATCTGTCAGGAATCGTTCCACCTCAACAACCATCGTTTGTCGTACAAACATTCTTAATGGGCAATAACAGTACTTTGTCATTCATTATGTTTATTATCTAAGGCAACCATTACCAAAAACATGGGCAAAACTGAGTACGGAGATGTGAAAGCATTTAATTGAGAATTTAAAACTTATACTGGCATTGACAACGCTTATCCTTGCATTGTTTCATTTAACGTGCATAACACTCATCTGTTATGGAAAACTGAAACGAACGGATAAATGGGAACACAGGTTACATGACGCAGTCGTTGGTGTACTGCAATAAAGATTCTTACAATAGCAATGTGACGGGCTGAGAAACTGAAACGATATAGCTCTCTTATCCTTACTGCAGATTGTCTTCTTTACCCATCAGTTACGTACATATCAGCTAACCAGCCTCTGTAACAATGTATGATAGATCAAATGATCTCTAGCATGGGAAATATACAGTTCCCGACATAAGTTCATTAGATCTTATTTGTTCCGTATCGTCTCATTGATGAATCCCTAGAGATTGTACAAGGTGCAAAAATCGTCACCACTTGGTAATGTGGCCCCTTTGAGAACGCGTGCTACATAGGACCTCTGCACGTTCTTTCATTTCTGCCGACTTTGAGCTTCCCTTCATATCTGAATATGTACACACATCAGCTTGTTGCTTGTTTCTTCTCTGCGTCGAACTTCCTTCCCACAGACACGTCACAAACTTGACGATCTGATGTTTTCTGCATAGCCTTACCTTGGTTGCGAAGAAGAGGACACCTGACAGTATAGGATCTCCGTTTAGCTTCCTCGAGTCCACACCTCACTGCCTTTGTAGTTGGGTCTCTTCGACCCCCTGTGACGGTACGTCACATAAATGGACATTTGGATAAAGGGAAAGGAAGTTTTTGGTATGAGACGTGCGAATTATAAATTATTTCAAGACTGTGTACGTGTGTGCGATGTATTACAAATAGTAAAGAACTTAAGTTGTTATTATCAAAACACAAATATCGATATGCTGAACAAAACACAGTTTTTTTGGTATAATCTCTGTGTAACACAGGCCATGTAGATCAGAGACAATGCTTTGACAGAACTAGCTCTTCTGTTTTGTTTCGTCTAGCGGTAGGCCGCCATTGTAGTGCTGTCTGATAATTAACGTAAGTTTTATCTGTATTTTGAAAAATATAATAGAGATTGCCATTAGAAAGTGTGTATTATTGACTTAGTTGTCACCTCTCATGATTGCAACCATTAATTATGATTAGAAAATTTTTACAGAACTTCGTAGTGCCGGGAGTTCATCTCCCCTAGCAGGATTTAGTCGGCCATTGCGCTGACTATATTATTTAATTGAAATATCATGTCATAATATTAAATCTTTCATTAATTTCAAAGTTAAAAAGAGTCAAAATAGATTTAGTTTATTAATATTTAGAATACTGAGTGAGTTCAGTATGTTTCATTTTGGCCGCCTAACGGCAGACGAGATTCTCTCAAGTTTTGCCTTGCAAATAAATGAACAAAAATATTGAAAAACCTTCCATTCCGCAATATCTCAGTTAATCTTTGTGTAATTTGGTATATGAATAACCAGCAGCCCCTGAGACCCATTTTAATAATTATAGTTTGCGTAAGAATACGCATATTTTCTTTCTAAATAGCAGCGCTCACCCAAACTATTTATTAGAAGGCGGTGAGTCACGCGCTGTGTTTAACAAATATTATATCGTGCGTACTTCGGGGCAGCCGATGTCCGTACGAGTGTTATCGCGGTATAAGTTAATCAGAAGTCTCATGCTAGCCCACAATATTTAAAGCCACCACCACCAAAATCGTTAAATAAATAATTATAAAAATAAAAAAATATACACTTATACCGTGATACCCCACAAACCAACACCTCTCTGACAGCCCACCGCCCACGCAGTAGAGGGCCATTAGCCTTGCTGAAAGCACGCCAGCGCAGCTCTGGCATAATGGAAGCACAACGTGAATACGCTGCACTAGTGTCTCCACATCGTCCGCCCTAATAGCTGAATAATCAGCGTGACGGACTGCCGTCCTAAGGGGTCCGGGTTCCATTCCCGGTTGGGTCGGGAATTTCTCCGCACAGGGACTAATTGTTGCGTTGTCTTCATCATTGCTTCATCCCCATCCGGCGCGCAGGTCACCCAGTGAGGCGTCGAATTTAATAAGACCAGCACCAAGGAGGCTGGACCTGCCCTCTAAGTGGCCTCCTGGCCAATGACGCCAAACGCTCATTTCCATTTTTGTCTCCACATCTGGAATTGAAACTGATACTTTTTAGATGGCCCCATAACCAGAAATCACACGGGTTGATATCCGGCCATGCAGCTGGACCTCCTCGTCTGATTCATCGACCAGGGGAGACATGATTGAGATGTGTCCGGACGTTAACTGCGAAGTGGGCAGGAGTACCATCATGTAGCAGCTACATAACACTTCGACTCGTTTAGGGCACTCCTCCCAGCGTGGGAGGTAAAGTCACTCGCAAGAAACGCCGATAGTTCTGGCCTGTTAGGTAGCGTGGAAGAAAGACGTCCCAAATACGGGCGCCAATTATCTAGATCCACACATTCCGGCTGCACCGATGATGATTCGCTGTCACCTTACCACGGGGGTTCTGCATACTGTCCTACATGTGACTGATATGAAAGTTGAAGATAACACTCCGCGTAAAGGTGGCCTCATCTGTTAATAGGATGGATGACATATATCCCTGAATCGTATTTGCCCGTTGAAGAAACCAAAGACAGAACTGCTATCGACGTGCAAAGTCTGTCGCTAGTAAGCCCTGCAGGCGCTGTAAGTCAAAAGTGTAGTAACAACCGTCTTGAAGAATGTTCCATACGATCGTCTGGCTTAACCCATACGGACGGGCCAGCTGCCTGCTACTGACACGCCGGTCGCCTTCCACAGTGTTTTTCTCGTTTTCCTCCAAATGTGGTGTCCGAATATTTCGTGTACGTCCTTCATGAATTCTTGCTTCCTCACACGGCCCTGTCTCAGACAAACGGCGAAACATTGTTGCAAATGCTGAATTCTGCTGTTCTTGTTGGCGGGAATAGATCTCCAGAGACAACCTTGCTGCCTGCCGCCCTTGACATTTGCCTATCCGTAAGTAAACACCACGTCCGCAAGCTCTCGATTCGAATGCAGATCCATTGTGTACAACACAGTATAACTTCCACTACATGGTGAGTCAGCAAGAGAAGTGTATTGGACACTACATTACCAATGACTACGATAGGCAGGACGCTTGAACATGGCGTATGACGAACTGTATAACCCTCTATGAGGAAATCACGCATACTGTAACTGCAGCTGCATGGTACAGCGCGTATTATACCGCAGTCTCTCTAACAAAGTATGACTGAATAAATGTTCTCTAACACTGGTGGCCGGAGACTTCCAGTGTAAGAAGTCACTCTCCCTCAGCCAGCGGCCTTGTCGAAGAGGGCGGAGGAGGGGAAAAAGGTCAGGGCACTCTCTTGTCTTTGGGGTAGGAAACTGTCTCTAAAGGCGGAAGAATCAGCAATGATCAATGGCAAAAGAATGCAGAAGGTAATGGAAACCAATGAATTAAAGACACATAACGTATATCCACACAACATGAGACCTGTAATTGAAAAAGTGTCATGATGATCTCTCCATTGGCAGGAGATTCAGGAATAGTCCCCCCTGCAGGTTCGGGGGTAAGAATAGGCCTGTGGTATTCCTGCCTGTCGTAAGAGGCGACTAAAAAGAGTCTCAAACGTTTCGGTCTGATATGATGGTCCCCCATCGGGTTTGACCTCCATATCTCAAAATTTTTCCGAAGAGCGAGCCGATTGGGGATCGGCACCTTACATGGTGCATTGTGTCCATCTTGCGTTGAGATCTTTCGCCAGCTTATTCATCGTCGCATTGCAGTCCTGCCCGCTCTCTATCTCTTGGGCATGGATCCAATCCTGCATGCACTTTCCTCCACGTGATGTGCAGTGCCACTTTCTACACAGACGAAAACCATGGACGACATGTCACCTAAAATCCAGCACGGTAGCCAGTCCGTTGTGGTGGGGCCGCCATGTACCCTTTTGGTTGTAGCCCCCTGACAACACAGGGATCGCTCTACTGATGCCTGCGCCGTTAACTCCCCACGTATGCCAAGGAGTAGTTGCCTATCCTCCTGGGGTATCGGGACTCCCGGCAACAGCCATCCTGCCAGGTGGCTCTTGCTGAGGCTATGTGGCGCCCGTGGGGAGGGCCTTTGGTCGGAGTAGGTGGCATCAGGGCGGATGACCCGCAATGAAGCATGGTACATCGTCTCTCGCTGGTGGCCAGCCGCCAGCAGTCTCTAAGCGTTCTCGGGCTCAATTTAATGCTCAGAAGTACGATCCGAAAACGTTCCCCTCTCTGGCCACACCGTGGGAGGAACGTAAGTCTCAGGATGGCAGTAGCAGTTATTCACCCCGATTCTTAGTTTGTACGAGAGCTGATGGGGAGTCTTTTCTCTCCACAAAGCCTAAGTTCTTCGTCGAGCATTTAGAGGACAAGTTTGGAGAGGTGGAGGGCTTGTCCAAAATTCGCTCTGGGTCAGTCCTGATACAAACGGCATCCTGTGCCCAGTCACGACGGTTACTTGCTTGTGACAAGTTGGGGGATGTTGCCGTTCCGATCACACCCCATAAGAGTTTAAATATGGTCCAGGGAGTTATTTACCATAAGGACCTTCTTTTGCAGTCTGATGACGACCTGCGTGCCAATTTAGAGCGCCGAGGTGTACATTTCGTCCGGCGCGTTCATCGGGGTCCGTAGGAAAATCAGATTGCTACCGGTGCCTTCATCTTGGCCTTCGAGGGTGATACATTACCGGAAAAGGTAAAGGCGATGGTCTACCGATGTGACGTCAAGCCCTATATTCCTTTCCCGATGCGGTGCTTTAAGTGCTGGAATTTCGGCCATATGTCTTCCCGCTGCACTTCCAGTCTCACATGTCGAGATTGCGGACGCCCATCGCATCCCAATACTCCATGTGCCCTGTCTCCCATCTGTGTCAACTGTGGGGAACACCATTCACCTTGCTCGCCAGACTGCAGAATCTTCCAGAAAGAGCGTAAAATCATGGAATATAAGACCCTGGACCGACTGACCTATACTGAGGCCAAACGGAAATACGACCGACTCCAACCTGTGAGAATGACCTCTTCCCATGCCGCTGCTACAACACCTGTGCTAGCCCCATTAGTTTCTCGAATTCCGGCCGGATCGACGAGTAGTACAATTCCTCCTGCCCCTTTGCCAGTGGGGGGCTCTACCCACCGGGTCGCTTCTGCGCCACATACCTCAGGAGCAACACCATCCCACCCATCGGGGACGTCCGTCCCCGCTTCTAAGCCGGAGAAGTGTTCAACTTCTTCGGCTTCTCACGCTCGCAAGGGGTCCCTTGGGTCCCTCCCTTCCCAGGTTTCCACCAGCGGGAAGGCTGACGACCGACAATGGCGTAAGTGCCCACAATCAGCTGGTCGTAGGGCTTCACGATCCTCCACCATCCCGGAGACTGAATCGGTGAAGCCCTCCCAGCCAGTGAAACCCAAGGAGCAGCGTGAGAAACGCAAGAAGAAGAGCTCTAAGCCCAAGGAACTCGCGGTCGCAGCCACCCCACCGCAACCTTCCAGCTCTGCGTCTGAGGGAGAGGTGGAGATTCTGGCGTCCGCTGAGTACCTCGATCTCGCCGGTCCCTCAGACGCCATGGATAGCACTCGCACAGGTACTCCATTGGAGGCAGCAGGAGACCCAGCAGCGTAATCTGCCTTTCCAGTCCCTTCACGCCTTTCTCAGCCATGGACAATATCATCCTCCAGTGGAACTGCAGCGGTTTCTTCCACCATCTAGCTGAGCTCCGCCAACTTATCAGCTTTCACCCTTTCTTCTGCATTGCTCTTCAGGAAACTTGGTTTCCAGCAATGCGAACCCCCGCCCTCCCTGGTTATCGGGGTTATTATAAGAACCGGGCAGCTCATGAAAGGGTGTCTGGTGGCGTCTGCATCTATGTCCTTAACTCTCTTCACAGCGAGTCTGTCCCTCTACAAACACATTTAGAGGCTGTCGCTGTTCGGGTGTGGACGCCAAAGGCTGTTACAGTCAGCAGTCTTTAATTTCCACCAGATGGTGATGTCACGCAGCATGTCCTGGCTGCACTGATAGCCCAATGGCCGCCACCTTTCTTGTTACTGGGTGACTTCATCGCCCATAACCCTCTGTGGGGTGGGTCTGTGGCGACAGGTCGAGGCGCCACCATTGAGCATTTATTGTCACAGCTCGATCTTTCGCTTTCAAATGATGGTTCCTTCACACACTTCAGTGTGGCGCATGGCACGTACTCCGCCATCGACCTTTCGATCTGCAGCCCTAGCCTCTTACTGTCTGTCCAATGGAGAGTGCATGACGACCTGTGTGGTAGTGACCACTTTCCGATCTTTCTGTCACTGCCGCAGCGTCAGTCTTCTGGGCGCCCTTGCAGGTGGGCAGGGAATAAGGCTGACTGGGACTTGTTTTCTGCTATTGAGCCTCTCTCTAATGATGGCATTGATTCGGTGGTTCAATCGGTCACCACCGGCATCGTTACTGCAGCAGAATCTGCCATCCAGCGTCACAAGTGACATTCCTCCATCGAACACCTTATCGCCTTCAAACGGATGCGTGCGCGAGCCCGCCGCCTTATCCGCCAAAGCAAGCAGGAGTGCTGGGAGCAGTATGTGTCCACCATTGGCCTCCATGTCACTCCATCGCAGGTCTGGGCCAAGATTCGACACCTCTATGGCTATCGGACCCCTGTCAGCGTCCCTGCGCTCTCACTGAATGGAGCACTTTGTACTGACTCCAACGTAATTGCCAACCGCTTGGCAGAGCATTTTGCTGTGAGTTCCGCTTCTGCGACTTACCTCTTGGCCTTCCACTCCATTAAAGAGCGGATGGAACGTCGGAGCCTTTCGTTTCGCACCCACCATCCAGAATTGTACAAGGTTCCATTCAGTGAGTTGGAATTTCGCACTGCCCTAGCCGCTTGCCCTGATACCGCTCCTGGGCCAGACCGAATCCACTGTCAGATGCTGAAACGCCTTTCAGTGGATTGCCACGGCTCCTCGACCTTTACAACCGTCTCTGGGTCGAGAGTGAGTTTCCGTCGCAATGACGGCAAAGCATTGTCATCCCTGTTTTGAAGCCAGGCAGGAACCCTTTGAAGGTGGACAGCTACCGCCCCATTAGCCTCACCAACGTTCTTTGCAAGGTGCTTGAGCGGATGGTGAGCCGGAGGCTGAGTTCGGTGCAGGAGTCTCGGGGCCTTCTGACTCCGTCTCAGGGTGGGTTCCGTGAAGGCCGCTCCGCCCCCGACAATCTGGTGAGCCTGGAGTCGGCCATCCTTACTGCCTTTGCCCGCCGTCAGCACCTGGTCGCTGTTCCTTTCGACATGCGGAAGGCGTACGATACGACATGGTGTCATCACATCCTTTCTACGCTTCATGGATGGGGTCTTCGGGGCCCTCTGCCGATCTTTATCCGAAATTTTCTGTCGTATCGTACCTTCCGCGTGCAAGTCGCGGCCTCCCATAGTTCCTCCCGAGTTCTGGAGAACGGTGTGCCACAGGGATCTGTTTTAAGTGTCTGCCTGTTTTTAATAGCCATTAACGGCCTCGCTGCGGCAGTGGGAATATCTGTCTCAGCGTCCATGTATGCTGACGACTTCTGCCTTTACTACAGCTCTATTGGCATTGCAGCTGCTGAACATCAGCTACAGGGCGCTATCCATAAGGTGCAGTCTTGGGCCATAGCTCATGGGTTCCAGTTTTCGGCAGCCAAGACCTGCGTTATGCATTTCTACCGGCGACGCACTGTCCACCCAGAGCCGCAGCTCTATCTTGATGGCGAACTTCTGGCAGTGGTTGAGTCACATATGTTTTTGGGGGTGGTTTTTGATGCCCAGTTGACTTGGCTGCCTCATATTCGGCAGCTTATACAGATGTGTTGGCGGGATCTAAATGCTCTGCGATGCTTGAGCCACACCTGCTGGGGCACCGACCGATCTACCCTGTTACAGCCTTACCAGGCGTTAATCCAGTACCGTCTGCATTATGGGAGCCTGGCTTATGGCTCAGCATCCCCCTCTGCGTTGTGGGTGCAGGACCCAATCCTCCACAGCGGGATACGCCTTGCCACTGGTGCTTTCCGGACCAGCCCAGTGGACAGCATACTTGTGGAGGCGGGTGTCCCTCCACAGCGGTTACGTCGCCAACGCGTGCTGGCCGCTTATGCTGCCCGTTTTCAGCTTGCCCGGGCATCCTAACTACCGTCTACTATTCCCACAGTCGCACGTCCATCTTCTAGAACGTCGGCCCAGTGCTGGATATACGATCGCGGTCCGCGTCCGAGAGCTTCTCTCCGGGCTTGGGGCTTTACCTCTTCCACCTCCTTTCCGGGCACCTTTGCGTACACCCCCGTGGTGTGTGCCTAGCCCTCGCCTTCAGCTGGAATTGGCACAGGGCCCGAAGGTCTCAGTCCCTTCGGA
Source organism: Schistocerca serialis cubense (assembly GCF_023864345.2). NCBI lineage: Eukaryota > Metazoa > Arthropoda > Insecta > Orthoptera > Acrididae > Schistocerca > Schistocerca serialis. The sequence goes on along the minus strand of NC_064644.1, from coordinate 283,785,824 downwards.
GGCATTCCACCGCCGCTTTCTTTCCATCCTCGCAACGTATCAGGGCTCCGGCGTTGTTTACACTGACGGCTCGATGGTTGCTGGTCGTGTCGGTTATGCACTAACTCTAGGGGACCATTCCGAACAACATTCATTGCCGGCTGGCTGCAGTGTTTACACTGCTGAGCTGGTCGCCATCTTTCGTACCCTACAGTATATCCGCTCCTGCTCAGGTGAGTCCTTCGTGATCTGTAGCGATTCCCTGAGTGGTTTACGAGCTCTCGAGCAGTGTTTCCCTCGTTCTCGTCTGGTGATGGGTATCCAGGAGTCCCTGCATACTCTTACCCGTTGCGGCCGCTCTGTGATCTTTGTGTGGACCCCAGGCCGTCGTGGGATACCCGGCAATGAAAATGTTGACCGCCTGGCGAAAGAGGCCACCAGTGCACCGTCTCTGGAGATTGGCCTCCTGGCGACTGATTTGCGGGCAATCTTACACCGCAAGATTTGCGACCTATGGGACACTGAATGGCGCAACCAGCCCATGCCAAACAAACTTCGCCCTATCAAGGCGACGACGACTGTGTGGCGGTCGTCCATGCGGGTCTCCCGCCTGGAGTCTGTTGTCCTCTGCCGGCTGCGCATTGGGCACACTCGGCTGACGCACGGCCACTTATTGCGCCGTGAGGACCCCCCTCTATGTCGCTGCGGCTCCGTTTTATCTGTGGTCCAGATTTTGTTGGAGTGTCGCCTTTTAGCTGTGCTCAGGCAGACGTTAGCTCTGCCTGATACGCTACCTGCCCTTTTAACTGATGCCCCTGCTATGGCCAGCTTAGTTTTGTGTTTTATTCGGGCAGGGAGTTTTTATCATTTAATCTGAGTGTTTGTTTTATTTTATTGTTTTGTGTTGATTCTGGCCCTTGGCCTACGGTTTTTAAACTGAGTTTTTAATGTGTTCTCGGTGATTGGCTTTTCCTTTTTTATCTCTATGGTCGGTCAACCACCTTCACACTCTATGTGATTTTAATTTGTCTCGTATGATCTCTGTCTGAGTCTTTCTTGTCCTGAGTCGTCTGCCGTCTTTCCTTGTTATTCGTTTTTTATTCTCTTTGGGTGGTTTTAGTTTTTTGGAAAAAGGGACCGATGACCGTAGCAGTCTGGTCCCTTTAATCTCCCAAACCAACCAACCAACCAATAGTCCCCCATTCAGAGTTTCGCTCGGCGACAGCCAACGGGGAGGTGACCAAGAAAATAAGATTGATTAATCAACGGAAGGATAACGTTCTAAATGTCGGGATGTGGAATATCAGAAGATTGAACGTTGTAGGGAAGCTAGTAAATATGAAAAGGGAAATTCAAAGGCTCAATATAGATATTGTAGGGGTCAGTGAAGCGAAATGGAAAGAAGACAAGGATTTCTGGTCAGATGAGAATAGGGTAATGTTAACAACAGCAGAAAATGGTACACCAGGATTAGAATTCCTTATGAATAGGAAACCAGAATAATGAGTGAACAGTTTAGTGATAGAGTTGTTCTCGTCAGAATCGACAGCAAACCAACACCGACAATGATAATACAGGTATATATGCCGACGTCGCAAGCTGAAGATGAAGAGATAGAGAAAGCATATGAGGATATTCAAAGTGTTATACAGTACATAAAGGGAAATGGAAATTTAATTGACATGGCCGACTGGAATGCAGTTTTAGGGGAAGGAGTAGAAGGTTACAGGACAGTATGGGCTTGGAACAAGATATGGGAGAGAGGAGGAAGACTAATTGAGTTCTGTAATCAATTCCAGCAAGTATAAGTTCTGGTTAAGAATCAGAAGAAAATGAGGTATACTAGGAGAAGACCGGGTGATACGAGAAGATTCCAGCTAGATTACATCATGGTCAGTCAGAGATTCCGAAATCAGATAAGGAGCACACATAGGCTCAGATCACAATGCAATAGTAATGAAGAGAAGGCTGAATTTCTAGGAATTATTCTGAAAAAATCAGTACGAAAAGAAGTGGGATACAAAAGTACTAAGGGATGACACGGCACACTTGAAATTCTCTATGGCTTTAGATACAGCAATAAGGAATAGCTCAGAAGGCAGAGGAAGAGGAATGGACATCTCTAGAAAGAACAATCACAGAAGCTGGAAAGAAAACATATGTATAAAGGTGACAGCGAAGAAACCAAGGGTAACAGAAGATATATATCAGTTGATAGATGAAAGAAGAAATTACAGAAATGTTCAGGGCATTCAGGAATACTGAAATAAAATTGGCTGATGAATGATATGGACAGGAAGCGCAGGGAAAATGTGAAGAAACGTCGCCTCTCCCCTTCATGTTCTTGAAGTAAAACCGCCGCTACCCCGGCATGACAGGCATCGGTCTGTACCACAAATCGACTATTAAATTCCGGGACAGCTAATAACGGAGGATTAGTAATTGTAGTCTTAATCTGTGTGAAGGCTCACTGCTGGTTTTCTCCCCATACGCAATAGCTATTCTTCTTCTGAAGATCATTAAGGGGGGGCTGCAAGATGAGCGAGTTTGCCAATGAATTTACGGAAGGAATTCGACATGCCAATGAAGCGACATATTTCTTATTCTGGGGAGGGAAAAAATCTCGTAAGGTCCTAGTTCTATCCGAGTCGATACTTACGCTTTCTGCAGATACCAAATGGCCTAAAAAATAAATCTGTTGTTTACACTAGGTGATCTTAGATGATTTGACGATGAGGTCAGCCGAATGCAACCTTAGGAAAACCTGCTCCAGGTGAACAAGGTGTTCCTCAAAGGTGCGACTGTAGATAACTACGTCTCTAAATAGTGTACACACAGACGAACTTAAAGTCCCCCTAAGACCACAACCAACAATCGGGACAACACAGCCGCACCAGTGGCGAACCCAAAGGGACCCGGTTGAAATCAAATAAATTCCAATCTGTGCAAAACGCTGTCATAGGCTTGGATGACTCGGCAAGGGGGTGTAAGTAGGCTGTTTAGGTTTAGATGTTGGAAATGAAAATCCTTGACTGTGCTGTGTGCAGTCTGTGGCTGGTTGGACTCATTGTTGGAATATTCGCTTGTGTAGTGTTGGGCGTTGAATATGAAGAGCGCGTAGCGTTGCGCAGTTGGAGGTGAGCCGCCTGCAGTGGTGGATGTCTGGAGAGAGATGCCAGAGTTTTGAGAGCAGACGATCTGGAAGTGCGTTCGTCAGAAAAAAGAAATTTATAAGACTGGATGTCATGAACTGATTATACATATACAACAGCTGTTTGAAAATCAAATAGCGTGAGAGGTTTTCCAGCACCGTCATTTTTAAATTTATGTAAGGGGACGTTTCAGGGGATCTGGTAATATGTCTCATTGAGATCTAAGATAGTGAACACATTAGCGCCTGCAAACCAGGTAAAGCAGTTGTGCAAATTGGGCTAGGTAACTGACTCCGGCACCACCTTTTTGTTAAGCCTCCGGTAATTAACTACCATACGAAAATCGCTACCCTGGTCTTTGTACACTAGAAATGCAGGCGAAGCATAGGGCGAAGTTGATGGTCTAATCACCCCCTCTTGTAGCATCTTACCGATTTTGGCTCTCAAAATTTTCATCTTTGGTGGAGACAGCCTATAAGGGGCCTGACGGACGGACACACTATCAGTTAATTGAATGTCATACTTAAGAATTTGTGTTTCCCCCAACTTATACGGTAAGATCTCAGCATAGCGCTCCAAGATCGGGTTGAGAGCCTGCACTTGATGTGCCGAAAGACAACCCGTGTCAACCAGCACATTGCACACATAGCTCACATTTCCAGCACAAGACTGTTGTCACGACCACAAAGAGAGCTGATGGTGAGGCGCAAACTTAAAATAAAAGACACTCCCAGCATAACTGAATACCAAACCGGTATACTGGATGAAATCACACGCGAGCAACAAAGGGACCCTCAAATTCTTAGCTATGAGAAATCTATGAAGCCATGAGAATTTATCGACGTGCAACCACCCCCGCACCTACCCTACTAGTCTCGTCCATCGGCGACCCCACACTTCTGAGCTGGAGACTGTTGGGACGAGAACCTGCTTAAATATCTACATTCTATGTACCAGTCATAATCACCTAAGCATACAGAACTACCCGAATACAGCAGTGCACACACTGGTTCCTGTCCTACCCCAGCACAGAAAAAAGGGGACGCCGGAACGTGCGTCACCTGAATGGCTTTACAATTCACTGGCCAATAAGTAAACTTACCCCCTTTTCCTATCCTCTGGCGTCAGCTGTTTGAACAAGGGCTCGTAAGTACCAGACAATCCCGTACTATATGATCAACCGCATGGCAACGGTAGGAACGCCGAACTACTGTAGAACTGGTATTAATAGAGTTACTACACTGTTCCACAAAAACACAGGACAGCTGCCGGATGTCAGTAACGTCCTGCAACGATATTTCGGCGCAGAGTCTTCTGGCCATCTTCAGGTGAATGCCCCTGTAGTAGTACTGGCGAGTACGCTTTTTTTTTTACTTTATTGTTATGTTAAAACCTGTACAACAGGTAGGCAGTCAGCAGCATTCTACGCTGCTCTTCAGCCAGCGAATACACAATGAGAGAAAAGAACAGAAAGAATACACAGAAGTTACAGAACGGTGCGCAATAAAACAGTAGACACACAAAAACAAACACGGAGCCATTCACACTCGACGATAATCTACACTGCAAACTGTTGATACGATGCACAAACACTGAAGATGGCGATGGCACTGGTGAACGATGGTTTGCGACGGTGAACGCTGAACACTAAACACGACGGCACACACGAGACACTAATGGCGATGATCTACGGCGCGCGAAAGACCACGTAGCGTGTGCGAGTCCAGGGACCTGCCAAGAGAGGATGAGGAAGGGGGAGAGAGGGAGAGGGGAGATCAGAGATGCCATGGGCAAAGGAGATAGGGGGAAAGGAGGAAGGGGGAGGGAAAGCCCAGGGGAAGAGGGATGGAGGAAGAGGGATGGGGGGGAAAGGCGAGAGAAGCGAGGGAGGGTGCCTAAAGGAAAGGACACCGGAAGTGGGGGGGAGCAGTATCAAAGTTGATTGGAGGGGTAGATGGAGGGGAGGAGGACATCGTCAGGGAGAGGGTGCTGGCGGAAGCCACCTTGGGAGAGAGTAAGGAGGGTGGAGAGATGGAGACCAGGTGGGACATGGGAATACAGGCGCAGCAGAGGGCAGGGGTGGGAGAGGATGGGCGAGACAAGCGGGTGAGGAGGATCGAGTTTGCAGGAGGTGTACAGGATCCATATCCTTTCAAGGAAAAGGAGGAGGTGGGGAAAGGGAATGAGATCGTACAGGATCCGCGTGGGGCAGGGGAGACGGATGCGATAGGCGAGGTGGAGAGCATGGCGTTCAAGGATTTGAAGGGATTTATAAAAGGGAGGTGGGGCGTAGATCCAGGCCAGATGGTCGTAACAAAGGATAGGGCGGATGAGGGATTTATAGGTGCGGAGGATGGTGGAAGGGTCCAGGCCCCACGTACGGCCGGAAAGGAGCTTGAGGAAACGGAGTCGGGAGCGTGTCTTGGCTTGGATTGTCTGGAGATGGGGAGTCCAGGAGAGGTGACGGTCGAGGGTGACGCCAACGTACTTAAGGGTGGGAGTGAGGGCGATAGGACGGCCACAGATGGGGATGGCGAGTACGTGCTGAGCTCCGCTATTTAAAGCCTTCTAAGGTGACATTGCGCATGCGCTGCTCAGCGTGCGCGTTCATAACGGCTCCGTGCGCTGCGCCTCGCGCCCTCCACTGTGAAAGCCTGGCGTACCGGTGTCAGGTCGATTTCCATCTTTATGCAGATAACTACGTCGACTACGAAGTTTCTCTATAACAGGATTCCAAGCAGAGCTTAGCTGATAACCGTTATCTCGATTGATGAGAGTCTCGTTGTCAGACAATCTTATTTCCACAGATTCATTGATAATCGAGCTCCAAAAGTTTGATGTATGCGCCTAAATTTTTGTGGCGTTGTAATTCATGGAATGGTCTTGCGCACTTGGTGGGTTGGAGAAGGCGAGTATGCCGTTGGTGTTCCACAATGTGTTCCCGCACATTTCGTGTTGTTTGCCCGACAGACAGGGTGTTACAAAAAGGTACGGCCAAACTTTCACGAAACATTCCTCACACACAAAGAAAGGAAATACGTTATGTGGACATGTGTCCAGAAAGCTTACTTTCCATGTTAGAGCTGATTTTATTACTTCTCTTCAAATCACATTAATAATGGAATGGAAACACACAGCAACAGAACGTACCACTGTGACTTCAAACACTTTGTTACAGGAAATGCTCAAAATGTTCTCCATTAGCGAGGATACATGCATCCACTCTCCGTCGCATGGAATCCCTAATGCGTTGATGCAGCCCTGGAGAATGGCGTATTGTATCACAGCCGCACACGGTACGAGCACGAAGGGTCTCTACATTTGGTACCGGGGTTGCGTAGACAAGAGCTTTCAAACGCCCCCATAAATGATATAGATAATATTGTGGGTTGAGGTCAGGAGAGCGTGGAGGCCATGGAATTGGTCCGCCTCTACCAATCCATCGGTCACCGAATCTGTTGTTGAGAAGCGTACGAACACTTCGACTGAAATGTGCAGGAGCTCCATCGTACATGAACCACATGTTGTGTCGTACTTGTAAAGGCACATGTTCTAGCAGCACAGGTAGAATATCCCGTATGAAATCATGATAACGTGCTCCATTGGGCGTAGGTGGAAGAACATGGGGCCTAATCAAGACATCACCAACAATGCCTACCCAAACGTTCACAGAAAATCTGTGTTGATGACGTGATTGCACAATTGCGTGCGGATTTTCGTCAGCCCACACATGTTGATTGTGAAAATTTACAATTTGATCACGTTGGAATGAAGCCTCATCCGTAAAGAGAACATTTGCACTGAAATGAGGACTGACACATTGTTGGATGAACCATTCGCAGAAGTGTACCCGTGGAGGCCAATCAGCTGCTGATAGTGCCTGCACACGCTGTACATGGTACAGAAACAACTGGTTCTCCCGTAGCACTCTCCATACAGGGACGTGGTCAACGTTACCTTGTACAGCAGCAACTTCTCTGACGCTGACATTAGGGTTATCGTCAACTGCACGAAGAATTGCCTCGTCCATGGCAGGTGTCCTCGTCGTTCTAGGTCTTCCCCAGTCGCGAGTCATAGGCTGGAATGTTCCGTGCCCCCTAAGACTCCGATCAATTGCTTCGAACGTCTTCCTGTCGGGACACCTTCGTTCTGGAAATCTGTCTCGATACAAACGCACCGCGCCACGGCTATTGCCCCCTGCTAATCCATACATCAAATGGGCTTCTGCCAACTCCGCATTGCACTGACTGCAAAACCACGTTCGTGATGAACACTAACCTGTTGATACTACGTACTGATGTGCTTCATGCTCGTAGTTTAGAGCGATGAGTCGCATGTCAACACAAGCACCGAAGTCAACATTACCTTCCTTCAATTGTTCCAACAGGCAGTGAATCGAGGAAGTACAGTACATACTGACGAAACTAAAATGAGCTCTAACAAGGCAATTAAGCGTTTCCGGACACATGTCCACATAACATATTTTCTTTCTTTGTGTGTGAGGAATGTTTCCTGAAAGTTTGGCCGTACCTTTTTGTAACACCCTGTATGATTTGGCGCATTCACACGGCATCACTTTCGCCCTCCTTCCAAAATTTCATCACTGGTGGGATCCGTTAAAGACGACCTGGGCCTGCGTAAATCAGGTGTTCACAAAATTCCGTGCGAATGTGGCAACTCATATACAGGGCAAACAACACGAACTGTGCAGGAACGCATTGTGGAACACCAACGGCACACTCGCCTTCTCCAACCCACTAAGTCCGTAATCGCCGAACATTGTATTTCCACAGATCATTCCATGAATTACAACGACACAAAAGTTTTGGCCCATACATCAAACATTGGAGCTCGATTACCAATGAATCTGTGGAAATAAGATTGTCTGCCAACGAGACTCTCATCAATCGAGATAACGGTTATCAGCTAAACTCTGCTTGGAATCCTGTTACAGAGAAACTTCGTAGTCGACGTAGTTATCTGCATAAAGATGGAAATCGACCTGGTACCGATACGCCAGGCTTTCACAGTGGAGGGCGCGAGGCGCAGCGCACGGAGCCGTTATGAACGCGCACGCTGAGCAGCGCATACGCAATGTCACCTCAGTACGGCTTTAAATAGCAGAGTTCAGCGCGTACTTGCCAACGTACCCTCTAATCCCACCTTAACCAGTTCACCACTTGGTGTAACCAGTGGTTCCTCCGTCTCAACCCCTCCAAAACCCAGGCCATCATCATAGGCCGCACCACTCGCTCCTTTCGCCTCCATGATTTCTACCTCAACCTATATGGTCGTCCTATCCAGCTAACCCGTCTCCGACCATCCTGATTTAGGTTTTCCGTGATTTCCCTAAATCGCTTCAGACAAATGCCGGGATGGTTCCTTTGAAAGGGCACGGCCGATATCCTTCCCCATCCTTCCCTCACCCGAGCTTGCGCTCTGTCTCTAATGACCTCGTTGTCGATGGGACGTTAAACACTACTCTCCTCCTCCTCCTATCCAGCTAACCCCCACTCTGAAATACCTCGGCCTCACCCTCGACCGACACCTCACCTGGACCCCTCATCTCCGAACCATCCAGCAGAAAGCCCATTCCCATCTCCGCCTTCTGAAACTCCTGTCTGGCCCGACATGGGGATTCCATCCTTCTACCATCCTCCACACCTACAAATCCCTCATCCGTCCTATCCTCTGTTATGCCAGCATTGCCTAGATCTCCGCCCCCACCCGCTTTTACAAGGCCCTCCAAATCCTTGAACATCATGCGCTTCGCCTTGCCTTCCGTATCCGCCTTCCTTCCCCCACACGGCTCCTGTATGAACTGATCCCCTACCCCCACCTCCTCCTGTTCCTCCAACATCTCTGCATCCTTTACATTGTCTGCCGGCTTGATCCCCCCCACCCTCTGGTTTCCTCCTTCCTCTCCACCCCACGCCCGTTGCCGCGCCTCTATTGCTGTATCCCTCCCTCTCTCCACCTTCACACCATCCATCTCCTTCATCAGGGCAATTTGCAACGCTTCCCCCTCCCAGATGACGAACTTCGCCGTGACATCTACACTTCCTTCCAACTATAACCTGGCCTTGTTCCTGCCCCCCTCCCCAGGGCTCCCTTTTTTCCTCTTCTCTCCTTCTCCCAGAGTGGATTATCCTCCTCCCCCCCCCCCTCCCCTGAGACCCTGCATCCCATACTTGCCTATTTCCTTCCCACATCCCTCCCTACCTGGCCCTCTTGAGCGCGCCCCCCCCCCTCATCTCCCCCATCTCTTCCCCTCCCTCCCTTCTTCCAGTCTCCCTCATCTCCTTGGGCCTGGCAGATCCTCTGTTTTGATCATCGTCAGTGTGCCACATCAGTGTTGTGTTTAGTGCTGTTTCTCCTGTGCGTCAAGAGGTGCGATTTTAATTGTGTACTGCCTTGAGGTTCGCCGTCAGTGTTTGTTATGTGCTACACCATCTGTCGATACCTTTCATGCTCCAGTCATACTGTGCCTTGTGTTCTTTTAACTGTCGCAGTGTGTGGCTTTTTGTGTGTGCTACTTTTAAACAGTTTTAACAGTTTTTTTATCTCCATTTTACAGTCACCCCGTTTTTTGTCTATTGCCGTCCATGATGTTCCCCCTTTTTTATATCTATGTTCACCATATTCTCTCCTTTGTTCTTTTTAAATGTCTTCTATCGTTTGTTGTATGTCTTTCGGCTGAAGAGCAGCACATATGCTGCTGCCAGCCCGCCCCGATGGGGAATTGAAATACAATAAAGAAAAAAAAGCGTACTCGCCATTACTACTGCAGTGGCACTCACCTGAAGATGGCCAGAAGACTCTGCCCCGAAATATCGTGGCAGGACGTTACTGATATCCGGCAGTTCTCCGGTGTTTTTATGGAACAATCAGTACGCCGGGAAAGCTTTAAACATCACAGAGTTACTACACGTTGGTGCCTCAGATTATCCGGCAGTTCTCCCGTGTTTTTATGGAACAATCAGTACGCCGGGAAAGCTTTAAACATCACAGAGTTACTGCACGTTGGTGCCTGAGATATTACTATCCATTGTGCGGCGGAACACTGTCCATCCGCCCAAGAAATAGCGTGAACAGAATCAACCAAATGTAGGAACTGTTCCGTGGAGCAAGCGCGCTGTACAAGGTTCAACCTGGCGCTATCCTGTATCAGCATGTCTTCCAACATATGTTCAGTACAATCAACGTCGGACACACACATATCCAACGCCACTACGGCCGTGGGAACCCTCTCAAAATATTGCGCTAAGGTTTCGTTACAAGCTTGGACCTTCCAACAACCTTCACGCTCTAATTCGACGCGCATGAGAACCAAGAGCCTTCTATTAATAATACGCTGACGGAGCTGAACTAAGGTCCCCTGTTGCTCCAATTCCTCGGCTGTCATACTACTATGCACACCCTTAGCCATCGGATATAATAATGCTAATACGACAGACTGTGGAACATGCAACGCATCAGCGAGAATCTACATCTACATCTATATCTGCATCTACACGGTTACTGTGCAATTCACACTTAAGTGCCTGGTAGAAGGTTCATCGAACCATTTTCATACTACTACTCTGCCATTCCACTCTCGAATGGCGGGTGGGAAAAAGGAACACCTAAATCTTTCCGTTCGAGCTCTGATTTATCTATTTTTATTGTAATGATCATTCCTCCATTCGCAGGTGGGTGTCAACAAAATAGTTTCGCATTCGGAACAGAAAGTTGGTGATTTAAATTTCGTTAATAGCTCTCACCGCAAAGAAAACCGCATTTGTTTCAGTGACTGCCACACCAACTCGCGTATCGTATCAGTGACACTCTCACCCCTATTGCGTGATAACACGAAACGAGCTGCCCTTCTTTGCACCTTTTAGATGTCCTCCGTCAATCTTAACTGGTAAGGGTCCCACACTGGCCAGCAATATTCCAGCAGAGGACGGACAAGTGTAATGTAGGCTGTCTCTTTAGTGGGTTTGTCGCATCTTGTAAGTGTTCTGCCAACAAAGCGCAGTCTTTCTTTTTCGCCTTCCCCACAATATTATCTATATGATCTTTCCAATTTAAGTTACTCGTAACTGTAATTCCTAGGTATTTAGTCGAATAGCAGTCCTTAGATTTGTGCGATTTATCGTACACCCAAAATTTATCGGATTTCTTTCAGTACACATGTAGATGACCTCGCACTTTTGCCGGCCAGAGTGGCCGAGCGGTTCTAGGCGCTACAGTCTGGAACCGCGCGACCGCTACGGTTGCAGATTCGAATCCTGCCTCGGGCATGGCTGTGTGTCATGTCCTTAGGTTAATTAGGTTTCAGTAATTCTAATTTCTTGGAGACTGATGACCTCAGAAGTTAAATCCCGTAGAGGTCAGAGCCATTTGAACGATTTTGAACCTCGTACTTTTCTTTGTTTGGAGCCAATTGTCACTTTTCGCACCATACTGAAATGCTCTCTAGTTCATTTTGTAATTGGAATTGATCGTCTGACGATTTTACTATACGTTAAATTACGGCGTCATCTGCAAACAGTCTAAAGGGGCTGCTCAGATTATCACACAGATCATTTTCGTAAATCAGGAACAGCAGAGGGCCTATGGCACTAACTTGCGGAACACCAGATATCACTTCTGCTCTACTCGATGATTTACCGTCTATCACTACGAACTGTGACCTCTCTGAGATGAAATCACGAATCTAGTCACACAACTGAGATTGGGGATTTTGCGTTCTTCTGTATTTGGCATGCTTTTTTCGTTGCTTTTGTAACAGTGTTCTGACATGTTTTGTGTACCATGGAGGATCAGTCCCGTGGCTTTTTTAACTTACGCGGTATGAATCTATCTATTGCTGTCGATACTGTATTTTCTAATATGAGCCATATCTGGTGTACACATACTTAATTAGCTTGGAAGGAATGGAGACTCTCACTTGGGAAGGCATCAAGCCAATTTTTATCTGCTGTTTTAAATAGATATATTTTGCGTTTATTTTAAGTGGTTATGGTTGATATGGTTATGAGCCTCGCTACAATGACCCTGTGTTCAATCATCACTGTATCCATCATGACGCTCTCTGGGGACGAGCTAACAACCACAGGAAGGATAGAATCTGGCTCAAATTTTCGATACCGTAGAGAAGACAGTTATATCTTTCAAGACATTCATAATTGGATTAGTTAACTTGGAAAATAAAGTCAAATATTCTTCGTTACCCTTAACGCGTGTGACCTCACTTACATTTTCAGGCTCAGAATTAGTACGTAAACCTCTCCCGCTTAAAGCAATCGCCACTGCGGGTGACTGCAAACCTCCTACAACATCAAGCAACTTATGACGGAGTGCACCCATTGCATCACTGAGGTCGATTGAAGCGATATCCGATACACAATTACAGTACTGCGCTAAATGCGGCTGCACGCGACAAATTTGTTTATGCGTCGACGGAGTAGACGCCAGAAATTCAATTGTCCGACCTACATCACTTAAAGCTGTTTCGATACTCGACAGGAAGTCGCCTACCTCGCTAACGATGTCTGTCGGTAAGGCAATGGGAGTTTCGACCACTGCACGAAGCCTGGACACCAAATCAGACACATTTCCGTCTACCTGCAGCCCGCGCACACGGAGTTCGTGTATCTACTGCTCTTTCCGTAAATAAGTTACGCCGGGGCAAGCTCGGAGACTCATGTTACGTAACTTCCTGAAACAGACAGACAAGTCTCAAAACACGATAATGACAATTTTACAACTTATTAAGCAAGGACTACCCACCATGGGAGAGGATAGGAAAAGCAAACCCCCACTCCCTCATGTCTCTGCTACCAAGTGGTACGTGGGTCTCTTTTCGTACCACACTTACCCACCATATCTTAGATGCAATAAAAGAGAACGCGGTATGGAGCCGTGGTTGGTAGTTAGAATTTATAATTAAGAAAGTATATTGACATTACACCTTTTAAGGAGTTTGACAATTACAAATTGTGGACGAACTACTAGAGAAAGCTTTGCAAATACAGCTAGAAAAATCCAAGGTCCTCAGTACTCAAACAGTCCCTTAAGAGAATGTTATAAAAAACTTAATGTGCCAGGCACTTATCGAAATCTTAAGCATAGCAATTATCTGTTTCTTCACAAAGCTACTTCATCAAACTCCTCAAACCCGGTTATTACGTTAAGATGGCCACACTTAACATTCTTCACTAAAATATCCTTGTAACTTACTATTTCAATCCGTTAAAGAACCACTTGTTAAAATGTCAACTACAAACTTAATGTTACCCAGCACTAATACCCCTCGGTTTATTTTCCCTTATTAAGAAAACAGAATTACTGACAAACTTCAGAAATTCCAACTCCCATATAGGATTTCGCTCAAAATGCATAAAATGGAAAGTTACCAACATAGTGTGACTTAATGACTCTTAAACACTGGTGCCAAGCTAAGACCCAATTACATAACATGATATAACCACTTACATAAAAGTTATAGCAGAAACACTGATCTTTAAAAATGAATGTTCCCGTGCTCAGACGTGATTTTAAGGACTACTAAATGGAGCTGCCGCAGATGCTATGCTATTTAAAGTTTAGCCAGTTGCCAGTCGCTAATATATAGGGAAACAGGTTCGTATAAGAACACGTTACATGCAACATATGTATATATATCTACCAGCTTAACCCGCCTTGCTGGAATGAAGATAAGCGCTAAACTTTGGAAGGCGGTATGTGTAAAACTCCAGGTAGTGGCCATGTTCTTAAACACTGCCAGGCGTAGACTTCGGATGGCATTTCAGTCCCCGCTAAGGCACTGGCACAATCAAAGGTTTCCAATAAATAAGACACGTGAAAAGCAAAAATAGCTTAGCTCAACCACAATCGATCTTAACGATACATGAACAAAATAACACTGCCGCCAGCTCGCCACGGCTCAGACTGCTTTCATTCTACATTTCTTTTTGTAGCATAACACTGATTTTTCCTTTCCACTTTGGGCTGCTTTTAATTAAATGACAATGGTCTCATTAAATATGTACAAACATTATTCCTGGCAGCATACATTGGTCAAAACCTGATTTCTTCGGCTCAGTCGTCATCTTGCACTTCGGAACTGAGGAGTATCTCCCAAGCTGCGACATCGTCGCGAAAAAACAGTTTCCTTTAATCTACGTCTATGGTCACAAACTTTTCGTTAAAAGATTACCGGTTTCGGTCTTTAATGACCATCATCACATCTGCAGCAAAAATGGGGAAAATATAAATACACTCGCAAACCGTATACATCGTAAGAACAATACATAAACCATAATGAAAAGTAGTACTGACAAAATTTACATTTGTGCGCTTTAAATATGAAGGGCATACCTGTTTCATAAAAACAAAGTCCTAATGTACTGCAGCCATAGTGGCACCGTCAAATGTTAAATGCGGATGCAGCACCAGCATCGTCAAATACATATACATAACATCAGATGCACGAGTCATGTTGTCAGTAGTACTACTGTTTAGAACAAGCTGCCGTACAGTAGTCACGAGATGTTCATCAGATGTCGCTAATGTCGACATACACTACTCTTCAATAATTAATTGAAATAGCGAAAATAAAGGGGGATACAAAAGTTGCAGTCTGTAATAAGCTTATAATGTATAAAAGGAATTACAGTAATAAAATGCAATAAAAAGAAGAACACGACAAAAGTAATATTGTTAAAAAGAGGAAGAGTTAAAAAACAGTGTTCGACATGTGCTATAGAGCCAATATTCTAAATAATGACATAAATATGAAACACCGTTGATAATGTACCGGGTAATATTAAACAACCATAAAACAAATCGCTAAAGGAGCCACAAATGAAAGAAAAAATAGTGCTGCACATAATCAGCGTCCTCTGTTAGTGCATGTCATCACCATGCTATAAATTAAACGAGTTCCTTAATAATAAACTTAAATAAGTTTACACGTTCAATAATTATTCTGCGGTCAAAAACAATGCCGAACTAGCGAATGTAATTAAGGATATACATATACCAAATAATGTGATATCACAGTTTTACTCGGTCGGCTCTTTGGTTGTAAATATAGGCCGTAGTATTGTACTAAGACGCTAGTTGTCACTTGAAAATTTGTTCCACTATTACGTTGCCTTTCCTATCTGGTTTATACTTGGTCAATAATCTTCTAATGAATCAGCTCTTGGTCGTAAATACAGCCGGAACAATTGTACTAAGTCATAGGTTGCCGTTAAACAAAACAGGAGCCTTGTGTTTAGATGTCAACCGGTTTCATTGTTTGATTAAAATTGCATTTATCAGTCATTAGTTATAATCTGAACAACCTGTTGTACTAAGCTGTGCGTTACTGTTTTTGAAAGACTGGGTCGCTAAGGATGTATTTCAGCTCGATCTTGTGGTTGCGCCGAGAGAGTTCTCTTGTATGTAATAAGTGTTCATAAGTAATGCATTAAGACGTTCCTTCAGAGCGGCATTAATAACTGTCAGTCAGTTTAACATTTGAAAATATTAACAGCCAACTCTCACCAGGGCTTTAGTCAAAATATGATTGCCAAAAGGGACCGGTTGGGATCCAGTCGCACATTGGTTGCCGATAGAAATTAAGAGGTTGGTTATTTTGAAGTAAGCGTTATCATTATTATATTCTTTCCTAATCTGTTTAGCCTTTAAGCACAGGCGCGTATCTTAACCCCGAACCTTTCGACGTACAACTTTCAAATTAAAAGTTACGTCATCTGTCTTGAGTGATTGAATCGTTCTTGTCATCAATGGCGCCTACATGGTTTTCATGTGTTCCAGGAGGGCATTTAATAAGAAAGACTGTGCCCAGCCCGGTAGTAAACACCACTGTTTCACCCGGGCTGCAGGTCCGGCCACCTTGTAACCATTGTCATATTGTTCGCTGTTTTGATTCCTTTTGCAAAAGCTTATTCATCTTAGGATTTACCGCTAGAAAAATTTGCAAATTTGTTCATTTTTTAAAAAGGAAAAGATTTCTCTTTGTATATTGTTAAATAAAGAGGTTGTGTGAAAAGAGTGTAACATTGGTGGGTCCTCCCTTCCTGGTTTTCCTTAATCCCAGTAAGTACCACGTATCAATCATTCCGTACAATTTACTCTGTTGATTATTGTTTAGCTAGTTTGTGAGGTAGCTTCCCTCTGCGACTGATCAAACAGTTCTCGGTATCGGGTTTTAAAATTTCTGTATTGTGCCAGTCGCGCAATGTGGTGTTGGATAGTCTCTCCTTAGATTAAGCTGTCTAAGTCCTGTCAGGAAACTCAGCCATCTTCTTTAAAGATGTGGCTGATAATCTGAGAATACTTTCGAGTTGCTGGTTGTTTTGCTATTTCTTGCAGCGCTTGAGACCTTTATTCTACCACCCAACATTCTGTTGACATTGCGTATTATGCCTCGCGATGTAATGGACGATTCGCCTCTAACGGATAAAGTTTTCGAATTACGCCTAAGTGCTGGCACCTATCATCTGCTTGTTTGCTGCACCAGAGTGCAGTTTTGGCAACTGTGTCAGCTGTTACCACCAAGCCGTGCTGTGAGCGCATTTGTCCACTTGCCTTACTTGTTTCGGTATATGATTCTACGTTGTTACAGTGCTGTGAAAACATACGTGTGAGAATCCATTCGGTACAGTGGTACCGAAAAGCAACTGTTTGATGCACATTTCCAAGATTTTATTGATCGTTATGCCTCTCCTTATAACTGCAATAATAGTTTTATCTCTCTGATTAATGGCGCAACTGAAATTCGGAGAAAATACGTATTTCCCATTTTTCGGGTATGGCTCTTAGGTAAGTAACGACTCCCATTTCTTCTGGCCATTCTGTGACTTCAGCCATTCCAAAGGAACTTCTCGCTATATTAATATGTTAATCTTTTAAAGTCATTATGGGAAGTGCTTTAGAATGAAGTGGGATGGCATTTGCGGCTCCAACTCAGCTCGGGGATTGTACAACATACTTGTATATGATGTGTAGATATAGCGTTTCCGATCTTTTTATGTAGACTTGACACAGGAGGTCGCATAATTTATTAACATCTGAGGGCAGGTAACTTGCCCTCAGTATTAGCCCATCTGCTGCCTCGACCGTGCGCAATATGACCCATTGTCCTTTTTCATGCCCTAGCCATGATATGTATCAGAAGGCGATGTCTGATTGAGTTTCGCCTTTGTTTATCCTAAATTTCCAGTGTGTATTTTGCTTTTTGTTGAGTCTGGTCCGTAATAATAGTAGTGTCAGTTTTGAACTGTCCTTAAGGTGTTCCCCACGACTGAATCATCACTAGCTTAATATATTTATCGCTGTAGCTAGTGTCAAAAATTTTCAGTTTTTGTCGTTGTTACTGTGAGGACTGTGGAAGGCATGAATCTATGATCATATAAATATTTATCTCCTGGTCCCTATTGGAATTGTTTCATGGTAACTATTCCATATTTGATCTTCCAGTTCTTCAACTCTACTACAATTGGTGGCAGCCCGCATGGCTAAATAAAAGGCTTCGGCCACCAGTGTCATTTTGAATCAAATAAATTTGGGTGTTTTGGTGTTGACCGCCCTGAACAGGACCGCTTTATGTCTCGGCAATTTAGTTTCTTTATTATTTTACAGTCACGCGGCCTAAGATCCTTAATTGTTTTATTAAAAACTGTCAAATATGTTGATATAACTGTGTTTACTCTCCATAGTAAATTCTCAGGAAAATGCCGTTTCAGAAGTGTTGACGACGTGGATTATTCTTAGCTGTTTTCGATGCACATCATCTTAGGATTATAACATGGTATGCATCCGACTGATTCGTTGCTACATTTATTACTTGGGAGGCCAAATTGAGCCCAATTACGACATATGTTGTACATGACAATATTTCGTTATTGCAACTGGCATACGAACCTTGGAAACACGTCACAATGAACACACAACACTGCTGATGTTTTACGAAGTTAGCTGGAATAGCTCAAAGCTATTTTTCGCCAGAATCCGACCAACGTACTGATTAACACGGTAAATTTACTTGCTGAAAGTAGCCTGCAGTGAAAGTAGTAACACCGCCAAAACTTATCTTGTTATGTATCTGAACACTCCCTATTAATTTCGTGTCGTAAAGTTTCAGCAGAGTTCGCGAACTGCGTAATGGCAATACTCTTTCACATTAAAATCTCTCAAACCGAACGGCTCTTTTGTAGCAATCTGCTACGGAAATTATGTTCCTGATCGAAAAACTTGTGTGTAGTACTTACCGATAGCGAAATTGAGGTATCACATGCGTTTTATAAGAGGGAAAAAAATCCCCCGTTTTATTCTGTCTAGAGGTATTTACCGGATAAAGATGGCTCCTGTTAACCCAGATTAGGTAAAATTCCAAACAATGTTTTCTTCATTTTGTCACTTTCCTTTGAATTGTAATAAAATGTTGAATATCAGTACAAGAAAAATCTGATATCTCTGGAGGTTTAGTCACTCGGATAGCTTTTGTAGACTCACGACGTCATTCATATTGTACCTCGTAATGACTATATTGAACTACTGAACGTTACTTCAATGCTTTTCGTGTACGATTAAAATAAATGGAATATATTACAAACTTTCTAAAAATGGCTCACGTGTTCAGATCGCAGACCTCGTTTCTACAAACACTACGTAGTGTTACTAAAGTACATTTCTGTCTAAGAATTGTGCATCGTAACGAAAAGCGAAAATTAGACTGTTTACAACCATAACGGTAGGCAGCGGGGTGCTCGGTAATAGATATTTAGAAACGTGCATTTTAAATATGTTATTACACATAGCTTCAAATGTTTCTGAAGATGACGACTAGGATTCCGCAATTAATCATCTGAAGCCCGCGTTTCGAAAGAACGGCTTCACGGCACGTGATAAAGGTTTTGTACTTTCCAAGGAACGGAAACGAGAAAATATTCAGCCATCACGTAATGGGTCACTGATTGTGCTCCTTCCTTTCTGCGGTGCTATGTGCAGTAACATAGACAGGATCCTAGGAGGACGAAGAATAAGACTTATGTTTTCCGATCACCTAACGGGTTAAAGGAGATTCTGCTCCGCCAGTATCTCTGGAATTTATAATATTCCCTCCGAGTGCAGAAGTAACTATCGTTTGTTTGTAATTAAAGTGCAGTCACTCAAAGAGATCCACTGAGGGCTGTAATTATCGAATGGCAGCGGAGCGACATAAAGTTGAGACCACCTGGAAGAGCCTGTGCTCCATACATCACGTGTGTTCACAGCTCATGCCAACATTATGTCGTTCAGTGTGTTCTGGTATCCCACAGCGCTTGACGATAACCGTGTGTCGAGATTGTAGTTGAAATCTATACCAATAATCCAACTGTAAAACCGTCGTGTCTATCTGTTTTAACACGCTGATCTCTGAAAGTACTAGACGAATTTTCATGGGGTTTTCACAAGTACATGGAGCGAAGCGTAGGGAAAGGTATTGGTTCTATTTCATCAAAATCGGATCAGAGAAAGATAAAGAAATTGTAAGTTAAAGTTTTAAAATCGACCCAGATTAATGGCTCGGAAATTTACTTTAGTGACGGCGTGGTACACCAAGGAACCTATAGATAAAGTTGTTAGCTTTATAGTACATCAAGGAACAAGTAGCTGGAGCTGTTAGTTTCTTTACGTCATTAACAGAAGTATTTTCGGAAGTCTATGTCACTAACAGCATTTAGTGCTTCTGTTTTGTCCTCACGAAGACAATCTGCTATAAAATTTGCTTAGCTAGGATATATGGATTTACTGAATACTCTTTGTGTATTAAAAGCATAATGAAAGTGTTTTGCATCCTCTATGTTTCATTTATGTTTGACTTCTTGGCTAGGAAAAATTAATTTATTGACAAAATGATCCTATAATGGATGTTTTCTCCGGCTGAGGTTCGGAACCGTAAAAAGCGAAGGTACGGAAAGGCCTTTTTTTAACTTCCTTTGTACACAGTCCTAATCAGAATTCTGGATATCCTGAAGATATATGGACGAAATTAATCTTTTCAGAAGTGTAATAAGTAATAAAATAACTTCATAGAATGAAAATCCTCTTCAATTGTCAGCAATTTTTTAATTTGTTCCACAACCGGATTCCAATCATGAAGTATCTTCTTCAGGTGTCGCCAAATAATTACTTCCGTGTCGTGTAGTCCGGGGGAGAGCTGCGGTTTGGTTTACGCTTTGAAACCGGTCGTGGAACGGATTGAGAAATTACTGGCAATGACAATATTCTTTTTCTTTTTTCAATGAATGTGTTCTTCAGGTGCGGATGTTCAGTTGATCAAATACTTTGTAATAAAATAATATTCAGATAGTCGTAATGACGCCTGCTTTCGAAATGATACAAACTGAAGTGTGGAAGTTAAACCTGCCGATGTTGTATCCTCTTCATATCTCATGGGCTCGCGAAATTAATTCCTCTCCGGGGCTGCGGCAACTTAGTACTTTTAGGAGAGTGCGATATTAAAGAGGTAGCATGAACAGCGGCTGCAAGACGACACTGCAGGCGAGTGGGCTTTGGGTAGGGCTAACTGTTTTCTGAAGAGCTCCTGTAGTGGGAGCCTGCGGGGGCGGCGAGCGAGAGCACTTGAGGGGGCGTCACCCGGCTGCACAGTGGAGACAAAAGACTGTCGGCAAGTTGCAGCCCGCAGGCCGCGCATTAATGAGCCTGCGAGCTGCGAGGGCGGGTGCGCGTAAACACGCAGCTCCTATTAGCAACTACAAGTGTTTGCCGGCGCCCCACAGCAGTCGTAATTAGCCGCGCAGCGCGACTGAGCCGGCAAGAACACCGCGTTTGCCCGCCTGCGTGCTGGCACCCAGCTGCTGACAAATGCCCGCTTTCCGCTCTACGCAAACACGGACCGTCTGTTTCTTTTCTGTCCACACTGAGTATAGTACTGCAGAGTGAGAGGAGGAAAGCTCTTCGTGCTTATTCATCTCTTCTGGTTCTTCCTTCCAGTTCATGTTTAATGCACTGTGTTAATCGTTGGTCTTTTCATGAGGAGAAATATAGTTGAAAACAAGGATAGGAATGAAGTTCTGCATCTACATCCACTCACTTAATCCATGCCACCGTACAGTGCGTAGCAGAGGGCAGTTTGTATCAATACTAGTCATTTCCTTTCCTCTTCCGCTCGCAAATACAGCAAAGGAACTACGACTGTCTATATGTCTCCATATAAGGCCTCATTTCTTGTATCTTATTATCTTCGCCCCTACGATATATGTATATTGATGTCAGTAGAATCATTCTACAGTCAAACTTTTTTCAGTTACGGTCCTCAAAAGAACGTCGCCTTCCCTCTAGGGATTCCCACCTGAGTTCGCGAATGCATCTTCGTAACACTTCTGTGTTATCCGTACCCACCGGCAACAAAAGTTGCAGCCCGTCTCTGAATTGCTGCGATGCTTTCCTTTAATCCGACCTGGTACTGATCCAAAACACACGAGCAGAGGTCAAAGATAGTTCGCACTATACTCCATTTATCATGAGAATAATCCTCATGTAAACATTACATTCTGTATTTTTCCACGTTTGCTGGAACCTCATTGGATTCCGTTTTACATAAAAGCGCACTGTTGTGATGTCGGCATGTAGATAAATACTAAAGCCACTGAAGGTATTACAGTCAGTTGTTTGGTAATCTCTGAACTCATTCTGTATCAGACTCCGAGGGAATATACGGTATCTCGGTACTGCTGCGTTGATAACGAGGCGATAGGCAACAGAATCCCAAGCCGATCCCAAGCCGCCAAAAAGCGAACATTCCCTCCTCGTTTATGACCTGCTGTTCTGCATTTCGCCATCGTTCAGCAGTGACTGTCACAAAGCTCCATGCACTAGTTCCAGGCCCGCATCTCGTGGTCGTGCGGTAGCGTTCTCGCTTCCCACGCACGGGTTCCCGGGTTCGATTCCCTGCGGGGTTAGGGATTTTCTCTGCCTCGTGATGGCTGGGTGTTGTGTGCTGTTCTTAGGTTAGTTAGGTTTAAGTAGTTCTAGGGGACTGATGACCATAGATGTTAAGTCCCATAGTGCTCAGAGCCATTTGAACTAGTTCCAGTACGTTTGGCAGCTTAAATATCGTGTTATTTCTCACCACAGGTTTCTTAACTTACTTCAGGTCAATTCTATTGGGTTCAGATTGCAGTGTTATAGTGGACAACTGTAAAAATGCAGCATCTGCACAGTGAGCTCGATAACGTGAAAATTGTTTCCCATATTTCTACGACACTTAACACTCTGACACGTTTGGGTCCATATCTGTCCTACAAGACAATGGGCACATTCGAACAAAGAGTAGTTTTTTTCATTTTTCTTAAATTGAATTCTGTAATGTTTTCTTAAAAAATGTTAAAATGTGTTTGAAATCTTATAGGACTTAACTGCTAAGGTCATCAGTCCCTAAGCTTACACAATACTTAACCTAAATTATCCTAAGGACAAACACACACACCCACGCCCGAGGGAGGACTCGAACCTCCGCTGAAACCAGAATGTTTTCCTAACTTCAACAAACTTTAACATTGTTTTATAAAACTTCAGTCATGAAGAATGTGTACTTGCAATGAAAACCAGAATTTTGCGGGCGGTGTGTAATTGGAAGCAGGAAGACGGGCATTTTTCTTGGAGCAATGGTGATTAAGTATGAGTTAATTACCATATACTTTATGAATTTTATGAACGATTTAGGTAATAAAACCACAAAACGTTGTAACCCACAACAGGTTTCTAACTGCCGCCTCACAGCAAACTCGATTATCAATCTATGACGATACTGATTACGATAAGTATATAATTAAAATGCTCTCCCTTATATTTATTATAGTGTTTCTCGGAAAACGTCTAAGTTGGTTTTCCTCTGTAATCTCGTGAAAGACATTAACAGAATCTTTTTTCTAACCAGTAACAATGTTCCGCCCGCGTGTTTCAGAACAAAGCAGGAAACAGTGTCACCCACTTTCACAGTATGTACGAACAGCGAGACAACAAGAGTGTAAGTAGTGCTTATAGAGACTGAGACTATACACGAGTTTCGCAAAAAAAAGGTAGCTAAAGCATGATTAAGAACTATGGTGGATGTTAATATATCAGAATGTCTTAAATTTTTATTTACAGTGACATCGTAATAAAATACATAATCTGCTTTCAAGAGCACTGTACGAGACTTGCGGCTGCTGACCAATCATCGCGTATATGCTTCTTTAGAACAGATTTATGCTTATGACGAAAGAAGCTTAGTGTTCTATAAAAGGTATCCTTTGCGGATGAACTACACTTTCACAGAATCCTCCAAACAGACTGAAGTCGACCATTCGCCTTCGCTGCCAAAATCCACACTTGCTCGATCCATTTCGTATCTCACACAAGCATAATGCTCAGATATTTAAACAACGCGACTGTAGCAGCAGGACGCTAGTAGTAGTGTATCCGAAAATTATGGTTTGATTTTTTGTACTCATACCGCATTAATTTACAATCTTCTACATTTAGAGCTAGCTGTCATTCCTCACAACAACTAGAGATTTTTTTTGAGTCATCTTGTATCCTCAGTCATTCAACATCGACATTTTCCTTTACACCACAGTATCATCAGCGAACAACCGTATGTTGCTGCTCACCATGTCCGCCAGTTCGCTTATGTAGAAAATTATAACAGTACTATCAGCTTTGACCCTGATGAACACTCGTCGTCGAGGACAACATATTGGGTTCTGTTACTTGAGAAGTCTTCGAGCCACTCTGCTATCAGGGAATCTACTCCATATGCTCGCACCTTCGGTAACAGTCTGCAGTGGGGTACCGGCTCAAGAGATTTCCGGGAATCTAGAAACATGGCATTTGCATGTCGTCCTTTATTCATACTTACTACATCATGTGAGAAACGGGCAAGTTGAGTTTCGCAGCCGCGCGGGAATAGCCGAGCGGTCTAGGGCGCTGCAGTCATGGACTGTGCAGCTGGTCCCGGAGGAGGTTAGTGTCCTCCCTCGGGCATTGGTGTGTTTGTTTGCCCTTAGGATATTTTTGGTTAAGTAGTGTGTAAGCTTAGGGACTGTTGACCTTAGCAGTTAAGTCCCATAAGATTTCACACACATTTGAACATCTTTTCAGTTTCGCACCAGCGATGCTTTCTAATACCATACTGCTTCGTGGACATAAGCTTCTCGGTCTCAAGAAAATTTATTGTATCTCAACTTCGAATTGTTTCAAGTATTTTGCAGCAAACCGATGTTACTGAAATCGGTCTGCCATTTTGCAAGTCCGTACTTTTACCCTCCTTATACACGGAAGTCACGTGCGGTTTTTTCCAGTCGCTTGGGACTTTATGCTGGGGAAGAGTTTCGCGATAAATGCAAGTTAAATAAGGAGCCAATGACGTAGAGTACTCTTACACCAAAGCATACTGGGATTCCATCAAGACCTGGATATTTATTTCGTTTCCTCTCTTTAAACTGTTTCTCTACACCAGCGACGCTTATTACGAAGTCCACCTTACAGGCGACATTGCGATGGTCAAACGACGGTATGATTGTACGATTCTCCTCCGTGAACGATTTCTTAAATGCGAAATTTAGAGCTTCGACTTTAGTTTTGTTATCTACAAGTGACACACCAGACAGATTGCCGAGCCGGCCGCTGGTGGCCGAGCGGTTCTGGCGCTACAGTCTGGAACCGCGCGACCGCTACGGTCGCAGGTTCGAATCCTGCCTCGGGCATGGATGTGTGTGTTGTCCTTAGGTTAGTTAGGTTTAAGTAGTTCTAAGTTCTAGGGGACTTCTGACCTCAGCAGTTGAGTCCCATAGTGCTCAGAGCCATTTGAACCATTTTTGAACAGATTGCCGAATGGCTGAAAGGAAGCTTTAGACTCAGTTATTTTACAAAGGACGAGCATTTTCTCGGGTTCTCGGCCAGACCTACATGGTACACATAAAGTCTGGGAACACTTTCAGTTATTTATTGCACAAGAACAAAACATTGTACAGATATCATACATATGTCATCTTGAAGAGAAGCCCTGAAAGTTTGTTTTTCCATGTATATTGCCACAGAGTAGTTTGGTAATTTGCCGACAGCCAGCGCTAGTCGCAAAGATGGGGAGGTGCGGAGCGAGCTTCCTGTGTGTTGGAGTTCGACAAAAACCAGTGTGATACAGCTGTTCAACAGATGTGTAGAACTATGTATGGTAAGAAGTCATCACCGAGGAAGGTCATTTACCACTGGCACAACAAATTCGTTAGACGGGTTGCTTGTGACCGGCAAAGAGAAGCGAACGTCCAAGTGTGATGAGGTGAATGTGGAACCCGTGCGAGAGCTATTCATAAGGATTCCGAAGAAATCAGTACGTCGTGCATCCCGTGAACAGGAAATGCCTCCAATGACAGTGTGGAAAGTCCTGCGACAGAACCTGTCTATAAAACCATTCAAATTGTAGCTAGTGCACAAGTTCAATGTCGACGACAAAGATAAGCGTTTCCAGTTTTGTTTGCAGTTGCAACAATAAAATGAGGATGGTGATGGCATTGTTGATCGCTTAATTTTTAGCGACGAAGCTACTTTTCACACAAATGGAAAAGTGAATCAGGGATACAAAGCATCCACACGAATGCATTGAATCTGAGCGTGATTCCCCAAATGTAAACGTTTTTTTTGTGCCTTGTCACGTCGGAACCTGTACGGGCCAATCTTCTTCGCCGAGTGCACTGTCACTGGATGTTCCTACTTGGACATGTTGCAGCAACGGCTGATGCCTAAAATGCAATCACACTCTCCGTTCATCTTTCAGCAGGATGGGGCTCCACCCCATTTTCATCTTGAAGCTCGTGGATACCTGACCACGGATCTTACGCATCGATGGATCGGCCGTGCATCACAAGGGACAGCTGTTTCATAAAATTGCCTCCCCGATAACCACATCTCACTCAGTATAACTTTTCTCTGTGGGGACACATTAAAGATCTGGAGTATGTACCGCCTCTACCAAGCGATGTAGCGGAGCTCTGGGAGAGAATACGGGAAGCGACTACCACAGTCCAGGGTGCCATGATTGGACGAGTATGGTAAGAATTCTGTTACCGTATTGACATCTGCCTAGTCACTCATGGTTCTCATATCGAATGTTTGTAAAGAAAACAACTTTCGTGTTTCCCTTCAGAATGCAATATGTATGACATCTGTACAATGTTTACATCTTGTTGAATAAATAGTTGAAAGTGTTCCCAGAATTTAAGTACACCCTGTATTACTAGGGCTCTTAAAAGCGGTAATAGTTTTGCAATATTTTGAGAACGGTACAGTACGTTATCAAATGTTTCTGGAAACAGCTACTTTTCACAAGAACGAAAGCTGCAGGCAGGTAATACCGTGTCGGACCGCCTTTTATTACTAATGTAGCGTTTAGTATCTGTAGAAGGTGTTCCACTAACT
The DNA here is from genome assembly GCF_023864345.2 of Schistocerca serialis cubense. Lineage (NCBI taxonomy): Eukaryota > Metazoa > Arthropoda > Insecta > Orthoptera > Acrididae > Schistocerca > Schistocerca serialis. The sequence continues at coordinate 283,759,233 of NC_064644.1, read as the reverse complement.
TCTGTATGCAGAATGTGGCTATGTTTCTGTTCTGTCTTGACTGCATTTTATCCAGAAAGCACTCTTTGTCTAGAATGTACTATTTTTCACCTGAGTTTGTCTGGGCATTCAATAAGAATCAGGTCAGTTTCACACATGGCCGTCGCAGCAGCGAATTATCAGCTCTACCATCGTTCCGTATAAATCTTTTCCATTCCACTTCAGATGATCATGGCGCTAATTGAATCACTCTAAATGAGAGTTCATTACTTGTAATTTTCACTGACTTCTAGACAGCAATCAAAACACAATTTTATTTCCTGCAGACATCGTCCAGACTATTCCATAGAAGGTAGCTACTGACAAGTCTGAATGTTGCCGAATCAGCAGTTTAATAAATCATGGTTGCAAAATACTGACATACATTAATTACAGCAGAATGGGAAAACTGATAAGAGCCTACTTCACCCCCCTATGGGTCCGGGGGTTAGAACAGACCCGAGGTATTCCTGTCTGTCGTAAGAGGTGACTAAAAGGAGTCTCACATATTTAGGCCTTCATGTGATGGCTCCTGTGGGGTTTGACCTCCATTTTTCAAAATTTTCCCGTAGAGCGAGCCAATTGGGGAAGGGCGCCTTACATGGTGCATCGTGTTTATCGTGTGCTGGGACCTATCGCATCATTTGTCGACTTGCATCTGCACTTCTGCTCATTCTCCAACTTTCGGCCGAGGTCCCCCTCATGCATTATCGTTTTCTACCCTGACGATGATAATGGACTTGTTTGCTTGGTTGCACCTGATATCCAGCATGGTAGCCAGTCTGTGGTGGTGGGACCGCCAGGTACCCTCTTGGTTGTAGCCTCCTGACTACACAGGGATTGCTCTGCTGATGCCTGCACCGTTAACTCCATACGTATGCCGAGGAGTAGGTGCCCATCACCCTGGTCATTGGGACTCCCGGCAATGGCCATGCTGCCAGGTGGCCTTTGCTGAGGCTGGGTGGTGCCCGTGGGGAGAGCTCCTGGTCGGAGTCGGTCGCATCAGGGAAGATGACACGTGATGAAGCATAGTAAATCTCTTGCGGACGGTCAAACACCAGCAGTCTCTAAGCGTTCACGGTCTCAGTTCCACACACTGAAGTGCAATCCCAAATAGTTCCCCTCTCTGGCGATACCATGGGAGGAATGTCAGGCTAAGGATGGCAGTGGCTCTTATTCACCCTAGTACCTTGGATGTTGGAGAGCTGATGGGGAAACTGTCATGGCGATGAAGCCTCAGTTTTTTGTTGAGCAATTAGAGGACAAGTTTGGGGAGGTGGAGATCTTGTCCAAAATGAGATCTGTCAGTCTTGATCAGAACAGCATTCTCTGCCCAATCACAGGCGTTACTCCCTTGTGACAAGCTGGGGGATGTTTCTGTAACCATCACGCTCCATTAGGGGTTAAATATGGTTCACGGTATCATATTTCACAGGGACTTTCTTTGGCAGTCTGACGATGAGCTGCGAGCCAATTTAGAGCGTCAAGGTGTGAATTTCATTGGTCGTGTCCACCAGAGTCCGAGGGATAATCGGGTTTGCCACTAGTGCCTTCATCTAGGTCTTCGAGGGTGATACATTACCCAAGAAGGCAAGGTGATGGTATAACCCTGTGATGTAAAGCCCTATATTCCTCGTCCAATGAGGTGCTTTGAATGCTGGAAGTTCGTCCATATGCCTTCCCACTGTGCTTCCAACCTTCCAGCGCCACATGTCGAGATTGCAGACCTCCATCACATCCCAATACTCCATGTGCCCCGTCTCCCATCTGTGTCAACTGCAGAGAGCATTATTCGTCTTGCTCGCCTGACTGCAGGATTCTCCAGAAAGAAAGGAAACTCGTGGAGTCAAACCCCCTGGACTGACTGACCTACACGAAGGCTAACAGAAAATTGGAACACCTACATCCTGTATGTATGACATCGTCCTACGCCACTGCTACAATAGTTCTAGCCCCATCAGCTCCGCCAACACCAGTCACCTCTCAGAGCCAGAAGACTACACCTGCCCCCTTGATGGTGGGGTGCACTTCCCTCCCTGTTGCTCCTGCTCCCAACCATCGGCCGCAACAGTCCTCACTTCGGCGCCAGACAAGCCTAAGTCTTCTTTGGCTCCTCTTGCTAGGAAGGGGTCCCTTGGGTCACTCCCTATCCAGATATCTGCTAGTGGGAAGGATGACACCCGCCAGTGGCTGAAGAGCTCAACAGCGGCTGGTTGTAGTCCTTCACTCTCATCCTCAGTCCTGGAGACTGAATCAGTGAAGTCCTCTCAGGCAGGGAAACCCTAGGAGCAACGAGAGAAATCCAAAAAGTGGATCCCCAAGACCAAGGGAATTGTCGTGGCACCCACACCACCGCTACCTACAAGCACTGTGTCAGTGGATAAGGTGGAGATTCTGGCATCTGTTGACGACCTAGATCTCGCCGGAGCCTCAGACACAATGGATATAGACCACTACATCATTGAATGTTCCATACCTTCCCCGTCTCACAACGACATCATCCTCCAGTGGAATTTCGGCGGTTTTTTCCACTGCCTGGCTGAGCTATGGCAACTGTTAAGCTTTACACCTGCTTTCTGCATTACACTCCAGGAAACCGGGATCCTGGCAATGCGGACCCTTTCCCTCCACGGTTATAAGGGATTTTACAGAAACCATAGTGACTAAAATTGTGTGTCAGATGGAGTTTGCGTTTGTCCTAAACTCAGTCTACAGTGAATATGTACCCCTTCGAACCCCTCTTGAAGCTGTGGCTGTCAGAATAAGGATGACACAGGAGAAAACTGTGTGCAATATACATCTTTCTCCAGATGGTGCAATACCCTTGAATGTATTTGCTGCACTGATGAACTCCCTAAACCTTCCCTGCTTTTGAGGGATTTTAACACTTATAACCACCTAGTGGGGTGGCACCTGGCTTACTGGCCGAGCCAGAGATGTCGAAGCTTTGCTGTCGCAGTTCGACCTCTGCGTCTTAAATACTGTGGGTGACACACATTTGTGTGTCTCATGGTAGTTACTCGGCCACTAATCTATCAATCTGCAGCCCAGGACTTCTCCCATCTATCCACTGGAGAGCACATGATGACCTGTGTGGTAGTGACCCCTTCCCATTTTTCAGTCACTGCCCGGCGTCAGGCCCTCGGAAGCCTGTCCAGATGAACTTTAAACAAGGCGGACTGAGAAACTTTCACATCTGTGTTCACCGTTGAGTCACCTCCAAACGGTAACGTCGATGTGATGACTGAGCAGGTAACTACAACAATACTTTCCGCGCCAGAATACGGGATCCCTCGCTGTTTAGGGCACCCCTCCGGTGAAAAGCAGTCTCCTGGTGGTCGCTGGAAGCCGCTGAAGCAATTAAGGAGCGTCGGCGAGCTCTACAGCGCCATAAGCGGCACCCTTCCCTTGAACACCTCATAGCCTTTAAACGGCTCCGTGCCCGCGTATGCCAACTTATGTACCGACGGAAGCAGGAGTGTCGGAAGAGATACGGCTCGACCATTGGCTGCCATACGTCACCTTCCCAAGTCTGGGCAAGGATAAAACATTTTTTCGGGTACCAGACCCCAACAGGTGTTCCCAGTGTTAACGGAAATGGAGTGTTATCTACTGACGCAGTCGCGATTGCCAAGCACTTTGCTGAGCACTATGCTCGAGTCTCTGCGTCGGAGAATTGCCCCCCCCCCCCCTCCGCCTTTCGCACCATCAAACGGCGGCTGGAAGGGAAAGTCAACTCGTTCACTGCACGCCACAGTGAATCCTAGAACGCACCATTTACAGAGTTATAGCTCCTCAGTGCCCTTGCACATTGCCCCGACACTGCTCCTGGGCCAGATCGGATCCACACTCAGATGACTAAACGTTTCTCATCTGACTACAAGTGACATCTTGTCATCTTCAACCGGATCTGGTGCGATGGCGTCTTTCCATCGCAATGGCTGGAGGGCACCAACATTCGGTTGCTCAAACCCGGTAAAAAAAACCTTGATGTGGATAGCCTCACCAACGCTCTTTGTAAGCTGCTGGAACGTATGGTGTGTCAGTGGTTGGATTGGGTCCTGGAGTCACGTGAAGTAATGGCTCTATGTCCGGGCAGGCTTCCTCCAGTGTCGCTGAACCACTGCCAATCTTGTGAACCTATAGTCTGCCATCCGATCAGTCTTTTCCAGATACCAACACCTGTATGCCGTCTTTTTTGATTGACGAAAAGCGTATGACACAACTTGGCGACATCATAGCCCTACCACATTATACGAGTGGTGTCTCTGAGGTTCGCTCCTGATTTTTATCAAAAATTTCCTCTCGCCTCGTAGTTTCCGGGTCCCAGTTCGTGCCTCCCATGGTTCCCCCCCCCCCCCCCCCCCCCCAATATCCAGGAGAATGGGTTCTTGCAGGGCTCTGTATTGAATGTATCTCTATATTTAGTGGCCATTAATGGTCTAGCAGCAGTTGTAATGCCGTCCTTTTCACCTTCTCCCTATGCAGACGACTTCTGCAATTCGTAGTGCTTCACCAGTACTGGTGTTGCTGAGCGACGCCTACAGAGTGCATTCCGCAAGGTGCAGTCATGAGCTCTAGCCCACGGTTTCCAGTTTTTGGCCTGAAAGTCATGTGTTATGCACTTCTGCCGGCGTCGTACCGTTCATCCAGAAGCAGAACTTTACGTTAATGACAACCCACTCACCGTAGTGGAGACGCGTCGATACTTAGGAGTGGTTTTCGATGCCTCTTCGTCAGCTTAAGTGGAAGTGTTGGCAGCACCTCAATGCCCACCACTGCCTGAGCAGCACCAATTGGGGTGCAGATCACTCTACGCTGCTGCAGCACTACAGAGCCCTTCATTAATCCCGCGTTGACTATGGGAGTCTGCTTTATGGTTCGGAGGCGCCCTCAGCTTTGCCTTTACTCGACCTAGTGCACCACTTTGTCGTTCACTTGGTGACAGGATCTTTTAGGATGAGGCCAGTGACCACCGTCCTGGTGGTGGCCGGAGTCCCTTCTTTGCAGATTAGGCGCGCACAACTGCTTGCCAGTTGTGATGCAAACGTTCGTAGTTCTCCTGCGCATCCAAATTACCGTCTCTTTATCCCACCCACAGCGGTACAGTTAACCCTGCGGCTCTCCGCTGGCACTTCCTCTCGATTCTTGACATGTACCGAGGACAAGAAATGGTTTACACCGACGGCTCGATTGCTGATGATCACGTCTGCTTCTCGTACGTCCGTGGAGGACACATTGAACAGCATTCCTTGCCTGATGGCTTCAGTGTTTCAACTGCCGAACTGGTGGTTGTATTTCGTGCTTTTGAGTACATCCGTTCATGCCCCGGGGACCGTTTCTTCTGTGGACTGACTCCTAGAGCAGCCTACAAGCTATCGACAGTGCTACCCCCGTCATCCTTTGGTCCAGGAGTCCATCTATGCTCTGGAACGGTCCAGTCGTTCGATGGTGTTTGTCTGGACCCCAGGTCACGTTGGAATCCCAGGCAACGAACTTTCCGACAGGCTACGCGGAAGCCGATTATGGAGATCGGCTTCTCTGCAACTGATCTGCGTTCAGTACTACGCCGCAAGGTTTTGCAGCTTTGGGCGACGGAATGGCGTAGTCTCAGTATGCATAACAAACTGAGTGCCATTAAGGAGACTACGAATGTGTGGACGACCTCCACGTGGTCCTCTCGCAGGGACTGTGGTTCTCTGTCGGCCCCTCATCGGCCACGTTTGGGTGACACACGGCTACCTCCTGCGCCTTGATGATCCATCTCAGTGTCGGTGCGCCGCCCGGCTGCCAGTGGTGAGCTGTCCCTCTTCGGCTGCCCTGCGACGGACTCTTCAGTTACCAGACTCGTTGACATTAATTTTAGCTGTCAACGCCTCATTGGCTAATTTAATTTTACGTTTTGTACTTGACGGTGGGTTTTATCACCCTATATAGTTTTCGCGCATGTCCTTTGTGCCTTTGTGTTCTCCACGCTTATGCTTTTATGCTGCGTGGTATAATGTGTCTGGCTTTTCCTTTTTACTCTTGTGGTCGGCAAGCCACGGTCATCTGCTCTCTTGCTTTTATTCCTTCTACCTCTTTCTTGCTTCTCGCTGTGGATATCTTTTCCTGTTTTGTCCATAGTAGTGTTCGTTGTCCTTCTGTCGTTCTTGTGGTTCTTCCATTCTCCTGTTATTGCGCTGTACGTCTCCTTTCTTTTCCTCTTTCCCTTGTATAATTATTTTACCGGGAACAGGGGACCGATGACCTCGCAGTTTGGTCCCTTCCCCACCTCCTTTAAACCAACCTACCAACAACTGCCTGCTTCGGTGAAATTCTGTTTGGGTTTCACAGAGATGTATAAAACATGCTGAGAAACAATGAGCCAGCAAATACTTTGACAGTGTGGACTAAAATACACTTTTTGAAATTCTGAAGACAGTAGGCGTAAAATAGATGCAGAGAAAGTTATCTACATGCTGCACGCAAATTACTGGCTACGAAGGGAAGTAGTAGTTGAGATGGTAGTAAGACCAGATGGTATTCAGTCCGTACATTGAGCAAGGTGTAGAGGAAACCAGTTAAAATGTTGGAAATGAAATTGTAGTTCAGAGACAAGAAGTAAGAACTTGGCTCTTAGCCTATGACATTGAAATTCTGTCAGAGATAGTAATGTACTTGCTAGAGCAGTGGACCTGAAAGGATAGCGTCTTTAAGAGAAGTCATAACACGAATATGAAAAGTAAAGCAAAGCGAGCGACGCAGCGCACTCACTACAACACTGCAGTCACAGTCGTGAGGAGAACGGTTCAAAATCTCCTACCGAGCATTTAGTTTTAGGTTATCTGTGATTTTCCAAAATCGATTAAGATAAAGCCTGGTTGTCCCAGTACAGATCGTAAACGAAGGTGGGAGCTTACGAAATGGGTTCCCAGATATCTGAGTCGCCTGATGACTTTTTAAGCGACAGAACCCAGCACGTTATCATCGACGGCGAATCTTCAACATAGACAAGGCTATCGGCAGAAGTGAACGGCAGACTTCATTCCATGTCTTTCCCCAATGGAAGATTGTACTCCATCTTTAATGAATCCGTTGTCGATGGGACTTTAAACTCTTCTTCCTTCCTTCCTTCCTTGCTTCCTTCCTTCCTACAAAAGTAAAGCAAGGGTAATGGGCGGAAGTGGAAGTAAATCAGGGTTTCTGACAGAGTTAGTGTAGGAACTAAGACGTTAAAGTAGAATAGTAAAAGATCCGTGGTGTTTGGGCCGCAAAATATTTGATGGCCGACTTAGGTGTGATATGAAATGCTGACTGCTGACTGTCGCAAAAAAAAAAAAAGGCGTTTCCGAAAAAGATAAATTAGTTAATATCTAATATAAATTCACCTATCAGAAATATTTTCTGAGCTTTTCAGTTTGGTACGTAGCCTTTTAGAGAAGTGAAACATTAGCAATAAGCAACTCAGAGAAGTAATGTATAAAAACTTTTCAAAATTGGTGTCTTAAAGTGAAATAACTAATGGGGAGATACCGAATCGAATAAGGAGAAACAGACATTTTTAGCACAATGTGATTAAAAGAAGGTATCGGTTGACGGAACCCACCATGAGGCGTCAAGAAATCGACTATTTGATAATTGATGAAAGCTAAAAATTATAGAGCGATGCCAGGGACAGAAAAGGCCTACAGTTAGCTGGTTCAAATGAATGTAGTTTGCAGTAGTTATGCAAAGATGAAAAGAGTTGCACAGGATAGACTGACGTGGAGATCTGTATCAAACAGGACTTCGGTTTGAAGACCAGAACAACAAGAGATTGAATTTAATAATAATACGTAGATTTCGGCAGACTCTGTCATCCAGATTTTGAGACTGATTCGAAGACTGATGGTCTCAAGCAGTCCTTGGTTTTCCCACTTCATAATAAGGTGACCAACATTGAAGAACGAGGCACGTCAATCTTGTGAAAATCTTCCTGAAAGAACCCTCAAGCACTGGTCACATAGAATTCTATTTTCTCTGTTCACTGTTAAGAGAAATCCTGAAACATTTTCATTGCAAGATCGTTGTCGGGCGTTTACCTTGGTACCCGTTCGATACATAGTTTCATAGTTTCGTGAATAGTCAAACACGTTTGTTACCTCACGATATCCAAGAGACTGCAGTAAACATATTACAACATTAAGTTAAGTGCTTTATCCAATTGGGCCACGTTGTGGAAAATTGTCTGAATGTTCATCTTTACAATATATAGGAAAAGTGTATAGCAATGTTGTTCTTGCTAAATTGCAGATTCTGTCGGTAGTATTAACACAGCTTAAAGTAATTTTGTCTGTGAGATAAGTGCAAACCCTGTAAGACTAGCGTGAAAGAAGGCTTGCGCCTCAGATACGGGTTATGCACCACGTGTTACATTCATATCTCTGACGTTCGCAAATGAAGTTTGAAGTTCATCAACGGCTTCTAGGTGTGGTGTGGTGTGGTGTCTATAAATATGTGTTCTCGTAAAATGATTAACGAAAGCAGCTCCAACTCAAAAAAGTACGACTTTGAAACTGAGATATAAGGAAACGTAAGAATGACTGTTCCATGTCATATTCTTGCAAGGATTTCCCTGACTAGTGTCGATAAAAGAAGTTTGAATGTGAAGAGAGAGAGATGAATAAGGGGCATTTTGCAGCTATTACTAAAGTGAAACGGAAGAAGAACACGACTTACGATCAGTCGATTACGGGATAACATCCTCGGGGTAACAGCCACTGCCATCGCTTTATATCGGAACATAAAAGAAAGATGGCGTCCTAAAATACGGCACTGCAGATGTTCACGACTCTGTAAAAGAGGAAGACCCCAGCTAAATTGGAACGATAAGGTGAGGCGTGCGCTACAGGACAGAATCGTGTAGGAAGAGGACTGGCAGGATAGGAAGAAGATCGAAACTTGGATTCAAAATTCGCTCATGTTGTAGAAAACTTGTTGAAAGAAGAAGAAAAAAATTGTAACCACCAGTAGAACATACATAATGCTATGTTGAGCGTAACTATGTTGCTCCATGCGTCCATATCATAACCTGATGAGGGGACTGAGAGAAAATGTATAACGAAAGTGAGAAGTGCGTAAAAGTGATTGATGTCGTAATCTGAAAATCTGAATCGAATGAATCGGTGTGATGGCGTGCATAAAGGAAGGACTTAGGAAAATAAGTAAGAATCATAAGGAAGGAGAGTATACGGAGAGGAGGCCGCGAGACTTGAGATAAAGTCAATGGCACTGTATCATGGCTTGAAAAACGGATTAAAATCCACATTATGAACGTCAAATTACAGAAAAAAAAACATCTAGGTTGGAGAGATGATAGTGTAACGTTTTCTGTGGCGAATGTACTAGCATCCTGTCTCGTGCGTGTGAAGAGGCATTAAGACCGTTTACATTGTGGGTCGGCACAGTGAAAACGGCATTCCCTAGAGACTCCTTGGAAGTGGGCTATCCATTCCCTGTACGACTTAAAAGACGGATTGGGTCACCTAAACTATTTATGGCGCACTGCCCTCTACGTGTATCTTGGAATCAAAATAGTAAGACTAGACCGTAACGTAACGTAAGGGATGGCATAGGTTTCTAATTGCGGATGAAATGTCTGTAGCAATCGATAAAATAATGGGCCAGAGGGGAGCAAATTGTCGTGTCAGTGCCGAAGTGTCATGCACCAGGAAATGGGGTTCCATAGGTGCGATGTACTACGCTCAAGATCTGTCTTACGATCGAATTCACGGAGAGGCGGTGGCGGCATGGAGGCATCCATTTGCGCTGACCGTCCGTCAAACTCCGGCATCGACTGGGCGATCGCTGCGAGTCGCTCCACCGGGAATTCGTTGGTGTGCTGCCTCTTATGCAGCAGAATTACCACTGGAAGGGCTAAGTTCACTGCTTTCTTCAACAGTTGCGTAGAAAGCTCGTTTAAATCCTAGTAGCCAACTGAGTATCCTGGATATGGAACATTTCCGCAAGAAACACACGAGCGTGTAGTTCATCCTCTATGTTTAAGAACGCAAGGAATCCAACACAAACGGTCTTCATTCACCGTCACAAACACGTAACGAACTTTGTACCTAGTTCCAGAGAGGGGGATAAGTTCACAACTAAACGCATGTACCTGTAGTATAAGTCTTGGTTGGGGAAACAACACAATGAATACAATGAAAGCTTCTACAGTCAGAGTTCGTCCTCCACTAGCTTGACTACCAAATGTTGTCTTCGCTCTCCCAAAGCGGAGCTCATTGTAAGAGATTACCACGTATGTTACCGGTCAAATGTGTCTGACAGAATACCAGTAGGCCTGTGAGCACATTGCTGAGGTCTCTTGTCGGTGAAGGCGACGTACGGTGGAACCGGAGCTGAATTCGGAGCAGACTTCTGCTCTTGGCTGACTGCGTCGTAAATGTTGCGATCGGCACGGGCACATGGCGGAGTTGCACTTCCTCCTGACTGGTTGACCGTGACACTGGCGGATGCAGCTAAAAGCTCGTGGCAACAGCATCCTCTCTCAGGGAATACGAATGGAATATTCCAGAATTTGAAATACGAACAGCTGCTAGCATGAGTTTCTTAGAAGTAGATACCTTAGGGGTTGCGAAGCAACTCAAATCGCTTGATACAGGCAAGTCTTCAGGTCCAGATTGTATACCGATTCGGTTCCTTTCAGATTACGCTGATACAATAGCTCCACACTTAGCAATCTTATACAACCGCTCGCTCACCGATAGACCTGTACCTACAGACTCGAAAATTGTGCAGGCCGCACCAGTGTTTAAGAAGGGTAGTAGGAGTAATCCATTGAACTACAGACCTATATCATTGACGTCGGTTTTCAGTAGGGTTTTGGAGCATACACTGTGTTCAAACATTATGAATCACCTCGAAGGAAACGATCTATTGATACGTAATCAGCATGGTTTCAGAAACCATCGTTCTTGTGCAACGCAGCTAGCAATCTGAGCAGTTCTCTTAGGTTGTTCGCAGATGATACTGTAATTTACCGTCTAGTAAGGTCATCCGAAGACCAGTATCGGCTGCAAAGCGATTTAGAAAAGATTGCTGTATGGTGTGGCAGGTGGCAGTTGACGCTAAATAACGAAAAGTGTCAGGTAATCCACATGAGTTCCAAAAGAAATCTGTTGGAATTCGATTACTCGATAAATAGTACAATTCTCAAGGCTGTCAATTCAAATAAGTACCTGGGTGTTAAAATTACGAACAACTTCAGTTGGAAAGACAACATAGATAACAATGTGGGGAAGGCGAGCCAAAGGTTGCGTTTCATTGGCAGGACACTTAGAAGATGCAACAAGTCCACTAAAGAGACAGTTCGTCCTCTGTTAGAATATTGCTGCGCGGTGTGGGATCCTTACCAGGTGGGATTGACGGAGGACATCGAAAGGGTGCAAAAAAGGGCAGCTCGTTTTGTATTATCACGTAATAGGGGAGAGAATGTGACAGATATGATACGCGCCGGCCGGTGTCGCATTGCGGTTCTAGGCGCTTCAGTCTGGAACCGCGTGACCGCTACGGTCGCAGGTTCGAATCCTGCCTCGGGCGTGGATGTGTGTGACGTTCTTAGGTTAGTTAGGTTTAAGTAGTCCTAAGTTCTAGGGCACTGATGACCACAGATGTTAAGTCCCATAGTGCTCAGAGCCTTTTTTTTTTTTTTATGATACGCGAGTTGGGATGGAAGTCATTAAAGCAAAGACGTTTTTCGTCGCGGCGAGATCTATTTACGAAATTTCAGTCACCAACTTTCTCTTCCGAATGGGAAAATATTTTGTTGAGCCCAGCCTACATACGTAGGAATGATCATCAAAATAAAATAAGAGAAATCAGAGCTCGAACAGAAAGGTTTATGTGTTCGTTATTCCCGCGCGCTGTTCGGGAGTGGAATGGTAGAGAGAGAGTATGATTGTGGTTCGATGGACCCTCTGCCAAGCACTTGAATGTGAATTGCAGAGTAGTCATGTAGATGTAGATGGAGATGCTGACACGCGCCCTCTGTGCTTTGGTCCGGTGACCGGAAGAGGTCGTCTGCAGGGCGCGCTATAAATGGCGGAGCCGGAAAGTCGTGTAGCCGCAGGGGCTCAGCCGACAGTCAACCTGACTGCGGTATGTTGTCGTTTGGGGTCGAGCTTGACGGCTTTTGCGGTACCCCCGTAGGTTAATTTAACCCAGTAACGGTGAACATTTAAGTTTTAATATGAATATTGTTCTAAAAGAACTTAACAATAAATGAGAGTTCAAGAAATTAAGAACATATTTTTCAAAATTTGTCTCTTGCACTTAAATAAATAAATTTGAAAAAGCTTAAAAGTAGTCGCACTCCTTACAACAGTCATGTCCAATTACATTACAGATTAGGACGAAGAGGAAATGCTGTAACACAGCGAACCCTTGTCAATACGTAAGGTTGTCGCAATTCCTGGACAATCTGCGTGGAATATGAGAAAGATGCAAATTATAAAGCCCCACCTGGCGATGTTAAAGGCAAACATTTCGTGAGTACGTCATGAAATATGGCAGCTGATCGATTACGTGAAAAGAGGAGGAACGTAAAAGAAGCAATGTAAGTATAAAATCACTAAAAAATGAAATGGACGAGAATGCCAAGGAAAATGAATCGACAAAAGGCAGTAAAACCTAGGAATAATGAACTCTGCTGCAGAAAGCACTAGAGGTATGAAGGAGGAAACGTGCCAAATGCAAAAAGAAACTCTTTGTTAAATTCAGAGGAAGGAGTAAGTAAAAGGAACGGTTCGAAATCTTTACTGTGGGAAAATACAGTACACTAGAGTGACAAAGAGACAGTCGTTGAAGTGGAAAAATGCGGTGGTCGAACTAAATGGGTCGAAACCGTATCGATATAAGTGACATTTTTGGCAAATCTGAATTAAGCGCACTCTCTACCGCGAAACAAGGAATAATTTTCAGTGGCACGAAGATCCGGGTGCCTACTGTTAACGTCGGCCATCTATCGGCATGACTTATAATTCCATTTATCGAATCACAATCGGAAGGCAGTGCCAGGACGATACAAGCAACAACACGGTGGACGCTTCAAAGAATAGCGATTTAGGCTCTCACTTACTGACGAAATCTCCATCATAAATGAGTAGTTCTCCCTTTAAAGGTATTCAGTGTTGTTCAGAAACGACTGATGAAGATTTATCAGATGATGATTGAAGCACAGACGAAGATTAGGTTCCTGTTCAAGGTAACATTTTAGTGACTACGCACGGCTTTGTCTGGAAATTTTCAATGACTTTTGTGGCCATCAAAAATGTCTGAAGCTAATTTTTAGTGTATAAGCACACATCAGACTAACATAACTTCTCCTTACGGTCAATAAAATTTATGTTCAACGTGAAAAAATAGTGATAGTTGCGGGGGCAACACATAAATAAAAGAATTGCACTATTTTGGCTCTACGTTGTTGTTCATACTTCCACTGAATTTGTTGATCGTTAGTTCCTCGTGCCTGGATATAGTTACCTTGAAAATGATGCTGATTTTTCTCATATTGAGAGGAAGAGATAGGAAACCCGGTTTATATTTGTGCCACAGGATTGGATGAAGCTTCTACAAAATGCCAGGGTGACATTTCATGTGAAAGAAATGATGCAAGATTCTTTCCTATCTACTGACCTAGTTGCAAAACTACTCATCAACAGAAAAATAGACACTGAGAAATGGCTCTGAGCACTATGCGACTTAACTTCTGAGGTCATCAGTCGCCTAGAACTTAGAACTAATTAAACCTAACTAAGCTAAGGACATCACACACATCCATGCCCGAGGCAGGATTAGAACCTGCAACCGTAGTGGACGCTCGGTTCCAGACTGTAGCGCCTAGAACCGCACAGACACTGAGAAGCAAAAGGTTAACTGTTTGACACTGAGATGGATGCAATACTGAAAATTTTAACTACAAGCTTTCTTCACCAAGGAGACATTGAGTGAAGGCATACAATTTCGAAAAGTAAGTCTTGCACATCCATGCAGGTCTGGAATAAAACCTGAACCACTACTTCCACAAGGACCAGTATGTTTGAAGCAAGCAAATGTTGATGACTTGACGTCGTTGTTATAGTTTAGTCCTCAAGTGTACCACAACTTCTATAAGAGTCTAACACCGATTCAGAGCTCACCAGAAAACCAACCAGGACATCGTACACGCCCTTGTGGTCGTCCTCGTGCCCGTGTCAGAGGTCAGAATCATCTCTCACACTTTCCACAGTATATTGCAGGTGATGAAGAAACTGTGATAATTGTTTAAATGTGTGTGATATCTTATGGGACTTAACTGCTAAGGTCCCTAAGCTTACACAGTACTTAACCTAAATTATCCTAAGGACAAACACACACACACCCATGCCCCAGGGAGCACTCGAACCTCCGCCGGGACCAGCCGCACTGTCCATGACTGCACCGCCTTACACCGCTCGGCTAATCCTGCGTGGCAAGTGTGATAGTAATGTAGCGAATGAAAGCCAGTAGGATGGTAGAAATGGCTCTAAGTACTATGGGACTTAACATCTGAAGTCATCAGTCCCCTAGACTTAGAACTATTTAAACCTAAATAACCTAAGGACGTCACACACACCCATGCCCGAGGCAGGATTCGAACCTGCGACCGTAGCAGCAGCGCGGTTGCGAACTGAAGCGCCCTGAACTGCTCGACCACAGCGGCCGGCAAACCGAGTCAGAGGAAAGAGTTTATTCTTTAAAGGCATGGTGATACAAGTGACATTTTATGAAGACCTTTTGAAACCGTAAAGGTACAAGTGAACATTATGGGTATTGTAAACTACGACGCCTTACACGAAGGACCTTTAGATACTTATATATGTCCCTTAAGTGTAAAACTTTGTATAAATAACCACCTAAATATTTAAGGTCGTTTTCTCACAATATAGTCTATGCAACTTATAATATTACGATTTTCACCAGGTCAATTAACGATGCAATAGTTTGACAAGCTCTAAATGACGGCCGGTCACTGTGGCCGAGCGATTCTAGGCGCTTCAGTCCGGAACGGCACTGCTGCTACGGTCGCCGGTTCGAATCCTGCCTCGGGCATGGATGTGTGTGATGTCCTTAGGTTAGTTAGGTTTAACTAGTTCTACGTCTAGGGGACTGATGACCTCAGATGTTAAGTCTTATAGTGCTTAGAGCCATTTGAACCATTTTGAACTAAATGACGGAGGTAAACAGATTAGTGGTTGTCTATTGGATACTTTCGGAGATTTTAAAATCCGCGATGGCCACATTAAATATATCGATCTGGCTGTAATATCACCGTTTACCGCTGAAGGAGCTTCAGTTTTACCTTTATGGAGACATCTCGTGTACGAAATACAATAAATAATAGTATGGCATTTTGGAGGGTGAGTTTTATCTGTCTCCTGCGATCCGGGAGATATTCACGAAGGACAGAAGAAGAGCTGGCTGATCCGTCAACTCTTCATATACGACAGGTTAATTACCGAGAAACTCACGATCTGTTAGATTATTTCAAACAGTGGTATGCTGGGACGAGCTTTGTTGAAGGACGCAGGCTAATCTGCGTAAACTTTTCTTTCGGAATATCAGTTTTCAATGGAAACATGTTTGGTGCCTAAGTAATATTATAATGTATGGCATTCATGGGTGATATACTCTGAGATGACATAAGCCATGCTACAGCGATTTGTATATATACAAATGGAGGTAGTGTCGTTTACACAAAACATAAAAGGGCAGTGCGTTAGCAGAGCCTGAGCAGTGCGCGGCTCGTGTTCGTGCCGTTTATTGCTTCACATCCTGTCTTTGCGGTACTGCCGCCTCGTTTCTTATTCGATTTACTGGCGTCACTAAGTTGATGGCTTGCCTGTCCGTTACTGGCAGTAGCAGAGCTTATCTATAAGAGCACTGTCCTATAATGCTTGGAGCGACCGCTAGTATTTACGGGTCGTCGTGTGTCGGGAGTTCAGTCGAGATGAAGCTCCAGTAAGGTCGGCACAGCCAGTACTCGCCTGACCGCTGGGGACACGTATGCACTGTCAGACGGAAAGAGACTTGAGCGGGGACGACCGTTGGTAAGTCGTTCTGTCGGTCGTCTCATCGCGCGACGTGTGTTTGATCGGCGACCGCTTCTGGGTTCTGTGTGTGTGTGGACTTGTGATTCGTCCTTGTTGTTCCTCAGTGACTGGTTAGTATGGTTCGAGTTGTTTGTGGAAGTGTTTCCACGGAACCGTGTGTAGCTTGTGGTTTTGACTGACCAGTTATTATAACGCTGTCTGTGTGTTGGATGCAGTGAGCTGGTTGAGACCGAGCAGCAAGCAAGTGTCTGTGCGGGAGGCCAGGCCGGGGCCGCTGGAAGTGTGCACGCGCAATCGAATCGTGAGGCGCTAGCTGCGAGAGTGACAAGTTCGTTGCCCACTGAACCTGGACGCTGAAGTTGAGTGATCAGTTACTCTCTTATGCAACCTCAACTATTGTGACACCACTTCGTTCACTTGCGGGTTGTTGCCCCCGTTGGCCGTTCAGGCTAGCAGCATCGTATGATATGTGGCAGTCGGCGAAATCTTGCTGCCGTCTTCCTATGTTGTGATTAATTATTAAATTGAATGTTAGTTATCAGTGAAGTGCACCAGTGGTACTTCCTGCCCAGTGGCCGTTAATGCTCCAGCTACCTGCCCTCGTCGTTAGTGTAGTTTGTATGCAGTGTGCCTTTTCTTCGTCGTGTAGTTGCTGTCCAGCACGGCGTGTAGGTCGACAGCCTTTTACGTTGTTTGGTTCATATTTGCGTAGAGTGGTTATTTTTCCCCTGGCTGCTTTTAGACGCCAATTTCTGAAGGCGTAATGCTGTTCGTATTCTCGTCCTTGGCCGATATTCTCCATCGTTGTGCCGTTCGTCGGACGGAAGGGAAATTGGTTAAATGTTTGTTGGTCCTTGGGCCGTCCCTAGTTTTGGTTGCCATCCGATTACCTAACTTCAACTCGTGGCTCCCTGTCTCACCTGACCTTACGTTTAAGCTACATTCCAAGGCCGACCCTTGGAACACTTCTGAGCACCACTTGCTCTGTTTGTTTTCAATTGTGATTTTCATTTTAGTTGAAGTATTGTGTGAGGAGCTTGGACGTGTATTAATTCAGTTTTTTTTTTAATTTTACATAAATGCCTTCAGCACTGAGTGTTTAAAAAATTTTATCTTAGAAATTATTTTATCTGAAATTGTTTGTAATTCAGACCCTAAGCTGTTAGTTGTTCCATTTGTGACGTGTGGGCTTCAGCCGAGGATTTACGTGAACCCCTTAGTAAGGTCTTCAGCCGTGTGTATTCTCTAAAGGACAAGTTTTTATAAGGAGCAAGGAGTTTATTCTAAATTATTTATTTGACTTTTTGTTCAGGCCTTCATCCATTGTTTCAAATTTGTTTGTGGCCTTCAGCCGTCCAGAAAGTTAATCAGGCTTCGGCCGTTCTGTTGTAAGTTTAAAACGAAATTTTCCTGGTTAGAAAAATAGTTTATTAATGTGCCTTAATTATAGTTGTCCCTCAAACGTGGAGTGTAGGCCTTCAGACGTTGTTTTCATTGCATGCTTTTTTTTAAAGAATTTTTTTACCTTCCATTTTTAATTTATTTTTATTTCTAAGCCAGGCCGTCAGCCCTTCTTGTGTTTGCTGCGTGGTTTTGGACCTTCAGCCTAAAAGAATCTCAAGTTTTCTTTAACTATGCCTTCAGTCGTTTTGTTTAATTGTGATCTTTTAAGCCAATGTGTAAATAAGTGGTTATTAGAAAAATAAAGTTGGGTGTTTGATTGTGCAACTAACAGTAACTGTTTAAGGCCCCATCCACAACCTTAACCTTATCCTGTGCGTTTTTCTGAGTACCTACGAATCAGGATTCAGAGCCGTCATTGGACTCAGGTGATTCAGGTGAGAAAGTTTCCGATGTGATTATGCCCGCATGACGGAAATCAACTGGCTTAGAAAGCGGAGAGGTAGTTGGAGCTAGACGCATCGGACATCCCACTTCGGAAATCGTCAGGGACTTCAATATTTCGAGATCCACGTTGTCAAGAGTGTGACGAGAGAACCAAACTTCTGGCATTACCTCTCACAACGGACAACGCAGCGGCGGACGGCCTCCAATAAACGGCCGAGAGCAGCGGTGTTTGCGTAGAATTTTCAGTGCTAACAGACAAGCAACACCGCCTGAGGTAACCACGAAATCAATGTAGGATGTACGACGAAAGTAATCGTTAGGACAGTGCTGCGGAATTTGCCTTTGACGGGCTTTGGCAGTAGCCGACCGATGCGAGTGCCTTTGCTAACATCACTACATGACCAGCAGCGTCTCTCCTGGTTGCGTGGCCATATTGGTTGGAATGAGACGACTGGAAAATCATGGCCTGGTATATGAGCCCCGATTCCATTGGTAAGAGCTGATGGTAAGATTCGAGTGTGGTGCAAACTTCACGAAGCCATGGACTCAAGTTGTTAACATGGCACTGTGCAAGGTGGTTTGGCTCCATAAGGGTGTGGGCTGTGTTTACATTGAACAGATAGGGTGCTTTGGTCCAACCAACCCGATCATGGACTGGAAATGATTATGTTCGGTTACTTGGTGACTATTTGCCGCGACACATGTACTTCATGTTTCCAAACAACGATGGAATTCTTATGGACGACAATGTGCCAAGTCACAAGGCCACTATCGTACGCGATTGGCTTGAAGAACATTCTGGACAATTCCTGCTAATGATCTGGGCACCCAGATCGTTCTGCATGAATCCTGTAGTATATATATGGTATATAATGGATAGTTCACTTCTTGCTCAAAATTATGTACCGCCAACACTTCAGCAGTTATCGACAGATATAGAGGCAGCAAGGCTCAATATTTCTGCAGGGGTTCCAAGGACTTGTTAGAGTCTACGTGAAGTCACGTTGCTGCAATACGCTGGGCGAAAGGAGGTCGGACTTGGTATTAGGAGGTGTGCCATAACGTCGGCCACCTCAGTGTATTGTGTACTTGCGCCGAGGTGAAATTGATACCATCCAGAAGTGAATATGCATGGAAGCCATCAGCTTGTGACCTATCACTCTCGCTGGCGAAGCGCTAATATTCACATTTGCAGTCTTTGCTGGAACTATGAGACCAATTTCTGCCACAGCCTGTATCCCATATCGACCTTCACCTTCACCTTTATTACTGGAAGTAATAACAATAAAATCAGAAATTCTATTATTTCAGAAGCTCGTTTTTTTTGTGGTTTTCACAGTCAGGCTAAATTGGAGACCAAAAGAACCGGTGGAACCGAAAACCAGTTGTTTCAGCGAAGACCGCCATTCCTAGTGTACATTAACCAACATAGGGCTTGGTAGTGGAAGACACCTATGTTTTGCCATGTAGGCCCAACGACCTTACAATTACGATCGAAAACAAAAATGTGTGTGAAATCTTATGGGACTTAACTGCTAAGGTTATCAGTCCCTAAGCTTACACACTACTTAACCTAAATTATCCTTAGGACAAACATACACACCCATGCCCGAGGGAGGACTCGAACCTCCGCCAGGACCAGCCGTACAGTCCATGACTGCAGAATTACGATCGCAGTGGCACTTTCACAGACGGGACCACAGATCAATGGGAACGGCTAACCTGGCTGGATAAATTACGTTTCTTGTTAGATCAGGTGGTTGCTTGTCAGGCAGTCATGGATGAGAACCACTGCTCGAAACGTGCACTGCTCCACGGACACAGGCGTGGGAGGGGGGATGGGAGTGTTATAGCATGACTAACGTTTACCTATGCTGCAATATAACCTGTGTTAGAAATCGAAATATAATGAAAGTTGCAGACCAAATGAGGCTTCTTGTAAACCAGCAGAGGACCTTAATGACTGACTCCTAGACGTCGATGTAATTTTCCAGCAGGATAAATGATGATGTCTTGAGGCCAAATTCGTGCTACAGTGCTTCGAGGAGAAGCACGATAGTCAACTCACGTTGATGTCTTGGCCACCAAATTCAGGTGGTCAGTACCAGATGGAGAAGATGTGGGACAGTATCGGGTGCCCATTCCGTGCCCAAAATCCGCCGATACGGGAATCGAATGGCCTAGTCTACGGGTATACATTCAATCTGGAACCTACCATGGGCTTCAAGTGTCCATTCCACGCAGTATCGCTGTTGGACGATATGTGGACCAATTATGGATCAGTGCACTATCAACTAGATGCCCATAATGTTTCGTTTCATCATGGCAAGTTGGTTTAAATTTAGTAATAGCAAAAGGTGAAAAATAAAGTAATTTCGTTGTTAAATTCACATGAACAGGAAGAAAGAGCATGAAATTTCAATTGAAATGAGATCGTCATATCGAGTGAGCTGCCGCAGTGGTTAGCACACTGGACTCGCATTCGGGAGGACGACAGCTCAGACCAGCGTGCGGCCGTCCAGAGTTAGGCTTACCGGGATTTCCCTAAATCGCTCCCGGCAAATGCCGGGGTGGTTACTCTGAAAGAGGACGGTGAGTTTCCTTCCCCACCGTTCACACAATCCGAGCTTGCCGCCTCTAGTGACCTCGATGTCGCCGGCACATTTAACCAATAATTTCTCTTTCTTTCTTGAAATGGTCATTTCATGTTATAGTTCCGCTGCCTCGTGCAACTCATTCTGTTGGACTCCGTCAAGGCGCCTACTGATGAAGACGAGATGAGATGATTAGGACAACGCAAACTCTTTGTCCCCGAGTGAAGAGAAATCTGTAATCTGGACGGGATTCCAAAGCCAATTAGGAGTCATGATTAGAACATACACTGTCCAGTAGCGTTAGTATGACTTCCCTTTATGTTCTACGCTGAAGTGCAGTAACCACACACAATGGCAGTGGGCAGCCCTAGCATTGGAGGGTATATAAAGAGTGACGTGGGCACGTGGGGACGCGGGAAAGTATACTGTCAATTTAGTAATGCGGAAAAGGAGCGATTTATTTGACGGCAAAATGGGCGTGATCACTGGTTTTCAGGTGGATGCTTTTCTGAAACAGCTACAACTGTAAATGGTTTTCGGGCAGCGGTGATTGAAATATACGTGCAATGCAGAATGACCCTATCGAAAGCCGGCGCTGAGGCAATTATGGCACACCATGCGCCAAAGATGACAAGGTTGCTGCGTATGTGCCTTTCAAGCAGGCACGCGGCTCACGCACACATGCTGACTGCTGTTCATCGGCGACAAAAACTGGAACTAGCACTCCAGTACTTCCACTCGATGTCCACTGAGTGACGTCTGGTGGTCTTTCAGAAGAACCACGTTTTGTGCTCCATCGGGCATGGCGTGTGTGGCGTGAATTACTTGCCAGAGAAGGGAGTGTTATGGTCTGGGGAATGTATTTGCGGAGTTCCCTGGTGTCGTGATTCTGGAAGGTACAATGGATCAACACAGCTGTGTGTATATCCTTGAGGACCATGTCCACCTGTGAATGTATTTGTTTTCCTTGGCACAATCGCATTTACCAGTAGGACTTTTCCCACGTGTCACACGACTCTCAGTGTACGTGGAAGGCTTGAAGGTCACCAGGATGTACTCGTATTTAGCATACTCCCCTGGCAACAAGAATCCCCGGATTTAAATACAGTCGAGATTCTGTGGGACCACCTCGATCGAGCTGTAGCCCTATCGATCCTCAACGGTGAACCCTAGCGGTACTCGAGTCAGTAGGGCTCCATTCCCTATACTTTAGAATCTCAGTTACTCTCTTCCTGTTTGTCTCGCCGGGGTCCACACTGCAAAATGCCGGTATTTAGGCGCTTGATAGGTGGTCATATTAATATGACTGGACAGTGTAATACCTCTGTTTCCAGGACTGCATGAAAGACACCGCGATCCCTCAGCTAAGAGGTGTAGAAAATAGCCATTACCTCTCTAAGAAATTCATAATTCTCAGGAAGGGATTTAGAAATTCTGTGGACCACCTGAAACAGTCATTTATGGCGGTGATTCAAATTTTGTTTCTCGATACCAATGCTTCAACACTCACACAGCTTTCAAGAACAAAAATACCAACATGTGAAAAAATTTTAACAACTTAGTAAAGTGTTTAATCTTGCAATATCCTTCAAATGGTAGCCATCAGGACGTAGCATCTGTTCTTTACTTGGTCGAGACTGCAGCACGTCGGATTTAGCTTGCTTTACCGTCGAGGCTGGGATTGCAACTCGATTGGAGGAAGAACACAGCGGACAGAGCCGTGGAGAGCTACGCGGCAGCTCTCTGCCGGTTCCCGAGGTCAAGAGGCAGTTAGGCGGCTCTTAGGTGGACCGAGTTGGCCACTGGGTCAGCGCGGCGCGGCCCGCGGAAATCACATTTCGCGGACCATTAGGCCCCCACATCCAGAGCCCTGTGGAAGGCGCTGCTGCTGCCGCTGTCGGCGCCTCGGCTGCCCACGCCCTGATCTGTATGCGGCCGCGGCACCTGCTCCGTGTGGCGGGCAGCCGCTTCATGCCCCGCTAGGCGCACCTCTTCTGCTCCCAGGAGCCGAAGCGTTAGCGATAGAGCGAGACGAGTAACTTAGGGGGAGCTTCCTGCGTCTCAGCAAACGTAGGCACCTTTTCCAAGTCTTACAGCTCAAGTTCTGGTAGCTGCTATGGGGGACGGAGGGCGGAGCGGGAGGGAGTGGAAATATGTGCCACAGACGTTTAATAAATAAACTTGGAAAGATTAGGGCCATCATGCCCGCTCTTAGATCAAACTAGGCATTCCACACGTTTTGCATGATATTCATTACGAGAATGTTGTAACTTATACCTAATTGTGAGCTACCTACCCCTTTAGAAACTTTGGAATGCAAATACTTATCTTGAAACACGCCTAGAACAAATTCCATGTTCTACATAAAGTTTACACCAATGAAACGATATTACACCGGGTGAAGAAAATCGTATCACCGAGAAGAAATTGTGCGACGTAAACGAAAGTTGGTAGGTGTGTTTCTCATAATGTAAGGTGATGTCTGCTCAAATCTCGAGCCAGTCGCATGACAGTGGTGTTCTACAGTGACCCCAAACCTCCACAATCTTCGACTTCAGCAATGTCAAGAGAGAGCTCGTTGGAGGGCAGGATGGAGGTCTGCTGTGTTTTCTGACGATAGCTTGTTGTACTTCGGTGCCAGAGGTGGCCAAGTTGTAGATCAGGAGGAGGTAAGTAGAGGACCTGCAATCAACATGTCTGCATGCTAGGCACACTGCATCTACACCTGGAGTTCTGGTCTTAGGTGCCATTTCGTATAAGACCAGGAGCACTCTCGTGGTTATCCCAACTACTTAACCCGCAAATCTGTGCGTCAATTTGGTGATACGACCTGTTGTACTGCCATTCATGAAGACCATTGTAGGTTGCGATTTCCAACACGAAACGCTCGCCCACATACTACGGTTGTAGCCCAGCATGCCTATAGATGTTGCCTAGGCCTGATCATCACCATATCACTCTCCATTCGAGCACATGTGGGACATTATCGGACGACAAAAAAATGGTTCAAATGGCTCTGAGCACTATGGGACTTAGCTTCTGAGGTCGTCATTCCCCTAGAACTTAGAATTACTTAAACCTAACTAACCAAAGGACATCACACACATCCATGCCCGAGGCAGGATTCGAACCTGCGACCGCAGCGGTCTCGCGGTTCCAGACTGCAGCACCTAGAATCGTTCGGCCACCCCGGCCGGCATCGGACGACAAATCCAACATTAACCACCCCTCCATTGGCTGACTAAGGAACGGAACTTCGTCCCACGAACTAGTATCCGCCACGTATACAAGACAATGCAGTCACGTTCGCATGCTTGAGTTAAACATTATGGCGGTTTCACCGGTAATAAACGTACCACAGTTTCACATTTGCCACGGCTTATCTCGCGCTTACATTATCCTGTGATCTTGAAATATTAATCATTTAAATATGTTACCAAGACGAATATATTCCCGTAATTTCATTACTCTACATTAATTACTTTTTGATGTTGCGATTTTTTTCCTTTGTTGCGTAAAGCTATATGGCTATAATTTTTAAAGGAGTAATACACTGGTAGGTACCGCTTACTTCGCACAACGAAATAGTTGCGGGCATGAATGACCATTCAATTATATTCCGCGACTGTATTAATTTATGATAAGCGCAGCCTGGTTTCAACAGTGTACGAGTAACACACCTTGTAACCAAGTGATGGACAGTGAACATGGATGACTGAATATTTTAATCGAAACTATTATGTTTAGAAATATGAAATCTGTAAGAATGCAGCAATCACGTCATACATAAAGTGACGTACTGCCTCCAACTTTCACTGAATCTCCAGCTGATAAATTATCTTCTGACCTCAAATGCAAAATAGCAAAACTGTTTTGAGTACGCTGCAGAAGTTTCGTTAGGAAGTCGTTACACATCCTTCAAGAAGTTCTAATTCTTTCCCATGCGATTTCAGTATTTTTGAACCCTGAAATACAGACGTCCCTGACCGTAGATTCACTTCGGACGAAGGGTGTTGGACGCCTGGGTACAATCATGGTTCCGTTGTATACACGGGGTTTCCTAAGCGCCAAATCATCGGCTCTGTGAAAGATCATTTGGGGCTTAGGAAACCCGGTGTATAAAAAATAAAATTTCAATGTGGGAAGGCTTACATCGGCCGTACGATTCGCACAGTTCATGATAGGTGTGTGAATCATCGCCGTCATACGAGGCTACAACAGCCGGAAAAATCGGAAGTAGCAGAACACTGCTTAAAAGAGGGACACGGTGTGAAATTGGGCGAAACGGTGATAGTTGCCAACACTTCCGGTTATTGGAACAATGTCTATAAAGAAACAAAATTAGGTTGGCGGATAGTTTAATTAATACAGACAATGGGTTTCCTCTTAGCAGGACTTGAAATCCTGTACTATCCCGCATTAAAGCAGCACTTTCTTCGGTGCCCGATCTTCTATTAAGGGTGGCGCCACCTGCCCGGCAACCGTGATGGGCGGCGCATGTGCCGTGTACGGTACGGAGGCCTATACAGGACTTCGATTTGCAGCCTGGCGTCAATTCTCATAGGGGGCTCATCAGGAGAAGCAGCACTCTCCTGAAGATGGCGACAGTTGGATCGCCGAAATACCGAATCGAGTGGATTTTAGGATCCGGAGGCAAACCCGAAGCGACTTCAAAGTCCAAGAATTATGCCGGGTGTCCCAGCTATCTTGTCCACCCAAAATATCTCTGGTACAATAACAGCTATTGGAAAACGACTTTCACCGGTATCAATGTAGGGCTGGGGCCCATGAATGTGCATATTTGGAAACATTCTAAAACGAAAGCATATGTGTTTTTTAACACATACTTATGTTTCTTTTTAAATGGATCTCCTATAATTTTTTCTTCAGCAATTCATAGCATGACAAAGCACATACACAATGGCGTTGATTGCATCACAATATTCCCATTACATCCCGAGATATTGAGACGCGAAGTTGACGCTTGAAACACCCGACATGCATGTGTGTACATTATACTGTACATTATAAGTTCCAAAACACAACGTTTATTCACAATGTGTACTACCTCCGTGCCCTCACTAGATTACTCTGATGCACGACTACACTGGCAGGCGGTGTACTGCACGCCAAAGCAACAACAAATGGGATGTTCGGAGGGTGGTGGAGTACAGGAGTTTGCATGGGTCGCAAATCATAAACAAGGCGAAGTGGTAACTGTGGCAGTAGTGGGAACTACGTTGGACACTTGGCTAGGTAGAGCCAAGCCCTGCGCGACAGGCACAATGGGTCATATAACGCATTAGATAT
Source organism: Schistocerca serialis cubense (assembly GCF_023864345.2). Lineage (NCBI taxonomy): Eukaryota > Metazoa > Arthropoda > Insecta > Orthoptera > Acrididae > Schistocerca > Schistocerca serialis. The sequence continues at coordinate 283,733,357 of NC_064644.1, read as the reverse complement.
ACCTTATTTTGGGTGCTTATGAGAGTTGATGACAGCAGACCGTATTATTCGTTTCGGACATCTTGATAAGTATGGAGGTGTGATTACACATGTCAATCACATCGCGATTACAGGCAGCATGGGGTTCACGCCTGAGCCTCAGGACGTGCACTTGCAGCGCATGTCGAGTGTTTCAAGCGTCAACTTCGCGTCTCAATATCTCGGGATGTAATGGGAATATTGCGATGCAATCAACGGCATTGTGTATGTGCTTTGTCATGCTATGGATTGCTGAAGAAAAAATATAGGTCTATTTAAAAAAAACATAAGTTTGTGTTAAAAAACACATATGCTTTCGTTTTAGAATGTTTCCAAATATGCACATTCATGGGCCCCAGCCCTACATTGATACCGGTGAAAGTCGTTTACCAATAGCTGTTATTGTTCCAGAGATATTTTGGGTGGACAAGATAGCTGGGACACCCTGTATATTAGAGTTTTGAATTTTTACAGTTGCTTATTGGAAATTGGTTTAGCAGAATACTGTACGCCATTCTGCATAATGTTCAAGGCGGTAGCTCCAAATGCATATTGTATTTCTGCCTCGTATTAACTGAGTGAAATTTTGGTAATAAGTTGATATTGGTAACAACAAACTACGTTAATGAAAATACTTATTGAGAGATCATTGTCAGAATTCCTAGACTCCTGAACAGGGACCGTTAAGGGGTTACTGTACTTCCACCACAACTGGAGGAAATATCCATTTCTTTTTATGTAGTTCACACGTTAGTGCACGGAGTGGTCAAATATGGCTCTCTTGGCATAGCCCCTGGAACATAGTTCATCACACGTGGCCGGGTTGTGCGGTCGTATTCAACAAGGATTGTTGTTGTTGTTGTTGTTGTTGTTGTTGTTGTAGTATTCAGTCCCAAGACTAGTTTTCTGCATCTCTGCATTGTACCCTGTCCTGTGCTAGCATCTTCATCTCTGAGTAACTAATGCAATCTATATCTTTCTGAATCTCCTTACTATATTCATCTTTGGGTCTCTCTCTACGATTTTTATCCCACACACATCAGTTAAATACTAAATTGGTGATCCTTTGATGTCCCAGAATTTGACCTATCAACCGATCCCTTCTTTTGATAAAGTTGTCTCCCCAGTTCTGTTCAGTACTTCCTCGTCGGTTCCGTGATCGACCCATCTAATCTTCAGTATTGTTCTGTAGTACCACATATAGAATGTTTCCATTTTCTTTTTATTTAAACTGCTTTCGTTCAGGTTTCACTTCAGAAAAGACTTTGAGACACCTACACCTATATTCGATGTTAACAGATTTCTCTTCTTCAGAAATGCTTTCCTTGACATTGCGAGTCTACATTTTATATCCTGTCCATTTTGGCCGTCATCAGTTATTTTGTTGCCCAGATAGCAAACCTCATCTGCTGCTTTAAGTGTCACGTTTCCTAACCTGATTCCCCAAGCATCACCTGATTTAATTCGGCTACACTCCTTTATTCTTGTTTTGCTTTTGTTAATATTCATCTTATATTCTCTTTTCAAAATGATGTCCATTCCGTTCAACTGCTCTTCCAGGTCCCTTGCCGTTTCTAGTTACTAAGTCATCAGCACACTTCATAATGTTTATTTTCCCTCTCTGAGTTTTAATTCCTACTCCGATTTTTTCTTTGGTTTCTTTTACTGTTTATTCAATGACCGGATAGTATAACATCGGTGATAGGTCACAATCCTGTCACACTATCTTACCGACCACTGCTTCCCTTTCTTACTCCTCGACCCATATTACTGCCGTCTGGTTTCTGTTCATGTTGTAAATAGCCTTTTGCTACCTGTATTTTACTCCTGATACCTTCAGATTTTGAAAGGGAATATTAAAGTCAACATTCTCAAAAGATATCTCTAAGTCTAGAAATGCTGTAAATGTAGGTTTTCCTTCCCGTAACCTATCTACTAAGATACGTTGTAGGGTCAGTATTGCCTCGTGTGTTCCTACATCTCACCAGAATTCAAACTAATCTTCCCCGAGGTCTGCTTCTACCAGTTTTTCCATTGTTCTGTGACGAAATCGTGTTAGTATCTTGCACCCATGACTTACCATAGACGTAAAGGAAACTTATTGTTTCCTGATGCTTCCTCTGAAGCTATCAACAACCTCTGGTTCTTTCAACAAATGCAGGCCCTATCTCCTTAAGTTACTGCCTTCTTTTTTCATCTGCAGTTCATAACCAATAATCTCCGGTCAGAGCCCACATCCCAGATCTTGCAGTTTCAAATCTGGATCCTAAATCTCTAACCATTATATAATCCGTTTGAAAGCTTCTGGTCTCCCCTGTTTTTTTCCACGTATATAGCCTTCTTTCACGATTCTTAAGCCAAATGTTAGCGATGATTAAATTATGTTCTGTGCATATCTCTAACAGGCGGCTTCCTCTTTCATTCCTTTCCCCCAATCCATATTAACCTACTATTTTTCCTTCTCTTCCTTTTCTTACGCTCTAATTCCAGTTGTACTACAGTGGTAAGCGTGGGCTGTGTGTGTGTGTATCTCGATTACGATAATGCGTTCGCTATACTGTTCATAGTAGCTTACCGCATTCCTAGTTTCTTGTTCATTATTAAACCCACTAGGCATTACACCTATCTCACTTTTTATTTATAATACTGTATTCACCTGACCGAAAGTCCTGTTCCTTCTCGCACCGAACTTCACTTATCCCCGCTATATCTAAATTCAACACCATAACCATTTCTCTTTTTAATTTTCTAACCTACCTGGCCGATTAAAGGCATTTTTGTTTCTCCTAATGACGAATGATGACATTCACCTAAGAAGTCCCCGCCCAGAGATCCAAATGGGGGACTGTTTCACCTCCGAAATATTTTAACAAAAGGGTCTTATCATTTAAGCTTACAGTGGAGCTACATGACCACGGAAAATATTACCGCTGTAGGTTCCCCTTGCTTTCAGCCTTTCGCAGTACTAACACAGCAAGGTCATTGTGGTTCATGCTATAAAGCCTTACCAGTGAATCATCCAGACTGTAGGCCCGGCAACTACTGAAAAGCTGCTGTCCTCATTAGAAACCACACGTTTGTCTGGACTCTCAACAGATACCCGTCCGTTGTGGTTGTACCTACTGAATGGCTATCTATTCCGCTGAGGTACGCAAAACACTACCGCTGACGGAAAAGTCCATGTTCTGTGGGGTAAGGGTTCTTTAATCAGCAAATACAGCAAATATGCAGATTTAGGTGAGTGTCACACGTACCGAAGGTGGAAGACGTGTTATCTTTCTAGAATAGTAATAATCGACGTATCATTAGTTGAAACGAATTCATCTGCTGCAAATCAGTTTAGAGGATGAGATGGATAATAATAGTACTTAACGTACCAGAGTAAGCTCGGAACTGTATAAAATCATTTTCTGTGTAGAAGTTGGGTGGAAGAATGTGCAACTACCATCATATTCTGGGCACACGTTTTCAGCTTTCTGTTGACGACATTAACTAATGATAGGACGTCTCAAGGTTTATCAACTAACTGAACGCGAGAAGGACTATCAGACATGTCGCTGGAAGATGCTGCATATTACGTGATACAAATCTCCACATGAATATAACGTGTGAACTGTGAACGGTACTTCCATCTATTTTTAGGAGAGTTGCAGACTCATATTATTCAGCACAGGCCTACTTCTTAAGAAGATACAGAAGAGCGATGCGTTAACACTAGCTCAATAATTGTCTGTACTACAGCAAAAACCGAAGAGTCGTAAATAACTAATGAAAGGTGTAGGGTTCAGTAAGGTATGACCATCAAATAGATGGTTGTACACAAAGACTGGAATGATCCCCCCTATGCGGTGTTGACATATCAATATCTACTGAACATCTTTACAGTGATACTGATTGGAGATAATTACGAAGGTTTCATCAACCTACATAAAGAAGTTGACAGGGTACAACGTTACATACTGATGACTAGTGGCCCCTTATAGTTGTAGCGTAACTAATTGCGGAAAGGTAGAAACAAGAATTCCATTTAAATGCTCACGCCATATGTAGATTAGTGCTTTATCATTCGTTACCATCGAAAGAAAATAAATATCTGTTAGTTATCTTGCTGTCCAAAGTCATTATTTTATACTAAACTACCCTGAGGATATTCCAAGGAATAAAGGGAAAATATGCTAAATGTATGTTCATATTGAAATTTGAGGGATCATGATGCCAAAAGGTGGTTCCATTAATGTGTTACTCAACAATAAATAAAAGGCTTCTTCGATAAAGCAACGTTCATAAGCAAAGTCTCCAAATAACTTAATGTTAAACTGAGGCTCACATCCCGAAATTGTTTGGAAAGTTACAATAATTTAGAAGGAAATGTGAAGTGTTATGAAGCTGTATGCAAGATGGGGAGAGTAAAGGATACCTTTATAATACTAAGTTAATCCTTCCCATCAATGCCTAAGTCCTGTTCTAGGTCGAAATCGAAAATAAGTATTTGCCGTGTGTGGACGTACTTCAATAGCTCCATGTTCTATTAAGCGGACTCCTCTAACTATATATTTGTTGTGATTTCCGATAAAATTAGAATTTGCTAGTAGGGGGTTACGTGGTCACATGTAGCGGTACATGTTTCGGGTTTAGCAGCACAAATTTGGAACGTATCTGAAGATAATGCGACTATTACAGAGACTACCGTGGTACATAACTGATGAACCAAGAAGGTAAGAATATTAGTCCCATTAATGGCACAGTCATTAGAAACGGAGCACAAGCTAGGATTACGAAAGGATTGGGAAGGAAAACGGCCGATCCCTTTACATAGAAACCGTCTTGGCATTTGCCCGAAGCTATTAGAGAAACCTCTAGAACTGAAGACATATTTATCCTCGCCTCGTACCTCAAGGCGAGACTGTCAAGCCTTATCCAAATTACTTCGTTAGTAGCGAGAGCAGTCGGTCCTGGTACGTCATATAATGACACAATACAATGCGTCGGGTAACGATACGGTACGCTGCATCACAACAACACTAATCAAACGTAATTCACTTTTCCGTAAGAATTTCCGCGTTTAAATGGCCCGAAACACGACAAAAAAACGCCGAAATACATCTCACTGAAGATCTCTTCCACTTGTTTCTGACATTTATGTTAGTAACTCTACCACTACCTGGAGTTACCAAGGTAAGTAAGACTGGATCTACAGTGACACGTAATTGGCGACTTTTCGCCGTTTCTTGGGCCTTTTAAACATGGGAATTCTTACAGAAACATTGAATTAGGTTTGAATCTGGAATCTTAAATTTATTTTATACACCTCACATCATCTAAAACCGATAGCTTTACAAATTTGGGAAAAAATTCAAGACACTTGAAACCTATGTCACGAGTGAGGAATCTAAGCTGAATGTCTATTTCCATTTCCGGTTTGTCCTTCCTTGTGTGATCCCCTCCATTCCGTCTCCCGAAGTTTTTAAGTTAAAAAGGAGACGATTAGCAGCTGTATCAGGAGACCAGTAGACACGAGCAGGGCTATCTCGAGAGCGTTATTAAACTTTACCGATAGTCTCCAAGATGAAATGAAATTAGGGTTAGCCTTGTACCCTGAGTAATATTCGGCCGCATGTACCAAAGCATTTAAAGTACCAATCTGTTCCTTTCAACGACATCCGATAATCCTCAATATGAGGCGTCATTAGTGTGAAACAACCAAGGCGACAAAATGTGCCAACTGCGAGAAGATGCTCCGACATTCGGTTCCACATTCACCTACGTGCACTTAGTCTTACTTTGGTGTCTCTCATCTAAGAAATTTTGCTGTATCAATCCTAGAACGAGGTAAGCCTTAGTAAAAGTGCTTGCAACTTATAAATACTTTACACTCATGACATTTGTTTACTACTAAGTGTTCATCCTTTTTTTTCTACCCTACGTTTCGATCAGTTAAACAAAAATTTGAATACAGGTCCCATTTCCATTTCTGTCAACTGATCCAAACCTACAACGGACGGAACCTCACCTACAACGGACAGAACCTCATCTACATCATTAACGAACTCTGTCAGTATTCTCCCAAGCGTCTCTTATCACAGCAACACTTTCGTTAGAAGTGTTTCACCATTAAAAGAACCAAGTTGAATCTATAATTTGGTTAACTGAGACAAGTTGTATTACATGTCCTACGTTCTGGCTAATCTGGAGTGTATACTCCACCGGCACGGAAACAATCAGAAAAAACAGCAAGCATCGCCGCTCATTGTTATGCACCACAGATCCATAGTAAGGTACACCGAAGAGCCAAAGAAACTGCTAAACATGCCTAGTGTCGTGTAGGGCGTCTGCGAGCACGCAAAAGTGCAGCAACACGACATGGCATAGACTCAACTAATTCTGAAGCATTGCTGGGGAAACTGACAGGGTGAATCTCGCAGGGCTGTCCATATATCGCTAACAGTATGAGGGGGTGCAGATCTCTTCCGAACAGAACTTGGAAGGCATCCCAGATATGCTAAGTATTGTTCATGTCTGGGGAATTTGGTAGCCAGCGGTAGTGTTTACACTTAGCAGAATGTCCCTGGAGCTCTTCTGTAGCATTTATGGACGTCTGGGATGTCGCATTATCCTGCTGGAATTGCCCAAGTCCATCAGAAAGCACAGTAGACATGAACGGATGCAGGTGATTGGACAGGATGCTTACGTACGTGTCAGCTGTCAGAGTCGCACCTAGACGAATCTGGGGTTCTCCAACTGTAAATGCTCTACACCATTACAGAGCTCCACCAGCTTGAACAGTCCCCTGCTGACTTGCAGGGAACATGGATTCATGAGGTTGTCTCCATACCCTACACGTCCATTCCCTCGATACAATTTGAAACGAGTCTCGTCCGACCAGGCAACATGTGTACAGTGAACAACAGTCAAATGTCGGTGTTGACGGGCCCAGGCGAGGCGTACATCTTTGTTTCGGGTAGTCATGAAGGGTACACGAGCGGTCCTTCTCCTCCGCAAGCCCACATCGATGACGTTTCGTTGAATGGTTTGCACGCTGACACCTGTTGATGGGCCAGCGTTGAAATCTGGAACATTTTGCGGAAGGGTTGCACTTCTTTCACGTTGAACGATTCTCTTCAGTCGTCGTTGGCACAGTTCTTCCAGGATCATTTTTCCCGCCGCAGCGAGATTTGATGTTTTTCTTGAGTCGTCATACTCACCGTACACCCGTGCTGTAGCTGTAAGGCCAAATCCCCTCTTCATCGCTACTTCGGAGATGCTGTGTGCCATCGCTCGTGCTCTGACTAGAACACCACGTTCAAATTCACTTAAATCTTGATGTTGTTGTTCTTGTGGTCCTCAGTCCTGAGACTGGTTTGATGCAGCTCTCCATGCTACTATATCCTGTGCAAGCTTCTTCATCTCCCAGTACCTACTGCAGCCTACATCCTTCTGAATCTGCTTAGTGTATTCATCTCTTGGTCTCCCTCTACGATTTTTACCCTCCACGCTGCCCTCCAATACTAAATTGGTGATCCCTTGATGCCTCAGAACATGTCCTACCAACCGATCCCTTCTTCTTGTCAAGGTGTGCCACAAACGTCTCTTCTCCCCAGTCCTATTCAATACTTCCTCATTAGTTATGTGATCTACCCATCTAATCTTCAGCATTCTTCTGTAGCACCACATTTCGAAAGCTTCTGTTCTCTTCTTGTCTAAACTATTTATCGTCCATGTTTTACTTCCATACGTGGCTACACTCCATACAAATACTTTCAGAAACGACTTCCTGACACTTAAATCTATACTCGATGTTAACAAATTTCTCTTTTTCAGAAACGATTTCCTTGCCATTGCCAGCCTACATTTTATATCCTCTCTACTTCGACCATCATCAGTTATTTTGCTCCCCAAATAGTAAAACTCCTTTACTACTTTCAGTGTCTCATTTCCTAATCTAATTCCCTCAGCATCACCCGACTTAATTCGGCTACACTCCCTTATCCTCGTTTTGCTTTTGTTGATGTTCATCTTATATACTCTTCTCAAGACATTGTCCATTCCATTCAACTGCTCTTCCAAGTCCTTTGCTGTCTCTGACAGAATTACAATGTCATCGGCGAACCTCAAAGTTTTTATTTCTTCTCCATGGATTTTAGTATCTATTCCGAATTTTTCTTTTGTTTCCTTTACTGCTTGCTCAATGTACTGATTGAATAACATCGGGGAGAGGCTACAACCCTGTCTTACTTCATTCCCAACCACTGCTTCCCTATCATGTCCCTCCACTCTTATAACTGCCATCTGGTTTCTGTACAAATTGTAAATAGCTTTTCGCTCCCTGTATTTTACCCCTGCCACCTTTAGAATTTGAAAGAGAGTATTCCAGTCAACATTGGCAAAAGCTTTCTCTAAGTCTATAAATGCTAGAAATGTAGGTTTGCCTTTCCTTAATCTTTCTTCTAAGATAAGTCTTACGGTCAGTATTGCCTCACGCGTTCCAGTATTTCTACGGAATCCAAACTGATCTTCCCCGAGGTCGGATTCTACTAGTTTTTCCATTCGTCTATAAAGAATTCGTGTTAGTATTTTGCAGCTGTGGCTTATTAAACAGATTGTTCGGTAATTTTCACATCTGTCAACACCTGCTTTCTTTGGGATTGGAATTATTATATTTTTCTTGAAGTCTGAGGGTATTTCGCCTGTTTCATATATCTTGCCCACCAGATGGTAGAGTCTTGTCAGGACTGGCTCTCCCAAGGCCGTCAGTAGTTCCAATGAAATGTTGTCTACTCCGGGGGCCTTGTTTCGACTCAGGTCTTTCAGTGCTCTGTCAAACTCTTCACGCATTATCGTATCTCCCATTTCATCTTCATCTACATCCTCTTCCATTTCCATAATATTGTCCTAAAGTACATCGCCCTTAAATAGACCCTCTATATACTCCTTCCATCTTTCTGCTTTCCCTTCTTTGCTTAGAACTGGGTTTCCATCTGAACTCTTGATATTCGTACAAGTGGCTCTCTTTTCTCCAAAGGTCTCTTTAATTTTCCTGTAGGCAGTATCTATCTTACCCCTAGTGAGATAAGCCTCTACATCCTTACATTTGTCCTCTGTCCATGCCTGCTTAACCATTTTGCACTTCCTCTCGATCTCATTTTTTAGACGCTTGTATTCCTTTTTGCCTGCTTCATTTACTGCATTTTTATATTTTCTCTGTTCATCAATTAAATTCAATATTTCTTCTGTTACCAAAGGATTTCTACTAGCCCTCGTCTTTTTACATACTTGATCCTCTGCTGCCTTCACTACTTCATCCTTCAAAGCTACCCATTCTTCTTCTACTGTATTTCTTTCCCCCAATCCTGTCAATTGTTCCCTTATGCTCTCCCTGAAACTCTGTACAACCTCTGGTTCTTTCAGTTTATCCAGGTCCCATCTCCTTAAATTCCTACCTTTTTGCAGTTTCTTCAGTTTTAATCTACAGGTCATAACCAATAGATTGTTGTCAGAGTCCACATCTGCCCCTGGAAATGTCTTACAATTTAAAACCTGGTTCCTAAATCTCATTTCCACCTACTATGTTTCCTTCTCTCCCTTTTCCTACACTCGAATTCCAGTCACCCATGACTACTAAATTTTCTTCTCCCTTCATTATGTGTATAATTTCTTTTATTTCATCATACATTTCTTCAATTTCTTCGTCATCTGCAGAGCTAGTTGGCACATAAACTTGTACTACTGTAGTAGGTGTGGGCTTCGTATCTATCTTGGCCACAATAATGCGTTCACTATGCTGTTTGTAGTAGCTTACCCGCATTCCTGTTTTACTATTCATTATTAAACCTATTCCTGCATTACCCCTATTTGATTTTGTGTTTATAACCCTGTAGTCACCTGACCAGAAGTCTTGTTCCTCCTGCCACCGAACTTCACTAATTCCCACTATATCTAACTTTAACCTACCGATTACTCTTTTTAAATTTTCTAACCTACCTGCCCGATTAAGGGATCTTACATTCCACGCTCCGATTCGTAGAACTCCAGTTTTCTTTCTCTTGATAACGACATCCTCTTGAGTAGTCCCCGCCCGGAGATCCGAATTGGGGACTATTTTACCTGCGGAATATTTTACCCAAGAGGACGCCATCATCATTTAATCATACAGTAAAGCTGCATGCCCTCGGGAAAAATTACGGCCGTAGTTTCCCCTTGCTTTCAGCCGTTCGCAGTACCAGCACAGCAAGGCCGTTTTGGTTATTGTTACAAGGCCAGATCAATCAATCATCCAGACTGTTGCCCTTGCAACTACTGAAAAGGCTGCTGCCCCTCTTCAGGAACCACACGTTTGTCAGGCCTCTCAACAGATACCCCTCCGTTGTGGTTGTACCTACGGTACGGCTATCTCTATCGCTGAGGCACGCAAGCCTCCCCACCAACGGCAAGGTCCATGGTTAATGGTTCATGATAACGTGGCATTATGTCATCAGTAACCGATCTAACAACTGCGCTAGACACTTGTTGCCTTATAAAGGCGTTGGCGAACGTAGCTCCTTATTCTGCTCGTTTACATATCTCCGTATTTGAATATGCATGCATATACCAATTTATTTGGCGTTTCAGTGTTTTATTGAAATGACTCACCACATCCTGTGTCTGTCGGGACTGCAATGACGAAATTAGGCTTAATTTTGTTTCTACCATGTGGAAAATTTTGCTGTATATTCCGCAAGAACTTTACTATTATTTTTATTTAAAACCAAACCTAGAGTTAAATAAGGAGAGAGATGCAGCTAGTGCGGACATTTTCTTCAAAAATGAGGCGTAGTGAAGTAATAGTGAGGCGTTTTGTCCTCGTGGCAACTGACGTGTTTGATTTCTTGTGAATTGTGTACTATTCTAATCTTTGTTTTCCGCTGTTTTCAGAAACTATACCATTGCTGAGCTTATCGATAGCCGGCCGCTGTGGCCGAGCGGTTCTAGGCGCTTCCGTCCGAAACCGCGCTGCTGCTACGGTCGCAGGTTCGAATCCTGCCTCGGGCATGGGTTAGGTTAGTTACGTTCATGTAGTTCTAAGCGTAGGCGATTGATGACCTCAGATGTTAAGTCCCATAATGCTTGAACCATTTGAGCTTATCGGTGAATTTGGAGATAGCTAGTGGGGGGTGGAGGGAAGACTGGAAGCGATATATGTTCACGGGTTAGTAATATGAATTTGGAACCTGACTCTTTATCCGTGCCCTCCGATTAACATTTCCTGTAATGATGTCGTGTAGTGAGAGCACAAGCTGCATCACGCTGAGACTACGATGACGGTAGCGGCGCACACTCCCCACCGCTACCTAGACTTAGCAAAGCATATATCCTTAATGTCTTCAATGACGCGTTTTTGATGTTGTTCGCCGTGTAGCGGTGATTTTAAAACGGATATACCTATGAAAGAAATAAGTTAGGTTTTATATAGAAATTTATAATATATTTCATCAAATTAGTATCTGGAAACCAAATTTTGAATTACTCAGGTTATCCCATGGCGATTTCAGGAGTGAGGTCTCTAACTTCTATGTGTATTCCTATGTTTGTTTTGGCCTTATTTACGTTATCCCCAAGTTTTATGTTAAACAAGAGCCGATGATGACTGTCATCAGGAGACAAGTAGATTTGTGCAGGGGATATCTTGAAAGTATTATGAAGCCTAACCGACCGTATCTAAGATGAAATGAATTAAAGTTAGCCTTGTTCAATGAGTAATATTCGTCTGCAAGAACCACACTACCTAAAATTCTGTTGTTAATTTCGTGATGGCCTAAAAGCGTCGTTAGTGTAAAATAGGAAGAAAATACACTACGAACAAAATGCAGCAACTGCGGGAAGATGCTTAGAAATTCCGTCCTATGATCACCTAGGTGAAATTTTTCATGTTTTTCTGGTTTCTCTCTGTCCTAAGATAATTGAAAATTAAAAGGCTCTTATTGATAAAGTATCACCAGCAGTTAAATGGTATTCGTTGCCATGAGATGATACTTTTCATTTCGTTTGATTCTTACAGGTTGAGTAACAGAAACTGAATAACAGATTCACTTAAGGATGAGATATTCGAAACGTTACTGTCATTGTCTTGTATTGCTTGATCCACATTCTTATCACAATATTGCTTATCTATTCATTCTCAGTAACTGGAATCTAACTTACACCGCAGTTATTCTCTTATTTCATTTTTGTCACGCCTTTTGAATCCATTTTTCAGCCACAGCAAAAAATTTCCTCGGAAAACATGACGTGTTGTTTTTTGATTTATTTGCCGTTAATGAAATCTCTTTGTAGAATTTCACGTTTTTTAATCTGAGTAATTACATCATTTGTGATGTTATGTATTGGATTCGATACTAGTGAAAGGATTCTTGAGGAAAATAATTTTTTATTGCGTAATATTAAAGTGAAAATGTTAATAACGTATGCTGATGCTAAATAAGAGAAACCGGTGAACTAGCTTAGTTGCAGTACGCGTAAGACAGACAAACAAATATAGCCCTGATAGCTACTGAATTGGAGCCCCACCCTAAATAGCTCCCCATGCTCTTTACCTATATTTTTCGAGATGCAGCTGGTGTATCTTGACGTTACTCGTAACCACGTTCCTGACCTAAATCAAAGTTACGGAAATGGGAATATAACGAGGCCAACATTCAACGGAGTGGGAGCCGGCGTCGCCGTGTTCGCAGCGTATGTTTCCCAAATAAATACGTTAGTGGGGTTGTTTGTAAGAGGCTTGTGTCGTTGTGGTGGGGTACTTGGTCATCCCTTCAAGGAAACAAGCTCCGGGCAGTAAAACCGTTCCCAGCTGCTTGGACAACCTCCTCCCGACCATCTCGGCGAGAAGAGGTCCTTCTGACCAGGTTGCGGATTGGGCATTACCGGCTTAGCCACCGCTACCTGCTCTCCGGTGACCCAGCCCCGCAGTGCCCTTGCGGTCAAGCATTAACAGTGCGCCATGTTTTATTGTCGTGTCCCCGCTTTAGTCAATCTCGTGTTGTCCTGTCCCTGCCATCTACTTTACCGGATATTTTAGCTGATGACGCTCGAGCAGCTGCTCGTGTTCTTCGCTTTATAACTTTGACTGGCTTGTCCAAAGACATTTAACTCTTTTACTTATTTTATCTGCATCTTTGTAAGGACTTTCTGGTGTCCCCCCCTCCCCTTGAGTTTTACTAGATTCTATGTGCTCTAACAATTGTGACTGGGCGCTATTGACCTCAGTAGTTGAGCGCCCTTAAACCCCAGCAAAAAAAAAAAAAAAAAAAAAAAAAAAAAATACACCAGCCACATCAAGAAATACAACGGCAGAGCGAATGTGTTCTTCCTATCGCTACTATAATGGAGAGCTAGCAGCGTTGTAGAAGACGTTTGGGAACTATGTGATCGTCTCTTTCATGGAGTGATTCAGATGCATCACGCTAAATTATCTATATTTCTTCTCAGTTCGTACAAACAATCACAATGGTATTGATTGGCGACTCCATATAATGCTGTGTGCACAACGACCATATGATAAATAACATTAGAAGGAAGGTTAACGTTGGCCGTAATTTTGATGATTTATTAACAGCAAAATCGAGTTTCGATCACATAATGATTATCTTCAGTGCTTTAGCGTACAAATTAAAGCTCGTAGGCAATGGTGTCTAATTATTAGCAGTAACAGAAGCTATGAAAAGATCACAATAATGGTAATGTTATCATGGCGCAATATATTTTATTCATGTTAGAACAGTTCGTAATATTACTGTGCTTCTTGTCGCTTTACTGAATATAGTGGAATAATATAAGAGAGAAATTCATCATCAACGCTATGTTCTATCATATTAACTGAAATGTTCCGATAACGCTCAGACAGTTTTTGGATTCCACTCTTGCAGAATGCTTCTGGTTCAGAGGTAAGGAGGTGTCAATCCAAGTATAATGAGCGTTTTCGTTTACAAAGAAATTTTTTATATGGTTGTTCGATTTCGAGCGAGAAAGTTGATAGCCTTAGAGCCCAAGAGCAAGGTCAGTAACGGATTCCTTTCTAGCCATGCAGCGGGATAGGTTCTTTAGTGAAATCAGCAGAGTGCAGAGGGGCGGGCCTTTCCAGTACCTACGCTTCATCCACTTCAGTTGTTCGCTTTTCTTAACGTGGCGACCACAGGGCGTCTTATATCTTGGCAACAGATACCCACTGTAATGGACACATCATGGATCCACACCAGCATCAAATCACGCCGAAGAAATCTACGTTTTTAGAAAAACGTTTTGCCAGCATTTTTACATTAAGTACTCTAATATTCTTTAGGTCACTTGCTGCGTGAGAAATGGTCGAAAAGTTGTTACCTACTATTTGTATCAGGCGAAATGCAGGTTTCAAAGGAAAGAATAATACGGCTTTGCGTTTACACTGTGACACGTTTACCACTAGACTGCTAATACACACAGTACATAGGTAGCTCAAATGCAAAGCAATAGTAGATGTTCCAAACCACCACGAAAAATGGCATCCCTTCGTTACTCACTAGAGGAGAGTGGTAACCCACTAGCTGAAGCTGCGTCACCAGTAAGCTTTCTTATACGAGAAATTTTATTATTGAACCTATTAAAATACAAGGTCACGGGACAGTTATTTCGTATTGGATTCAAACTCGATGAGTAAGATTCGAACTCACATACGCTCTTTCGCTGTATTTTACCGCTTCGTCACGATGTAGTTCAATCATCTAGCTGTTTCCCCAAGATTCAAAACTCCTCAAGGTCCCCACGAAAGACACGAATCTTGGCTCGAACTCTGGTCCAGCCCAGAAATTTTCCTCATGTCTTTTCAAGCTGTAGCAACTACAAGTGAAAAATAACTAGGCTCCCAGTCAGACACAGAGATTTTCTTCATACCATTTCAGGTTCAAACATTCCATCCCAAGCTAGAAGAAAGAAAAGATTTCGGCAGTTCACGACAAAAGATGATATGCACAGGTTCGATCCCTGTCAGCACACAGCTTTTCGTATGTTATTTGCACTTCAAACACACGCACATCTCACTACTGGTAAACAACACTGACATTTGTCTGTTAGTAGCTAGGAAGCAATGACGATGTGTTACAGGTTATAATCACAGTAAGGCAAAACTTTCTCTTTCATCACATGAGTTTCGTTCATCTCGCGACTGGTAAAAAATTTAGATATCGAATGTTTGATTGTGAGCAGTTAACAATGTAATAGGTGCTGGGTTCGATTCCCGGTCCAACACAGACTTTTGTTCTAAGTAAGTACAGATTTAAACGACCACATAATGTGTTATTTGTGGAACAAATCATATTCTGCATATTATGAGGTTGGTTAATAGGGAGAATACTTGCTGGACAGAAGTCAGGTTCATTTAGATACTGTCATCTAGTTGCAAGTTGAAACTTGCCTTTGAAATGTTGTTTATTAGTAATAAATATGAGTTCACGCCGTTAAAGATTGTGTCATCTGTAATAACATGTTTCCAGATATTTTCATTAATGTAGTATTCGTTTGCATATGGACTGACACCCTCACAGAGCAGTGTTCTCTAGTGGTCTGTTGTACCTGCAGCACCCATTTTGTAGAGTCACAAGGCTGCGCAGAAAAGAGAGTAGAAGACAAACAAGACATTTGCTTTATGTCGATCTCATAAAAATCTGGCGCAACGCAATTCAGATCGTTCCAATCCTTTTTACCATGATAACACATTACCATCAATATTTTTTCCAATGTTATGCGTCTCTTTATAGAAATTTCGTTTGTGGCTGATACCGGCCAGGAGCGTTACGTTTAGTGACATTCTATTAAGTGTTCCAAGCCCTTCGAATGTTCCTTTCTGTGACACAAATGTCACAACATAAGAACACCAGCCATTAACACACGTATTAGCAGTGCCATTCATGAACGCCGACTTACTACATACCGGAAGCGTAGAAGCGGTGTTTAACAACTACACGTATACTCTGAAATCATTGACAGGATATTCATTGCAGGGTTTGCATCAATATTTGTAAATTGCCATATATGGGACTTTTCACCTTGTAAGCATTTATATTGTTATATCGTTTCGTTACATCAGTTTTCACTAAATTATGTGTCAAGTGAAATTAGTATCATCTTCTATTTAATATAAGCTTTCCCCGAGCCCTTGCGTACTGATCCATTACGATTTATGATTCAGTTATAGATAGTTACTGAAGCGTATAATTGTGTTCTCAGTAGAACTACATTTTCAGTTTTCTATTATAGAACGCTGCTGCAGTTTTGTTCGTTAATTTAATTTCTGTTGGACGTTTTCTTTGAGGTTTGTAAATTTGTTTTTGTCAGAGGCAAATTTACGGACAGGAGGGCAAACTAATTACAGTATGCACGTGTTCACTTCGTTTCCGTCTGTAAATTTTGTGCTTGGCCGCCGGGAGCTGATACTGTTGTTTTAAGCTCAATTTCCGGAACACAGCTTTGACACAATTTTCAGTTCCGTCACTGCTTTCGGAGCGGAGCTTGTTCTTCCTGTGTCATTTTGCGGTTTGCCTCGTGCTAGTTCAGTGACAAGTTTCCCAACGCGTATACTACTTCATAGTAGATCTCGAGAATTTATATAAAAATACATTGTGAAACACTGCCTTTAACAAACGTTAACCAGTGAATAAATTTAATTTCTACAGACTTGATATTTCACGCTACTTGATTCGTAACATACCGTGGTTTGCTCTGATGAAAGTTTCTGGCTTCAGCTAAAGCTAAAAGAGAGCGGAGACAACGGTGGTTGCAGTTACTAACTACTGAACAGTTCTGCTCTAGAAGCATTGGTTCGCTAAAAATCACGTATCATTTCGGGTAAATTAAGCTTCTAGAGGATCGATAAAGGCAAGCCATAAGATCTAGTGGTATCTAAGAGGGCGTGCTGAAAACTAATGGACGTGAATATTTATGTGAAAGCTCTTAAAGGTTTTTGGCAGGTAAAATTAGCTTTATTACCATTCTACTTCTTTCCTCTTCATGTCTACATATTTATTTCTCAATACAGTCAACATGCCGACGAACACATTTTTCCCAACACGACAGCAGTTTCTTGATAACGTCACTGTAGAATGTTTGACTTTGTCGGTTCAAATGGCACTGAGCACTATGGGACTTAACATCTGAGGTCATCAGCCTCCTAGAATTTAGAACTACTTAAACCTAACTAATCTAAGGACATCACACATATCCGTGCCCGAGGCAGGAATCGAACCTGCGACAGTAGCAGTCGCGCGGTTCCGGACTGAAGCGCCTAGAACCGCTCGCCCACCGCGGCCGGCTGACTTTGTTGATGGAGCCATAACTTCACTCCTGCTTTCACTATTTGATCACTAACAGTCAAACCCACAAAGGTTTTCTTTAGGATCTAAAAACTGATTCAAATCGAATGGGGTCACATCGAGACTTTGTGGCTCTACCCGGTCGATCAACGACCACAAAAAGTAGTTCTCTACCCAATTTCCGCGACCGGCGGACCTGTGGCACCTGCGGCGAAAGAGCCCTTCTGCGGTATGTGCAGGGCGGCGCTGGGGTGAATCGACGGCGGCGGGCTGTTCGTGGAGTTACTCGGGCAAGTGATTGGCCGCTTGAGAGGCGTGGTAGCCTCTTCTGTTGTTGTTATCTTCCTGAAACGTGGCCAGGATGAAAATCTGGTGGTGTGGGGACCCCCTGATGGTGGGAAATCACATCATCTTGCTGCAGGTGAGGTTTAAAGGTACCGTTAATGGCCATGGATGTTTGCCTACTGCTAAATTGCGATGGCCTCTTTCTGAATAGTCTGTAGGTATAAGTAATAACCTCAGAGTAGCACTTGCAACCCACGTCCTCAATTATTTTCTGGATGTATTCCAATCTGTCCTCCACTACAGTTTTTGCCCTCCATTGCATCCTCTACCACCATGAAAGTCATTCCCTGATGTCTTGACAGATGTCCTACCATCCTGTCCCTTCTCCTTGTCACTGTTTTCGACATCTCCCTTTCATCTCCAGATTCGTGGAGAACTTCCTCATTCCTTACCCTATAAGCTCACTTAATTTTCAACATTCGTCTGTAGCACGAAATCTAAAATGCTTGGATTCTCTTCTGTTTCGGTTTTCCCACAATCCATATTTGACCACCATGTAATGCTGAGCTTCAAACGCTCGTTCTACGAAATTTCTTCTTCAAATTATGGCCCATGTTTGATACTGGTAGACTTCTCTTAGGCATGAAAGCCCTTTTTACAAGTGCTATTCCGCTTTTGATGTCCTCCTTGCTCCGTCCGTCATTGTTATTTTACTATATTCCTTAACTTCTTCTTCGTGACCATCAGTCCTGATGTTAAGTTCCTCGCTGTTCTCATTTGTGCTACTTCTCATTACTTTCGTCTTTCTCCGATTTACTGTTAGTTCGTATTCTGTACCCATCAGAGTGTTGATTCCATTCAGAAGATGATGTAATTCTTCCTCACTTCCACTCAGGATAGCAATGTCATCAGCGAATCGTGTTACTTATGTACTTTCACACTGAAATATAATTCTACACCTGAATCTATTTTTCCGTCATTCTGTTTCGATGATAAGATTAAACAGTACAGCCGAAAGACAACATCCCTGTCTTACACCCTTTCTAATTCGAGCTCTTCGTTTTCGGTCGTCCACCCGTCTGTCCCTGTAGCTTACCCCTATATTTCTCAGAATATCGACGATTTGCATCATTTTACATTGTCAAACGTATTTCCCCTGTCGGCAAACCCTCTGAACGTGTCTTGATTTTTCTTTTGTCTTGCTTCCGTTATCAACCACAACGTCAAAATTGTCAGTCTGGTTCCTTTACCTTTCCTAAAGCCAAACAGTTCGTCATCTTACACATCCTCAATTTTTTTCCGTTCTTCTGTATACTAGTCTTGTCAGCAGCTTCGATGCATGAGCTGTTAAGCTAACTGTGCTATAATTCTCGCACTTGTCAGTTCTAGCAGTCTTCGGAATTGTATGGATGACACTTTTCCGAAAGTCGGACGGTACGTCGCTACACTCATACATTCTTCACAACAACGTAAATAGTCGTTTTGTTGCCGCTTCCCTCCGAGATTGTAGAAGTTCTGTTGGAATATTATCTATCCCTCTGGCCTTATTTGATCTTAAGTCTAATACTGAATCCCATATCTCTTCTAAACCTACTCCTGTTTCTTCTTCTATGTTAGACATATCTTCCCTCTCATAGAGGCCTTCACTGTACTCTTTACTCTTTCCATCTATCCGCTCTGTGTTTGACAGTGGAATTCTCGTTGCTCTCTTAATGTTACCACAGTTGCTTTTAATGTCAGCGAAGTTTGTTTTGACTTTCTGTATGCTGAGTCTGGCCTTCCAACAATCATTTCTTTTTCGATTGCTTCTCATTTTTCATACAGCCATTTCGTCTTAGCTTCCCTGCACTACTTCTTATTTCTTTAACTCTTCAGCGACTTGTATTCTTGTATTCCTGAGTTTTCCGGAACAGTTTTGTACTTCCTTCTTCCATCGATCAACTGATGTATTTTTTTCTGTTACTCATCGTTTCTCCGCTATTACCTTCTTTGTACATATGTTTTTCTTTCCAGATCCTATGATTTCCCTTTTTAGAAATGTCCATTCCTCTTCAGTAGCACTTCCTACTGAGCTATTCCTTATTTCTATATCTACAGCTACTTGTAGCATATCTCTACACTCCTTAGTATTTCCGTATCCCACTTCTTTGCGAATTGATTCTTCCTGACTAATCTCTTACACTTCAGCCTACTCCTCATCAGTCCATATTTGCTCCTGGGTATCCCTTAAAATGCAGTATATGATTTCAGAAACTCTGTCTGACCATGATGTAATATAACTAAAATCCTTCCGTATCACGCAGCCTTTTCCAAGTATATCTCCTCCTCTTATGATTCTCGAACAGAGTAGTAGCTATTACTAGCTGAAATTTATCACAGAACTGTGTTAGTCTTTCCTCTCTCGCCTTCCTAGTTCCAAGCCCACATTCTTCTGCGTCTTCTTCTACTCCTTCCCTTACAACTGCGTTCCAGTCCCCCGTGACTTACGGATCTTCATCTCTCTTTACGTACTGTGTTACTCAGTCAATATCCTCATAACTCCGTCTGCTGTACCTTCCTTTTCATAGCGGTTCCTACTCCCATTATACCATTTTCCTCTGCTGCTGATAATACCCTATACTTATCTGACCAGAAATCCTTGTCTTCTTTCAGTTTCACTTCACTAACCCTCACTATATCTAAAGTGAGCCTTTGTATTTCCCTTTTCAGATTTTCTAGCTTCCCTACCACGTTGAAGCTTGTGAAATTCCACAGATCGACTCGTAGAAGGTAATCCTTCTCTTTTTTTTCTTTTGTTTCTTTTTTTTTCCTTTTACTGATAGTCACATTCGCTTTGGCAGTTCCCTCCCGGGTCTCTGAATGGACGTTTTTCCGGAATATTTTAGCAATGAAGAGATCACCATGACACATTTTTCAACTATAGGCCACAATTCCTGTGGATACACGTTGTGTGTCGTTAATGCAGTGGTTTATGCCGGAAGTCTTCGGTTGCCAATGCTGACAGTCAGAATTCAAACGGTGGCAATGTATTGCCGGAGTACAAAATAGTGTTATCATTACTAGAAATTTGGCTGTCCCATACTCCTGTGATAAATTATATTTAAGGGTTGCTGTAGCAGTCGGTAGCACTATAACGTCACCACCGTTTATCTGTGTTTGCGGTGTGGTACATACGTTCGGAGATGGCCAAACGTTATGACCACCCCTTGGACCGTATTTCGGGGTGTGATTTCCTCTTTCAGTCCAGCCGTGTGGTCATGTTGCAATGCGTGATATCTTGTGCCCATGACACTCACGTTTCCTGCTCGCCACATTTATACTTGGTTATCTTGTGTTGCAGTAACCAATATGCACTACGGTGAATTATATTTCCTTTCCCCTTAGAGCCTACTTACTCTTTCTATGTACAGATCATCCTTGGTACTTGGGTGCCGTAACTAAACATTGTTTGTCTTTTAGTGTTGTCCCATTTGAGGGGCCTAGGCTTAATTCTAGCTGTTTAGAACTGTTCCAGTAAGGCTCCTACATGCATACTCTGCAAATCACATTTAAGTGATTCGATTAGTGGTTGGAGGCATCTGCGCCTGATTATTGAGGGTTGAAAATGTTGTGAACCTGATGTCACTGCATTTAACTCGGCTTAGGGAGTCGTTTGCTTCTAGAAATTTAAATTAAATGTCCAGCCTGTGAACTCTTACTATTAAACTTGAAACGGGTTGATTATTTTTTAGATTAAGAGTTGTGTAAAACTGAACGTACCAAGTTCTAAATTGCGCTGAAAATTTAACCTGGAGGCCCGATCCACCGGTTCTCAAAGCCTCATTATTGCTCGAGCTGATAATTCATTATCTTCACCCTGAACCAAAGGCGTCAGATTGCTGCAGATATCGCACCGCTCTTGTGTGGTCTCCCATTGACATGCTGAAGAAAAGGGCGATCCAAGTGTGGAAGAACTCTTTGAATTTGTGCTTTCCATTTGCTGAAGATCTCGTAGCACCTTGCTGAGTTCATGGTGGTGCCTTTCGGAATTCCAAATGCACCACACCTGGAACATACCAGAACACTGTGAGCACGACTCTGCCTGCTGGTGGCATGGTCTTGTCACTCTCACGCTCATAACGCAAAATAATTTGTTGATGCATGCCCAGTCTCCGCTGTTTCATGTCACAAGTGAACATTCGAGGCATCCACCGTGAACAGAGTTTTCTGTACCGCCGGTCTTCAATGACGGCATGTACACACTCTCAGGCTATGCCACACTTGTCAAAGAGCGGAGTCTGTGTTATGCGACGATTTTCTCTGATGAGATCAGCAGCTTCATTCCCTTGAGTTTCATCGGATCCCGTATGCGGTTATCTACTTAGAGCTCTGTCATCCACGTTGAAATTAGCACCAACGTTTCCATCATTACAAGCTCCAGTATCCGAAGGCCATATATTACTGATAGCGATGCAACCATCACCGTACACAGTTTTCATTCTTCTATGGATTTCAATTGGAGATGCGACTCCTATGGGAAGAAACTCGATGTCAGCATTCTATATCTAACGCACCGACATGGTTATGTTACATTGCGCCATGCTGCACCCTACAATTCGGAGCCCTCCAGCTTGTTGACCGTGTAATATATATGGCATGTCATACCTCAACCGATATTGAGAACAGAAAAAAAAATCGGCGCCATTATGTTTCAGCACGCCCTCGTATGTTCACTTCACTCGTAGTAGCAACCGCAGTACCGTCATGTCGGCCGTTCACTACCATTCAACCAATATTTCGGTACCGTTGTGAAGAAAAATGCTAACACTATGTGCAAAGAACGCATGAGTCTTTCGCTTCAGATGGGCACTTCTCTTAAAAGAATCAAAATCTATCTGGGATAACTGTCGACTGAAACCACTGAGAAGAAATTTTTCATTTTAAAATATTATTACATTCTAATTCAGCATGTTGCACATCTGAAATTCTTATTTTGAGGTAATGAAGAGGAACACAACATTTCACGCCCATTAGGTAATTCACTTTAACTGCAAGGAAAGTTGGTACGAGGCTGGCTGCCAATGTCCACAGTAATAGTACGTATAAGCTTGTGGAGTAGTGCCTGTATTTTCCCATTGGTAGCTCAATGCTCGTACTCCAATGAAGCAACTGTGCCTAGCTCTTGCATGAACGCAGCTAACAGGTGCGTGTCAAATGCGTTTTCATAAAGCGATTTGCTTCAGCAAATAGTAATCAATTTCTTCCCGCATTTTCAATCGCTTTGTGACAAACTGAAAAACACGAAACCTTTTTAAAGCTCACGTTTTTTAGTGGCACATTGTTATAGTACATTATAGTACAATATTATAGTACCATTATTATAGTGTGCTGTATACATGGAAGAAGCCGGGAAATACTGACAGGTTTCAGATAGTTTATATAATGGTGAGACAGGGATTTTGGAACCAGGTTTAAATTGTAAGACGTTTCCAGGGGCAGATGTGGACTCTGACCACAATCTATTCGTTATGAACTGTAGAATAGAACTGAAGAAACTGCAAAAAGGTGGGAATTTAAGAAGATGAGACCTGGGTAAACTGAAAGAACCAGAGGTTGTACAGAGTTTCAGGGAGACCATAAGGGAACAATTGACAGGAATGGGGGAAAGAAATACAGTAGCAAAGAATGGGTAGCTTTGAGGGATGAAGTAGTGAAGGCAACAGAGAATCAAGTAGGTAAAACGACGAGGGCTAATAGAAGTCCTTGGGTAACAGAAGAGATATTGAATTTAATTGATGAAAGGAGAAAATATAAAAATGCAGTAAATGAAGCAGGCAAAAAGGAATACAGACGTCTCAAAACTGAGATCGACAGGAAGTGCAAAATGGCTAAGCAGGGATGGCTAGAGGACAAAGGTAAGGATGTAGAGGCTTATCTCCCTAGGGGTAGGATAGATACTGCCTACAGGAAAATTAAAGAGACCTTTGGAGATAAGAGAACCACTTGCATGAACATCAAGAGCTCAGATTGAAACCCAGTTCTAAGCAAAGAAGGGAAAGCTGAAAGGTGGAAGGAGTATATAGAGGGTCTATACAAGGGCGATGTACTTGAGGACAATATTATGGAAATGGAAGAGGATGTAGATGAAGATGAAATGGGAGATGCGATACTGCGTGAAGAGTTTGACAGAGCACTGAAGGACCTGAGTCGAAACAAGGCCCCCGGAGTAGACGAAATTCCATTAGAACTACTGACGGCCTTGGGAGAGCCAGTCCTGACAAAACTCTACCATCTGGTGAGCAAGATGTATGAGACAGGCGAAATACCCTCAGACTTCAAGAAGAATACGATAATTCCAATCCCAAAGAAAGCAGGTGTTGACAGAGGTGAAAATTACCGAACTATCAGTTTAATAAGTCACAGCTGCAAAATACTAACGCGAATTCTTTACAGACGAATGGAAAAACTAGTAGAAGCCCAGCTCGGGGAATATCAGCTTGGATTCCGTAGAAATGTTGGAACACGTGAAGCAATACTGACCCTACGACTTATCTTAGAAGCTAGATTAAGGAAGGGCAAACCTACGTTTCTAGCTTTTGACAATGTTGACTGGAAAACTCTCTTTCAAATTCTGAAGGTGGCAGGGGTAAAATAAAGGGAGCGAAAGGCTATTTACAATTTGTACAGAAACCTGATGGCAGTTGTAATAGTCGAGGGACATGAAAGGGAGGCAGTGGTTGGGAAGGGAGTGAGATAGCGCTGTAGTCTCTCCCCGATGCTATTCAATCTATGTATTGAGCAAGCAGTGAAGGAAACAAAAGAAAAATCGGAATAGGTATTAAAATCCATGGAGAACAAATAAAAACTTTGAGGTTCGCCGATGACATTGTAATTCTGTCAGAGACAGCAAAGGACTTGGAAGAGCAGTTGAACGGGATGGATAGTGTCTTGAAAGGAGGATATAAGATGAACATCAACAAAAGCAAAACGAGGATAATGGAATGTAGTCGAATTAAGTCGGGTGATGCTGAGGGAATTAGATTAGGAAATGAGACACTTAAAGTAGTAAACGAGTTTTGCTATTTGGGGAGCAAAATAAGAGATGATGGTCGAAGTAGAGAGGTTATAAAATGTAGACTGGCAATGGCAAGGAAAGCGTATCTGAAGAAGAGAAATTTGTTAACATTGAGTACAGATTTAAGTGTCAGGAAGTCATTTCTGAAAATCGTAGAGGGAGACCAAGAGATGAATACACTAAGCAGATTCAGAAGGATGTAGGTTGCGGTCTGTACTGGGAGATGAAGAAGCTTGCACAGGATATAGTAGCATGGAGAGCTGCATCAAGCCAGTCTCAGGACTGCCGACCACAACAACAATATTATAGTGTGCTTCATACTTAGTGTAACAGAGGTTGTACAGGAGAGCTATTAGTTGAAGTTTTGATAAGGAGTCCATATAAGGAAATGTACCGTTTGGTTGTAAAGTAAGTTTAAAGATAGGGTAACATTCACAACTCCCACTCCATGGCACGCACAACCTGTATACCATCACATTTGACCTGTGTGAAATAGAATTTGATGGACTAAGACGATCCGGAAAACCACGTATACTAGAATACTCGATAGAAGGCATATGCGCCGAACCAAGATGTGCCGCTGTCGCCCAGATTGAACCCATGCGACACCAAGAGGCCCGCAGTTGCCACAACGTATTGCGTCGTAACTGAATTTACGGCAGTTTGAATTTTTACCGTAGTTATCAGTATATTGTAGGATTTCTTTTTAGAGTAAATTTTTAAGTGAAACATAATAGTTTGCTGCCCGATCGTCAGTTATACTACCCACAGTAGACAAACAAGCAAGGTACGAACTAAGTTTCAAACATTTTCTAAAAACAGTGAAACGGAACGAAAATGGATAAATGCATATAAACGCGTAGTTTGGCTTACAGTTCAATATGCTCGTGTCTGCTCAATACATTTTACTGATTCAGATTATGAAAGGCATTTGAAAAGTGTGAGCCGTGCGTGGCTCATTTTCCCGCCATCATGTATTTTACACCATGTTTTTAACGTACTTCCACCTCACTATGTTAAATTGAATTACTGGTGTCACTGAGTTGTTGCTTTCCCTGACCGTGACCGGCGCTAGTAGCGCGTATCGACATATCCCCTCTTATAGCATCTTTCCTCGACTGGTAATACTTCCCGGTCGTTGTCTATCGTAAAGGAGTTAGGGTTGTGAGTTCGAGCTGACAGTCGGTTGGAACGTGTCTGGAGCGCAGTCCGGACCTGCCAGTCGGGGAATTGTAATGCGGCACTAGTGCAGTCGGGTTGGAGCACCAGTGAGGTCTGCGTCGACATGGCTCGCCCGACCATTGCCGCCACCCATCACTTGAGACGGGACACGGTCATGGTGGATCATCGGTCAGTCGTCCAACCGGACAACGCGTTTGGGCTCGCCGATCTTTCATGAGTCGCCTGTGTGCATCGACTCCCGTTTAGTCTTCGTGTGCGCTTAGTTACTGTTCGGTACCGTTCAGGTCTTCGTGCAAGTGTTTGTCAGGTTGTGTGTGTAGTTGACGTTATTTGCACTGACGACCATGTTACATGTTGTCGGCATTCTGAGAGGAATCGGTCAGTTGCTGCAGACCAAGGAATTTATCTCCGTGTGGTGTAGTCGGCCGGGTCCTCTGTCGCTACCTGCGCAGCGTCGTAGTGTGTGTGGAGCTGTCCGATCGCTACGAGCTTCGTGGTTCACCGACCCAGGACGTCAAAGCTGAGTAGTGGTATCAAGTACCCGAGCCACGTCCATTAAGGCTGTGTAGTTCATTTCGGTGGCTCGCTGTAGGGGAGGTTTTCCTGTGAACAACACCGCGTGTTTGTATTGCTGAAATTTAGTCGCCATGCGGTGGAATTATCTATATTGCTTGACTAAAATTCAAGTTCACCAGCGGGATTTTCTGCCTTGTGGCCGTTAGTGTTCCGGTTACCTGCCCTGGCCACTAACGTAATTTCAGGCAGTATCCTTTCCTCACCTGTTGCCGCTGTCCAACACGGTGTGTAGTTTTGACAGCTTAACACATATACATATTTGATTGTGGATAATCACGCCCGAAACATTGTGTGTTTGAATTCCCATGTACCGATTGGTGGCAAGCAAGTCGTTTGTCGGTCGGCCCGTGGCTGTCCCTTGGTTGGGTTCACCGAAGTGAACGAGGGCAGACCGACCCCTGAAGGCTTCTCAGTGCTGTTGCCTTTACTGTCTTTCTCACCGGTGTTTAATTGTCTGTTGATAATCTATCATAGCCAATGATAAAAAAAATTCTTGGTTTTACTGTGTTTTATGAAGTAAGTTTGAATTCTGGAAAGTGGATATGTGATGAAAGGTTATTGCCGTTGTGTTCTCTTTTCTTTTAGTCCGGTTTCAGGTACTTAAAACTTAAGGCTTATGATTATAATTTTTTAATATTTTCGAAAATTAATTGTGGGCTTTCAGCCTTGTAACCTGTAACGTTCCCTGGCAGCACATACACTGTTAATAAACTGAAATGACGTTTAATTGTACTATGTACGCCGCTATGAAGCAATTCGTATGTATTGTTTAACAAAAAATATTATTTAATTTTGTATAAAGGACGTTGGTTATTATTGTAATAATTTCTGTAATAATATTCTCGATGTATTTATGATTATAATATTTCTATACTCGTAATGTAATTACGAAATATGTTAATATCTGCGATGAAAAAATGTAAAATATAGCCACAGAGGAAAATAGTGTCGTAAGATTACAAAGAGATATTAATAATCAGCAATAGTATAAATAGCACTACATAATGTGCATTCTTGGTCGTCTTCCACGAGAGCTGAGAGAGAGAGAGAGAGAGAGAGAGAGAGAGAGAGGAACCTGTGACGTAGCATTATATGCTTGAGTAGACTTCTTTTGTCTGTATCTGTCTTTAGCAGCCATTAGAGGAGAAATTATAAAGTTGTGTAATTTTAATTATTGTTGTGGTCTAAATACATTATAATTTATCAAAATTGTGTATTACTAACGTAAATTAGCTTGCCCATGTCATCTATAATATTTCTTTAAAGAATTTTCAGCACTTTTTTAGCGATTATCGTTGGTGTTGCTGGGCTGTGCCGCGACCGAACGATTTGCAGCGGCGGCACATTTAAAAAATTGTTTCGCTACAAAATTAACCAAACCCGTAAATCGGGAGCAGCCAAAATTAGCAGTGAATTACGAAATATTTTCCTCTCAGCGATCATGAGGCTGACTGAATTTATTACTGGTTTTACATTTGTGCATTCATAGGCGGATAGTTCAAAATGGTTCAAATGGCTCTGAGCACTATGGGACTCAACTGCTGAGGTCATTAGTCCCCTAGAACTTAGAACTAGTTAAACCTAACTAACCTAAGGACATCACACACATCCATGCCCGAGGCAGGATTCGAACCTGCGACCGTAGCGGTCTTGCGGTTCCAGACTGCAGCGCCTTTAACCGCACGGCCACTTCGGCCGGCATAGGCGGATAGTTAACGTTGAAGTTGTTAATCTGATGTTTCTTTCAATTTGTAAAGCAAGTAACTTAAACGTATAGTGAAGTGTGTTTTGTCAATGATGATTAAACGTTCAGGTCGGCTTGGCAATATTTAGCCATTTTATGCTAACAGAGACAGTCTTGTGTTCCATAGCTAACGCCGGGAAAGAATTCAGTAAATATTGAAAAACCCACTGCACTTAGAAAATGTGTGCCAAGGCCGAAATACGTAAAAAATTAATTTAAATAATTTTCTATGTCATAAATGTTATTAATCAGTTATTTTGAATTTATCAGCATGAGAGGGTTGCTAAGGTTCAAGTAATTTTAAATGTGCTTAATTCTGTTTAGATGAATTTTTATTACCACACGTATAAAAAAGGGTTCTACAATATAGTTCGTACTGAAAGAGTAAATAACAAAAAGATTGAAAACCATTTCTTCCCATTTTCATCCATTATTTTACATTTTATATATATATATATATATATATATATATATATATATATATATATATATATATATATATACACTCCTGGAAATGGAAAAAAGAACACATTGACACCGGTGTGTCAGACCCACCATACTTGCTCCGGTCACTGCGAGAGGGCTGTACAAGCAATGATCACACGCACGGCACAGCGGACACACCAGGAACCGCGGTGTTGGCCGTCGAATGGCGCTAGCTGCGCAGCATTTGTGCACCGCCGCCGTCAGTGTCAGCCAGTTTGCCGTGGCATACGGAGCTCCATCGCAGTCTTTAACACTGGTAGCATGCCGCGACAGCATGGACGTGAACCGTATGTGCAGTTGACGGACTTTGAGCGAGGGCGTATAGTGGGCATGCGGGAGGCCGGGTGGACGTACCGCCGAATTGCTCAACACGTGGGGCGTGAGGTCTCCACAGTACATCGATGTTGTCGCCAGTGGTCGGCGGAAGGTGCACGTGCCCGTCGACCTGCGACCGGACCGCAGCGACGCACGGATGCACGCCAAGACCGTAGGATCCTACACAGTACCGTAGGGGACCGCACCGCCACTTCCCAGCAAATTAGGGACACTGTTGCTCCTGGGGTATCGGCGAGGACCATTCGCAACCGTCTCCATGAAGCTGGGCTACGGTCCCGCACACCGTTAGGCCGTCTTCCGCTCACGCCCCAACATCGTGCAGCCCGCCTCCAGTGGTGTCGCGACAGGCGTGAATGGAGGGACGAATGGAGACGTGTCGACTTCAGCGATGAGAGTCGCTTCTGCCTTGGTGCCAATGATGGTCGTATGCGTGTTTGGCGCCGTGCAGGTGAGCGCCACAATCAGGACTGCATAAGACCGAGGCACACAGGGCCAACACCCGGCATCATGGTGTGGGGAGCGATCTCCTACACTGGCCGTACACCACTGGTGATCGTCGAGGGGACACTGAATAGTGCACGGTACATCCAAACCGTCATCGAACCCATCGTTCTACCATTCCTAGACCGGCAAGGGAACTTGCTGTTCCAACAGGACAATGCACGTCCGCATGTATCCCGTGCCACCCAACGTGCTCTAGAGTCAACTACCCTGGCCAGCACGATCTCCGGATCTGTCCTCCATTGAGCATGTTTGGGACTGGATGCGGCGTCGTCTCACGCGGTCTGTACGTCCAGCACGAAGGCTGGTCCAACTGAGGCGCCAGGTGGAAATGGCATGGCAAGCCGTTCCACAGGACTATATCCAGCATCTCTACGATCGTCTCCATGGGAGAATAGCAGCCTGCATTGCTGCGACAGGTGGATATACACTGTACTAGTGCCGACATTGTGCATGCTCTGTTGCCTGTGTCTATGTGCCTGTGGTTCTGTCAGTGTGATCATGTGATGTATCTGACCCCAGGAATGTGTCAATAAAGTTTCCCCTTCCTGGGACAATGAATTCACGGTGTTCTTATTTCAATTTCCAGGAGTGTATATATATATATATATATATATATATATATATATATATATATATATATATATAATTTTATTAAAACCCTTATTCTTAAAATTACTTTCAAGCTTAAACATTGCGTCCTTCTGCCTTTGAAATGTTATGGTAACTTATTTTAAAATTTGGAAAATTTTATTTTGGGCCTTGGGCTCTTTGTAGTGCATCTTGTTTATGTTTTTCTAACCACCCTAGCTGTATTAATTATTTTATTAGTAATTGTAACTGCGTGTGTTCACGTTAAAAAGTTATTCCAATCTCATTCTCTAATCGTCAAGAACAAGTGCTGATGATGTACAAACTGCCCCTCTGAAAATATTACAAAGGCTGCGACTTGACATTGTCGATCTTATAAAGTGTTATCTTTTTTCATGACTTTGCATTAGTGAGTTTCGTAATGATATACATACTCATCAGAATGAAAGCTATCAACAAGCGAAAAACTTGCAGAGGTTGTAAGCGAACAGAGAGTGGACAAAGACAAAAACTGAAGAAGTGAAAAAGACTGTAACATAACTTTCCTGAATAGAAAAAGAAAACCTTTCAATACAGTTAATTTAAAATGACAATATAGGGTATTTCTCCGTAATACATGACTATGTGGTCTAAGCCTGTATGGCTTCTTCCCCCATAAGAAAAGTAATGCCCTCGGAGATGCTGAAAGAGATTGTCATTCGGAGGCTTTACACTAGCATTTCGGTGACCGGAGACAAGATAGTCTAATATAAAGCTTAACGATAATAATAATAATAATAATAATAATAATAAGGAAGAAGAAGAAGAAAAAGAAGAAAACACTACATGGCAAACACCCGTATCATCTATCACAGCCACACATCGATCAAGACGCACCCAACACATGGCTAAGAAAAGGCAATATATACAGTGAGACGGAAGGATTCATGATTGCAATACAGGATCAAACAATAAACACCAGATATTACAGTAAGCATATTTTTAAAGATCCCAATACTACAACAGATAAATGCAGACTTTGCAAACAACAAATAGAAACCGTAGATCACATCACAAGCGGATGTACAACACTAGGAAATACAGAATACACTAGAAGACATGACAATGTAGCAAAAATAATACATCAACAACTTGCCATACAACATAAACTAAAGTAACAACACGTTCCCACATACAAGTATGCACCGCAAAATGTACTGGAGAATGATGAATACAAATTATAATGGGACAGAACCATTATAACGGATAAAACACCACCACATTACAAACCTGACATCACACTCACCAATAAAAAGAAGAAATTAACACAACTAATCGAAATATCCATAACCAATCCAACAAATATGCAGAAGATAACAGGAGAAAAAATTGAAAAATGCATCCAACTGGCTGAGGAAGTCAAGGACATGTGGCATCAGGATAAAGTTGCCATTATACCAATTAGACAATCAACTACACGAGTCATACCACACGATATCCACCAGTACATCAACGCAAAACAGATACATCCAAACGTATATATACAACAACAGAAATCTGTAATTATTGATACATGTTCAATTACCCAAAAGTTCCTAAATGCAATCTAACATATACCGTACAGTTAAAAGGAAGTCATGCTTGATCAATGTCCGCGTCACTTTCCATTTTTAACCAGACATAACGTCTGAGAAAGGAAAGAAATAATAATAATAATAATAATAATAATAATGCACAAAGACATGGAAAACCTCGATTACATTCATACCTGCGTGTGAGTGAAACAGGTGCGTGCCATGCACCTATAAGCTCCATTGCAGTGCGACATAGCAAGAAGGTTTACGGTGGTGCCACAGCTCACAGCTCGAGGCCTTCGAAAAAGATAGATCGTGGCGCATACGTCACAGTACGTGACACTGCAGGTTTTACGAGTGCCAGCAACTGTCTCCTGCAGGGAGCGAGTAAATATTTAAGACAAGTTTTATAGCTGAAGACTACGTGTTTAAATGCACGCATGTTCTCAGTAACACACGACAAATTTAAGACATTTAGTGGACACCTTTTCAATTAAATACTGATTTCCCGTGGGCGCTGCACTGTGTTGATAGCTTACGTAGTGTGGCGGAGAACCCTACTTGTGTACCACAAGTTCGTTACAGAACAGATCTATCTCTTTAGTCCCATTACAACTCACCATCGCATGACCACTACTGTGTATTCTACTACCTGTGCTGAAAACGTGTAAGATATAAGCGTCCTGCAGCTCTATCATTATGAGCCTGTACCGATTCGCGAAGCGGAAGATTAGCAAGTGTTCCGATCTTCAAACTTACTTTATATCTAAACTGTACATTTCCGTTTATTGGATCCTTACCGAAACTTCTTCTAGTAAGCCGGCACTTACACCTAGAAGCCTGTAACAGGCATTGGGGTTATGATGATGTTTGGTTTGTGGGGCGCTCAACTTCGCGGTTATCATTGCCCTTACAAATTCCCAACCTTTGCTCAGCCCAATCTCGCCTCGTCCATGAATGATAATGAAATGATGAGGACAACTCAAACACCCAGTCATCTCGAGGCAGGTGAAAAGCCCTGACCCCACGGGGAATCGAACCCGCCAGCTACGAGCGCCTTTCGCTTGCTGTGTTACGATATAAGTAATTTAGCTACTAATTAATCGTTTTTAGCCGTATATTCTAAAGTATTTAAGTGCATTAGTGTCAGATAGACGTGACAAATAGGTTTCAGTTCTTATTTGAGAATGAATAAGATAAGCGTAGTGTCTGTTTTGGTCAGTTTCGCGTGTACGCACACATTTGTTTACATTCTTAACTGACGTTAAATACGCTGGAGTATCAATTGAGTGTACAGTACCCAGTATTTACGTTTATTAGTGTCATTTAGACTCGATACATTGAAGGTAGCAGTTTTTATACGTTTCATTAGGAAAAGTGATACTGACAATGAATTCTAATCTCACTTGTACACGTTTGACTAGCGCAACTTGGGATCGTTAACAGTTAAGTAAACATAAAATACGTGGTAAATTAGCGTTACACTACAATATCTTAGTAAATCAGTGTTACAGTACAACTTGTGAGCCCTTCTTACCTATGGTTTAGTTAGCAGAAAGCTAAAACTCACCTCGCCGTCTGCTTAAATTCCTTAGCTTGTTGTGGGCTTTAGCGATCGTGTACTTTAAGTTCATTGGTTCCAATAAAGTAGAGTCAATATTTGTGCTTTATATTCTGAACTCTTATTATTAGCTAAAGCTTTTGTTTTGTACCTGCATCTCTCAGTGTATAACACTTAGTATTTACGTTTAATAGTGTCATTTACACTCGGTACTTTAAGGTAGCAGCTTTTATAGTTTTATTAGGTCATTTTCGTTTTTACGTGAACGCTTGTTAGCATTATAAATACAAGCGATAATCAATAGGTGTAGCTCACCGTAGGTTACTGTTAAATTCATTAATAATATTCACTAGATAGCCCCTCGCAGGAAAATAAGTACGAGATTTAGCTTCTACCACACATTTTTATTGTTTTTTATTGTTGAGTGCCCTTTCTGAGAACTAGATTGCAGTTGCTAACCTTCTGTGGCAGTAGGTTTCCTTAAGTATCTTATAGTAAATCAGTTATTATCTAGAAGAATAGTGACTGTGTCTGTTGTGTGCGGATGCAGGAGGAGTTGTCCACAGTCCAAACGCAGCTGGAAGCTTTATTGGCCACAGTCAACAAGCTCCAATAGTGCCACCTTGAGGTGCTTTGGGGATGGGGGCATGGGGTGCGTGGGGCAGCCTGTTCTGTACTAGACGTGAAGAAGGGGGGGGGAGGGGGATGTCACAGCTCTCTGTCACTGAGCAGACCTCAGCTGAGACTGAGCCGGCTAGCCCACTCCCACCTCAGTGTGGCTGGCGGACTTTGTCGAGTTCTCGAGCCTCAAGGTGAAGGCTGCATCTGGGGACGCAGGCTTCTGCCAAATCCCATGCACTTTGCTAATAGATTCTGTGTGCTATCTGATGCTGTGGGGGAGGCTGATCCGGATTAGAATGCACCTTCTGCCAGGATAGTGCCCGCCCCTTCAGCAGGGTCCGGACAGGCACGTGGGGATAGAGGTTTGTTAGTTATTGGGAGCTCCATTGATAGGCGGGTCACGGAGCCCCTCAGGAACATAGCGGCTAGGGCGGGAAAGAAGTCCAACGTTCACTCGGTGTGCTTGCCGGGGGGTATTGTTAGGGATGTGGAAGAGGCGGCTGTCGAGCGTGCAGCGTGCAGGGTGCAGCCAGCTGCAGATTGATGCACAGTTGGCACCTTCGATTCCTGTCGTCGGGATTCCGAGGAAATCCTTGGGACCTTTCGACGGCTGGCTAAATTGGCGAAGGCGGCCTCCATTTCTCGAGGAGTGGAAGCCAAGCTGACGATCTGCTGCATCGTTCCCAGGGTGGACCGGGTTCCTCTGGTTTAGAGTCGAGTGGAGAATTTAAACTGGAGGCGGCGTCAACTCAGTAACGAAAATGGTAGACTCCTCTACCAAAGCTATGGAGTGGAAGGTTGTAGGACACCCCTCGATAGATTTGGGGTGCACTACACACAGGAAGCTGCTGCATAGGTAGCACAGTACTTGTGGCGTGCACATGGTTTTTTTTTTTTTTTTAGATTAGGTTGCTCCCCACGGGAAACAAACCATTGGCATGAAAAATTACGTGTTCATGACACTGATGTGGGTGTGCCAACTGTAACAATTGTTAGTTCACCTAAACAGGTCATTCCAAAGGATCTAAACATGCTAAACATCATGTTAGTAAATTGTCGAAGTGTCTGTAGCAAGATCCTCCAGTTATTCTTCGAAATAAACAGTAGCAATGCCAATACTGTATTAGGTACCGTAAGCTGTTTGTAACCAGACATAGATAGCTGTGAAATCTTGAACTCTGATTAGACAATGTTTAGGAAGGATAGGACTGATGCTGTGGGGGGAGGTGTGTTCATTGCAGTTAAAAGCTGTTTAAATGCAGTTGAGGTCGATACTGGGTCGGAATGTGAAACAGTCTGGATAAAACTGTCTATCAGACAAGGATTGACCACTGTATTAGGATGCTTTTATAGACCACCAGCATCCGCAACAAACGTCCCAGAACACTGAAGGGCAAGTCTTGAGTACATAGGAAATAAATATCCAAATTATCCTTTAGTTAAAGGTGGAGACTTTAATCTGGCATCCATTCACTTGGAAAATTACACATGTATCACAGGGGGCAGAAGTAAAGACTCGTGTGAAGTATTCTAGGAGCGCTCTCAACATACAACCTTGAGCAATTGGTTAGAAAACCAACTCGAGATGGGAACATACTAGATACCTTGGCGACAAACAGACCTGATCGTTTTGATGAAGTTAATCTAGAAGAAGGTATTAGCGACCGTAACGTCGTTGTGGCTTCTATGTCAGTGTAAGTTTAAAAAAAACCAAAGAAACAGCGTAGAATTTTCTTGTTAGTGAAAGCAAATAAAAGTGTCATTAATGAATATCGTCATAGTCAGCTCCAAGCTTTCACCGCGGGGGCAAAAAGGTATTCAGCATCTTTTGTCGGAATTTAAAGCTATCGTCCACCACGTGCTAGAGAAGTACGTGCTTCGCAAAAATATATGGGAGGGAAAGAATCTACCTTCTTACAACAAACGTATTACGAAGTTTCTGAGAAAGCAGATAATTTTGCTCAGTCGTTTTAAACGTAGTCACTGCCCCGCTAACAAACAGAAATTATGCGAAATGAAAGCAGCTGTAACAGTTCAATGAGAGATACTTTTAACAAATTTGAAAGGAATATTTTATCTGCAGATTCCAAAAATAACCCCAAAAAATGTAGGTCATACGTAAAATCTATGAACGCAACTAATAATTCAGTACCTTCTCTTGTTGACAGTACGGGTAATGTAACGGAAGATGGTAAACATAAGGCCGAAATTCTAAACCTAGCTTACAAAAATGCAGCACCATTCCCCCTTTAAATTATCGAACAAACGCAAGGGTGGCTGACATAGTGTTTAGTGTATCTGGGATTGTAAATCAGTCAAGATCCTCAGACACTAGGAAGGCATCTGGCCCAGACGGTATCGCCATAAGATTATATGTTAACTATGCTACCTCATCTATACTTTCATAGAGGCTGGTTTCCAAGAAAACGTAATGACATATTCCGCGGCATATGACACAGTCTGGAAAGATGGGACGATGTACAAAGTATTAAAAACAATCCGATGCCGAAAAAATGTAACTCTCATCAACACCATGATAAACAATAGATCAAGTGGCAGCTGTTCAGCGACACCGGGGCACAATACTCAGCTGCTGAGAAGAACAGCGCAATGGTTCTGCTGAAGCACCCCATGTCGTTCCACACAATTTTTGAATAATATTGTTACAAGATTTTACCTTGACAGCAGGATTTTCAAGATGTTATCTATATGAAAAAGTGCGGTCAAGGGTGACACCAAGGTACTTATGGTACTCGTTATGGCAAAGAGTGTTTCCGTTAAGATTCAGTCTGAGCTCTGCATTAGCTTGCTTGTTTGACAGATGGAATATACATATTTCACTTGTATGTGGGAACGTGTTGTTACTTTAGATTATGTTGTATGGCAAGTTGTTGATGTATTACTTTTGCTACATTGTCATGTCTTCTAGTGTATTCTGTATTTGCTAGTATTGTACATCCACTTGCGATGTGATCTACGGTTTCTATTTGTTGTTTGCAAAGTCTGCATTCTGTATTTGCACCATTATTATCTATCATCTATCAGAGATAATTGGAACAGCGCAAAGTTCCACGGGACTGGAAGAAGGCCGAGGTCATAGCAATCTATAAAAAGAGTAGAAAATAGCATGCACATAATTACCGGTGAATTTCACTGATATCGATTTGTTGTAAAATCATGGAACATATTTTGTGTTCAGACATAATGACCATTCTAGACTCTGAGAAGCCCATCTGCAGAAAGCAGCAAGGCTTTAGGAAGCAGCTGTCATGCGAGACACAGCTTGCCCTCTTTGTGCATGATATACAACAGCCTCTAGATACTGGGTCCTAGGTTGATGCCATAATATCTCGACTTTCGAAAGGCGTTCGACTCAGCGGCGCACTGTCGCTTTCTCCATATAGAGTGCGCTTACGGTCTATCCGATGACATATGCGGTTGGATAGAAAGTTTTATGTCGTCCTGAATGGGGTGACTTCAACAGAAACAAGCGTAACTTTAGGTGTGACCCAAGGCAGCGAAATACGTCCACTGCCTTTTACGATTTACATAAACGATCTGGTTGATGGTACTGACAGCGGAATTAGACTGTTTGCGGATGATGTTGTAGTCTAGAGGAAAGTAGTATCATACGAAAGTTATGAACGAATCACTGAGGATTTGTAGAAAATAAATGCGTGGTGCAATGACTGGCAGTTATGTCTCAATATTAGTAAGACTTACCTACTGCGTATAATGAGACAAAAATCCCTATTAACGTACGAATACAAAATAAATGCCCAGTCTTTGGAAACGGTAACATCCGTCTAGTATCCGGGTGTGACTATTCGAAATGATCTCAAATTGAATGATCAGATTACCCAAGTAACGGGCAAGGTGAACTCTAGATTGCGGTTTAATGGTAGAATCCTGAAGCAATGCAGTCCTTCAACAAAGGAGATTGCTTACAATACGTTACCTCGTCCTGTATTAGAGTATTCTTACCAGTTGTGTCAGATTCAAGAGACTGAGAAGGTCAAAAGATGAGCGACGAGATTCGTGACTGGTACATTTAGCCATCGCGAGAGCGTTACAAATCTCATAGAAAGTTCGAAGTGGGACACACTTTCAGACAGTCGACGCGCCTTAAACGGAAGGGGCTGCTCACTAAATTCAGGAACCCGATCTTCGCCAAAGATGAAGAGCATATATTATTATCACAAACTTTTAAATCGCGGAATGATCACCATTCAAAGCTGAGGGAAATTAGAGCTCGTACTAAGGCGTTCAAACAATCGTTTTTCCCTCTCGCGATCCGCGAGTGGAACAGAGGGGGAATATGACTTCGGCGCGAGTTGTGCTCTCCCCCACACACCGATTGGTGGGTAGAGGAGAATATATGGAGATGTAGAATCGAGAACGCGACCGTGAGATCCCGAGCTGCGAACGCCAGGCATTGTGAAACACCTTTCATATATAGCCTATATGAAGAATGTGTACTTATATTTTATATTGATCGATCATTTCCATAACACAATAAATTCGTTTTAGTCGGCAAAGACGTAACTCATTGAATCAAATAAATAAATTTAAAAAGAGTTGCCGTTATTTGGTTTCCACCCCGAGAGAGATAAGACGTCGGAATGATAACAGGGAGGGTCACAGTAATTAGTCGCTTGAATTTAAATTGTCGGCAATTAATCCAATTACCCGTCGCTGAACGGCAAAGGGATTGTTTACACTGTTCCAAAACCCAGTAAAATTAAGTCTCCATCCACACAAAAATGGTAGGAGTTTCTAATAAACGTAACTCTCTGTTTAAAATATGCTATGTACACTCCTGGAAATTGAAATAAGAACACCGTGAATTCATTGTCCCAGGAAGGGGAAACTTTATTGACACATTCCTGGGGTCAGATACATCACATGATCACACTGACAGAACCACAGGCACATAGACACAGGCAACAGAGCATGCACAATGTCGGCACTAGTACAGTGTATATCCACCTTTCGCAGCAATGCAGGCTGCTATTCTCCCATGGAGACGATCGTAGAGATGCTGGATGTAGTCCTGTGGAACGGCTTGCCATGCCATTTCCACCTGGCGCCTCAGTTGGACCAGCGTTCGTGCTGGACGTGCAGACCGCGTGAGACGACGCTTCATCCAGTGCCTAACATGCTCAATGGGGGACAGATCCGGAGATCTTGCTGGCCAGGGTAGTTGACTTACACCTTCTAGAGCACGTTGGGTAGCACGGGATACATGCGGACGTGCATTGTCCTGTTGGAACAGCAAGTTCCCTTGCCGGTCTAGGAATGGTAGAACGGTGGGTTCGATGACGGTTTGGATGTACCGTGCACTATTCAGTGTCCCCTCGACGATCACCAGTGGTGTACGGCCAGTGTAGGAGATCGCTCCCCACACCATGATGCCGGGTGTTGGCACTGTGTGCCTCGGTCGTATGCAGTCCTGATTGTGGCGCTCACCTGCACGGCGCCAAACACGCATACGACCATCATTGGCACCAAGGCAGAAGCGACTCTCATCGCTGAAGACGACACGTCTCCATTCGTCCCTCCATTCACGCCTGTCGCGACACCACTGGAGGCGGGCTGCACGATGTTGGGGCGTGAGCGGAAGACGGCCTAACGGTGTGCGGGACCGTAGCCCAGCTTCATGGAGACGGTTGCGAATGGTCCTCGCCGATACCCCAGGAGCAACAGTGTCCCTAATTTGCTGGGAAGTGGCGGTGCGGTCCCCTACGGCACTGCGTAGGATCCTACGGTCTTGGCGTGCATCCGTGCGTCGCTGCAGTCCGGTCCCAGGTCGACGGGCACGTGCACCTTCCGCCGACCACTGGCGACAACATCGATGTACTGTGGAGACCTCACGCCCCACGTGTTGAGCAATTCGGCGGTACGTCCACCCGGCCTCCCGCATGCCCACTATACGCCCTCGCTCAAAGTCCGTCAACTGCACATACGGTTCACGTCCACGCTGTCGCGGCATGCTACCAGTGTTAAAGACTGCGATGGAGCTCCGTATGCCACGGCAAACTGGCTGACACTGACGGCGGCGGTGCACAAATGCTGCGCAGCTAGCGCCATTCGACGGCCAACACCGCGGTTCCTGGTGTGTCCGCTGTGCCGTGCGTGTGATCATTGCTTGTACAGCCCTCTCGCAGTGTCCGGAGCAAGTATGGTGGGTCTGACACTCCGGTGTGAATGTGTTCTTTTTTCCATTTCCAGGAGTGTATATTTGTCTTGTCTCCTTTACATCGTAAAAGTAAGATATCGCTTAATGAAAAATAATCTTGTCTCACAATAAATGACTTCGCAACTGTCAGACAGTAATATTGAGTTCCTTACGAAATGTTATCTTACACTTCCACTCAACATCAAAATTACGTTAATCCCCTTCCCCCAGACACTGTCTCAACATAACCTAAACTTTCAATACATTAATCAGAAAGGGAAGATACAGGGAGGCGTTATCAAAAT
The DNA here is from genome assembly GCF_023864345.2 of Schistocerca serialis cubense. Taxonomy (NCBI): domain Eukaryota; kingdom Metazoa; phylum Arthropoda; class Insecta; order Orthoptera; family Acrididae; genus Schistocerca; species Schistocerca serialis. The sequence goes on along the minus strand of NC_064644.1, from coordinate 283,693,054 downwards.
GGTTACTCCGTTGCTGCAAGCGTGATACGGGGTACTAGGACCGCTCCGCGAGCTACGACTTACTAATAGTAAGCAGCCCGCTCGCTGTCGAGTGCGCCGTTCCCTTGCCAAAGTAGCCATTTGCAGAGAGACCCTGTGTTTCCACTTTGTAAATAATGTTAAATGAACGATGAATCATTGTGTACACAATGACTGAACTGATGAAAATAACGTTCAGAAGCAGTCTGCAGCACTGTAGTCAGAAAAAAGTGTGAAAAAGAAGTCGCTATTTCAACTTATATTGGAGATTACGTTTACTCAAGTACACGCTAGCTGAAGACCAAATACTATAAAATTGTGGAAAAGAAGTTACATAAAATTACGCAGTACAGGACAGCACTAAAGACTGATAAACAAACACAAAAGACAGACGCCTAGTAAGAGTCAGGAAATACTGAACAGGAACTCAAAGTGGAAATCTTAGTGAATGATAAAATAGTCTCATTTTCTGCTGCTTCGTAATTTTTAGGCAACTATCTTGAATCGATAACATCCATTTTGCCTCTGTTCGGAAGAAACGAACCTTGCGTTGTTGAATAGCTCTTCATAACATCCCGTCTTTTGATGGGCACTCAATAAAGAAAAATTTTGATTTGTCTGCATATTTGTAGACAGGAAATCCAATATCCGGTCGGGCTTCCTATTCTTTCTAGCTCATTTAGCGTTACCCGAGGTGCACGTGCAGTATTCCATTACGGACGCGAGCTAGTTTATGTACGTTTTATTCCACGGGAACCTAAAAACTACCCTAGATTTGTCGGGACTGTCCTTCCTGCTACTAAGAAGTTTATCCCCCTGGTTACAGAAAGTAATAAATATCAAGTGGTAATAAGCGTTGTGAACAACTTTATGAACAGTACAGCGAAACTGACGACAGCGATATCACGGACGATCTCCTCCAAAGTCGTCAGACTGCTAGAAGTGTACGATGGTGTGAGATTGCAGAAAGGCATGCAGCCTTCTGCGTAAGCTTAGCGGAGCCTCCAATAAAACCTCGCAGAAACCTGGTATTCCAGGTAACCAAATCAATAACGGTATAGTTGAAACATATAGGTCATCCAGAGACAAACAAAATACTTCCAAAATAAAACAAGAACTCACATCTCTAAAACCTCAGTGCATAAACGAATTCAGCTTCGCATCACCATTTAGTAATTGAATTGGATGAGACCTTGAAACAAACATGGTAAAGTACCTGCTCTGAATAATATACACCCATAATTTGTGACAAACATTGGTAATGATGGAAACTAATGGCTAGTCCGCTCCATCTCAAACATCCCAGACAGTGCATCGCTACACAAAAAAAGTTAAAGAGAAAAAAAGCTAAAGAGAAAAAAAAATAGTGGCAATTTTGAAACCAGGTAAACCACCTGACCAATTTCCCTCTTGAGCTGTACTTATACACTCTTGGAGAGGCTAATCTACAATAGAATTAGCGACTTCATTCTGGAACACACCCCAGCCGAGCAAGTGGGTTTCAGGCCACAGGGAAATTTCTGCCACCTGGTACTGGCCCTAACAATTTCAAACTTTTATAGAGGCTGGTTTCCAAGAAAACGTAATGACATATTTCGCGGCATATGACACAGTCTGGAAAGATGGGACGATGTACAAATTATTAAAAACAATCCGATGCCGAAAAATTGTAACTCTCATCAACACCATGATAAACAATAGATATTTTCGTGCTCATTCGGAGAAAATGTGAGCAACGAGAGGAAATTAAGTTTTGGTCTACCACAGGGCTCCGTCTTAGCCGCCCTGTTATTCAACATATTTATCTCCCATGTATCCAGTATCAGATCAACAAAGTTCTGTTACGCGGACGATATCACTCTTGCTTGCAGAACCAAGGATCTTCCTCGAGCGGAGACAGTTCTCACAGACGATCTAGCCATTATGAGCGCCTATTTTGGAAAGTGGCGACTTCAAACCAGTACAAGTAAAACTGAAATATGTATATTCCATCTGACAAACAAGCAAGCTAATGCAGAGCTCAGACTGAATCTTAACGGAAACACTCTTTGCCATAACGAGTACCGTAAGTACCTTGGTGTCACCCTTGACCGCACCTTTTCATATAGATAACATCTTTAAAATCCTGCTGTCAAGGTAAAATCTTGTAACAATATTATTCAAAAATTGTGTGGAACGACATGGGGTGCTTCAGCAGATCCATTGCGCTGTTCTTATCAGCAGCCGAGTATTGTGCCCCGGTGTCGCTGAACAGCTGCCACTTGATCGACGTCCAGTTGAACGGCACAATGCGATTAATAACTGGAGAAATCTCACCAACATCAACTTACTGGCTTCCTCTGCTGAGCATCATCTATCCACCAGCAATCCGCAGAAGCGAGGCCTTGATTAGGAATTACCACAAGCTATAGGAGATCCTGGAATTATCCATACAGGAAGACATACATATCAAGTTTACGACGAAATAGACTCCGTGCAAGAAACCAACCTTTACGGCAAGCAGAAGAGACAGATGCTTGTAATACTGGGGTGAAAGACCTATGGAACCAGAGCTGCCAACTTATTGAAAATTCTGAAGAGTGTGAGTGATCCCAAAAGTATAATTGTGATACTGCTGGCATAGAACTCGACAGGTCAAATTGAACAGAGTATGCACTGGGCACAGACGATGCATAGACACTCTTTACAGATGGAGTGTTACAGAATCTCCGGTTTGCGAATTTGGGGCTCTGAAAGTAACAATAAAGTACATTAGAGATTAATGCCCCTTGCATTCCCACCAGGGAAATTGGAGTGACTTCATATAAGCTGATGATACGACTCTTGCATGGATTAGAAACCTAGATATTGACATTTAGTTAGTTTTGTACGCACTTTCGTATTTTCGTCTTCCTGTTATGTATAGTATTACTAATTTTATGTACCTGTAATGTTAAATTACATATGAGCCATGGGAATAAAAAAAATAAAAACAGAAAACTGGGAAACTGCATCCTTCATTCAGTAGAATTTACTTAGTAGGAATAGTGAAGTAAACATACTTTTATTTTATTCTTGGAGTTCCTTCCGTTGTCTCCCAAACGCTTTAAATCATAGACCAGTATTCAGACCCGTCCCATCAAATGGCGTACTTCAGTTCGGGAACAGTTGCATCACTGCAACTTTAGGTCAGGGCATGTACGCGAGCGCTTCACTGACCGAGCACTGGACGGCACAATTGAGTCTTCAGAAGTGTCTCGCATTTTCCAAGTGATCAGTCATTACTGTAAAATACGAAATACAGTTTCTGTAGCTAACAAGCCGACACATATTTCAATACATAATTAAAACCTGTAAAGTGCTTAGTACAAACTATTGGTCGATTTTTGATCGTACTGAGGCTGACAAATAGGTTTGTGACATCGCAGTAGTAACTTAGCAACGTATGTTTTGGGCGACATAACGAAAGGACCACTGACAGGGACCTCAAGTATCAGATTACACACTTTACATACTGACATTCAAAGTGACCCACCAATCCCCCCCTCGCCTCCCCCCCTCTCCTTCAGTACATCTACATGATTACTCTGCAATTCACATTTAAGTGCTTTGCAGAGGGTTCATCGAACCACAATCGTACTATCTCTCTACCATTCCACTCCTGAACAGCGCGCGGGAAAAACGAACACCTAAACTTTTCTGTTCGAGCTCTGATTTCTCTTATTTTATTTTGATGATCATTCCTACCTATGTAGGTTGGGCTCAACAAAATATTTTCGCATTCGGAAGAGAAAGTTGGTGACTGAAGTTCCGTAAATAGATCTCGCCGCGACGAAAAACGTCTTTGCTCTAATGACTTCCATCCCAACTCGCGTATCATATCTGCCACACTCTCTCCCGTATTACGTGATAATACAAAACAAGCTGCCCTTTTTTGCACCCTTTCGATGTCCTCCGTCAATCCCACCTGGTAAGGATCCCACACTGCGCAGCAATATTCTAACAGAGGACGAACGAGTGTAGTGTAAGCTGTCTCTTTAGTGGACTTGTTGCATCTTCTAAGTGTCCTGCCAATGAAACGTTAAGCCTGGGAAAGACCGCCGCCACCCATCCAACTATAGGCCGATCAGCTTGCTACCCCATCTCAGCAAACTGTTCGAGAGGCTCCTGCTTCGCCGGTTACAAGTCCACATCGATGCTGAGGAACTCATGCCGCCGGAACAGTTCGGCTTTCGCAGTGGCCACTCCACCACGATGCAGATCCTTCGGGCTGTTGAATATATCGCCCAGACGTTCAACCAGCGCGACTATTGTGGGGCAGTCCTCTTCGACGTCAAGAAGGCGTTCGATAGCGTGTGGCACCAGGGACTCTTATGGAAAATACACCGACTGCACTTCCCGAAGGCCTACGTCCGTCTGATTGCGTCCTACTTGGAACACCGCACCTTTGCTGTACGAGTAGAAGATCGCCTCTCCAACGCCCGCCCTATCCGAGCTGGCGTCCCTCAAGGCTCTGTACTCGGACCGGTCCTCTACTGCTTGTTTACGTCGGACCTGCCAACACCTCCACGGGTCGAAAAAGCTGTGTACGCGGACGACACGATGTTGTTCTCTAGAAGTCGGTGGCGCGAGGTGCTGATCCCTCGCCTTCAGGCAGCTTGTCACGCCTTGCAAGATTGGGCTGCGAAATGGCGCATTGCATTTAATCCAGCGAAGACGCAGGCCATTGTCTTCACGAGGAAGAGGACTGCACCGGAACGACGACTCCGCCTCTACGACGTCGAAATACCGTGGAGTGACACCGTCCGCTACCTGGGGGTCCTCCTGGACAAGAGGTTGACCTGGAAGCCTCACATTGATGACGTGAGGCTCAAGGTTATTCAACGGATGGGCGCTCTCTACCCATTCCTCAATGAACACTCTGAGTTGACGCCGGCGAATGGCCTTCTCATCTTTCGCCTCTACCTCCGCCCGCTGTTTGATTATGCGTGCGAGGTCTGGGGCTGCGCAGCGAGGACACATCTTCAACGCCTCCAGAGTCTGCAAAACAAGATCCTGCGGCGGGTCTTCCATGTGCACTCGCAGTTCCCCCATGAATACCTCCACGAGGCAGCCGACGAGGACACCGTGCTGGAAAGGCACAAGAAGAGTGCCAGACGGTTCTATACCCGGACGAGGGTTTCTACGAACCCCCTCATCAGAGCGCTGGGAGCTCCTGCTAATCCCAGAGACCGCTATCGACGGCCAGTGGCCATGCTCGACAGATGAAGACTTGAAGCAGAAAAGCACTGCCATCCCCCTTCATACCCTGACGCCCAAAGGAAGCCCAACACCTGATGAAAACATGACGTCCCGCACACACTGATGTTACACATTAAATAAAGATGACAACATACCCACATGACACCTCAGCAGAAGCAGAAAATGCCGCAAGGTAAACTCTGCACCAAGCAGCTAATTTAAGTTAGCCTTAAGTACGCGGATGGAGCCAATGAAACGCAACCTTTGGCTCGCCTTCCCCACAATATTATCTATGTGGTCTTTCCAACTGAGGTTGTTCGTAATTTTAACACCCACGTACTTAGTTGAATTTACAGCCCTGAGAATTGTACTATTTATCGAGTAATCGAATTCCAACGGATTTCTTTTGGAACTCATGTGGATCACCTCACACTTTTCGTTATTTAGCGTCAACTGCCGCCTGCCACACCATAGAGCAATCTTCTCTAAATCGCTTTGCAACTGATACTGGTCTTTGGATGTCCTTGCTAGACGGTAAATCACAGCATCATCTGCGAACAACCTACGAGAACTGCTCAGATTGTCACCCAGGACATTTATATAGATCAGGAACAGCAGACGTCCCAGGACGCTTCCCTGGGGAACACCTGATATCACTTCAGTTTTACTCGATGATTTGCCGTCTATTACTACGAACTGCGACCTTCCTGACAGGAAATCACGAATACAGTCGCACAACTGAGACGATACCCCATAGGCCCGCAGCTTGATTACAAGTCGCTTGTGAGGAACGGTGTCAAAAGCTTTCCAGAAATCTAGAAATACAGAATCAACTTGAGATCCCCTTTCGATAGCGGCCATTACCTCGTGCGAATAAAGAGCTAGCTGCGTTGCACAAGAACGATGTTTCCTGAAACCATGCTGATTACGTATCAATAGATCGTTTCCTTCGAGGTGATTCATGATGTTTGAATACAGTATATGCTCCAAAACCTTACTGCAAACCGACGTCAATGATATAGGTCTGTAGTTCGATGGATTACTCCTACTATCCCTCTTAAACACTGGTGCGACCTGCGCAATTTTCAAATCTGTAGGTACAGATCTATCGGTGAATGAGCGGTTGTATATGATTGCTAATTTGGGAGCTATTGCATCATCGTAATCTGAAAGGAACCTAATCGGTATGCAGTAAACAACCGGGAATTGACCAAAGACACCCAGGGGGAAACCACCACACTTAAATTTAAGGTAATGACGTACCTGGTACCGGATTAGTGGTATAAAATTGGTGGGAAACATCAGGACAAATGCGAGCACATTACAATGGCGTAAAGCCCCATGGTCCCAAAAGATCTGTGCTCCTCCTCGTCCTCCTTCCCCCTCATTATCCTTTATAACTAGCTCATCTGTGAAGGACTCTTAATTTGAGGTCTACGCGTCATGGGGAAAGGTTCAGGTTCGTTATAAACGAATTATTAATAACTCTGTATCATGACAGGATGTCAAGATGACTACAATAATGTAACAAAATAACCATCAGTTCATCACCAAAAAATTCTCTATTTGCAGATCATTAATTATATTTTATCCATGCTTTTGAAAATCCATTTTATATAATTTTTGTATTTACAATCATTTTTTAACCACAGTACTTTTTTACATACAATATTTTTCCATTTTTTGTGTACTTATAGCTACATACACATAGGATGAATTTACTTTTCTTCTAAAGGCTTATGACTATCAGCTACATATACAGGATGAATCACCTAAAGCTTGCACAGCAAAGACTGCGGAAATAAAAACTGCTATTGATATGCGGTATAATAGATTGGTTGCATGAGACTCATATTTTAAGCCAATAAACAGACCATAGTAATAATTATACAGTCTAATCTTTCTGAAAGTATAAGCTTTTTTAAAAAATGGAAACATGCCCATTCAATTTATCAAACTAATAGTGGGGTAAATTAGAATGTCATTGGTGTTCGTTGCAGGATCCTAGTACGGATCACTTACGAGGTATCGTATTTGAAAAAGTTCCGACTTACACAATATTTGTGGAAGCACACAACACACGTGCATACACTAGTTATATGGATTCTGACCAGTAACGAGACAATTGACCATCACAGGTTGTGTTCAAAATTACCACCGGCAGCGGCAATACGCACTTCCAATCGGTATGGAAGATATGCTCCACACGTGCTAGTATTTCAGCGGAGATGTCCGAGCTGGCTCCAGTAATAGTTTGCTCCCTATCGTCCACTATACTTGTTATGTCCTTTTAGACAGAGTCTTCCACCTTTCCCTCAAAAAATAAATAAATAAAAGTATACAGGCGTCAGCCTGCCCGGCTAGCCGCGCGCTCTAACGCGCTACTTCCCGAGAGGTAAGTCGTGACGGTCCCAGCACGAATCCTGCCGGCGAATTGGTGTCGAGGTCTGGTACGCCAGTCAGCCTGTAGATTTTTTTCAATGTCTGTAAATAAACTGTCATGCATGTGTGTATTACAAACATTTCAGACTATCTTTCACGCCATTGGCACACATTCATTTTACGTTTGACAGCAAGAAACAGTAATTCAAGAAAACGAAGCTTTTTTGTACTCTTTGACATGACCCCTTTTACCAGTGCGATGCTACCTCATACTAGCGTTTACATAACAAATCGTGAAAGCCTGTCTCGCCCTGTGTAGGTGAGAGATTGAAATATCATTAAAAGATTTTGCCAAAATGAAAAATAACGAAACACTTGTCAATAATCATTCTGCAGTGCCCAGGCCATCTCTTCACTCGCCCAGTGGCACGTCGTTGATATCAGTTTGATAGGATAATTAATTAAATTGATCGTGAGTGTCACTTTGCATTGAGAATAATTTATTTATTTTTTTTTGCTTTTTTCTTTATCAGTCGGATTACACTCACCAGCTATTTATTACAACTGGGAAGTCACGGAGGGAACACGATGTTCTTTCGAGGAACACTACTGAGAAATGACATTCGAAGCTGATCACAGAGTGATTCTGGAGCCCACAGCGTATATTTCGCATACGAACTGCCCTATTAAATCACGCTCATAACGACTATGTTACCGTCACCCTGCATAAAAAGCCACCTTGAGTCTACAGGCACACACACGAATTGCTGGTCACTGAAAGTGTTACACTTTCAGGGTGAAATGCTGTCTGCGATTTGGAATCAAGTCAATCCATTCTACCACGAAATCTTTTAATGGTTACAGCCACTGGTGAATCATATTCATGCCACCCTCGTGCCTCGAAACGAGTTATGCTTTTTTTTTCGAATATATCTGCTAAGTATCCCATACACTAAAACTCTGGCACTGCTTTTAGACAGTCCCTCTGCACTTTATAACTGCTCCTAAATCTCTGCCCCGCCCTCCCTGCAGTTTAGTCCATGTGATCGTCCCAATTAAAGTCTGATCTATACGGAAGTCGTAGACTCCTATACCTAAGACCTCCTGCAGCCTGTGTGGAAACAGGACGAGCTGAGTTAATGCAACAAGAGCGCGTTTTGATCACTCGGAGGAAATGGGAACATGGCGTCATAGCTCCGCCGAGCTTGAACACTGTGTAAGGACAGCGCCAAACGAAGGTTTCCCCTGCAACACGAGGTAGTAGGAGAGATAGTACGAGCACTTATGGTGGTGTTTCTTGTTCGGAAAATTAGGGAGACTGCACATTATACATGGCATGGAGGAAAGATGAAGATTCTGTCACACATCTCCAAACTACATACAAGTAGTCCGAAGATCTGTGTCTCTCAAGCTGCATTTATGTCTATCACACAAACATATGTTGTGATCCTATTAAATATACAAGTATTGATTCATTGGAGCAGGTGGTTCGTGATCGAAATCGATTCCAGAGACTGGTGTAATGTTTCATCACCTGTACTGTAGGATGGCCATATCCAACAGACTTTCTATCACACGAGAGGGTTTCTATACTACTCCTTCATAAGCAGTTTGATACATTGTTTTTTTCTGTTGTGACACCGCCATACATTTTGTTTTTTCTACCATGACTTAGAGACCTGTGTCAACTGCTGCTAAACTGACATTAACATGTTTCGATCCTCTGGCTCACAGAAAACTGGACATCACATGGCATAAACTATACAGCTTCCACACCACAGGCTGGTAGAAATAAAACACAGACTCGATGTTTCTCATTGACAAAAATGTGGAAGACGTCAAAATGTATGGAAACTGGAAGAGTTTGGGGAATTGTTGATCGCTTTCAGCAACTATTCTAAGGTGATTCCCTATACAGTTAATGTCATCTTTTCATCCAAAGTGTAACGGATGTCTCAGTGCTCCGTTTCGAAAAGCATTGTTCCTTTATTATGCAGTCATGTACATGAATACTGTTGTGGTGTTCACCACTGCCGGAAGGTGCCGTTCACAACATGCATGAGGTAGCAGAAATAAAAAGAGGTACTGTTGTATAATTGGTGAAAGAAGTAAAAATTAAAAGAAGACATGTGTAGGGTATCAGAGCATATGGAAATAGGATGAGCCTGTAGCAATGAGGAAACGTTTCCAAACAACTGTATCAAGGTGATGACCTCTACATTTAATCCCATGTTCCACAGTGACAAGTAGCAGATATCGAGTCTTCCGTCAAGGTTCCCTCCATCTCAACGGAGTGGTGGCAGTCAATCGTTATGTGGTAATCAAGAGCATACTGAGTGGATGGTCGGGACTGGAAAGACGCTATTGACATGAAGCGATGAACTGTAATACAGACCGCAGTTGATAGCGAGATCAATTTTAGCAGTTTTACCCAAAAGTCGGAGAGAGCAGTATCCACCACAAGCTACTGGAGCACGTTTTGACCACTTGGTGGAAGTGGAAACATGTTGTGGTTCCGCCACCCATGTACAATGTGTAAGGTCAGCGTCAAATGAAGCCTGCTCCTGCAACACGATGACAGTACAAACATTTACAGTGGTTCCAGAATGAGATTTTCACTCTGCAGCGGAGTGTTCGCTGATATGAAACTTCCTGGCAGATTAAAACTGTGTGCCGGACCGAGACTCGAACTCGTGACTTTGCCTTTCGCGGGTAAGTGCTCTACCAACTGAGCTACCCAAGCACGACTCACGCCCCATCCTCATAGCTTTAGGAGACGACGTACTGGCAGAAGTAAAGCTGTGAGGAAGGGGCGTGAGTCGTGCTTGGGTAGCTCAGTTGGTAGCGCACTTGCACGCGAAAGGCAAAGGTCCCGAGTTCGAGTCTCGGTCCGGCACACAGTTTTAATCAGTTACAGTGGTGTTTCTTGCTTTGAAAATTAGGAAGACTAAATACTGAAGCAGATCCGTGTCCCTCAGGATCCAATCATGTCTATCACCCAAACATTCAATTGTCGTTATTCTGTACCATCCAGCAGAGAAAATTACGAACTATGTAAGTTCCCTTAATTTCATCCAATAGATTTGTACCGCATCTCTCTCTTCCAATATATCTATGTGCCAACACCGAGCCTATGTGGCGATCCTATTAAATATACAGGTATTTATCCATTGGAGCAGGTGGCCAGTGATGGATGCCGCTTGCACAGACCAATGTAAAGTTTAATCGCCTGTGCTGTACGAGAACCTTCTCACACCTGTTATCCGTCGCAGGAGAGGGACCCTGTTTCGTTTCTTGCTACTCCGCCTTTTCTGCTGTAACACACTTTGTACATTGCCATACTTTTTTTTCTGCCACGACTTCGACACCTGTGACAGATTCTAAACTGACATTAACACGTTTCGTCCATTGACTCCTCCAGGAATCTAGATATCGCCCAGTGTATATCAAATTAAGTGATGATCAGCAATGTACCTGAACTATTGGGATGGAAAAGACACCATCGATGTACTGTAATAATAAGCATCATAATTGATAGTGTGATCAATTTTAGCAATCCTTTCGTAATTTCAACACTGATCAACGATGTGACACCATGCTTACCAGTTTCTGTATCATCACAAAACAGCCCCTCCACAGCTTTGCGAGTACCATTGCGAATGTAAGTATATGACTGTGCAGTATATTCATTCATTGTTAATTCTCGAACATATACACCAAAGTGTACCAGACAGCGACCTACGTATCTCTAGCACTTAGATCATAGTGCATAACTTACGATCTTTCGCTATGTGGATGGTAGTCACAGGCCTTTCTTGCTTTCTTAGAATAAAGTCAGAGATCAAAAGGTCTCCTCGCATTGTCTTTGACCAACGGTCCAAGCAGCTGACCAGATGTAGAGCGCTAAATTCAACAGTTTCTTGTAAGAACAGAGCGAACCGAGGATGTAACTGCTATTCTACGCCCAACCAAGATCACGAGATTTCTCCAGATGCTCGAATGCTGAAGAGGTTAGCACCCCTTATCGGTGTGCAGTAAGTATGAAACTGTTGTGATGATATAACAGACGGTTAAGAATAAGAAACAGGAGGTTTTATGCAAGATGGAGCTCCAGACTGACATAGTTTGCTGCTTTTTATGTAAAGCAACTGAGCTATCAATTCCAAAGTACTGTTCTAGTGTCTGGAATCATTAACAAAGGGTACTGGTAAGAGAGAACATAAGCACATGCACTCCTAAGGCTACAACGTTCTGGACTTTGCAGTTTACAACCTATTAGTCGGATAGAATGCAACACTGTTACTATCATAATGTAAGAAATATATTTCCAGCGCATGACATACATTCTACTTGCAGGTTTCTCTCAGATAAACTGTGGTGATAAACTGTAATATGAAAAACTACTTCCTTACAACTTCAATTCCTTGTGATACACGTACAATATAGCTTTCCACTATTGACTTCCGATGATGGTTCAAAAATGATACTATGCTCGCAACAGTTCTATATAAATGACCTTTTAATAACAGAGAATGCCTCTTACAAGGAAAGAGACAAACGCATAGCAGCGGTATTCGACATATGAAATTACACGTCATACCACCACTAACTTCGTAAACAGGACATCTCTCAAGCAGATGTTTATGTGGGGATTCTAGTACCTCACAAACACCTGTCGCTAACTCAGAATCACCGTAGTTATGAAACTGAAGACTCGATGCTATGCACAAAATTCGACAGGGGGATGGAGTGCGTCGCATAAATTTTTGTTCGCCTAGAGGAATGTGTTGAAACAGGATGGAAGTCCTCTGATGACTGAGAAGTTTGCTGTTAACGATCGCAAGTAGACAGTGCTCTAAGTCATACACAGAATAGGCAGTTGTATGCGAGTCAAACACAGGTTATGTCACACAACTGACGCATCTCGAAAAAACAACGAAAAAATTGTCAGATGACCTACAGTGACATGTCCGTCTCTCTAGAATGCATCATGAGTCTACCGTTAAATCCTACCTCGTTAGAAATCCATTTCACCCTATCACTCCATCCAGTCTCTGTCATCCTTTAACGCATATGCACCTAAGTTTAGAGGCAGATGGTTCTCCTTTTTTTCCAGGAAAGCATCAAACAGAGCAGTCAACTCGTACATGTCACTAATAGCTCAGTAGACATACAGTATAACGTTGCCTTGACGAAAAAAAAGGGTTGTATCCCCAGTTCACGTTAGTTCCATGTTCCAAAATTGCTTGTAAATTTAGTACAGCTGCCAACACCTAGCTCAAATGCACTACTTTTCTAGTCGGGCGGTATAGCTTTGTTCATTCTGAAACGGATGAATAATCTGACACGCCCAATTCCAGCTGCAACCCTCGAAATATATCTCGATGTTTTTCTTAGGAAGGAGCTGTGGCGGAAGGCGCTAACTTTGCGTTCTTTTTCTTTTTGGTGCAGACAGCTGGTGTGGGATAAACCAAAAAAATTCTGTGAAACAAGTACAGGCCACTTACCGAAAGACTGAAATGTTTGTAATATACACATGCATGGCAGTTTATTTACAGACACTGAACGCGAGAGGTGCTCTCAGGTTGTATAATTTGTTCAACAAGCTGGAAGAACCTGCTTAATATGCATTTTCTTTCCTTCGAGTTTAAATTTTCGCTTTTTCTTTGTTCCGTTGATGGTTTCGAAATAACGAGGACATTCTGCAGTGATCAACTGTTCCCGCATCAAAACAGTTGATGTTTTTTTCCCTGATTTTATGCAGGGTACGCATGTCCCTGCTGATCATTTGTGATCAGTGGCGGTACAATTCCCTGAATGTCACAAAATAATGAAATGCGACTACAGTCAACCGTAAAAACTATACCGATTTTGCTCATAAAACTACAGGAAAATGGACTCTTCTTATTTTCGTGAAAAGAGGACATTTATCATGATAGCAAATGTGTTTTGCCTTTTTTAATAGATGCTTGATTACAGCTGCGTTGATTTCAAACACAACTGTTCTCCATCACCGAATGGCGGGCTGCTAAGGGCGTGGGGCTGGGGGGCATGTTTGCTGTGGTGGTCGCCCAACATAGCCGCTCTCTTTCCGAGCGGGGCAGCAGGTGGGTGCTCCGTCTCTATAATTTACACGAACAAGTTGCACTTGAGGCTGCCGTCCTTTTACATCCTATTGTTTAGTTGAATGTACACACTACTGTGTTATCATAGGAGGGTCTCCTTAAGGCGGCGGCCAGATAGTGGACAGCAGAGTCCTGATCTGGATCATTCACAAGAAGGGCCAGATTATGCCTGTAAATTTCCCTTTTGTGCTAAGGGGCGCTACATCAAAAGCATGCCACATATCGTGAGTATTTTTGGGGTCTGCAGATGTACGTGTGCAGGCATAAAAACAACAAAATCTTTGAAATAGCCATTTGGAGCGTCCTCCACATGGGCTGGTTTATGCTACCTTATTTCCCGTTTTTGCTCTCTAGGATCGTTGCCTAAAGCAGCGAACAGATGATGGCGGCAAAGGGCGGACAGCAGCGTGCTTGCACTGCGAGGCAGTCAGCAGAGAAGCTGGCCATTTTAAGGACTATGTGTTTCCCTGTAGGAGGATGGAGGGAGGGAGGAGTGGTGGGAGGGAGGAAGGGGGCCTCAATTATCGGCAGTTTGTGGACGCCTAACGAAGAGAACGCACATTGAACTACTGCCTCCTCTGCAGTCTTTCGGAATGACGATTATCGCCAGTGCATGAACTGCCTTATGACCTGTTCATTACAAGTGCTTGCTTTTTCAAGACAATTTAGAAGCATAAATTGGAACTGTGATGTATGATTTTTCCACCAGTAGCGGTAGTGTGTTCTGGCTTCTATTACCGGGGCTGCAAGGTGGTTTTTGCGCAGGTATCTGCAGTGAACTCTGACATCAAACAGTGATAGATACTATATGCTCACAGGTAATAGTCTTTTTAAACTCCTCTCTGTGCAACACCAGCATCTCATCAGTTGAACATATTTCCTGACAAAAAGAATTGAGATAGTACTTGACACCCCAGCCTTTTTCCCGCCAGCTTGTCGGTGTAGGGCAGAATTTGAGTGTGTCTGTCGCTAGTGATATTGCGATTTTTTTTCCCACAAGGATAAGGCCAGTTGTATGACATCGTCAGTTTTCTCACTGTATTTGCTTTAAGCCGTCATTGCGTAGCGCTGTGCATATCATTGTGTGATTACGACACGTCTTTGTAGTAAATTACGTATTTAGTATAGATTTTTGCGTCAGTTTCCCGACCAAAATAAATAAAGTACGCAAACCTAGCCTCCATCTCCTGCATCTGGACGGTTTCCATTTCTTGGTAAGTGCACTTGGGCTTTACATCCAGGAGCACCAGCTTTCGAGTCCCAGAAAGGGCACTGTCATTTTTATTTTCGAGTCAATTCTAAGCACCTCTGATGGTTTAATCGAGTTAGATGGGTGCTCTTAGGCTTTTCACGCAGGACAAGGGTTTGAGTCCTGGAAAAGGAACCGCCAATTATAATTTTCCACCAGTTGCTGGGTATTGAGTAAGGAATGGGGTTGGATGTAAACACAGACCTAGGACAAAGAATTTCCCACCAAAATTCGAAATTCTCGCCAATAGATTAGGTTGTGGGGATGGGGGTGCATGGCTCAAATGGCTCTGAGCACTATGGGACTTAACTTCTGCGGTCATCAGTCCCCTAGAACTTAGAACTACTTAAACCTAACTAACCTAAAGACATCACACACATCCATGCCCAAGGCAGGATTCGAACCTGCGACCGTAGCGGTCGCGCGGTTCGAGACTGTAGCGCCTAGAACCGCTCGGCCACCCTGGCCGGCTGGGGGTGCATGTGGAGAGGGTAGGCGGAGGAGGTGGCGGGGGAACACGTGCAGCTGAGAAAAACATTTGTCATCCGATTTCGGGTGTGGGTTTGGGTGTAGGCATGTTTGGGGGTAGATGTGGGCGGGGTGGTGGGGGTGGGGTTGGGTGATTAAATGATCAATTTAATTAATTTGCATGTCAATTTGTTATCAAAATTGCGCTATCGCAACTCCCTACTACTTATGCCTTCAACCAGACAATCGTTGGGACATGTTTCTAGGCAACCTGATCAGGATTAATTACTTAGACACACCGTCCAGCTAGTGCAGCATGGTGGAGCTTCCCTGCTGTTTCGGGGCGGCATTATGTGGGGCCGACGTACACCGCTGGTGGTCACGGATGGCACCGTAACGGCTTTAGGATACATGCATGCCATCCTCCGACCGATAGTGCAATGATATCGGCAGCTTATTGACGAGGCATTCGTTTT
Organism: Schistocerca serialis cubense; assembly: GCF_023864345.2. Taxonomy (NCBI): domain Eukaryota; kingdom Metazoa; phylum Arthropoda; class Insecta; order Orthoptera; family Acrididae; genus Schistocerca; species Schistocerca serialis. The sequence goes on along the minus strand of NC_064644.1, from coordinate 283,677,116 downwards.
CTTGGACGACCATTCGCGCCCCCAACGAGCACATCTTGTGAATGACTTTCTTCAGGGTAATGACATCGCTCGACTAGAGTGCCTATTATGATCTCCAGACATGAACCCTATTGAACACGCCTGGGATAGATTGAAAAGGTCTGTTTATTGACGACTTCACCCACCAGCCACTCTGAGGGATCTACACCGAATCGCAATTGAGGCGTTTCACAGTGTGGACCAACAGTGCCGTGATGAACTTACGGGTATTATGTCAGGATGAATACAGGAATGTATTAATGCAATAGGACTGACTACCTGGTATTAGAGGTACTGGTGTGTGCAGCAATCTGGACCACCACCTCTGCAGGTCTCGCTGTATGGTGGTACAACATGCAATGTGGGGATTTCATGATCAATATAAAGGGCGGAAATGATGTTTATGTTGATCCCTATTCTAATTTTCTGTACTTGTTCCAGAACTCTCGGACCCGAGGTGACTGAATAATTTTTTTTGACGTGGGTTTAAAATAACTTGGGATCGGCGTGTTCAGCTTCGCAAAGTCACAGTGGAAACGGTACATGTGGAGTCTGAACAGGTCCAGAACATGCATGACATAGAGAGGATTCGTGAACTGAAATGAAATCTTGCCCATTCCATAGTGATTAGCCCTTCAATAAAGATCTTTACCGGCTTAAAATTTGGGCTGGCGATATACTCTCTTGAGCCATAGCGTTCACTTCACAGGAAAAGTAAATGAAATTCGCGGTATTCACTAACATTATCCATGGTTTGTAAGAAAACTAAGTTGTTCGTCAACTTGTAAATTTTTTTTTCAAATTCTCACTATGCAAGAGCCCTAGGTTCGGGGTTAATATCAATGCACACCTTCAACGAGCAACGCTTCACGCTTGAACCATTTCACGGCACTCGTCATTCCTGGCTTGGCTGCATGTAGTTGAGTCCATCATGCCAGTGGGTGGGATAATCGAGTTCTGCGTCCAGGAATTGTCCGTCACCAGCATGTTCAGCCACATCTTTGATGTTTCAAATGGCTGTTTGACCACCAGCTGCTTTTTTAAATTTCTGATCCAAATATCGACCGGTAACAATCATAGATAATCTCCGAGGACTAGTGTTACAACAATTGATCTTTTCGTTCAGAATGATTATTTCCTGTTCTGGCACCTATCAGAACCCTCCAAGTAGCCACCTCGTAGAGGTTTGCATTCAGGTAAAGGTAGTACCTTAGATCTTCAGATGGCCTGTATTCTTCTTCATCAGTTAGCTTTGGTACGTCTGTGCATGCACTGGCAATGCTCCCTACGTATCTCGTGTTCAAAGAAGAGTAGAATGTCAACATCGGCCAGCAGTCTGATGCTGGCCCGTGTCTTCCAGAACATTGCGTCCCACGAAAGCCATGGCACTGTGAGATAGATGGCAGTATCCAGGTAGTATGTGTCCTAGCATACGCTCCAGAACGTTTCAGAGATGTCTCTATCAGATGTACATCTGTGTTCATTTAGAATCTAGCATATTCTCTGAAATCAGGGATGCTGCACTGTTGCCAAATATACGCCGGGTGTTCATACTCCACTTCGATTACGGCAGTGCCCATTCTATGATTGGAGAATGTGGTTACATTGGTCAATGGGTTTTCGTGGAGTCTCTCCATCAAAACCTGATGTCCATACGGAAATACCTCCTTCTTTGTCATGAACTGAAATTTTGCATGACTTTTATCTTAGTAATATGAATATTTATGTGGTGTCACCGCCTGACACCACACTTGCTAGGTGGTAGCCTTTAAATCGGCCGCGGTCCGTTAGTATACGTCGGACCCGCGTGTCGCCACTATCAGTGATTGCAGACCGAGCGCCGCCACACGGCAGGTCTAGAGAGACTTCCTAGCACTCGCCCCAGTTGTACAACCGACTTTGCTAGCGATTGTTCACTGACAAATTACGCTCTCATTTGCCGAGACGATAGTTAGCATAGCCTTCAGCTACGTAATTTGCTACGACCTAGCAAGGCGCCATTATCAGTTGCTATTGATATTGTGAAGAATGTACAGACAAGAGCTACGTTCAACAATGATGGATTCAAGTTAAGTATTCCACCAAGTACCACCTTTTTCTGAAGTCTGAATTCCCTGTCCTGTTCCAGACCTCACGCCAGCCTGCGTGAGTTTAAACGCGTGCCTTTCGGCTTCCTCCAAACTCCGTGGGTTGGCTCCTGCCAATCCACAACAATTTATATATGTGTTAGAGAGAGAGGGAGAGAGAGAGAGAGGGGGGGGGGGAGAGAGAGAGATTGATTTTTGATTGAGATTTTTACTTTAAGTCGTAACTGTTACCTGAATTTTGGTTGCTGCGTCCTTGAGTGATCAGCTTCTGAACCAATTGGTGACGTGTTACAATTTAAAGGAAGTTATTGTTCTTTAACGTTTAAAATACGACTCTGTTAGTTACTTGGACGTATTGCGGATAGCTTTGAGCCCAAGTTTTCGTAGCTTTTCGTACCTAAGGGACCAATGTTGTAGAAAATTAGATCAAACAGCAATCTGCTTATCGTGAGAAAAGAAGATTGCTTGGCACACAAACTTCCCTCAAACTACACATCCTGCTGCATCAAAATTGGTCAGTGGAGTTCAGCACCATACTATTGTACAAGAACATAATCCAATTACTGTATTTAAGAAATTATGAGAGGTTGTTACTTATTGAATGAAAATTATAGAGAACGCATTTCTTTTCCTGTATTTTAGTGAACTTTGTACACTTACGTTTCTGTCGATTGATAGACAGCGACGACAACGAAGTTCACCTCCTTTTCCAAAAACAAGATATTTCAATTCTTCACTTCCAAAAAATTTGTATGCATAGATGTTTGGCAACACTTATACATACTTTACTCGGTTTTATCACTAAAATATCAATTTTCATTAAATGTACCAATACGTTCTGAGCGACGGCCTAGCAACACGTTCTCTTTTCACAAGATACAGTCCTCTTTTTCTTATAAATCAATTGTCTTTTTTTTTAGACTTCATACTCAAAGATTCACAACTACTATCATTGCGGAGATTGCGCGCTTAGGAGTTTCTTGCTGTCTAGCTGCGCTTCACTTCACTTTAAGTACTTTTTGAATCAAATTTACATTTACGGTATTTACATACATTACTGAGCTTCTAAGAATAAAATCAGACGCAAATTAGTTAAAAAAAGGGGGCAGTGAGGCTCACATATCGTTACATAGTGATAGTAATATCTTCCCGAAGGATTATCTCAAGAAATTTCTGAAGAGAAGTATGTGTCAAGTGAAGTGAATCCGGAAAGTGGAGCGTTAATCTTGGAGTAAGTCTCTGGAAAAAGAACTGTACATCTCAACGGTGTCATGGAAGACACTGATCTTAGCAACGTACTGCAAAAAATCAACCAAGTGTTGAAAAAAAAGTGGGCGTCATACCATCTCAAACTGTGGAAAAACACTGGTATACATAGTGGCAGCTAGTGCCTCACACTGCATGTGTCGTGAACTACACCGCGGAACTTCTCCGTTAGATGACGAAGTTCTCTGCATGGAGCTTTCGCTTCTCATGGGCAGCCCACACATTTGAAACCTGACTGCCTGTTCGAACAAGGCACCATTTTCCTCCGAGTTGGTCATGCGGACCTCGTTGGGATAAATGGCACCGATTTTCCACGCAGGTTTTAAGAACTCAGCGAGCTGCCATTTAACAGGATTCTCCCTTATGTAAGATTAGAACTTGTTGCAAGTAGAGTCATAAGAGCACACCACTTTGTACTTTACGGCATATGGTAGATTAGATTCTATTAAGGTAATATGGGAGACGCAGGGGCGCCTTCACAACACGCCATATGAGCTAGGAGGCACTCGAATTTGGCGTGCAACATTGACATACGCATGAATAAAACGCGTAAATAAAACGACATAGTCTTTCTAAGACCACCCACGTCAGCAACACTCTCAGTACCACGCAAACCACGTTGTGAAGCACGTTCTAAATGTATTTGTCAGAGACATCGACACTCATAGAGCCGAGTGGTGTCTCGTCACTGCTCTAGCGCCTGAGGGTAGGCAGTACCAGTTAAGGGTTATCGAAGAGGTTGCAGGTTCGGGTCTTGTACCAGTTTCCTTGAATGGTATTTAACTGTCATAAAATGTTTTCACATTATATACCACAGCAAAAATTGTAGTTGAACTCCACTCCAGTGTTTAATGCTGTAAGGAACTTCATCCTGCTGCTCATCGCATTGCGAACACACTTTCTGGAGTCCAAAATGTGTGGTAATCAACGCCGCAAAAGAAGAGGTGGTTTCATTGATGCCCCTTATGCCACCTTCTGAGGGAATTTCGTATCAAACCTAAGCGGCGGTAAATCTGAAATGATTTCCTTGGCCACCTGTAGGACAACCATGTGATTTCGCGGTTGTGAGATCCATCATAGAGGCATCAGAAAAAGAGGTAAACTGAGAGAAAGACATCTCCACAATGGTGTTGGTCAGAATTCTGGGAACATTTGGTGCAATGTGATTTCATGGCTCCCACTTCACATCAACTTCTGGCCTATGGTTTTTTTTTCGCATTACTCGGCAGCGTCGCTTAGCTCTAGAGTGACAACACTTGGCACCACGCATTTGCACCTTACAGAAGGAGGTTTGCAGATATCCTTCAGCCAAATTTTAGAAATGCGTCGCAATAGGAAACGATTACTGGGCTTCGAATATGTGATTTCCTTCTTGGCGCAGTATATTCACACACATTTTTTTTTTTTTTTTTTTTTTTTTTTTTTTTTTTGCAACACCCTGGTTCCCAGAACTCTTGAAGATAGACGTTGCCTGTGGATATTGCATCACAGACACAGTCCCTTTGATTGTTTAGGGACGTCACTATACCCGTCCCAAGACGTAAACAACAATGCACGAACAGCGCCTATTAGACGGAGGTCAGACAGCTTATCAGTTCGTCATTTCACGAGGAAGGAGGTACACTCTCGTGTTGTGAGTAGTTCAACCATGTCTAGACGGTGAGTACCGCGGTTCGATAGCGACGGCATTGTTACTTTGTGCCGGGAAGGGCTCTCAACAAGGGAAGTTTCCGTGCGTCTTGGAGTGAATTGAAGCAATATTGTTCGGACATGGACAGGAACTATCGTTGACATGCCTCGCTAAGGTCACCCAAGGGCTACTACTGCAGTGGATGACAGCTACCTATGGATTATGGCACGGAGGGACCGTGACTGCAACCCCACCATGTTGAATAACGCTTCTCGTGCAGCCACATGACATCGTGTTACGGCTCAAACTGTGAGCAATAGATGAATGATGCGCCACTTCACTCCCGACGCCCATAGCGAGGTCCATCATTGCAACCGCGACACCATGCAGAGCGGTACAGATCGGCCCAACAACATGCCGAATGGACCGCTCAGGATTGGCATCACGTTCTCTTCACCGATGAGTGTCGCATAGCCGGCCGAAGTGGCCGTGCGGTTAAAGGCGCTGCAGTCTGGAACCGCAAGACCGCTACGGTCGCAGGTTCGAATCCTGCCTTGGGCATGGATGTTTGTGATGTCCTTAGGTTAGTTAGGTTTAACTAGTTCTAAGTTCTAGGGGACTAATGACCTCAGCAGTTGAGTCCCATAGTGCTCAGAGCCATTTGAACCATTTTTTGAGTGTCGCATATGCTTTCAACCAGACAGCCGTCGCAGACGTGTTTTGAAGTATCCCCGATCAGGCTGAACGCCTCAGGCACACTGTCCAGCTAACGCAGCAAGGTGGGGGTTCCCTGCTGTTTTGAGGTGGCATTATGCGTGGCCAACCTACGCCACTGCCAGTCATGGAAGGCGCTGTAACGGCTGTACGATACATGAATGCCATCCTCCTACCGATAGTGCAACCATATCGGCAGCAAATTTACGAGGTATTCGTCTTCTTGGACGATAATTCGCGCCCCATCGTGCACATCTTTTGAATGACTTCCTTCGGGAGTGGCCAGCATGTTCTCCACACGTGAACACTATCGAATACGCCTTGGATGGATTGAAAAAGGCTGTTTATGGACGACTTGACTTACCAACCACTCTGAGTGATCTACGCCGAATCGCCGTTGAGGAGTGTCACACTCTGGACCAACAGTCCCTTGATGAACTTGTGGATGGTATGCCACGACGAATGCAGGCATGCATCAATGCAAGAGGACGTGCTACTTGGTATTAAAGGTACCGGTGTGTACAAGAATCTGGGCCACTACCTCTGAAGGTCTCGCTGTATCGTGGTACTACATGCAATGTGTGGTTTTCATGAGCAATAAAAATGGCGGAAATGATGTTTATGTTGATCTCTATTCGGATTTTCTGTACGGGTTCCGGAACTCTTGGAACCGAAGTGATGCAAAACTTTTTTTCAAGTGTATAGATTAAAACTACAGAACCAATTAATGTACATTATTTATCTAAATTGTTACTATATTTATGATTGCTTTGAAAGGTATAGTTTAATATTAGTCAGGGCCATTCTTTTGTAGGGAATTTTGAAAGTCAGATTGCGTTGCGCTAAAAATATTGTATGTCAGTTTAAGGACAGTCCTGTATAATTGTCAAAAGGGGACGTTTCATATGGCGACCCTGCCAGGATTCGAACCTGGAATCTTCTGATTTTTTTTCTTGTAGTTTGTGTAATTAGTGTAGATTTTGTTTATTGCTAGCGCGTAATTATAGAGAGAATTTCCTTTGTAGTTGTAGTTTTTCATTGTTGTACAGTAAAACAGTTGTGGCATGCATGTAGATTTGCAGCAAGTTTTTCGCAGCTGCGCTTGCAATTAACTAAATATTATTTTCAGTGCTATGTTAATGTGTTCTCTTATTTTTGATCTTCAAATTGTGTTTTTCTGTGTTGTCGTGTGAAATACTGTGACAATTATGGCGTGTGAAAAACGTAATACTAGGCTCCAAAGTAAACTGAGAAATGACAGTGAAAATGAAAGCAGTGTGTTAGCGCCACCGAGTAATGAATTAACTGATGTTCAAAGTAGTAATTTGGTAACTGTTCATAGGGAAATGGAGCAGGCGGCAAACAATGGCGTGGACAGTGAAACAATTAGTGAAGAGGGACGCATTATCGATCGATCGGTCGGCAACAGCTTGCCTCAGGAATCGGGAATGACAGGACACAATTTTGCGAATACTGTAGACTCAGGTTTTGGGTTCTCGCCGTTTTCTCAAATAAGTCAAGACTCATTTTCTGCATGTCAAAATGTCAATGTTGCCGGTGCAAATTCACTGCCGAAAAGCACTGAGGAACATGTTTCAGACACCAGTGCATTGTTATTACAGTTAATGCAACAAATGGGACAAAAGCTACAAAAGTTAGACACAACACTTGAACAAAATCAGAGACAAACACAGCAAAAGCTTGAAAAGTTAGACACAATGGAACAACACCAGAGACAAACACAGCAACAGTTAGACACAGTGGAACAAAATCTCAAAAAGTTAGACACAATGGAACAAAATCTTCAAAAGTTAGACACCACACTTGAACAAACACGTGAAGATTTAACTAGTGAGTTACATAACATTGAATCGAAATGTCAAAAAGTCTGTAATGACGTAAAATCACAAATTTGTGAGCATTTCCAACCTATTTTTTCGCGGCATGAAAATGCATTACAGAATCATGAAGCAGCCATAAAAGAACTGCAAACTATTTTTCATGAAAATCACAACACCTTGCAAGCTAAAATTGACTCAGTTGCATCTACCGATTCGGTTACGCAACTTGCAATAACTCAGGAAAACTTAAAGGACACAGTAGATTCGATTTCAACACAAATGGACATTCTGAAACTTGGTTCAGAAAAACACAATGAGGAAATGTGTTCACTATCGGAGAAAGTAGCCGAACTTTCGGATCAGGTCACTAACTTATCTACAAAGGTAGATGATGATCTGAATGACACAAGACCTGTAGCCTTCACTGACACTGAAGAGTGCGAACAAATTAGGAAATTCAAACAAAATCAGAATCAGATTAATACGCAACACCAAAGAGAAATCCGGGAAGTACAAGATCAGCTGACACAGTTAATACAAGAATTACGTATTTCAGAGGATACTCGCGCCCCAATACGGGAAGAGGGACATACAAATACGGAACAGACACAAAATAACAACACAGGGCACTTCGGAAATTGTGAAAGAAGTTGGCAAGGTACGCCGAATTTTGAGATGGAACGGCCGACACGACCTAACAATGACCGATATGCGACTTGCCGACATGATGATTTTGACTATAAGCTGTTCATTACTACACGTAAATTCAAAACATTTAAGAATTCTGGCAACGACATTCATCCACAAGCATGGCTCCATCAATTCTCTCATTGTTTTCCTCCCAACTGGTCATTGGAGCACAGATTAGAATTTATGTGTGGCTACTTGGAGAATGAACCAGCTGTAAGAATGCGATCGGTAATTCACGATTGCCACAGTGAAGGAGAATTTTACCATGCCTTCCTCTCAGCATATTGGTCTCAAGCCACACAAGACCGCGTAAAACATGGCATCATAATGATGAAACATTTCGAACAATCTGAATTCTCCAGTCTTGTGAAATATTTTGAAGACATGTTGCATAAGAATCAGTATCTTTCAAACCCATACAGCCCCTCAGAACTCATCCGCATTTGCTTAATCAAACTGCCTGAACATTTACGACATATTATTTTAGCAGGACGTTGCAAAGACGACATTGAAGCATTTCAGGGACTTTTACAAGAAATAGAAATTGGCACTGACAATCGCGGACCACGAAACCAGGAACACAACAATTACAGGTCACATCCGTCGCAATTCCGCGATGAAAGAAGTAATAACTTGACACGACAAGGCTATTCTCACAACACAAATCGTGACCAAAACAGACACCACCCATATGACAACCGCTGGCAGAGTAATAATAGTTACAGAGAAAGATCGCATTTCCGTAGTAATGACTATCACAGAGACAATCAGAGAAACAGACAATATGGGAACCAAAACAATTATTATCAAGGGAGACAAAACAACTTCAGACGCAACAGTTCAGCACGCAGTTACGACTCAGGGAGAAATTCTCCACCACGTGACCGACAAGAAAGAAACTATGGAAACTACCGACAAAACGACAGACCTGATTTCCATCAGAACTGGCGAGCTTTAAACAGAGCTGGGCCCACTCGGAGAGGCGAATTTGTGGAAGTTAGGCCTCCTAATCCCAGTAACGACGCGCGCCAACAAAGAAACAGACAATGACTCGCACCGCAGGCAGCCGCGTGCGCCAGGTGGCTCAGGGAAAAATAACATTGACGCTAACCTTGAGCAAAATTCCCGTATTCTTTACGGACGAATACCGCATGATAATTGCATTCAAGTTGAAACTCTGCGTATTGGGAAGAGTAAAGGTTTACACCACATTTCTCATGTAAAACCATTTATTGACAGATAATCTGCCTTTTAACTTTGTCTTTGCCATAAAACGTTTCACTTCACGTTACTAGTATGCTTTAGAAACTGTTACCATGCAACAATGTTTGAAGTTAAATATCCAATCAAGAACCAAGAGAACTTATTTAAACAGAAATGACGTATGCATTGTTATAGTAAACAGACGTCACAGTGTTATTGTGTGTGTACATTCTTGCTTGTTTGTTGCACGATTACGTAACGACTATAAGGCTCACATACTTAGAACATTTACCAGTACTGCTAATGAGATTTTAATGCAACATTTTGGTTTATTTGAAAATACATTCTGAATTTAAAGTGCTTTCTGAGAGATACCAGATGACACAGAGGTTAGTTTATGTGACAGCTACACGATTTTTATCACGACGCTACTAATGAGTGACAATTTACAATGTTGCTTTTGCGGTGTATCTGTTTTATATCTGCACAGTTTTCTGAATTCTTCTGGAAATCAAAACATGTTTTATTAGTAACTTTTGTGGTATAGCTACAAGGAGACAGCCTTTTCCATAGCACAACAATACGTTACAGCACAGTACTTTCATCATCACAACAATAAGCGTAATAACTAAGATATCTCTACGCAAAGCATTTCACTTTTGTTTATCATGAGGTAAGTACATTGGCTTCTGCAGAACTTAGCTTTTGGAGGAAAATAACTACGACACTTTCACAGAGATTATCTTACAACAATATGCACATTTAGCGCTACAGGACACGCATTTCAGTGATTAATTTTGTACTTAAAACATTTATTTTTAAAGATTTTTGAATTACAAAGAAAGTTTTCAGTGATACATTTCATTTCATTGCTGTAGTCTGTAACACCTGAGGGTATAATTACATTAATCCTCAGGGGGGTACATGCTTACTTTGTGTACCATGTGTGTGGCAACCACAAGGAACCCTAGCTAATATGGTATTTGCTTATACAACTTTACACATCGGTACCATATTTCTCTAACACACAATTTACACAGCGATCTGATCATTTAACTGAGAGAGACAAACATTTATTTTACTACATCAGTGACACATGTTTATGCAATTATACAGTTGGATAACTTCACACTTATGAAACTGTATTTTGTCTGTACTTTGTAAACTGTTCATATTTTTTCGGAACCATTGTGATATTATGAGAGCTTTGAATGATATATTTGGTATGAGATCATGATTTTTAAAGTACGTTTGAGGCAGCTGACACTTTTGACATGAGCAGAGAATTATTTTAGGCTTAGAAATTATTGGAGGAAGTTACGACGATTTTGAGATTTGACTGAAGTGTTATGATGTTATTATTACGACGACGATGTGTATTATGTTGTTGAGGAATGTTTATTATGCTACGTATTTCTCACGATGAAATATTGAAGAAGTGTCGACGAATATGTATATGTATAATGAGGGAAGGAATAATGAGTAGTGTTTAGGGACTCTGATTTATGAAAAGGATGTTGGAAACCAAGAAACGTACTTTAAGAGTTATGAAATGTGTGACTGTATCACAATGCTGACGAATATTTTTTTTGGACACTTATATTTATAGGATTTTGTTTCTACAGATTTGCAACGCTAATTCTTGACCTGTGAAATATTTTTAAATGAGACTGCAACGGTAGCAGAAACTGCTGTCGTAAATATTTCCGTACGAAAGTTAAGTGACCACCTGCACGTAATGCGTCGCGGGCACCCAGCTGTGTCAGACGCCTGGAGAAAAAGCCATTATTGCGAGCCCTTTTCAGTGGCACAGGTAAAAAAAAAAAAAGGGGACGCCATTAACCACATATGATTTTTGTAATGCGTTGTGGGCACACAGCTGTGTCAAACACCTGGAGAACAAGCCATTAGGGTGTGCCTTTCATCGCTAATGCGACACCCTCGTTACTTGAAAACATATGATTACTCGCACTTTGTGCTAATTACTGAAATGCTTATGAATTGATGGGAAATATTCGTACATCTGCACACCTGATTACGACAAGCGTCTTTCTACGAGAGTTGAGAGCTACTAACTTATGAAATGTCACATGACTACTGAATGATATTTTTATGCTTTGCTTTTCATAGTTGCTTATTTCATTTGATATCTGGTTTCCAGCTGTGTTGCAGCATTGCTTTTATAAAATAAAATGCATTTGCTAATGGGAACACTTTCTGTCAACAGATCTATTAAATAATTATTTTATGATCCACATTCTTTAAAAAAGGAGCACTTGGAAAGGAAAGAACAATAAGAAGGGACTAATACCAGTAACTGCATCTATAATTTTCTTTTCAAGTACATGGTAATATTTCTTTTTACAATCAGTTGTTGTGGTGCACCACTTTAATTACTTAGACATTAAGATGTGATTATACATTTCCCTTATCTGCATTGTTGTTTTTACTGTAATATTTTTTCTGCTTGAGCTATGTCATGTTTAGATATAAGTTATTGCATTTGCTGTTGCTGTTTGCCAGGCATAGTGCTACTAAATTTCACATTACATTACTCTGCTAAGCCAATTTTACTACTCATTGATTTTTCATGTTGCTGCACATTGGCTCATATTAGTTGTAATTTTGCATTTTATCTGTAAATTAGATTTACTGCTGCTGGCTTTGCCATTTTGCATTCTTTTCATTGCTGTTTGTATTAATTGTTTTGTGCTGCTGCATTGCCTCGTCCCTTAGTTTAGCATCTGAGCTCAGTAGATTTAAGTTAGCTTAAGAGGGGGTAGTCTATAGAAGAGAATGAGTTGCGATGAATTGGAAGAAATGCATTGAGAATCTATACGAAAACCGTACAGAAAGCAGGTATAGGTAGGATTTTCTTGGAAATAAATAATGAGGTAAGAAATATGTGAAATAAATACAGAAAGCATGCTTGGATAGGATTTTTTCGGTGGAAACAAAGGATGAAATAAGAGGAAAGATATATGAAGTTTTGGGTTGGACTGCAGTACCACATGTTACACTGAAAACGACCCCTGTCCTTTCCTATTGGTGTTATCCCACTATGTGTTTGTGTACCCTTGTGTAGTTGTTTTCTTCCTGTCTCTGTGTAGTTTCATAGAATTTTTTTTCTTTTAATATTAAGCTACATTCACTATGATGAGGAATACTTTTATCCTCAAATACAATTGGCATTAATAATATGTTATTTACCTTATAAATATGCTTACACATTATTTATTCTGTTTAATGCTCATGTGTGAAGTTGATGTTTCAAAAATTATGTATGTACTCATGTCATAATTCCACTGATGTATATGTTTATTTCTATTCTTTTGTAAAGCCTGTACTACAAATGTTATCTGTATTATTATGTTTTTAATGATGTTTTCTGTGTCTTTGTAATTGTATTTTTATGTTACCAAATTGTAATTGTTACCAGTTCTTCAAATTAAGTTACATTTCACTGCACACGTTTCTGTTGGTCATAGTATATGGACAATATGTGAGAAGTAGGGACTGTTAGTGTTTGCACGTGTGTTAATAATTCAGCAAGGGACTGGATAACAGCATTGCTGGTTCTAAGAACAATTTCAAAAACTTTGTGAGTGTTGTCCGCAAGACTCTTCAGTGGTGATTGTGCACCAGCACAGTCACAACAGATGGCTGCTGGCCATCTCTTCAAGGACTACAGTGGGTCTACATCTTTGATGATCCATCAATACCAATATCTCTACAAGGACTGCAGTGGGTCTGCACCTCTGGTGGCCCACCAATACCATTATCTCTACAAGGACAACAGTAGGTCTACATCTTTGATGACCCACCAACGCCATTATTTCTACAAGGACTGCAGTGGGTCTGCACCTCTGGTGGCCCACCAATACCACAATCTCTACCAGGACTCCAGTGGGTCTGCTCTATGATGACCTACCTACCAATATTCTTCCAAACTTCGAATGACTCTGCTGTGGGTTTGCTCTGTTGTGGCCCATTACCTGTCAGCATGTCGAGAGTCAGCACTGTCTTTCCATTGGAAGGACAACACTACTTCTTCAAGACTGCATGGAAATCCACTACTTCCGTGTGCATTTTCTTTTACTGCTCAGACTTTGAGACAAACACTGCTATTCTCCTGTTATGTACGATTAGGACTGTCTTTAGGGACTGTGAGAAAATTTGAGCTTTTGACCAACGTTGTATCAATAAGTGTGCGCATTTTATATCTTTGTTACTGTAATTGTGAAAAATTTTTGTCAAATCTGTATTGGCCAGTGCCCAACACCATTTGTAAAAATTTTTGTGGGGAGCATGGGGGCTATGTAAGTAGGCTGTTTATGTTTTCTCTATGTAAGTAGGCTGTTTATGTTTTCTCTATGTAAGTAGGCTGTTTATGTTTTCTCTATGTAAGTAGGCTGTTTATGTTTTCTCTATGTAAGTAGGCTGTTTAGGTTTTTTATTGGTAACGCCACCTCTGTATGACAATCACTGGCTGTGCTGTGGGCAGTCTGTGTCTGCTTTGCATTGTTGTAATACTCGCCATTGTAGTGTTAGGCAGCTGGCTGTGAACAGCGCGTAGCGTTGCGCAGTTGGAGGTGAGCCGCCAGCAGTGGTGGATGTGGGGAGAGAGATGGCGGAGGTTTGCAATTTGTCATGAACTGATATATGTATTATGACTTGTGATGATATTAAGGTAAATACATTGTTTGTTCTCTATTAATATCTTTCAGTTGCTAACTATCCCTATCAGTAGTTAGTGACTTTAGTAGTTTGAATCTTTTATTTAGCTGGCAGTAGTGGCGCTTGCTGTATTGCAGTAGCTTGAGCAGCGAAGATTTTTGTGAGGTAAGTGATTTGTGAAAGGTATAGTTTAATATTAGTCAGGGCCATTCTTTTGTAGGGAATTTTGAAAGTCAGATTGCGTTGCGCTAAAAATATTGTATGTCAGTTTAAGGACAGTCCTGTATAATTGTCAAAAGGGGACGTTTCAGCTTTTTCTTAGAGGACCCAGTGTACCAAAAACTGATATTATGTGGTGGGTTTATATCGTCATTCATGGTACTGCGCAATTATTGTGAATTTCCTCATCAAACACTTTGTGAGCTTGAAAAAGAATCCCGTTTCCAACCGTGGATTAATTATGATTGAAGCCATTTATTTTCACACAAGCTGCCGATTCCCGTGATACGCCGTTTTCAAGTGCTGCTCGCAGTTCTACAAACTCGCGTTGTGAGGGTGTCATCTTATAATGCGAAAATGAATTACTGTGATGAGACCACAGCCAAGGCGCAAAAAAGAAGTATCTTTCGATAAATTTGTTACTGTGTCACCCAAAATCATTAAAAAAACTGGTTTCCAAGCTTGGTTTTAGAAAGAGTATTTAGTTTTCCGTAGGTGCTTGAGGCTGTGTCAACTCTTATGGACTTATTTTCTGCTGTCCTCCCAACCATATTCAGAACAAAAAATAAAAACATCACTCAGCAATTATTTGTGTGGCCTGGCTTTAATTAGTACTATACTCCTTTCGATGTGCCCTCTGTGAATTATTTTGATCTTGTGGTATGCATACTGTAAGACCTTCGGTACACACACCATCATATTATTTGACTTGTCGCTCTAACGAAGTAGGCGAGTGTCAGTAATATGTCACGTGGTCTTATCGTGGCGTGTTTATTTTCTACCGTTAGATCAGACGATATAAATTCCACTTGCACGCTTAGAGTAGCAGATTGACGGTGACCAACTTTAAACAAAACTTGATTAATTTTCACACACATTTATTAAAATAACAATAAGCGTAAACATTACTTAACTTGATTCTGGATGCTATTTGCAATTGATAATCTGAAGTTCCTTTGGTCTTGGTACGTTAATCTTATTCTCACATATATCTCTGATTCTTGGCTAAAGTGTCTATACATTTCTCTTCATGGCTATGTACAGGAATATGAAATCTTATTAGGTACAGACTGAAACTTGACTATAGACTGGTACAGACAAATGTAGACAGGTACAAACTGGTGCAGAAAAATGCAGACTGACTAATCGGAGGTCTGTACCCTCGTTATAATACCTCGCGCGTTCAGGTCTCACTGCGCGAGTGTGATCCGCGAGGAGAAAAGGTTCTACGTTAGCAGCAATCTCATTGGCTGCGTTACATATTAATACGCGGATCGGCGGAAGCAGAATTTGGTCCCTCTCTAAGACAGCGGCATCTGGTAGTGTGGAGATGGACGTGCGCTGAGCCTGCACTGTTGTGCTTAGCGGGGCGCGCTCTAGTGGGAAAGTTGTGTACGCGCTGACTGCGCGGAACTATGTACACAGCAGATCTATATGTAGTTAACATTCAGGTCTACTTTCAAACTTCCTCTAATAAATTGTTCCATTATTGTTGTAGATCATCTGCAGCTTTATAGATCTGCTGGAAACAGAGTACAAAAGTTTATGATAAATTACAAGAAGTCACAAGTGGTATTTCATATACATTGTTTCATTCTACTGTTGTAGTCACGATTTGCAAATTGTCCATTGCGCAATATTTACTTCTGAGGGCGACTTTGCCTTTTTTAAAGGTTATTTTCTTGCGGTTATGTTGAAAACAGCTTGAGGGGAGATAAATAGGATTGTAATTTTGTACCGCAATGCAGTTAGTAATTTGGACAGGACTCCTCTGTGTGGTGCTTCAGTAGAAGTAGGAACTTAAATCACGTAGCTGGAAGGTGGTTGCATCTAAGAATAAACTTTTTAAATTAAAGTATAACTATCAGTTACCATATTTACAAACGGTGTCGTGAGAATTCTGTGAGTGTTTACTTATCATCGTATGCTAACGAGAAGAAAATGTGGTTGAGGGCAGTATTTTGTTCTCATTGTTAAACTAAGCTCTAATAACTTTCTTCATACAGTAATTTTGGAAAATGATACAGGAGAGGAAGTTCTGAGGTAGAGAAAGTCAATTAGCTGGAACTAGAGGGGATGTGGAGGGGCCGCAGCTCGGCGTGGGCCCCTTACACCACGTCGCTGTGATGGAGCGTTTCCTGCAGAAGTTGCGTCGGGCCTAATGCGGCCCGTGATTCACGCACAGCAGCGCCGCCTGCCGCTTAATTCTCGCAGTCCGCGTCGACGGGCATCCCCTAACCACTCAGCAGGTGAGCAATTAATCCCCACAGAGTAATCACATTACAGCTGGAATCCATGAGGAGTGTCGCGAATGAAGAGTTTTGTTTCCAGCTCCCCTCGTCTCGGTCGCCCAAGCTCACGCCAATAACAACCCACAAACAATACATCCCACGCCTGCTCACAGATACCCACATATACATACACAAAGGCTCAGACAAAGGGCCTACACACATTGCTGCAAGTTAACATTATTTATTCTAGCTGTCTAACTTGACTCGAGGAGTGTTTCGCTTTAATTTTCATTTACAACTCGGAACGACCCACTTGACTTAATTGCTTCAAAATGTTTTTCATTTAGCGTACGTAATTCGCAATCTCTGAGGAACACTTTGTCATGATGGTAATTAGTCAGTCCATAAAGTTTTCAGACTGGATTAATCAAAAATAGAGAATGGTTAATACGTTGGTCTTAAGGCTTCAGGTGTTCTTACAACCACCTCCCACTTGAGTACTGTTGTGTCGTCCGTACAAGACACAGCCGGGGCAAAAGCACCACAGGCGCAAAGATGAGAGCTGGAGCCAGTGCCGTAGGGACTCGCCACTAGCGCCGAGTTCCACCAGCGTCATGGGCGGCTCTCAGGATGAAATAAAGATTTCGTCTCGGCCAATGGCCAGTCGAATACAGTCAGCCCATGACAGGACGACAACGGACAGAAGCCTACTCGGAAGAGCCTCTCGCCGTCTGTTATAGATCATCGTCCAGGGCTGCGTTAGACAGTGAATGTCGTTTAGTGAACCCTTAGAAGTGAACAGACAGTTGTTGTAAATAGAATTTGCTACGTACTGTGAAGTTTACCTACGATTATTGGCTCTTAGCCATTGTGAGGGCCTTTTTTATTGTGTTGTATTACAAGCAGTGTTGCAGACTTCGTTATTCAACTAGTCACAAAGATGAGTAAACCATTTAACTCATTTGTGTGACTTTGTTACCAATTTGTTGGAGTGTTGTAGAACCTTCGTTCTCGTAGCCTGTTACCTCACCCTGGGACATAGCTGTGTAATAGCAGCAGGGAGAAATTGTCGTAGCGGTGTACTGCATTAGAAGCCGTTTCACAAACTCTCAAACTCGGCCTATCGTAACAACAATAGCAACTCTGTCTCCCCAGCAGTAGCGACGAGGCCTTAAAAAAACTGGCGAAGAGAGTTCACAAAAAGTACAACGCACAGAACGTATGTACAACCATATGAAACTATCAGAGATATCTTTCCTTAGTATGTTATTCAACTCGCACATCACATTAGCTTGAGAACTCTTATGACGTCGCGGCGTTGACGCTTCGTTTGACTTTAAGCACCTGGTAGTTTTGTGATATGTTCGTCCTGGTAACACCAAGTCATGTCACCTGACGTGATTATTTTCTCCAGAAAAGAAATGTCCACGCTTTTCATTTCAATCAAGTCACGGTAGGCGTCCATGAGTCGTTGATTTTTCCGGGGAGTTGAAGTGTGCGGGACAAGCTTTGCACAGGTTTTAAAGACATTTCCGAGAGATTAAGACTTAAGGTCGCAGTTCCACTACTTAACACTGTCTGCCCACAACTGACTGGTCGAATGTAAACCTGTTGTTTGCAGTGTCACTTCATGCGACTACCGTAGTTCCTGCCTTGATGTCCCTTATACGCCAAGAATTGGTCAGTCTCAGAGACTTTTGGGCGGACGGTGTTAGTAGGAATGAACAAAGCACAGCTACAAATCTAAAGTATTGTAAAGTCAGACGTAGACTTGGGACAACTGGTTGTTATAACTGGATGTCAGACAGTCCATGAGAAGAGGTAGTGGATTGAAAAGCATGCCAGACAGGCAAATGAAAACGTCGAGTGCAAATGGACAGCTCCGTAGCTCAGCCTTCGGGAACTCCAGACTGCCCATGCAAGTTATCAGTCGGGCAAACTGTAATGGACGTATACTTGCCATTTCGATGAACAACCAACAGCTGCCTCACCAACTTGATATTTTGCGTGAATGGACTGTAAACAATGTATAGGAACATATTGTTTCTTTCCCGTAAATTTTTCTGGATTTTATGTATGTTAATTTGCAACGGGAAACTGATATTTTAGTTACTAATGCTGTTTGGTTGTAATATTACTTGCAATGTACTTATGTTAATGTCTGTGTAGTTCTGGAAGCTTTATCCCAATACGGATAATTTTTATCAGTTTAAAAAAACTCTCAAAGACAGGAAATGTCAATCAATGTGCTAATGAGTTCAAGTTGGGACACGGAAGTGTTAAAGCAATTGGGACGTAATTTTGCTAGACGTTTAACTAATTTGTCGAAGGAGGATTATTTTCAGTAGTGCTGAAAGAAGAAATTCGGAATGAATCGTGGACAGTGTCATGAGATGAAGAACTCTGCTATTTTATCGGTAGACGTGAGGCAAATTTGGAACATGCCACAAGATTACAGCTCCATTGTTGACTCAGATTACTATACTGCGAGAAGAAGATTTAATTTTTCCGAAATCATCGCAGAAGACGAAACTCAAGAATTGAAAACGTTGGAGAAGAGAGAAGAAGTCAGAAGCAAGAAGACTTTACAAGAAGTGAAACTTCATCAAGCAATCAACAGCTCGAACTAATCAGATCACTAGGACATAAACGCACCGTGATTTCTTTGAACAGGAAACTGAACTATTTTCGTCTTATTTTGACAGTAAAAAGTGTGAAATTTTATTGTTCTGTGGATACATCATTAGAATTCTTCAGATAGTGTTCTGTGCATCGAAATGTGACTGTTTTTTTTTTTTTTTAACTTTGATTTAACAGTATAAGGGCGAAGTTCCCAAAATGTATTTCGAACTAAAGCAAGAAAGGGGAAAAGTTCCATTTCAATTTACTCGCGCAGTGGTCACCGTTGTCATTAAAAATGGTATGTGCGACGTCTATCAACCTGATTGATCCCATCTCGTGTCTTCTGTAAACTTCTTAAGTTTATTTACAGTGTACTTATCGATAATATGAAGCACGGAGCAGCCGCAAAGTTTTATTTAAATTGTAATGATTATTGTCTTTCATTAACATAGTAGCCTACGCCATCTTGCAGAGCTCCAACGGGCTTTCAGTGATGACAGCATCGCATCTGCAACGGAGAGTCTACCACACAGCAGTTCAGGGAAAGTGTCTGAGAATTAATTTACCTCGTTATTTTTGTCACGTGGAAGGTTTAGGCAGAGGAAAGGGGCACTATTTAAACCGTGACCATGAAATAGCGGCAGACAGGCCATACAACGACAAATACATAAATTTTGAATAAATTACTTTGGAAAGCCGAAATTAGATTGTGTATTTACTTAAAATCAAGCAAGCAAAGGTCACAAGAAACTTGGGATTCAATGGACACGAGAAACGAAAAGCGGAGATTCTAGCCGTGGAAAAGATTCAAGTACGTATGTACGACTTCAAGATAAAAATAGAATGTGTTATAGGAGTGAGGAAACTGTTCGGATAAAACTTCGAATGGAATGACTAAAACACGATCCGGTAACCGGCAACAAACTACAACGTAATAACACCCGCATGAATATCAGTTCGCCTCCTCAATACATAGCTACATGGAAAGTAAGTCGTGGGATACAAATGCACACGTATGATTTAATAGAAAATTCTTCCCTACGAATAACCACTACGAATAAAAAACACTCTTAACAGTACTGCTGAACTGCTGCCGCCTAATATGACCAGCGTCCAATTGCTCCCGGAACGAGCGCGTGTCGAGACTGTCCACAAGCACGCACACTGAATCACTGACAAGAAAAAATAATACAAAAACAAAAATTAGCTAATGTAGAGTAAAGAAATTTTGGGGATACATTTTTCTAGGTAAGATGGTTGCTTGGTTAATATTGCAAGATCGCAGGTTAATGGAAGTGGGAGATAAAATGTAAAACGCTGGTACTTAATAACTGGTGTAACCACAAAAATTTTGAATGCAAGCATGCAAACGTGAATGCATTGTTTTGTACAGGTGCCGGATGACAGTTTGTGGAATGGAGTTCCAGGCCTGTTGCACTCCGTCGGTCAATACAGGGACTGTTAATTCTGTTTATGCATAATGGCACACATATGCTCGATTGGAGACAGAACTTGGCAGGCCAAGGCAACATGTGAAGGCTCTGTAGGGCATGTTGGGTAGAACAGTGAGCGAGCGTTGTCCTTTTGGAAAACACCACCTGGAATGCTGTTCATGAATGGCAGCACAACAGGTCACATCACGACACCAGATTGACAAACAAACTGGAATAACGACGCGAGTGCTCCTGCTGGCATACGAAATCGCACCCTACGTAATCCAAGTGTTGGTCCAGTGTGTCCGGCACGCATACACGTTGATGCAATCTCTCAACTAGCCTCCTTCTAACCAGCACACAGCCCTCACTGGCACTGAGGCAGGACCAGATTCGTCAGAAAACACCACAGATCTCCACCCTGGCCTCTAATGAGCTCTCTCTTGACACCACTGAAGTCGCAAACAGCAATGGTCTGGGGTCAGTGGAATGCACGCTACAGGGCTTCTGGCTCAGAGCTGTTCGTGAAGAAAATGATTTGTAAGAGTTAGTTATGTCGTTGTGGTGCCAGCTGCTGCTGCACTTGCATTACAATGCCCCTAGAACATACGCCAGACGCAGTGGTCGTCCCTCTTAGTAGTGCCACGTGGCCATCCAAGCCCGCTCTTCTCGTGGTCGTGTATTCTAGTGGCCACTGTTGCCAGCAATAATGTACAGTGGTTACATTCCTGCCAAGTCCTTCTGCGGTATTGCAGAACGAACAGTCAGCTTCTGATAGACCTCTTCCAGATTTAGTGAGGTGTTGATAATGATGCTTTTGTCACATCAGAGACATTCTTGACAAGCATCAGTTCACTATCTCAGTCTCAAATGTAAATAGCACTTATGTCTATTACGGTGTACATTTAAACAAACATGATAGTGCATCCTCATAGTGACACTACCGTCGGGTCAGGCCCAGTCGTCTCGTATAGGGTGCTTAAACGATGCTGCCTCCTCAGAATGCTATACAACAATTCAAGCATACTACATTAATAGCCTTTATTACAATAAAGGAAATACACAATACTTACCTTTGTATTACAAGAATGTGTCGCAAACAATGGGCGACAGGCCATTCAAGCAATGGATATGGCTCACACGTCAATGCTATTTTATTGCTCTCCTAGTGCCCGTCTAGTACTGTGCGGCCGAGGCTGGCAGGAGCGGCGCTTATATTCTCTTCTTGTAGAGGACGCTCATGTCATGGTGCGGTCTTAGTCACCGGGCTATTGGTTGACGTCGTCACACAGCCAGCTCCGCTCTCAGCACATCTTCGTGCTGGCGCCCCCCCTCCCTCGCCTCCTCCCCCTCCTCCAAAGCGACCGACCATCGACGTGTAGGGAGTATGACCACGGCGAGGGAGGCAGGAGGGTGGGCGTCTCGCGGGACCGGAAGCTACAGCTACAGGGGGCGTCAAGCTTCCAGTCGCACCAAACCATCCTGTCCGCAATCAGGCGGAAACGTTCGCTCGGAAACGACCGGAAGGGTACGCGTCCACCTCTTAATGCCAGGAACCAGATAAAGAAGGCGCCAACTTCTGCGATGTTGGCGGGTCCAGCTCCATTTATAGGACGAGAGGAGGCGGAGGAGGCGAAGGCTCCATCTCCTCTGAGTCGTATTGTGGTGTCGTGAGGTCACCCTCTGGCAGTTGCTGTGGCCGCGCTGTCCTCTGGGCCCGTGAATCTAGGGGAAGAGACACTGGAATATCATAGTGCACGTGACAGACGCGGAGCTGATTTTGATGTGGCCCCTGCGAGTCATCTCGACCTGAAATAAGATACAAGCAAGCGCCAAGTCGGAGGACTATCTCGTCCCGCGCCCACTTCTGCTGCCCCTATAAACCCTGTAAAAGACAATATTATGCGGCGCGAAGCGATATTTGCGGCATTCGTTCGGTGCCGAATACTGAGGAGGCCGCAAGCAGGTGGAGCAGTGTCCGATGGCGGCGGCCTTGAAGTAATTCTACCAGCGAGGGTCCATCTCGTGGGTGCGAACGATATGAGGGGAGGAACAGTTGCAGTTCCCTGGTGTGTGCG
Source organism: Schistocerca serialis cubense (assembly GCF_023864345.2). Taxonomy (NCBI): domain Eukaryota; kingdom Metazoa; phylum Arthropoda; class Insecta; order Orthoptera; family Acrididae; genus Schistocerca; species Schistocerca serialis. The sequence goes on along the minus strand of NC_064644.1, from coordinate 283,654,407 downwards.
GAATGAAGTTTGACCATCGGCTGCTTGAAAGTTCTGACATAACATTCTGATTAAACGTTTAATTGTGCATGGAACGGTGCATTAGTCAGATTGCTGTATGCCATTGTGTTCACAGAATATTTCAGATTCATATGATGTGAACTGAGGTCCCTTGTCTAACACTATGTCTTCAGAAAAACCTTCTAGGCAAAAAGCAGAGGATAGCACCTGATTTGTGCTACGAGACGCTGCCGAGTTCATTCGCACAGCACAAAGAAACTTGCCCTACGAGTCAGCCACAGTCAACCAGCCATTGTTCGAAAGAGGTCCCGCTATGTGCACATGTTGCCATGGTGATTGCGATTTAGGCCAGGCAGAGAATATCTGTAGAGGAGCGGACTGATTTGCCGCACATGCGTGACACTGTGACGTCATCTCTTCTATTTGAGCATCCATTCGTTGCCAATTACAGTGTTGACGCACTAACTGTTTCGTACGAACAATCCCCAGGTGTCCTTGGTGAAGTAACTACAGCACTTCTCTTTGCTCACATGTGACTGTCCACTGTCATTCTGAACAAGAATTACACCTTTGTGTATAGCTGGTCTATGCTGACGGGCAAAGTATCGGCGCGCTACAGATTTATTTATGCTATGCAAAGAACGAGGCCACGATGTTCAAATGTATGTTAGCAAAATGTTCAATTCTTAATCAGCTTCCGTGCCCGTGCAATTTTCCTTCAGTTCAGCGGAAAAGATTGAAACAGTTCAGAGTCCTGAACACCAATGTGACAACACGATGCAGCAGAAGCGTCAAAGTCTGTATCAGGGCCAACCGGAAGACACGAAAGTGAGTCCATATTACCATGCTAAGCTGACGGATGATACAAAATCTCGTACTGGTATAGAGAAAACAACGAAGTTCATCTTTGCAATCTTGGGCGGTCCGACAAGAACCGGTTTCGTCGGATGAAACAAGAACTGCAAAGGCTTGTGATCCGTTACTAAGTAGAACTTACTGCCATACAAATAGTGGTGGAATTTGGTGACCCATGCACAGTAGCCAAGGTCTCTTTCAATGTTTGTGAATAGTTACACTGAGCTTTGGACCCCACTTCTGATGCGAAAACCATAGCCCTATCTTTATCACCAATTATGTGCGAAAGCACTGGATCGATTCCGTAAGAGGAAGTGCCAGCTTGCAACACAACTAGTTTGTCAGAATCAAAGTGAACCAATCATAGATCAATGAGCAATGCATCTTTCAGTTTTTGAGAATCTTCTTGGCATTCATCTATTTAAACAAAGTGAATGTTCTTACGACGCAAGCGATGCAAACGAACTGCGATCTGTGCAGGATTCGGTATGAACCGCATATAATAGTTCATTTTCCCTAAGCCTGACTGCAATTCTGTGGCATTGCGAGGAACTGGCAAAGCGCGTATGGTTAACAAATGTGACAGAAGAGGATGTACACTTTGAGTGTTAATGACATGACCAAGATACTGCAACTCAGGTTTAAAAAATCACACTTGTCCAGTCTACACTTTAGTCCTGCCTCAGATAACACACGAAACTAAACACGTAAATATGCAATACATTCTTCAGCTTTACAACCTGCTACTAGAGCATCGTCCAAATTCGTTGAACTGTTTGGTACTTGCGCAGTTAGTTGTTCCAAATGCAGGTGGAAAATGGCGGGTGTGGAAGCACTGCGAAAAGGCAAACGTAAATCTTTAAACAAGCCCAAATGAGTATTTACTACACACACTTTTAGAGATCCTTCATGGAGCTGTATTTGAAGATATGTGTCACGCAAATCAACTTTCGAAAAGTAGCGTCCGGCGCCTAATCTCTATGATATCCTTTGGATGTGGCAGTGGATAAGTATCAATGACAGTTTGTGGGTTGACTGTAGGCTTAAAGTTAACACAGACGCGAATGCCACCGGAAGGTTTGGGGAGGAAGACCAGTTGACTTGACCATTGACTAGCTGACACGGGCGCAATAACTCCGCTATCTTACAGTTGTTTACGTTCAGAGGCGAATTTGTCCCATAATGCAACGGGAACAGTTATGACCCGGCAAAATTTCGGATGAGCATTGTCTTTCAGCGTAATATGTGCAACAAAACTGTCAGATTTGCTTAAACGTTCAGAAAAGAGTTCTGGGAATTCCTTTAGCAACCTAGCTACACTGTCGTTTGCGTGGAATGCAGACACTGACAACACATTGTCCTGAATGTTAAAGCCAAACAAATCAAAGGAATCAAGATCAAATATGTTCTCACATTCATGCGATTTTAGCACTGTAAAAGTCACTGTTCATGTATGCCAGCGATACTTAGCAGGCAAATTACATGTTACGAGAATGGGAATGTCTTGTCCGTTATAAGTCGTCAGTTGCGTGCTAGTTTTAGACAGGCCTGGGAAGCCTAACAGTTCATATGTGTGACGATTTAGCAACGTGACAGAGGCACTCATGTTCAACAGAAATTTCACACGTTTTCCACAAAGAAGTAATTGAACAAAAAGTTTGTTCGACTGGCATACCACTGAAGAAACTACTCGTGTGCCAGTTTTGCGAATGTCTGTTGCAGACAGTGAGTGTACTGCATTAATGAATTGGGCCTTGTGACTAGAGTTTTGTGAGTTGGCCGAACTCTTATGTCTGTTCCGCTGCAGACATGCGGATTGTGCATGTCATTTCTTACCACAAGCATAACACTGAGCTTGTCGGAAGGGGCAGTCTTGGCGTTTGTGCTGTGAATAACACCGAGAGCAAGACTGACTTCTGTTCACCTTTGTAGCTGCCTGTATAGCGAACTGCTTACGTGGCGTGGAAGGTTGTTTACTCGATGTGTCGAGCTGCTGCCGCAGCCGAATGGGCCGATCACAGCTAAGGGACTCAACCTGACAAATAGCTAGCCGCTCAAATTTATGAGCCGACAAGGCACCCAAATCGTACTGATCTAGTATCTGAGAAAAAAAGGTTCAAGTGGCTCTGAGCGCTATGGGACATAACAGCCGAGGTCTTCAGTCCCCTAGAACTTAGAACTACTTAAACCTAATTAACCTAAGGACAGCACACACATCCATGCCCGCGGCAGGATTCGAACCTGCGACCGTAGTGGTAGCGCGGTTCCAGACTGAAGCGCCTAGAACCTCTCGGCCTCACCGGTCTGCTAGTATTTGCACTACCTGCTGAAATGCATCGTAGCCGCGCGGGATTATCCGAGCGGTCAAGGCGCTGCACTCATGGACTGTGCTGCTGGTCTCGGCGGAGGTTCGAGTCCTCCCTCGGGCATGGGTGTGTGTGTTTGTCCTTAGGATAATTTAGGTTAAATAGTGTGTAAGCTTATGGACTGATGACCTTAGCAGTTAAGTCCCATAAGATTTCACACACACCCAAACCTCGTACCCGGGGTACAGTGGAACAATAGGATATCTCATTACTCTAGTGAAAACCAAATTTGTTTCAGAATCATGAAGCAAATACACAATCAGTACAGAACTCAGAAATTCATAATTCAGTATGGAAACTTTGCTTATAAAACTACCATTTATTATCGCGTGAGTAAATCTCCGATAATGTTATTCCAATAACAGAAATTACGTTTGACCGTGATCGTCTTATAATGCAAATTAATCTGACAAATTGTTGCTACCAAGAAGATTACTTATTGGAAGGCTGTAATTATACTAGAGAATCAAACAAATGTTGTTTTGGTTGTAAATCGAAACGGTAGCCATCTAAATAATAGACGGTTGCCAGCCAGATTAGGAAAGTAATTTTAGAGTAAATATACTGCTAATCAGGAATCTACCTACTGTATGTGGGTTTACTTGGGACTTACAACTATTTTGATAGTTGGACACGAAATAATAGCACTATGTAGCAAGTATTGGTAAGATAGCTAGTTATGAGCTACAAGGGTAAAGCATAAAATTACCTGATGCAAACGTACACCTTCCGTGTAAAACCAAGAAGATAATTTTCAGTTCACAGTATTACTTAGCAAGGGAGGAGCACAACTAAAGTGGGCGGAGGTGGCTTCAGTAGGTTACTACGGAAGACCATAATGTAGACGTCATTATAAAATTGTTACGCTGCCTAATATGAATACTAGTTGTTTTTAAGTGCAGCATATACGTCTTATAATTTATGTAGACCAAAAGTGAAGCATCCGGACCCTCAATTCATTATGGTCTTATTACTGTAATTTACTATGGTCCTATAACGTTTCAAGAAAACAAATGTCTCAACAATTGTTACAATGCATCAAAAACACTTTCACTGTAAGAAATATTTTGCTGCCGGCGGGAGGCTCAGAAACTGTTCATTCTACTGTTTAGACTAATTACGAGAACATCTGGCAACACCCAACAAGAATACAAACGCAGAAACACAAATATATGCATAAAGGCATTATTGTTCATGGTGTTCTTGTGGTATTCACTCCAAAGACTGGTCTGATGCAGCTCTCCACACTACTCTATCCTGTGAATGCCTCTTCATATCTGAAAAGTTGTGCAACTTACATCCTTCTGCGTCTGCTTACTGTGTTCATCTTTTGGTCTCCCTCTACGAGTTTTACCCACTACACTCCCCTCCAATACTGAACTGGTGATCTTTCTTTCCTCGCCAGTTCTGTTCAATCCCTCCTCACTAGTTACATGATCTACCGTAATAATCTTCATCATTCTTCTGTAGCAGATTTCAAAAGCTTCTTTCCTCTTCTTGTCGAAATTGTTTATCGTCCATGTTTCATTGCCATGCATGGCAACACCACATACAAATACTTTAAGAAAATACTATATTCGATTTTAAGAAATTTCTCTACTTCAAAAACGCTTTTGCTGGCACTGGCGCTTTACCTTTTATATCCTCTCTACTTCGGCAGGCATTTTTTTTTCCTACCCAAATAACAAAATTCATATACTACTTTCAGTGCCTCTTTTCCTGATCGGATTCCCTCAGCAGCACCTGATTTCATTCGACTACATTTTATTACCCTTGTTTTGCTTTTGTTGATGTTCATTTTATATCCTCCTGTCAAGACACTGTCTATTCCGTTCAGCTGCCCTTCGACGTTCTTTGCTGTCTTTGACAAAATAAAAAATGTCATCGGCAAACCTGGAAGTTTGTATTTCTTCTCCCTGAACTGTAATTCGTACTCCAGCGTACAGATCGATTGAATAACGTCAGGGATAAGTTTCTACCCTGTCTCACTCTCTTTTTAATCACTACTTCTCCATAATTGCTCTAGAGTCTTATCACTGGCGTCTGGTATCAGTATGATATGTAAGTTTACCTATTGTCTCCCCGTATAACTTTCAAAACAAAATTCTCTTCTAGGAGACGGAATTTCATGATTTAGAGCAAAACAATAAACGTCATGATTTAAGAGCCAATATGCATCCAGATCCGAAGCGTAATTAATCCAATCTTTCTACAGTTCTAGCCTCATTCAGCACACAGCATGCCAAAGTGGTTGAATGCTGATCACCGACTATTAGCCTACGTGCCACAAAGTTTTGCGGTACTTTGCGCTAAATCACGTTTGACATTCCCGTCTATAGTTTTTTGTTGCGGAGCGACTTCCCTCAAGCTTTCACATACGTATGCATGAACCGGATTTATACAGACTACTTTATCGTATTAGTATCATAAAATGACAGTTTCGAAAACTATATTTACAAATTGTTTCTTGTTAAATAAGTTAACAGAAGATAAAAACAACCATATCCATATCTGTGGACCAAAGTACATAGAAATAGCGACATTCCGTTCACGTACAGGACACATGAAGCAAATAAAAACGATACTGAACATAAGAGTCACATGCTAACCAACTATTATTAAAAATACGTCATTAGTTTTACCAAGTATCTTATAATCCACGAAGCAGGATTTAGGCAGTATTGAAAGTAAAGCTGTGAGGGCGGGTCTTGAAGCATCCCTGGACAGATCATTCGGTAGAAAACCAACAACAATAGGCATCAGTTTTTCTTCATGTCCTAATCTGACGCATATTTTCAACCTATGAGGAAGTATCATCTCCATTATCGATCGTAAAAAAAACATTTATGTTCACGCAATTACGTCAGTGTACTTAGACTGCACTAGTACACAACACTGATTTCACTGTTTCTCGTTTCCACGTGGTGTACCTACAGTAACAGCAGTAAGAGGCAAATAGAACTGTATAAATGAGTTTCCAGTTTGTACACATTTCACAGTTACTGTTGAATCTTGCGTGTCTTTACTCTCCTAAGTTTGTAAAGCTGCTGGTCGATCAGTTTTCAAAACGCCACATCGTTTTGAACAATGCTTAGAAATAAAAAAAAAATTAAACCTGCATGCTACGCCAGGTCGAAACATGCATTTTTAGAATACTTCTCACAAGGTGGACTTCCATAAATTTCTGCTCTCTGCCTTTTGTAACACGGCAAACCGTTATGTCGGCAGTTCGGTATTGCATTATGAGGCACCTGGCGTGAGCAAACTTGTTCGAGCGCACTGATCAAACTCATTCGTTTTGCTCCTCCGTGAGAGTCCATTCATTTGTTCGGTACACGGTACTCAAACAACACTGATTCTGTTAACGGTGGCGGCAAATATATTTTCCCTTTAGCAAACACTGTACCGCGAGGGAGAACCGCCCGGCGTGAAATTTGCATGAGACTGAAATGAACGAACGGCTGATCGCTCTACTCACTCCGAAATTGCCGCATGTCACACATTTACATTAATTTTACAATTTTGCACATGCTGTATAGCTATTCTTTCTCTTAAGAGACGTAATGAATAAATAAAGGCCAATTACCCTGAGACGGGAAATCTATATCTTCTACAATTCCCCTTTACACAACGGGTCTTATTAAAGGATCTGACACCTACGAATTGCAGTCAGTGGATTCTATTTTTAGTCATATGGAACGTACATCACCCTAAAAACCATTAGCTTACAAGTGTTGAGCTTTATCTCGTGTACTTACCACACCAAATTCCTACGAACCACTGTAGTACAAAACACCCCCTGGCAACATACACTGCTGATTTGCTTTCACATCATATACATGAATAACCAGCCTAATAATATCACATCCAGAGTTTTCATTCGCACATATGGTATTCAAATCGTAATTTGAATGTAAGTGGCCAGCCGAATAATATAGAAACTAGAGTTTCCGTCCAAGCAGTTAATATTTACAGTTAATGCTGCAATCGAAACAACAAGTTTGCTGTTAACAGTCAGCGTTTATTTATATCCACAAATCGTTTTGAAGGGTAAAACCTCCGTCATAAGGTGATTTGTATGTGTTAATACATGTGCGTAATGCGCTATGACTTAAGAGTCGCCTGTAGCACTGTTTCTAGTCTCGTGGGGTCCTTTCCGTGTAGTAATATATCACATATAAACTGTCACACTTTGCAAACATAGACGGTTTGTTTACAAAATATGACAATTTAAACGTGATGTATTAAGACAGAGAAATGAACCTATGACCAATGGAAACAGTGCCACATGTGACTCCAAGTAATAACCAACACACGCATATTGTATTAACACATACAAAATCCACTTCAACCATCTGAAACGCATTGTGAATATAATTAAACTTGTTGTTTCGTTCGATATCATTAACACTCAAGATAAAGCTTGACGTAAAATGATTGCAATTGATGCTATCATAAATGAGATAATTACAGAACATGAGTCTTGTTGAAGCTGTGTTACTAAAATACATCAAAGAATACACACAAATACGGTGTAATTCAGTGACAGTCAAGTTACAATTGAACATACTGTAGATGTAGATGCCCTTCACGGATCTGCATATTGCAACAAGTCCGCTACAGATTCAACACAAAAATTTGCACATCAAAGACCAAAGATATGACTAAGATGTATATGTAAATCGTGAGAAAAACTGTAGATAACACATCAACTGAGAAAGTGTTTCTCTTCCATTACCTTTTATTCCTGATGACATTGATCATGGTACACACTCCAAACAATTGAGTATCACTCCGTATTTGCAAAAATCCCAAAAACATAATCCAGCAGTATGAGGAAATAGAGAAAATCAAATCAAGTTCTTTAACATGATGACTGAGATATTTGTGATGCTAGGATCAGATACACAATGTGATCAATACTATCCGGACACGACAATATTCGGTGCATTGTGCTGCCACCTACTGCCAGGTACTCCTTATCAGCGACCTCTGTAGTCATTAGACATCGCGAGAGAACAGAATGGGGAACTCCGCGAAACTCGCGGACTTCGAACGTGGTCAGGTAATTGGATGTCACTTGTGTCATACGTCTGTACGCGAGATTTCCACTTTCCTAAACGTCCCTAGTTCCACCGTTTCCGATGTGATAGTGAAGTGGAAACGTGATGGACACGTACAGCGCAAAAGCGTACTCGTCGACGTTGTCTGTTGACTGACAGAGACCACCGGAAGTTGAAGAGAGTCGTAATACACAAGTGACTATTAAAATAGCTACACCACGAAGATGACCTGCTACAGACGCGAAATTTAACCGACAGGAAGAACATGCTGTGATATGCAAATGATTAGCTTTTCACAACATTCACATAATGTTGGCGCCGGTGGCGACACCTACAACGTGCTGACATGAGGAAAGTTTCCAACCGATTTCTCATACACAAACAGCAGTTGTCCGGCGATGCCTGGTGAAACGTTGTTGTGATGCGTCGTGTAAGGAGGAGAAATGCGTACCATCACGTTTCCAACTTTGATAAAGGTCGGATTTTAGCCTATCGCGATTGCGGTTTGTAGTATCGCGACACAGCTGCTCGCTTTGGTCGAGATCCAATGACTGTTAGCAGAATATGAAAGCGGTGGGTTCAGGAAGGCAATGCGGAACGCCGTGCTGGATCCCCACGGTCTCGTATCACTAGCAGTCGAGATGACAGGCATGTTATCCGCATGGCTGTAACGGATCGTGCAGTCACGTCTTGATCCCTGAGTCAACAGATGGGGACGTTTGCAAGACAACAACCATCTGCACGAACAGTTCGACGACGTTTGCAGCATCATGAACTATCGGCTCGGAGGCCATGGCTGCGGTTATCTTGACGCTGCTTCACAGACAGGAGCGCCTGCGACGGTGTACTCAGCGACGAACCTGTGTGCAAGAATGGCAAAACGTAATCTTTTCGGATGAATCCAGGTTCTGTTTACGGCATCATGATGGTCGCATCCGTGTATGGCGACATCGCAATGAACGCACATTGGAGGCGTGTATTCGTCATCACCATACTGGCGTATCATCCGGCATGATGTTATGGGGTGCCATTGGTTACACTTCTCGGTCACCTCTTGTTCGCACTGACGGCACTTTGATCAGTGGACGTTACATTTCAGATGTGTTACGACCCGTGGCTCTACCCTTCATTCGATCCCTGCAAAACCCTACATATCAGCAGGATAATGCACGACCGCATGTTGCATGTCCTGTACGGGCCTTTCTGGATACAAAGAACTGTTCGACTGCTGCTCTGGCCAGCACATTCTACAGATCTCTCAGCAATTGAAAACTTGTGGTGATTTGTGGCCGAGCAACTAGCTCGTCACAATACGCCAGTCACTACTCTTCGTGAACTGTGGTATCGTGTTGAAGCTGCATGGGCAACTGTACCTGTACACGCCATCCAAGCTCTGTCTGACTTAATGCCCAGGCGTATCAAGGCCGTTATTACGGCCAGAGGTGGTTGTTCTGGCTACTGATTTCTCAGGATCTATGCACCCAAGCTGGGAGAAAATCTAATCACACGTCAGTTCTCATATAATATATTTGTCCAGTGAATACCTGTTTATCATCTGCATTTCTTCTTGGTGTAGCAATTTTAATGGCCAGTAGTGTACGTAACAGGCAGGCATCTATACAGACCATTACACAGAAATTCTAACGTGCATCACGATCCACTGCAAGTACTACAACAGTTGGGCGGGAGGTGAGGAAACTTGTATTTCATGGTCCAGCGGCTGCTCATAAGCCACACATCACGCTGGTAAACGCCAACCGACGCCTCGCTGGTGTCAGGAGCGTAAACATTGGATGATTGAACAGTGGAAAAACGTGGTGTGGAATGACGAATCACGGTACACAATGTGGCGATCAGATGGTAGGGTGTGGGTATGGCTAATGTCTGGCGAACGTCATCTGCCAGCGTGTGTAGTGCCAACAGTAAAATTCAGAGGCGGTGGCGTTATATGTGGCCGTATTTTTCATGGAGGGGCTTGCACCCCTCGTTATTTTGCGTGGAACTATCACAGCACAAAACTACTTTGAAGTTTTAAGCACTTTCTTGCTTCCCACTGTTGAAGAGGAATCCGGGGATGGTGATTGCATATTTTAACACGATCGAGCACCTGTTTATAATGCACGGCCTGTGTTGGAGTGGCTACACGACAATAACATTACTGTAATGTACTGGCCTGCACAGAGTCCTGATCTGAATCCTATCAAACACCTTTGGGACGTTTTGGAACGCCGACTTCGTGCCAGGCCTCACCGACCGACATCGATAGCTCTCCTCAGTGCAGCACTCTGTGAAGAATGGGCTGCCATTCCCAAAGAAACCTTCCAGCACCTGACTGAACGTATGCCTGCTGGAGTGGAAGCTGTCATCAAGCCTAAGGGTGGACCAACACCATACTGAATTCCAGCATTACCGAAGGAGCGTGCCATGAACTTGTAAGTCATTTTGAGTCTGGCGTCCGGATACTTTTGATCACATAGTGTATGTGCGTCACAATTTCGTGTGTGTGTGTGTGTGTGTGTGTGTGTGTGTGTGTGTGTGTGTGTGTGTGTGTATGTATAATGGTCTCACAGCAGATACAGTTCATTCTGAGAAGAAAGGTAATGCAAAAATCATGTACACATTTATTTGCATGAAAACCTGTAACTATGCCACGTTAGAACAAAGCAGAATTATAAAACCTAAAAGACTGTAGACTTTTCTGTCCCCGTTTCATGCTGTACTAGATTTCCACTCTAACTGGATTTTAATGGAGGAGAAACTATTTAAATGTTATGTTTTTCTGTCAGTGTTACTGCTTTCGACAAAGGGGAAATCGCCTTTGTTCAGAAATGGTATTGTTTGTTTTAATGCACGACGCATTTTGCGCCCTAGGGTCCCATCTTCAGGTACTTGGTTAGTGTACATGGTCGTCTTAAGGCATTTTACTATTGGTATGAGAAAACTACAAGGGAATGATATAAGGCGACACAGCGTGATTCCAAATTTTACAAAACCAAGAAAAAAATGAGAATTCCTTGCTGTTTCCAGCAAGGGTTACGCTGTCTTTATGCGTGGTATATGCAGATATTTACATACCCACAAAAAACATATCGTCTCACACCACCATTTCAAACAAAATTCAAACAATTCAGAGAATATCCAAATGGAAAGATGTTACATTTCTACATAGACATAAATGATGTTGTTTCTGAAAAGTTACAATGATCTTAATTAGTTGCTTATACAAAAATGTCATTTGCAAAACAAACTGTTTCTGCAATTTGTTACAAAGAGGTTGCAACTAGTGAGGTATGGTTGCAATTATTGGATTCTCGTTTATGCAGGAGAAATAGACTTTTTAAATTGCTGAAAAAAATACGGATGTTGAACTCATTATTCCGTTTCACACATTTTACAACATTTTTCCTGTTTAATAGTGTTTATAGTTGTTTTAATAGATTACGTTTAGTGCAGTTATGTCCTGTGTGGAGTCCAGTCAGGCTGTTGCGGATGCATTCAACAGAGAATTTGTCAAAGTGGTTGTGTATGGAAGTGTTGTGTTGGCAGAAGAGCCAACACCATGTTACTAGTGGAGGCCGAAATGCACGCGTTTTAGCTCACGCAGTGTGGCGTGAGGAGGGAAGAACTATACTGACGTGAGGTCTGGAAAATGACAATTAATAGCGGACGTAATTAGTTTGATACTTAACTTTAATCCATTAATGATGAACGTCGCTCTTGACAGTACATGATTCACAATATTACCTGTTCAGAGTATAGTCATTGTAACTGAATATGGCGCCTCGCTAGGTCGTAACAAATGTAGCTGAAGGCTATGCTAAACTGTTGTCTCTGCAAATGAGAGCGTATGTAGACAGTGAACCATCGCTAGCAAAGTCGGCTGTACAACTGGGGCGAGTGACAGGGAGTCTCTCTAGACTAGACCTGCCGTGTGGCGACACGCGGGTCCGACGTATACTAACGGACCGCGGCCAATTTAAATGCTACCACCTAGCAAGTGTGGTGTCTGGCGGTGACACCACAGGAAGCATCAGTACGCTCTTTGCAACACGGATGGGAAATTCTTCCTTTCTTGCCTATGTAGACTGCACCGAAAGTATTGCACTCTAAGTAATGTATTTCGCTACATTCTGTTATGGAGATCTTCATGTTCACTGGGTGAGGTAAGTGGCAAAGCTTGTTATTAGTAGTGTGATATTTCTGAGTAACTCAGCAGTTTTTTGTGATGTGCCTAAGTACGAAATGCTTGCGAAGATTTGTATTGTTTCATTTGCTTTTCCTAAACGATTTCCATTACTGATGTTGGCCTGTATTTTGCTGGAGATTTTGTCAACTTAATTACTGTGTGCCAATTCCTTATTACATTTGTTTTGATGACCAAGGTTGTGACGTAATCGAAGGTGACACATGACAACACATGGCACGTGGGTCACAGATACTCGTTAGCACATGGGAAGTCTACAAAAGACCTCTGTCGTGTAGTGGTCGTGATATAAGTCATATAAGAGCACATTTTGCTTTGTAGATAGGATTCCCCTCTGACACTAGTATTTAATGCGTAGCTAATACAAAATTCTGTTAATACCTATTTTGCCAATAGGTAATTCTCGATTGTATGGTAAACTCATTTCTATACCGCGACAAAACACGAAATAAATGACAAATTTAATTTTTTCTATTTTCTTTTTGGATATTTTTGAAGCTTCAGATATTTGCACTACTCTTATATGAAGAAATATTAATCAGTTTTTGAATGTTGGCACACCCATAATGAATTACAATGAGAAACAATTTTTTAGTCAAGAAACGGATTTTATTTATGTTTGGGAATTTTCTCACGTAAAAAATGTGTGTTTCCTCGAAGTCAATGTAGCTATCCAGCGATGAATGAAATATTAGAAAAAAGCAATGGCGGAGAACATTTACATTTTTTGAAAACATGGTTATCGTAGCAATCTACAATAAAATTTACTCTCTCTAAACTCTGTAACATAGAATGAAGAGGTTATAAAACACAAACATTCATAGCTTGGCAATGTTTACTTTTACTACAAACTGGCTGAAATTATGTAGTATGTGCACTTGTATTCCAAGTACTAGACCTATACATTGCTCCTGAGATCTCACATATTCTTATTTAAAATATGTTCAACTATTAAAAATTATACAAATTTCGATGTTTTATACATCAGAAACCTTAGCTTCACTTAGAAGACCACATCTGTGTAGCAGAGAAAGAATAAATGCACTAAATACGAGCATTACAATGAATGTTCACACTGCAGTGGAGCGATCCCTGATTTCAGACTTCCTAACGGACCGAAACTGTGTACCTAATTGTGGCTCGAACCTACATTCGCAAAGGAGGATAAAAGTATGTGTAGGATACGTTTTAGACGGCATCCCAGCAATAAGTATCACGTGTCTCAGCGCTCTCATACAGAATTATCCATTCTCGTATAGAATTGAGACAGCTAGACATTGCGACACAATCCACAGGTTTATGTCACAGAGAAAAAAATACATCGGATAGGAAAACCTTATGTACACTGGGCTTACGTATGTGAATGGGTTAAACAGTGAAGCACGCATCGTCAGTTCTTCTGATGCACTTTGAAACTAGCTAGAGTAACTTACAGTTAAAGGAACACTATGAAAAACTTTAAATATATGACTGGTAGAGAAAACAGAATCGAAAACATATTTAAGTGGGTAAATTTATCACTGACTTTAATTCGATATCAATTCAACACTAATTGTCTGTCACTTTAACCTAGCGACCTACTACGCTAGGTGCAATTTTATAGGAAGTTTGATAGGAAAAAGGTATAAACCGTACCATCTCCGTCCACAGTGTTCTCGGGCAAGTTCATGGTAATGCCCGAGGAAAGCAAAAGACACAATTTCTACTCATGGTACGATACAATGATTTAATCAGTAACGAAGTTTCATAAGCATCACCTACAACACGATATACACCACTCAGGACTATTTAAATTTCCGTGCAGTACTGGTTGTGGTTCTGGGTGCAGGTTTAAAGTCGCACGAAGCACATAACACCGATGAACATCGTAGACCTAACAACTATATGTCCTCATCTCTTGAAAAATATATTATTTCACTTTCATAATTTGTATAGGTACGTGTCATATAAATAAATTAATGTAATCACTACGAACTGCCCAGCACTTTGATTTTTTACCTGCTCTGTGCTGAATGCACAGGCCTGTAACATTACAAATACACTGGTCAGACAGTTCATTATGACCACCGATCTACTATCAATACAAACCAGTCCAGGCGATAGCAGCGTCACCTGACGAAGAATTACCGCTTGTCAGACACACACAAGGTGCATGTAGTATCTCAACCTGCTGTAAGCGTGTAGAACGGGGAAGGCGCGCATCCTAATTGAGTTACACTGAAGGCACATTGTGACGACCCATGCATGTGTCAATGTTAACCCCACGGTATCGGCAATTACGACTGAAATGGACACGTGACCGTCGGCAGTGGCAGAGTGTTGTATGGTGCGATGAATTCCGAAACCTTCTTCATCATGACAATGGGAGGGAAGAAATCTGTCATCTTCCAGGGGAACAGTTCCTTGACACTCGTACTGCGGGAAGCAGATTATCTGGCGGCGGCTGCATTATACTCTGAGGAACATTCGTGTGGGCACCCATGGCTCCAGTGGTTCTCCCCAAAAGCACCATGACGACCATGTTGCAGAGTACTTTGGTAGCAAAACACGTACACCCGTTTATGATGATCATCATTCTCTACGGCACTGACATTTTTCAGCAAGCCATGTCACAACACCAGGAGTGTGATGGATTGGTTGGAGGAACAAAGTGGCGAGTTACATTTAGTGTAAATGCCTCCAGGAAAACCTTATGTACATTGGGCTTGGTAACAAGCAGACTAGCGTATCTGAAAGGGTTACTGTGTCGGAACTCGGTCGTTTGCTATGCTGACAGACGATTAACATACAATGAATCCCCAGAGAATTAAAAAGAAATAGGTACCATGCCTGGTTCCGAACCCGTTTTAACGACCTATTTACTTGTGAAATTGTTATCATATTGTCAATTTTATTTCAAATTTCCACAAATATTTAATTGGAAATTTACCCGTAGTTAAAAATTCAGAAAGAAGATATGACTTAACAGATAGATTTCTGAGATAGTGAGGAACAGTATTCCGCAAACTAAATTCGGATGCGATCATTTTAGAGGATTTGGTTGGTTTCTGAAGATGATGAAACCACCAAACTCAGAAAAATATTCAAATCACTCTTCCTGTCCGTAGAGCGCTACAAAAGCGATTGTATTTAGATGGCTGAAATCAAAGCAAAAGCGCAAACTTTGTGGACAGAAGATGGTGAATGTTGTTTTAGTTTCAGCAGACACAGTGCTCAATTTCTGCCCCTCTCAGCAGTTGGTAGGCATACTAGCCCTGCTTTTTTAAGGTCGGAAGCAAACCAGTGTGCGGACGTTAGGAAGCCATAAAATTCAATAGTGCAGCCGCCTCGGGCCCGTTACTCCTGCTTCTTCTCAGACCGATGTTTGCAGATGGGTGACTGCCAAGCGCACGCTACATACTCTCGTTACTTGTACCTTGTGGCAGAGTAATATCTGCTTCAAATGGTTCAAATGGCTCTGAGCACTATGGGACTTAACATCTGACGTCATCAGTCCCCTAGAACTTAGAACTATTTAAACCTAACTAACCTAAGGACATCACACACATCCATGCCCGAGGCAGGATTCCAACCTGCGACCGTAGCAGTCTCGCGGTTCCGGACTGAAGCGCCTAGAACCCCACGGCCACCACGGCTGGCAATATCTCCTTGCTGGCTACCTTGAGTAGAAGGTAAGATATCAATAGCGTATAGGCGCCACCGTTTAAAATTTGGGAGCTTCACTGTGTCGCGCTTTTGCAGGAAGATAACGCATTCAATCCGGTCGTCATCACAAACATCATCGCGCCATCATCTCCATCATTACCCTACGGCTGCAGCTGTCTGTCTAATCCGTTATGATCCTCACGTGAATTCAAATCTCTTTCTTATATCTGATAAATTAGGGAAGTTCTTTTGATAATTATAGACACATACCAATTCTGATAATTATACGCATCACCCCCGTTCCCAGAACTCTTGAAGATAGACGTTGACTGAGGATATTGTATCACAGACACAGTCCCTTTCACTGTTTAGAGAGGTCGCTAAACCCTCCCAAAGATGTAAACAACCAAGAATGAGCAGCGCCTGTTTTACAGAGGGGCTCCAACAGCCGATCAGTTCCAGTCATTTCACCAGGAAGGAGGTACACGGCTCGTGTTCTATGTAGTTCAAACATGTCCGGCCGGTCAATACCGCGGTTCGATCGTGACCGCATTGTTACTTTGTGCCAGGAATGGCTCTCAACAAGGGAAGTGTACCGGCGTCTCGGAGTGAAACAAAGCGATGTTGTTCGGACATGGAGGAGATACAAAGACATAGTAACTGTCGTTGACATGCTTCGCTCAGGTCACCCAAGGGCTACTACTGCAGTGGATGACCTATACCTGCGGATTATGGCTTGGAGGAACTCTGACACCAACGCCACCATGTTTTTCGTTCAGCCGCAGTACGTCATGTTACGACTCACACCGTGCGCAATACGCTGCATGATGCACAACTTCACTTTCGACATCCATGGCGAGGTCCATCTTTGCAACCACGACACCATGCAGCGCGGTACAGATGGGCCCAGCAACACGCCGTATGGACCGCTCAGGATTGGCATCACGTTCTCTTCACCGATGAGTGTCGCATATGCTTTCATCCAGACAATTGTCGGAGATGTGTTTGGAGGCAACTCGGTCAGGCTGAACGCCTTACACACACTGTCCAGCGAGTGCCGCAAGGTGGAGACTCCCTGCTGTTTTGGGGTGACATTATGTGGGGCCGACGTACGCCGCTGATGGTCATGGAAGGCGCCGTAACGGCTGTACGATATGTGAATACCATCCTCCGACCGATAGTGCAACTATATCGGTAGCATATTGGCGAGGCATTGGTCTTCACTGACGACAATTCGCGCCGCCCATCGTGCACATCTTGTGATTTCCCTCAGGATAACGACATCGCTCGACTAGAGTGGCCAGCATGTTCTTCAGACATCATGAACCCTATCGAACGTGCCTGGGATAGATTGAAAAGGGCGGTTTATTAACGACGTGACCCACCAACCACTAAGAGGGATCTATGCCTAATCGCCGTTGAGGAGTGGACAATCTGGATCAACAGCGCCTTGATGAACTTGTGGATAGTATGCCACGACGAATACAAGCGTTCATCAATGCAAGTGGACATTATACTTGGTATTAGAAGTACCGGTGTGTACAGCAATATGGATCACCAACTCTCAAGGTCTCACTGTACGGTGGTACAACATGCAATGTCTGGTTTTCATGAGCAATAAAAATGCGGAAATGATGTTTATGTTGATCTGTATTCCAATTTTCTGTACAGATTTCGAAACTCTCGGAACCGAGGTGATGCAAAACTTTTGTTGATGTATGTATAGGCTGACTTTTGCATTCAGTTGTTGCTACCTCTTGATGTCAGTAGTGTATGTGATCGGTGAGGGCTGATCTCGCTTATGTGTTCATGTGATCTCGAAGGATATGTCGTGCGATCTGATGTTTTCCCGGCGTATTTCCGAATTTTAGAAGTCTCAATTGTCGTGGAGGGTTACGCTGTAATTACTCCACCATCTTTCGGCAAAAATACATGTTCAAAGAGAGTTTTTTCCTCTGCATCCCATAGCCTCAACATGCGGCATGGCGAAACACCTTGCTGCATTCCTAAGTTTTTCTCTGGGGAAACGCGAACTTCTCATCCGAAATTCCATTCATTTGGTACACGCGCAAGAACTTCGACTCAATGATAGTGAGGTTCTATGTTGTGTCCGTGTTCGTCATGGTACAAGTGAAGAACTCTATGGAAATGATAAGCGAGAAATTTGACACTAAGTTGACAAGATTCTCCGACTTTCTAATTACTTAAACTCAGTTTCTGTTCAATGGAAATTATTATGAACAGACGAAAGGTGTCGCCAGTTCTGGCATATTTGTTGATGGAGGATTAATAGGAGAAGGTCCTGTAACAAGCCCAACGAAAACCAGCTTGGTTCTAACGTTACGTAGATGACACATTTGTCGTCTAGCTACATGGACAGGATAGATTAAGTGAACCTCTGAGTCACCTGAATTCGTTGAATCTAACATTTGGTTTACTATTGAGATAGAGCGGGATGGCATCACCTCATTTCTTGATGGCATACTGGGCACAGTGTATACTGGAAGGCAACACACGTTGATTTGTATCTGGATGCCAACTGTATTCTCCAAAAATCCCAGCGTGAATGCATTTTACGCACATTCTTGACAGGGCACGACCCATGTGCGCCAAAGACAACATGGCAACTGAGCTGAATCATCTCGCAACGACATTCCGGAGACATGGGTACAGCAGCAAGGAAATAAGGCGTTCATCTAGACAGGCAGCAGGAAGAAAAAGAAGAGAACAGATCACTATTGTGCATCCCATTTGTCGGCAGTACTTCCAGAAAAGTCGGCAGGATCTTGCAGCGGCAAAATATTTAACGCATATTTCGCCCATCATCTAAAACATCGACGCTGCTCTGTTCAATAACACATAAGCCAGGTCATCGCAGATCAGGAATCTAGCAAATCCCTTGCCATCGTGCCAAAGCATACATTTGGAAAACTGTACTCACGGAAGAGGGGAGGTACTATGAACATAGACGCCACGCTGAACTATGCCATACCACCAAATCAGCCGTGGCCGACCACAGTACAAAAATTGGCCATACAATTGACAGCAAATAGTTAGGTAGTCTTCCACCTTCTGGGACTGCGTGATTAAAGGGGCCATTGAAGCCAGGATACAAGATGGTGTAATTAATGAAGACGACGGCCTTTAATTGAGGCAGGCCTGGAACCCTGCACTTAGCCTGGAAAATGAAAATCGTTCCCGTACAGTGAGGTGTGCATCTATCAGCGATGTTGCAGACACTGCAGCGGCCGTACCGATGTCAACAGAAGTGGAGTTGTGGAGAGGGTATTGACCAGCATATAAAAGGACAAAAAAAATACTGGACTTGGTGGTTGGAATGAGGCTCCTCATCGCATTTCAAGACAAAAATGTACGTAGCAAAACCTAGTTCCACCATAGTGTTTAGTAGAATTGTGATTTAAAAAACGAGATTCTGTCATCGCTGTAACTGCTTGCAGAGTGTCCAAGAAAATGTTACATGAACGCTGCACTATGCCGGAGCTGTTCCATTAGCTCAGTGAGACGAGAGAATAGCAAGGGAAGCGGATATAAAAGCTGGACGATATTCGAGTCACGTTTGAGCTGAACTTCCTTTTTCAGTTAAAGAACTAAATTGTATCCAGTTCACATTTCCTCAATGCGGTATCACTTGTCTTTTTGTCTTACTGTTACCTTTATTTAAACTTTAAGACCCAATATTAAATTCTTACACAATAAACGACCACTTTGTTTCGTCGATGACACAAATAACAGTGGATACAGTAACATCGTCTGTGTACAGTGAGGTACAAGAAACACAGCAGGCACGCTACACTAGATTTCGCATTTATGCAGCGCACAATAATTCCATTTAGTACGTTGGACGTCCATGCTTCATAGATATGATACGCACACGTACGTGCAAAGCTCAAACTAGAGACGTTCATAGCGGCCACCTTGGATCTGCAAACACTTCGGCAGTCGCTGGATCATTCTTCGTTGAACTCTACGTCACACAACTACATCCATAACTTCCGTAGAGGCTTACACGCGAGCTATTAAGTCTTGTACATTATATATATCCAGGAGTGGAGTACCACCAAATTTTTCCATTAATAGTGTACACTAATATAAATCTATTGCATAAAGGTCCTGGAAACGTGGACGTCAGGTCATTGGACCTCCACGATCGATTTATTTCCTTGCAAATGATTCATTTAAATAGTTACGCACGTTCATTCCGAAACGAGGCTATGCGCCAACATGTGGAACCCACAGTAGCATCGAAATCCAATTAGAACGTTTTGTAACGCATCAGATAAAGTACCTGTATTGCAAAGAAATGCAGAATACAGTGCTACATTGAACTCCTACCATTATTCCAGCACATAGGTTTATGCCAAAATGTGAATGAAAGCTACATGCATGGGCGATATGTGGGTCGTGTTCAGACCAATAATGGCTGTCATGGAGGTTAAAAAATACCTTCATGAGTGAAGCTATATCACGTTATTTACAAAATGTACGTTACCTCCCGCTTGGAGCAAAAGTCGTTGACAAAACTGTACTCTTCCGATGTGATTTTCTGGCCGCTAGTAGTGAAGTAATGTATAATGATGTTGATGCAGTTCTTCATCTTGAAACACTTCAACAACGTATCTTCGAGATATCCAAAACTGGCTTGCAGTATCACGGTAACTCTCCAAGGTGACTGGTGATATGTTTCAATGATTATTTCCACTGTTTGTGGAATACGTCTAATCCTTAGAACACATCTGGACGAAGATTACCGGTCTTCCGAATGCGCTGCTACAGGCGACTAAAAACATTCTTATCGAGATGGCGCCTTTGAGAGTACCGTGCAGCATGCGCAGCATCACCACCACCAGCAGCAGCAGGTTGGTTATCTGATGCAGTAGCATCAGAGGTAATCATCGTTGGCGTAGTCTATCAGGAAGCCGACCTGCATGAACTTGACACTGCCCTGCGCTGTTAGTAAACACTTGCAGTGCAATAGATCCCATTGTCATCCAGCATGCTATTGTTGTGTAAAAAAAAGACGTCCTGCTTATAAACGATGAAAACTAGGAAATCTGCGTCTAAATAATTAAAAAAAGAGACCTGACGATGATTCGAACTATAGCTCCATGATAGCACTTTTCTCAGTTAGCTACCATGGTAGGTACGGTAGGGTGGGATGATACACGTTCTTCAGTACATTCAGATACTTCACATGATGTGGCAATGTTGTCAGCTCCTCGTCTTCATATATATGATTTCAAAATGCACCGGATTGTATTTCGTTAGTAAAACTTTTGTCTTGAATCTGGTTAAGGGATCACATGCCGATCTCTACGTACAGCATTTTCTTTTCTCTTGATCCTGTACGTGACAAAGATCGGAGTGAAGCAGGAGTTTTCAGCGACCACATAAAGATGACAACAGGTCTGTTCGGCGAAATATTGTGCGGTAATTAAGACGTGATCCGACCGGACAGCCGAGAATTCTACAGGATATACATGTTACTGTGTAACATTCATCTCTTCTATTTAGGGTTACATTCTTACTCTCTCAGTCTATTTGAATTCCTTGCTAGTACAGATCAGAAAGGAGCACTGAAACTCGCCAGCGGCTCAACTCTGAACTCGTCTCCCCGTATGCTCGCTGACCCGATCTACGAATCTGCGCAGCTGCCTATCTAATCGAGAAGCCGTAACTTTCGTTGGGTGTCTGCTACAAATAGGCGTACACCAGTGTAACAAGGAAAGAGTATCCGGTTTTGCAAGTACCGGAAGGTTATAATTAAAATTCAGCTACTCACAGAGATTCAGAGTGGGCTGCAATTAACGTACGGCAGCTAAACTTAGTAATGTGTTAATGCGGAACCGATTTCAATTAAAAAAAGAAAAATATTTCAGTTTTGGCTAACAGGGGCAAAACTAGTGCTGTAAATGCAAGAAGTTTTTACAAATGTAATGGATTAGGAACAGGACGTGGGAAGAAAAGTCCAAACAAGTCAGAAAGACACAACGTTGACCTTATTATAAATCAACGCTTACACAACTTGTTCAGTAAGTGCACTGGTTGTCGTATGGGGTAGGGGCAGCCTTTTCTTTATCACCCATTTTTACAGAAGAAAGTTTCTTGAAACAGTGACGGTTCTTGCTGGTCTGTCACCTAAGCACATGTAGTGTGGGATAGAGGCAGTCTTTCATTCATCACAAATTTTGATAGAAGAAACTTTATTGACACATCGACAGTTCTAGGTTTTCCCACATGATTTGAAACATTTTCGTCCTGTAGTATTCATAAAATCTTTTAACGGAGTAATACCTAGATCTCTGTCAGAACAACAACAAATACATTTCACTACTGTATTCATATAAGAGGAGGCTGCGCTCTGGAAAGTTAGACAGCTAAAAGGTGCCAAACCTATGAGCAATTTGAGAAAGCGTTTTGGTCAAAATATTGGTGAAATTGCATAAAGGAAAGACTATGCAGGGAAGGGCTTAACGAAAAAGAATTTAATAGAATTTAAGGCACCCTTATGAACATTTCTCAACGTATTTAAAAGAAACACATGTGTTAGGAATACTTAAAGCAAAGCTTCCTTTGAACAAAGGAGTCCATATTCCAGAGACCAACAGGGAACGCTTCATGTCCATGCTTGTGTCCATTGATTTAATACATGAGGATTAGTGACAAAATAATAGTGCCAGGGGTACATCCACTCTGCCATGTGCAAGTATCTACAATAACTTCAGACGAAAGTACTGACACGTTAGTCTTGTGACGGAGTTGGTGCCGCCTTGACTGCAACATACTCAGCATGCTGACTGAGGTGCACCAAAATCTGACAAAGGAAGAAGAGTTGGTAATAGGGAGCACTCTGGATACTAGAGTAACACAGGAGGTCAGTCGCATTAAAACAATAACAATCAGTTGAATTTTAAGACATTAAACATCAGTCAGTTAAATTTTAATGATACTCACCAACATGATGATCCAGTACACTACTATGCTGTGACAAGAGATGGCGACCACACAATACAAAGTGTATGTTATTGAGGTAACGGAAGAGTTCCACCTGACTATGACTCTTTTGGGAAAATTGAACTGACCACATTACACACTGAATCGATGGCCCTGGGTACAATGAGGGTAGAAAATACATTTCTCTGTACTTGTTATAATATAATAAAGACATTAGAGAAGAGTTAGGTACTGACCAACATAAATGCCGTGATCTGAGTAAAAATATAGTTCCGATCGCTATAACTGCTGTTGTAGGAAAAATTCCAAATAATTCTCTTATTGACACAGGCCCTCATGTAATGTATTATCAGCGGGTCTATGTAATAAGATTAGTGAGATTTCAAGGATAGCTACGTTTCCACTACAAATCTGCAAAATTAATGGAGCAGTGGGTACCAGGTTGTGGCATATCAAGGACGGACACAGGTTGATGTAATGACAAGAAATGGAGCCACAGTTATCCTGTTGCGAGTTTTAAATGGCTTAATAATGGAATGCAATTTCGGCATGGAATTTTTGAAGGAAAGGGAGGCAAAAAACAGTCTTCTGCTCAGACAAGTACTATCTAAATATCGATGGTGAAAATAATATTGTTGTAGATTTGATAAGGATGCAAACATGGTACATATTACCAAGGCATGAAAGTCAAGGTTATTACGACAAAAGTTCCTCAAATTTGTATCGAACCTTACTACTGTTGTACTTTAGAGAATGATAAATAGCACAAAAAATAGTGGTAGAATCTTGAACTAATAACTCTAAAGGGGCAGATCAAACTAAAACAATTATTACTGAAGTATGTACTCGTTTTAATAATAAACCAGGTATTGTACATTCTTATCAGTACTGTATGGAAGGAATTCCACATAAAATGTAACGCCAAAGCTCCTACTCGATCTCAGAGACAGTGAAAGGCGGTTACGAACTACATGCGACAGAAGCTACAGTGCTAAATTATGGAACCATCGCTCCATTCTATGCCACATACAGTACCTGAATTCATATATAAAGCAAAGGAAAGAAACAAGTGGGTAGATGCTCTTCCTTGGCTTCTATGACAAGAATGCTCTTGGAATAATAAACTAAGGGAAGCCTTAGTGACACTTACAGAACATACATTTGAGAAAAGCTGATAGTGATAAGATGCTGGCCACTTTACAGAAATATCAGGTAGGGGACTGTGTACTTTAAAAACTCACCCAAAATATCCTCTTCAACATAAGGACTATAACTGGCATTACTTTACACTGGTCCTTCAGAAATAATCAGAATTCTTCATGAAGGAATTCACTTATTAACATAATTTAGGACCAGTCAAACAGAGGAACAATATTATCACCATGTCTTAATAAATTTATCGATCAATGATTAATCACTTCTGCCTTTCACTAATGCTTGTGAATACATGAGTAATTAATTTATTTAATTTATATTGGTAACTAATTTAACACACTAGGAGAAAAACTTGGAACCACATTTACAAATAGAATCTACATGAATTGAGAGACATTTCTGTCAGCAGTAATAGTTGTTCTTAAACATTTGTTGCACATGTATAACATTGATGACTAATGCATAGAGTGAGCCACCTTCACCACAATATTTTAAATACATGAGTTGAACTGAATAATAGGCATTGCTGTATCTCCTGATGTATATAAAAGATTCTGGGAATGTAAAGCAAAAAACAAAAAGAAACATTTCAACGTTTCATGTCTTTTATGAAGTATCATCTGTGGTACTTAAGGCTACCTGGTAGTGTATTCCACAAGGTCAGTGCACGAAGTCATTACCAGAACAAACACTTTCCACTACCTTTAGTAGTGTAGTAGAATTACTTTGACTCTATCTGACTTAAAATTACTAAACCCGTGTTCTAAAAAACAGGAGATGTGTGTATAAATAGCTAGATTTTTATTTTGTAGATAAATTATTCTATGTCTTTCAGTTGCATTAAGTATTTAGCTTAAGAAGTGTGCATATGTCTGTCTTTCTTAATACTTTAGAACCAAATTACCTCAGAGCTTAGTCCATGAGGAACATTCTCTGATTACTGCTCATTTTGAACAAATGCAGTATAACTTCTTACGTAATATGAGAATAAAATTTGGAACTTCTGTTAATGGTGTTCGAATTACTACGGATAATAGCATTATTAAACGTCTGTGGCCTTTGACTGATTACATTTCGAAGTGGCACTTTATGACTACTGTGTATATATTTTGCTCTGTCTTTAGTTAATATACTGTTTTTTTTTCCTTTCGGGCACACATCTAGTTTTAATAGAATATACACAAAGGCTAATTTTGCTACAAAGAAATAAATGATCTTTTCCTGGCCTTATGAATGGTAAGGAACTAAAGAGTATAGGCTCAGGTCCGAGCATAAAAACTATGCTACTTCAAGGAAACCTATGTCTTTTATGTATAAATTATGTGTACGTTCCTTACAGGTATATGTAAACATATATGTAGCCAATATCTTATTTCTACTCCATGTCACTGAAGTATATTGATCCGTGGAGGTGGGATTAATGTATCCATTGGTAAGAAATACATACTAGATGACAAAGAGGCAAGAAGATAGTTTTAAAAATGTTTTTTCCTCTGTGAGTGTGCTGTTAAATTGTGTAAACACCCTTAAATAAAGTATGGCGCTAGCAAACGCTGAACTGAATAGCCACACTAGTACACCAACAAATCGCTGTAAATATTTTACATTTACCTGAGTCGACATCAGCAAATCGTTTCCACCATGATGGTGCTGTGTGAAAAATGAAATCCTCTCTCAATAACGTGAGAAATGTTTAACTGCATTGGAGGTCGCTAAGTAGCTGTGTGAACACATAACAACAATGGTGCAGCAGCTTGCAGTAACCGAAAGTCTTATCTGACTGCAGAAAATCCTGACTGTCAGCGTGAATTAAAATGCCCTTGGCCATTCTTTACTTAAACATTACCCTAAATGTAGATGAAAATTTGGTCAAAGTAACAGTTTTTGGCGAAGGTTGTCGACATTCATTTTACATTACTGATACTGAACTCATCTGCTGATTCAAATCAATAAATGGCAATTTAAATCGTAGTGTAGCGGATGCAAAGAAATGATATAACAATGAGATATAGAGGAGTCCCCCAAGCAAATCTTATATCGATTTCATAAAATGAAGTCATTCTCAGCTATCGCTGCTCATGTGAAACATTACTTGGCTGCTAACAAAATCTTTGGTTTCAGTACAACTTATATAAATCATGCATTTTGAGTTTCTGATCCCTTTGTACTACTACTACATGTATGAAAATGAAGTACCTAAAATCTGTGATACAACGAAGCTATGTTGAGGCCACCCACCTGCTGTTCCACCCATCAACCTCATTGGCTAGGTCTTGTCCTTCACAATGGATTCCTGTGCGTCTGACAGTCATTGCGTACATCCCATCCCTGGATCCACCTTCCCTCGCCTTAATTATCTGACTAATCAGACCACTACTACAGTCATAAGAAAATGGCCGAAATCATTTCTTAATGTACTATAGTACATCTCATACGTTACTTATACTACGCCATGTGTATCAGCAAAAGAATATATAACCACATAAAGTATCTAAATTATATAATGTGTGTACATGTGTGAACGGTCCTCCCACAAACATGGCACGATATTCACGATTGATGTGTTCCGCATAAGCGCGAAATGAACGACGCCTGGCAGTTCAGACTTTCCGTTTTGCTTTCTCAAGTCCACACTTCAATACCTGATCTCCTGCTCAAGGTAAAATGGACATTAATCACTTCCTTGGGCAATACATACAAGCAGGTACTACCCAAGCGAAGAACATACGATTTGTAACAGCTGTAATCATTAGTCTGAAAATGATGTAAGTACTGATGTGCTGTTGTTCAGTTAACCATCCTCAGTCACCAACAGAAATATCTACAATTGACCCCATTACACCCTGTACGCGTGTATTGACACCATGAAACAAACAAATGTTTAAATGGGTATACATTGTAGTCACAGAAAATTATAAAACATATACTAAACTTATCAAGGGCAATATGTTTTGTTAAATTAATTTGCTATGAATTATTATTAAAATATATATCATTTATACTGCATATCGTCCTGAATATTGTATGAATATAAACTTATTTTATAATTCCTTGTAATGTCTTTTGTCATGTAAAGTATCAGAGTTGACTGCGCCCCCAGTAGAGTTAGGGCGAATGTACTTAAATATATTCCATTGCGTACAAGTAAACCAGACTTTAACTCTAAGTCACAACTTCTAGTGCTATACTGCAAAATGTTATCAAAGCGGTGACTCTCAAATCACTTGCCCGAATGTCATTACAGTGTCATTACAGAGAGATCATTCTTTGCCATATTAACTAAATGGCTTTCAAGAAACTATTATTATTCTATAACAGGACCATTGTTTTATCAAAAATACTTCATATTTTTTTTTTACAATGGCTACATATTTTTTCTTGTACAGCGAATCCCAAAGAAGTGGGTAGAGTATCACTGAATGGCATATCTATGTAGTGTGATAGATGTCTGCATCATTTGAGGCAGATGTGTTATAATACATTTTATTTCAAGCAAGCGTCCTGACTGAAAGTGATATTTCCGTATTAGACATAAGAATACGTCTCAGAAAATTCACTTCATTGGTGTTTATCAATCATCTGTGAAAGATATCTTTAATTAGATTAATACAACTGATATTTCGTCCTTCATTTGTTTGAGCATCGGTGATATAGTTTTGCAATATTGATGCTGTTTTAAATATTTCCGTTTTATTTTGGTAGCATAGCACGAAAGTTTGCGTTCCCATAGAGGTTAACATTGTTTTGTATACGTTTTTGCCTGTGAATTAGTAGTAAGTAGCCATTTTGGTGACATGATGATGGCACACGTTAAGCACACTGTTTTTACCCACTTCAATATTTGTAAGTCGTATCTGCAGCCCTTGTTTTCAACAAATTCATGTTTTGATCATTACTATTATTATTATTATTATTCTTATTATTACACCAAACTATTTGCATTAATGGTAACTTGATTCCTCTTCGCCAAGCTTCCTCCTTTTCTATGAAGATTTCCCAGCCTGAAGCTAATTCTTTCATGAAAATGAAAGTGAGCTCTCAGCTGTTAATATCACTATGTGCCATGTGGAATGACTACCGAGGTTAATGCCACATAGGCAATTTTATAATTACATATTTTCTTTCCTTATGGGCTATGTAATGTATCCTTCCTTTGATAACATCTTACTTTCATGAACGAATTTAAAATAAAACTCCTATGGGGCGAGAAAGTTGATACATTGCAGTGACGAAAGTTATGTTCAATAAACAGTTTTTACAAGTCTGGAATGAAAACACAGTCGCAATAGAAAAAGAGACATTCAGAGTTGCAAATAAAATTGATGTTTACTTAGTCAGTGACCGGTTTTTGCAAGGCCCCTCGAAAAGCAACCAATGTTAGGCAAGTAAAATGCCCATCCAAAATAGCGCTAAGCAAAGTGCGTCCATGTGTGTACGGTCCAGCACGCTGCATTTAGGCAGAAACATGACTCACAACGCATATTTAACCTGGCGGCATTTCACAGATTTAAAATGCAGATTATGTATTGTTTAAGTGAATATTTTTATGAGTATTTAGATGTGGAATTACGGCAAAAGTTATTCTTCGGTAAATAATAGAGACGAGATATTTTTGAGCAAAGCCAAGTTGGCTTCATTGTGATTGGCTGTAGCGTTATAATGACAGATAAATACTATGTACTATTTGGCTTTTTATTTTAGTGGTAGATAAAACACATGGTTCTGATTGGTATGATTACAAATCACATCTTGGCTAGTTCGAAGATACTTCCTTAAAAAAAAAAATTCCTGCTAACACAACGGGCTCCGTCTGCCAACTTCAATTTTGATTAGCTGTTTCATTTTAGTGGCTACTAAAATACAAGGCTGTGATTGGCTGAAGAGAGGGGTACTAGGGGTGAGGACGGGATGCAATAGAATGGGGGAGGGTGAAATGGGGAGTGGCTTGATGATGTCACTGATAAGGATGATGTTGTCGCTGTTAAGTATAATGGTGTCATATGTTCAAGGTCATTAACCCAGCCACTGCTTGTTGGCATCCCAAAGATCAGAGGTAACACTTGTTCCTGAATCCTCTTTACTAACCTACTGTTATCATACAAAGTAGTACAACAGACTATTGTTGAACACATTGTAGTTTTAGCGTTTAAATATCAAGTGTGTCTCAGTATCGATCTTTGCAAATTACCACAGAAATTTGTTTAGCGACGGGCTTGTGTATTTCATTAACATGTGATAGTTTTTCTGATGATCACATGAGCAATATAAATACATTATGAACAAAGTAGGACCTGTTAGCATAAGGTTCTTCAAGAATATCTTCATATCTCAGTGCATCGCATACAACTTTAGAGCTAACGGACGATGATACACTTAGTGTATAAGGATATTAGTTGTATTGGGAACCAATAATCACGGATTGCTCGTTTTAGTGGTGATTGTTGGAATGGTACGGATTGAATCATTCACATCTACATGGTAATCCGGTATTTAACTGATTTCTCTTAGAAATATGCTTCCCAGTTAATATGTAGGTCACTTAGACTAATTAAATACAGTATTTGACCTCATAGAAAAAGCTGTGGCCACAACACTGCCTAGCGCTCAACGCACAAAGTAGTCTGTTTTAATTAGACTCCAAGACGTGAAGGCAAGAAATACTGCATCTACCTGTTTATATGGATACATGATTATTGTTAGTCTTGTGAGTAAGGTGCGATCTGTTTATCTTGGGATCGTAGTTTTCGAGACACCTTTGTACGATTGAATTCTTAATATGATCAAAGGTTTAGCAACAGAGCAACAGAAGGATGTCAATAATTACTGAGTGGTCGTTTTGCTCACAACTTCTGCCACCCTTGTTTTGGATGGGTGCAACCCATGCTGTTTACCAACTCCTGGGCACAATTTTTGTTCGAGGGTTTAACGTAACAGTGAGTTATCAAAATACGGTATGCTCACCCCTTTGTTTACTTTCTTTTCATTGCCGAGGAACATACGTTCTTTCAAAAGATCCTTGGAGCTTTTCAAGGAATGCATTTGATGTGCATTGCAGTTGATAAACCTATGGAGATGGTTGGCTAAAATGCGGTTTGGTTTTCTAAATTCGGTACATTAATCGACAAGATGGCGTACACTTGAAGCTTGTGAATTAATAGTCGTTGACTATTGTATTACTATTTTAATATCTTATTTGTTTTCTGGTTATTAATGTTGTTTGTGTGGATATTTTAAATTTACTCAATTTGCATTGTACCACGTGTTAATTCTTTCGTCCACGTCATTTTTTAATCACAACCATCCGTACACATTTGCTTTTGTTACCTGTAATTTACTGCAGATTTATTCATCTGAACGAATTTTAATAACGAGGTACAAACAGTAATCTATATGTTATATATTGTTTTGAGATTTATTTTCCCAGACAGTATTTATTTTACTAATATTTTTCAGCGTCGCACAGCACAGCACTAATTACTAGCTACGTGTCAACTGACTGTAATTACTTAACGTGAAGCAAATTACTCCATAATTAACATTTGAATGAATAATGCTGAAAATTTGTTATCGTTTGGAAACAAAAGAGAATGATTCGACATAGCTGGCAAGGACACTGTAATTTCAGTATTTGAATATGGCTGTTCCAGAGCATAAACTGACAACGTCACTCGAATCTGATTTACCTGTACTTTCAGTCAATGACCAAAGACATGATGCTCCACAAAGTGTAACTCTGAACTTATGGCCGTTCTTGTAGGATTAATGTTGGTTGATACATACCAAGTGACAATAGGATTCATAATATATGTAGCTACTCAAAACATAAAGTGAAAGAGAACTTAATAGAAACACTGATAGTTTTGATGGCAAGAAAATTACAGCACCGTTTTAAAACTTTTTACTTGCAAATGGTGAAAATAACCATTTTCCAGACGATAAAATGCGAGGTCTATTGGGAAAGTAAGTTACGATAGGCCACGAAATGGAAACCACGATGAATACCAAAATTTATATTTGCCACAATTAGTTACCCATAGCAGCTACTGCTCTATATTGTCCGACTTAGACATCTGTCGCAGTATTTGAACTTCTTGCCAATACCCCGTTCATCGAAGCAGCGACCTGTACTTCCCGACAATATTCTACGCTGGACCGCAACTCGATGTCTGTAGCAAAATGTTGTCTTCACAGCCGGCGTTCCATTTGAGCAAAGATGAAAATCAGAGGGAGCCAAGTCTGGTCTGTATGGTGGGTGATCAAACACTTCCCACCGACAACGCTGCAGGAGCGTCATTGTCGCTGCAACGTGCGACTAAACACTGCTCTCAAGAAGAAGGAAATGGAAATGCAATGTGGCTAGGGCCTCCCGCTGGGTAGACCGTTCACCATATGCAAGTATTTCGAGTTGACGCCACTTCGGCGACTTGCGTGTCGATGGGGATGAAATGATCATGATAAGGACAACACAATACCCAGTTCCTGAGCGGAGAAAATCTACGACCCAGCCGAGAATCGAACCCGGGCCGTTAGGTACGACATTTGGTCGCGATGACCACTCAGCTACCAGGGCTGGACAAGAGGGAAACGCAAGACAGTAATGTTCTGAGCGGTTGCAATAAATCAGGCGAAATCTCCCAGCAAGCACCCGTACTACGCAGAAAACAAATATCTTTAGCAATGTGAATTAAAAATTTTCCCGGTGAATTGACTGTTCAAACAAATTTCGGGCTTGCAGTCGGTCGTCGTTCAATACTTCGCACGATATTTCAGCTGGGAAACTGCCAGTCATCTTCCGGTGAGCAGTCGCAGACTGGCGAAAATTTTTTTTTTTCCTTTATTGATTTTCAATTCCCCCCTAAGGGGGCGGGCTGGCAGCAGCTTAGTACGCTGCTCTACACCCTACAGGCTTTTATTTTAAAAAACGGACGAAGAAAAGAAACAAGAAAAACAGGCGATAAAACGGTGACATCAAGTGTAAAATTGCGGGAAAATGCGGAAAGTTGAAACAGAAAGCATAAGGGGTTGGCAACGTTAATAAAAGACACAGGAATCAGACAAGTAACATAGTACACACACAATTAAAAAACACGGCGACAGTCTGGTTTCTGTTCGCAAGAGATAAATGGCACACCCAGCGACAGTATGATGGCCGTTCGCAACACTTCCCAAAAAACACAACACGGAACACACACTGTAAAACACTCACTGTAGAACACTCACACTGTAGAACACTCACTGTAGAACACTGCACGAAAGTGGCGGCACAAAGATGACACTCCTGAGCCAAAGGCTGATGGGGGGGGGGGGGGGACCTGGAGGAGGGGGAAGAACAAGGAGGGAGGAAGGAAAGAAACGAAAAAGGGGGGGAACCAAGGAGGGAGAGGACTAATAAAGGGGGAGAAGGGCAGACGCGAGAGGGAATGAAAGGAGGCAGAGGAGGGAAATGTAAAAGGACTCGGGGGAGAGAAGGGGGCAAAGAGAGGGGAGGTGGGGATGAAAGAGGATGGAAGGGGGGGAGAGGGATCCTGGGAAAAGGACAGAGGAAACGACGAGGAGTGAGGATCAGAGTTGATAGGAGGGATAGATGGAGGGAGAGAGGGCATCATCTGAGAGGGGGGTTGATGGAAGCCACCTTGGGAAAGAAGATGTAGGGTGTAGAGATGGCGGGTAGGGGGGACAAAACAGTGAAGACGGGGCAGGGGTTGGGGATGGGAGAGGAGAGGAGCAACCAGGGGGTGAGGGGGTTCAAGGCAGTGGGAGGTGTAGAGGATGCAGATATGTTCGAGGAATAGGAGCAGATGGGGGAAAGGAATGAGATCACAGAGGATCCGCGTGGGGGACGGGAGGCCTATACGGAAGGCGAGGCGGAGTGCCTGACGCTCAAGGATCTGGAGGGACTTATAGAATTTGGGGGGTGGGGGCAGATATCCAGGAGGGACAGGCATAACAGACGATGGGACGGATTAAGGATTTGTAGGTGTGGAGTATGGTAGAGGTGTTCAATCCTCCTGTCCGGCCAGAGAGGAGTTTGAGGAGTCGGAGGCGGTTGTGGGCTTTGGATTGGATGGAGCGGAGATGAGGGATCCAGGTGAGGTGACGGTCAATGGTGAGGCCAAGGTAGGTGAGGGTGGGGGTGAGACGGACAGGACAGGTGCAGACAGTAAGGGAGGAATCCAGGAGCCGGAAGGAGCGAGTGGTATGACCTACGATGATTGCCTGGGTCTTGGAAGGATTGATTTTCAGGAGCCACTGGTTACACCATGCAGCAAAAAGGTCAAGGTGATCCTGGAGAAGGCGTTGGGACCGTTGGAGGGTAGGAGCGAGGGCTAGGAATGCTGTGTCATCAGCATATTGCAAGAGGTGTACTGGAGGGGGGGGGGGGGGGCATATCTGCCGTGTACAGGAGGTAGAGGAGAGGGGAGAGGACAGAGCCCTGGGGCAAACCTGCAGAGGGGTAGAAGGTGTGGGAATTGGCATTATGGATGGTAACATAGGAGGGGCGGTGGGAGGGGAAGGAGGCCATCAGACGGATGTAGTTGATAGGAAGGGCGTAGGTTTGGAGTTTAAATAGGAGACCGGGATGCCAGACACAGTCGTAGGCCTTTTAGAGGTCAAGGGAGACAAAAATGGCGGAGCGATGGGAGTTAAGCTGGAGGGAGAGGAGATGAGTGAGGCGGAGGAGTTGGTCATCAGTAGAGAAGGAAGGTCGAAAGCCACATTGGGTGTTGGGGAGGAGGTGGTTTTGGCTGAGGTGGTGATGGATGTGCCGGGAAAGGATGGATTCCAAGAGCTTGCTGAACACTGATGTGAGACAGATAGGACGATAGGAAGAGGCATCAGGTGGAGGCTTGTTGGGTTTGGAGAACATCAGGATACGGGAGGTTTTCCACAGGTCGGGATGCGAAAACGTCCTCCGCTCCGCAATATATAGCTTACTGTAACTATTCTGCGCATGCGTCGTAAACTTGACAGATGAACCACACTGCCCGCCGGCAGCGCCCTCGCTGGTGGAAGAGTGGAACTCAGTCGCCCTCTGCGTTGCTGTTTGCCACGGCCGTCGACGCACTCTGTCGTCTTCGATTTGAGCAAATCGTGGAGATTTTACCGGAAACCTACTCATACTGATTTGTACCTGCAAGCATCGAGTTGCCATCATCAATCGCAAACCATGAGTTTGCTTAAAACACTTGTTCATAGAGCTCATACTGTCTCAGATCTAGAAAGCTTACCTCAAGAACTCGCCCATCTAAAGACAGTATTCAACGAAAATGGGTTTTCCATCCTGGAGATTTACAGGGCACTAAAAGTTAAAACTAAGACTTTGGAAGTGAATAAAGAGGAGAACGTGCCGGAACAATCTTTAGCTTTTCTTCCTTTCGTTGGCAACACTTCGTTTAAAATAGCAAGAATCATCCGAAAATTTCAGGTAAAAGTGGTTTTCCGCCCACCATCGAAGATTGCGGACCTTGTGGGATCAGTTAAGGACAATCTGTTACTATGAATAGGCGGAATGTACAAGATACTGTGCCATTGTGATATGGCTTACATAGGTCAAGTCACACGCACCATGAAAGAACGCTGCACTGAACATCAACGTTACACCCGCCTTTTGCAGCCAAGCAAGTCCGCTATTGCTGAACATTATATTTCTACTGGACATTCAATGGAGCATGAGAAAACAATGATTTTGTCCACAGCAACGTCTTTCTGGGACTCCATTATTAAAGAATCCGCAGAAATACGACTTTTAAAACGTGACAGCGGCTACCAGCTGGACAGTGCATGGAATCCCATCATCTCCACGATTTGCTCAAATCGAAGACGGCCAAGTGCGTCGACGGCCGTGGCAAACAGCAACGTAGAGGGCGACTGAGTTCCACTATTCCACCAGCGGGAGCGCTGCCGGCTGGCAGTGTGGTTCATCTATTAAGATTTCGACGCATGCGCAGAATAGTTACACTACGCTCTATTGCGGAGCGGTGGACGTTTTCGCCAGTCTGCGACGGCTCACCTGAAGATGACTGGCAGGTGCCCAGTTGAAATATCGTGCGCAATATTGAACGACGACCGGGTGCAAGCCCGAAATTTCTTTAGCCATATTTACGCCGTAACTGCGCTCAGATCTGAAAAGAGCGACGTGACGTTATCTATAGGCATATCACAGACACTGTCCAAAACACCTGTGCACGGCTTCATCTGAGTTTCACTGTTGTTTCCATTTTGTGACCGATCATTCCTAAGTTTCAGAATAGCCCTCGTAACATGCCACTGGTTTGGGGAAGGTACACCACTTTAACACTTTTCTGACCGTCGGAAAGCCAAATGGCGAATTTAATAAATGTTCTCTCTAGTTCATATCGTTATTCGTTTTACTCAGTGCCAATGGCCAAATGTCTCTGTCATTTAGCTGTGTGTTTCATAAGAACACTTTCATAAGTACACTTCTTATGTTTAAGTGTGTTTCAGTGTTGTTGTTGTTGTTGTGGTCTTCAGTACTGAGACCAGTTTGATGCAATTCTGCATGCTGCTCTATCCTGTGCAAGCTTCTTCATCTCCCAGTACCTACTGCAGCCTACATCCTTCTGAATCTGCTTAGTGTATTCATCTCTTGGTCTCCATCTACGATTTTTACCCTCCACGCTGCCCTCGAGTACTAAATTGGTGATCCCTTTATGCCTCAGAACACGTCCTACCAACCGATCGCTTCTTCTGATCAAATTGTGCCACAAACTCCTCTTCCCCCCAATTCTGTTCAATACCTCCTCATTAGTTATGTGATCTACTCATTTAATTTTGATCATTCTTCTGTAGCACCACATTTCTAAAGTTTCTATTCTCTTCTTTTCCAAACAATTTAT
This sequence comes from Schistocerca serialis cubense, assembly GCF_023864345.2. NCBI lineage: Eukaryota > Metazoa > Arthropoda > Insecta > Orthoptera > Acrididae > Schistocerca > Schistocerca serialis. Next base: position 283,618,289 of record NC_064644.1, on the reverse strand, counting down.
CGTCCATGTTTCACTTCCATACAAGGCTACACTCCATACAAATACTTTCAGAAACGACTTCCTGACACTTAAATCTATAGTGGATGTTAACAAATTTCTCTTCTTCAGAAACGCTTTCCTTGCCATTGCCAGTCCACATTTTATATGCTCTCTACTTCGACCATCATCACTTATTTTGCTCCCCAAATAGCAAAACTCCTTTACTACTTTAAGTGTCTCATTTCCTAATCTAATTCCCTCAGCATCACCCAACTTAATTCGACTACATTCCATTATCCTGGTTTTGCTTTTGTTGATGTTCATCTTATACCCTCTTTTCAAGACACTGTCCATTCCGTTCAACTGCTCTTCCAAGTCCTTCTCCATGGATTTTAATACCTACTCCGAATTTTTCTTTTGTTTCCTTTACTGCTTGCTCAATATACAGATTGAATAGCATCGGGGAGAGGCTACAACCCTATCTCACTCCATTCCCTGCCATTGCTTCCCTTTCATGTCCCTCGACTCTTATAACTGCCATCAGGTTTCTGTACAAATTGTAAATAACCCATCGCTCCCTGTACTTTACCCCTGCCACCTTCAGAATTTGAAAGAGAGTATTCCAGTCAACATTGTCAAAAGCTGTCTCTAAGTCTACAAATGCTACTATTATTAGTTATCCTTAAAAACATTTGCACATGTTTAAAAGTTGATCTTAACTATTATTATTATTATTTTCATTTTGCAGAGTTTCTAATGTCAGAAGCAAGCTAAAACAACAGAATTGAATCAAACAATTTCAGTCCTTCAGGGTATTATAAAATACTGACTAATATAAAATTTATTTGAAAACAATAAATTTTATATTTCAGTCCTTCAGGGTATTATAAAATACTGACTAATATAAAATTTATTTGAAAACAATAAATTTTATATTTGTCAGTGTTTTATAGTACCCTGAAGGAATGAAACTGTTTGATTCAATTCTGCTGTTTAACAGAGTGACACAGTTTTCTCGTAGTGCTAGATTTCGTACCGTACATGCTCAGAGCACTATGAGGACGTGAGATTACAACAACACGCTTAATAACTGTTTATACTTTTCAACGGCGTAGAGTTTCGCAATAGAGATTATACATATAAATCACGCAAGATTCTCACGTGGTTATAGAATCTTAATTCTACGATTATGAGCTGAAAATATGTGTATGTAATTGCAAGAACAGTTTCCGATGATGGCACAAAAACATTATTATCTTACAAGCGAGGTCAACATTAGGAAAGCTGCCAGCAGTGTGTGTGGAGCATTCTTCAGTAACGGCTTCAGAGTTGGCCCCCGACCTGTTGCGTTTGAGTATGGAGCCCGTGGCGGTTTATTCAGCGAGTGTGCACTCCTCCTAATTGGTTGTCTTGTTAACAAACCGTGCAACGGCGAAGTTGGATTCTGTAGTCATAATCCGGCGTTGCGAGCTACCATGCGTTGGTGGCGGGGACGTCGCGTAACTATGTAGGAGATTTCCATTTGTCAGAGAGTCGTGTGTCGGTGTCATACATTTATGAGGGGTGAAACGGCGTGTGCAAAGTGAGCTTAAATTCCCTATACAGACTGCATGAAATACCACAATATTAATGCTTCCAGTTGTGGGTAAGCTGTAGCGATATAGCTTAAATTAGCGAACATTAAAACATTCATTTTATACGGTCTCCGACAAGACATTGGATCTACTGACACTTGTTGATTGGTAATCTGTTCCAGTAAGACGCTGAAAAGTTAAATTAAACGAACTGAAGAAATTAATGGTGCACTGTACTAAGTGTTATCATTTAAAAGAGCCGCTATTATTAACTGTTGCGCAACACTAGAGAGAAATTGTGAATAAATTACGAATTTGCTTCTCAGCTCTGTGATAAGATACTGAACATCTTCACGTCTCTTCTGTCTCTAATCTGGAGCTACGGGGATTTCATTCTGCTCTTTTGTCTCGAGTGCACCTCCTCTCCGAACACTGTACCAGTCCACTGACATGGACAGGTACGCAGCGCTCACTTCTCATGCAACCTTTGAGGGTGATAATTAATGCTACTTCCGTTTTATTAGTTTGTTAATGTAATACAGCGTACATTTGTGTCAAAATTAGCCTTCATGATAATATGAATGTTCGTTACTTCCCACCTACAGTGGGAACTGCCAGCACGGTAACTCAGCGTGTTCGGCCAGGGGGTTCGCTGCCCTCTGTAATAAAAAAACAGAGTTAATGGATCAACGACGAACTGAAACGGGTGTCTTGCGACGTCCGCCCCGAACAGATTCAACGAACATAAACGAACAAAATGAGATCACAAAAAAAGGGGTCAGCGCGACAGACTGTCAATCCTAAGGGCCCGGGTTCGATTCCCTGCTGGGTCGGACATATTCTCCACTCGGGAAGTGGCTGTTGTGTTGTCCTCATCATCATCATTTCATCCCCATCGACGCGCAAGTCTCCGAAGTGGCGTCAACTCGAAAGACTTGCACTAGGCGGGCGGTGTACCCGACGGGAGGCGCTCGTCAAATTCAAATGGTTCAAATGGCTCTGAGCACTATGCGACTTAACAACTGAGGTCATCAGTCCCCTAGAACTTAGAACTACTTAAACCTAAGTAACTTAAGGACATCACACACATCCATGCCCGAGGGAGGATTCGAACCTGTGACCGTAGCGGTCACGTGGTTCCAGACTGAAGCGCCTAGAACCGCTCGGCCACACAGGCCGGCAGGCCCTCGTCACACGCCGTTATTATATACTTGGTTTTAGCAATAGCTCAGGTACAGAAAGACGTAATCCGAAATTCAAAGTACACTTTCTCCTTTTTTTCGCTAGATAGCACTGGATCTCCAGTGGTTATTCTACGACATTATCGAACATAACTCCAGAGGATAGGAAAGGGCGCTGTAGGGATACTCCAGACAGCTCTGCCGCTGTCATTCAAATGCTAATAACCGAACGCCGGGTTTTTAAGGTTACTGAGATGTGTAGTCAGAAAACTTAGTATTGTAAACATACTACATAAGATGAAATAATGATTCCACATGCTATGTGGAGAACAATTTGAATGTCCCAGTCTGATTCTAAACCTATGTTCAAAGAAGAGTTTACATTTTTCTACACCATATGAGTCCGAAATAGAGGTCAACGTTGTTAGGTAAGCAATCAAAAATTACGAGTACCGGTATCAATCGCTTATTTTTACTAAGCTACTTATTTAGACTCTTTTTCCAACAAAACAGTCAGGAACAGGAGATATTACTACCACAAAATTTGAAAATCATCCTGGTGTGATCGGGGAAAGAGACGGCATAAAATATTCTTTAATTTAAAATTCGAAACTAGCAAAAACTGAAACATGGTCTCATTATTGATGACATGACACTTTATTTTGATACGGTGCGTGTGCAGTCACTCATTGTTGGTTACTTTCACGAATTAATTAAATGAAAGGTAGTTGTGGCAAGAAAATGTCACATTCTTGCAAGAGGTGGATAACTGAACCGGCTTGAAGGATACAGAAAATTAGAGACCAAATTCTAAATACACTGTTTGTTCGTGTTATAACGCATTCAAAGGAGGTGCTTCTTTGTTGTCCCATTTATTAATACACATAGTTTATGGTGGTTTAGTGAACTTTGCGAGCAAAGTTTTGATGCGAAGACTGGCAGATGATAAAATTGTTGAAGAAATTGAACAAGAAGTTGTCCTCTCTCCAACGCCATTTGCTATTAACAGTAGTTAGGTCACCAGAAAGGACACAAGAAAGTCTAGAAATGACATCAATATCAAACTAATGATTAACTGTATCACTATTGGTTCTTCAGTAATTTATCGCTTTCCGCAAGATGACAATTGTGGGCAAGATCAAAGTGCAGTAGGTGTCTGTCAACTCCCGTGACTATCTGTCGCTAAAATGTAGCAAACGTGATATCTCCCCACAAACGCTTTTCGCGTGACCAATACCGAGACGACCAGCATTGTAACAGAGACGAGAATTACCCGGTGGATACTTAAAAACTACTTTATTACTGCTTTCTGGGAGTCAACAAGTCCGAATTCAAAAAAGTCGCCAATCTCTACTATACGCAGGTGGCTCATGGATGGGAACTTCAGATGTTTCGTGACAGAGGAATCGCTGACGGTTGAGACGGCATCGCTCTTGCACTACGCAAATACTGATGACACCCAGGGCTTGCTCAAGGTAGACGGTTAGGGAGAGGGAAGTACCACAGCCTGGGAAGATTAAACATCGTACTGGGAATTTTTAAAAGTGTTTAGGAGCTCTTCTGCGGGTACGAAATCGAGTAAATCTTTTCTACGATACTATATCACATTGTAAAATTAAATTATGGATTATATGTTAGATTCTTTGTTTTTTCATAAGCAGTTGACTCTGTGAACCACAATGAACTTTTGAGAACGAAATATGGAGAAAAACCCACAAAACTGTGGAGTACTGTTGTCTGAAACGTGCAGCCTTGAAATTGGCTGATATAAGCGTACTAACAGAAAGGAATTAGTAGAATGATTTAACAAAATAATACAAAATGTGAAGCGAAATTTCATCCCCTAAATATGATGAATACGCTTATAACGCTATTCTAAACCACATGTATTTCCTGCAACAGGTAACAGTCAACTTTTATAATCCCAATGATAACATGCAAACGGCAGATGAGGAAATTAGCTACTGTAAATATGGTCGACATCTATAGATATATGCATTTGTTCTCGTTGGTCCACATGTCATTACTATGAGTGGTGTCGCCAATGGAGCTTTTAGACACAGTGGATAGGTTGCAGATGAATTACCCAGCGATGTTCTTTGTAAATAGGTGTAGAGTCAGTTGCTTTTCCCGTACCGTTGTATCTGCACTTCCAGAGCTGCGTACCGTTACCACTAAGCTGACGGCATCGCCGTTAAGGAAACACCTTGAGCGTTGTCGTCGTCAGTCAACAGCTAACAAAGTCTCAATACGGACCCATACGACATTATTATTCGTTTAATGCAGAATAAAGGGTGAGTTAATGGATGTATGTAGTTAAAAGTAATTTAAGACATTAGCAGAAGCCCAGTAACAATGATACAACATGGACATAGTATACCTTTGATACTGAAATGTTGACAAGAATTACGTCTACCACCGCAAACCATAAAATGTTCGATACTGTGACATGAAAAAAGAAAAAGAAAAGGAAAAATTAAAAAATAAAACATTTGCTGCAGTGAATGGAAGAGTCTAGCGTGCTGCTAGCCAAAACCCCTGCCCGACATGAAAGGAACGATTAAAGTGTTTACTCGGTGGGTCCAGTTGCTAGATGCGGACATTGGAGACGGACCGCGGACAATAGTGTATTCCTCTAGGTCCTGTGAATGGTACACAGTCGGCAGTAGTGACCCGTTGACAAACGCCCTTTCTGCACGAGAAAAACAAACAGCTCCGCCGGACCCGTTGCCCACGGCAAGCAAACACGGAAGCAGGGCCCCTCCACATGCGGAGACTACCCTCAAGCTTTCCCGGAACGTGTTTATAAACACACTGCGAGCTGGCTTCTGACGGGACTGTGTGAGTAAATCCTGGAAGTAGCACACAGTAACGGATATTTAGCTTCCAGGAGCTCAGAATCGACAGTTGGAGGAGGACAGCCAATGACGAAACTCCTGTTGTGTGGCATTAATATTTCGCCAGCCAGAGACGAGATGCGAGAAATAATTTTAGAGGCCTGGCAGTAGAGGAGATGAGAGAAGGCGAACAAAACCACTAAACTTCGATTATGAAGAATCTCCATCTTCTTTTGGTGAGCCTAACAGACCTTGGATTCTAAATTTCTAGGCGTTTTAGCTTCTGGACCTTTAGGTTGACCGTCTGATGTCGCCAATAGCTCGGATGAAATTGGCTACTTGTTTATGTTGCGAGCTATCATCTCAAAGATGTTCGGGCTTACATGCTGTTCCTCTTCGTCGAAATGTCTTGGCTCAAACTCGTCCAGGGGTAGAACCGCACGTGTCGCATTACACGTCCTAAATTAGAAACTTTTGACCCTTTGGTTAAATTCTCTCGCTGATTCCAAGTTTGCGAAATACAAAGTGAACATAGCATATAATAACAGTAATAACATAGGGAGCTAAATTCACGCCCCATAAATGATGTAGGCCACATAGTTGCGATTTGGTTAGAATAATATTTATTTAGATGGCAAGTGGTAGTATTTAGAGTTCTTGTTACACTCGAGTGCATATCCATTTAACACAGTTCGGTCACTCACAATCTCATCGCGAAATACAAGTTATCTACGCAAAAAGTTCGAGTCCATACCAGGCACGCGGCTGCTCACCGCTCATAGACTAATTCCCACACAACTTCGTTTCACTTCCTAGCTGCCTAAAGACCGACTGTCCGCTTTCGCGTCTCCAGCCGAACAGTCCGCCATCAAATCTGCCCAGCACTCCATCTGCCCGTCCCCGGCCGCGTTTCCCGCGTGCCGAACATCCTCGCTCAGCTGACTAGGGCAGTCCCCTCTCCTAAAGCCGCCATTGTGATTGGATCCATCTTATTCTACAGTACTTCACATTTTAACATATTTAAATAATGAAAGCTTGACCACTTTCACGTTCTAAAAAAAGAGAGTAACAATAATATCCGTTAGTTAATTCTTTACATAATAAATAAATAAATAATAAAAGTAACTATTACGCACTAAACTTTACAACAAATATTCTATTACCTAATGATCTTTTGGGTGGAGGAATTGATGATCTGATGATTAGCTGAAAATACCGATAATTTAAATTTACGATACCTTTTAAACAAGTAAAGCTACAGAATTGATATTTCCAACATTAGTCATTTTAATGTGCGCTTCTATATGAAATGTCGATCGTTCAGATGTTAGCATTCAGGTCTTTGTTACAAAACTCGTAAATTTCACCAGAACAGTAAATCCTAAACTATTATAGATATGGTCAGTATTCAAGTTTTTTTTGGATCACCATGAAAATTTATAAAGGATGGTAGATTAAAATTAATGTGATTCATTCCCTGCATTACTACAGAATTAAATAGTTTCCATAAATGTTGCCCCTTATGGCCGATCCTACGTGCACCATATTTAACACAGCTACGTCTCCTTTTCCCACAAAATCCCTCTACTGGATTTACCTATGACGTAGGTTCTCGTCTGTCTCATTTGCACACTAATGCGCTGGGACCTCAATACACAATAGACGATTGTGAGTTTCCCCATCTCGTGGTGAATCTACGCCCTTTGTTGCACGCGAAACTGGACGAAAGGTTTCGCTTAACAATTCCTGTAGGCTGACCCTTTCGGCCATATATTTAAATGAGAGCGCAGTGCTCGTTGACTCACACACCTCCACTTCAAAACATGTTTTCAGTCTGGAACCGCGCGACCGCTACGGTCGGAGGTTCGAATCCTGCCTCGGGCATGGATGTGTGTGATGTCCTTAGGTTAGTTAGGTTAAAGTAGTTCTAAGTTCTAGGGCACTGATGACCTTAGATGTTAAGTCCCATAGTGCTCAGAGCCATTTGAACCATTTGAACCTAAACATGTTTGCGTTCCATATACAGGGTGTTGTCCGCCCCAGTAGCTGAGTGGTCAGCGTGACGGATTGCCGTCCTCTGGGCCCGGGTTCGATTCCCGGCTGGGTCGGAGATTTTCTCCGCTCAGGGACTGGGTGTTGTGTTGTGTTCATCATCATTTCATCCCCATCCGGCGTGCAGGTCGCCCAATGTGGCGCCGAATGTAATAAGACCTGCGATATGGCGGCCGGACCTGCCCCGCGAGGGGCCTCCCGGCCAATGACGCCAAACGCTCATCATCATACAGGGTGTTACAAAAAGGTACGGCCAAACTTTCAGGAAACATTCCTCACACACAAATAAAGAAAAGATATTATGGGGACATGTGTCCGGAAACGCTTAATTTCCATGTTAGAGCTCATTTTAGTTTCGTCAGTATGTACTGTACGTCCTCGATTCACCGCCATGATTTCATACGGGATACTCTACCTGTGCTGCTAGAACATGTGCCTTTACAAGTACGACACAACATGTGGTTCATGCAGGATGGAGCTCCTGCACATTTCAATCGAAGTGTTCATACGCTTCTCAAAAACAGATTCGGTGACTGATGGATTGGTAGAGGCGGACCAATTCCATGGCCTCCACACTCTCTTGACCTCAACCCTCTTCACTTTCATTTATGGGGGCATTTGAAAGCTCTTGTCTACGCAACCCCGGTACCAAATGTAGAGACTCTTCGTGCTCGTATTTTGGACGGCAATGATACAATACGCCATTCTCCAGGACTGCATCAGCGCATCAGGGATTCCATGCGACGGAGGGTGAATGCATGTATCCTCGTTAACGGAGGACATTTTGAACATTTCCTGTAACAAAGTGTTTGAAGTCACGCTGGTACGTTCTGTTGCTGTTTGTTTCCGTTCCATGATTAATGTGATTTGTAGAGAAGTAATAAAATGAGCTCTAACATGGAAAGTAAGCGTTTCCGGACACATGTCCACATAACATATTTTCTTTCTCTGTGTGTGAGGAATGTTTCCTGAAAGTTTGGCCGTACCTTTTTGTAACACCCTGTATATTTTATGTAGTAGCACCCAAATTTAGAAGACACAAATTCATTATACAATAACATAAATATCTCAAACGCCAGATCAATAGCGTAAATCTTTGTAGCGGTGTTGATGAAGCATGCCTTAAATCTAAAGAAACTTACAACTAACATAAATTATGAGCTGCGGCATATTAATTAAATGCTAAATGAAGCTACACGTTTATCAAAATCGACTGTCTAATGAAACGCAGCAGAAATATCAGCACAACTGTGCTCATTTTCACACCACCTTTTCGTCACAACGATGTCTCCAGCGGCTCTCCACAGATTCGGAGCCGAGTACCCTGGATATGTTCTGTGTGGCTCTGCATTTCATCGCCATAGTTTTGCGGGAATAAATCAGTTGAAATTCAAATCGGGTGTAGATACCAGATAACAAAAACTTTCCGACACCACCCACGATCTGTAATGAAGACTTCCCACTGTGGAATCGATACAAACAGAAGTAAGCTACACACTAAACAACTGATTTACAACGTTTGCAAGATTCTCGTAAATTATTCAATGATTGTGACACGTTACTCAAGTTCCACTAGAGACATGCATCTCTTGACTGATTCACAGTCGACTTCATTGGCAAAGTAATATTTTATCTCAATTTAAATATCTCCCTTAGACGCAAAACTAACAACAAATGTGAACAAATCTCATTTCTCGTTTAATTCCGTGCAGTGAAGCAGCGTACAGAAATCGTTACTCCATACAACAATACGTCATTTCCCCTAAATGCTCTCAGATAAGTAGATAAACATACGTCTGTCTTCCTAGGTAAGCATTATTAATTTTCATTTGCCAAATATCTCTGACCATGCACCCAATTGGAAATTATAACAGACATAAAACCATCCAAGAATTTAAGCCTAACACAAACATTCACGTAAATAAATCCCTAATAAACCTCCAAAAACCTAATTTATATCCATAATGTGCACTGATTTTCGACTGGAACCTTTCACCAATTAACTGAGTTCTCTGCGCTCCTCGCGCCAAAAAGTGCGTCTAAACTAGCTCTTTATAAGTGCACAGACCCTGTGAAAAAAAAGCCGTATGCGACAAAACAACCAACAAGTGACAATTAATCCTGAAATAAAACATTGCAAATTAACCCTCCAAACTTGTCACACATATTGTTCTCTTCAGCCTAACCATGTGTAACTATGATGTGTACATTGTGCCGGCCGTAGTGGCCGTGCGGTTCTAGGCGCTACAGTCCGGAACCGAGCGAACGCTACGGCCGCAGGTTCGAATCCTGCCTCGGGCATGGATGTGTGTGTTGTCCTTAGGTTAGCTAGGTTTAATTAGTTCTAAGTTCTAGGCGACTGATGACCACAGAAGTTAAGTCGCATAGTGCTCAGAGCCATTTTTTGTGTGCAATGTGGCTGTTCCTCGTCAAAAGGTTCTTAAATATTACTTTACTTTTTTCACCCTTAATTTCAAAATCCAAACACCTTTCCACACAGTGAAGCCAAGTTTCATACTTGCATAAGAAATCTGTTCCCAGCACCACATATTTTACAAGTCCATTCACTGCAAAGTGTCCTATACTAAAATGAATTTCCTCGACTTTTATTCCAAGAACACTTCTTGCCTTATTGGCTTACTTAAACCGCCAAATGCCGTTTTAATTTTTGCACTATTTACAGGTAGTAATACTCATTTCTTATTCTTTACCCTATCTACAAAACTTTCCGACACTGCCGACACTTTAGTCGCAGAATCGAGCAGTGCATCTGCTTCCTCCTCATTTACTTTAATTTCTATCACAGGCTGCGCATTAATCATTTCTTTTAGCGCTAAACACTGTTCCCTTAATAAATCATTCTCTATGTCTTCTTCCTTCTCTTCCATCTCCACACATATCCTGTTCGCTCCACCCCTCAATTTTCGTACTCGTCCCAAAATAATTCATTAAATGCTTCTTTCGCCCCACTTTCATTTTTTCTCCCTTCCAGACCTCTCGCTATCTTACACTTCTCTCGAGTTCACAAATGAGGCAATAACGATCGTAATGTTCTACTGTACCATCACCAATCAGTTACAGTAAAATGACATTCCTCCATAAGTTACCACTCTGTCCAAATATTATTTTCTATATTAGAATCAAATTCACTGTGTTCTCCCTTAAAATTATCGACATTAGTAGCTACAACAACATTATCATGACATAAAAGCATACTTTTTATTTCCAAGTCATTACAAATACCTTCACGAACAGCACTTTCAACAGCCGCTGATACATCATACAACTCGCTACATGAAACATTTACTTCCGTCAACATATCACCAGTATAATAACCGTTCATAGTTTCGTCATCCTCTGCCGTTACATCACAAAAATTGTACCTACAGCAATTTCAGAATCAACAGTACCATTAAATTCCGCTGCGTTTTGATTTAAACCTGAGCATAATACCTTTTCCTCTCATACACGCTCCTGCACCACATTAACTGCAGATCGCACATCAAATTCAGATCCACATTCATTCTCAAACAAACATTCAAGATCCACAGATCCATGCAGACTTTCGGGTTCACCTCCATTATCAGAAAGATACACACAGATTACTTCCTCTGAAGTACCAACACCAGTAGCTTCAACTTTCGTTAACTTCTGCACGTAAAACATCATTACCACCATTCCTCAAAAGTAATTTACAAATATCCGCCAATACACACAAATTCATCAACAGCTGACGAGACTAACGCTACACCGCTCTTATTAACCTCCTTAACAACTTTCGTCGTCACAGTATCACCTGAAATATCATCACCTTCATCACTACAATCGTTACCGCTAGATAGTACCTCTTCAGCATTTTCTACACCATCTAGCTCCGCCAAATTCAGCTCCACCTCAGCTTCCATTTGGCACATAGAATCTTTCATTGTATTAACATTCACACTCTCTTTTGTCTCACATTCATAGATCATTTAGCCCTAAATCGTCGTCATCGCCTTTATCATTATCTTTCATTACCTTAGGATTACGTATTTTACGTACGATCTGAATTCTAAATTTAACCATTTCACTCTCATCTCTTACCGATTTCATCTCAATATTCTGACGCCTTTCTGCCGATTTCATAACACCTATCACATTTCCGTTTACTCGCGTGCTATTCATTGCCGATTTATTTTTCCATCTCCGGGCCTGAAATGCGGCGAAACTTAGTTTCCCGATCTCCCAGTACGCTGATTCATTTGTCCAGGTGCCGGTCCCTCAAATCTACATTCTTGGTGTCGATCCCTGTCACGAAAATATCCGTTCCCATTACCCCTTTGAAATTTATCATTAGATGTGTTCTTGATACCGTTTCTCTTATCAAAACTGCTGTTTGCATTCCGTTCATAGCTTCCCGGATGTCTTTCATAGTAATGACTAGTACTAGTTATGATTTCCATTTTGAAAACTATTTGTCTGCTAACTTGGCGGTTTAAGTTTCAACACTAGTTCTAATTTTCTACAAAGTCCAAAAATCCGTCTGTTGAGTTGCTAGGAATGTGCACTAGATCCAACTGCAAATTTTCCGTCAACCACCTTTTCAAGGTCGTAATTTCAGTAAGCACTCCCAATGGACATTTCACATGCATTAATCTCACAAGTTGACGTTTACAAAATTCTCGCATGGACCCATCCCCGCATTTAAATGTTGGCCCGTTCAGAAACTCATTTTGGAGTCGCGTTTGTTTCGCTTCACAACAGAACTTGTTCAGGAAACTGCTTTCCGAAATTTCATAGGCAGTGACCGTATCATTGTCTACATTTGCCCACGTTGCGGCTTACCTTCCATATGTCTTTTCACGAATTTTATCTTAGCCTCGTCCGACATTCCCTTGCATGCTGCTAGATAATTTACTGGGTCATATTTCCCGTCGCCTCCAAAACATTTGACCATTCCCGAGTTTATACACGGAACACTGATCATTGTAGAGGTTTGATTTGCCGCTAAAATAATTCAATTCGCTTTTTATTTCATTGATTTTCGGTTTTAAGACAGATTCTACTTGTTCCTTTATTTTATCTACTTCTTTCTCCCCTTTACCTATTCGAACGGATAAGTTGCGAAAATAGCCTCTGTCGTCTCAGCCATTAGACCATCTTGCCTACTCATGCAGTTTCTTACGTTGCCACCCAGATCTGCCTGTAACTTACCACTTATCACTGAAATTTTTCTTCGCTTGATCTACCTTAGAAACAAGTATCCCAACTTCATCAGAAATTTTGCCTATATCATCCAGAATGGTTCTTAATTTTTCGTCTATCAATTCCTCAATTCTACTAGCAATTCTACCTACTTCCTCTTTCACAACCGAAGCTATTTCGGAGTGAACCGAAACTATTTTTAAATTTATGTCGCCCATATCGGTTTTAACAGAATCAAATTTGGATCCCAGTCCTCTTATCATTTGCATTAACTGCGACATCATGTCTCCCCAAATCATCTCCCTTGCCTGATTTCGGACTATTTGCCCAACTAAATTCACCGCCGATCACGCTCTCCCGCTCCGACTTCGGGTTAAACGGATCGGTAGTATTTTCGAACCAACATAAATTGGCCGACTGCTTAATATTGGCGACGTCTACTGTTGGCGATTGAAATACAGAATCATACATAATCTCGCTGTCAGAGCAGGTACTTAGCTTTACATACTTGCATTCTTCTGCCGTGGTATTGCTTCCGATGTTGCAGTTGAAGCCGACGCTGAAGATCTTGTAGCCTCAGCTGTGGTACTGCAAACGCCGCTGCGCAATGAATCACCGTTGAAGATGCCACTGCTAGCTGGAACCACATGCTTTCGACGTCCCCTCTTATTCTCCGTCACTTTTTTATCACTCCTAATCACTGCTAAAACTCGCTGCACACAACTGTTGCAGAATTCGTAGTTCAGAGTCCCCACGCAAACTGCCTAAACTGCCACTGACTTGGGACCTAGGTCAAAGAATGTCGTTAACTGTGAGAATTACACAACTATTAAAGAAACCTTTTATTCAGTCCTGAACCAATCTCATATTTAAGTTTTGTTGAGGATTCTGCCTATAGAAGTTTAGATAATACTTTTGGAAACACTTTGCTGAATTCAAATCCAATTCTAATCTTTCCAGAGTTCATATTCCGCAACCACCACTTTCCAAAATCCTATCCGGTTCCAACACTTTCCAGGATGAAACTTCCTGGCAGATTAAAACTGTGTGCCCGACCGAGACTCGAACTCGGGACCTTTGCCTTTCGCGGGCAAGTGCTCTACCAACTGAGCTACCGAAGCACGACTCACGCCCGGTACCCACAGCTCTACTTCTGCCAGTATCTCGTCTCCTACCTTCCAAACTTTACAGAAGTTCTCCTGCGAACCTTGCAGAACTAGCACTCCTGAAAGAAAGGATATAGCGGAGACATGGCTTAGCCACAGCCTGGGGGATGTTTCCAGAATGAGATTTTCACTCTGCAGCGGAGTGTGCGCTGATATGAAACTTCCTGGCAGATTAAAACTGTGTGCCCGACCGAGACTCGAACTCGGGACCTTTGCCTTTCGCGGGCAAGTGCTCTACCAACTGAGCTACCGAAGCACGACTCACGCCCGGTACCCACAGCTCTACTTCTGCCAGTATCTCGTCTCCTACCTTCCAAACTTTACAGAAGTTCTCCTGCGAACCTTGCAGAACTAGCACTCCTGAAAGAAAGGATATAGCGGAGACATGGCTTAGCCACAGCCTGGGGGATGTTTCCAGAATGAGATTTTCACTCTGCAGCGGAGTGTGCGCTGATATGAAACTTCCTGGCAGATTAAAACTGTGTGCCCGACCGAGACTCGAACTCGGGACCTTTGCCTTTCGCGGGCAAGTGCTCTACCAACTGAGCTACCGAAGCACGACTCACGCCCGGTACCCACAGCTCTACTTCTGCCAGTATCTCGTCTCCTACCTTCCAAACTTTACAGAAGTTCTCCTGCGAACCTTGCAGAACTAGCACTCCTGAAAGAAAGGATATAGCGGAGACATGGCTTAGCCACAGCCTGGGGGATGTTTCCAGAATGAGATTTTCACTCTGCAGCGGAGTGTGCGCTGATATGAAACTTCCTGGCAGATTAAAACTGTGTGCCCGACCGAGACTCGAACTCGGGACCTTTGCCTTTCGCGGGCAAGTGCTCTACCAACTGAGCTACCGAAGCACGACTCACGCCCGGTACCCACAGCTCTACTTCTGCCAGTATCTCGTCTCCTACCTTCCAAACTTTACAGAAGTTCTCCTGCGAACCTTGCAGAACTAGCACTCCTGAAAGAAAGGATATAGCGGAGACATGGCTTAGCCACAGCCTGGGGGATGTTTCCAGAATGAGATTTTCACTCTGCAGCGGAGTGTGCGCTGATATGAAACTTCCTGGCAGATTAAAACTGTGTGCCCGACCGAGACTCGAACTCGGGACCTTTGCCTTTCGCGGGCAAGTGCTCTACCAACTGAGCTACCGAAGCACGACTCACGCCCGGTACCCACAGCTCTACTTCTGCCAGTATCTCGTCTCCTACCTTCCAAACTTTACAGAAGTTCTCCTGCGAACCTTGCAGAACTAGCACTCCTGAAAGAAAGGATATAGCGGAGACATGGCTTAGCCACAGCCTGGGGGATGTTTCCAGAATGAGATTTTCACTCTGCAGCGGAGTGTGCGCTGATATGAAACTTCCTGGCAGATTAAAACTGTGTGCCCGACCGAGACTCGAACTCGGGACCTTTGCCTTTCGCGGGCAAGTGCTCTACCAACTGAGCTACCGAATCACGACTCACGCCCGGTACCCACAGCTCTACTTCTGCCAGTATCTCGTCTCCTACCTTCCAAACTCCTTCTTTCAGGAGTGCTAGTTCTGCAAGGTTCGCAGGAGAACTTCTGTAAAGTTTGGAAGGTAGGAGACGAGATACTGGCAGAAGTAGAGCTGTGGGTACCGGGCGTGAGTCGTGCTTCGGTAGCTCAGTTGGTAGAGCACTTGCCCGCGAAAGGCAAAGGTCCCGAGTTCGAGTCTCGGTCGGGCACACAGTTTTAATCTGCCAGGAAGTTTCATATCAGCGCACACTCCGCTGCAGAGTGAAAATCTCATTCTGGAAACATCCCCCAGGCTGTGGCTAAGCCATGTCTCCGCTATATCCTTTCTTTCAGGAGTGCTAGTTCTGCAAGGTTCGCAGGAGAACTTCTGTAAAGTTTGGAAGGTAGGAGACGAGATACTGGCAGAAGTAGAGCTGTGGGTACCGGGCGTGAGTCGTGCTTCGGTAGCTCAGTTGGTAGAGCACTTGCCCGCGAAAGGCAAAGGTCCCGAGTTCGAGTCTCGGTCGGGCACACAGTTTTAATCTGCCAGGAAGTTTCATATCAGCGCACACTCCGCTGCAGAGTGAAAATCTCATTCTGGAAACATCCCCCAGGCTGTGGCTAAGCCATGTCTCCGCTATATCCTTTCTTTCATGAGTGCTAGTTCTGCAAGGTTCGCAGGAGAACTTCTGTAAAGTTTGGAAGGTAGGAGACGAGATACTGGCAGAAGTAGAGCTGTGGGTACCGGGCGTGAGTCGTGCTTCGGTAGCTCAGTTGGTAGAGCACTTGCCCGCGAAAGGCAAAGGTCCCGAGTTCGAGTCTCGGTCGGGCACACAGTTTTAATCTGCCAGGAAGTTTCATATCAGCGCACACTCCGCTGCAGAGTGAAAATCTCATTCTGGAAACATCCCCCAGGCTGTGGCTAAGCCATGTCTCCGCTATATCCTTTCTTTCAGGAGTGCTAGTTCTGCAAGGTTCGCAGGAGAACTTCTGTAAAGTTTGGAAGGTAGGAGACGAGATACTGGCAGAAGTAGAGCTGTGGGTACCGGGCGTGAGTCGTGCTTCGGTAGCTCAGTTGGTAGAGCACTTGCCCGCGAAAGGCAAAGGTCCCGAGTTCGAGTCTCGGTCGGGCACACAGTTTTAATCTGCCAGGAAGTTTCATATCAGCGCACACTCCGCTGCAGAGTGAAAATCTCATTCTGGAAACTTTCCAGGATACTTATCCCTCAACTAACACTTTCCAAATTCCTATCCCGGACAAGTTTCAAATTGCGAGCTATCATCCCAGAGATGTTCGGCTGAAGTGTGGTTCCTCTTCGTCGAAAGTCTTGGCACAAACTCGTCTACGGGTTGAACCGCATGTGTCACATTACACGCCCTAAATTAGACACCCGTGATCCTTTGGTTAAATTTTTCAAAAAATGTTCAAAAGTGTGTGAAATCTTATGGGACTTAACTGCTAAGGTTATCAGTCCCTAAGCTTACACACTACTTAACCTAAATTATCCTAAGGACAAACACACACACAGATGGCCAGTTTGCGAAATACAAAGTTAACACAACATATAATAACGGTAATAATAATATCGGGGACTAGCTTCACGACCCATAAATTATGTAGGTCACACAGTTGCGATTTGGTTGGAATAATGTTTGGTTCAAATGGCTCTGAGCACTATGGGACTCAACATCTTAGGTCATAAGTCCCCTAGAACTTAGAACTACTTAAACCTAACTAACCTAAGGACATCACACACACCCATGCCCGAGGCAGGATTCGAACCTGCGACCGTAGCAGTCCCGCGGTTCCGAACTGCAGCGCCAGAACCACTAGACCACCGCGGCCGGCAGAATAATGTTTATTCAGAAAGCAAACTAAAAGCGAAAGAGGTCGTATTTAGAGTTACTGTTACACTGGAGCGCTTATCCATTTGACACAGTTCGATCACTCACATTCTCATCGCAAAGTTATCTACGGAAGTTATTTAAGCAAAAGCTTAGGTTTCACACCAGGTTCGCGGCTGCTCACCGCTGAGAGACTGAGTCCCACGAAACCACACAACGCGAGTTTTTCTAAGTGGTTTCACTTCCTAGCTGCCTAAAGACCGACTGTCCTCTCTCGTGTCTCTATCCGAACTGTACCCTCTTCTGTCTCCAGCCGAACTGCCCGCCATAGCGCCTGCACCAGCATTCCCTCTGCCCGTCCCCGGCTGCGTTTCCCGCGCGCCGAGCATCCTCGCTCAGCTGACTAGGGCAGTTCCTTTCCCTGAAGCCGCCTATGTGATTGGATGCAGCTTATTCTACATTATTTAACATTTTAACACATTTAAACAATCAAAGCTTGACCACTTTCACGTTCTCAATAAAGTAACAATAGTATCCATTGTTAAATTTCTTTACATAAAACCAACAAATTTTCCTTCTTAGCTTTGAATGTCACGGCCAGTTGCTTTGCACCAGTGTGCTTTCTAATAAATAAATAAAGAACAAAAGTAACTATTATGCACTAAACATTAAAACAAATATTCTATTACCTAATGGTTCAATAAGGTGCCGTGCTGTCATCGTACATTGCGTTTTGTGTTGATGATCTGATGCCTAACTGAAAATAATGTTAATTTAAATTTACTATATCTTTTAAAACAATGAAGTTACAGAGTTGACATTTACAACATTGGTCATTGTAATGATTCGTTTCTAAGGCGTTCAGATTGTACCATTCAGGTATTTGTCACAAAATTAGTAAAATCCACTTTAACAGTAAATCCTAAGCAATTATACATATTATCAATATTCAAGTTTTATTGAGATCACCATGAGAATTTATGGTGGATGGTAGATAAAAATTACTGTGTCTTCATTCCCTGCATTACTACAGAATTAAATAGTTTCCGTAAATATTTCCCTCTGTGACTGATCTTATGTCCGGCATATTTAATACTGCTACGTCTCCCTGACCGCAAAAGCCTTCTACGGGGTTTCCCTGTGACGTAGGTTCTCGTCTGTCTTACCCTGACTCTACAGCGCTTAACAGAAATATGTAATGATCGCATGGCATTGTTGACCGGGAGGCTCCATTCGGGGGAGTTCGGCCACCGTATTGCAAGCCCTTTTAAGACGACGCCACTACGGCGACTTGCGAGTCAATGATGATGGGATAATGATGAAGGACACACAATACCCAGTCCCCTGCCGGTAATCGAACCAGGCCCCCAGCGTGGTCATTGGTAACGCTACCGCTACTCTACGGAATCGGACACTACACTGCTTTCACCTCAATAGACAATAGACGCCTGTCAGTTTCCCCATCTGCTGTGAATCTGCGCCCTTTGTGGCACGCGGTCCTGGACGTCAGGGTTCGTTTCACAATTCCTTTAGGCTGACTCTTTCGGCCATATATTTAAATCAGAGCGCATTGCTCGTTATCTCACAATGCGGATAAGTGCTTACGCTTTGATTATTCTCTGATTCATGTTGGAACTTTACCTCAACATTTGTTAGTCAAGGTTTGTTATACACCAGTGCTTATCGAAGACGTGTTGCTTGTTAGATTCCACTTGCTTCATCCCATTATACATTCCTTCCCTGTGACTACGGCATTCCGATTACAGTCCAGTGCTCATGTCACGAGCGTTCTGTGCCTTTTTCAGAAGACAGTCGACTATTCCTCGTCCGAGTTGCTTTTGTTGTTTTATACCCAACGCCCGTTGGGGTTTGACCAATTCTGTCAGTGCCACCTGTGCAAAACGGCCGCACACATCTCGACCACAGAATGAACCCCTCCCAAAAAGGTACCTGTGGTGTGCCCATAGACGATGTAGCGACGGCCAGGAGACAGTTGCTCAAGTCTTCCAGGCCGACAAAAAGAGAGTGAATGATGACTGTGAATTCAGAACATACAAACCTGATGAACTGCGATCCACGGCACCTCGTTACTGCATGGGTTCTATGAGACCTCAGCCAATGACTTGAAATACTTGTTTGGTTAATAGTAGAACCTGAAAATGACACGAATGTAGCCGGCCGGGGTGGCCGAGTGGTTCTAGGCGCTACAGTCTGGAACCGCGCAACCGCTAGGGTCGCAGGGTAGAGTCCCGCTTCGGGCATGGATGTGTGTGATGTCCTTAGGTTAGTTAGATTTGAGTAGTTCTAAGTTGTAGGTGAGTGATGACCTCAGAAGTTAAGTCCCATAGTGCTCAGAGCCATTTTAGTTTTTACACGAATATAAGTCTGAGCCTCATAAATACTTTGAAAGGAGGCTGTGGTGTTCTTTTTCCATTATTCAAAAGATTTGAGACCAGTCACTGCAGGCCACTCTGAACAAAATACGTAGCAACAGGATTTTGCTGTCTCAGTCAATACTGATTCAAGATATTAGCAAAGTCACCGATCCTCAGATCACCACCCGTGCCGTGGCAGGAGAAGTGGCCATGAGGTTAATTAGTATCACTGTTCTTCCTGTTTTATAGGTTTAATGCGTTACTTTTCATGATAACATTTCTGTTTATCTCTGAATGCGCTTGTGGCTTGATAGTCAATGATAAGTGCTAGCGCCCTGCTAAAGAGAACTTCATTAAAGTTTTCCCGTTATCATATCCTCTTTTCAATTTTAAATCTTTAAACCCAAAAATGGGACGATGTTTGTATAGTACCTCATTATGGCGCCCAGCGTGGACTATATTTGTATGTTACCACATTTGGCTCCCAACGTGACCCTCGGAATCATGATAGTTTCCAAAATGCGAAATACCGGATAGTAGCTGCCATTGAGTTATAAAGATTACAGCAGACCAGTAACAGGCTGCGTCATCGTACCATTCATTGAGGAAGCTAAAGAGTGCTGCAATAAGACATTAATAAATGTGACAAGATGCCGAATGGGATGCTACTAAATTTTAACTGGGCTCTTCGGTCCCAACCTAGCCATCAGTTCGGAGATCGCGGCACATTCCGAAAGAAGGGCGAATACTGGGAGACAATAAAGACTGTAAAAGCCATTTTACTCCTTTGATTGACAGAATTTTAAATATTTCTGTTAGATCCCTATCTCAAAACCAATTCGTAAATATTTGATTTTTGGTAGAAACTCTACACCAGACACAACGTAACAACGTCTCATTCAAAATCAAGTTACCGCATTTTTTTAGCCGAAAAATCCCAAAACATTCCCTTCTTTCATACATTTTCCGCAACGATTCGAGGCTCTTTCGCACACTTTTTCGGAAGAGGTGCTACCGCAACCCTTGTTTATCTTCGCCAACTTCCCTGCTGCTCGGACTAATACTAAAATTTAGTCGTTGTGGCAGACTTATTCTTCGTTCTGTTTTAAGAGAGAGCATTATTCCAATAATACACTTATACTTTGGTCACTAGTGGATTTAGAGCATTGTAAAGAAATGTAAAGTATTACAAAGGATGTATGTAGTACAATGCCAATCATCTCTTCTCACAACTGTACTTAGGTGGCGGTGACTGGTAGATACGACGATTTTGCACTAATGAAACTTCGACACATTTTTTTCAGTGACACTGCGAACCCGCTTCAGATATTTATGAGACTAGAAGCTGGTTGATGCACTTACGTATCAGCCAGTAATGTGTATCTGAGTTATTTTGTAGATGCCGTAGATGGCGCATGGAAAACGGGGGCATCTAGTTGTATAAGAGTAATAGTTTTAAGTGATAGCAATATCAGCTTTCGTCATGTCTTGTAAAGCAGTTAATATTCTTGAGTTGCAAAATTTCGTTTACTCAATTCACAGTTACTGTCTGGTAGAACTACTTCAGATTTTTGAATTACAGATACAGGGCGAATGTTACAGAAGGTAGCGCAAATTTTTCATGAATATAATTAATTTGCTTTTCTCAAACAAGCAAAATTTTCCATTGGCACTCTTCGAGCATAAATCAGCTCCTAAGATTCTTGCGTTGCAAAATTCGAGTAATTGATTCACAAGTTACTATTTTGTAGAACTACTTTACATTTCTGAAATAGGTTAGAGTTTTTCAAAGACCCGCTGTATTCAATTTTCTTTTTAAAGTATACAAGGAACCAGCTGCTCGTTGGCCCTCTGTCCTCTGAAGAACACCTGTGTAAAATGCACTCAACTAGCAAGCAACAAGTTATCAATAGCCTCTACTTACTCTGAAACTTCGAGAAGTTCTGGTTTCTCTGCTTTCGGCAACAGAACTGTCAGGATTCGAACGCCGTTAGCACAGAACGTACTATGGATCTGCTAGTTTTCAATACACCTCTCACACAGACAAGATTAAGCTTGGGAAACGTAGGATGTGAGGTCCGCCAGTTATGCAAAACACCGTTTCATCCAAGTACCCAAACAGGTTTCACCAGTGGGTTGCCGTTTTATTTTTTTCTGTAATGTGAAAATTTTTATTAAATGATTACAAAATTATGTGGATGTTAAGTTCAAACAATAGTTCCTTTCTTTTTCTTAATACCTTTACACTTGGAGTGCACAGTTTTTTCGGATAACTTCTGTATTAGTTACTATGTAATGAGAAATTTTGCTCGGTGTTAACCTATCATCTAAAATGTAACTTCTCATCAACATCGTTTGGTTGCAGATGACAAGCTACGTGCAGTAATTAATACACAAGTGATCTGGAAAAATCATGCACACCAAGTGTAAAGGTATTAACAAAAAGAAACGATCTGTTGTTTGAACTAAATATCCACATACTTCTGTAATAATTTAATAAAAATGTTCACATTACAGGATAAATAAATAAAAACCCACTAATGATGGCACAGTGGTGTTGAAACATCTTTGGGTACTGGGAAAAAATTGTGTTTTGCAAAACTGGCGGATCTCACATACTACAATTTTAACTGCAAACACAAGGAGACACAAATCGAAGTAATTAATATCTTGGAAAACGTACAAATTCCTGAATGAACTATAACTAATAATATAATAAATGTCATACTCGCTAATAATTCTAAAGTCTATTCTTCTGGATAGCGCATAATTAACGTCTGTTATATCATTATTTGAAGTCTAGCTGGTATACATGCAGCATGAAGTGTTGAATATACACTGATGTGCCAAAAGTTATGGGTCAGCACTTATTCAGATGGTGATAGTATCGCGTACACAAGGTGTCGACATCAGAAAATTCAAGGACATAAAAAATCAGGTTCAGAGCAGGCAGTAACATTAGGTACAAAAACGGAGAGGATTAATTCTACAACGTTCCTTGAGAAAACGGCAATTTTTCACACCGATTCACTCTCTGATCGTCGTCCTGTTTCGCTTCGTTAGCTAAAAATTCAGCGATTTGCTGAACAAATCGCGAGGCTGTCTTTATTAAAACACAAAGGAAAGGCGGCAATTAGACTGCTGTCAAACATCAGACCGGAGAGAAAGTTCACAGCAACATTCCTTTGCACTTTTCATCTGTTTACGCAAGTAACTGCTGGGAGAGGAAAAACTGCGAGGCTCAAGGCGCGGATCTAAATACAAACAATTTCGTTCGCTGTTGCCACTTGTCTTTCAGATCAACAGTAGAGAAAGAAGCCCGTGCTGCCTTCTAAGGAATCGAATTGTTAGGTAACTGGATAATTTTTGTCAGTGAAACTTCATTTACTCAGAAAATAAATATGCGTTGTTGGATTGTTTTTTGTGATGGAACTACTGCGTAGTTCTAAAATTGCATATATATATATATATATATATATATATATATATATATATATATATATATATATAGACAGAGTATTATGATCACCACAGAGACTGATATATCAGAAGTGGGCGAAAACAAAGATTAATAACCAATAATATTGCTGACTATCTCGAGAACTGCAAATTGGCCTGCTTCAGCAATATCGAAGAGCATATAGTACTCAAATATGATTAAAACATTATTATTTATGCCAATACTTTCATACAGACCTCTATTAGAGATAGCATTAATTAGAAAAATGTGATATATGTAATCAAATTGTATTAAAATAAAGTCATGTCACTGTAAAATCGAAGTCATATGGCGCCTTGTGGGAATTGAACGTTGCTTATGTCCGAAAGATTGTACGAACCAAGAGTTAAAAGTATTGTTGCATTCTGTACAGGTAAACCTGAAGTGATCACATAAACTTGAAATTCTGAAAATCAATATTCTATAAATATTCATAGGCAAAACAGATTAACTGGGACTCACCTACACATAAGCTAATTTGACCAGTTGAGTAAGCAGAATTTTGCACCAAAAAACATGGTTTATTACCTTTCGAAGCGCTTTAAATGTTAACTGGATTTGGCACAGGTATGGAGATGATTTCATGACGCCTCATATTTTATGGTAGAAAACTGATTATTCACATAATCTCCAGCATTAAGCAGCAGCTGCAGCTGTATTTAACCTTTTTGTATTATCAGATCGCAACCGGTTTCGTGGCACTGAAAACCACATTCTCAGGTGACATCTGCATAGCAGTGATTCATGTAAGAGTAACAAAGCCTAACACACTTACTACTCCGGAAAAGCTTAAGGAATTTTTAACGACACCTAAAACAGAGAAGGCCTGATGAGTGTCTGCTTTAAGAAAGGTCATTGTATGGATGTGTCTTCGTGCTGGTAGAGAATTTTCGTGACCTAATCTTTTTAGGTTCCACCGACCATTCTGGACTTGGATTCCTACGTCCAACTGGACTGATTTCGATACACTGTCGTACCGCCATTTACCGGTGTATTAGTTTGATCTAACAACGAATGCTGGGTTCCACGTTCAGGGTAGTTAGTTCTTACGTCGTAGTTAAGTGAGTACAATTTTCTCTAGTTTACTTGATCTTAAAGGTCCTTTGAAATTTTTCACAGTAGTAGGTATTGTAGGGTCTACTACGTCATGGCTCATTGTTGTGCAAATGTCACCTGAGGGTATGGATATCAGTGATATGATAACGAAATTGTTTCAATACAGGTGGTGAACAGTCACAGCTTTGGTTGCCCTTATCTACAAGGTATCCAGGTTATTGACAGCTAACTTAGAAAATTTCTTTTTGGGCGTGTTTCACTAAGAATTCACTAACTTTGACATAAAAAGTAGCTTGGCAAAAATGAATTCTAAGCTTTTGCGACAGATGTTGCCTCTCATGGGTACACCATTCAAATCAGATACTTCTAATTCAATCCATACACTTCCGACCGGAACTTCTCATCATACACGTGGTCGCTAATGCAGTTATGTGATGAATTCAAAAGAACATCATGTTAAAAGGGAATAAACAAAAAAGTCGCAGTATGTACTGTAGGCTGTGGAACGTAGGCATTAATTAATTAACAACGTGTTCACCATCATTGATCTAATACTGATTATGAAAGTTTTCGTTTTGATGGTTATGTGAGAAGAAAATCCTTCCGATCTGAGAATACAGAAATTTTTTTTGCCTCACAAGCAGCCGTTCCGATGGCTAAAGTTGATCGTTTGAGCTAAAATATAGAATAATTACATCACTGGGGTCTCGTCGTGAAAACAGTGATGGCTAATGAATTTCCAATCGCAGTTTTGATCTCATATCCTCCCCTCTTTACATCAACTAGGGTGTTTAATTGTCTACTGACATCGTGTCGTCCATTACAATTATTACGAGGAGCGTTGTAAGTATTAGTTTCCTGAATGTTTCACCGCCCACATGTCGGATAGCTGCGACTTCACAAAGCATCCTGTTACTAGACACCTTCCACCAAATTAAAGTACTCTGTAACATTAGTCTGCGCTATGTCGGAACTGGAGGCGATTGTGGGAAGCAGAATAACTGAGATGAACTTTGTTTAGCCTGCTAATTTGTCTGTGCACTAGATCTCTTACATTGGCGTATGCTTCTTTACAGCACAACTTCCGCATTAAACCATTGGTGAGCACTTCTTCCCAACAGCGTCTTACCTGTAGATTTTGACGCTTCTTGTGCGCCACGTTGGTGAAACAAAGAACAGTTTCGCCAAATAATGGTTCAAATGGCCCTTAGCACTATGGGACTTAACTGCTGAGGTCATCAGTCCCCTAGAACTTAGAACTACTTAAACCTAACTAACCTAAAGACAACACACACATCCATGCCCGAGGCAGGATTCGAACCTGCGACCGTAGCGGTCGCCCGGTTCCAGACTGTAGCGCCTAGAACCGCTCGGCCACACTGGCCGGCCCACGGTATCGCAGTTGAAAACTATTGTGCTTTCAAAGCGTTCACACTTGAAACTACGAGTGTAGTTCAACGTTGTAGCCGCTGAAAACTCAGGGTAACTGCAGCCCAATGTTAACTATTTGTCTTCTTTAATCAGTAGGGGTCGGTAGACCGGAAGGAAGATTAGGGTTTAATGTCTCGTCATCGATGTAGTAACTACAGAGTGAGAAGTACCTGGCATAAAGGAAGATGAGATAGGAGTTTGGTCCTGGCTGAAAACTGGTGTCATCCTTACTCTTTAACACTAGTTTAATAAAGCCTTTTAAAATTAACGGTACCAGTATGGTCTAAAAAGGAAATTTTTTATTTTATTTGGTATGTGACGTACCCGAAGAGATCTAATAATTCTAACTGACTAACACGTAACCTATTAATTATATTTAGAATATATTTGGAGTTGTGCAGTTTATGATAGTTTAGTGGCCATGTAACATTTTCCCCCTTTAGTGTTCGAGGGTTAGGATCTGAGCCACAGTCCATACGAATAAATGTCTGGTGTCTTGCTCTTCCAGGGGGCATTGGGTGAAGATTCTCGTTACGCTTCGACTTGACAGTCCGTGATGGTTTGTCGCTTATGAACGTAGTCTGTCAGCACCTGTATCGTGTCTAATATCAGTTCCCTCCTCCCCCACTCTCAAGACGTCGATACCGTACAGAACAGACTGTTAAACAAATTCCTACTTACCAGCTACTTTGTAGCCATTTTTATTAAAAGTATTCTAATGTGACGTCGTTTCATCGAAACCAATGTGAAGCTACTTATTCTAACCGTAAGTAAGAAAGCAAATTACGAGTATAAAGACGATGTTATATCAACCGTCTTTTCAAATAGTAATTATGTATGCAAAAAAGAGACAAAACGTTTTTAGATTGTTTGTAATTATTCGTTCTTCCCTTCCTGGGCTCTGAATACTGCAGATGCAAGTTAAAAGCACTGTATGATTTTTTATGAATAATAACGTCATGTTTACTGCGAAACAGTATTATTTCAGCAAACTGTTTAACCTATTACTCCCTCAATCTTAACTGAATCATGAACATAATTTTTTACCCGTTTTAAAAAAGTTGCTGGTGGTTTCTTTGTGACGCAAGGGCAGAGCCCCGTTAGCCCTCCATCGTTAGCTGTTTTAATACTGGAAGTCAAGCCTGAAATTTTAATACCAAGTCCGATAACCTTTTTCCGAAACATTTTCGTGTTCGTGACGCGGTCACATATCACCAGACATACCACATTGACTTTTGGCCTGTAATTTCAATCTTTTAAATGAAAGTAAATCTATATCTGCAAATGAAAGGCCTGCGTACGTACTGACAGACTTTGGTCCACGACCACCAACTGCCACCCACTCGTGGTTGAGGTGGTAGATAGTCCTTGATCTCATGCTGTTACTAAGGGAGTTTTGTCGCAGTGAATTGCAGCAGTTGAGTGTGGCGAGCAAAAGTCAGCGGAGTACGGAGCAACAAGTACTCTTTCGTACAACGTTTCTTACGAACCGTGTATGTGAAAAAGCGTTTATTATTTCACTCGTTCGACGTTATAGATGCTCGCGCGGTTTCACCATTCAGACTTTAATAATGACGTGTAATATCAGATAAATAAGTTTTTAATCTTTAAGTGCGTCTTCCTCAGTCACACTTTACCGACCATGGTGGTGAAAATGAAGGGAGATGGTGATATACAGCTGTACGTTGTTTTGAAACCCAGTACATTAGCAGACTACTGTTTAAGATTACATCTTGTTCATTGTTTCTGTTGTGTGCACGATGCAGCTGTTGTAAGTACTAAACATTACAGTACTTACATGAATAAAATAGAGTCATAAACGCAATTTAGAACGTTTTTCCATTCTTGAATGGTTATTTGCTGTAGTAATACTACATATTTGGCCTCGTTAATGAAATTTGTTTTTCGTCTACGTATTTTGAATAACCATTAAGAGAAGGAAGTGATGTGAAAAGCTTGTGTTCGTAATCCATTTAATTCTACTTTTACTGTATTTCTGTCGACAGCATATTAAGGTGGAACTCCGAAACCAACGCTTGTTTGCGTCCTGGTAACGGTACTACTTCTGTTTCGTTACATTCTCGACTTTCAACTCGTATGCACAACATTTTTAGTGCTCAAGTTTGCAAAAAACTAACTTACACGTTCTTTACCAGCCCATAATAGTGTGCATTGAGGAAAGGATGAAGCCATGCTATCGTATCTTGCACATGTCAACAAAGTGAACGATTAGTGATATGTCAAAGAAACGGGACTGCATAGAGATGTACCTGCATCCAGAATAGAGTTCATGTTTTATTAGATTATCAGTCCATTAGTTTCACCGTAGTTTACTCACCTTCGCACTTTGAAATCGTAGCAGTGTATGACCAATAACAGCAATTTAAAGAGGTAAAGAAACGATACAATTTTTAAGCGTGTTCCAGAATTGCGCAATACTATAATTTTGATGAAGGGAAATGTCTCAAGTGATTAGACGCCGTAAAATGAATATTTGACTATAACATGGATATGAGTCAGCTTTTTAGTAGTGAGAGCCTAAACTGTGAAACATATAGGCCTACCTTTCCTACTGTAACCTATTTGCTTCTTTCCCCGGAATATTTCTCGCCAGTATCTCAGTCAGTTGTTTAGGAATTACAAAACATATCGCAGCTGGAATTATGTCTACTTTGATCATCGATTTGATTTTACTTTTGAGTTTCATTTTGAGGTTTTCAAAATATATGTGGTAAGTTTGTACAATGCTTTTTTATATACCAATAGTTAGTTCAATGTTCCATGCTTCATTTGCGTCATAAATTAAAATAACGTGCAAGGAGTCATTTTATATTAACATCATCACTCTTTTTGGAAAAATGCCTCCTTGTTGATCGTTTATTAGTTGCTTGTTTGGTAATTAAAGGCAGACAGACCTTAGTCAGTAATTCCTCCCCATCACCGTTTATAGATTAGAATAGTAGATAGTTTCCTACGGAACAAGAGGAGCTGTCAAACAGAAACATTTTCAGTTTAGTTTTCAAATTTTGCTTTCCCGTTTGTCAGGAATTTTATATCACTGAGTAAGTAATCAAAACTTTTTGTAGCAGCATTGTAAAACCCGTTTGTGCTGCAAACACCCTTAAACAGCGTAATGAATGTAAATATTTTGTTCTGGTGTTGCAATTGTAAGTAGGCTGTTTATGTTTTCTTATTGGCAACGTTACGTAGCGCTCTCTATGAAAATCACTGGCTGTGCTGTGTGCAGTCTGTGGCTAGTTTGCATTGTTGTCTGCCATTGTAGTGCTGGGCAGCTGGATGTGAACAGCGCGTAGCGTTGCGCAGTTGGAAGTGAGCCGCCAGCCGTGGTGGATGTGGGGAGAGAGATGGCGGAGTTTTGAAATTTGTAAGACTGGATGTCATGAACTGCTATATATATTATAACTATTAAGGTAAATACATCATTTGTTCTCTATCAAAATCTTACATTTGTTAACTATGCCTATAAGTAGTTAGTGCCTTCAGTAGTTAGAATCTTTTATTTAGCTGGCAGTAGCGGCGCTCGCTATATTGCAGTAGTTCGAGTAACGAAGATTTTTGTGAGGTAAGTGATTTGTGAAAGGTATAGGTTAATGTTAGTCAGGGCCATTCTTTTGTAGGGATTATAGAAAGTCAGATTGCGTTGCGCTAACAACATTGTGTGTCAGTTTAAGCCCAGTCACGTATATAATATTTCTAAGGGGACATTTCACAATATGTACATCAATGTTCCGGTTAAAGAGCAGCGGTTTATTTACTACAAACTTACTGAGGAAATAACAATCCTGTGAAGCGGATATACTGCTACTCAAACTCTGAGCGGCTGGCAAGCACGACGAAAAGTTTGCTCACATTAATATTCGACCAAAGCCTTTCTCCGAAAGAGAGCAAAGTACACACATACACATTCATTCTAGCATAAACAAAAGACTCACACACCCATGACCACTGTCTCTGTTATGTCACGAACCTTTTTTATGTAGGAGGAAATGTGAACAGTTAATAATCATCCGCGAGAGAAATTTAAAGCATGAAATGCTGCGGTCATTGACACAGTGTAACTCGGATGTCGGAGCGTTTGCGGTTTGGAACGCAATGAAAAAAGCTGGAAAGAATGAAGCAAACAGCGCAACCATAAATCGCGTAGCCAAAAGAAAATATTGCTCGAATGGCTCCTCTTACGAATGAAATGTGGTTCTTTTAAATTTTAAACTACAATCGGATCCATTAGTACACCCTTAGACGATGCAAAATGCCATTTTTGATTAAACGATTATGTCTCCACAGAATCAAAGCACCAGGTGCTATTTGGGATAGATATCTACAGCGGTCGAAATTGGTCACGGACACGTCAGAGTGACGTTACTGGTATCACCGCGATGAACTATGGAGGTGTAAGTACGGTGATCCTAATATTTTGAGTCATGTATCATGGCGGACGTCGGTTTTAAGTTTGTGACGCAATGAAACCACCCTTCTTTTTACCACCATGTTACAAACCATCAACATAGACACAAAGGAAAAAATCCAGATAGACTCAAACATAAAAGTACTCATTACTGACTAATGAATAATCGAACGGTACACTACAGTGATTTCGGATAAAGATATGAGTATTATCCTTTTCATAATTTAGCTCCTTACGTCAGTACCAGTACTTTACATTCTTCCATACTGCCTTGTTTTTGTTTTCAGCAGAGAGCACCAGTTTGGAGTTGTAAGCTCTCTTTGCTGCAAGCAGTATTTTCCTATATGTTTTCCTATATCTTTTATAAAAGAGTGAGAAACCAGGATTAGTTTGGCTGTGTGTTTAATGGAGCTCATGTACTTTAGTGTTTCAGAAGTTTTTTTGATGCCTTTTGTGACCCACTTGTTTTTTACTGCTGTTGATAATGGACATAACACATTAGGAAATGTTTCTTCCAAATTTAATTTAAACAATGTCATGAAATTTTTGAAATTTTCATATGCATCCACCTGTGAGTATTCTGAGTCCCATGTTTGGCTAACTCATATCTATTTTGTTTAGAAAACATTCGTCTGTAAATATGCATTTTCTTTGTTTCTTCTGGAGCCACTTTTATATTAATGGTTTGACCTGAGTGATCAGATAATCCTAGCTCAGCTACCACCACCTCACAGTTTCCTTCTCCTAAATCTGTTAATACCTGATCAATAGCTGTCTTTGAGTATTTTGTTATTCTTGTTGCACTGTTAACCATTGGAACTAGATTGAAACGTTGAGCAAGACTTAGTAATGAGTCCCATGTAGCATCAGGATTCAGTTTATCTACATTTACGTCTGCACATATGAGAATGTGGTTCTTTGGAGTGGATATCTTGTCAAGAACATGATTAAGTTTGGAGAAAAATATGTTGAAGTCTCCGTAACATAATCTTAATGGCAGTATGGAGGAATAGGGTGACAACTGTATAAGCGAGTATATTCACTAATATGGCCAAGTTCAAAGGTCACAGAGAATATAGCTTTTTTAAGAGACATAAACGTTCCACAACGCTTATTATATTGAGCCATCTGCCAACCACAATCGCCCACTTCCATCCACCAGAGGGATGAAACATACTGAGGACTTTATCACCATTACATTGCATTTCACAGTACGGTAATGATTGTTAAGTCATGTATTATTTACCTTTAACGTCTGGCGGATTTTTGTCCACTACACTCACTCACTGCCATGCACAGCGACCAAACTACATACTAACAGGATAGCTGCTTTTACAATATCCTTAATGATATACACATCTGTATGCCTCTCACATCTATGCTGGTTCTCATGCCTCCTCCAATGCCATATATTCTGACCCAGACAACGATGTGTTTCTCAGCTAGCATACTAATACTTTACAAGGAAGTTTAAGAAACATAATCGAAAACTTAATTCCTGATCATATGTGGAGAGCAACAAATTTTTTTTCACCACTGTTGAAGTGCTCTCTTTCGATGTATTCTTTTAAAAATACCCCTGCCTTGGCTATTAAACGAGTGACATGGAAGGAGGAACTCCACATCAAATCATGGCAGTCCTACTTATCACTCAAAATCACTTTGCTCGAGGATGGTTGCTTCTTCGCCTGTTTATTCAGTGACGAGTCAGCACGTTTGCCCTGGTTGTTTTGTCCCGTCTCGGTGTCATAACGATAGGCTAAGCACTCGAACATGGTGATTAGATGGCTCAATAAAACGTCTCGGTTGAAAATATGACACACTTCTCTCATTTGCGCTGCAGTCTCACTTCGGCAGGCATTTTCAATGGATATTATCATTCGGAAACACCCGTGATTTTTTGATGTTAAAAATGAAGCGCAAGACATAAAAATTAATACAGAATAGAATTTCACTTTTCCCACTATAGTCTCCATCTTGATGGCCAAGTCTTCGAGCATCAGGGCTTTGACATTCCTTCGTTCTTCGCCACTCTACTTTCTGACCGAACTGAAACCGTCAGCATCAAATAGTCTCTGTCATGCGATGGTTCATCACTGCCTTACATACATTTAGCAAGTCAGAATGATGTGTTGGAGCGTTGCTCCCTTCATGTACAGAACTTCACTTTACTGAATCGTTGCATCGTTACGCTTTGGCTCGTTTGGCGGTTTTTTACTCTACTGTGACATGATGATTAGATAGTGTTATTTTTTCGAAGTGATGATTGTATCTGCATTAAAATTTCCCTAGATATAATACACTGTGTTATATGTAGTAGTTATTAGGAAGTATTTTGCAGAACTCAGTAGTTCTGGTTCGTTTGTTTTCGACTCAGCAATGAAGCAGGTATTCCAGACAGTACCTTGGATTCCTCTGAGAAGCAAGATCATAATGTTCGAAATCAACGTCGTTTCTGGTCTCATACTAAATTCTGCGAAGCACAAAGCACATGTCCACTGCGAGTACTACGTGAGGCACGTGCAACTTCTTCCCTCACGGGATCCCTCCTCAAAGAGTCAAGGAATTTTTTTCTCCCTTGAGCGTATAGCCTCTGTTGACTCTGAAGAAAAGCTAGGAAACGCAGCAGTAGATCCGTGAGTATACAGTTAATTTAGTATTCGTTCATTAACGACACTTACACACATATATATATAACTACGTTGAATGTTAAATTATATCAGCATTACCTTTCATGATATTATTACTGCTCTTCTGTCGTAATAATGAGTACATCCAAATAACGTGGAGAGAAGAGGATGTTACAATTACAGTTTCTAATGAACTAGGTGGAGAGGAAGTAGACAAATCTTCAACAGATGGTGGGGAACATAACGAAAACTAATTTTTGTAAATCAAACTAGAAACTATAAAATAATTTTCCTAGCCAAATACACGTGCCCAATCACACACAGATAAAAAAATTTCGGGCTTCCAGTCGCAGCAAGTGGTGAAAGAACCGCAAGATTTCGACCGAGCACTCCTTGGCCATTGTCAGGTGGTGTGATAATATAGTCTAGCAGCTGGCTGTGACGTCACTGGTGCTCACGGTATCGCCATATATGGGCGCATCGCCACAATGTGCTGAACTGTAAGCAACAGTCTCCGTTAAGAGTGCTATAAGTGATCGTTACTGGAATGTCTTTCAATTACTCATTCCAAAAGCTCTTAGTGCCAGCCACGATACAGGTATCGTCAGATTTGATCCAGTGACCGTTTTCTGGAGCATTTTCGACTAAAGCGGATTTAGCGTAGGCGACGAAACCTCTCATGCTCCTAGCTTCGTTGTTCTACACTGTTCATTGTTTGTCCGACAAAAGACTAGGCACGCGCAAGGTATCTTGTAGATCTCTGCTGCGAATGGCATGAAAGCAGTATTATGTTCCTGCTCCCCGTCGGTATTCTTATTGTCATTTCTTCTTCAGATCACTTTTTTATTTAATGAACGTTGTATCGGTTGTCTCTGAAGGCTTTGCGTTGGTGGCTCAGTTCATGCGGCAGGTAATCTGTGTGTGATATCGTCCTTGCACGATGCACTAACGCTTGTAACACAGTGCTCTTCAGTGCCAAGTGATGATAGCTGATGGCATTATAGTACATATCAGTGCTGATAGGTTTTCTGTTGACGCTGTGGCCAAGGCATCCACTTATTTTGCGGCGGACGAGAATTTGGAGACAAGGAAATACATTGCCTTTTTCTGCTTCCATGGTTAAATGGATAGCGCCGTTAATACTGTTGTGATGTTCCGAGTACTCGACAGGTTTTTCACATCGGTGGAGCTAGATAAACGAACATGTTGTCTATGTGTCGATTCAAACTACTAGGCTTTAATGGCGCCATGTCTAAAGCAATATTCTCCAAATTCTCCACGAAGAGGTAAGCAACAGCTGGAGGTAACCTGAATCCAATAACAAATATGTAACAGATCTCAGGACACCGTGGGTGAGCAAAGTAATTTGCAAGTGTGGCCATTCCTATGTCAGTTTCATTCTTATTTTCCTAAAAATATTAAATAAGAGAAACAAGCAAAATAAGTTTTGTAAGATTGCTATATTTCTTCTGTTTTTGCACCAGAATCTAACAAGGACTGGGAACAACTCAAGGAACCAGCAGAGACTGGCCAACTGGCCAACGGTTAGCAACACGGGTCAAAAAGAAAACGGACTACGTAGACGGCACGACAGAGTAATAATGTTCAAACGAGTAATCTAAGAGCGTAAACGTAAGATTTAGCAAATTCTGAGACCAAACCAACAGTGCATAATGAGAGAGATGATTATTTGAGGGCAGCTTTACACAACTGCAGGGAGAGCTGTCGCAGCTATCTTGATAATGTGGCCACGAGCACTAATTAGCTGACAAATCGCGGTAGGTATTAAGCACTGCTAGGTCAGTGCTGCAGATACAATACTAGTGCTCGCTGGTGCAGCAGTGCCGTCTAGCGACACTCAGTTCCTTACATTCCAACTGGAACACATTCCATCTGGAACACATTCTGACACTACCCACACAACAATCTTGTCCTGCAAGGGAGCCGAGATGTCAGGCATTAATACCCTTTCCACATTCTCCCTCACCCCCTTTGGGAGTCAAGTGCATCAGACACATATGAAAGCGAATTAATGTTGGAGTGTCATTCAGATCTGAGCTATTTTTTAAATTTCAGATCTCTAGCCTACGGGGGAGTTAGTTTAAATTTAACTGCAAAACTTTAACCAAACAGGTAGACAACAAAAGCAATGATCTATTAACAGCTTTTTAATAATCAGTTTAGATTTACGTAACAAAGTTAGTTATACATTTTTAGTACACATAGTTTAAATTTTTATAGATGTGAAACAATAAATTATGAGAGATATAAATTTTGGAAGCACCCAGGAAGTAACGTTGTAATTTACTGTAGCATCTCGCAAATCGAATGTTCAAAATTCCTAGAGGCATAGAAGTTCATATTGATTAATGTGTTTCTAGGTACATTTCACATTTTAGTGAAATGTTTAATGATGTATTAGACACTAAGAGAAATAATACTTAGAAAACTAATTTGGATTCATTGAAATTTTCAAAAGGCAGACATTCCTCCCCACGTTGGATTAATTTATCTGCGAAGTAAAAAATAAGGTTCGTTTGAGAATCGTGCAGCACCTTTACATTAGAGGTGCTTTGATGCTGAGTCTCTTTAACATCTGGTAAAATTTTTAATGTGATTGTGGAGGAAATCAGTTTAATATTGAATGGAAAGACTCTCATTAATCACAAAATAGTGGTATGTAAATACGTAATAACTAGATTCACACCTGGACTTTTAGTATAAGAGAGTACAACTCTATGAAGAGCAAGGATAAAATACACCTAAGAAAGATGTAGAATATGCAGCAAGCCGACAAGAAAAAAATCGTCTATAAAGAACAGGAGTCAAAAGTCTTAGGTACCTTGATCAGTATTTCGAAGCGAAACATGCCACAAAAAGTTAAAAAGACGCCAAATTCTGCAAACAAGTTATCAAATAACTGGGACATTAGACAAAACTTTTGGCGACGACTATTGCGTTTCCTAGTTAGAATGCACCCACTGAACGTTTCCTCCCTGTGGTGTGACGTAGAAAAGATTTTTCCAGGCGACACGACAATACAGTCTATACACAGAAACAGCATCAGCAAGATGACACTATTACAAGTTCAGTTGAAACTCGGAATCCGTATTCATGTCACCACAGTTAAATTTTGTAGAGAAGTTCAGAATAAAAGGAAAATTATTTTTAAGTATGTTATACAGGTAAATATCAACGACCACCGACGCATCCCATACTTCAATGATATTCTGTGCCAATTTCTAAGGCCGTCGTCGATACATAATGTTAGAACGACGTGCAACTGCCGTGTAGGAGATTCTATGAACAGAATAGCTTGTGACAGGAATATCATGTGGTAAGTGGAAGAATTAGAAGAAACCCTATGACAGGACTGGAAGCAAGATAAAGAAAATCTTCGTCTGTCCACACATATTCTTGGTAGTTTCATTGATTCTTTGTTTCGTCGTTACAAATTGTTAGCCTATATGTTCTTACGTATTCGTGTATCTCTTCTACCGGTCAGCTTATTAGATAATGTTCATTTGTACAGTTGTACCATGTAATGTTTCTACTTGTGCTACCTGGTTCACTGTTTCTTTATGTGGCGTAGGCATGACTAACCGGTTGATCGTCTCTGTACACCTATCTGATTACTGTGCAATTCACAGTTATGTGCCTGGCAAAGCGTCCACCGAATTTTCATCAGGCTACACTGTGCGATAAAAAATGTCCGGACGCCCCCAAAAACATACGTTTTTCATATTAGGTGCATTGTGCTGCCACCTGTTGTCAGGTACTCCACATCAGGGACCTCAGTAGAAATTAGACATCGTGAGGAAGGAGAATGGGGCGCTCCGCAGAACTCACGGACTTTTAAAGTCGTCAGGTGACTGGGT
This sequence comes from Schistocerca serialis cubense, assembly GCF_023864345.2. Lineage (NCBI taxonomy): Eukaryota > Metazoa > Arthropoda > Insecta > Orthoptera > Acrididae > Schistocerca > Schistocerca serialis. The sequence goes on along the minus strand of NC_064644.1, from coordinate 283,581,694 downwards.
GTCACTTATGTCATACGTCTGTACTCGAGATTTCCACACTCCTAAGTATCTCTAGGTTCCCTGTTTCCGATGTCCTAGTGAAGTTGGAAAGTGAGGGATATGTGCAGCAAAAAAGCGTTCAGGCCGACCTCGTCTGTTGACTGACAGAGACCACCTACTGTTGAAGATGGTCGTAATGTGTAATGGGCGGACACCTATCCATATCATCAACAAAAAATTCCAAACAGCCTCAGGATCCACTGCAAGTGCTATGGCAGTTCTGCGGGAGGTGAGAAAACTGGGATTTCATGGTCAGTACTTACATGAATAAAATAGAGTCATAAACGCAATTTAGAACGTTTTTCCATTCTTGAATGGTTATTTGCTGTAGTAATACTACATATTTGGCCTCGTTAATGAAATTTGTTTTTCGTCTACGTATTTTGAATAACCATTAAGAGAAGGAAGTGATGTGAAAAGCTTGTGTTCGTAATCCATTTAATTCTACTTTTACTGTATTTCTGTCGACAGCATATTAAGGTGGAACTCCGAAACCAACGCTTGTTTGCGTCCTGGTAACGGTACTACTTCTGTTTCGTTACATTCTCGACTTTCAACTCGTATGCACAACATTTTTAGTGCTCAAGTTTGCAAAAAACTAACTTACACGTTCTTTACCAGCCCATAATAGTGTGCATTGAGGAAAGGATGAAGCCATGCTATCGTATCTTGCACATGTCAACAAAGTGAACGATTAGTGATATGTCAAAGAAACGGGACTGCATAGAGATGTACCTGCATCCAGAATAGAGTTCATGTTTTATTAGATTATCAGTCCATTAGTTTCACCGTAGTTTACTCACCTTCGCACTTTGAAATCGTAGCAGTGTATGACCAATAACAGCAATTTAAAGAGGTAAAGAAACGATACAATTTTTAAGCGTGTTCCAGAATTGCGCAATACTATAATTTTGATGAAGGGAAATGTCTCAAGTGATTAGACGCCGTAAAATGAATATTTGACTATAACATGGATATGAGTCAGCTTTTTAGTAGTGAGAGCCTAAACTGTGAAACATATAGGCCTACCTTTCCTACTGTAACCTATTTGCTTCTTTCCCCGGAATATTTCTCGCCAGTATCTCAGTCAGTTGTTTAGGAATTACAAAACATATCGCAGCTGGAATTATGTCTACTTTGATCATCGATTTGATTTTACTTTTGAGTTTCATTTTGAGGTTTTCAAAATATATGTGGTAAGTTTGTACAATGCTTTTTTATATACCAATAGTTAGTTCAATGTTCCATGCTTCATTTGCGTCATAAATTAAAATAACGTGCAAGGAGTCATTTTATATTAACATCATCACTCTTTTTGGAAAAATGCCTCCTTGTTGATCGTTTATTAGTTGCTTGTTTGGTAATTAAAGGCAGACAGACCTTAGTCAGTAATTCCTCCCCATCACCGTTTATAGATTAGAATAGTAGATAGTTTCCTACGGAACAAGAGGAGCTGTCAAACAGAAACATTTTCAGTTTAGTTTTCAAATTTTGCTTTCCCGTTTGTCAGGAATTTTATATCACTGAGTAAGTAATCAAAACTTTTTGTAGCAGCATTGTAAAACCCGTTTGTGCTGCAAACACCCTTAAACAGCGTAATGAATGTAAATATTTTGTTCTGGTGTTGCAATTGTAAGTAGGCTGTTTATGTTTTCTTATTGGCAACGTTACGTAGCGCTCTCTATGAAAATCACTGGCTGTGCTGTGTGCAGTCTGTGGCTAGTTTGCATTGTTGTCTGCCATTGTAGTGCTGGGCAGCTGGATGTGAACAGCGCGTAGCGTTGCGCAGTTGGAAGTGAGCCGCCAGCCGTGGTGGATGTGGGGAGAGAGATGGCGGAGTTTTGAAATTTGTAAGACTGGATGTCATGAACTGCTATATATATTATAACTATTAAGGTAAATACATCATTTGTTCTCTATCAAAATCTTACATTTGTTAACTATGCCTATAAGTAGTTAGTGCCTTCAGTAGTTAGAATCTTTTATTTAGCTGGCAGTAGCGGCGCTCGCTATATTGCAGTAGTTCGAGTAACGAAGATTTTTGTGAGGTAAGTGATTTGTGAAAGGTATAGGTTAATGTTAGTCAGGGCCATTCTTTTGTAGGGATTATAGAAAGTCAGATTGCGTTGCGCTAACAACATTGTGTGTCAGTTTAAGCCCAGTCACGTATATAATATTTCTAAGGGGACATTTCACAATATGTACATCAATGTTCCGGTTAAAGAGCAGCGGTTTATTTACTACAAACTTACTGAGGAAATAACAATCCTGTGAAGCGGATATACTGCTACTCAAACTCTGAGCGGCTGGCAAGCACGACGAAAAGTTTGCTCACATTAATATTCGACCAAAGCCTTTCTCCGAAAGAGAGCAAAGTACACACATACACATTCATTCTAGCATAAACAAAAGACTCACACACCCATGACCACTGTCTCTGTTATGTCACGAACCTTTTTTATGTAGGAGGAAATGTGAACAGTTAATAATCATCCGCGAGAGAAATTTAAAGCATGAAATGCTGCGGTCATTGACACAGTGTAACTCGGATGTCGGAGCGTTTGCGGTTTGGAACGCAATGAAAAAAGCTGGAAAGAATGAAGCAAACAGCGCAACCATAAATCGCGTAGCCAAAAGAAAATATTGCTCGAATGGCTCCTCTTACGAATGAAATGTGGTTCTTTTAAATTTTAAACTACAATCGGATCCATTAGTACACCCTTAGACGATGCAAAATGCCATTTTTGATTAAACGATTATGTCTCCACAGAATCAAAGCACCAGGTGCTATTTGGGATAGATATCTACAGCGGTCGAAATTGGTCACGGACACGTCAGAGTGACGTTACTGGTATCACCGCGATGAACTATGGAGGTGTAAGTACGGTGATCCTAATATTTTGAGTCATGTATCATGGCGGACGTCGGTTTTAAGTTTGTGACGCAATGAAACCACCCTTCTTTTTACCACCATGTTACAAACCATCAACATAGACACAAAGGAAAAAATCCAGATAGACTCAAACATAAAAGTACTCATTACTGACTAATGAATAATCGAACGGTACACTACAGTGATTTCGGATAAAGATATGAGTATTATCCTTTTCATAATTTAGCTCCTTACGTCAGTACCAGTACTTTACATTCTTCCATACTGCCTTGTTTTTGTTTTCAGCAGAGAGCACCAGTTTGGAGTTGTAAGCTCTCTTTGCTGCAAGCAGTATTTTCCTATATGTTTTCCTATATCTTTTATAAAAGAGTGAGAAACCAGGATTAGTTTGGCTGTGTGTTTAATGGAGCTCATGTACTTTAGTGTTTCAGAAGTTTTTTTGATGCCTTTTGTGACCCACTTGTTTTTTACTGCTGTTGATAATGGACATAACACATTAGGAAATGTTTCTTCCAAATTTAATTTAAACAATGTCATGAAATTTTTGAAATTTTCATATGCATCCACCTGTGAGTATTCTGAGTCCCATGTTTGGCTAACTCATATCTATTTTGTTTAGAAAACATTCGTCTGTAAATATGCATTTTCTTTGTTTCTTCTGGAGCCACTTTTATATTAATGGTTTGACCTGAGTGATCAGATAATCCTAGCTCAGCTACCACCACCTCACAGTTTCCTTCTCCTAAATCTGTTAATACCTGATCAATAGCTGTCTTTGAGTATTTTGTTATTCTTGTTGCACTGTTAACCATTGGAACTAGATTGAAACGTTGAGCAAGACTTAGTAATGAGTCCCATGTAGCATCAGGATTCAGTTTATCTACATTTACGTCTGCACATATGAGAATGTGGTTCTTTGGAGTGGATATCTTGTCAAGAACATGATTAAGTTTGGAGAAAAATATGTTGAAGTCTCCGTAACATAATCTTAATGGCAGTATGGAGGAATAGGGTGACAACTGTATAAGCGAGTATATTCACTAATATGGCCAAGTTCAAAGGTCACAGAGAATATAGCTTTTTTAAGAGACATAAACGTTCCACAACGCTTATTATATTGAGCCATCTGCCAACCACAATCGCCCACTTCCATCCACCAGAGGGATGAAACATACTGAGGACTTTATCACCATTACATTGCATTTCACAGTACGGTAATGATTGTTAAGTCATGTATTATTTACCTTTAACGTCTGGCGGATTTTTGTCCACTACACTCACTCACTGCCATGCACAGCGACCAAACTACATACTAACAGGATAGCTGCTTTTACAATATCCTTAATGATATACACATCTGTATGCCTCTCACATCTATGCTGGTTCTCATGCCTCCTCCAATGCCATATATTCTGACCCAGACAACGATGTGTTTCTCAGCTAGCATACTAATACTTTACAAGGAAGTTTAAGAAACATAATCGAAAACTTAATTCCTGATCATATGTGGAGAGCAACAAATTTTTTTTCACCACTGTTGAAGTGCTCTCTTTCGATGTATTCTTTTAAAAATACCCCTGCCTTGGCTATTAAACGAGTGACATGGAAGGAGGAACTCCACATCAAATCATGGCAGTCCTACTTATCACTCAAAATCACTTTGCTCGAGGATGGTTGCTTCTTCGCCTGTTTATTCAGTGACGAGTCAGCACGTTTGCCCTGGTTGTTTTGTCCCGTCTCGGTGTCATAACGATAGGCTAAGCACTCGAACATGGTGATTAGATGGCTCAATAAAACGTCTCGGTTGAAAATATGACACACTTCTCTCATTTGCGCTGCAGTCTCACTTCGGCAGGCATTTTCAATGGATATTATCATTCGGAAACACCCGTGATTTTTTGATGTTAAAAATGAAGCGCAAGACATAAAAATTAATACAGAATAGAATTTCACTTTTCCCACTATAGTCTCCATCTTGATGGCCAAGTCTTCGAGCATCAGGGCTTTGACATTCCTTCGTTCTTCGCCACTCTACTTTCTGACCGAACTGAAACCGTCAGCATCAAATAGTCTCTGTCATGCGATGGTTCATCACTGCCTTACATACATTTAGCAAGTCAGAATGATGTGTTGGAGCGTTGCTCCCTTCATGTACAGAACTTCACTTTACTGAATCGTTGCATCGTTACGCTTTGGCTCGTTTGGCGGTTTTTTACTCTACTGTGACATGATGATTAGATAGTGTTATTTTTTCGAAGTGATGATTGTATCTGCATTAAAATTTCCCTAGATATAATACACTGTGTTATATGTAGTAGTTATTAGGAAGTATTTTGCAGAACTCAGTAGTTCTGGTTCGTTTGTTTTCGACTCAGCAATGAAGCAGGTATTCCAGACAGTACCTTGGATTCCTCTGAGAAGCAAGATCATAATGTTCGAAATCAACGTCGTTTCTGGTCTCATACTAAATTCTGCGAAGCACAAAGCACATGTCCACTGCGAGTACTACGTGAGGCACGTGCAACTTCTTCCCTCACGGGATCCCTCCTCAAAGAGTCAAGGAATTTTTTTCTCCCTTGAGCGTATAGCCTCTGTTGACTCTGAAGAAAAGCTAGGAAACGCAGCAGTAGATCCGTGAGTATACAGTTAATTTAGTATTCGTTCATTAACGACACTTACACACATATATATATAACTACGTTGAATGTTAAATTATATCAGCATTACCTTTCATGATATTATTACTGCTCTTCTGTCGTAATAATGAGTACATCCAAATAACGTGGAGAGAAGAGGATGTTACAATTACAGTTTCTAATGAACTAGGTGGAGAGGAAGTAGACAAATCTTCAACAGATGGTGGGGAACATAACGAAAACTAATTTTTGTAAATCAAACTAGAAACTATAAAATAATTTTCCTAGCCAAATACACGTGCCCAATCACACACAGATAAAAAAATTTCGGGCTTCCAGTCGCAGCAAGTGGTGAAAGAACCGCAAGATTTCGACCGAGCACTCCTTGGCCATTGTCAGGTGGTGTGATAATATAGTCTAGCAGCTGGCTGTGACGTCACTGGTGCTCACGGTATCGCCATATATGGGCGCATCGCCACAATGTGCTGAACTGTAAGCAACAGTCTCCGTTAAGAGTGCTATAAGTGATCGTTACTGGAATGTCTTTCAATTACTCATTCCAAAAGCTCTTAGTGCCAGCCACGATACAGGTATCGTCAGATTTGATCCAGTGACCGTTTTCTGGAGCATTTTCGACTAAAGCGGATTTAGCGTAGGCGACGAAACCTCTCATGCTCCTAGCTTCGTTGTTCTACACTGTTCATTGTTTGTCCGACAAAAGACTAGGCACGCGCAAGGTATCTTGTAGATCTCTGCTGCGAATGGCATGAAAGCAGTATTATGTTCCTGCTCCCCGTCGGTATTCTTATTGTCATTTCTTCTTCAGATCACTTTTTTATTTAATGAACGTTGTATCGGTTGTCTCTGAAGGCTTTGCGTTGGTGGCTCAGTTCATGCGGCAGGTAATCTGTGTGTGATATCGTCCTTGCACGATGCACTAACGCTTGTAACACAGTGCTCTTCAGTGCCAAGTGATGATAGCTGATGGCATTATAGTACATATCAGTGCTGATAGGTTTTCTGTTGACGCTGTGGCCAAGGCATCCACTTATTTTGCGGCGGACGAGAATTTGGAGACAAGGAAATACATTGCCTTTTTCTGCTTCCATGGTTAAATGGATAGCGCCGTTAATACTGTTGTGATGTTCCGAGTACTCGACAGGTTTTTCACATCGGTGGAGCTAGATAAACGAACATGTTGTCTATGTGTCGATTCAAACTACTAGGCTTTAATGGCGCCATGTCTAAAGCAATATTCTCCAAATTCTCCACGAAGAGGTAAGCAACAGCTGGAGGTAACCTGAATCCAATAACAAATATGTAACAGATCTCAGGACACCGTGGGTGAGCAAAGTAATTTGCAAGTGTGGCCATTCCTATGTCAGTTTCATTCTTATTTTCCTAAAAATATTAAATAAGAGAAACAAGCAAAATAAGTTTTGTAAGATTGCTATATTTCTTCTGTTTTTGCACCAGAATCTAACAAGGACTGGGAACAACTCAAGGAACCAGCAGAGACTGGCCAACTGGCCAACGGTTAGCAACACGGGTCAAAAAGAAAACGGACTACGTAGACGGCACGACAGAGTAATAATGTTCAAACGAGTAATCTAAGAGCGTAAACGTAAGATTTAGCAAATTCTGAGACCAAACCAACAGTGCATAATGAGAGAGATGATTATTTGAGGGCAGCTTTACACAACTGCAGGGAGAGCTGTCGCAGCTATCTTGATAATGTGGCCACGAGCACTAATTAGCTGACAAATCGCGGTAGGTATTAAGCACTGCTAGGTCAGTGCTGCAGATGCAATACTAGTGCTCGCTGGTGCAGCAGTGCCGTCTAGCGACACTCAGTTCCTTACATTCCAACTGGAACACATTCCATCTGGAACACATTCTGACACTACCCACACAACAATCTTGTCCTGCAAGGGAGCCGAGATGTCAGGCATTAATACCCTTTCCACATTCTCCCTCACCCCCTTTGGGAGTCAAGTGCATCAGACACATATGAAAGCGAATTAATGTTGGAGTGTCATTCAGATCTGAGCTATTTTTTAAATTTCAGATCTCTAGCCTACGGGGGAGTTAGTTTAAATTTAACTGCAAAACTTTAACCAAACAGGTAGACAACAAAAGCAATGATCTATTAACAGCTTTTTAATAATCAGTTTAGATTTACGTAACAAAGTTAGTTATACATTTTTAGTACACATAGTTTAAATTTTTATAGATGTGAAACAATAAATTATGAGAGATATAAATTTTGGAAGCACCCAGGAAGTAACGTTGTAATTTACTGTAGCATCTCGCAAATCGAATGTTCAAAATTCCTAGAGGCATAGAAGTTCATATTGATTAATGTGTTTCTAGGTACATTTCACATTTTAGTGAAATGTTTAATGATGTATTAGACACTAAGAGAAATAATACTTAGAAAACTAATTTGGATTCATTGAAATTTTCAAAAGGCAGACATTCCTCCCCACGTTGGATTAATTTATCTGCGAAGTAAAAAATAAGGTTCGTTTGAGAATCGTGCAGCACCTTTACATTAGAGGTGCTTTGATGCTGAGTCTCTTTAACATCTGGTAAAATTTTTAATGTGATTGTGGAGGAAATCAGTTTAATATTGAATGGAAAGACTCTCATTAATCACAAAATAGTGGTATGTAAATACGTAATAACTAGATTCACACCTGGACTTTTAGTATAAGAGAGTACAACTCTATGAAGAGCAAGGATAAAATACACCTAAGAAAGATGTAGAATATGCAGCAAGCCGACAAGAAAAAAATCGTCTATAAAGAACAGGAGTCAAAAGTCTTAGGTACCTTGATCAGTATTTCGAAGCGAAACATGCCACAAAAAGTTAAAAAGACGCCAAATTCTGCAAACAAGTTATCAAATAACTGGGACATTAGACAAAACTTTTGGCGACGACTATTGCGTTTCCTAGTTAGAATGCACCCACTGAACGTTTCCTCCCTGTGGTGTGACGTAGAAAAGATTTTTCCAGGCGACACGACAATACAGTCTATACACAGAAACAGCATCAGCAAGATGACACTATTACAAGTTCAGTTGAAACTCGGAATCCGTATTCATGTCACCACAGTTAAATTTTGTAGAGAAGTTCAGAATAAAAGGAAAATTATTTTTAAGTATGTTATACAGGTAAATATCAACGACCACCGACGCATCCCATACTTCAATGATATTCTGTGCCAATTTCTAAGGCCGTCGTCGATACATAATGTTAGAACGACGTGCAACTGCCGTGTAGGAGATTCTATGAACAGAATAGCTTGTGACAGGAATATCATGTGGTAAGTGGAAGAATTAGAAGAAACCCTATGACAGGACTGGAAGCAAGATAAAGAAAATCTTCGTCTGTCCACACATATTCTTGGTAGTTTCATTGATTCTTTGTTTCGTCGTTACAAATTGTTAGCCTATATGTTCTTACGTATTCGTGTATCTCTTCTACCGGTCAGCTTATTAGATAATGTTCATTTGTACAGTTGTACCATGTAATGTTTCTACTTGTGCTACCTGGTTCACTGTTTCTTTATGTGGCGTAGGCATGACTAACCGGTTGATCGTCTCTGTACACCTATCTGATTACTGTGCAATTCACAGTTATGTGCCTGGCAAAGCGTCCACCGAATTTTCATCAGGCTACACTGTGCGATAAAAAATGTCCGGACGCCCCCAAAAACATACGTTTTTCATATTAGGTGCATTGTGCTGCCACCTGTTGTCAGGTACTCCACATCAGGGACCTCAGTAGAAATTAGACATCGTGAGGAAGGAGAATGGGGCGCTCCGCAGAACTCACGGACTTTTAAAGTCGTCAGGTGACTGGGTGTCACTTATGTCATACGTCTGTACTCGAGATTTCCACACTCCTAAGTATCTCTAGGTTCCCTGTTTCCGATGTCCTAGTGAAGTTGGAAAGTGAGGGATATGTGCAGCAAAAAAGCGTTCAGGCCGACCTCGTCTGTTGACTGACAGAGACCACCTACTGTTGAAGATGGTCGTAATGTGTAATGGGCGGACACCTATCCATATCATCAACAAAAAATTCCAAACAGCCTCAGGATCCACTGCAAGTGCTATGGCAGTTCTGCGGGAGGTGAGAAAACTGGGATTTCATGGTCGAGCGGCTGCTTATAAGCCACACATCACTCCAGTAAATGCCAAACGACGCCTCGCTTGGTGTAAGGAGCGCAAACATTGGAATATTGAAGAGTGGAAACACGTTGTGTGGAGTGACGAATAGACGGTACACAACGTGGCGATCCGGTGGCAGCGTGTGGGTATGGTGAATGCCCGAAGAACGTCATCTGCCATACTATGTAGTGCCAACAGTAAAATTCAGAAGCGGTGGTGTTGTGGTGTGGTCGTGGTTTTCGTGGACGAGGTTTGCACCCCTTGTTGTTGTGCTTGGTAGCAAAGCACAGCACAGGCCTACAATGATGTTTTAAAACACCTTCTTTCATGTCACTGTTGAAGAGGAATCCGGGGATGACAGTTGCATCTTTCAACGCGATCGAGCACCTGCTCATAATGCACGGCCTGTGGCGGAGTGGTTGCACGACAATAATATCCCTGTAATGGACTGGCCTGCACAGAGTCCTGACCTGCACTCTATAGAATACCTTTGAGATGTTTTTTGACTTCGACTTCAAGCCCGGCCTCACCGACCGACATCGATACCTCTCCTCAGTGCAGCACTCCGTGAAGAATGGGCTGCCATTCCCCAAGAAACCTTCCAGCACCTGATTGAACGTATGCCTGCGAGAGTGGAATCTGTCATCAAGGCTAAGGGTGGGCCAACACCATATTAAATTTCAGCATTACCGATGGAGGGCGCCATGAACTTGTAAGTCATTTTCTGCTAGGTGTCCTGATACTTCTGATCACATAGTGTAATTATCTACCTTGTCACTCTCGAAGAATGTTAAAAAAACGAACATAAATATTTCTGTTTTAGCTCTGATTTCTCTTACTTTATTATGTTGAACATTCCTCCCCATGTAGGTGTTCGCCAATAAAACATTTTCACAGTCTGAGGACAAAGTTGGAGACTGAAATGTCGTGAGACATTCTGCCACAACGAAAAACGCCTTTTAATGATTGCCACTCCCGTTAATGTATATCTGCGGCGCTCTCTTCCCTGTTTCACGACAGTACACAACGATCTGCCCTTCTCTAAACTTTTTCCATGTCCTCCGTCTATCCTATCTGATACGGATCCCATACCGCACAGAAGTTCTCCAGAAGAGCACGTACAAGGGTAGTGTAATCGGTCTCTTCAGTAGAGCTGTTGAATTTTCTCAGTATTCTGTCAATAAATCGTAGTCTTCTGTTTGCTTTACCCACAACATTATCTATGCGATCGTTGCAAATTAAATTATTTGTAATTGTAATCCTTAGGTATGTAGTTGAATTTATAGCTTTAGGTTTGTAATGAAATTTAGCGGATTCCATTTGGTACTCATGTGGATGAATTCACATTTTTCGCTATTTGGAGTGAAATGGCACTTTTCGCACCTTACTGATATGTTGCCCAAATCGTTTTGCCTTTTCCTTTGAGCACCTGATGACTTTATAAGACGGTAAATGGCAACATCGTACGCAAACAATGTAAAAATGCCACTCAGATTGTCCCCTAAATCGTTTATGTAGATCAAGAGCAGCAGAGGGCCTATAACCTTCCCTTGGGGAAGTGCTTTTTGCTATTGAAACTAAGTAAGAATGAAAAACCTAATCTACATTCAGTAAGTTAATTATCCAAAACCTATACACAATTCTTTACTCATATGTTCGGTGGAAATGTGTGAGAGAAAAGCTGGCACGACATGTAAGTTTTACACCATATCCTCCCAGCGAGGTAATAAACTCAAACTGCAGACATTTACAAGTTCAGTGGTATGAGAAAAAAACTAAAACAGGATAGATTTAGTACAACTTTCTGAGGAATTACGTTCAATATTTAGGAAGAAAGCTATGATGCGAAATGAAACTTTGTCTATTTTTGTAAACTATTCGCGGATATCCATAATTTCATTAACGACACATATTTTCTACAATTTCAATTGTCACACTTGTTTCTTCAATGTGTGTGCAGTCAGAGAGTTTCCTGTGTAATGTACGGAGACAATGTTTTTAATTTTGCAGTGGCTTATCAAAATTTTTGTGAATTTCTACAGAATGGTCTGCACGCATAACATCAACAGCACCTTTAGTTATTAACTCTTTTAATTTTGTAGGCAGTAGCAGAATATTTCCAGGAATCTGCAACCCCGTTTTGCCACCTGCACAGAAAATGGCTTTGCGACAAGTTCAAGTGCAATTCATATACTTCTAGTTTCCGTCACTAATGGCAACGCTATGCAAGAACACACTGTAGCAGAACTATACAATGTTGAATGTTGACCCGAATCACAGTATTTAAGAATAGAAAGCTACAGCACATTGTTACCGGAAAGTAATATTTGAGTCACGAAACCGTCCTCTTTTACGGTACCTAAAGCTGTTAGGTTTCACTCACGTCAGGGTACAATCGAAGAGCTACAAGTGTGTAACGTTTTACTCGTGTTCCTAGTATGGTGTCAGTTGTTAACGTGTTTTATGTCGTGCCTGGACAGTATTTCGTCTACGTGTTTTTACCGCCTACGGGAATTTCACAGGTAAAGTAGCTGTGGACAGGATGATATATTATTTGCATCCTATGTTTTATGCAATGATATTGGTTCAGCTCAAGTCTATATTCCCCGAAAACTTCACTTACGCTTCAATTTCGCATTTTTTACGCACTTCATTCATGTTGTAAACTACAGTTACGAACGGAGACATACATGAACTAGAGCCACTTACGAACACGTACACACAGAAACAGTGAAGAAATCATACACATGCAGCACACTTCACTGTATAAACATAAGCTGGAGCAGTGTGAAAAGCGAAAATATTTGGTATTTCGCTGTGAATTAGCAACAAAGTAGTCAGCAGTAGAAAGAAAGACAGTCAGAGGACATCTTTCTATCAGTCAAAACGAAATCTATGTCAGGCGAACGGTCAATAAATCAATTACTATGTGGTGACAAGATACGATAATTCGAAATACGAATCTGAGCTGTGGTAAAAATTGCTGTTTTGAACAGCCCGCCGCTGCGCGTTGTGCGAAGCAGTCGCTCTCCGTTTCTGGCGGTGGCGCCGCTGTGGCTATCGCAGCTTTGATGTCTCCCTCTGGTGGGAAAGGGGAAAGGTTGTCTGTTCTCGTACATTTAAGGGGCGCTATGAGCTCGCTAATAATGGAAGCAATGCTAAAGAAAAATCAAGACACTTTCATAGGATTTGTCGACCTGGAAAAAGCGTTCGACAATATAAAATGGTGCAAGCTGTTCGAGAATCTGAAAAAAGTAGGGGTAAGCTATAGGGAGAGACGGGTCATATACAATGTGTACAACAACCAAGAGGGAATAATAAGATTGGACGATCAAGAACGAAGTGCTCGTATTAAGAAGGGTGTAAGGCAAGGCCTCTCGCCCCTACTCTTCAATCTGTATATCGAGGAAGCAATGATGGATATAAAAGAAAGGTTCAGGAGTGGAATTAAAATACAAGGTGAAAGGATATCAATGATACGATTCACTGATGACATTGCTATCCTGAGTGAAAGTGAAGAAGAATTAAATGATCTGCTGAACGGAATGAACAGTCTAATGAGTACACAGTATGGTTTGAGAGTAAATCGGAGAAAGACGAAGGTAATGAGAAGTAGTAGAAATGAGAAGAGCGAGAAACTTAACATCAGGAATGATGGTCACGAAGTCAATGAAGTTAAGGAATTCTGCTACCTAGGCAGTAAAATAACCAATGACGGACGGAGCAAGGAGGACATCAAAAGCAGACTCGCATGGCAAAAACGGCATTTCCGGCCAAGAGAAGTCTACTAATATCAAATACCGGCCATAATTTGAGGAAGAAATTTCTGAGGATGTACGTCTGGAGTATGGTAGTGAAACATGGACTGTGGGAAAACCGGAACAGAAGAGAATCGAAGCATTTGAGATGTGGTGCTATAGACGAATGTGGAAAATTATATGTACTGATAGGGTAAGGAATGAGGAGGTTCTACGCAGAATCGGGGAGGAAAGGAATATGTGGAAAACACTGGTAAGGAGAAGGGACAGGATGATAGGACATCTGCTAAGACATGAGGGAATGACTTCCATGGTACTAGAGGGAGCTGTAGAGGGCAAAAACTGTAGCGGAAGACAGAGATTGGAATACGTCAAACAAATAATTGAGGACGTAGGTTGCAAGTGCTACTCTGAGATGAAGAGGTTAGCACAGGAAGGGAATTCGTGGAGGGCCGCATCAAACAAGTCAGTAGACTGATGACCAAAAAAAAAAAAAAAAAAAAAATTAGCTCGCCAGTTGGTCAGTCTGGGTGAGCCTGGAGTCAGTCGGCGGTCTGTCTCTCGTCCGAATTTGTGGCGCAGTGAGAGAACTCAACGAGTGGTCGCCCGGTCGGGGGCTTAGTTCCTGCATCTGAGTCTGCGCGTTAGGCCGCCAGTCTGCTCGAGTTGCTCAGGCAACGGTCATTGGCGGTTGGATCGAGCGGTTGGTTGATCGCGTACTGAGACACAAGATGACTTGTCCGCCTTGAGCGTCGGCGCTTGTGACGTCGCCACGTGAGTCCAGTGGGCCGCGCCGTATAGCGAGGGGTAGTGGCTTCGCGGCCGACACGAGAGCAGCAGGAGTCAACCCACGACATCTTGTCTGGCCAGTGCGAGTTGCGACGCCGTGAGACGGGAGATCGGCGCTCCTTCCTGCGTCCGTTGAAGCAGTTGGCAGCGGACGGTTCGGGAGAGCGTTTTGGGGGTGCTGCGCCAGGTCTTGGCTAGAAATCGCAGTTTATTAGAAGTTAGGTGATTGGTGATGTGTTATTTCATTTACTTGTTAAATTCTACTTGTTTGCTTGGTGAGGTTACCAGCGGCTTTGTTTTGGGGTGGTCCTACGTTCGTTTCCGTTTGCCCACCCGCGGAGGGTGGTTGTTTATGAAGTGGGTGGTCCGTTTTCCCCTTGTGGAGTAGGGGCAGGTTAGAGCAACCTGCGGTTCGGTTTGTTCGGTAATCTCCCTATCAATCTGCCGTACGTTAATACACTCCTGGAAATTGAAATAAGAACACCGTGAATTCATTGTCCCAGGAAGGGGAAACTTTATTGACACATTCCTGGGGTCAGATACATCACATGATCACACTGACAGAACCACAGGCACATAGACACAGGCAACAGAGCATGCACAATGTCGGCACTAGTACAGTGTATATCCACCTTTCGCAGCAATGCAGGCTGCTATTCTCCCATGGAGACGATCGTAGAGATGCTGGATGTAGTCCTGTGGAACGGCTTGCCATGCCATTTCCACCTGGCGCCTCAGTTGGACCAGCGTTCGTGCTGGACGTGCAGACCGCGTGAGACGACGCTTCATCCAGTCCCAAACATGCTCAATGGGGGACAGATCCGGAGATCTTGCTGGCCAGGGTAGTTGACTTACACCTTCTAGAGCACGTTGGGTGGCACGGGATACATGCGGACGTGCATTGTCCTGTTGGAACAGCAAGTTCCCTTGCCGGTCTAGGAATGGTAGAACGATGGGTTCGATGACGGTTTGGATGTACGGTGCACTATTCAGTGTCCCCTCGACGATCACCAGTGGTGTACGGCCAGTGTAGGAGATCGCTCCCCACACCATGATGCCGGGTGTGGCCCCGTGTGCCTCGGTCGTATGCAGTCCTGATTGTGGCGCTCACCTGCACGGCGCCAAACACGCATACGACCATCATTGGCACCAAGGCAGAAGCGACTCTCATCGCTGAAGACGACACGTCTCCATTCGTCCCTCCATTCTCGCCTGTCGCGACACCACTGGAGGCGGGCTGCACGATGTTGGGGAGTGAGCGGAAGACGGCCTAACGGTGTGCGGGACCGTAGTCCAGCTTCATGGAGACGGCTGCGAATGGTCCTCGCCGATACCCCAGGAGCAACGGTGTCCCTAATGTGCTGGGAAGTGGCGGTCCGGTCCCCTACGGCACTGCGTAGGATCCTACGGTCTTGGCGTGCATCCGTGCGTCGCTGCGGTCCGCTTCCTGGTCGACGGGCACGTGCACCTTCCGCCGACCACTGGCGACAACATCGATGTACTGTGGAGACCTCACGCCCCACGTGTTGAGCAATTCGGCGGTACGTCCACCCGGCCTCTCGCATGCCCACTATACGCCCTCGCTCAAAGTCCGTCAACTGCACATACGGTTCACGTCCACGCTGTCGCGGCATGCTACCAGTGTTAAAGACTGCGATGGAGCTCCGTATGCCACGGCAAACTGGCCGACACTGACGGCGGCGGTGCACAAATGCTGTGCAGCTAGCGCCATTCGACGGCCAACACCGCGGTTCCTGGTGTGTCCGCTGTGCCGTGCGTGTGATCATTGCTTGTACAGCCCTCTCGCAGTGTCCGGAGCAAGTATGGTGGGTCTCACACACCGGTGTCAATGTGTTCTTTTTTCCATTTCCAGGAGTGTAGCTGCGTCTGTCATGTTTGTCGGGTTGGGTGTGTTAACGAATTTATTGCTTGAAGTGTAACGGCGTAATTCCTGAAATATGTTTTTATCGTGCATATCATCTTGAGAGGCGGTATATGTGCACTGTAGAGCATGTTTGGCCAACCTTGTATAATTCTATGTAAGCTTGCATTTGTTGGGTTTTCATTTAAATGGTCATTTTAGTATATAAAGTTGCCACCCTTCCACCGTAAGACTTTTCTTAGAAGTTAAAATCAAGTTGCGCCTTCGGTGGCCAGTTAATCTTTCAATTTTAGTGTTTTGTACCATTTCCATCCCTCCTACGGAGTGCATAGTTTGTGTGCTTGTGTAAACTGTTAAAGCTTTTACTTTAAGGTAATCTGGTGTGTTGCAGATTTGCACCTGTGTAGTCTTTCAGAGGTTGTTGTGAGCAGTCGTGACTACGGCCGTGTCAAAAGGGAGCGGCAAGGTTGTCAGCCCGAAAGCTCATACACTCAAAAATTAGTTTCTTTCTGCTTCTGAATTAATTGTAACTTGGTAGTTAGAGGGTGCTTTCTGCTTATAATTTTAAATCTGTTTCTTAAAAAAAAGGCTTTTAGGAATAAAATTCACATTTGTATTTGTTAAAAGCAATTTCATTTTGATTTCATCAGTTACTCCCTGGAAACTACTTACACGCTCACATAGTGTGATTAAATGTTAATGTTCTTGATGAATCGCTAGTAAATAAAGTTAATTCTTAAGAAAAAGTTTTGAAAGTAAATTCACGGTTCAGAAATCATAATACCCTCCTCCCACCACAGACAACCAGAAATAATGGAACAGTCATTAGGTTCTCAAAAAGTGGGTTACCTGGAAATTCTTTTGAGTGTTTTGAAAAGTGGAATTTCTATAGATTTTGCTGCTCTCTTTTCGGATATTTTTCGCCTCTCGTGTCACCATAATGGAAAAACTGTGCAGAAATACAATTTTTTGACAACATATCCTTTCCGACTCACTTTACGGTGGAAATAGTAATTTAATAAATTGAAGAAGAGAAAAGTTCGTATAATTTATGTGATAAACTTTTTAATCGCAGGTATAAAGGGACGCGCAGCCTAGGCTTTGGGAACATCGCCTTCAGGTCATCTGCCGGCAGAGCTCAAATATTGTGCCTGTATCAGCTGTACGAGTCTGTTGTTGGTGTCGTTCACATATTTTATGCCATGGTTTCTAAGGAAGTGAACTGCTTTATTTCTGAAATTCCACTGCAAGGAATTCAAGTGACTGAAGTGAACGGAAAAGCAGTGGAGATGTTCCGCTTTCAAAGAAAGGATAACAAGAGCAAACCCTTGGAGGGATTGAAATCGATAGTGGTTCGCGATGTGTGTCGAAACGGCTACAATAAGGAGAAATTAATCTCTGCAGCTTCGCTTAGAGGGAACGATGTCACATCTTCCCACCCACGACTGCGAGCTAGTACCTCAACATTCTCATTCAGAGATAACTGTTTTGTGTACGCTGCTGAGGTAACAGCAGAGTTTGTTGCGGGACAGAAACAAGCGCACTTGTGCGATCGTAATATTGTGTATAACGTGAGTAAATTATCAGTGAGTTGTATTGCCACTGCTATGACAGCAGCAGCAGGTCGACATTCCTTTAGGATCTGCCACTAGGTTGATCAGCGGTATGCAGCTGAACAAAATGCAGAGCGACCGGGATGGAAAGAAAAACAAAAAAACAAAAAAAAAAAGAATGGGCTGATTCCTGACACCACAGTCGAGCCCCCAGTTCCGAAAATGCTGTTAAAACTTATTTCTTGCAAGTGCAAAAGGGATGTCGGTGAGGCAGTGGCTGCAGAACGGATGAATTAAAGTGCTCCGTTCTTATCACTAATTGCAGTGGTACCCGTGATAATTCGCAGAATCCACTGCTATATCTACATCTCCATCCACATATTCTGCAAATCACTGCGAAGTGCATCGCAGAAGGTACGTCCTCTTGATATACTTGTTTGGGATTCTTCTCGTTCTATTCAAGTAATGAGAGCGGGAAGAACGATTGTTTCGCAGCCTCTATGTCTGCTGTGATTAATCTCATCTCGTCCTCACGATCCCAACGTAGGTGGTAGTAGTATATTCCTAGAACCATCATTTAAAGCCGATTATTGAGAAAACTCGTGTGTAGGCTTTCCCGGGATAGTTTATTTCTATCTTCTGAAGTCTGCCAGTTCATTTTCTTCAGTATCTTTGTGACACTCTCCCACGGACCAGACAGACCTATGCCCACTGACACTGCTCAACTTCGTATACGGTCAATATTCCCTGTTAGTCGTATTTGGTATGGGTCCGAAACACTTGAGCTGTATTCCAGATTGGGTTAATGAGTGATACTTAAGTGATTTCCTCTGTAGACAGCAATGAAGAGGAACAAACAGACTGTTCTCGAGGAGACGTATGACGAAATCAAATAACAAAAGGAATAAAACGAAGATGTTAATCCTATAACGGATTACGTGGAAGGAATTTCTCTGACGTTTAGCTCGACACTGAAGATGATGAAGTCGAGAACCAGGTCCATCTACGATGCGGAAGCGAAGGGGTATGCGTAAAATTTTGTAACAGTGCGGTAGATGTAGATTGGGCCTACTGGGGATACCACACAAAAATAAATAAAAGCCGGCCGGTGTGGCCGTGCGGTTCTAGGCGCTTCAGTCTGGAACCGGGTGACCGCTACCGTCGCTGGTTCGAATCCTGCCTCGGGCATGGATGTGTGTGATGTCCTTAGGTTCGTTAGGTTTAATTAGTTCTAAGTTCTAGGCGACTGATGACATCAGAAGTTAAGTCGCATAGTGCTCAGAGCCATTTGAACCAACCAATAAATAAAATAAAATAAAATACAATGTGCCACTTAATCTACTTTAATGGCCGTGATAAACTGATTTATTTATAATTTATAAGCAGAAGCAGTGCTATACAGTGACACAATGCACGACAAGTAAGAAGTACTAAGGTGTTTATATACAAAGTACAAATCGATCGTGTTTTGGAATAATTGTGGCAAACTGTTCCAGGCTCAATGTCATTAATAACTGTACTTACAAACATTAAGGGTTTCTGTTCTAGTAATAATAGTGGAGCAAAGCGCGATTTATTTTCATCTTTAAATATGAAATTAATCCACCAAGAAGCAAGAGGTCTCGGATAACACGCTTCCCAATAGATTGAACATGAAATTCGTTCACCCCGGAGGTAATAGTGAATGACAACATTTCTATATAACATAGTTAGAATTGCACTGCATTCTTATTGAAAAGTTGAAATGCTATTGACCTTGCTTCTGTCTGCGCTTATTCTGTCCAACTTGTTAGAAAACATAGACTCATTAAACGACAAAGGATACAGGACGTATGCGTAGCTTTGGCACTGTGATTTTTTCATGCGTCTAATATGACGATTTCCTTAGCGGTCGACCAGTTTAATCAGAGAGCAATTCGTCTGTTTGCTAAGTAATAGGTATGCAAAGTAATAGGTATGCATATATTTTTTGCATACAGATGATCGCTTGTTGTTGACTTCCGTTGTTGGGAGATCTGGCTTGGGTAGAAATCTTGTAGTGCTCAATCAGCGGCACGTTAAGGTCATTCAACTAATTTCTCTGGCAAATTAATCCTTTACTTACGTAGAAGGAAAGTAAATTCTCGTGAGAACTCAAGCCTGCTATCTCCCATCCTGCAGACCCACAACTAGGCACCATTTACAGGACAGACATAGTGCTTAGTGTGTCGTATTATACAAATCACTAGCTAATTCTTGTAAGCATACGTAAATGTTTTTGAGAATGTTTTCTTGAGAAGACAAACCTATAGTAAAGCGACAGTCCTTAGCTGCCAGACAATAAAAGTGAAAAACGCGGATGTCATTTTAATTTCAGACAGGTGCAAAATTTTGGTGTGTATGAAACTAATTAGAGCTGCACTTCCTGGTGGCTGATAGTACTGTCACCAGAGTGCATTAATGTTTTTCGTATTTAGTGTTGTTATCATGCTGGTATGGTATGGAATGAGCGTGAATATCACCGTATGTTGCGTCAGCAGATGCAGCGTATTCGTGTGTGCCAGCGGTACCAGCATCTGATAGAGTCTGAAAGGGTCCCCATTGTGGGTCTCCTATTCGCCAGCTGGTCCCACTGTGTAATATCCACCTTTATCTGTCAATCCGATGCGACAATAGGTCCATGATTAAATGCACGCGAAAGTGAGATTAAGTCAAGTTTCTGGTCACTGCCTGTGGGCATCACTCAAGAGTCCGGACACGGGGATCCGAGGGACGTGCAGCGCATCCCATGTGCACGCGATCGGTCCCGTACTGTAGTCGAACCTGCTATTGCCTCCAATGACGTTGTCCTCTTACAACAGATTCCGGGCGTTACCTATGGCTGACGAAGTCCCTGAACCAGAAGAAGTCGCTCGCATTATTCCAGAGGAAGCCTCTCGGCCAACAAGGTTTGGGCATTCGCAGTGGTTTGGTGTACCGGTAGTTTGGAGCTCCAATGTTAGGTATGTAATGAGACCCCTTACGGATATCTGCCTGTGTGCACTCTGTGTGCATACCGGAATGAGTCATTCCAAATGAGGAAAGGATGCATCTGGATGCCAAGAAGAGCACAGAGTACAGCCAACTGAAAATGGTGGCTCGTGACGGTACCAACATTGTGTGTCGCTTTGGACTGGAAGAGATTCTCTCTGTTTTCGAGCGTCTAGCTGAAGTGGTAACACTGCCAGTCTTGCTTGCGAGATAAAGGTGCTCAGCATCTACAACATCGTCGGAACCGAATGTGGTCTTCTGGTACAGAACAGAGTGGAAGGCCTGCATCAGAGAATTAGGTTGTTTTTTAGGTTAAAGGAACTCGAGAAACTGCAGAAGTGGCGCCAGTCTAAGAGCGTGCACGGGAAACACAGGAAGGTAGACCTAGCAACAATCGGTATTATTGTTTGTAAACTGTCGTAGCTGTGTTGAGAAAGAACTAGAGCTCCATGTGCTAACACAAAGCACTGAAGCTAAAATGGTTACATTCACAGAAAGCTAACTAAAGCCTGAAGTAAGTTCCTTCCTAAATGTTTACAAAAGACCTAACCGTGTTCAGAAAAGATGGATTAAATGTAGTTGGTGATGGAGTGTTTATTTCGGTCCGAAGTAGTTTACCTTGTTGTAAAGGTCGTTTCTGTGAGTTAGTATGAGTAGAGACTATACTTGACAATCGGAATAATATAACAATTGGTTCTTTATACCGACCCCCTGAATTAGATGATGCAATCGCTGAACAGTTCAAAGAAAATTGAGTCTTATTTCAAATATGTACCCCACCCATAAAATTGTAGTTGCTGTTGACTTCAGTCCGCTATAGATATACTGGCAAAAAATACATGTTTAAGGCCGGCGTTAGGTATCAAAAGCAGCTAAAAAATCGTTTGACGACTTTCTAAGAGACAGTCTCCATTCCTCCTGATTTGTCAGTGTAAGCACTTTACAGATTTCGTCAGAATTCAAAGAAATATTATCAATGGCATTTCAGAAAAATAATAAGCGATCCCCTAACGTACACAAAACGTGTCAGAAAGCTGTTGCAAAATCAACGAAAGTGACATACCAAATTTAAGAGAACGCTAAATCCTCAAGATTGGCGACATTTTACAGAAGCACAAGATTTAGCACGAACTTCAATGCAAGATGCTTTTAATAGTTTCGACAACGAAACTCTGTCTCCAAATCTGGCAGAACACCAAAAGAGATTTTGGTCATATTTAAAGTAAACCAGCGGAAAAACGCAATCAATACCTTCACTGCACGATAAAAAATTGTGATGTTGCTGATGATAGTGCCACTAAAGCAGAATTACTACATACTGTTTTCCGAAACGCCTTCGCCAAAGGAGGCGAAGTAAATATTCTACATCCGAATCTGGAGCAACTGCCAGCATGAGTAGTTTAGATGTGAATATACTCTGTGTAGCGAAGCATCTTAAATTACTTACTAAAAGGTAAGCCTCTGGACCAAATTGTATATCAGTCAGGTTCCTTTCAGCTCCATGCTTAACAATCGTATACAATCGCTACCTCATCGAAAGTTCTGGATCAAAACGCTGGAAAGTTGCACAGTTCATAACAATATCAAAGAAAGGAAATAGGAGTAATCCGCTGAATTTGAACCCTTTTCAATATTTGAAGTATGGTGTTGCAAGGTATACTGCGTCCGAACACTGTGAATTGCCCCGAAGTAAGCAATCTATGGACAAATATCACAGATTCAGAAAGCCTACGAAGTATTGCCTCAGTTGTGCGATTAGATTGGTGGGCTCCTCTTAGAGAGGTCACAGTAGTTAGTAATTGACGGAAAGTTATTGAGTAAAGCAGAAATGATATCTGGCTTTCCCAAAGGAAAGTTATAGACCGTCTCCTGTTCCGGATTTACATACACGAGTTAGGAGGGAATCTGAGCAGCAATCTCAGATTGTTTAAGATGATGCTGTCATTTAGCGTCGTGTAAAATTATCAGATGATCCAGACCAACGGAAAAAGAATCAAACAAGATGTCTGTATGGTAAGAATAGCAATTGACTCTAATGAATTAAAATTGGAATGTCGAAGCAGTAGTGTCAGTATGCTGCAGTTTACAAGCGGTAATGTTAAAATGTTACCAGACTGATTGTCATGGTACACTGTGGCACTGGAGGTTTATTATTTACATTCGTACAATACTGAAATGTGAAAATGAACTATTTTCCATTCATTTTTGTTTGTCACACATCCAATTTCCTATCTGTATCCTTCCATGTGTGTGTAATTCCATGAATTTTGGTTTGATGGAATAGAAAGGTAGGAGGTTAGCCAAAGGCAATTAGAATGTAGTGGCCTTCGTCAACATATAACCTGTAGGAAATGTAAAGATAGAATATGCCTTTAGGCTTTAGAAAAGATAGACAGAGTCGAGAGTAGTGGATGTCAGGTGATAATATATAATAGGGGACGATCACTTTCGGGCGATTTGAACAAGAAGATGTTGTCTCCTGCTGCCCGCCAAGCGTGGGCACTGTGATATGGGCTGCCGATAAGGTACGGATGCTGCAGTTTCGGAGCTCTTGCAGATACTGGATAAGAGGTATAAAAGTGAGTTATATTATAGCCAATACCATTCTTAATGCGCTGTCGCGAGTCAGTTTAGTCGACAAGTGTCAGATAACTATTTAACTATCATAATTTTGTTGATATAAGGTAATTGGTAAATCGTGGTCGTGAACATTAATTGTGAATGTTGGCCACCAGCTGTGCACTCTGTTTGTGGAATAATTGTGAGAAGAAAATCTATTCATTCGAAAGAATGTGTCGTGTTATCGTTTAATTAGTAAGGTTTTGTGGGGTAAATTTAAATTTGGTACCACTTTTCTTTCTGATGAGCTCATGAGCATACGTTCGCGACAGATCAGTGATCGTAGATTAACATTTATAAATTCAAGATTTCGTGGATTGTTAGTTAACTTAAATGCCCAGCACCGTGGGTAGAAACTCGACCGTAGTACTCTCACTCAGTTATTTTATAAGTATTTTAGTTTTCTTTGTGACTATTTATGCATCTATAGTGCTTGCCATCTACACTCCTGGAAATTGAAATAAGAACACCGTGAATTCATTGTCCCAG
Organism: Schistocerca serialis cubense; assembly: GCF_023864345.2. NCBI lineage: Eukaryota > Metazoa > Arthropoda > Insecta > Orthoptera > Acrididae > Schistocerca > Schistocerca serialis. The sequence goes on along the minus strand of NC_064644.1, from coordinate 283,557,851 downwards.
GAAGGGGAAACTTTATTGACACATTCCTGGGGTCAGATACATCACATGATCACACTGACAGAACCACAGGCACATAGACACAGGCAACAGAGCATGCACAATGCCGGCACTAGTACAGTGTATATCCACCTTTCGCAGCAATTCAGGCTGCTATTCTCCCATGGAGACGATCGTAGAGATGCTAGATGTAGTCCTGTGGAACGGCTTGCCATGCATTTCCACCTGGCGCCTCAGTTGGACCAGCGTTCGTGCTGGACGTGCAGACCGCGTGAGACGACGCTTCATCCAGTCCCAAACATGCTCAATGGGGGACAGATCCGGAGATCTTGCTGGCCAGGGTAGTTGACTTACACCTTCTAGAGCACGTTGGGTGGCACGGGATACATGCGGACGTGCATTGTCCTGTTGGAACAGCAAGTTCCCTTGCCGGTCTAGGAATGGTAGAACGATGGGTTCGATGACGGTTTGGATGTACCGTGCACTATTCAGTGTCCCCTCGACGATCACCAGTGGTGTACGGCCAGCGTAGGAGATCGCTCCCCACACCATGATGCCGGGTGATGGCCCTGTGTGCCTCGGTCGTATGCAGTCCTGATTGTGGCGCTCACCTGCACGGCGCCAAACACGCATACGACCATCATTGGCACCAAGGCAGAAGCGACTCTCATCGCTGAAGACGACACGTCTCCATTCGTCCCTCCATTCACGCTTGTCGCGACACCACTGGAGGCAGGCTGCACGATGTTGGGGCGTGAGCGGAAGACGGCCTAACGGTGTGCGGGACCGTAGCCCAGCTTCATGGAGACGGTTGCGAATGGTCCTCGCCGATACCCCAGGAGCAACAGTGTCCCTAATTTGCTGGGAAGTGGCGGTGCGGTCCCCTACGGCACTGCGTAGGATCCTACGGTCTTGGCGTGCATCCGTGCGTCGCTGCGGTCCGGTCCCAGGTCGACGGGCACGTGCACCTTCCGCCGACCACTGGCGACAACATCGATGTACTGTGGAGACCTCACGCCCCACGTGTTGAGCAATTCGGCGGTACGTCCACCCGGCCTCCCGCATGCCCACTATACGCCCTCGCTCAAAGTCCGTCAACTGCACATACGGTTCACGTCCACGCTGTCGCGGCATGCTACCAGTGTTAAAGACTGCGATGGAGCTCCGTATGCCACGGCAAACTGGCTGACACTGACGGCGGCGGTGCACAAATGCTGCGCAGCTAGCGCCATTCGGCGGCCAACACCGCGGTTCCTGGTGTGTCCGCTGTGCCGTGCGTGTGATCATTGCTTGTACAGCCCTCTCGCAGTGTCCGGAGCAAGTATGGTGGGTCTGACACACCGGTGTCAATGTGTTCTTTTTTCCATTTCCAGGAGTGTATGTGCGTGGAATCTATTTTGAGTCCACTTGAGAAATCAGTGTGATGAAGTTTATTCAAATCTCCCAAAAGCGAATTTATGATATGTGATACCACCTTTAGTGAAAAATTGTGTTAGATTTTAACTTGTACTTAGTGACATTTGACCTTGGGTGCAGCAGTAGTTCATATGGTACGGATGTTTGAAATTGATTTAGATGTTATTTAATTTCCTGCAACACGAAATAATGATTCTGATGGGCGTCAGCCATATCAGAAGTAATAATTTACTCATTTTTAAGATTTGCTTTTGTGAATGCTAAAGAACTCCGTGTTACTGTCACTGTGAATTCGTTACCCCTTTTCCATGCAAGCCGTTTGATTCAATGCCTGGGTGTGGAATGATAGCACTTAACAGCTAAATTCATTAATTTATCTCCAATTTTCGCGATGCATCTTATTTTTTGAGTCTATTCACCCCAATCCGATTTGCTAAACCATACTAGATAGAATGAATATTCTGATAGTGTATAACATAGTTAGTGTATAAAGCTCCTCAAGAACCTGTTTTGTCTCAGGTTCCTGCAGTGCAAGCTGGCGCAATTAGTGGCAATATCTACCGCACGCAAATCCTCCATCTTTGCTGTAGTTTTTACGCGTTTTTATGTGACTGTAGTGTTGCATGCTGCTGCACGGAACAACATTGAATTTAATCCCTACCACTTTCATATAGTGTGAAGAAAGTTGCACTTAGTATGTAGGAGACCAAATATCTCAAAATTCATAACTACTGTTATTAGTTGAAACGTCATTACCATGCCTAGAATCAGTGTCATAGTTACAACACCTATTGTAGAAAGCAGTGCTTCAGATCAGTAAATGTAAATGATTATAAGTAATCACACTTTGGTGTCAGTATAGCCAGATCACCATTCCCCTTCCTTACTAAATGCAGATTGTATCGAAGCCGACTGCAGAGCGCGATATGAGATATAAAGGAAAATAATGCAGAACGCATGATTAAACATTTAAGGCAACAACATCAATAATAATTTAATTTTGATCGTAATCAGACGAACGGTCAGCGCTCTCTGTGCTGAATGTGTTGGTTCGGCTTACCGCTAGCCTTATTCGTTGGGCGTCTACATTCATTAGATTTCAGATTACACGTCAGAACAGTACATATAATTAAAATCGGTCTGTTATTGCCAATTAGTATCGCTGTACTAAGAATTCCAGCATCCAGTAAGAGGTTATGGTGTACATAAAAAGTACCAGAGAGCAGATTTGGGTATAGTCCCACATTAAGGAGTCTCGATTACAGAAAAAATAGCATAGATTACGAGAGAATTTGTGATCATGTACCACTGATTTACAACTGCCGAAACCGATGGTAACGTACTACGTCATCCACATAAGTACTAAAAAAAAATCAGTTAAGTATCAGTCACACGATGAACCACACGAATTTCAAAGCTGTAAATTCAACTAAGTACTTAGGGATTACATTTAGGAAGAACTTAAATTAGAAATATCACATAGATATTGTTGTGGGCAAAGTAAACCAAACACTGCCATATAATGGCAGAACACTTAAGAAGAACAACAGGTCTGCATAAGGGACTGCGCACTTCACACATGTCTACCGTCTTCAGGAGTACTGCTGTGCATTGTGGGATCCATATTAGATGACATTGACGAAGGACAGCGAAAAACATCAGAGAAGGGTACCTGGTGTTGTATTGTCACGAAACATGTAAGAGAACGCCAAGGACATAATACTTGAACTAGGGTGGCGAACGTGTTTTTCACTGCGGCAGGATCATATCGTGAAATTTTGGTCACCATCTTTCTCCTCCAACTGCGAAAACAATCTGCAGGTGCCTACCTACGTAGGGAGGAATGATCATAATAAAATAGGAGAAACACAGCTCACGCAGAAAGATTTAAGGGCTTATCGTTCTCATGCGCCATTCGAGAGTGGAACGGTAGAGAAACAGCTTGAAGGAGGCTCGATGAAACCTCTGTGAAGCACTTCATTATTAATGAGCAATTGTGTACATGTAGAAGGAGACGCAGACCCCGTCTGACCACCACAATTACGAGCGTTGAACACCAAGTACGTTAAATGGTTTCACATGTGCGCCTGAGATCAGGAGAACTAGTAATAGAGTCGCCTCTGGACTAAGGCATTACCCACTGATGCGTAGGGTAAGGTAAACACCACAACAAAAACAACTTTATTTGGAGTAGTAAAGTCCGTGACAGAACACGTGTGGGACATGCTCGGTCGTCAAGGCTGTCCCAAAGAAAGTATCCAGGATATCAAGGACCTGCTACAATGGTTTTGGGCCGTCTAGCCTCAGGAACCTGAGGGACCAGCTCAGTCGTCAACGCCGTCCCAAAGTCAGTATCCAGCATATCAATGACCTGCTAAATTGATTTTGGTCCAACTTGCCTTAGGAACATGAGAGACCAGCTTGGTCGTCAAATCCGTCCTGAAGCCAGTATCCAGGGCATAAACGACCTGCAACAACAGTTTTCGACCAACTTGCCTCAGAAACATGTGGGGCCAGCTTGCTCGTCAATGCCATCTCAAAGCCAGTGTACAGGGTATCAAGGACCTACTACAACGGTTTTTGGTCGTTTTGCCTCAGGAACGTGTGGGAGCAACTTGGTCGTCAATGCCATCCCAAAGCCAGTATGCAGGATATCAAGGACCTGATATAACGGTTTTTGAACATCTTGCCTCAGGACCATGGGGCCAGCTTGGTCATCAACGCTATCCTAAAGCCAGTATCCCATATATCATGGACCTCTAACAAACGGTTTTGGACCGTCTTGCCTCAAGAACATGTGGGACCAGCTCAGTCGTCAACACCGTCCCAAGGCCATTGTACAGGATGTCAAGGACCTAATGTAACGGTTTTGGCCCATCTTGCCTCAGCAAATGATACAACCAAGATACCCTACCCCAATGAATGAGTGATACCTTAGAGGCCAGATTGGGTGCAACGTCGTACTGAACAGTGGGGTCATACATCTAAGCTCTTAGTAAACTGTACTTGATTTTTGTCATCAGTGAAACAACATTACATATTTTCCCAATCCATGAAGGTTCATTCTGTTCCTTTCTCGCTTTCCGAGTGTTCATCTTTTTTTCGTTCAGTGTATAAGTGGTACAGCTAGAGAAACATTCGTGTTTCATGATAGACCGTATAGCAAGTAACCTTATAATCTGCACACGTGTTCATATTCACAGTGCCCAAACTTCCTGTATGAAGTTCTGGCAGTCGATAGTTTTCATTAATCGTAGATCTGTCCTTTTCATTCCCTCTTTAGACTGGTTAGGTGGCTCCCACCAGCTGTATCCATCTTGCACTGGTATGTTTTCCCTATCCTATAGAGGATATTCGTTTCTCGCTAGCGAACAGAGGCTATTGAGAGAATAATGCGTATAGAGAGGGTGTCACTTGGTAAGTAAAGTCAAATTGATCTCAAAGGTTATCGATCTCAAAGGTTATTGTCCATCTTTGATCACGCTTCGGTGGAGCTATCAATTGCCTGTGGAATCCTGGAAGAATGCATAATGGACTGATGTCGGATTACATTACATAGCGTGCACGCAATGGCTTCTTCACAGAAGTCTTATCGGTCTGAATGGTGAGGGATGAGGTAGAAGATCTCTCATTTTGGCAACGGATACAACAGTTTGACTCAGTGGGAAAAATAGCGCTCACCCTGACAAAGATATTCTGGATGCCTCAATGAGACTATTTGTGAAAGCAAATAATATGCCATTACGAAGAGGATACTTGGCAGTAGCAATGGGACTGACCAGAGTAAGTGTCATGTGGCCTTGGAACATAAAACTAAACTTGTGCTGCACCTTTTGTTGCAGCGCCCCTGTTGGAGAGCCTCTTTCTAATGTTACATCCAGTACTGTAGAAGAACGACCTCGATAATATCGTTCCACAAAGTGGAATCCGTGACGAGGATCGTGGAGTTATTATAGATCATAACCCCCCACGTAAGAGACCAGAGATAGTTACATCAAATCATGTAGGTAATTCAAACATGTGAAGGTGCCACTAATATCTTTCGCGCTGGGAGAGGCGGTTTTTGCATGACAGCCCCGAGAATCTGCCTTAACATATATCGTGCTGTAATAGAAACTTATATAGGCTACAGATACATATGGTACAGCTCAGCAAGACAAAATATCATAGAGGAACAAGATAAGCGCCAGAATAATTTTATATTCAGTATTGGAGCATTCATACCGATTCCAGCAACGTTTTGCTAGTAGAAACGTACGAAATGCCATTAGAACCATGCTGGAAATCCCTTTTCAAATGTTTCCTCCTCTTACATAACAGTTTATTAGTAAAGAACAGATAGCTCATTGTTTAGTGTCACTCAGTAAGCTGTTGGCCGAACAAGAAATTACTGACATCAGCAGGTTTTTACATCGATGTTTTTATATTCCGTGAATGCGCCACCACTTCCTCAGATCTGAGGAAGACGATACGGCAAGTGCGATACACCGGCTTCCCAGAAACTTCGCTCAATGGAAGAGGAGTCAAAAAAGGCGAAGTAGAGTTTCAGCTTTTCCGTAGTTGCGACAGATTCAAAAGGAACGACGATAAAAATATTTAGAGATACTTTATTAGACTTTTAATGATTATGTAATTGAACTGAAGCGATGGAATAATATCTCGTGTCGCATCTTCACACGTTTGCATTCCGTGCTCGAAACCCAATTATTATTTCTATGTTTGACAGGAATGGGGGAAATAAATACAGTAGAAGAAGAATGGGTAGCTTTGAGGGATGAAGTAGTGAAGGCAGCAGAGGATCAAGTAGGTAAAAAGACGAGGGCTAGTAGAAATCCTTGGGCAACAGAAGAAATATTGAATTTAATTGATGAAAGGAGAAAATATAAAAATGCAGTAAGTGAAACAGGCAAAAAGGAATACAAACGTCTCAAAAATGAGATCGACAGGAAGTGCAAAATGGCTAAGCAGGGATGGCTAGAGGACAAATGTAAGGATGTAGAGGCCTATCTCACTAGGGGTAAGATAGATACCGCCTACAGGAAAATTAAAGAGACCTTTGGAGATAAGAGAACGACTTGTATGAATATCAAGAGCTCAGATGGAAACCCAGTTGTAAGCAAAGAAGGGAAAGCAGAAAGGTGGAAGGAGTATATAGAGGGTCTATACAAGGGCGATGTACTTGAGGACAATATTATGGAAATGGAAGAGGATGTAGATGAAGATGAAATGGGAGATATGATACTGCGTGAAGAGTTTGACAGAGCACTGAAAGACCTGAGTCGAAACAAGGCCCCCGGAGTAGACAATATTCCATTGGAACTACTGACGGCCGTGGGAGAGCCAGTCCTGACAAAACTCTATCATCTGGTGAGCAAGATGTATGAAACAGGCGAAATACCCTCAGATTTCAAGAAGAATATAATAATTCCAATCCCAAAGAAAGCAGGTGTTGACAGGTGTGAAAATTACCGAACTATCAGCTTAATAAGTCACAGCTGCAAAATACTAACACGAATTCTTTACAGACGAATGGAAAAACTAGTAGAAGCCAACCTCGGGGAAGATCAGTTTGGATTCCGTAGAAACACTGGAACACGTGAGGCAATACTGACCTTACGACTTATCTTAGAAGAAAGATTAAGGAAAGGCAAACCTACGTTTCTAGCATTTGTAGACTTAGAGAAAGCTTTTGACAATGTTGACTGGAATACTCTCTTTCAAATTCTAAAGGTGGCAGGGGTAAAATACAGGGAGCGAAAGGCTATTTACAATTTGTACAGAAACCAGATGGCAGTTATAAGAGTCGAGGGACATGAAAGGGAAGCAGTGGTTGGGAAGGGAGTAAGACAGGGTTGTAGCCTCTCCCCGATGTTGTTCAATCTGTATATTGAGCAAGCAGTAAAGGAAACAAAAGAAAAATTTGGAGTAGGTATTAAAATCCATGGAGAAGAAATAAAAACTTTGAGGTTCGCCGATGACATTGTAATTCTGTCGGAGACAGCTAAGGACTTGGAAGAGCAGTTGAATGGAATGGACAGTGTCTTGAAAGGAGGATATAAGATGAACATCAACAAAAGCAAAACAAGGATAATGGAATGTAGTCTAATTAAGTCGGGTGATGCTGAGGGAATTAGATTAGGAAACGAGGCACTTAAAGTAGTAAAGGAGTTTTGCTATTTGGGGAGCAAAATAACTGATGATGGTCGAAGTAGAGAGGATATAAAATGTAGGCTGGCAATGGCAAGGAAAGCGTTTCTGAAGAAGAGAAATTTGTTAACATCCAGTATAGATTTAAGTGTCAGGAAGTCATTTCTGAAAGTATTCGTATGGAGTGTAGCCATGTATGGAAGTGAAACATGGACGATAAATAGTTTGGACAAGAAGAGAATAGAAGCTTTCGAAATGTGGTGCTACAGAAGAATGCTGAAGATTAGATGGGTAGATCACATAACTAATGAGGAAGTATTGAATAGGATTGGGGAGAAGAGAAGTTTGTGGCACAACTTGACCAGAAGAAGGGATCGGTTGGTAGGACATGTTGTGAGGCATCAAGGGATCACCAATTTAGTATTGGAGGGCAGCGTGGAGGGTAAAAATCGTAGAGGGAGACCAAGAGATGAATACACTAAGCAGATTCAGAAGGATGTAGGTTGCAGTAGGTACTGGGAGATGAAAAAGCTTGCACAGGATAGAGTAGCATGGAGAGCTGCATCAAACCAGTCTCAGGACTGAAGACCACAACAACAACAACAACATGTTTGTTTCCTGTTAATCTACCCATGTTTGTAGCAGATTAATACATGAATGTTTTGTGAGATATATTGAAATAACATTTCCTTATCAGTCTGCCAATTGTATGTCTGTACAAGGAATTTAAAAATTAAGTAAATGAGAAAACTATTTAAAATTTTTTTCGTTGAATTTCCTGTACTACATCTTGATTCATAATCAACTGATAAGCGATATATTTTGAATGGTCTACCGACGAATTATTTACAACACCTGAAATCTTCCGCATCGTTAACGGCGGTTTTTTTCCTGATTGAGATTCACACGAAGAAATGTCACTGTGGCATCCTGCATTCACGCGATGCTTAAGGTGTTCGGAATATGTACGTTTCGAATGTTTCTACGATTGGTAGCGTCCTAGAGAACGCACCAAATTATCCCGAAAACTAACAAAACAATCAAACATAAAAATTATTATAAGAATGAAATATAAAAATGTGAGAACTTGAAAGGGACGTAAATACTCAAAATACCGTACACGGATAAATTATGTAATAAATGTAGGACACTTACTATGTTGTAATTTGACGATTAATATAATGCCCTCGTATCTCCTACTTTTATAAGAAGGAGTAAATTTCTACGGACATAAATGAAAAACATGAAAAAAATAAATAAAAACAATAATCGGGTTTCAAACACAGTTCGCAAAATTGCGAAGTTGTGACGTTGACAATGTGATACTGTGTCAGCTTACTTTATTGATGCAGCAAGAAATGTATTCATAAATCGAAGGGGTAAATTCAAGCTCCTTGAGGTAGTGCCTATTCTCAGCGCAGAATTTACAGCGGTTTTAGAGCGACTTCAATATACAAAAGAAGGTAAAGTAGAAACAGTCATTATTTTATCAGATTCATGCTCGGTACTGACGCTTAAAATGCTGCGATGTCAGCGACACAAAACGTTATCTCGGACATCACATTATAGGCGCAGTTCAGGAGCGTTCACTCCTAAATTAGTCCACTACCACTCCCATGTTCCGGGTGAAGGCGTACAGCGAAATAAAGAGAACTGATGAAGTAGCGGCTCCGGTCAAGATAACTGTGGTTACTGATTTAGTGAAACAGGATAAATTGCCATGTGACAGTCTCCTATATACCATAAGGACTAGAATCAGGCTGAGATGGAACGAAAACATGCGCTGGTCTTACAAAATTAAAGGGAGACATTACGTTACAGTGGAACCTAAACGTCCGTGCCGTCCTTGGTAACGAAATCGCAAATACTGTATACAATTTATAACGACAATGGCTGGCCTTCGATTTAATCTCAGCAGATTGCGGCCACATATCTACCGTATCAGCATGAGCCCATCTTTTTCATGTGAATCCTGTAATGAGGAATACGTTACCTAATTTTCTGTGACTGAGAGAAAACATAGAAATAAATCAAGAAACTATTGCCGTGTATGTCTTCTCGCACTGAATTACCATGGTACATTCAAACTTCTTTACCGATGGGAGATAAGCTCCTACACGATTTTGTAACAAAAGAACTGTAGGAATACAAGGAAAACGGTGTTTGAAATTGTAATACACAGTGGATATAAATAAATTTTCGCTACTTGTAAGAGCCCTTACGAAAATCGAGTGATCGTTGGACAAAGAAACTTTGTAGAAACATTGTTAACGACATGCGGAAGGGAAATAACGAATAAACCGTTGCAAGGAATATGTTTCAATTTCTGAAAGAGAGGCTAGCATCTTTTGATTACATACCACGTTTACGTTCCAGGTTAAAAACGGCATCCACGACAGCCTGGAACCGCGCTAGAGATTGCTGTACTACTGCCCGAAACGTCTCAGGTGGGATGTTGGCTACCTTCCTCGCTAAACTCATCTTCAACCTCCAGCATGGTCGGTGCCCTTCAATAAGCCTTGTCCTTCTGGTAAATCACAGCCAGGAATTACACGGGTGAAAATCTGGTGGTATTGGGGTGACGCAGTTTTGAACGTTCAGCCAGTGATTCAAATTACTCCACATGTGATACGGAGTAACCGAATGATTTCATGTTTGCATCAAAACAGATGAGTCCAAAGTATCTCTCTCCGGTAGAGCGAAGCAGATCACTTTAACGTGTGTTGTTCGCACTGCATATGCTTGCTGGAAGAGAAATTGACCAATCATGATCTGTGCCTTGAAGCCACATCACACAGTGAAGCAGTCACTATGCAGGAAAACGTCATGAAACGTTCGTTGGTGGAGAAAATCTCCAAATGCGACAATTGTGAGCATTCACTGCCCCAGTGAATGTGAATGTAAAGTGTGGTTCATCATTCTACAACATGTTCAGAGCCCACATGTCGGTAACTTCAACCATTGTAAGAAGCGTAAGACCAAAGTCTTCACGAATGTTTTCACACGTATCGAAAGTTAGTGAGTCACGTGAAATTTAGAAGAATACCATTCCACAATCGTTCTCAGCTCTTCCGAGCGGTGGACGATGAAATGTTCCTCGGTCGTGACGTAGTTCGTGCAATGCTTGAAGGTCACACATTGCCCAAAGCATTTCAGCCGTGGCAACAGCAAATTTTCAACTATTTGTGGCGAAGTTCCGAAATTACCAGGTAATTCCAATTTCCGAATTAAGCTCTTCAACCCCAGTGTATTACTTTAAAGCATGGAGACCTGCGAGGAGCAGCAGTACTATTGCTGTGGATTGACAGTACAGCTTTACGAGTAAAGCACTACTCAATTTGTATAGAACCATGTTGACTGTCTGCAGCAGTAATGCGCACTAATCCTTGTTTTCCAACTCTACGTCGCCTTACCAGTGCGGGCGCCTAACGGTACACTACTGGCAACGAGTATTCTGTTGCACATAGTCTGAACATCATTCCTTTAAAGTTGGGTACCCAAACGTCAAATAGCTTTACATCTTCATAAAGTTAAATTATAACCACTCTGCACAGTAAATGAATCAGTATACTTTTTGTCAATAAACTACCATTTTAACACGCTTTTATTAGGCAGCTTACTTATTGCTTTGTTTGATACTTATTTTGCAATTGATTGTAAACTAACTTTCCGAGGAACTAATGACTTTAAACTTTCCATATAGCTCAGAACTGGATGACAATGCCCTATTGTCTGGTGAATGGTGGAGGGTGCTTTGTTTACAACCTCGTTTCACTGTTCAACTCGCGGAAGTTTTGCAATAACAACATTGCTGACAAGCCTCCATGTGACCTCGACTGTCTCTAATTTTTACCTTCATAGGATGTGCGCGAGATGTACGTGCGAAAAAGCAATTGTGTTGTTTCAGTGAAGAGACAGTGAAATAAATCTGAAATTTACCTCGTGCCTCTGTTGTAATCCCTTCAAAATGTTAGAAATCCAATGACAAAATTTAACACACGCGATACAAATAAGCAGTAATTACATGTTGAAATAAGTTATTTTAATATAACATATTTTCAAAACGTACTAAAAAGTACAAAAAATTTCCCATAGCCTCAGACAAATTCCTAACCCCATATATATATATATCTGCGATTTTGTGCTTGTCAATTTGTAATGGCAATGACAATACTTGTGAAACCACGAAACTTGTGAAACTAAAATGTGGGGTGCATACAATAGATAATAGTGAGAAACGTAGAGATTAGATATCGTTGAGAAAACCAGCTCATACCTCGAGCACTAGAATAAAATTATTAGATACGTACGTGAACTATTCATGTATCAGTTACCTACTGAAGTTGCCCAGAGTTTTTCCTATTAAATTTTAGAATTGTTGTCATAGTTACTAAAAATTTTCAGCAGTGGCTGTATGGGTCTAGGAATCTGTATGGGGCAAGGAGAAATTACTTCATATTGTTTAGTTTATTTAAAAAACGAAACGTGTTCCGTTGAAAGGTTTCTATTTATATAATTACGTATTAATGCATTTATTTTAATTGTATTGGACCATGGACTTAATTTCAGGTAAAATGAATGTAACTGACAACTGTTATTATAATGTATGTTCATAGCATGTTTTCTTTCAGCGGTTTCAGGCTGTCACACATTCAAGTGTTAAAACATCAGTCCGCCTGTGGCTTTAAGGGCGATGTTCAAAATCCAGCAATATATTAAAATTAAACAAATAATACCTCCCAGTTATATGAGACACTTAATTGTTTCGACGCTCGGTTACGATTAACAAATTTTTTTTTTCGATTGTCTGATGATGCCTCCAATAGGCAAAACGCGTCACATGTGAAGAATAAATAAACCTGTCTTGTGCAACCAAAAGAGTTTTTCCTATTCTGAGGATCTATTACGGTTGCTGCACCAATGCCACAGTGGTAATCATGGAGTAGAGTGATTTTAATCAACAATACGTTTTGTATAACTGCTGCCCAGCTTTTATTGAGAGCCGACCATCGGCTCATGGAACGATTATCGACATTACCCTCCAGATGCTACCTCCGAACCTACTTACTGTGAAACGACGGCTATGGCGCTCTGCTAAATGGCCAGCGGCTCCCTCCGCCCGACGTTAAGAATGGTGGGTCCTCAGTCTCGATCTCTCCGTATGCGTTGTACGCCTCTGTACCGTAGCGGTAGCGTTACCGCCTACCACGCAGGGGACCCGGGTTTGATTCGCGACAGGAGACTGGGTGTTTTGTGTCCTTCATCATCATTTTGATTATCATTGATTCGCAAGTCGCCGAAGTGGCGTCAACTAAAAAGGACTTGCAATACGGCGGCTGAACTCCCCCGAATGGGGCCTCCCGGCCAGCAATGCCATACGACGCGTTACTCGGACCGGCTTGGACTGTACCTAGACGTCGTGATGCCAGCGGTGCCGTTGAGACAGACCAGTATTTTGAGGCGGTGGCTGGTATTCGGTTTTTCCTTCAGCTAGCCTGAGGCACGGCTGATGGAGACGCCCTTGGGGCACTGCAACTGAGGATGCCCCAGCTTGAACGTGCTGTCGACTGTTGGCTCGTGTTAGACGCAGGTTGATGGCATACGTTAGTGGAGCGGTAGCCGTGGTTTCCTTTCGTTCACCTAACTGCGAATGGAACACGAAGAAGATTAATGGAATGAGGAAACGATTCTCTCGAGTGCACTGTAAATTAAGAGCCAAATAGACTGGTACACATGCCTAGTATCGTGTAGGGCACCCGCAAGCACGCGGAAGTGCCGCGACACATGCCATAGACTCGACTAATGTATGAAATAGTGCTGCAGGGAACTGACACCATGAATCGTAGAAGACTGTCCATAAATCGTTGAGACTTTATGTCTTCAATGAATTAAATTCGTGAGAGTACGAAGGGGATGGAGATCTCTTCTTAGCAGCACGTTGCAAGTCATACCTGACATACCCAGTTATGTTAGTGTCCGGGCAGTCTGGTGACCAGCGGAAATGTGTAAACTCAAAATAGTGTTCCTGGAGCCACTCTGTTGCAATTCTGGAAGTATGGGGAGTCGCATTGTACTGCTGGAATTGCCCAAGTCCTTCGGAATACACAATGCACTTGAATGGATGCAGGTAAACAGACAGGATGCTTACGTACGTGTCACCTGTCTGAATCGTATCTAGAAATAGGGATCCCATATCACTCCAATTGCGCACGGCCCACTCCATTACAGAGCCTCCACCAGCTTCAACAGTCCCCTGTTGACATGCAGAGTAATTGGATTCCTGAGATTGTTTTCATACCCGCACACGTCCATCCACTCGATACAATTTGAAACGAGACTCGTCCGACCAGGCAACATGCTTCCAGTCATCAACAGTCCAGTGTCCGTATTGACTGGCCCAGACGAGGCGTAAAACTTTGTGTCTTGCAGTTATCAAGGGTACTCGAGTCGGCCTTCTGCTCCGAAAGTCCATTTTGACGATATATTTTTGAATGGTTCGCACGTTGAAATTTTGATGGCCCAACATTGAAAGCTGCAGCAATTTGCGGAAGGGTTGCACTTCTGTCACGTTGAATCATTCTCTTCAGCCGTCTTTGGGACCGTTCTTGCAAGTTATTTTTCCTTTTCGCAGCGATGTCGGAGATTTTATGTTTTACCGGATTCCTGGTATTCTCCGTACTCTCATGAAATGGTCGTACGGGAATATACCCACTTCATCGCTATCTCGGAGATGCTGTGTCCCATCGCTCATGCGCCTCCGATGACACCACGTTCAAACTCACATAAATCTTGATAACCTGCCATTTTAGCAGCAGTAACCGATCTAACAAATGAACCAGGCACTTGTTGCCTTATATAGCTTTGCCGACGGCAGCGCCTTATTCTCCTTGTTTACATAGATCTCTATTTGAATACGCATGCTTGTACCAGTTTTTTGGCGCTTCAGAGTATGATGAACTTGCTGTTTAACTTTTGAAACATTATTCGAACTGTCCTTGTTGCAGAACTGGGTAATTTCTAAAAACGCTTACAAGTGACAAATACCGAACGCGCGTCTGTCATGGAGCCAGATATCGATTTTGATTGCAGTGGTGATAATTATAACGACAAGATGTACATAAGGATATTATTTACAGCGCTGACAACAAGAACTACTATTCATGAATACTGTCCAACGATGACACTAAATATAATTTACATTACTCGTCATCACCTGGATAATTCGGCGTGATGTGTATGGTAATCCTACAGCCTCACTAGGAAGTTTTGTACCACCTAAGCCGAAACTGTGGAAGTATAGGTATTGAAAAATATACATTTCGTTTCGGTGTATTGATCGGCCATCCCTTTGATAGAGGGTTTCCGAGTGTTCCATTATCGCTCGACGTTCTTCGTGTGAAATGACGGATCCCCAGAAGACACGGTTGCCACAAAATCCGTGAAGCTGTGGTTTCCTATGTGTATTCTTTAACCCAGCTGTATTGTCAGTTTACAAGTACAACCCATGTGTTTTTTTCTTACACGTGTTCTTTTCAACATTTGGAGCGATATAACTGTAACGAGAAATCAAATTCCTCAGTTTTTGACCCAGGTCGGACACTTGTCTGCCCATTGCAATCCATGAACTTTCTAATGTCGTGAGTCGGCTGGTGCTGATATTAGACATTAAGCTGTAGTTTAACGTTTGCTGGTTCGTCCGAGCAGACGGTGTGGTCTGCAGAGGTTGCTTTATTTATTAAATCGAACTGTTACGTTGTTCACAAATCGCAACCTCATCAGAGCTTTTCTCTCTAATTAAGGCCATATAACCATAATCTTCTTGCCAAAAAGCGAATCTGGTAGCTGGAGTCCAAAGTTTTTGTTTAATCATGTCTTTTTGTGTTCTTGTGGTGATATTTCCATAGCAGCTTTCATCCCCTATCAAATATTTCTTTATATCCAACAGAGATGTTAAATATAAATTTTCATGATTTTAGCTTTAATATTTTTTAATGTAACGAAATATATTCTTAAAAATTTTCATCGTCTATTGTACGGCCTTAGGGGTTGAATTTCTGGAAACATTTAAAATATATTATTTTATTTCTAACCGAGAAGTCTGATACCAAATGTCATACATGTAGCCTTAAATATTCTATAGTAATTCTTTAGTAATTATTTATTTTCAAAAGAATTTCACCAACTATTTTACCCTCTTAGTGGTTGATGTTCCAAAAAATGCTGAACCACGTACTTTCTTCTTTTCTGATTAAGAAACCTGATACCACTTGTTCTAGATCCTGCTTCAAAATTCGCTTAATAGCGACTTACTTTAAAAAACATTTCATCATCTATTTCACCCCCTTAGGAGCAGGGTTTTGGACAATCCCTTCTTAAACGGTGTATCCAGTATCAGATCCACACCCTGTCCAAACTTCAAGTTTCTATCCTTAACGAGTTAACTTCGGCGATGATGAGTCAGTGATTTAGTCTGATCTTATTTCACCCTGTTAGCGGTTGAATTTCCAAAAATAGTGAATTACGTATTTTTTCACCTATAACCGAGTAGCCAAACAAATTTTCTAACATTTAGCTTTAATCATGCTTTCCCAATAAAATCCTTCCGCTATTTCACATCCTTAGGGGTGAAAGCTCCAAAAGCAGTGACATGAGTATGTTTTATTTCTAACAAACAAACCATATGCAAACTACCAAAAATTTAGCTTCAGGAATGCTTACACGATGAAATATTTCCATACAAAATATCATCCCCATTTCATTCCCAATAAGGTTCGAATGTCCAAAAACAGTGAACCACGTTCTTTTGTTTGTAATTGAAAAGCAAAGTTTAAATATTCATAGATTTAACTTTAAAAATGCTTTCATAATAAAATATTTTCATAAAAAATTCAACCCCTATTTCACTCCCTTAGAAGCTTAATTCCTAAAAACACTGAAACACTAATAATTTTATCTGTAGCCGAGAAGCTAAATTCCAATGTTAATAAGTGCTGCATGAAAAGTACTTTAGTACTTCTACAGTAATGATGTATTTTCCCAGTATTTCATACCGACAGTGTAAAATTTCCAACAATACTGAAACACGTCTTTATGTCTGTCATGTCGGAAGATATTGGTACGACAGTTACTGAAGGCTTCACTTATTACGCCTTTATTATCCGGGAATGTTTCTATTTAGCGCTGCCATCTACAGACTGTTTTGTAGCTATTTAAATTCGAAAGTAAAATTGTAGATTATTAGCCTCCTGATATTATCTGTTCGCTTTCATTACTCCATTAAGTATACATTTCTCTAGAGGTTGGTGGATTATATGTTCACTGTCTGAAGCAGTTGATTGCAGCGTCTGTGAAGAACCACTTTGACCGTTTCGTTGAAAATTCTCTCCCACCTGCCAGGTTCGAAGATTTTATTTTCCCAATCAGTTGCGTAGTGATTAAAAGCTGCTCCAACTGTGAGAACAAGGCTCGTAAACATCGATACTAAAGGATCGATCAACAATGAAACGTTATTCCTGCAACTGAGCATAGAGCCTTACAGATGGACCCTATTTGTACTTACTATAATAATACGAAATATTTTGCATGTAAGTTACATTTTTATCTCCGTTAATTCTAGAATACTGTCTAGTGATGCAGTTGTACCATCTCCGATCCCACTGAGCCTTACGATTGCCACGAATACCTGACTGAAATAATGTGAATGTAGCCAATTGTAGATGGCGAGTATCAGGTGTACCCAATAAATTCTCAATATTGTTTCGAACTATGGTATATTTTTGGCAAATCTACTTAAGATTATCATCTGTTGAGGAAATTTACTGTGGTGTGATGTGAGTTTTCTGAAAGTCCTTCATAGAAACTTATACTATGTGATCAAATTTATCCGCACAACTGGCTGAAAATGACTTCCAAGTTCGTGGCGCCCTCCATCGGTAATGCTGGAATTCAGTGTGGTGTTAGCCCACTCTTAGCCTTGATGACAGCTTCGACTCTCGCGGGCATACGTTCAGTCAGGTTCTGGAAGGTTTCTTTGGGTATGACAGTACCTTCTTCACGCAGTCGTGCACTGAGGAAAGGTATCGGCGTCGGTCGGCGAGGCCTGGCACGAAGTCGGCGTTACAAAACATTCCAAAGGTGTTCTGCAGGATTCAGGTCAGGACTCTGTGCAGGATAGTCTATTAGAGCAATGTCATCGTCGTGTAACCTCTCCGATATAGGCCATGGATTATGAACGAGTGCTCGATCGTGTTGGAAAGATACAATCGCCATCCCCGAATTGCTGTTCAACAATGAGTAGCAATAAGGTGTTTAAAACATCAATGTAGGCCTGTGCTGTGATAGTACCATGCAAAACAACAAGCGCTGCATGCCCCCTTTATGAAAAACACGACCACGCCATGACACCACCGCCTCCGAATTTTACTGTCGGCAATACATACACCGGTAGATGACGTTCACAGGGCATTCGCCATACCCACACCCTGCCATCGGATCACCACAATGTGTACCGTGATTCGTCACTCCACAAAAAAAGTTTTTCCACTGTTCAATCGTCCAATGTTTTTACGCTCCTTGCATCAAGCGAGGCGTCGTTTGGCATTTACCGGCGTGAGGTGTGGCTTATGAACAGCCGCTCGAATTCCAAGTTTTCTCATCTCCCGCCTAACTGTCATAATACTTGCAGTGGATCCTGATGCAATTTGGAATTCCTGCGTGATCGTCTGGGTAGATGACCGCCTATTACACATTACGACCCTCTGCAAACCCTCGGCGGTCTCTGTCAGTCAACAGACGAGGTCGGCCTGTACGCTTTTGTGCTGTACATGTCCCTTCACTTCTCCACGTCACTGTCACATCGGAAACAGTTGACCTAGGGATGTTTAGGAGTATGAAAACCTCTCATACAGCCGTATGACACAAGTGACACCCAATCATCTGACCACGTTAGAAGTCCGTAAGTTCCGCGCAGCGCCCCATTCTGCTCTCTCACGATGTCATATGACTACTGAGGTCGCTCATATGGAATACCTGGCAGTAGGTGGCAGCACAATGCACCTAATACGAAAAACGTATGTTTTTGGGGGTGTCCTGATACCTTGGATGACATAGTGTATGTCGTGGCTGGCTAAAGCGTCACCTATAGGTTGAACATCTTGTGTTCATTCAACAAATAGTGAGCTGTACTGGAAGCCACACCTTGTGTGTAACGCACAACTAAACCGTTTACAGAATCTTTCCAGCTCTCATCAATCTGTGAAAAGAATATAAAGTTCTCTTCTTATATCATCATCTCTTGCCATATATGCTCAGTACAGTCCATGTCTCAGTAAACACATTTAAGCACTCTGAATGTGGGACGTTTGATAATTTTTTGCTATCCACGTGTCACTCCGATACACGAAAGATAGTATCAACAGTGTTTCGCAAACTTTCAATGTAACTTTATTCATATTAAATTTGGATCCATATATGTTATCGTATACGATTTCAGCTTGTTAATTTTTCTGTTTTATGTGGGTTTCTATTTCATCAAGATGTGAGATTTTATATGTAAAAATTTTTCTTCAAATTTACATTATCTTTTATACCTGGGTTCGAAGTATTCGTTTAGATTAACTTTTTAACTAAAATATCAAAGTGAAAACCTTTTCCAGTAATGAATTTCATATTCCTACATCCACTTTTCTTTATTTATTTATCTATTGGAAAGACTGTCATTATAATGCACTATTAGTTGCTTCCAACTTAAATTTATATTTGTTTCTTACAGAAAAAAGGAATATTATATTTTCATTGTGATGTAAGATTTCTATGTCGTTGCAGGTGCAGACCAATCAGTTCGCTGACCTATTGTTGATGTAACTAGAAAATGTTCCCGAAACGTGTTTCCGCCTCTGTACACCTTTACGTTCACGACAGTCCGAAAGTTCTTGATTAGTTAGTAAATTAGTTGTAGTGTGTGTCTGGTCCCTTGTTTCCTGTATTAATTTATGAATGGTGTTATGGCTGGAGGTGATGTGCATTGGCTTCGCTTTGTTATTGACCAAGATTATGTTGAAAGACTTACGGTACTTTCTGTTCTACTTCATCAGTATTTCCAAGTAGTTTTTCAGAGACTGTTTACTTATTTTGATACAGAAACATACTGGTATTATGATGTGCTTTGTAAAATTTAATTCGTTAAAAAAATTTGTATCTGTGCATAGAAGGCCCGCATTTCTTCTTTTTTACCTTCTTCTGTAGAACATGATGTAAATTCATGACAGCATTTTCTTTCCCCATTTGTGACTTATACGTGCTGGGACTCATACTTGTTTCTCTGAACCAGCCAGCCGACAGTTGTTACGGGACATCTTCCTTTTGCATTACTTTTCCTCAACATAAGTTGTCGATACCAGCATTATTTTTCGAGTTTTGGACAGGTTAGTATTATTTCAGCTGCTTTTCTGAAAACTTTCGTATAATGTCATACACAATATGTTATATTAAAAAAAACTTATGAAGAAGAATTACTTTATTTTCGACGTTACAATACATAAGTACTAGCTCTCAATTTACAGTAAGTTTACTTTTTTTACTAACATTTGAAATTACGAATTATTTGGCACGCATGAAATTTATATTATTATTTACGCAGTATAGTACTATTTACTATGTCTATTTCTGGATTCGTTTATGAAATAGTAATCGAAATTAACAGAAATTTATTTGTCAAGAGAAACTGTAAACCCTCTGGAACATCGTTTTTACCGCAAAGTGAAAAAGTAGTAAGCATGCCTCTGATGTGATCGGACGAACAATGTTATTTTAGGTTTGTTAATGTGAAAATTCAAAACACCGTATGATAAACTAAAATGAGATAAAATATATAGATGTAACAACCAAAATTCTGCAAGAACAATCTTTTCAACAATTCAACTATGTGGACGTAAAATCAGGGAGTTTCAGCTACAAGAATCAGACACCTAGAAAAGAAGAACTGGAGCCAACTCTACGCGAAAAGCTAAAGAAACTAGAAGATTTATTGTAATCTTCGCTCCTCTCAAATCTTTAATCAAAGACTTTGCCATTCATCAGAGCGTCGTTTGCGTATCAGATGCTTTCACTGAAGTTTGGTAATAGTTGTTCACCATATTTCAGGAGAATTAAAAATTAAAGATATTTCTGATATTACTCTTCAGTGTACCATAACCTCGCATGAAATCATGAATTTCGATGAATTCATTGTGGACAATAACTGGAATTGGGAGAGAAGGGGGAGACTACACGGTCCTTACCCACATCCAACCAAAGGCCTTTGCTATTCATCAGAGCGTCGGCTGCATATCAGATGCTTTTACTGAAGTTTGGGAATAGTTGTTCACCATATTTCAAGAGGAATAAAAATTAGAGGTATTACTCTTCAGTGTACCATAATCTCGCATGAAACCCTGGATTTCCAACGAATTCATTGCATCAAAAAGAAGCTTCACACGATCATAGTTACGACAATGGAGTTAACAGCAAAATGTGAACACATTTTTACCACGGACGAGAGTTGTATGTTATACGTTTAGGTATCGAAGTGGCGAGATTAAATTGGTATGAAAAGCAGTCAGACCTCTGTCCATTGGGTTGAAACGTGTCTTCCGCAACAGGAAGAGCACATACCTCGTTCAACATAATTTCATGTTTTAGAGCTTGTAACATTATGTGATTGCCTTATCATTTTAAATCATCCACTAATCGAGCAGTCGCTCAGCAACAGCTACAGTTAGCAAATAATGTTGCGAGAATGTAAAAGGTGAACAACCTGTGGCGTAATTTGTTTATTGTCGAAGCGCCGTCAGAGATGCAGTGAGGTATTGACTTTGAAAACCGCGGCGCGAAAAACGGACAGAAGAAGAACACTTTTACACATTTTTTTTATGTACGAGATATTCTCGATGAACAGTTACTCATTCTTCTCTTGTCTCCTGTAACTTGTGTCGGACGCGCATGTGTTGCCGCCGTATTATTATTGTTAAAAATAATATTGCTCTAGTGTAAAGTAAATGTGTAATACTAAAAGTGCCTAGCAGTAGATTTATTGTGCGATGTGTATGTGAAAACGTCAAAGGAATTGTTTTCATTACGAGAAGTGCCAGTCAAAACGGCATCCATGTTAAATCCTTCATTGCAGTGTAAGTTTCGTCTATTAACTGCCATAAATTCAGAGTTAAATGGAACTGGTGTATGGACTATTCATTTACTATAGAATCTATGTCTCATTTCTTTATGAAATTATTTAATTTTCTATATGTTTCTGCCAAATAGAGAGTTCACAGTCACGAATTCTTTCGTCGAGTTCGGACGGAAGTTGCATGCGGCGAAATATTTTCTCCGCGCCATATTCTACTGGTAAATGCATGATAAACTACGGTCCCTTAGGAAATTCATGTTGAGCTATCCAAAATAATTATATTTTGAATAGGCATTTACTCTCCTCTGCAATGCAACTTCCGACTGATCAGACGATCCAACAAGAAACAGCCGCACACGGTCGGCGTTCGCAAATATGTTTCCACCGCTGATTATAGCTGTATGTTACAGCACAAAAGTAACGTATTGTTGTAATTAGCGACTACGAACGGGGACATTTATAACTGTATGTTTATGTATACACATTACGTAAACATATCGTTATAAGCTTCCTCTCAACATTGCTATTATTGATGTTCTCGTTGTTGCAACTAAGGAACTTTCATCATGAAAACATCAAACCAGACTCCCCCAAAGTCTACACTGTCCGGGTGCGATGGAATGAAAATAGGGTGTTGAACGTTCGTAACTGGAATTCATATTATGAATAAGAATTACCGTCGGTAAGAGTTAAAGATATATTCCGGGGATTTGATGCACATGATTTGTGCATCTGTAGGTTACAATAAAAACGTAATTAAATTAATTTCCTCTTTCCCTTCCATTACTTTTAAAAGGTCTTGTGAAGAACACTTGATATCATAATATTCG
The DNA here is from genome assembly GCF_023864345.2 of Schistocerca serialis cubense. Lineage (NCBI taxonomy): Eukaryota > Metazoa > Arthropoda > Insecta > Orthoptera > Acrididae > Schistocerca > Schistocerca serialis. Next base: position 283,535,300 of record NC_064644.1, on the reverse strand, counting down.
GTTTAAATTTATTAATCAAACTGTTCACTCACGGACATTACTGTTATCTTGCTCATGCAACCTTTAGTTAATCTTGAGTAAGGAATAATACCGAGTACCATAGATATCTGTGGAATAGACTACTTCCAGAGTCATTAGAAGGAAACGGTGAGATATAAGACCAAGGAACAGGTTATGTTACTTGTAAATAAGCATTACTCCGCTTCCTGCCTGTGACATTAGCTTGCGGAACCCGATGAACTCCCTAGGGACTTGGCAAGGAACCGCGTAGCGGGCAGCTCCTCCAGGACCCTGCCTGTACTCACCGCATTATTCAATATTCATGAGCAGAGCGCCAGCTGCTAGACTTGCGGCTGACGTCAATTGCCTAAGGCACTTGGCACTTCAGACTTCACCTTCTCCAAATACAACTTATACACTAACCGAAACAAAGTGCGTAACGTGTTACTACCTAAACTCAAAGAAAAAAATGGACCAAGTGCAAGTAGGATTGGCGCATTGAGGGTTCCGTACAAACTCAATTATGTATATACAGTTCATCCATCCTGGGAATCGGGAATCTCAATAGTTTTTGCCTGTTACCCATACCGATAAAGGGAAGATATTTCTTTCGGAAATTCCAAGACCGTATCCAATCTCTACAGTATTTCCTCACACTATTCCGGACATTCAAAAAGAAACGAAATGGATACTACAGTTCATGTGTGTAGAGGGAGAAGACTGAATAAAATGTGTTTGATTTACTTACTGAAACGTGAGTGCGTCCTAAATTTCATATTTACATTCAGTAATGTTCGTCCACTACGCTTTTGACAGATGATGAATGCTATATATATTCAAACATCAAAAAATAATTTTTCCTTTAGTTCTTCTGTGAAATCTTGCTTCTTTCCAAATTTCATGGTTTTAGATCGACGGCAAGCGCGCTACAGGTTTTCAAGGCTGAGTTAAAAAAATGCCATACGCTTATTATCATCATCATCATCATCATCAAATCCAGAGGTGCTACAGCCAATTTAGTAATGTTTACATTGTCTTGAAAGAAGAACGTTATATCCATCCACGCTGAACGTTTTTCCAGAACCATATTTACTTATAACACTAATTGCGGATTTCACTATATGAATATACGTTATCCAAGTAATTGACGGTAAATTTTTGAGCATGAGTTTCGCGACCAAGAAGAATCTGTTGACGATATGCCACGTTGGTGTAGACCACCAACAAGAACAATAATTGACAACTGCTGGTACAAAGTCGGCGACTGTTTCTGATATTGATATCGGCTTATTTCCATATTTTGAAAAACACGGGTTGTTCCAAGAGGAATGGTCAACATTCAGCGGTATGGCAGGAACGACCATTCGAATCAAACAAGTCTGCCAAGCATAGGCAGTGAAATGCATACCTTAGGATATATGAGCACTTCTTCAGCAGAACAAGTGCGCGTAAATCTTATGATATCCACTTTAGAGTTCATGTTTACTGGACTACTTTTGTTGTTCGGTCAAAATTATCACCTTTCAAAACAATGAAAGCAAAGCGCTTGAAGTAGAATAGATTTTTTTCTTAGTATCCAAGGGGAAGAATTTCTCATAGCTTTTGATGTATGCATTTTAGAGCCCATGTTTACTAAAAACTTTTCTTTCGAATGACCTTTCCTAGCATATCCCTGAATACTGACTATTCCTCCTGCGACTCCCCGTATATCCTTTTGGCACTGCCCAGCAAATTAGTGTGTATACCTAATCCGCCTTAAATAAGCTACGATCTTTCAACAGTCTTTTGACGAAGTTTTTGCTTGTATATTAAAGTATCGTGGTTTCACGGATAGCTCGTACTTAGTCACCTACAGAAACAGAAGTAAAATAGATTCTGAGTGATTGACACTTGTTCTATCCGGTCGATGAATTTGATCCTGAATCAAATGATTTCAGTCGCTTTTACAGTAAACACGAGTGTAAAGCGTCATTGGGGTAAGGAATTCTCGGAAACATATAGAGCGAGATTCCTGAATGACACCAATTTTGCTCACGAAAAAACGCTCTTCAGAAATGATGAGGTTCGTGTAAGCCACGTACCCGAATTCGAGCTGAATTTCTTATTGCTTATATTCCAGGACTGAGGGTTGATGCTTTGCGCACTGAAACTTGAAATCGATTTCTCAGTCGTGAACGCGCTACCGTCTATATGCATGGTGAATGTTATGTTGACATACACAAAAGACAAAATGGAGTTATAAGAGACAAGTTTAACGAATAGAACGCATCATTAATGCGTATTTCAAACGAAATATTTGAGTGTAATTGAACTACAGAAAATTATTTGACTTTTTCAGAACACGGGACATTTAAGTCCCATGATTGGGAATATATTACGGTATCTTAGTATCAAATGGTAGTCGTGAGTACATACCAGTGCGACCATGAACGTCTGACAGTTTTTGTTCAGTTACTTTTTCTACTCTTTAAAAATCATGTTATCAGTTTAATAAGTCACTGTTGCAAAATATTAACACGAATTTCTTAGAGACGATTCGAAAAACTGGTAGAAGGCGACCTCGGGTAAGAGCAGTTTGGATTCCGTAGAAATGGAGGAACACGCGAGGGAATACTGCCCCTACGACTTATCCTAGAAGGTAGATTCAGGAAAGGCAAACCTACGTTTATAGCATTTATAAACTTAAATAAATCTTTTGACAATATTGGCTGGAATACTCTCTTTCAAATTATGATGGTGACAGGGATAAAATACAGGGAGCGAAAGGTTATTTACAATACTTACACAAACCTGATGGCTCTTATAAGCGTCGAGGGGCACGAGAGGGAAGCATTGGTTGAGAATGGAGACAGTGTTGAAGCAGCAAAGGAAACAAAATAACAATTTGCAGCAGGAATTAAAATCCAGGGAGAAGAACTAAAAACACGAAATTCTGCCAATGACACTATTTTCGTCAGAGACAGCAGTGGACTAGGAGCAACAGTTGAACACAACGTACAGTGTCTTGAAAGAAGGATATAAGATAAACATAAACAAAAGCAAAAACAAATTATCACGGAATATAGTCGAATGAAATCAGGTGATGCTAAGGGAATTAGATTGGAAAATGGAACACTTAAAGTAGTAGATGGGTTTTGCTATTTCGGCAGCAAAATAATTGACGATCGTGGAAGTAGAGAGGATATGAAACGTAGACTAGCTATGGCAAGGAAAGCGTTTCTGAAGAAGAGGAATTTCTTAATATCCAGTATAGAATCAGGTGTCGGGAAGTCTTTTCTGAAAGTACACTACTGGCCATTAAAAGTGCTACACAACGAAGATGACGTGCTACAGACGCGAAATTTAACCGACAGCAAGAAGATGCTGTGATATGCAAATGATTAGCTTTTCAGAGCATGCAAACAAGGTTGGCGCCGGTGGCGACACCTACAATGTGCTGACATGAGGATAGTTTCCAACCCATTTCTCACACACAAACAGGAGTTGACCGGCGTTGCCTGGTGAAACGTTGTTGTGATGCCTCGTGTAAGGAGAAGAAATGCGTACCATCACGTTTCCAACTTTGATAAAGGTCGGATTGTAGCCTATCACGATTGCGGTTTATCGTATCGCGACACTGCTGCTCGCGTTAGTCGAGATCCATTGACTGTTAGCAGAATATGGAATCCGTGGCTTCAGGAGGGTAATATGGAACGCCGTGCTGAATCCCAACGGCCTCGTATCACTAGCAGTCGAGATGACAGGCATCTTATCCGCATGACTGTAATGGATCGTGCAGCCACGTCTCGATCCCTGAGTCAACAGATGGGGCGTTTGCAAGACAATAACCATCTGCACGAACAGTTCGACGACGTTTGCAGCAGCATGGACTATCAGCTCGGAGACCGTGGCTGCGGTTACTCCTGACGCTGCATCACAAACAGGAGCGCCCGCGATGGTATACTCAGCGAAGAATCTGGGTGCACGAATGGCAAAACGCCATTTTTTTAGATGAATCTATGTTCCGTTTACAGCATCATAATGGTCGCATCCGTGTTTGGCGACATCGCGGTGAATGCACATTGGAAGTGTGTATTCGTCATCACCACACTGGCGTATCACCCGGCGTGATGGTATGGGGTGCGATTGGTTATACGTCTCGGACACCTCTTGTTCGCATTGACGGCACTTTGAACAGTGGACGTTTCAATTCAGATTTGTTACGACCCCACTCTACCCTTCATTCGATCCCTGAGAAACCCTACATTTCAGCAGGATAATGCACGACTGCATGTTGCAGGTCCAGTACGGGTCTTTCTGGATACAGAAAATGTTCGACTGCTTCCCTGGCCAGCACGTTCTCCACATCTCTCACCAACTGAAAACGTCTGGTCAATGGGGCAACTGGCTCGTCACAATACGCCAGTCACTATTCTTGATGAACAGTGGTATTGTGTTGAAGCTGCATGGGCAGCTGTACCTATACACGCCATCCAAGCTCTGTTTGACTCAATGCCCTGGCGTATAAAGGCCGTTATTACGGCCAGAGGTGGTTGTTCTGTGTACTGATTTCTAAGGGTCTGTGCACCCAACTGTGTGAAAATGTAATCTGACATCAGTTCTAGTATAATATATTTGTCTACTGAACACCCGTTTATCATCTGCATTTCTTCTTGGTGTAGCAATTTTAATGACCAGTAGTGTATTTGATTGGGTGGTAGACATGTAAGGGAGTGAAACATGGATAATAATCGGTTTAGACAAGAAGCTTTTGAAATATGACACTACAGAAGAATGCTGAAGATTAGATGCGCAGATCACGTAACTGATGAGGAGGTACTGAACATAATTGAGTAGAAGAGGAATTTGTGGCACAACTTGACTAGAAGAAGGAATCGGTTGCTAGGACACGTTCTGGTGCATATAGGATCACCAATTTTGTATTGGAGGAAGAGTGAAGGATAAAAATCGTCGAGGGAGGCCAAGAGATGAATACAGTAAGGAGATTCTGAATGTTTTAGGTTGCAGTAGTTACTCGGAGATGAAGAGGCTTGTACAGGATAGAGTATCATGGAGAGCTGCATCAAACCAGTCTCGGGACTGAAGACCCCAACAACATTAATCACCTCGCATGATCAGTAGTCTTTATTTATTGTTAAGTTCCACTACATACGAGGATAAATGGCCATATCTGATGATATCCAGATTCTGTTTTGAGGAAGGGCGTTAAGATATGAATACGAAAAACTAAAACAAGAAAATGTATAACTTTTACATGAAGATAAATGTATCTTTGTGTATTGCTTTTTCTTTCACTTATACGCGTTTCAGCACTTATGTGCCAACGGCCTTGCCTCGCTATAAACGACGTTTCCCGACAAGTCATCCACTTAAGCTACGTTGGTCATGGCTGGTACATGGATCGGTAATCGTCTGTGTACGCCAGGCGCTGTTGGCATTTTTGCCATCCCTAATACAGCAAACGTTGTGTTTGTGGGGGGAAGGTGAGGGAGGAGGAGGGCGGGGGGGGGGGGGGGGGACACTGACCAGCAGCTGGTGTCCTAGAGTAAGTCCAAACCTCTTCACAGTGTCTCATGGTGTGGGGGTTGTCGTTTGTCGGTTGGGCAAGTAGGCTTAGCAGCCCATTGAGTGCTATACGAGAGGAGTAGGGCACTTTACACCTACCCATTACTGTCACCTACAAGGTTAAGATACCATTAAATACACTACTGGCCATTAAAATTTCTACACCACGAAGATGACGTGCTACAAACGCGAAATTTGACCTACAGCAAGAAGATGCTGTGATATGCAAATGATTAGCTTTTCAGAGCATGCACACAAGGTTGGCGCCTTTGGCGACACATACAACGTGCTGACTTGAGGGAAGTTCCCAGCCCATTTCTCATGCACAAACAGGAGTTGACCGGCGTTCCCTGGTGAAACGTTGTTGTGATGCCCCGTGTATGGAGGAGAAATGCGTACCATCACGTTTCCGACTTTGATATAGTTTTCAATGTAGCCTATCGCGATTGCAGTTTATCGTATCGCGACATTGCTGCTCGCGTTGGTCGACGTAAAATGACTGTTAGCAGAATATGGAATCCGTGGCTTCAGGAGGGTAATACGGTACGCCGTGCTGGATCCCAACGGCCTTGTATCACTAGCAGCCGAGATGACAGGCATCTTAACCGTATGCCTGTAATGGATCGTGCAGCCACGTCTCGATCCCTGAGTCAACAGATGGGGACATTTTCAAGAGAGCAACCATCAGCACGAACAGTTCGACGACGTTTGCAGCAGCATGGACTATCAGCTCGGAGACCATGGCTGCGGTTACCCGTGACGCTGCATCACAGCGATGGTGTACTCAACGATGAACCTGGGTGCACGAATGGCAATACGTCATTTTTTCGGATGACTCCAGGTTCTGTTTACCGCATCATGATGGTCGCATCCATGTTTGGCGACATCGCGGTGAACGCACATTGGAAGCGTGTGTTCGTCATCGCCACACTGGCGTATCACCCGGCGTGATGGTATGGGGAGCGATTCGTTACATGTCTCGGTTACCTCTTGTTCGCATTGACGGCACTTTGAACAGTGGACGTTACATTTCAGATGTGTTACGACCAATGGCTCTACCCTTCATTCGATCCCTGCGAAATCCCACATTTCATCAGAATAATACACGACCGCATGTTGCAGGTCCTGTACGGGCCTTTCTGGATACAAAAATGTTCGACTGCTGCCCTGGTTAGCACATTCTCCTGATTTCTCACCAATTGAAACCGTCTGGCCAATGGTGGCCTAGCAACTGGCGCGTCACAATGCTCCAGTCACTACTGTTGATGAACTGTGGTATTGTGTTGAAGCTGCATGGGCAGCTGTACCTGTACACGCCATCCAAGCTCTGCTTGACTCAATGCCCAGGCGTATCAAGCCGTTATTAAGGCCAGAGGTGGTTGTTCTGGGAACTGATTTCTCAGGACCTATGTACCCAAATTGCGTGAAAATGTAATCATTGTCAGTTCTACTATAATATATTTGTCCAATGAATAGCTGTTTATCATCAGCATTTCTTCTTAGTGTAGCAATTTTAATGGCCAGTAGTGCTCATAGTAGTCATATTTCTGAAAGATGGAGACTAACGTTCCAAGCAGACGGCTAAACCTGGCTTTCGGGCTCTCCCAGCCGACAACGCAATATGAGTACAACTCATACTTACGGCTTGATAATGATAATGATTCACGCACCTCTATACAGTATGCTCACTCTAGTAATATGGAAGTTATTCCCTGATGTCTTATCACAGGCCCTATCATCGAGTCCCTTCTTCTTGTCACTGTTTTCCGTATGTTCCTTTCTTCGCCGATTACACAGAGAACGTCCTTATTCCTTAATTTACTAATCCACCTAAGTACCAACATTATTCTTTAGCACCACTCTCAAACGCTTCGATTCTCTTTTTTCCATTCTTTCCAATGTACATGATTCACCTTGATACAATACTGTGCTCCAAACGTAAGTTCCAAGAAACTTATTTCTCTGATCAAAGATTACGTTTGATTCCAATAGAGTTCTCTGTGCTATGAATGCCCTATTTGCCGGCCGTTTCTTATGTCAGCCTTGATTAGACCGTCATGCTTTATATCGTTGCCAAGTTAGTAGACCTCCTTAAATTTCGTGTTCTCTGTGATCACCAATTTTGATATTAAGTTTTGCGCAGAACTCCTTCATTTCGTCTTCTCTGTGATCACCAATTTTGATATTAAGTTTTGCGCTATTCCAATTTCTGCTACTTCTTATTACTTCCGACTCTTCTCAATTTGCTCTCAGTCCCAATTCTTTACTCATTAGACGGTTCATTCCATTCAGAACGTTCTGTAATTCTTTTTCACTTTCGCTGAGAATAGCAATGTTGTCAGCGAATTTTGTTATTGATATCCTTTCACCCTGAATTTCAATCCCGTCCTTGAACCTTTGTTTTACTTCTATCATTGCTTCTTCTATTTATAGATTGAACAGTAGGGTGTCTGACACCTTTCTGGTTCGTTCATGAACTTCCAGTCCTGTTGTTACCTCTTGGTTCTTCCACGCACTGTATATCACCCGTCTTTCATTACAGCTTACTCCTATTTTCCTCAGAATTTCGAACATCTTGCACCATTTTACATTGTCAAGCTCCTTTTCTTGGACGACAAATCCTATGAATGTGTCTTGATCTTTCACCAGTCTTGCTTCCGTTGTCAACTCCCTGGTGCTTTTACCTTCCATAAGGCCAATGTGATGTTCAGTTTTCCTTTCCATTCCTATGTATAGCATTGTAGCAAGCTGCTATGATTCATGAGCTTTTAGGCAGATTAGCGATGGTTCTCTTACTTATCTGCCCTACGTATCTTCGGAATTGTGTGAATGATATTTTCCCGAAAGTCGGATCGTATGTCGCCTGTCTCATTTATCCTAGGCACTAACTTGAAAAGTCGTTTTCTCGCAAAATTTGACTATCGTGACGTAACCCGGCTGGAATATTCTTAGATCTCCAGGTCCTTTCTAAGTAAGTTGTTGCACAGCGTATTAGCTATTACTAACTCAAATTTATTTCAAAATTCGATTATTCTTTCGCCACTCTCATTGACCCGCATTCCTCTATTCAAGATTTTCATCTCCCTTTACATATTGAATCACGCACTTACTTCATATCTTCTTCTTCTTTCTGCGATGTCGATATGTATACCTGAACCACCATTTTCGGCGTTGGTCTGTGGATGGATCTAATCTTTCAGTAGCTTACTCTACCCTTGTTTCTTATTTATAACGAATCCTACTCCCTTTATACAGAATTCTTTTTCTATTGATATTACGCTACATTCGTCAAACAGAAGACACTACGTCAGTAAGTTCAGTTCACGCTCCAGTTTGAGTCTCCAGTTTAGATCCTCCATTCCCTTGACCCACAGTACACCCCATTTATCGTAACACACTTTCTGTTACGTGGACAGGTGTTATTGCTGTAATACAAATTATCTACTCTGTACCTTAATATTTCTTCCACATCTTTAGATTTACTTTGCGGAGACTACTGAATAAGAATGACTTTTCTTCATATTCGATTCCTTGGAAATGACAATGGACTACAACTGCTATGTTATCCAGTAAAGATAGGCCAGTAACGGTCGTATTATCTAATGTCATTTTCATTCCATGTATGGACTGTTGGACCGTTGAGTCTACATAACTACCTATAACGCATTGATGATGGCTGCACTATTAGCAGGAATCTAGATCTGCAATAAAAAAGACAGACGGTATTACGAACGGTGTTGACTTCCTTTCTGTCCTAGAATGAGTTTTTCTTTTTCCTGGCTCTATCTGATAGAACTAGATAGTACATAAACGCTCTTAATGACATTCAGATTCATTTAATCTGTAGATGTTCACATTACGTTGGCTCCCAAGTAAGGCCACAGAAATTGAAGGCACTTACTCCACTCTAACAAAACATAAAACGTTCTTAAGAATACACCCACTGGGTTTGTTCCTAAAGGTCAATCAATATGTGTAGGCAATAAAGTTCTAAGTTCTGATTCATTAGCTTGAGGGATTTACTAATTACTCTTATTTGTTGGTACTTTAACATTAAAAATGAATTCTTCAAATCATTTGATATTGTTCATTAAATTAGGTCAATAAGGAAGACAATCTCAAAGGGAAAAGGTACATAAAGAATAACTGCTTCGCCCCTCTCTGTGTCAGAATTGGATTGCTACTTAAGACAGCGCGACTGGCCCGCCACGTGCGCACGAGTAGCAGCCTTGCTGCGTTCAGTCATAAGCGAACCAATAGTTCACCGGTGGAAAAAACAGGCAAAACGATGTATCGCTTGTAGAAAACTAATTAAAAGAATCTGCTGGTCGACATGAGGACCATTCTTATATAATATCACATAAAATCGAATCCCACATCTTACTTAAAGGGAAGCCCCTGACCATATTCGTAATATCATCGGAAAATCTAATTTCAGTAGATTCCTTTAGAATACATTCCCAGTAGCGGTAACCAAAACGATTTCTTAGGTCTTGCCATATTACATCTTATGTCCCTCATTAAAACAGGGATGTACCATTGCGTAATTCTCTGGCTTCAGCAAATGAGTGTCACGACTGTGTTCTACACTTCGGTCCTGATTAGTACGGATAGTTAAGCCAGTATAAGCCATCGAACCATGACAAGAAATTTTTTATATTTCGGGCTCTCTCGGTTCCAAATCATCTTTTACTGATCGAAGAATGGCTCTAACCTCGGCTGGTGGCACAAATACAATTTTGATGTCAAAAGTTCTTAAAGTTTATTACATTTATACTCCCAGAAAAATATAAAAAAACAGTTTTACAAGTATCCTCCGATGGTTTCCCCGCTGGTGCGAACTGAAGAGCACGACATATTTGTTGGTCAGTATAACCGTTTTGCTTAAGAACAACTTTTTAATCGTCCAGTTCCTGTATCAAATTTTTAAGTTCGCCAGATGCCCGTGGTGGATAACAGCTGGTCGCATGAAGATAACGATCAGTGTGAGTAGGTTTACTAAATACACTACACCCCAAAGTCCCATCGTCATATCTGTGAACCAAAACGACAAGGAAAGGAAATTTGACATCCTTTTCAAGTTGCATCGTAAATTTGATACTATGATGGAGACGATTCAGATGATCTAAAAAACAATTCAAAGCGTACATCCCGCGAGGCCCAACCATAAAAATATCAGCAACGTATCTCCTAAAACAGAATGGTTTAAAGAACGAAATTCTGAGCGCCATGTCTTTAAAGTCTTCCATGAAATTATTGGGAACAGTGGGGGAAATCCACTCCGTTAGTTTGATCAAAATTTGAATCATGAAATAGTAAAGATGTAGATGGCAGTGCATGATGATACAGCTTAGTGGTTCGTCTTCGAGTATCTCACAATTAACAATAGGGTCTCTTCCAGAGAAACAAAGTAAAAAGGGACACAACATCAAAACTAAGAAACAAGTCTGAAGGATCAAAGAACAAAGACTTCCATTCAGGTAGAAATTACATTTTGCAAATTGGGGAATGAGGACAGAAGCTAAATATTTGGTCAAGTTGTAGGTAGTCTCACGCAGATTATTCACAATTGGACGAAGACCTAAGGTAACAGCAGCTACAGGCTGAAGTCAGAGGTTACATGTAAATTCGTTGCTTTTTTTATGTTTTAATGGCCTATGCCCTTTAAAATTTCAATAATTTTAAGAAGATATGATATCAAAAGTGTACCTGTTCCATCAGTTAAGTTCTGAGCAGAGGATGACTTTGAACTGAGGATAAGCAGAGGATACAAAATTCCTTGTCATAGTGGGATGGCTTATATCGGCAAAACTAGCAGTATTACTCAGAAACGATGAGTATAGCACTATCGTCATATATCCAGAGAAATCCCCGGTGGCGTAACAATGTCTTAATGAGGCACATAAGATGTTTTTTAATCTGCCAAAAATGATCCCTGTTGCTTCCCACTACTGGGAATATGTCCTGAAGGAATCTACTGAAATACGATTTTCTGTCGATGTTACGAGTAGGGTTAAGGGTTTCCTTTTAAGTAAGATTTGAAATCTGATTATATGTGCTATTATACAACAGCGGTCTTCATGTCGACCAGCAGATTTTTCAAAAATGGTGCTCAGTTAGCGATTTATCGTTTTGCCTATTTCTTCCACCAGCAAGCTACTAGTTAAATTGCGCTTGAGGGTAGCAAAGCTGCTGCTCGCACATACTCGGTGGGCCGGCCATGGTGTATTAAAGACCGGTCGTTTCTGTTGGAAACTCAGTTCCGACGAGATTGTGCATTAGCAAACTCACGTGAAGACGGCGGCCACTTGGTCCATTGAAATATTGTGTCAAGATAACTACATCATCCGGTTCCATACCCGAGAAGAGTATCCGCAGTCATTACGACGGGAAGGTCCTAGTAATCGTAAGTATATATGTTTGTATAGTGGCAATTCATTCGTTTTAAGCAGTGTCTTCATTATGATGGAAAGCTGTTGTCAAAAAAGCTCTAATCACTGTAGTAAATTGCATGTCACATGGTATCGCACCGGGTGGGCGGAAACAATGTGATCGACGTCCTTCTCTGTACCACAATCAGATAAAGGAGAATCAGTCAGTTGTAGCGGAGACAGGAGCAGTCGTAGCCAGCAATAGTAACGCCGGTAGTAACATGCTGACCAAGGGAGCACAAAAGTGGCGCATGGGCGCTTAGTTTAAAAGCTGAATAATCTTTACCTCTATGCTGTTACAACAGTCACTGCTTATTGTTCCACATCCTTTGATCTGTTGCCACAGACCTTGGAGAACGTATGTGTAAGGAAGATGTTCATAAGTCTTTGTCGCACCGTGGATGGCACTCATAACGAGAACACTCTCTGTTCCATTACCAATGATACCACGGTGTTTTCTTACCCACAGCATGTTTATTTTCTTGTTACGGCACTGTAGTGCTGCAATTTGATCTATAAATTGGTACGTGATGTAACTGTTGGTAGTAATGAGAACATAAATCCGCATGAGTAGCAACATTGATTCCCAGTCTATCAGAATATCATTCCATATCTGTTTAAGCAATCATAATATTTGTCACCCTCTAGTGTTCTACTGTGAGGACCGAGGCTGCCAGGGGGAGTCATAACAGGCACAGTCATCTGAAGTATCATACGTGTTCCATTTATGTCCTGACGTTTCCATTAACATAAAAGTCCTTTAGCGGCTTTGCACGTGTTTACTACCCATGATAGAGACATCTCCTTATGACGTGTAGCAGAGAAGTCTCTTACTTACAATATCATCGGCGCTCTTCGTGCGCGGGGAACGGTGACGTCAGTTTACGGACGAAGCGTAACTACACGACCTGTTACAGTTTACTTCCGCTGGTACGTCTCTATCACCTCCCAAACAGGGCAGAAGATTCCATGCATGTACGTATTTTTGTTTTAGTCATCAATCTTCTGACCAGATTGATGCTGCCCGCCATGAATTCCTCTCCTGTGCCAGCCTCGTCATCTCAGATTAGCCCTTGCAACCTACGTCCTCAGCCATTTGCTGGATGTATTACAATTTCCGCCTTCCTCTACAGTTTCTACCCTCTACAGCTTCCTATAGTAGAATGGAAGCAGTTCCATAATGTCTTAACAGATGTCCTACCACTCAGTCACTTCTCCTTGTATGTATTTTACACATATTCCTGTCCTCTCAGATTCTGCGCAGAACCTCCTCATGCTTTACTTTTTCCGTCCACCTAATTTTCAACATTCGTCTGTACCAACACATCTCAAATGCTTCGATTCTCTGCTGTTCTGGTTTTCCCAAAGCCGATGTTTCACGTCCATACAGTGCTGTGCTCCAAATGTACATTCCCAAACATTTCTTCCTCAAACTAAGGCCTATAGTGCCTGGTCGCAGGTGATGCTCCAAAAACGACCATCTTTGCGAGAGAAGCGACGACACTTCCTGAACAACCCACCAATCATTTTGCACGATAATGTGCGGGCGCATACAGCGCAAGCTGTGGCTGCTGTGTTCGGTCGATGGGACTGGGAAGTAATGTTCCATCCACCACACTTCCAGGACTTAAGTCCTTATGACTTTGATATCATTCCGAGGGTTAAGGAACCACTTCGATGCATTCGCTTCCGAACTGCTTCAGAGATATGATAGGCAGTAGACGGCTCCATTCGTACCATCAACAGAACAGGCTCTGCTAACGTTGTACTACGCCTTCCACATCGCTGGCAACGGTTTCTACACAACGCTGGTGACTACTTTGAAGGACAGTAACAGGTGCAAACATGTGACTCTTTTGTATCGGTTGTGAATAAATGGTTGACGCTATTTAAGTTCCAACTCTCGTAATCTTTCCACTTATCCGCTGTCTTCTCTTCTTTAATAGTGGAACTCCCGTCGCACTCTTAATGTTATGACGCTTTCTTTTTATTTCACTGAATGTTATTTTGACTTTCCTATATACTGAGTCAGTCCTTCCGACAATCATTTCTTTTTCGATTTCTCCACATTTTTCATGCAGCCATTTCGTCTTAGCTTTCCTGCTCTTCGCATTTATTTATTTCCTCAGCGTCTTGTATTTCTGCATTCCTGAATTTCGCTCAACATTTTTGTACTTCCTTCTTTCATCAAAAACTGAAGTATTTCTTCTGTTACCCTTGGTTTATCCGCAGTTAGCTACTTTTTATCTATGTTTTCCTTTCCAACTTCTGTGATTTCTCTTTTTAGAGATGTCCATTTTTATTCAATTGTACATCCTACTGAGCTATTCCTTGTTGCTCTATCTATGGCCTTAGAGAACTTCAAGGGTACCTCGACATTCCGTAGTACCTCTGTATCACATTTCTTTGTATATTAATACTTCCTGATTAATCTCTTAAACTTCAGCCTACTCGTCGTCAATACCACATTGCGATCCGAGTCTTTATCTGCTCCTGTGTACGCCTTACAATCCAGTATCTCATTTCGTAATCTCTGTTTGACCATGATGTAATCAAACTAAAATCTTCCCGGATCATCCGGTCTTTTATAAGAATACCTACTCCTCTAGTGATCCTCGAATAGAGTATTCGCTATTATTTGTTGAAATTTATTACCAAACTCAATTAGTATTTCTGCTCTCTCTCTCATTTCTTGTACCAAGCCCAAATTCTCCTGTAAACTTTTCCTCTGCTCCTTCACATACAACTGCATTCCAGTACCCTTTGACTATTAGATTTTCATCTACTCCGTTTACTGTCGATTTTGATAAGAACAACCCTATCACTGAACTGTTCACAGTAATACACTGTCTGTCATGCATTCCTGTTCATACCGAATCCTACTGACTTATAACATTTTCTCCTGCTGTTTATATTACCCTATACTCGTCTGACCAGAAATCGCTGTCTTCTTTCAGTTTCACTTCACTGACCCTTACAATATCAAGAGTCAGCCTTTACATTTTCCTTTTCAGGTTTTCTTGTTTCCCTCCCACGTTCAAGCTTCTGAAATTCCATGCCCCGACTCGTAGAAAGTTATACTTTAGTTGATTATTATTTCCTTTTCTCATGGTCACCTCCTCCTCGGCAGTACCCTCCCAGAGATCCTAATGGGGGACTGTTCCGCAATCTTTTGCCTTTGGGAAGATCATCATGACACATTCTCAATTACAGGCTACATGTCATGTGGATAAACGTTGTGTGTCTTTAATGCAGTGGTTTCCATTGCCTCTTGCATCCTCATGCCGCTGATCATGGCTGATTCTTCTGCCTTTAGGGGCAGTTTCCCACACCAGAGACACGAGAATGCCCTGACTTTTATCCGTTCCACTGCCGCCGCCCGAAGTGGCCGAGCGATTCTAGGCGCTACAGTCTGGAACCGCGCGACCGCTACGGTCGCAGGTTCGAATCCTGCCTCGGTCATGGATGTGTGTGATGTCCTTAGCTTACTTAGGTTTAAGTAGCTCTAAGATCTAGGGGACTGACGACATAAGAAGTTAAGTCCCATAGTACTCAGAGCCATTTCGTTCGACTGCCCTCTTTGACAAGGCCGTCAGCAGAATAATGGCGACCTCTTATGCCGGAAGTCTTCGGCCGCTAAAAGTCATTAATAATCAAAATTTAAGCAGTGTCGGATTTCGTACTGGGGACCGAAGACGTTACCCCTAGACCATGGGTGCATGTATACAAGTTAGTTTCTGTGATCTTCAGAAGGTAAGAGAGACACTGGCTGAGGTAAAGCTGTGAAGATAGGTGCCTGGACATGTCAGTTGATAAGATCTTTCCCATGAATACGAAGATTCCAGGTTCGGATAACAGGCTGGGACACGGTTGCACCCTTTCGGCAGGTTTCGAAACAGCACACAAACTACTTCAGAAACAATGAATCACTCTCAAAGAATCTGTCTCTACTGCCATTTTGGATGCAATGAGACTTTTTTTGTGTAGAAAGCAGATCCTAATGTCCGAAATCCCCTGGTGCCGCCAGTACCGGAACAGAGCCGATTGGTGGGCGGCTCCCAGGGGACAGCCAACCAGCCCCCCGCGGCTGTGGGGGCGGCGACGGCGACGGCGGCGGCGACCGGACCGGCGGTGCCCGACAGCAGCTCCACGCCCTCGCCACCCCCGCAGAGCTCCAAATTGTTTACAAACTTCATTCGCGAATTCCAATTGGATTGCAAGTTGTGGCGGCGCTCACATTTCCCTTCAGGCGCCGCCGCGCGCCCGTCGCGCAGACGTCGCCAGAAACTCGAGGCGTCTGGCGCTGCCGGCGGCCGGGGTGCGCCTTGCGGGTAGTCTAGACACGGCGCCGCGCAGGGGAAGTCGCGCGCAAGCTGATGCATGGGCTGCAAAGAGGTTGCGTTCTGTGTACAAGTGAGACGGTGAATTGCTTCACATACTTCATTGGACATGACCTTCGAGACGAATACATTTTAATGACTTTGAAAACTATGTCAAAGATGTCATCAGTTTTGATGACCTCCAGTTGTATCTAAGCGTAAAACCAATAAACAAGAAGAGAGCTATGGAGAATATCAGTACATACCAGCGTGCACTATGGAAATGGGCGCAGGATATAGAGTTAAAATCAACCCATCCATAGCCCAAGCAATTTTGATTCGTCATTCTAGATTCTTCAATTCGAATTATCGGGAATTCCTACTATGTTTAACTGCAAAGGTGAAGAATATCAACCTCTCTCCTTCCGGAAAGAGTCTAGGGGTAATAATAGCAGAAAATATACGTCTACATCTACATGGTTAATCTACAATTCACACTTAAGTGCCTGGCAGAGGCTTCTTTGACCATTTTGATACTACTTCTCTACCATTACATTCTCGAATGGCGGGTGGAAAAAGGAACACCTAAATCTTTCCCTTCGAGCTCTGATTTCTCTTATTCTATTATGATGATCATTTCTCCCTACATAGGTGGGTGTCAAGAAAATATTTTCGCATTCGGAAGAGAAAGTTGGTGATTGAAATTTCATAAACAGATCTCGCCGCAAAGAAAACCCCCTTTGTTTCAGTGGGTGTCACCCCAACTGGCCTATCATATGAGTGATACTCTCACCCCTATTACGGGACAACACGAAACGGGCTGCCCCTCTTTGCACTTTTTCGATGTCCTCCGTCAATGCTAAATGGTAAGGGTCCCACACCGCGCAGCAGTATTCCAGCAGGGGACGGACAACTGTAATGTAAAACTTCCTGGCAGATTAAAACTGCGTGCCGGACCGAGACTCAAATTGGGGACCTTTGCCTTCCGCAGGCAAGTGCTCTACCGACTGAGCTACCCAAGCACGACTCACGCCCCGTCCTCACACCTTTACTTCTGCCAGTACCTCGTCTCCTACCTTCCAAACTTTACAGAAGCTCTCCTGCGAACCTTGCATAACTAGCACTCCTGAAAGAAAGGATATTGCGGAGACATGGCTTAGCCACAGCCTGGGGGATGTTTCTAGAGTTTCGGTCCAGCACACAGTTCTAATCTGCCAGGAAGTTTCATATCAGCGCACACTCCGCTGTAGAGTGAAAATTTCATTGTAGGAACTGTAATGTAGGCCGTCTCTTTAGGGGGTTTGTCGCGTCTTCCAATTGTTCTATCAATAAAGCGCAGTCCTCGTTTCACCTTTCCCACAATAATAACTATGTTGTCTTTCCAATTTAAGTGGCTCGTAATTGTAGTTCCTAGGTATTTAGTCGAATTGACAGCCCTTAGATTTGTGTGATTTATCGTTTAGATAAAATGTATCACATTTCTCTTAGTAATCACGTGGATGATCGCGCACTTCTCTTTGTTTAGTGCCAGTTGCCACTTTTCGCACCACACAGGAATTCTCTCTCGATCATTTTGTAATTGGAATTCATCGTCTGATGACTTTACTAGACGGTAAATTACAGAATCATCGGCAAATAATCTAAGGGATCTGCTCAGATTATCACCTAGATCGTTTTTATAAATCACGAACAGCAGAGCGCCTATGACACTACCTTGCGTAACGCCAGATATCACTTCTGTTCTACTCGTTGATTTACCATCTATCACTACGAACTGTGACTTCTCTGAGAGGAAATCACGAATCCAGTCACACAACTGAGTCGATACTCCATATGCACGCAATCTGATTAATAGTCGCTTGTGGGGAACGGTATCAAAGGCCTTCTGGAAATCTAGGAATATGGAATCGATCTGAGATCCCTTGCTGACAGCACTCATTACTTCATAGGAATAAAGAGCTAGCTGTGTTGCACAAGAAACATATTTTCTGAATCCGTATTGCCTATGTATCAATAAGTTATTTTCTTCAGGGTGATTCATAATGTTCGAATACAGTATATGCTCCAAAATCCTACTGCCAATCGAGGTCAGTGATACGGGTCTGTAATTCAATGGGTTACTATTATTTCCCTTCTTCAATATTGGTGTGACCTGTGCTACTTTCCAGTCCTTAGGAAGAGACCTTTCGTCAAGTGAGCGATTGTATTTGATTGCTAAGAAAGGCGCTATTGTGTCTGCATATTCTGAAAGGAACCTGATTGCTATACCATCTGGACCGGAAGACTTGCCTTTCTTAAGCGAATTGAGTTGTTTCGCAACACTTAAGATATCTATTTTATGTCACTCATGCTAACAGCTGTTCTGGTTTCGAATTCTGGAATATTTAATTCTTCAAAAAATGGTTCAAATGGGCCTGAGCACTATGGAACTCAACTGCTGAGGTCATTAGTCCCCTAGAACTTAGAACTACTTAAACCTAACTAACCTAAGGACATCACAAACATCCATGCCCGATGCAGGATTCGAACCTGCGACCGTAGCGGTCTTGCGGTTCCAGACTGCAGCGCTTTTAACCGGACGGCCACTTCGGCTGGCATTTACTTTTTCTTCTTTCGTGAAGGAATCACGGAAAACTCCGCTTTAGTAGCACCATCAACGGTAACTTTTCCATTGCTATCGCGCAGTGACGGTATTGACTGTTTTTTGCTACTCATGCACTTTATATACGACCAGAATATCTTTGGGTTTTCCACCATATTTTGAGACAATCTTTCACTGTGGAAATTATTAAAAGCATCTCGCATTGAGGTCCACACTAAATTTCGAGCATCCGTGAAACTTAGCCAGTCTGGGGAATTTGCGTTCTTCTGAATTCGGCATGCTTTTTTCGTTGCTTCTGCCACAGTGTTCTGACGTGTTTTGTGCACATGGTGAATCAGTCCCGACTCTTATTAACTTATGTGGTGTGAAACTATCTATTGCTGTCGATACTGTATCTTTGAATTTGAACCATATCAGGTCTACACTTACATAAGTAGCTCTGCGCTTGTCCGGACCTCTCAGTAAGACCGACCACTGCCGCCCTTGCTGTCTCAGAAATTTGACTTAGCACGTAACTGTAACATGCAAACTGGCATTACAAAAATATGAAAAGCTTTGGAACTATAAAGGTAAGTTGTACAAACATTTCTATTACGAATTACTGATTACAACGAAGTTATGCCAAGAGGTTTTTTCTCAGTAAAGCTAACACCGGCAGGTATTGGTTATGAATTCCTGCTCGTAACATCCGTAATGATCGACTCTTTGATCATAGTTCGCCATCATATGCACAGATGTCCTGGCTACTTGCGGCCAACGGCAGAGATTCCAAAAGCTTTTATCTTCTCTACTGTTTATCAACGTACACCGTCTTCCATATCTCTCCTAGAACTTAAAGCCATTGACTAAACAGCGTGGCAGACACATCCGTTGCCATCAGAGCAAAATCTGTTCTCTTCAGCTCCATCGCTTGGCCAATTTCTCAAGTGATTCTCAGTAACGGGAACCGGATTCTGGAATAACCTACCGCATTATGTTAAAGAACTGAATAACATCTGTAGCCGCAGAATACAATTAATGACGTATGTAATAAAGCACCAGTAATGGTTACCATTGTTCCTAGACGCACTAGTTAACATTGTACGTCCTTCTTTCTAACCAGATCTTCATCATCCAAAATTCCTAGCTGGTGCAGTCTACTAAAATTTTCTTTCCCCAGAACTCGTAATATCGAAAACACTTTTTTCACCTACATAATCTCTTTATAGCTGCCAGTGTCATTATTATCATTATCATTGTGATTATTACTATTATTATACTATTAGTGGCAGCAGCAACAACCTTATCGTAAATAAGTGATATAAAATACGTATAATGCCAGGTCGGAAGGAAGAGAGGTTCTGATGACCGTAGTGCTGTGACGTAAAATAAACAAATTAACGTCTGTAGCCGGAAGTTAGGTGTTGGAAGTTGGTTCTCTGTGACAAGCTAAGAGAAATCGACATTCAAATGTGTCGCCTTGCGTGCTAGTTGTAAAGCAAGATATTTTTAAATAAACAAAATTCATTACTTACTGTGGCAGTAAGACCATTACTGATGTTAATATCCTTCTGGTGAATTTCAAAAGTTTCTGTTATCTTCTTGTCTGACCTGTTTATCATCCACGTTTCTCTTATGTAGAAAACTTTACTCTATACAAATCATTTCTCTTATACTCCTAACACTTGAATTGAAATTAAACGTTTACAAATTTACGGTTTCCCAGAGTGTCTTTGTGATACACCAGTCTGTATTTGGAATCTGCTTTCACTATCATCACTTGTTTTTCTTCTCAAATCGTGAGACTCATCTGAAATTTGGGGAAATCAAACAAATTACGTTTGCTGGCGTGGCTGCAGCGCACGTGCAACCCATCACGACTACGACGCAGATGTATAAGCAGTAACATGCGGGTATCCGGTAAGTGTGGCATACGAACGGAAACTTTTTAATATCCTTTTCTACCTTCAGTGTGTCATTTCTTAATCTCATAGTCTGCTTGATTTAATTATGCTACGTTTCAATACGCTTGATTTACTGGTTAACCATTGATACTGTTAAACTTATAACTTGTATTCAGTACACTATGAATTCTGTTCAAGTGACACTCCATGTCTGTAATCACTCCAACAGGTTTACCATATCACCATCAGACCTTGAAGTCTGTAGTTCTTTCCCTTGAACTTTGCCTCTCTATATTTCTCCTTGGATCCCAATACTGCTTACTCAATATACAAAGTGAAAAACAGCGGTAATAGGATACAAATCGGTCTCACTTCGTCGTCAACTATTGCTACCTTTTCATATTCTTGGACTCTTATAATTGACATATGCTTTCTGTACAAATTGCAGATAACCTACAAAAATTGTTTCAAACGGCTCTGGGCACTATGGGACTTACCATCTGAGGTCATCAGTGTCCTAGAACCTAGAACTACTTAAACCAAACTAACCTAAGGGCATCACACACATCCATGCCCGATGCAGGATTCGAACCGGCGACCGTAGCGTTCACGCGGTTCCAGACTGAAGCGCCTAGAACCTCTCGGCCACATCGTCCGGCCAGGTAACATTCCGCTCGCTGCATTTTATCCCTGCATCAGAAAATGTGGTCCAGTGAACATTCTTAGAAGACACAAAAAATCATAAGCTTATATCTGATTGTCTTCTGTTAATCTTCTCTGATACTTTATAGGCATAGTAGCCCCATGTGTTCGCACACTTCTCCGAACACAGCGTCCTCTCCCCCTACGTCGATATTACCAGTTTTCTGTTCCTATATAAGTAATACATATAAGACAATTTTAGTGACCCATTAGAAAGTAATTAGTCCGAATTCCGTGAACAAGTTATCTGAATGCCGTTTCAGGGGACGTTAAGAAACTTGGGATGTAGCACTGAATGATAATCTCACTTGTTAGAATAAATATCGCAAATATTTCGATATAATCCCTCGCAACACCGGTACTATCAGCCATAGATGCTTAGAAGTAACCGTGATGTTTGGTGCTTTACTTCTCCAAATTACGTGTGCTTGTCCATGTTAGAGTTTCGAACGCTCAGTTAGGATGCTCACAACCTCACAAACTAAGTGACGTCCATAATATTTCTTTCTTCCATCGAACTTTAATAACATAGTAAATTCGAATCATTGACACAAAATAAGCGCCGGCCGAAGTGGCCGTGCGGTTCTAGGCGCTGCAGTCTGGAACCGCGAGACCGCTACGGTCGCAGGTTCGAATCCTGCCTCGGGCATGGATGTGTGTGATGTCCTTAGGTTAGTTAGGTTTAACTAGTTCTAAGTTCTAGGGAACTAATAACCTCAGAAGTTGAGTCCCATAGTACTCAGAGCCATTTGAACCATTTGAACCAACAAAATAAGCTTTTCTTTCTCTTTTCCTTAATTTAGTCTATAATTTACTTATGAAATAACAAAGTATGTGAGCCAGTGTGTTATAAAAGTAACAACTAGAGCTAACCTGTTAGTGGCATGTGGAAATATTTCAATTTTTGTATTGTCTCTGCAAACAATAATGTTACCTACTTATTACTTTTAAGTGATACATTTTCAGCTGTTTCATTTAACATTTATATAATATGTGTGTGCTAGAATCTATTCATTTCTAAAATGTTGTTAACATTAGAGAGAGAGGAAGAAAGAGAGAGAGAGAGAGAGAGAGAGAGAGAGAGAGAGAGAGAGAGAGAGAGCAGCTCATCGTAAATGGGATACATTGTTGTCGAGCACGTACACGAATACTCTGCCAGTGGCTGATTACGTCTGTGAACGGCTGTGAGGTGGTACCCAACACAAGAAATGTGGCTTGATGCTGGCAAAGTAGCAAATGTTAAGAGAGTGGAGGAAGCAGCTTAACGTCACCAAATTACACTGACGATGAGAGGAAAATGCCAGTTCGCCATTAACAGTACGACAATTACTTAGATAATGCAACATTCAGTACCACAGATGTGTAGTACCAATATTGATAATTGAAGCTCTTGACCTTTCTTCGAATTTTCTAAATAAACTATTGCTAATTATTCCAAAGTTTTAATGGCTTTTTTGCCACTCTTGACAAAATTATAATTGTGGTGAAACATTGAAACAATGTTTAATAGAATTTACTGTTGCAAAAGATAGAATTGAGTTATGTCACTTGCATTTATTAATGCTGTTCGACTCTAAAATTCTTTTGGAAAGTCAACGGTTTCGCTTCACGAAGTAGTTTGACAACACTACATACTGAAAAGTCATCAGAGCTATTTTTAAGTATTGTACTAGTTGTTCATTATTTTTGATGATATGTTACTCCCAAAGTCTGAAACATTGTTCTTGTGCATGTCCAATAAATAATTTAATGTGTGTGTGTGTGTGTGTGTGTGTGTGTGTGTGTGTGTGTGTGTGTGTGTGTGTGCGTGTGCGTGTGTCAATGCCTTTGTGTAGTTACACTAACTTATTTCTTACGTAAACGCAAAGCTGATATTATTATAAATTATTAACCACGACTTAGTCAGCCTCTATTACATTGTATAAATTCGCTGGATTACTTCATTCTAAAGGTACAGAAATAAAGGTTCACTCCTGGTATTAGGTTGCACTTGAATTTGTTTGTTACAAAACGACGTTGTTTCTACGACTAGCCTACTGTCAATATTCCTTAAGGGGAAGGCGGTTTACATAGTAAAACCCTTCGGCCGCGCTATAGTCTACTAAATACACACCACCAAATCGGTGCTCTAGTATCTCTAATCTCATCAAAAGCGCTCACCTGTTTTCAGTTACCTCGTTACCTTAGCTGTTCCAGTCTATAAAAAATAAAAACACTCGCCAACTTTTTCTTTGTCGTTGCTGTCTGCTTCTGGATCAAGCTACCCTGCACAGTGTGCACAATTCAATGCCTTGTTGCGTTTAGCAGTAGTATGAATTACTTGGAGTTCGTAAAGTTTTCTTGAAACGATCACAGATTTGCCTAGTTTTCTCTGTCAAAAGTAAATAATATGTTCACATCTTCTCTCCGTTAAGCTTCCTTCTTTTTCGATTATCTATCAGTCACGCCACTTCCTTTCCCCGCTATCCATTATTTGTGTTCTCTAACGTTTCTTTTGATAGCAGTGCCTTCCATCTTATAGCGCCCATTGCTACAGTGCACTTAATTTATATGGAATTGTATGTAGTTTGTTACCGTTTTTCTAATTCATATATCACCCTGTAAGGAGCACGTGGAACGATTACTTAGCACTGGCTTTCTTGCTCTTCTTATCTTCTGAAAATTCACCGTCCTTTCACTTTTGGCTTGTCTTCTTCTCTGAGTCTATGAGTTTTTATGTTTGAAATTTCTTGGTGTTCGTTTCTTGGGTATGAAGTTACGTGTATAGATTTTCTGCTTGTATGCAGTCCGTGTAGTTGCCAGTGGGTCAATACCGATATCTGTAAGGTCGCTTTGGGTATCTACCGGCCATGTTCCGTTGATGATATGGAAGATTTCCGTAGTCAAGCGACGGTCATACATTCGTGCTGTAAGATGGCAGTATTTCGTAGGGTTTTTCGAGCAAGTGAGATGAACTGCTCAGGGAGCGCATACAGCTGTTCTGAGCTTTTGCGCTTCAAGATAAGGTCTTGAATATCGGGTCCCAATATTTTTCTCAGTATGGTTTATTTTCACGATACCTTTGACGTTGGTACTTAATGATGACGTTTTCGATGTTTAGCGTGCTTTGTAGGAACGACTGTGAGACAATGACAAAGTTTGGATTTGACCAACAACGATTTCTGTTCTAATTTGAAAATGTTCGGAGATTCCACAGGCCGAATACAGCTTTGGCGATTGTGTATGATCTATTAACACGGCTGTTTTGTTATATGCACCGTATTCGAGAAATATTTCAAACAGAGTGATGCGGTCTACTGAATCGTAGGATTTTTCGCAGTCTGCGGATGTAACAATTGTGTAGTTTGATTTTAGGTGGTGCAATATGATCTTGAGGTTGCAGACCTGTTCTGCGCATGGTCGGCAAAGTCAGAAACCTGAATGTTATTAGCCTGTCAAATGTTCTGTCTGTTGTTCCTGTCTGGTAAACAGGGCACATGAGAAAATTGTGTAGGCAATTGGTAGTGAATTACATCGGTAATTGTTTGAATTCCTCTCATACCCCTTTTGTGTAGCGGATGGATCAAAGCATTTTTGCAGTCCACTGACGCGATGCCGAATTCCTATACATTGGGGATGACAGCTTTTAGTCTGTCAGTCATTAGTTCACCGCCGATCTCTAGCATTTCTGCGATTATATTATCTTCTCCTGGCGCATTCTGGATTTTGATGTGTCAGATGGTGTTTAGTATTTCATCATGCGAAGGTGGAGTAGAGCTTTCGTTTGGAGCTGTTAAATGAAATTGGGGTCTATCTGCAGGTAGTTCACAGTTGTGTAGTTTCTCGAAGCACTGCTTCAGAATTTCACAAGTTGACTGTGTGTTTGTCTCAAGTGTTCGACCGGAGAGAAGGAAACAATGACCGGATGCCTTCTAGTTTATTAGTTCTCCCCTAAATTCCTTGCAAAGGTTTTGTGTTTTGTTCCTTTTAAAATGATCATCGATTTCTTCTAATCTTCTGAGGTGGTATACCCTTTTAATACGTTTGATTGTTTTGAATGTTTTTCTGTGCATTTCTAAATAATGATGCAATTCTCCGGCGTTTTGTGGCTATGCCAGTTTTTCCAGGCTTGGATACGGGATTCCAGAGCTCCGCTGCAGTCTGGGGTTCAACATGTGTGTTTCTGTTTCTGTGTTGGTTGAGCCAATTTGCTTGCTGATTGGATGGTTTCAAGAAATCCTTTCCATGTGGGTATGTTGGCCTGTAGTGATTGTGCGAACTCCTCTGCGTGTTTTTGAAGTATTTAGAGTTTATTCGTGTGAGTCTAAACTTTCTGTTTGAAATTAAACTGATTTTGTACGTTAGAAGTGATTATTTGACTCCACAAAACCTCTGTGTATCCTCACATTCATGATTTCTAACGATAATTTTGTAGTTATCGCCATTTGACCAATTTCTCAATCAACCTATCTACGCACCTACAGACGTATGTACCTATGTGGTTGATGGATGATTTACAAGTTACCATCATCCGTGGTGCCATCTCAAAACAATGTGGTCATTACTTGGAGGTTGGAAATTCCACTTACGTTGAGTGGGCGATGTTCATTAGCATTTGTCTTTTTGTGTACCGAAAAATTCCTAACGATGTATCTCTTCCTCAGTTCTCTGACGAACTGCGCATTTAAATTTCCAAGAAGGACCTTGACATGGTGCTGAGAGATCTTGATGAATGCCCTTACAAGTTGTGACCAGAATTTCTCAACTCTGTTGTTGTCATGGTTACTATTAATTGGGGCATGTGCTTACGCTTTGTTGGCGTATTTAACTGTGAATATCGAAAGATGTTCAAGGGTGATGTGAAATCTATCACAGATTTCCTCATACTGTTGTCCGCTACAAAAGAGATTTCCAAATTGCGTAAGTTACTATTTCTGAGCTTGGTTGCAGGTTTTTCTTCTCAGAATCAAAGAGATCACACTGACGAAATTGTGTTTTCTTGTACAGCTTGTATCCGAATTCCGAATTTGTCGCACGTATCCGTCAGCGAATTCAGTTTTCCTTGTTTGGTCAGCGTCTGTACGTTGGGAGTACCAGTGAACTGCTTTCTCTTGTGGTCTAGAAGTTTTGTGAAGTTCGACTCTTCCCAGAATGATGTCCTGCTCAGAGAGAAGCCGAATGAACAGGTCTGCCTTCGTTTTTCTCAGCTTGAGCTTGTCATAGTTGCATTGTCGCTTGTGTTTCCAGCATGACTAGTTCTTGGCTGATTGTAGCTGGTAGCTCTGACCTCTGGCAAGAGAGAGTCTCAGATCACAATTAACTCACTTCCCTTGCCCTTGTAAGGGTAGTTAGTCCATACGGCAGCTGATGTTTTGCTGTGGTTCACGTCTCAGGTTCTGGGGTTCGCCCTCATTCTTTATCCGGGATTGGGGCCAGGAACAGTCACCACCGAGCTACACTATCCACACAGTAATTTGCTCGCGGAAACCATTATTCATATAATAGTTTTATTTAAGAGGTTTATTTCAAACTAAAAGTAAAACTTCTTGTAACATTCGTGTTGTAATAAACTGAAAACAATGTAGAACGCCTAGTTGGGGATAAGGGCACGATGTCTACATCTGACAGGTAAATAAATAAGTAAAACTTCACTAAATGCCAATATTACATAGTTACTTCCATGGATAACAGGTCTGTCCCTTGAATGCCAGATGAGGGACAATAGTTTGTTTCCAAACATGACCAGCGGTTTTTCTGTGGTTTGTGAACTGATTCCGTATTTACCCGTGCATTTCCATTCCGATCAACAGACAGCTCACCTGGAAGGTGGGGTGGGGGTGGGGGGGTCAGTGTTTCGGATTAGGAAACTGTCATTGTGTGCCGCTGCAGTCAGTGTTGTGTGCTGTGGAAGCAATTCAGGATGTTGATGATAAAATTTTTCGTCAAATGGTTTGATAATCTTTAGTGCCCTAGTGCTTCATGAGTTTTTGTTAATAATTTCATAATGAACAGTAATATTTGTCATGTCTGCTTCTTGCAGGACATGAACAATATTCGCAGATTAGAGTCATATCACAGAGGGCAATACGACATTGTCTGATCTGGAATGGAAGACTTCGGTGCAAGTGGGGGTTAATACCACCTTTTCCCGTAACGTATAACGGCCCCTATAAGCTTTAAAATCTTATACCTTTATAACTTCTATGGAAGAAAGGGGACCGGCCGCTGTGGCCGAGCGGTTCTAGGCGCTTCAGTTCCGAACCACGGTGCTGCTACGGTCGCAGGTACGAAACCTGCCTCGGCCATGGATGTGTGTTTTGTCCTTAGGTTAGTTAGGTTTAAGTAGTTCTATGTGTAGGGGACTGATGACCTCAGATGTTATGTCCCATAGTGCTTAGAGCCATTTGAACCATTTCAAGAAAGGGGTAAATACTGGAGATATTCCCAATTTTCACTGAACATACACGGTCCCATAAAGTTAATGATACCACTGTCTGTATTCGATGTCGGATTTGTAAAATGTGACTTATACACTTCTTGCACCGAGGTCTTAATTGCAGAACACAGTCTGTGTCATCATGCAAGGAACAAAGAGTTCACAACTACAATCTATCTAGTCTGTTTTCTAGTTTGGTCAGCTGCGGTTCCAGTTCATAAGTAGCATGTCAATAGTACTTCAGACTGACTGAAGGCACTGGTATTAACAAATTTTCGCTGGCAGACATGATGGGCCGCAGCGTCAGGCACAGACCCACCTTATTTACAGTAAAGTTTATTTCAGTCAAAACAACGTAAATATTTCTGTAACTGCATAGGTTTTTATTGGATACTCATTTCTAGTGCACTACCGTATGAGTGTTGCCCTCGGAATTTCTCACAATATGTCGAGAGTCATCATACAGGAGAGGATCGTACTAACAGAATGAAGCCTGGCGTACGTGGTGACCCTCAATGTATTATTACATAGTTTTTTCAGCTTTAGGACTAGCAGCATACTATGTGTCCCATAATGGCGTGATTATTGGAAGGATGCAACAGAGTAGCAACGTACAATGATTAATCTTTATTAACGACAGACTCTTTCGGAATTTGTCGCCAATGTCAAGTATGTCTAGAAAGATGTGAAGTAGGTATTACGTCGTTAGTGAACTGCGTTATAACTGTCAATGTTTTGATTAAGTGGTAAATGTATACATATTGAAAATAATATGTTAATTATGATCTGACAGTATTTTGGCACTTCTGCTCGTATGTAACACCAGGACTGTCGAATTATTGTCCAACGGTAATTAACGTATTATTTTCAATATATTTACGGCGTTTATCATCTAATCAAAACATTGGCAGTTATAAAACAGTTCACTAACGACGTAATATGGACGCCACATTATTTTAGACGTCCTTGACAATGGTGATAAATGCCGAAATGGTCTGTCGTTAACAAAGATGAGTTATTATTGCAGCTATTCTGATGTACCTCTGTAATAATTATTACATAGACTCACTCATTCTATGGTCCACTGTAAGACACTAAAGACAAAAGCCATTATAGCCACAGAAATATACACCTATTTTGACTGTAGTAGATTTTGTCGTTGACATGAGTGCTTTTGCTGCTCTATGCTAAACACAGGAAACATAAATCCAAGTTATTATGTGTTAATCACCATCGACTCTGAGGTGAACAGGTTGTCACAGGAGAGATACTCGGGATGGGACGATGTGTGTTTGAGATGCTGAGGAACTGCTTGCTGCAGATCATATTATTGCAGTACGTTCCTATAACGAAATAAATTAGTAGCTGTAGTAGCTCTACCATGCTCATTTAAATTAGTAACGTGGTACTAGAGTCCGGAAAAATATCCCCTGAAACGGAATTAAGTTTTCAGTGTTCTACTGATTCTACGCCAGTGGCTGAAAGCAGCTTAACCACAACAGTGGTCCTTACGTGCCATCTGCATAATAAAGTTACATTGCCTTCAAGTTGCTCTTCTGGACTGTAATTCAAAGTAATGTGAAAGAACCCAACAATTTTAGTTAAACATAATAATTAAATTTCTACAGTGCGCTTCCTCAAAGAAAGACTAGCCCGTTCCTCACTTTTTACACTCATGCTCATACATTAAGGATAATGCTGATGCAAGGTGAAACAACGCGCTGGTGGGTGGTTTGCGGGTTTAAATCACCTCGGTGTGTGACCATGCGGTGCATTTGACCTGCGGTCGTCGCCCGGTGGCGCTGGGAGCAGGCCGCATACGCGGAGTTGTGTTGGTGCATGTCAGAGTACGGTGCAGCGAGTAAGTGTGCAGACTTTTTCAGACGTGCTAATGGTGACTGCGCGTTGAAAATGGCTCAAAGAACACATATTCATGACGTTATGAGGGGTAGAATACTACGGCGACTGGAGGCTGGTCAAACACAGGAGGTCGTAGCACGAGCCCTCCGTGTGCCACAAAGTGTGGTCTCGAGATTATGGCAACGATTCCAGCAGACAGGAAAGTGTCCACGCGCTACAGTGCGGGACGTCCACAGTGTAAAGCACCCCAAGAAGACCGATATCTCAGCACCAGTGCCCGCATACGGCCACGGAGTACTTCAGGTAGCCCTGCTCGGGACCTTACCGCAGCCACTGGAACAGTTGTCTCCAGACACACAGCCTACAGACGACTGAACAGACATGGTTTATTCGCCTGGAGACCTGCAAGGTGCATTCCACTGACCCCTGGTCACAGGAGAGTCCGTAATGCCTGGTGTCAAGAACACAGTACATGGTCATTGGAACAGTGGTCCCAGGTTATGTTCACGGACGAGTCCAGATATAGTCTGAACAGTGAGTCTCGCCGGGTTTTCATCTGTCGTGAACCAGGATCCAGATATCAACCCCCTTAATGTCCTTGAAAGTGACCTGTATTGAGGTCGTGGTTTGATGGTGTAGGGTGGGAATATGATTGGTGCACGTACACCCCTGCAAGTCTTTGACAGAGGAACTGTAACAGATCATTTTAACCATTATGTCCTCCTTTTCAGGGGTGCAATGGGTCCCACCTTCCTCCTGATGGATGATAACGCATGGCCCCACTGTGCTGCCATCGTGGAGGAGTACCTTGAAACAGAAGATATCAGACGAATGAAGTGGCCTGCCTGTTCTCCAGACCTACACCCCATCGAGCCCGTCTCTGATGCTCTCGCTCGACGTATTGCTGCACGTCTTCAAGCCCCTACGACACTTCAGGAACTCCGACAGGCACTAGTGAAAGAATGGGAGGCTATACCCCAGCAGCTACTCGACCACCTGATCCAGAGTATGCCAACCCGTTGTGCGGCCTGTGTTCGTGTGCATGTCGATCATATCCCATACTGATGTCGGGGTACATACGCAGGAAACCGTGGCGTTTTGTAGTACATGTGTTTATCGACGGTTTTCTCAACTTCTCACAAATACGGTGGAGTTACAGATCTCTGTCGAGTGTGTTCCCTATGTGCTTATGCCATTAGCGCCAGTGTTGTGTAGTGCCACGTTGTGTGGCGCTACATTCTGCAATTATCATTAAGTTATGACCATGAATGTAGTTTACAGTGTGACCTGAGTCACTACTCGAATCACGCACCCGGTACTCGCTAGTATAAAAGAAGTTCATCGTTATTTGAAACTGAAGCGAGCTATTTCGAAGAAATTAACAACAGGAGATAAGTAATTCATTATGATTTCAAAAAGTTTGCAAAAGTAAGCTGCAGTAATTGAAGAAACTGAATCAAGGCTGAAATCCGGAACATAAACAGTACAAGGTTGTTCGTTTTCCGAAATTCAGAAACGCTAGAGATATATTGTGAAAAGCCAAAATAAACGAATGTTTCAATCTTGACTCAACGATAGCTAGTATTTCAGCCATCGGCAAGTTACACACATGTCAAATGCTATAGCGGTTATTTTCCGTGGGCGTCTCAACGGATGCTTATTGCCTTTTTTAAAGGACATCAAATTCGTTGTTGACTGTAGAGATGGTTTATTTCACAACTGCAGTTTCGATCTTAAGGGCACTATTAAGTGGCATTGCGAAAGCTAACAACGGCAGAAAATGAAACACTTGGTGTATAGATAGAATTCCATCATGTTGTAGTCCATACAAAGAATGGCAAAAAGAACTCATCACTTGTACCGAAGCCACTATAAGTCGTCTAGGATAGATAACGTAAATGCTGTTACGCCGGCCTGTTATAAAGAAAGCTGTTTTTGTCGGAAAATGCAAAATGATGTTACGATTGTAAGCATATTTTTCAAATCTGTATTGGCCACTGCCCAATCCAATTTCTAAAATTTTTTGTGGGGAGCATGGGGGCTATGTAAGTAGGCTGTTTAGGTTTTTTTATTGGTAACGCCACCTCTGTATGAAAATCACTGGCTGTGCTGTGTGCAGTCTGTGGCTGCTTTGGATTGTTGTAATACTCGCCATTGTAGTGTTGGGCAGTGGCAGCTGGATGTGAACAGCGCGTAGCGTTGCGCAGTTGGAGGTGAGCCGCCAGCAGTGGTGGATGTGGGGAGAGAGATGGCGGAGTTTTGAAATTTGTCATGAACTGCTATATTTATATATGATGATATCAAGGTAAAAACATTGTTTGTTCTCTATTAATATCTTTCATTTGCTAACCATCCCTATCAGTAGTTAGTGCCTTCCATAGTTTGAATCTTTTATTTAGCTGGCAGTAGTGGCGCTCGCTGTATTGCAGTAGCTTGAGCAGCGAAGATTTTTGTGAGGTAAGTGATTTGTGAAAGGTATAGTTTAATGTTAGTCAGGGCCATTCTTTTGTAGGGAATTTTGAAAGTCAGATTGCGTTGCGCCAACAAAATATTGTGTGTCAGTTTAGGCACAGTCATGTATAATTGGTCAAAGGGGACGTTTCACATATAAATGTTCTCACTGGAATGCACTAGGTAAGAAAACATAACTTGTGAACCTATTTTCGTGTCAAATGCCTCAGACGACATATAAATTGTGCATAAGACTATCAATCTACTGCGATTCGTATTAGGAATGCTAACATTGACAGTTCTTCATGTAACAGACATCATTCCACGATGTACGGAGCAAAAACGCTGAGTTCTGAGGATAATGTATGTGAATTTCGGAGGATTTTAATCTTGGGATGTGCTACTGTATGAGTGGGATGTTGATAGACTTCTACAAATATACGTACTTTGTGCTTAATTTTTCGTATTTGCTATCTTTTACAGTACCACTTGATAAAGGCTTTAAAGCCGAAATTGCAGTTGTGAAATGAACAAGCTCCACAGGTAACGCCGAATACGGTGCCCTTTAGTAATTCGGAGTGACTGTGAGCTCCGACGATGAGGAGGTAATCCGAAGCTTATTGATAAATCTGCTATTCAGTCAGACACCACCTCAAATTACTCTCTGCAGACAGTTCTTTGTCGAGACCTTTGACCATCTGTATGTGGCGTGAATGGACTGGTTTCTCATTATATTTGTATCCCCGGTAAAAATCTTTTTTTCCCAATTACAAGAATGCGTGTTGTGAAACATTTCAGTGTAATTCTGTTCGACTTTACGGTTGCTGCACCCTTCTGCCCTTTTCGATAGACTCATGTTTCCCATTTCTTTCAACGAGCAATGCTCCATCTCCAACGATCATTCATTAAATAAGTGTAACCAGTGGTAAACTACATGGTTAACATACCACTGACAACTATGTAATGTTTTACAAGCTAACGCCACAAACATCGACGAGGCATGCATTTGTTTGTTACAGGACACAAGCAGATTATAAACCCGTGTTTCACAAGCGTTAGTCACTGAAGATTTCGTGGTGTCTGAAATATTGTCTTGCGACAACTGGAATTTTTACGTCGCTTACCGTCGTTCAATAAAGAACCGGATGAATTGGGACACACTGTACACTTATTCCAAAAGTTGTAAAAATGATGTCGTGTGACTTGGAGGGATTGTAGAGGGTGTGTTGGGGATCAAATTGAGTGTAGGAACGCATGTCCGCACACAACGACGTTACAGTTAGTCTATGTTATATGGGCCAAAGTTTGGTTTGGTAGTCTACCAGTAGAGCACGTACCGGGAAACCGAGAGGACGCGGGAAAGAATTACAGTCGGTCAACGGTAATTTTCAGTCAGCCTTTAATCTAGCCATCAACTGTCAGCGATGTTAAGAGTCGCCAAGTTCGGATTTCACTGGTTGGCTAACTTGGGTAGATGAGGGATACGCAAATTGCCGAAGTGGCTTCCAGTCGAAGGACCTGTACCAGGCTATTGGGCTACACGAATCTATTGTGGTGACCTAGGCTCTCACTAGACTACTTTTTCGGCAGCGAACTTGGTTTCGTAAGCTGATGGCATTGGTGTCTCTATAAAATTGTGACATATGCGGACACTACGGTCTAGTGAAAGGTTCTGCTTCCAGCAAGTCAGAGTTACACATTTCATTTGCTACTGAAGAATTTTACTGGAATAGGTATCTGGCCCCAAATATCTATGCTTAGTAACGTGCGTGACATTTCCTGATACTGTTACTTATTCTCTCGTGCAATCACGCGTTCTGATCGAGTAGTGAAAACACTGGACTGTGAGGACTAACCACGAATGCTAGTGTGCCCTACATCTACAACGTTCGTCTATGTAATTTCGTCAGTGCTCCGTACTCACAGTTTTACGTCACTACCATAAGCTATGCCCACTGCATCGGCTCCTCAGTACGCAAGCACTCCAACTCACATCAGACGTAAAATACCTGTAATCTCATAACATCGAAACACAAGGTCACACTGATCTAGTATCGTAGTTACACCCATTCATAACACAATAACATTCGCAAAACTCTTTTGCTTTTGCTGTCCGCCTCACCCTGCGCTTTGTACACAGTTGAATGCCGTGTTGCTTTTTAAAGAGAATCTGAAGTACTTCCTTCTGTCATGATCATAATGTTTCCCCAAAAATTAACGTACTCGTATATGATTAATTTTACCTCTCTCCTATAAGAAAGGATAGGAATACAGCAGACATTCGCAAATCACATTGGTTTTTTATTATTCTTGCACATTCTAATTTCAGCTATAAAAACCCATCTTGAGTGCTAAAATAAAATGAAATTATATAATCTTTATTGATTTACACAGTAAAATAAGTAAAACACCTCGTTGTCCAACAGAATTGATCCATTTTAGTCAAGATACCGCTGGAGTGAGTTATAATACAACAAACTCCCAGCAGTACATGTCACCATACGACATTAATGGTGTACAAGTAGGAGGAAACTGAGGCTGTTGTTGAAACAAGTACAGTAGACACAGTTGCCTCAAGTAGTGAAAGTAACGCCTTCTATGTTCTAAAAACTAGGTCACCCATTTCCTTTCCGCTATAACAGCTTAAAACGCCTCTACAGTCATAAAGCGGTCGCCTGCTCAATGAGTATGTGTTGGTGCAATACAGCCTACTTTTGGGGCTCTTCCGAGATATGCGCCAGGGCACGAGACGTTGCGACCCAGAAGAGATCTAATATCGAAATGTTGGCATGCTTTAAATATGGCATGGTTATATGGGAGAAAGTGATTTATTATTATTGGTGGCTCGGTTTGTCTTCCGTTTTGTTGGTACTATCCGATGTTATATCGGTTTAACCATCAAATAATTTTAAAAAATCATTCTACTATTAGCTTTAGGGGCTAAGTATGAGGTTACATGCTACGTCGTTCTTTGCAAGTAGGGCATCATAGTTGGAGCTACACCAACACCGTATGTTACGCTAGAAATTTACGTAAACAGAGGACGTTAGTATGTTTTTGTTAATTGCGCCTGGTTAAGATAGCCCTGTCCCGTTTATTTTCATTGTAGTGTTTTGCTAAGTTGTTAACAAATCTTATGTTTCTTTTAAATTAATCATTTAGTGGATCATTTAACCATTACGATACTACCACCTACGCTAGATTTTAGCTTTTGACGAATACCGATTGATAATCTAACTATAATATAACCAAGACGATCTTCAAAAATATATTTTAATTTTTATTTCGAATGTAATGTGGAAATGGACGAACTAATGATCTTCTGCACTGCATTTGGTGGATCGTTTCACCACTAACATATGGATAAACACATTGTAAATAGGTCTTTCTTGGTGTATTTTAAATGCGATATGCGACTATACTTGCTGATTTTATTTAGTGAAAGTGAGTTTTAAACTACTATATCGGAAAGGAACTAGCTTAACTAGTTTTTAGACTACAGGGGGAGTTAGTTGCATCACACTGTGAAAACTCAGACTGCTATAGTTCTTCTAAACAACGACTTCAGTTTTATTCAGCCCGTACACCAGTAAAGTCGTATGGTGACATTGAAAGGTGGCTACACTGAGCCACAGCGCCAGAGATTGCGCCAAAGAGTATTATTCAGCCGCCTCCACTGGCAGTTCTTATCGAGAAGTCGTAGTAGGCAGTGCTTGTTGAGATGTAGCAGTGGTGAGTCGTAGTTGAGAAGTTGCGGTAGTGAGTGCTTGTTCAGAATTTGTAGTATTGTTTTGATGGGCTAGACACCAGATGTTATTGGATTGGGAGGCTGTAATGATCAGAGTGTGCTTTTCGTCAATATATATGAAGGTAAAAAAATTCCTTTTTTTTGTATTATTTCAATGTGTTAAACAATAATGCCTCTTGGTTACAGGTTCAGTGAACAAAGCATCTATCTCGTGTTCTTGTATTAGACTGTATTTCTGGTTTCTATGTGCAATTATAGTATTTCTGTTTTTTTTAATTACTTCAGTATAAATGGTGTTTAAAACATCTTGTCTTATTGAGGAAGAACCGCGCCAGATGTGTACGTTGAATCACACTTCCACACACAGAACAGTTACACTTGTGCTTTTTTGTTTTGTAGGTTTTATAGTTGCTGGGGACTTAATTAATTAATTGTGTTAACGGAAATTTTCTTTCATTCTTTGTTGTTGTTCTATGCAGTCAGATTGCGTACAAATACCAGATAGGACCAACCGTTTACGAGACTTTGTAGCCAGACATTCAGCTACTAAAATTAAAAATATTTGCATTATATTTTAATTAAGCCCCCATGCACGTGGTGACCGCTGCTTCGGATCGTCCCTTGGAATTCTTCTGATAGTAAAAATAGCAGACAGTAGTATTGTTGTAGTAATTTGTAGTTTAGTAATTGGAGTCTATATTGCATGTGTAGATTTGGTAATTGTCTTTCTTCTAAAGGTATTTTTGCAGAATTTAATTTTTGTTGTCTTGTATACGGGTTTGACAATTTTGTGCAATTATGAAGATTTCAATTGTTCGTTAATCGTGTTTGAGGGAAGCATTTCGTGTGAATGATATTGTTGGTGATAAAGTGTCATTGTGTGTAATTTTCATATACTGACGAGTTTTGTATGTTTTGTAAATGATTACGCTATCGATGGAAAAGGCAAAATTGATGAACAGTGAGAATGACGAAATTGTTAACATGGCGAACTCGCCAACACAGGAGAACAGTATGATGAATAATGAAGTTGAAAACAATTTAATAAGTCGGGAAAATAGTACGGAACCAATTCAAAATTTTTCACAATAAAAAAATTTTCAGAATTCGAGATTAATGACAGAAGATTCTGTAGTAGTATCGAATACAGATAGCTTCACGGCTATGTCGAAGGAAGTTGGTTTTGCTGGAAATATTAGGGGCAAAAAGAATTTTGAATCAGTTAATATGGAGCAGTTGATGGGTGCAATATTAAATTTGGGATCTCAATTAAAAACAGTGGGATCACAAATAGGAACAATTAAAACAGGAACAATTGAAACTGATATGGGAACAATGGAAAAACAGTTAAAATCTGAATTAAAAACACAGATGGGAACAATGGAAATACGGTTAGACTCATTGGGATCACAGTTAGGATCTGAATTGAAAACAGTGGCAACACGGCTAGAAACTGATATGGGAACAATGGAAACACGGTTGGACTCACGAATAGGGACATGTTTCAAAAACATGAAAGATGAATTAAACCAAGAAATTAGAGAAGAAGTACAACCGATTTTTAATCCTCACAATAATAGATTAATTTCAATAGAAATCAGACAAAAGGAACAGGATAGAGAACAGGAAGAAAGAGATCGCGTGATAGTACAAAAAATTTCAGAGTTAAATTTACAACGTGCACACGATAAGGAAGAAATATTTGAGAGAATCGAGGAATCCATACCAAATGACAGAATAAATTACCTAACACAACAATATGAACAGTTAACTGCTAAATGTGTCAATACTGAAACCCGAGTCGCGACACTTACGGAAGATGTAAATAAACATAAAGAAAAAATAGGTGACTTATCGGAAAGAGTTGAGGAGATTTCAGATAAATTGACAAGTCTTAGTTTAAATGGGGACAGAGATTCGGATGACACACCTCCATTACAATTTGCAGAAACCGAAGAGTACCAGAGCATAAATAAACATATTGAAAATCAGGGAAAATTTAATGACCGCGTTAAAAGGGAATTTGAGGCATTACAAAAGCAAGTCGAACAAATTGAAGGCGAAATCGTAGGAAAAGACAGCAGAAAAAATTTAGAATCACAGATAGCAGAGGGTTTGAAGACAATAATTTATTTCATTTACGAGATGCAACAAGAGAGCGCCAGGCGCGCGAACTTGACAATAATCGACATTGGCACTGGGACAGACGCGGTAGGTCTTTGTCACCACGAGGAGAAAACTTTGACTATAAACACTTCTTAACTGTTTGTAAATTTAAGATCTTTCGCAATTCTAAGAACGACATACATCCATGTTCATGGTTAGATAAATTTATGTACGCACTTCCACCAAATTGGCCACTAAGTCATAAACTGGAATTTATGTGCAGCTATTAAAGTCCTCAGGGGATTCGCTACACTAAGTGAATATGTGCCGTAGCGTGCACAGGGCCCCGAGCTGTAGTGGTGCTATTTCCCTTTCAGTTTTCTGCACTGCTGCCTACTCTTCTACTATTCTCTGTATCTATCAAAACAACTCTTCGACTATCAATCTATTTACCCAAAAGTGATTTCGGAAATTACCGTTTGGACTTACTGTATCTTCATCAGCATTCATTCGTAGCTTAAACAAAATTTTATCTGTTTATCTTAGTGACAATATTACTTCATATGTTGACGATATTCTTATTGCTAAACGTTCTTGGAGTGAGCACAACAAAATTTGGATTCATTATTACGTATTTTTGCAAGAGTTGGCATTACAGTGAACTTGGAAAAAATCTCAATTTGGTCGTTCTCAGGTGAAATTTCTTGGTAATATTATTTCTACAGAAGGTATTCTTCCTGATCCAGAGAAACTAAATGCTATTCGTAATTATGCTGTTCCTACTACAAAACGTGATGTTCGTAGTTTCCTTGGTGTCTGTAATTTTCTTAGACGCTTTGTTAAATTGGACAATTTGGCCACACCTCGTTTATGTGAACTATCTGGAGAGAATTCTAATTGGTGTTGGGATGAGGAAGCTCAATCAGAATTTGAACAACTTCGTGATGCTTTAGTTGCTGCTCCACTTCTTTCACACCCGGATTTATCTAAAGATTTTTGTTTGGCGACGGACTCATCATACAAAGGCCTGGGTGCACACTTATTTCAAGAGACAGAAGAAGACGGCGTTGTAGTACAGAAAACTATTGCATTTGGAAGTCGTGTTCTCTCTAAAGCAGAAAAGAATTATTCGATTACGGAACTTGAAGCTTTGGCTGTTGTATGGGCTTTCACAAAATTTCGCATCTTTTTGTATGGCAGACATACTAAGGTTTACACCGATCATCGAGCTTTGGAAATTCCTATGTCAACAAAATTAACTCATGGAAGATATTCACGATGGGCGTTGTATCTACAGGAATTTGACTTTAGTATTGTTTACATACAGGGTTCTTAAATTATTGTTGTTTATGCTTTATCACGTGCACCTGTGGGTTTGAAACAAAGTGCTGAGGAGGACTGCAAAGAAAACAATTATTGTTTGATGTATATTCAAAGCGTTGCGTTCGAAAATTTTATCTCGTCTTCGCTCCAGGACATCGCTAAGGAGCAAAATAAGGATCCAATCTAGAAGGACATTAAGGAGAAGAGGAGGAGAAAGGAATGCGTAGCGATTAGCCAGTATTATTTACTTCGCAATGATATTCTTTTTAAACGAAAATCGGTCGACAACTCTGTTTGGTTAGTTTGTATTCCTGATGAGTGGGTTAATAAGT
Organism: Schistocerca serialis cubense; assembly: GCF_023864345.2. Lineage (NCBI taxonomy): Eukaryota > Metazoa > Arthropoda > Insecta > Orthoptera > Acrididae > Schistocerca > Schistocerca serialis. The sequence continues at coordinate 283,495,563 of NC_064644.1, read as the reverse complement.
TGATTTGGTACACACATTTCAGTTAAGCACACTTTGGTCCCAGAAAATGCTTTCATAAATTACGAGAAAATTGCTACTTCAGTAATATGGAAAAACGTATTCGATCTGTTCATGCCAAATGCAAATTATGTCAAAAGGCTAAGCCGCCAACCATTTCTCACAGAGCATCGTTGTTTCCTATCATTCGAGCGAAATTAAAGGAGATGGCTGCAGTCGATTTGTTCGGTCCAGTGGTTCGTTCTACTAATGGTTTTGCGTACATTTTGGTAGCAGTGGAATTGACATCAAAATATGTGTGTTTTACACCTTTACGCAAAGCAACAGCTCGTTCAGTATCTAATGCTTTCATCAAACATTTTCTTAAAGAAGTGGGTCATGTTGATAAAGTTATATCAGATAATGGATCACAGTTTCGTTCTAAAATTTGGCTTCGTACTCTACGGCATCGTAAAATTAAACCAATTTTCATTTCAATTTTTCACCCTCAATCTAACGCTTCAGAGAGATGGATGAAGGAAATCAATAAATTCTGTCGACTTTATTGTCATCAGAATCACAGAACGTGGGATCGGTATCTTCATATTTTTCAAAACATTCTGAATGAACTCCCTAATGATTCAACTTCTTTACCGCCTATATTGATATTAAAAAATAAAGCACCGACAAATCGCATTTCTGAAATAGTTCCTTTCCCGCCTGCACGGAAACTGCGGCATTCTGAAGTTGTGAACCTGGCTCTGCAAAATATTGCATCTGCGGCTGCTAGAAGAGAGAAATCAGCTAAGCGTCCTGGTCGTTTAAGAACCTTGTTAGTTGGTCAAAAGGTGTTAATTAAATCACATCGTTAGTCTCACAAAGGAAAAGGCTTGTGTCGCAAAGTTTTTCTGCTTTATAACGGTCCATATAGAGTTCGCAAAATTAATCATGATAACATTGTCGAAGTAGAAACTCTTAAATCTCGGCGCTCTAAGGGAATACATCATATATCGAACGTTAAAATTGTTGTGGAATGACATACTTTTGAGAAACTAACAGCTAGATGTAAACACGCAGAGAATACAAGGATACCGCGCCGTGTTCCGGCGGCGGCACATACTCAAAGCAACAGTCAAGTCTGCGCGCCGCACAAGGCAGTCGTTGACCGCAAACAATTACTTCCTACGTCACGCGTACCTACAGCTGATCGAGCGCTCAGTGCGAATGCACTGACAGCCGTAAACAAATACACAGTCTAATTCTCCGATTAAATTCAGTATAAAGCTATAGTGACTTGATAAATTGTTATTAACGTACCGTATTTTTCAGGATACGGTTGTATAAAATATTTAAGACCTTCAGGTAAATTCTGTGTGTGTCCGACGTTAAGAGGACTTGCTATGGAGAAAATTTTCAGGAAGAATGTAATTTCGAAAAAGAAAGTAATTAACTAAAAAGGTAACTATTAATAGAGTTCATATTTCAGGTAACATATTTCCACTTGGTACGTACTTTAGACGTAATTTGCTGCTCGCGATTACGTGATTCATACTTCGTGTTAACTGATATGGACAATGATTGATTAATGAACAGGGTTGTTACTTGTGTATATTATGCATCGCTTGGCTGCTATGCTTTTTCACTGACATCATATTTTTTTTTTAATTATGTGCCTGCTGTGTTTATTTATTTAAATTATAATTGTCACCTGATTAATTGTGCTGATGTGGTTAGGTATGTAAGTTATACTTCGTGATTTATATGCTTGCGCCTTCATGTTTCTTATTAAGATTACATATGAACATTTATTTGCTTATGCTGATATGATGCTAATGACCTGTTTATTATGTAAGATACATATTTGCTTCTTTGCGTATGGATTGCATGTTTATACATTTCTGTTTGTTGTCATAACTACTCTTTAATTTGGTATATAGAAATGCTGATATACGGTGTACAAACATGGAGCTTACGTTACACTATGGTATTAATTATAGATTGTTCGCTTGGTAGAGCCTCGTTGTAGGAATTGTGCTGCGTCCACTTGTTGACATTCTGTTCTCTACTGGTATATTTACTCGCTATTGCATGTTTTCCTTACGCTCAGTGCTTTATATGTTGAGATAAGACAATGAACTTCTATAATTCTACGAACGACATTGGTACAAAAAACTTCATAGAAGTCACATGAGCTGGAGGTTTTATGGAAGCTGTATAAGTTTATGCTAATATGAAGGAAGCTAACGGCATGACATACCAACACTAGGTTTAGACCATTGACAGTCATTACACTGCATTCTTCGTGAGCAATTGAAATAGTAAGTGACACTTGACACAAGAAATACTCAACATGTTTGCTTCTGTTTTGCCATGATTCTTGAAGTGGTGTACACACTGTGAAATATTACAATCATTAACACTCCGTACTCGTACTTACTTACTGAAAGTTATTCGAAGTAAAGGCTGTGAGAGGTCATGTATGCACTTCTTTTGTTTAATGATGGAAAAGGTAACCAAATTGTATTTTATAATTCATAATGAGTAGAAGATTTGGGTCAGATGGATTACACAGAGGTTGTATGTGGATATTGTCCCTTCGGATTGCATGGGATGATAAATTGAAGTTTGCACTAGGATTTTGTCTGTACTTGTTCGAGGAGACTGACTAGAGGAAAGAGTTGTTATGGAAGTGAAATGATATTGGTAATAAGGTTTATATGTATCGACGAATTCAAGAGGTATTATTGAGGTATTGAGATTGCGTGAAGTTGATGATTATTGGAGTTTTGGTGGACAAGAGGTAAGGCAAATGATATTGATGATAAGTTTAATATGTATCGACGTAAGAGGTATTATTGAAGTATTAAGATTATGTGTTGCTGATAATTATTGGAGTTTTGGTGGATAAGAGGTAAAGTAAGTAAGGAGCATATTTTTTTTGTTGGTTTATATGGAACAAGGAAGATGAAGTTGGCAGACTAGAACACTCAAGTGGAAAGAAGATTGTCTACACACACACTTTGTTAAATCAATAAGCAGTATATACTTTTTTTGGAGAGAGGACGTGTTTGCATATCTTGGCACACTCACAGTTGTTCAGAAACCGTACATTTTGATTTGGCTTGGCAAACATTGCTCTTGACATGATGAGTACGACGTTGACTAACTATTATTGACTGTTATAGATTGCTGCCACTACTACTTGATACACAAGTTGAACATAAAATTTTGGACAGAATTGCATTTACACAGTTAACACTATTCAATTACACAGTAGTACTTAATGTGGATGAAAGATAAGTAAGTGTGTTTTGTGTGTTTTCCTTTCCTATCCCAAATAATTGGTACCGACCTATCTCCTAAATATTATTTTACTTGTTGTTGTGGCTTGCACTGACACCCATAAATATTATAGGTTTACTGATATTTGTGTATTGTAATAGTTAATATGACAATTATCTGATATCAATTGTGTGTTTATTATATTTTGTGTGTTTAGTGAAGAGCATTGACAATTATTTTGTAAAAGCAATTGTGTCTGCCTTCAAACTGTTGTTCGTGCTTGCACCTATTCAACATTGTTGGGTACCACTTGGAAATGTTTTAATTTCTGCTGATAAACTTTGATGAACTGTCTAATTAGTGAGAGTGAATATTATGGACTGTTACCTTCACCTGTTCAACATTACTGGGTGCCACTGATGGAATTGCTTATACTGAAATGATGTCACTTGTTGCTGTCTGCACCTGCTCAACAATGCTGGGTGCCACTGATGGACTGCTTCTACTAAGATAATGTCACTTGTTGGTGTCTGCACCTGTTCAACATTACTGGGTGCCACTAATAGACTGCTTCTACTGAAATGATGTCACTTGTTGGTGTCTGCACCTGTTCAACATTGCTAGGTGCCACTGATGGACTGCTTCTACTGAAATGATGTCACTTGTTGGTGTCAGCACCTGCTCAACATTACTGGGTGCCACTGATGGAACTGCTTCTACTGAAATAATTTCACTTGTTGGTGTCTGCACCTGTTCAACATTACTGGGTGCCACTGATGGAACTGCTTCTACTGAAATAATGTTACTTGTTACTGTCTGCACTATGTGCAATTATAGTATTTCTGTTTTTTTTAATTACTTTAAAATATCTTGTCTTATTGAGGAAGAACCGCGCCAAATGTGTACGTTGAATCACACTTCCACACACAGAACAGTTATACTTGTGCTTTTTTGTTTTGTAGGTTTTATAGTTGCTGGGGACTTAATTAATTAATTGTTTTAACGGAAATTTTCTTTCATTCTTTGTTGTTGTTCTGTGCAGTCAGATTGCGTACAAATACCAGACAGGGCCTACCGTTTACGAGACTTTGTAGCCGGACATTCAGCTACTAAAATTATAAAATATTTGCATTATATTTTAATTAAGCCCCCATGCAACATATACTGCTGTAACTCACTCCGACGGTTGTTCTTGTTGTTGTTGAGGTCTTCAGTCGTGAGACTGATTTGATGCAGCTCTCCATGCTACTCTATCCTGTGCAAGCTTCTTCATCTCCCAGTACCTGCTGTAGCCTACATCCTTCTGAATCTGCTTAGTGTATTCATGTCTTGGTCTCCCTCTACGATTTTCACCCTCCACGCTGCCCTCCAATACTAAATTGGTGATCCCTCGATGTCTCAGAACATGTCCTACAATCCGATCCCTATATCTAGTCAAGTTGTGCCACAAGCTCCTCTTCTCCCCAATTCTATTCAATACCTCCTCATTAGTTATGTGATCTACCCGTCTAATCTTCAGCATTCTTCTGTAGCACCACATTTCTAAAGCTTCTATTCTCTTCTCCTCCATCTTCTTATCGTCCATGTTTCACTTCCACACATGGCTACACGCCATACAAATACTTTCAGAAACGACTTCCTGACACTTAAATATATACTCGACGTTAACAAATTTCTCTTCTTCAGAAACGCTTTCCTAGCCATTGCCAGTCTACATTTTATATCCTCCTTACTTCGACCATCATCAGTTATTTTGCTCCCCAAATAGCCAAACCCCTTTACTACTTTAAGTGTCTCATTTTCTAATCTAATTCCCTCAGCATCACCCGACTTAATTCAACCACATTCAATTATACTCGTTTTGCTTTTGTTGATGTTCATCTTATACCCTCCTTTCAAGATACTGTCCATTCCGTTCAACAGCTCTTCCAAGTCCTTTGCTGTCTCTGACAGAATTACAATGTCATCGGCGAACCTCAAAGTTTTTATTTCTTCTCCATGGGTTCTAATACCTACTCCGAACTTTTCTTTTGTTTCCTATATTGCTTGCTCAATATACAGATTGAATAACATCGGGGATAGGCAACAACCCTCTCTCACTCCCTTCTCAACCACTGCTTCCCTTTCATACCCCTCGACCCTTATAACTGCCACCTGCTTTCTGTAGAAATTGTAAATAGCCTTTCGCTCCCTGTATTTTACTCCTGTCACCTTCAGAATTTGTAAGAGAGTATTCCAATCAACATTGTCAAAAGCTTTCTCTAAGCCTACAAATGCTAGAAACGTAGGTTTGCCTTTCCTTAATCTTTCTTCTAAGATAAGTCGAGGGGTTAGTATTGCCTCATGTGTTCCAACATTTCTACGGAATCCAAACTGATCTTCCCCGAGGTCGGCTTCTATCAGTTTTTCCATTCGTCTGTAAAAACTTCGCGTTAGTATTTTGCAGCTGTGACATATTAAACTGATAGTTCGGTAATTTTCACTCTGTCAACACCTGCTTTCTTTGGGATTGGAATTATTATGAACTCTATCAAACTCTTCACGCAGTATCGTATCTCCCATTTCATCTTCATCTACATCCTCTTCCATTCCCATAATACTGTCCTCAAGTACATCGCCCGTGTGTAGACCCTCTATATACTCCTTCAACCTTTCTGCTTTCCCTTCTTTGCTTAGAACTGGGTTTCCATCAAAGCTCTTGATATTCATGCAAATGGTCCTCATTTCTCCAAAGGTGTCTTTAATTTTCTTGTAGGCAGTATCTATCTTACCCCTAGTGAAATAAGCCTCTACATCCTTAAATTTGTCCTGTAGCCATTCCTGCTTAGCCATTTTGCACTTCCTGTCGACATCATTTTTGAGACGTTTGTATTCCTTTTTGCCTGCTTCATTTACTGCATTTTTATATTTTCTCCTTTCATCAATTAAATTCAATATTTCTACTGATACCCAAGGGTGTCTACTAGCCCTCGTCTTTTTACCTATTTGATCCTCTGCTGCCTTCACTATTTCATCCCTCAAAGCTACCCATTCTTATTCTACTGTATTTCTTTCCCCCATTCCTGTCAATTGTTCCCATATGCCCTCCCTGAAACTCTGTACAACCTCTGGTTCTTTCAATATATCCAGGTCCCATCTCCTTATATTCCCACCTTTTTGCAGTTTCTTCAGTTTTAATCTACAGTTCACAACCAATAAATAGTGATCAGAGTCCACATCTGCCCCTGGAAATGTCTTACAATTTAAAACCTGGTTCCTAAATGTTTGTGTTACCATTATATAATCTATCTGATGCCTTTTAGTATCTCCAAGCTTCTTCAATGTATACAACCTTCTTTCATGATTCTTAAACCAAGTGTTAGCTATGATTAATTTATGATCTGTGCAAAATTCTACCAGACGGCTTCCTCTTTCATTTCTTAGCCCCAATCCATATTCACCTACTATGTTTCCTTCTTTCCTTTTTCCTACTCTTGAATTCCAGTCAGCCATGACTATTAAATTTTCGTCTCCCTTCACTACCTGAAAAATTTCTTTTATCTCATCTTACATTTCATGAATTTCTTCGTCATCTGCAGAGCTAGTTGGCATATAAACTTGTACTACAGTAGTAGTCGTGGGCTTCGTGTCTATCTTGGCCACAATAATGCGTTCATTATGCTGTTTGTAGTAGCTTACCCGCACTCCTATTTTTTTTATTCATTATTAAACCTACTCCTGCATTACCCTTATTTTATTTTGTATTTATAATCTTGTATTCACCTGACCAAAAGTCTTGTTCCTCCTGCCACCGAACTTCCCTAATTCGCACTATATCTAACTTTAACCTATCCATTTTCTAACCTATCTGCCCGATTAAGGGATCTGACATTCCACGCTCCGATCCGTAGAACGCCTGTTTTCTATCTCCTGATAACAATGTCCTCTTGAGTAGTCCCCGCCCGGAGACCCGAATGGGGGACTATTTTACCTCCAGAATATTTTAACCAAGAGGACGCCATCATCATTTAATCATGCAGTAAAGCTGCATGCCCTCGGGAAAAATTACGGCCTTAGTTTCCCCTTGCTTTCAGCCGTTCGCAGTACCAGAACAGCAAGGCCATTTTGGTTAGTGTTACAAGGACAGATCAGTCAATCATCCATACTGTTGTCCTTGCAACTACTGAAAAGGCTTTTGCCCTCTTGAGGAACCACACGTATGTCTGGCCTCTCAACAGATACCCCTCCGTTGTGGTTGCCCCTACGGTACGGCTATCTGTATCGCTGAGGCACGCAAGGATCCCCACCAAAGGCAGGGAAGGGGGGGCGGGGGGAGGACGCCAACGGTATGTTGACTAAATTGGATCATTTCTATTGATAAAGCGAAAACAGCTGATTGTTTAATGTAAATCATTTCCAATTCTGCAATTTCCTTCTATTTTAACACTGAAGACTGGAATACGTATGTTTAAAATAAGTGAAGGATGTATGTTTTAAATAACGTAACTGACAGTAGCCTGCAACACATCTGTTAGAATGGTAATGGCGTGCGAACGTGTAATTTTTCTCGGCGCTAATGCGCTTTGCACTGTATTGACCTCTTCTGACTGCGAGAATGTAAACCAAACCGAAACTGCATGAATTTATTTAATACGAAAACTGAATCTGATGCAACACCAGTGATTTGAAGGAACATACTTCTCACCGTGAAATGTGGGCCTCGTAATAAAACAAAACATGATGAATTTGAAAATAATGGTCCCTGTGCTTAACGAATGCTATCCCTGAAATAATAAAATTTCTTACCTCTATCTGCGCAATGATAAAGCTCTTCCTACTGCTCTCCGTTATTACTTTAAATTCTATAGTCACCATACAGCTATTGTGCAAGGCTCTTGCTTAGCATACATTTTAATTGAATCGAATATTACTGAGACGATAACTTCTTGAGCAAAATAATCAAAAGCTACGTGGAACTGGGAAATGGTATTGACTTGTGGTAAGTAACAATATGGCACTAACATTAAAACTTGCATTTTGAAGTTTTGAAAATTAATAGTGCTCACAATGAACTCACAATAAACTGATTATATATTAACGATTAGCTTTACAAAATCATTGGATGTGAGTCCTATACATTGTCTCAATAATTAATTATGAATGCGCCCATTGCATTGGAAGAAAATAATTTTCTTTACCTTAATTATTTCCACTATGGTATCTTGCAAATTAAAATCATTACAGCCCGTAGCGAGTAAGTACATACCCAGCACATATCACATACAACACGTCTTAACACTTGAGAGACCTCCATAAATCTTTCTATTAAAGTTACTCTAACACATTACCCGTAACATAACTACACAATCGATACTACATTTGACCATCTCAGGTTCAATATAAAATTTTCTTACAAAACCGTACCCTGTGTATATACCTTTCCAGATGACGACTTACAGCTGAAATGGGGATATGCAGGAATAATAAAACCAGGGGAACTGCTACTGACTACTATATGTCTGTCCTTCCGTATTATAACTTATAGTCACTGTTCACAACGGTTCCGTATGAAGGTAGAGTTGGCTAATGCTCCTGTCTCCTCCCACTTACTCTTCTCTGAATCACACCATCTTCTTTTCTCTCTTGTTCATTAACTGTGTGTTGTTATTCTCTTCTCTCTCTCCTTCTTACACCTGTTTCTCTCATGCCCATTGCTGCTAGCACTCATTAAAACTTACATTAACTTTCTGTTTATTTTTGTACTAATCATGTACCAATACAGAGTGTTCTTGACTTAATGGTCAATACTCAACGACGTGACAGGAACGATGATTGCAAGCAGGAAACTTCATGTAGACATATGCCGTGTTCAGAATCGTTTCGTAGACGAAACATTTTAGCGGACTCGTGACCGAACATCTGAACCGCAGTCAGACGAAGCACGCTAGATGTGATGCCCGTCGAGATAGCTGCACGCTCTGAAGGGACTTGCTACACCTCAAGGAACGTGCTTCTCGTCGTGAAATGAGACCCTCGTGTTCTCCAGCGGCAGTTCCTGGATGCATATGCCTTGCAAAACACGCAGTCTTCTTACGGAAATTGACGTGCATGAGGTAGATTCGTTAAATCTTTGAGCGAATGTCGAAGAAGTGCGGAGTGAATCGTTGAAGTGATTCTGAGCTTGTCGATGGCGTGTACAGCAAATTTCTGGTAGAGGAACATTACATACTGCTATACAACGACCTGAGAGACAATCTAACAGCAGTTACTCGTTAGCTCAATAGAACTTTCGCGTCATTTCTGGTTGTACATGGAATACAGTTAAAGTGCAGTGCCTAATGTCAGTTATCGCATGCATGATATCCACATACTCGATTGTACACAGACTACCATAGGTCTGAAGTAACATTCTTTATGTCATACATTTAAGGAGAGAGGTCCATGTCATAATTTAATTTGAATGAAAGAGGAGATTTTTTTTTCGAAGCTGCTCAGCTTCGTTGAATGAGATATTTAATGGTAAGAGAGAAACGTTAGCGGACCCACAAAGCCAACAGGTAGGTCCATATATTTTACAGAATGTTTCGAAATAGCAAAAACGTCCAGTGAGTAACTTGTGTTTATTTTCCGACTGGGACTGACAGACATGTGAAGAATTCTGACCACTGTGAAATTATTCCAGTCGTTGGCTTTTCTCTGCAGCAAATACATTACTTATAATAAATAACATCATCTTTTGCAGATAATATGTCTATTAAATTAATAAGAGAATTTCCAGAATTTTTAGAAAACAAAAGGTGAATAAAAAATTTTTTTGAAGGTGGTGGGCGCAAACCTGCTACCTTTTTCTCCTCAGATCACAACGATATGAGATACGCCACAGCTTCGTCTTGGTAGCGGGCCTCCGTGTGTGGTACACATTGTCTAAAGACAGCACCTGCAAATCCCATTATATGATATTTAATATGTAAATTGTACCAAAACGACGTGCGTCTGATAGATCATCATTGTGCCGAAGCACTGAAAAGGTATTCGTTCATAGGACACAAGTTTCAACACTAAGAACAATCAGCTATAAGAAACATTTACCTATCGATATCTAGATTCCTGGTCGTTTTATTGTAACAAAGCATAGCTAAAAGGACGCGTTTTCGAAACATCTCACGCGGCCCCTCCTGTCGGAGGTTCGAGTCCCCCCTCGGGCATGGGTGTGTGTGTTGTCCTTAGTGTGAGTTAGTCTAAGTTAGTTTAATGTAATCCATTATGGAGTCGAGGTAGCAGTTGTCGTTATACTGGTTACCACTGTTAGCATTCAACCGCGATTCTTATACATATATTTTAACAACGCGTTTCAAGAGACAATGCTCTCATCATCAGGTTGTAATGTCTATGTCATGAAATTAAACGGACTGAAAAGACGAAATACCATCACAAATTGTTGGAAAGTCCATAGAGTAAAACAGAATTGAAAGTATGTTGGACTGTGGGTCTTCGTCTTACATTGAAGTTGTTGACACAAGTCGATGGCCGTCCCATACCTACCAAATAGCTGTCGTACTGTGCCGGCTCGGGAGCTGTTGTGGACTGATGTGCCTAGGGGTTGTGGCGTGGTTACAGCCGTATGCTTGACGGTAACGCTATGCTATTGGGCGCCTTATTTCCTTACTGCATTGGTCTGCCATCGTTAGCCTCTCGCAACTCTGTCAGTGACATGCTACAAGTTTAAAGTCGCATACCTATCCTAAAATAATTCTAGAAACCCGCTAAAAATCTTATTTCCTTAAAATTATCTTGTGCATTTAGAATATTGCTTTGTTTCTTTTCATGGATAGCTATCTTGAATTCCTCTAATAAATCAAGTTTCCGCCCATTCTTTTCTACATGCAATATTTCTACGTTATCTTCTATGCTATTAAGGGGATGGCCTGTTTCATATATATGGTTCGCAACATCTGATTTGTCATAATTTCCTAACCTGAACGCATCTTTATGTTTTTTATACCGGATCGCGAATGATCTTCCTGTCTGCCCTATATATTTTGCATCACAAGTTCTGCACTGAATCTTATAAATTCCCGATCCTTCAAACTTATATCTCTCCTCACCAATATCGTGCTTAAGGCTATACCTCACTAGGTTATTAGTCTGAAAAGCTATTTTAACATCGTATGGCTTAAAAATATTTGCTATCTTTTGTGAGACTGTTCCGTAGTATGGCATTGTGATAATTTTCACTTTCTCGCCATCAGGTTTTTTCTTTTTGCGCTTATTACTTTTCCGTGACAGCTTTTTAACCTTATCTATTCTGTAACCGTTATTCATCGCTATTCTCTTAACGGTATTAATTTCAGTCTCCCTATCTTTTTCGCTCATAGCTATATTGACTGCCCTATGCACGAGACTACAGAAAGCAGCTTCTTTATAAGCCTGCGGATGGCATGAATCATTCGGGATCACGGCATCAGTCGTAGTTTGTTTTCTATAAACGGAGAACGCATGTTTGTTGCCCTGCTTTTTTACATTCAGGTCCAGGAACTGTAAACAATTGTCAGTTTCATACTCCACGGTAAATTCTATTTTAATATATGCGTCGTTGAACTTTTTTACTATTTCCTCAAAGTCCTCACGGGAACCATCGACAAGTAACAGAGTGTCGTCAACATAACGTTTGTAATAAACAATTGTATCCGTAATGTTATCGTCAGAATTTAGAACTTTATCTTCAAGGTCGTTGAGCATTGTCTCTTGAAACGCGTTGTTAAAATATATGTATAAGAATCGCGGTTGAATGCTAACAGTGATAACCAGTAAGTTAGTTTAATTAGTGTGTTAGTCTAGGGTCCGCTGGCCTTAGCAGTTTGGTCCCTTAGGAATTCACACACATTTGAACATTTGAGACGTCTTAAATTTTCTGCTGCTTTGAAATAGCTAATAATCATACCACATACTTTGTGAGAAAGAAAACTCACCACATACAATGTTTAATGCCATACGCTGTGGCGGCTTCTAAATTCTGCTTCTGGAATTAAAACGATGTCGCATCTCATTCGGAAAGTTCCTCTTCAGCGGGCAAAAATCTGACATTCTGGAATTTTTATTTCTCGCTTCGCAGTCTGCTGGGACGTGGAATTCCAAGCTGTGGCGTCACCAGCTCCTTGTCCACATGTTTTCCCACGTGCTATGAGCGGACTGCTTAATCTCTAAAATTGGTCTTGGTAGTACAATATCCCTCCCCATCCTCCCACAATCCGGTGGGACCGATGACCTCACTGTCTGATCCCCTCCCTTAAGAGTTCAACCAACCAACCAACCAACCAAAAGCAGATCTTCGTCTGTCTCTGTAGGAATCTCGTAAATTAAACTTTACATGAATTACGTGACATCAGGTGACGGTTTGACGCAGTATACAACAACCTGTCGGCTATATTGCATATCAGGGCTGGCAACTCGGAGACTTTGCTCTTTCCCTCAACAGGTATGGACGCGTTACACATCTGAAATGAAACCGTCGTAGAACGGAAACGGTACGTTCCCAGACATAGGTTCCTGATAAGAATGTAATGTACTCATTCCCCTCTAAAATTCTACAAGTTTGTACCGGGACTTTTCGAACACCCTGATTATACTGTAAAGCCTGTAGTTACTAATCTTGCGAGATAAAATAAATAAATAAAAATTTATTCAGGATGTTCTTCAAGACACCTATAAATTCTCTGTTTCCAGCATCCACTTGTTACACTGTGTATAGTTCCAAGGAAGAACTGACGCTAAATAGAAAAACACACACACACACACACACACACACACACACACAGAGAGAGAGAGAGAGAGAGAGAGAGAGAGAGAGAGAGAGAGAGGGAGAGAGAGAGAGAGAGAGAGAGAGAGACATAGACACATATACACGTGAGTAACCTGTTGGTTGATTGTTTGGGGGAAGAGACCAAACAGCCAGGTTATCGGTTTCATAGGATTAGGGAAGGATGGGGAAGGAAGATGGACGTGCCCTTTCAAAGGAACCATCCCGGCATTTGCCTGGAGCGATTTAGGGAAATCACGGAAAACCTAAATCAGGATGGCCGGACGCGGGATTGAACCGTCGTCCTTCCGAATGCGAGTCCTGCGTGCTAACCACAGCGCCACCTCGCTCGGTGAGTAACCTGTCACAAGCGAAATAGAAAGACTTATTTATTGACAGGAGTAAGGCAGAATTGGGGCAGTGGTTTTTATAATGGATCCTTATTATGAAAGCCTGTCGACCTCAATTATGGATGATACTGCGATATTGCGGTAAATTAATAACAGTTTATTAAATGCTGAGAGAGCAATATGAAATTATTTCATCAACCAGAACGCTGAAGAGACACTGGAGACAGGTTTCGTTCCAAGTACAGACCCGGAAATGCTCGCAGCGACCTTGCTGCGACCTTGTGAAGGCGCCCATTGGGTGCTATCGAGGCAGCCGAGACGTATTTCAATTACTGGTAATTACTGCGGTCGAAAGGGTAGGGACGTTTCAAGCCTCGGGGCGAACAGAGGTGGGGTGCGCGCTATTCAGACAAAAGATGGGCGCAAAAATTTAATTATCCGCCGAGTTGTCAGCGTCAGTAGTGCCGGACCGCGAGCACGCGCCAGCGCTCCCCGGGCGTCCTTTGTTTCCCTCCCTACCGCGCATCCCATCCACCCACGCTCCCCCTGCATCCGTGTCGCTGTTTATCGGTCATCCCCCGCTTTCTTTGAATTTAATATCTTCGAGAGATTTCTCAGAGAATTTAATATTAGCCTGTCTCGTTCTTTACGTACTTGTGTATCCAATTAAACTCGTATATGAAAGTGAATTGCGCGGGGAAATTAGAAATAATTAATTCTAAAGCACAATACTTATTGAAGATTGCAATTCTACCAGCCCAACGAAAACCCTGTCTATCCGTTTAGAGCACATTTAGTAACAGATTCAGGCTATTATTCTTCCAAACAACCGATCTACAATTACCTAAACCGCCAATTATTACTTTTCCACAGCATTGACCACCAAATTGTGAATTTAAATTACATTTTCAGTTAAATCGCTATTTTATTCCATTATTAACGCAGTAAATTTCGTTAAACTGCCGTTAATCATAAAGTGTTATTGCAACGGTAAGGACTTCATAGCTTACAAAGCAGTTACAAATAATTCAGTTTCATAGATAGCGACATTAACGCTGCAAACGTTCGCGTTCCCAAAGCGGAAAAAAGGGACATTTCATTGTATATCCGAGGTTACCAAATCTGATTCGTCTACAAGGACATTGGGACCAAACACCGAAGACCCATCGGAATAGGGAAGGATGGGGAAGGAAGCCGGCCGTGCCCTTTCAAAGGAACCATCCTGACGTTTGCCTGAAGCGATATAGGTTAGTCACGGAAAACCAAAATCTGAAGGCCGGACGCGAGTCTGAACCGTCGTCCTCTTGAATACGGGTCCAGTGTGCTAACCACTATGCCACCGCACTCGGCACGAGAACAGTAAAGACTGATATATATTATAATGCGCGGTGTAGAGCTGAAATTTACAAGCGCAGAACAGCTATTTTTTTCGGATACTTCTCTTTTTCTGTATGAAGCTGTTAGTCAAAACTATGATGCAGAAAATAAAATTACAGTTCCACACGTTGCCGAATTTGGATAAAATTTCCTGTCAGTAGTCATAAAATTAATTCTTCTTGCAGAAATTTGAAAAATATGGACGCCTTCTACGGATATGTGTTATAAGAAGTGGGTTTGTGAACAGTGTGTCGTGAACTCTTAGAGTGCCAAATAAAGAAATTAAATTGACGCCAACTACTTTTTACGTCTTCCACGTCTTACTGCGTTTTGCGTATCTGGAGAAATAACATTAAGAGAACCAGTTATCACACTCAGCAGATGAGCAACGTTCAAACGAATCCCTTTTACACAATTCAGTGCTACTACTGGTACTACCTTCATCGCAGTAGATTTTGTGTGTCTGTATGGTGGCGAAAGGGAGGGGGGGGGGTGGCAGAATGGTGGGGGAGGGAGTAACAGCGGTCTGGCATGTGAAACACGGGTCCGGGGGGGGGGGGGGGGGGGGAATGATCCTTCAATTTAAAGTGATGAATCTATTTAAATGTTTTATAATTCAAATTTTTTATGCCAATCAAAAATATACATTGCTCCAATCCTGACCGTTAGTTTGCATTCTCAGTATAATAGTTAACGACAACGAAATTCTGTCAGGGAAGGCCAATAACTAAAAAGATCAATTAAACGGGGTGAATAACATCTTTAAAACAGGTGATTAGAATAATTTCAACATAAATAAAACGAGGGTAATTGAGTGTAGTCAAATTATATCACTAGACGCTCAGGAATGAAATGAGTGTGTTTGTATCTGAAGTCGAAGTTCTCTACAACCATTGACATATCATCACTGGTTTTGGTATCTGGTGTTGGCATTCGTGCCGACGCTGCGCACTACGGTGGTTGTCCGATGGTAGCTGTTGTGCTTGTGGAGATATGAGCATTTGAATTGATTGCCTTCAAATTGTGGTCTGCCTTTTCACCGCAATATATTTTTCAAGGGGGAAACAACCGAGAATGTTCAGTAACGTTATCGAGCTTTTTAGAGTGTGCTAGGATATAATGAAATGTTCTCTAGAACATCGTCTTAAACGAAGATCAGTGCAACATTAAAAAATAGCAACAACTTATCGAAAAACTGGGTCTATGTTTAGAGAGAAATTACGCAAACAAAGAATGGTTGCGTGAGCAAAGGATTTCAGCCACAATAAATCGAGCAATTCTGCAAATAAAATATCAGGTACAAGATATAAAAGGGAAAAACAATGTTCAACTTCATTGTTATAATGACGAACCAAGACGGAAGCGTAAACTTTCAATAGAATTCCTAAGTTTGCACAATATTCCCTATATACTTTCGGAAAAATGATTGTAAACATCATCGACGCGGGACTATTAGCCTGGAAAGGAAAAGGCAAATCAGTATTCATACCGCGAATTCCACGTAACCTACCTATCCGTTTAAAAGGCACCGATCTGCCCTAAGGTTAGCGTTCAGTGTGACTGTCAATGAACTACAACGTCAAACATTCCAGGGTTGCAGAGTGAAATTAAAAGAATAATACCATGGCAGCTATACGTAGCGTTCACCTATTGCGGAACCACGGACCTTTATTTTTGTTTACACCTGAAAGAAAGGTACGAGATTTAGTTTATAAAAATATACTTACCACAAATTAGATGCGATAGGTAATTAAGTGCACCTGGTTTTGAATTAAAAAATAAAATAATATAAAATAAAGAGGGAAAAATAGGGCAAGCGACGGCACAATCGAAGAGAAGATACAGCTGCGGTCTGAGTTTTTGTTGTGACAGGGCCCAGCCTTCGGTGTCTTAGATGACCACGACAGTGTAACACTGCGCCCTAGCATTGGAAAATCAGCACGCCAGACGGTGGCGGCCCTGGGACTTGCACCATGATGAGCCAGCGATATGCCATCACCTGCGGTAGGATATCATGGGTAATTTGCGTACTTACTCGCCGCGGGTTGTGAAGTCAGGGTGGAGAGGTATTGCTTACTTCAACCCAGCAAAGAAACATGAAGACATCACACAGTATTTTCCACAAAGAAAGGTATGTACCATGAAGAGACTGACGCGATTTCCCTCAATGCAGATGTTGTGAACAGACTAGGTGGAAAACGTGTGGCGCTGGACGGTTAAACGGTCTGTTTCTCTACAAATTATATTTGAGTGGCCGCCCCTGGTAGCTGAGTGTCCAGCGCAATGGAATGTCATACGTAACGGGCCGGATTCGATTCCCGGATGGGTCGGAGATTTTCTCGGCTCAGGGACTGACTGTTGTCCTTATCATAATCATTTCATCCCCATCGACATGCAAGTCGCCGAAGTGGCGTCAACTCGAAAGACTTGCACCAGACGATCGGTCTACCCGATGGGAGGACCTACCCACGCGGCATTTACATTTGATTTATTTATGTTTGGGTAACAGAGCAAAAAATCTTATTACCTGGTACAGATTGTATGATCGAAAAATAACTTAAATTTCAATTTGTTTTGGGAATTCAACTTTTATTCATTAAATTACACATTGCAGTTCGACGACGTTGTGCTGTTTTGGCACAATTTTTACATCTAGGGCATTGTATGTTTCATGTAGTACTCAGTATGAATTCTATGAAATCAATAATAGATATTGATTGGCCCCCAATATAGCAGGCCCGCGAGACATCATTGAATTTCCCATTATTAACTCCTGCGCAATCCTACACTTACTGCTTTTTTTTTTTCATGAGAGAGAGCGGGCTGGTGTTAGAGCTTTGCTCTTTTCAGCCGTGGGATATTTGTGCTGTTGGGGCTCCATTTATTTGTAATTTGGGAGAAGATGATGATCGATTCATCTGATTCATACTTCCTTATGTTATATATGCTTTATATATGCTCTTTCTTTCTGTCTCTCTGAGGGGGTGGTTTTATAATCCCGGCATTTGCCTTACAGGTAAGGGAAACCCCTCTAAAACCTCACCTGGGATTATTGGTTTCAGTTTAGATTGTCTTCTTGATCTCTTCTTTAATTCTAATTTAGTCTTCTTCTAGTAAGTGTCCAATATTATCTTCTGGTCCTGTCTGTAAGTTAAGTTCGTCAAAATCTTCTTGCGTGTGTCTAATGCATTGTATTATGGTGTGTGTCGGATATTTATATTGATATTTGGGGAAGTCGAAAGTGATGATGTTTTCTTGTAGCAGCTCAGTCGTCAATGTGCTAGAGTGCAGTCTGTTCAGGCCAATCTTGCTTGCCAGTTTGATAAGTCGACTTTTTAGCGTTGTGATTTTTGCTGTGTCATAGACTTCACTGTTTCTTGTATAGATGCCAGATCTTGTGGCTAGTCTTAGGATGCGCCTCTCTGTACTTAGTATCCTATCGGTTTGGTATGCATTTGCTATCCATACTGGTGCTGCGTATTCTAGTACTTGTCTAATGAGTGACTTATATGTATATAGTAGTGTGTCGTTTGGGGCTCCGTTGAATCTGCCTTTCATCAACTTAAGCAGTCCTTCTCTCCTCCTGGCTTTTGTAATCACCTTATCATTGTGTGGTTTCCATGAGAGGGTGGAGTCCATAATGAGGCCTAAATAGTTTTCGTTTTTTGTTGCTTTTATTTCTTGTCCCCATAACTGTAGGTTGACGTCATCTGGTTTTTGTTGCCGGTTTTGAGTGTAATTTCGGTGTCTGAAAACCACCAGCTGGCTTTTAAGGGCATTTGGTTTAATTAGCCATTGGCTGAGCCATTCTTCTAGCCTTTTTAGGTATGTGGTGTTTGTGAGTTGCAGTTCTTCCATTGTTCTCTCGTGACACCAATATACTGTGTCATCAGCATATAGTGCAAGGCCTTCATTCCAATGGTTTGGGCGAGGTATGTCTGCTGTGTATATGCTGTATAGCAGCGGTGATAGTATGCCCCCCTGTGGTACACCGGCTTCTGGTGAGAAAGTATTTGAAAATTTGCCTTCTACTGAAACTTCTGATGGTCTATTGTTTAGGATGGTCTTGATAAGCTGGACGAGTTGTCTGAGTACGCCAAAGTCTATTAGCATGTGGAATAGGCCATTATGCCACACTCTATCGAATGCCCTTTCGATGTCAAGATAGAGGGCTGATGCACAGTCTAATCTATTGATGGCTTTTGTTACATGGTTGACTAGCCTAAGGATTGGATCTATCGTAGAGTGTTGTTTCCTAAAGCCAGCATGAATGTTCGGTATTATATTTAGTTTCTCCGTATGGTGTTGTAGGCGGTTTTGTAGGATGCTTTCGAAGCATTTTCCTATTACGGGTAATAAGGTGATTGACCTGTAGGATGTCGGTTTGTTGACTGGTTTCCCCGGTTTAGGGATCATAATTATTTTGTTGTTTTCCATTGTGTCGGAATTTGTCTAAGATTTAGTGCAGCATTGAAAAGACAGTGGAGTGATGTGGCTAGGGCTGCTTTCTTTGGTGCCAATCTTAAGTGTTGTCTGGTTATCCCATCCAGGCCGGGGGCGGAGTTTTTGCCTTTATTTAACGCTAGTTCTATTTCTTCGTCTGTTATTTCTTGAAGGAGTGAGGTCTGTTCTTTCTCGAGTACCTCTGGGGCCGCTATTATGTTTTCTATTTGTTTGTCGACTTCATTTTTGTGAGAGAAGTTGAAGAGTGGGTCTTCTGGTATTTGATGTGTGTCCACAAGGACTTTTCTGAAAATTTCCGCTTTTTCCTGACTGTCTGTGATTATATTTCCATCGTTTTCAAGTGGTGGGTCGTTTCTTGTTTTAGCGCCAGGGATTCGTTTGAGGGTGTTCCAGAATGTTGTTGATTGTTTATGGTCTAAGAATTGGCACGTTCTTTCCCATTTTTGGGCTCTGATTTCCGCCAGCTGCCTCTTGACCGGATTGTTAAGCCTGTTCCATTCTATTCTATGATCGTCTCCTTGAGTTCGTTTCATTTGTCTGTATGTTCTTCTCTTTAATTTGATGGTGGCTAGTATATGTTCTGGGATTTGCTGAGGCCTGGTTTAATCCCTTTTGTAGGTGCAGTGTCTCTTTCCGCTTGTGTTATTGCGGCTATTACGATTTTGTTACATTCGTTTAATTCATCTGCTGTGATAATGGGTTCAGTTCCTGGTAAGTTTGTCTCTACGCTTTGCTGGTATTTTTTGACATCCATGTTTTTGATGTCGTAAACTATTTTTGTGTCTGTGTGAATCTTTGTGGCATTGAATAAGGTTGTTCTTATTAGAATAGGAAGATGGTCGCTTGTTATACTGTTCCCAACCCAATGGGTGGTTATTGCATGGGGGCTTAATTAAATAAAATGCAAATATTTTTAGATTTTTAGTAGCTGTATGTCCGATTACGCTATGTCTCGTAAACGGTTGGCCCTGACTAGTATTTGTACGTAATCTGACTGCATAGAATAACAACAAAGAATGAAAGAAAATTTTCGTTAACACAAATAATTAATTAAGTCCCCAGCAACTATAAAACCTATGAACCCAAAGCACAAGTGTAATTGTTCTGTGTGTGGGAGTGTGACTCAACGTACACATCTGGCACGGTTCTTCTTCAACAAGACAAGAAATTTAAAATATCATTTATACTGAAGTAATTAAAAAATAGAAATACTATAATTGCGTAAGAAAACCAGAATTACACTCTAATACAAGAACACAAGCCAGATGCTTTGTTGACTGAACCTGTAATGACTCATTATACAGGACATTGAAATAATGAGGAAAAAAGAAACGGAGTTTGTTACCTCATTTATATTGATGAAAATCACTCTAATCCTTACAATATATCTCCACACCGACTCTCTACTACCACATCTCAACAAGACTCTCTAGTATCACATCTCAGCAAGCACTGCCTGCTAGCACATCTCAACAAACACTTCTCACTATTACATCTCAGCACAGACTACCCCGAGTCCTCGACAGGCACTGACTACTACGAGCTCTCGACAAGCACTCCGTGGAGGCGGCTGAATAATACTCTTTGGCGCAATCTCTGGCGCTGTGGCTCAGTGTAGCCACCTTTCATATGCCCCTCCTCCACGGGCCAGAATTTGATGGTATTTTTGCCAGCATTGGTGGTGAAAATACCACCAAATTCGTCCAGAAAAATACAGACAAAAATAAAAGATAATATTAATACCTAAATATCACATAATTAGTTAAAATTTTGGCTTTGCACTGACCTTTCAATAACCTAATATATGAAATACAGTAAGCGATACAAATTCTTTCATACATGTGACTTTACATAATAGTTTACACAATACACAAAAAATCAGTTTATACAAATGTTCACATAAAATACTTTTAATTATTCAAAAAAAAAAAAAAAAAAAAAAATAGTTGATAATTCCAGCCCAGCAATGGTCAACAGGTGCAAACACCAACAAGTGACATCATTTTAGTAAAAGCAGTTCCATCTGTGGCACCCAGTAGTGTTGAGCAGGTACACACAGCAACAAGTCACATTATTTCAGTAAAAAACAGTCCATCAGTGGCACCCAGTAATGTTGAGCAGGTAAACACAGCAACAAGTGACATTATTTCAGTAGAATCAGTTCATCAGTGGCACCCAGTAGTGTTGAGCAGGTGCAGACAGCAACAAGTGACATTATTTCAGTAGAAGCAGATCCATCTGTGGCACCCAGCAATGTTGAAGAGGTACACATAGCAACAAGTCACATTTCTCAGCAGAAGCGGTTCATCAGTGGCACCCAGTAATGTTGACAGGTGCAGACACCAACAAGTGACATCATTTCAGTAGAATCAGTCCAGTAGTGGCACCTAGCAATGTTGAACAGTTGCAGACACCAACAAGTGACTTCATTTCAGTGGAAGCAGTTCCATTAGTGGCACCCAGTAATGTTGAGCAGGTGCAGACCGCAAGAACTAACATCATTTCAGTAGAAACAGTTCCAACAGTGGCACCCAGCAATGTTGAGTAGGTGCAGACAGCAAGAAGTAACATCATTTCAGTAGAAACAGTTCCAACAGTGGCACCCAGCAATGGTCAACAGGTGCAGACACCAACAAGTGACATCATTTCCATAGAAGTAGCTCCATCAGTTGCACCCAGCAATGTTGAACAGGTGCAGACACCAACAAGTGGCATTATTTCAGTAGAAGCAGTTCCATCTGTGGCACCCAGCAATGTTGAGTAGGGGCAGATAGCAAGAAGTAACATCATTTCAGTAGAAACAATTCTAACAGTGGCACCCAGCAATGTTGAGTAGGTGCAGACACCGACAAGTGACATCATTTCCATAGAAGTAGCTCCATCTGGGCACCCAGTAATGTTGAGCAGGTGCAGACACCAACAAGTGACATCATTTCAGCAGAAGCAGTCCATCAGTTGCACCTAGCTATGATGAGCAGGTCCAGGGAGCAGTCCATCAATTCACTATCACTGATCACACAGTTCATCAGAGTTTATTAAACATGCCCTAGTGGCACCAATCATGTAGAAAAAGTACAAGTAACAGTCCATAATATTCACTATCCTAATCACACAGTTCATCAGCAGAAATTAATCATTCCTAAGTGGCACCCATTATGTTGAAAAGTGCAGGTAACAGTTCATAATATTCACCATCACTAATCAGACAGTTCAAGCATGAACAATAGTTTGAATACACATACAAATGCTTTTACAATGCTCTTACACTAAACAAACAAATTCTAATAAACACACAAATGATGTCAGATAATTGTCACATTAACTATTACAAATACACAAATATCAGTAAACCTATAATATTTATGGGTGTCAGTGCAAGCCACTACAAACAAATAAAATAATATTTAGGAGATAGGTGGGTAGGATTAGGAAAGGAAAACACACAAAACACACTCACTCGTCTTTCATCCACATTAAGTACTACTGTGTAATTGAATAGTGTTAACTGTGTAAATGCAATTCTGTCAAAATTGATGTTCATCTTGTGTATCAAGTAGTAGTGGCAGCAATGTATAACAGTCAATAATAGTTAAGTCAACGTCATAGTGATCATATCAAGACCAATGTTTGCCAAGCCAGATCAAAATGTACAGTTGCTGAACAACTGTCGGTGTGCCAAGATATGCAAATGCTTCCTCTCTCCAAAAAAAAAGTACATACTGCTTAGTGATTTAACAAAGTGTGTGTGTAGACAATCTTCCTTCTACTTGAGTGTTCTAGTCTGCCATCTTCATCCTCCTTGTTCCATATAAACCAACAAAAAAAATATGCTCCTCACTTACTTTACCACTTATCCATCAAATCTCCAATAACCATCAGCATCACATTATCTTAATACTTCAATAATACCTCTTACGTCGATACATATAAACCTTATCATCAATATCATTTACCTTACCTCTTGTCCACAAAAACTCCAATAATCATCAACTTCATATAATCTCAATACCTCAATAATATCTCTTCAATACGTCGATACATATAAACCTTAGCACCAACATCATTTTACTTCCATAACAACTCTTTCCTCTAGTCAGTCTCCTCGAACAAGTACAGATAAAATCCTAATGCAAACCTCATCATCCCATACAATCCGAAGACACACTGTCAACACACAACCTCTGTGTAATCCACCTGACCCAAATCTTCTACTCATTATGAATTATAAACAAAAGAAATGCATACATGACCTCTAACAGACTTAGTTCGAATAACTCTCAGTAATTAAGTACGATTACGGAGTGTGAATGATCATAATATTTCACAGTGTGTACATCACTTCAAGAATTATGGCAAACAGAAGCAAACATGTGGAGTATTTCTTTTGTCAAGTGTCACTTCCTATTTCAATTGCTCACGAAAAATGCAGTGTAATAACTGTCAATGGTCTAAACCTGGTTTTGGTATGTCATGTCGTTAGCTTCTTCCTATTAGCATACATTTATACAGCTTTCATAAAACCTCCAGCTCATGTGACTTCTATGAAGTTTTTTGTACTAATGTCGTTTATGTCGAATTATAGCAGTTCATTTTTCTATCTTAAAAATATAAGGCACTGAGCGTAAGCAAAACAAGCAATAGCGAGTAAATATACCAGTAGTGAACAGAATGTCAACAAGTGGATGCAGCACAATTCTTACAACGAGGCTCTGCCAAGCGAACAATCTGTAACCTATACCATAGTGTAACCTAAACTCTATGTTCATACACTGTACATCAGCATTGCTATATACCAAATGAAAGAGTAGTTGTGACGACAAACAGAAATGTGTAAATATGCAATCCATACTCATAGCAGTAAACATATATCTTACGTAATAAACAGGTCATTAGCATCATATCAGCATAAGCAAATAAATGTTCATATGTAATCTTAATAAGTAAACATGAAGGCGCAAGCAGATAAATGACAAAGTGTAACCTACATACCTAACCACATCAGCACAATTAATCAGGTGACAATTATAATTTAAATAAATAAGCACAGCAGACACATAATAAAAAAATGACATCAGTGAAAAAGCAGTGCAGCCAAGCGATGCATAATATATACAAGTTACAACCCAATTCATTAATAATCATTGTCAAAATCAGTTAACATACGCAAGCACGTCGCTTCACAAGAAATAAAATGGAAATGTCGTGTGGCTAGGGCCTCCCGTCGGGTAGACCGTTCGCCTGGTGCAGGTCTTTCGATTTGACGCCACTTCGGCGACCTGCGCGTCGATGGGGATGAAATGATGATGATTAGGGCAACACAACACCCAGTTCCTGAGCGGAGAAAATCTCCGACCCAGCCGGGAATCGAACCTGGGCCCTGAGGATTGACAGTCTGTCACGCGGACCACTCAGCTACCGGGCCGGACGCTTCACAAGTAATTTCATAGAACATGAAATTTAGCACAAAGTATGAATCGCGTAATCGAGAGCAGCAAATTACATCTAAAGTACGTACCTAAGTGGAAATATGTTGCCTGAAAAATGAACTCAATTAATAGTTACCTTTTTTAGTTTATCAGTTTCTTCTTCGAAATTACATTCTTTCTGAAATTTTTCTCGATAGCAAGTCGTATTAACGTCGGACACGCACAGAATTTACCTGAAGGTCTTCAATATTTTATAGAACCATATCCTGAAAAATACTGAAAGTTAATAACATAATTCATCAAGTCACTATAGCTTTATACTGAATTTAATCGGAGAAATTAAACTGTGTATTTGTTTACGGCTGTCAGTGCATTCGCACTGAGCGCTCGATCAGCTGTAGGCGCGTGACGTAGGAAGTAATTGTTTGCGGTCAACGACTGCCTTGTGCGGCGCGCAGACTTGACTGTTGCTTTGAGTATATGCCGCCGCCAAAACACAGCGCGGTATCCTTATATTCTCTGCATGTTTACGTAAACTGTTGGTTCTCTCAAAAGTATGTCATTCCACAAAAATTTTTCAAAAGTATATCATTCCACAAACATTTTGGAAACTACGAACCTCACGGTTTGTGGTAGGAACAGCATAATTACGAATAGCGTCTAATTTTTCTGGATCTTCTGTAGAAATTACGTGACCGAGAAATTTCACCTTAGAATGACCAAATTCAGATTTTTCTAAGTTCACTGTAATGCCAACTCTTGCAAAGATACGTAATAATGAATCCAAAATTTTGTTGTGGTCACTCCAAGAACGTTTAGCAATAAGAATATCGTCAACATATGAAGTAATATTGTTACGAAGATAAACAGGTAAAATTTCATTTAAGCTACGAATGAATGCTGATGAAGATACAGTAAGTCCAAACAGTAATTTCCGAAATCACATTTAGGTAAAATAGTCATATCAGGTTATTGTTTACTTACTCACTGGATAGATTGATAGTCGAAGAGTTGTTTTGACAGATGCAAAGAATAGTAAAAGAGTAAGCAGCGGTGCAGAAAACTAAAAGGGAAATAGCACCACTACAGCTCGGGGCCCTATGCTCGCTACGGCACATATTCACTTAGAGTAGTGAATCCCCTGAGGACTTTAATAGCCGCACATAATTTCCGGTTTGCGACCTAGTGGCCAATTTGGCGGGAGTGCGTACATAAATTGATCTAGCCATGAACATGGATGTATGTCATTCTTAGAATTACGAAAGATCTTAAATTTCCGAACAGTCAAAAAGTGTTTATAGTCAAAGTTTTCGCCTCGTGGCGACAAAGACCTACCGCGTCTGTCCCAGTCCCAATGACGATTATTGTCAAGTTCGCGCGCCTGGCGTTCTCTTGTCGCATCCCGTAAATGAAACAAATTATTTTCATCAAACCCTTCTGCTAAACTAACACTTGTCAATTTATCTGAGATCTCCTCAACTCTTTCCGATGAGTCACTTAATTATTCTTTCTGTTTATTTACGTCTTCTGTAAATGTCGCGACTCGGGTTTCGGTGTTGTCACATTCAGTAGTTAACTGTTCATATTGTTATGTTAAGTTATTTAATCTGTCATTTGGTACGGATTCCTCGATTCTCTCAAATATTTCTTCCTTATCGTGTGCGCGTTGTAAATTTAACTCTGAATATTTTTGCACTATCACGCGATCTGTTTCTTCCCGTTCTCTGTCCTGTTCCTGTTGTCTAATTCCTGTTGAAATTAAACTATTATTGTGAGCATTCAAAATTGGTTGCACTTCTTCTCTAATTTCTTTGTTTGATTCATCTTTCATGTTGAAACATGTCCCTATTCGTGAGCCTAACTGTGTTTCCATTGTTCTCATATAAGTTTCTAATTCAGATCGTAACTGTGATCCCACTGCTTTCATCTCGGTTTTAATTGATCCTATTTGTGAGCATAACCGTGTTGTCATTGCTTTCATTTCTGTTTTAATTTCAGATCGTAAAGTTCCCATCTCTGTTTCTAAACGTGTTGCCACTGTTTTTAATTCAGATCCCAAATTTAATATTGCACCCATCAACTGCTCCATATTAAATGGTTCAAAATTCTTTTCACCCCGAACATTTCCCGCAAAACTAGTTTCCTTCATCATAGCTGTAAAGCTATCTGTGTTCGATACTATTTCAGAATCTTCTATCGTTAATCTCGTATTCTGTGAATTTTCTAATTGAGAAAAATTTTGAAATGGTTCCGGACTGTCTTCCCGACTTATTAAATTGTTTTCAACTCCATTATTCATCATACCGTTGTCCTGTGTTGGCGAGTTCGCCATGTCAACAATTTCGTTATTCTCACTATTCATCATTTTTGCCTTTTTCATTGATCGCGTAATCATTTACAAAATATACAAAACTCGTCACTATACGAAAATTACACACATAGACTCTTTATCTCCAACAATACCATTTACATGAAAAGTTTCCCTCAAACACGATTAATCGAACAATTGAAATAATTGCACTAAATTGTCAAACCCGTTGACAAGACAACAAATTTAAATTTTGAAAAATACCATTAGAAGAATGACAATTACCAAATCTACACATGCAATACAGACTACAATTACTAAACTCAAATTACTACAACAATACTACGGTCTACTATTTTTACAATCAGAAGAATTCCAAGGGACGATCCGAAGCAGCGGTCGCCACGTGCATGGGGGCTTAATTAAATAAAATGCAAATATTTTTAGATTTTTAGTAGCTGTATGTCCGATTACGCTGTGTCTCGTAAACGGTTGGCCCTGACTAGTATTTTTACGCAATCTGACTGCATAGAATAACAACAAAGAATGAAAGAAAATTTTCGTTAACAGAAATAATTAATTAAGTCCCCAGCAACTATAAAACCTACGAACCCAAAGCACAAGTGTAATTGTTCTGTGTGTGGGAGTGTGACTCAACGTACACATCTGGCACGGTTCTTCTTCAACAAGACAAGAAATTTAAAATATCATTTATACTGAAGTAATTAAAAAATAGAAATACTATAATTGCGTAAGAAAACCAGAATTACACTCTAATACAAGAACACA